>NC_141691.1:1969704445-1971172778 GCF_964263255.1 Lissotriton vulgaris | reverse complement strand
CTTCCGGTTATCGGAGCTGGTGGGGTTGCGCGGGGGGCCGGGGGTGCGTTGGTCAGAGGTGGAGTTGCTGGGCCGGGAGGTAGCGGTGCGTTTGCGGCGGTCTAAGACGGAACAGCACGGAGACGGCACTTGAGTGGTACTGGGTCCTGGGGGGTCGGAGGCGGTGTGTCCGGCAGAATGGGGGAGACGGTTGGTGGAAGGATGGGAGCCGGACGGGGCGTAGGTGTTTGGCCGGCGGGGGGCCAGGTGAGTGATGGCGGCTCAGCTGCTATGGGTCCTGCGGCACGCCCTACGGTCTATGGGTGATCATCCAAAGGAATTCGGGACACATTCCTTTCGCATTGGTGCAGCGACGGAGGCGGCACAACGGGGTTGGGGTACGGAGGAGATAAAACGGCTGGGGTGATTGAAGTCGGACTGCTATAGGACGTACATCAGGATGCGGGGTGGAGGGGTAGAGTGAGGTTGACATGTTTGGCCCATTGCTTACATATGTATCTTTGCAGGTGCGGTGGCGGGGCCGACTGCGGCAGCAATGAGCATTTACGTGGTGGGCCATTCCTTTGTTAAGAGAGCGGAGAGGGCCAAATGGGAAAAACACAGGAACCTCAATCTGGAATTGGATGAACAGTTGTTTAGGTGTAATTGGAGGGGAAAAGGGGGTATGCGTTGGCACGAGTTGGTGCCGGTCTTAAACAATGTGGTGCGGGGGGGGGGGGTCTGTCCAGATGTAGTAGCCATCCATTTGGGTGAAAACTATTTGGTGCAGTGTAAGGGACTGGCACTGGTGAAGCAAATGAAAAGGGACTTGATGGAAAGCAGGAGGCAGTGGGCGGGGTGTTACGTAATTTGGTCGGAATTTATTCCGAGACGGTGCTGGAGAGGGGCAGAGAGGCCTGCGGCCATTGACAGGACAAGGAGGAAAATCAACAGGGAGATGAGGGTTTTTTGTGAGAAAGAAGGCATGGTTAGGATGGAGCATCCGGAGTTGAGATATGGGGCAGTATATTTCTTCAGGGAGGATGGCGTGCACTTGTCACAATACGGGATGGAGCTATATATTGTGCAGCTGAAGGAGGCAGTGGATCGGGCGGTTGGGGTGCACAGGTATCCGAAGGTGCAAGGGCCCTAGGGGGGGTCGAAAGCTGTATGGGGCTTTCGAGTGGGGCTTTTCCTAGTTAAGGGGGGGGTAGGATAGGAGGAAAGAGGTTTCATAGACAGAGGGGGAGGAAGTGTACAGTGCCAGGAGTTTTAAAACAGTTGAGGCAGGCGTTGGGGTAATTGGTAACTATGTATATGATGTTGTGGGGGAACTTTTTAGGGGTGGTGGTGGGGGTTGAGTAGGTATGTGTTTATTTAGTTAGGACTAGTTTTGTACGGCAAAGGCCAAGGATGTGGTTTGTTAAGATGCACCTGTTCCCAATAAAGCGGCCTTTATCACACCTTAAAATGTCTCCGGTCAGTCTTTCCCCTACCCGTCTCCCGATGGGCCCCAATGGGGCTTTGCGGGGGGTGGGCGACTGGAGGGAGGCTCCCCCCCCAGGGAAGTTTGGGGCCTCGGGAGGAAGGGAGGGGGAAGACATTGACTGGGGGACAGGAAGGAGGTTTGGGCTCTTTGGGCTGGTTGGGCTCCTTTTGGGCTGGGAGGGTATATTTACAGCCATTTTGGGTCACTGGGCACCATTTTGGTGACAGTGACCCAGCAACCGAGCAGGAGAAAGTTGTTGTCCCACCCGCCCGTCCCAGGTAGGTAGAGCTTGGTGGGGAGGTTGCCTGGGGTGTCTGTCTGAGTTAAAAGGGGGTTCCTGGAGGGGTTGTGTTGGGAGCAGGTGTTGTTGGTTAGGTTGATGGCATGTTGTCGCTAGGGGCAGGTGCTGGAAATGGTTCTGTGATGGCGCTTTTCCTAGTTAAGGGGGGCTAGGATAGGAGGAATGAGGTTTCATCGACAGAGGGGGAGGGAGTGTACAGTGGCAGGAGTTTTAAAACAGTTGAGGCAAGCGTTGGGGTAATTGGTAACTATGTATATGGTGTTGCGGGGGAACTTTTTAGGGGTGGGGGTGGGGGTTGAGTAGGTATGTGTTTATTTAGTTAGGACTAGTTTTGTACGGCAAAGGCCAAGTATGTGGTTTGTGAAGATGCACCTGTTCCCAATAAAGCGGCCTTTATCACACCTTAAAATGTCTCCGGTCGGGCTTTCCCCAACCCGTCTCCTGATGGGCCCCAATGCGTCGTTTGGCAATTTCTAGTGCACAAATGCTAGGAGTTTCACCAATCAACAGTTCAACTGTGGATCGTCAGGAGCAAAGTAGACCAACAGGACCTGTCTCCGTGAACAAATACCTCTTTGGTTGAACGGCGGTTTCAGAATTTGACCGTGACTCCAATAGAATCTTGGATTCATCCCAGTCTGGTTTTAGACCAATGCAAATCACCGAAACTGCGCTTTAGCAGGTACGGACCATATTAGATGCTGCCAAGACAAAAATCAGTTGTCTATTCTTGTGTTATTGGATTTGTCAGCCGATTTTGATATAATATCTTACTCAAGATTGATACAGAGATTGGCAGGGGTAGGCAATCAGGACACGGCTCTGCAATGGTTTAGAGATTTTCTGTCTCATCGAACTCAGACCATCAACTTGGGACAGTTTAATTCACTCACCATGGTAATTAATAAGGGTGTGCCACAGGGCTCTTGTCTGGGCCCTACACTATTTAATATATATGTAACCCCCTGGCAGAGACTATTAGAGCCTATGGGTTCACACCTCTCTTTTATGCAGACGACACTCAACTTCTGCTTTCATTCCGTAAAGATCTGTCCGCAATGAGAGACTATTTTATGAATGGAATGAAAGCTATCACGAAATGTACAGATTTAAAGCAACCAAAATGTAGGACCATAATTGCTACTCCTACATACACGATAATTGTCAGAAAGAGACAAAGACTACTATAAATGTATCAAAAGTACAAAAGTTACCATTTATTACGTTTTTAAATAATGAAAAAAAATTGAAAAGTTATTCATTCGCTTTCATATCCATCATGCGGACTCACAACCATACTGGAAACTAATTAAAAACATTGTTGAAATGGTAACACATTGTCTTAGAATGATAAATCAGTACAGTATATAAAGAACACTGTCAATTGAGACTAGAGTGGCACAAATTCAAATGACTGGTGGAGATTCTACGCGTGTTTCGGCACAGCCAAGGTGCCTTCATCAGGAAGAGGGCCACAGTAAAGACAATTGATGAATTCTTGATATGGATTGGAAACCTATAATGTTGAACAATCAATAAGTGCAATGCGATATTTCGAAAGTAATCTCAAATGCCCATGATGATAGGATGCTGGTAATACACAGTGGAATGTTAAAAACAATGTCCTCTTGTGATTTCAATAATTATGTACTGTATATCTGATGGACAATAGTTGAAAATGATGCATCGCCTGGACAAACTAGGACGTTCGTTGATATCTGTAGATGACCAGATGTCACTTTCTATCTTTTCTAAGTTAACTACGTTGCGATGCAGATGAAGGGACTAAATGAAATTCTGTTTGCTGATTTAACAGATAATGATTAGTCAAATTGGAGCTCCGGATGTGGGGTTCCTCCTGTCTGCAGGTATGCCTGGAAACTATCACAGCCTGAATTGCTATGAATTTCCTCCAGTTAAACAGTGGCAAAACAGAAATTATGTTCTTTGGTGCTGCACAACAGCTATGGTCCCCTGACTGGTGGCAATCCGTATTGGAAGTGCCACCTGTTCCTCAATTCTCAGTGAAAAACCTTGGCGTACACTTGGACCAGAACTCAACTATGAAAGATCAGGTTGTGGCTACCACTGGCACCGGCTGTCAAGTAATGAGGCTATTGCACAGAGTCTTTCCACTGCTCTAAATTACAGCGTGCAAGACCCTAGTTCAGGCGCTGTAAATTAGTCGCCTGGACTACGGCAATGCTCATCTTGCCGCAGCTAATTAATCCCTTTTGCTTAAACTCCAGGTGGTTCAGAATACAGCTGGTCGCCTAATTAATAATCTACCGGCTAGATCTGCCTTGGCTCCCATACTGCACTCGCTTCATTGGCTGCCGGTGAGAAATAGAAGTATCTTCAAATTCTGCTGCCTAGTGCACAAAGCGCTTAATGGCAAGGGACCCGGATATATTATGGAGAGACTCATTCCTTATCGACCACAAAGGTCTCTAAGATCTATCAATAAGTCTCTACTCACTGTCCGACAAATTAAGAAAACTTGATCCAGAGGCAGAGCTTTCTCATTTCTAGCCCCCTAATATTGAAACAAACTTCCTATTAACATAAGAGAATGCAGGGCCCGATTCACAGAACTAACTTAAGACAAAATCCTAAACTTACTACTTTGGTATTTACAAAAGTTAGGATTTTGTCTTAAGTTTGTCTTAAGGCAGACTTACGACAGACATAAGTTAGGAATCTGTCTTAAGTCTGTCTTAAGTATGTCTTAAGCTTGTCAGACAGAGTCAGTCAGACAGAGTGACAGACAGAGTCAGTCAGACAGACAGACAGAGTCAGTCAGACAGACAGACAAAGTCAGTCAGACAGACAGAGTCAGACAGTCAGTCAGACAGAGTGACAGACAGAGTCAGTCAGACAGAGTCAGTCAGACAGAGTGACAGACAGAGTCAGTCAGACAGAGTGACAGACAGAGTCAGTGGTGGTGAATGATGCTGTTTTGGTGCTGAATGACATCTGTGTGCAGCTTAAGGGGCATATCATAGGTGCAATGGGAGAGGTGTGTGTGGATTAATGCACTATTGGTTCTGAGCGATGCTGTGGTGGTGGTGACTGCTGCTGTAGTGGTGCTGGTTGATGCTGTGGTGATGCTGATTAATGATGTGGTGTGCTGAGTGAGGCTCTAGTGGTATTACGTGATACAGTGATGGTATGAATGATGCTGTGTTGGTGCTGAATGACATCTCTGTGCAGCCTAAGGGGCATATCATAGGTGCAGTGGGAGAGATGTGTGCGGATTAATGCAGTATTGGTGCTGACTGATGCTGTGCTGGTGATGAATGATGCTGTAGTGTTGCTGACTGATTTTGTGGTTATGCTGTTTAATGATATGGTGTGTTGAGTGATGCTCTAGTGGTGTTGAGTGATGCAGTGGTGGTATTAATGGTGCTGAATGACATCTCTGTGCACCTTAAGAGGCATATCATAGGTGCAGGGTGACAGGTGTGTGCAGATTGATGCATTATTGGTGCTGAGTGATGATGTGGTGGTGCTGACTGATGCTGTAGCGCACGCTGACTGATGATGTGGTGGTGCTGACTGATGCTGTAGCGCACGCTGACTGATGCTGTGGTGATGCTGTTTAATGATGTGGTGGGCTGAGTGATGCTCTGGTGGTGTTGAGTGATGCAGTGGTGGTATGAATGATGCTGTGTTGGTGCAGAATGACATCTGTGTGCATCTTAAGGGGCATCTCATAGGTGCAGAGGGAGAGGTGGGTGTGGATTAATGCTGAATTGGTGCTGAATGATACTCTGCTGGTGATCAATGAGACTGTAGTGGTGCTGAGTGATGCTGTGGTGGTGCTGTTTGATGCTGTGGTGTACTAAGTGATGCTCTAGTGGTATTGAGTGATGCAATGGTGGTATCAATGATGCTGTGTTGGTGCTGAATGACATCTGTGTGCAGCTTAAGGGGCATATCATAGGTGCAGTGGGAAAGGTGTGTGCAGATTAATGCAATATTGGTGGTGACTGATGCTGGGTTGGTGCTGAGTCAATCGAAAATGAGAAATCGAGAGACAGAGTCAGACATACAGACAGAGACAGACAGATAGAGTCAGACAGAGTCAGTCAGACAGAGTGACAGACAGAGTCAGTCAGACAGACAGAGTTAGACAGACAGTCAGTCAGACAGACAGAGTCAGACAGAGTCAATCAGACAGATTGACAGACAGCGTCATTCAGACAGAGTGACAGACAGAATAAGCTAGACAGTGACAGACAGAGTCAGTCAGACAGTGACAGAGTCAGTCAGACAGATGACAGATAGAGTCAGTCAGTCAGAGTGACAGACAGAGTCAGTCAGTCAAAGTGACAGACAGTGTCAGTCAGTCAGAGTGACAGACAGAGTCTGTCATACAGAGTGACAGACAGAGTCTGTCATACAGAGTGACAGAGTCAGTCAGTCAGACAGAGTGACAGAGTCAGTCAGTCAGACAGAGTGACAGACAGAGTCAATCAACAGAGTGACAGAGTAAGTCAGACAGAGTGACAGAGTCAGTCAGTCAGACAGAGTCAGTCAGACAGAGTTAGTCAGACAGACAGAGTCAGACAGAGTCAGTCAGACAGAGTGACAGACAGAGTCAATCAGTCAGAGTGACAGACCAAGTCTGTCAGTCAGAGTGACAGAGTCAGTCAGACAGAGTGACAGTCAGTCAGTCAGTCAGACAGAGTGACAGAGTCAGTCAGTCAGACAGAGTGACAGACAGAGTCAGTCAGACAGAGTGACAGACCAAGTCAGTCAAATAGAGTGACAGATAGAGTCAGTCTGTCAGAGTGACAGACAAAGTCAGTCAGTCAAACAGAGTCAGTCAGACAGAATGACAGAGTCAGTAAGACAGAGTGACAGACAGTCAGTCAGACAGAGAAATAGTGAGAATGGGTGTGTAGAAAAGAAAGGGTGTAGCGAGAAAGGAAAGAGGCAAATTCAGAGAGGGTGTAAAATTATAAAGCAAATGTGCACACTTTTTAAAGGGTAGAGCGGGATACAGAGAGATAAAGAAGGGGAATATTAAGAAAACAGAACGCTTTAACCACATAAGCATTAATAATTATGAGACGAGGACGTCATGGCACTGCAATGAGCACATAATTTAAAAATTCAAAAGGTGCGCACTCTATTTATTTAATATTAAGAAAACGAGGAGGGAGGGGAAGAAGGGAGGGGGTAGTGAGAGCAGAGAGCAAGGGTGTGGAGGTGAATGAAAAGGAAAATGAAGCTGACGAGGAGGGGGGCGGGAGGGGATAGTGAGAGCAGAGAGCAAGGGGGTGGAGTAGAATGAAAAGGAAAATGAATCTGACGAGGAGGGAGGGGGAGAAGGGAGGGGGTAGTGAGAGCAGAGAGAGAGGGCGTGGAGGAGCATGGTTCAGGCACTGTAAGGCTTAATGAGCCATTACAAAAGCCAGATGGCATCTGTGCCCGTTCACGTGCGCTTAACCGCATGCTGGTGGCCGGAAAAAGCCTTTGGTAGCACTTTGAAAAGCTGCTTACTAAATGTCTCGTAGAGCAGCGCATGCACTGGCTCAGGCAAGACCTAAAAATGGGTGAAGGATTGTACCAAAGTGGGTGGGGGTGGTTGGCAGGACACAGGGTGTATTTAAAAAAAATATTTGTGATGGAGAGGCCAATGCCTTGGACGTTATTGGTGGGGCAGTATGTGAGGTATGGATTTTAACATTTCCGTTAGGATATACGGCCATAGGGTTGTGAGGTATGTGACAGGGCACAAGGTGTAATATGAAGCAGGGCATACACAAGCGAGGCGCAGTTGTGTACAACCCCCTCATGACCCCTCTACCCTTGTGCAGCTGATAAGATGATGGAGGGGCAATACCTAAATACATCCATAGATGAGTGACTGTAAATACATGGGATGTATCTAGAGACCCAGTAGGTCTATATCTGAAAAATAAAGGGATCCAGGCCCTGTGTTTCAGAGCAGGGAGAAACCAGGGCTTGATCCCTGTTTACGATGAAGCAAAATAACAATATTTCCTTCATAAATGTCATTTCCACCAGGCATTATCTGCTGCCAAATTTACTTATTCATTTTACGACTATGATGGAATCAATACAACTGGCTGCTTCTCCATCAGAGAAGAATCCTCCAACAGAGGATTTATAATTTCTCCAAATCAGAGAATGTTCTATTGCTACTCAACTCTTGAGAAGGTCTTTGGTCCTTCTCTTGCCTGCATCCGTCTTCATTGCGAGTGTAAGATGCGCTGGGTAGGCTCAGAAAGCACAGATACCAATCGATCTCTACCCTACACTAAATAATTTGTTTCAACACGGAAATGCTTGTGTGAATAATAATCATGGCTACAGGAGAAGTGCGATTGATTGGCTGCGGCGATTAACCAATAAATAGGAATTGGCCACGCATGCCAGATAATACATCTGAACGTGGGCTGCAGTGCCTCACCTGGCACTTAGCAGAGGGTAAGAGGTCACCTATCACCAGTATCTTGCTGTGCTCAGGTATTTCAAGAAGAGGCATTTGCCAGAGTAGTGTAAACATCCGCATTTGCTAGCTTGGGGAAAGATCTTATTTTTGTATAATTCTTTTTTTTTTTTTTTTTATGAAAACTCAAATAGGGTGGAAATAATGAATCATTATTTGTCCTGAAAATAGTTTGTTTTAAATCGGTGGTCATTTTAAGGAGCAGAAACATGTTTAATCTCTTTTTAAGATATATGCAGGTCTGGAGGATGCTGGTTAATGGGGAGAGGAGAGTCAGAGGCCCTGCAGTGTGACAAGGCAAGTTTCAGACTATACCTCATATGAGCCAATTAAATGAGACACACAATATTACACAAAGTGTGTCTAGGAAGAGTTGTTTTGCCGAGTACAACATTGTTCACGTTTTATGTCATTTGTTTTAATGAGGTAGACATGGTAGTGTTAATAAAAAAAAAATGTCCTTTCATGCAACACAAAATTGTACATTTGTTGGTGGATAACACTTTGGGTGGAATCTGCGGAATGTTTAGTTTTCTGTATTAAGATGCCGTGTGTTTTTTACAGCTTTGGGACCTGTTCTGTATCAGGGTTTTAAATATGCAAACAGTTAGATGATAATGTCATATAATGTGTTGCATGGCTTGCCTTTAATCGTATCCAGTTCTGCATAATTTGCCTGCCCCTGCGGCATAACTTAGTCAACATTGCATAATTTGGCCCGCCACTGCTGCATTATTCCAGTGACCCTGGGACTCACACAGGCATGTTAATTCACTTATGTAGATTTTCGTGCAAGCAGATGAGGACGTTATCAAAACATTTTAACCAGAACTCACAAGTTGCATTAATTTTTCTATTTTGTTTTTATTGAATTTGTATTAAGCATCAAAAACATACAGTGGAAATCAAGTATCACAGTAATAACCTGGGGATGACAAAACAGCAGCATTGGCTTGCACATACAACAGAAAACAGGAGCCGTCCCCACCATTTAAATAAATGAGGGAAAGTGTCCAGGCAGAGTACATCATGTGGTAAGCGTGTGCGCGTATACCCATCCAACAGTAGATGAACTAATGGCAAACTGGGTACTAAAGGGACAGGAGGGAACAATTTGCATTCATGCTGTGTTTCTAGACTAAACACTCAGGGCCTGATGTAAAGTTCTGCGGACAGGATACTCCGTCACAAATGTGATGGAATATCCCATCTGCCCTATTACAAGTGAATTGTATCCTATAGCCAGTGCTTAATTTGAGCCGGTGGTTTCCAGTGCTTAGCACTGACACTTAATCATCAACACCAGCGCTTTCCATGAGCACCCGTTAAGGACATATTCATTTATGGGGAGATTAAGTGATTTTCCCATAATCATAGGAAGTTGAGCCGACGCCAAGATTGAACCTGGTTCCCCAGCTTCTCTGGCTATTATGCCACATCCTCTCCTCACTTTCATGGTTAGCAGTTGGCTCTGTTTTAGGTGGCGCTAACAGGAGAAACGAGCTGGTGCAAGCTGCCTCCTGATGAGATCCCCACCACTTATTGTTTTACAAATTAACCACTGCCTCTAGCACTGGTGATACTGCGGACGGTATATATCTGTCCTGTTTCGAAGGGGTATTCCATCCGTCGACCTTTAAAACATACCCTTAGTCTTGAAAATGTAACCCGTTTGATGGTCTAGAAGACCATATTTTAGTTGTTAGTTTTAAATTAAAAAAATGCCCTGTGCAGTTTTTAAAGCAAGGGGTTGGTAAAAATAAAATGATATGGCAGCCTAGCAAGCATTGACAAAGCCTGTAAGTCTTGCTAGCCCTATTGACTTTGTCAATGCTTGTAAAATTGTAAGACAAAGAAGATGCCAACTGCTATTGACTTTGCAATGCTTTCACAATAGTGTTTAAGTATTGGCATTGATTATCAAGAGTAGTCCACCGATCAAGCAAAGAAAGTTATATTGATTGAAATCATGCTTAAACAATCAGTGGCAAAGCCTTTAATACCCTGAAGCAAAGCTATTGGTTTTGGCAATACTTGATTGCTTTAGCATCGCTTACTGTATATTATTACTTGCTGTTAAAAAATATTAACCCGTTAACCGCGGCGGCAATTCCGTCGCGGTGCGGCGTTTCCTTGCGAGGGCGGGGCCGCGTCGGCCGTTGGACGTGCGCAGCCAACGGCCGACAGCAGCACGCAATGGGTTAATTGATCATCATGTTAAATTAATAATAAAGTGGTTCAAAAATAATCCAAGATGGCCAGTAGCAACGATCTGTGCATGTGCATGCATAGGCAGCCATTTTAGAATGGCTTTTGTTTTTCGTTATGACAGAAGCAATCCAATATGACTGTAGGCACCGGCACTTTCTGGATGGTTGAAGGGGTTTACAACACAGCCAGGCGGAACTCACCCTTGTTTAGTTTGCCACTCAGGAGTCAGGCTTTCCTCAGAGGAAATGTGTAAAGCAAAGGCACAGCATTCACTCAGGATAAATACATTGAGCATCACAAAAGAGACTTCACACAGGATGCATGCAAAGAACGTATTCAATTATTACAACATGAACATCATATACCTATGGCAATAAAACTAGTTTAAAAATATTACTAGCAGTACTAGGCCCACTTGTATTGTTATGATATCATTGGTATTCACACTGTGGACTATTCATAATCTAATATAACCCCCCACAGAGAGCGAGAGCACTCTTATGCTGTGCGACATGCTGTCCACCCAAAGGCCCCCCCATCAATCCTGACAATGCAGTCCCTTACAGTTATAGGGTACACCCCGGGTCACAACGATATCAAAAATATGTATATACATGAAACGAGAACACTTTTTAGCGGCACTGGGGCCGGAGCCACACGGGTAAACCCAATGTCAAATGTATTGTGCTTTTGGCATGAAATCAATGTATAAAGCGGCACCGCCAGCCAGTGTCGTGAAACACAGGCGGTCTGCAGTCTATCACTCCAACTTACACACACTCACTCCACACGTTACACGATGCAACAGTTATCTGCCCAGTCCGTACGAACGCTCTTACACACCTACCCACCCTGCACCCTATTGCAGTGCTACTGGTACCCAGCAGGTCAATGGATAAAACGCAAATTGTCCTATCACCTCGGAAGGAAGATAACCAGCCCCGCCTCCTGGATACTTCTCTGCATGCGGAGGGAGTCACACTTGCGACCTAATTTAGATCTTGGCGGAGGGAAATACTCTTTCACAAAAATGACAGAGATCACGTCTGTCGTATTATGATCCTATTATATCGTACGGAGATCGTAATATGTCAGACAGGATATCTGTCATGTTTATGACAGAGAATTCCAACCTCTGAGATCTAAATTAGGCCCTTAGCCTAGGTCCTCGGGTAGCAGGTGGGGCTATGTAGCAAGTTTTAATTATGAAGTTGACGTAAACAAGACGAGATTAGCAGCCACTCTGAAAGTTCACCCACAGTCTCAAAACACAATGGATTCATGCAGTCTCTAGACCTGTTTTGGAACTGTCTCGGAAGCGTTCCTTAAACCCAGTCAATCTCTTTCACTACTACCTGGTGCCTAGATGTTTTTGTGAGGGCCAGGTGTGGAGAAGGCAGTTGGTCCGCCGTGATGAGGGTAAAATATTAGCAGCCAATGAACGGGGAGTAACACAGGAGAGTCTCTAGTAGGAGAAGGGACCCTGAGCGATTAGCAATGATCAGGGTCGTGCCCAGGCAATCCAGTCACAGCATCTGGTGTGTGTTGGTATGGGTCGCACCAGATACTTCAGGTTTTCAACCCAAGCAGTTTCAAGCTCTGTACCTCCCTGGAAATGAGGCACAATGACCAGTACACAATGAGACAAGTTGAACCAGTCAATTCCGGTCATACACAATGAAGATTTGCAGTTTCTATACCTCCATGGAAATGAAGCACAATGACCAGTGCACATTGAGACGGGTTGCACCAGGAAAAAGATAATTAAGTGGGAAGCAGGGGGTTGAAAGGGGAGGGACAGCAGCATTGTATCAGTGGAGAGTGGGAAGTGGGAAGAGAGTGAGTAGGCTGAGATTAGAAGAGGGCAAGGGAAACAATGTATTCTCATTGAGTACAATATATGAAAGGAATTGGGAGCCTAAGAAATATAAAAATAGTACCCTCACTTCGGAGTGGAAGGAATCTGCTCATCAATTTAGAGAGAAAGGTAAATCAGAAATACTTGAGGGGAGGGACAAACACAAGAATAGGGTGGAAAGCTATTGAAATAGAGCTGGGAACTCAGACAGACAAGAAAGCCATCCAATCATAAGCAAGGGGCTGGCACAGCACTCGTTTAGAGTACACTTTAGAGTATAGAATACAGTGCTACATTATACGGAATCCTATGCTCTTTGAAGTCTACGGTGGAGCGAGAGAGTAGAAACTGACAGAAATGCTCTTGTCTGTCCCCTCTTCATTGTGGCTTTTACGATTTTGTATCTCTTCTTTAACTTACTGGCACATTTTATTCTTTAGACTGCATTGTTATATCTTTTAGATTGCGATTCTCCTATTAACATGACCAGATAATCTGGATTTCATTAAAGACACAGAGGCTAACATTATGCATTAATCCTTTAATGCTAACTCACAACAGCCGCTTACATCACAAAGGTAAAACAAAGAATTAGATGACATCACGACAACAATATAAGGCATGAGCAGGAGTAGAGATGCCTTTATTCTTCAGACTGCATTGTTATATCTTTTAGATCTGTTCTTGCTTTGCATACATACTGCTTGGATTAATGTTCTAAAATAAACCTTTATGGTTGAGATAAATTAATCTTGTTCTTCTTTATGAAGTCCTATTTGGAAATGCATTTCTGATATTAGTTCCCTTACTACGCTTCAACTCGACTATCAAAGGTCCATAGGACCAATGGGGAAATGTGTTTGATGATTTAACTAGGAGATTGAGGTTTAGATATCCAGGCTCCATTAAAAGCAATAACTTTTGATGCAAACTGAGAGAGGAAAATAAATACCCATTTAGTGGCTGAAATGCACAATGTGAATCCAGAAATCCTGGGACCATCCCCTGCTTCCCAACTTGACCGCATTGTAAAATCCTAGGCAATTATTTTATTTTACTTTGGCTCCTTCTTTATTATCACATTTGAAAGCCCCTTGAAATACATGATTTCAGGGTGTGTGATATACAAAACCTTATTTTGTGTTTGTTTTTAATAAATTATAATGTTGATCCCTGTATAATAGAATCCTGGCCCACCCAGAGGTTTCACATGATATCTTACGTGGCTCTTGGTTCACTCATGGTATTGTTGTTGGGGGAGGGGGAGGGCATGGGCATACATTTTTTAAGTTCATGTTTGAATACTATCGGTTTTAATAAATGCCTCTCAATGCAGTGACGTAATCTGATGTACTAAGGTGAATTGATTATGTATCCTAAAGAATTACACTTTTTGGAATTTTTATGAGACTTTATCATATTTGTACCTGTTTCTTGCACCACCTCTTTAAAAATGGAGGTGCTTCTAAAGATAAGCGATGTAAGACCCCTTTGCTTCTTTTTCTTTACTGGAGTTAATGTGTAAATAAATGCTTGCCAGTTTAACAGGTTTCGCAATGTTAGTGCTCAGTCAAATGCACAGCAGACCACTGCTGCTGTTTACCAGGGGGCCACATGTAAAGGTCAGGAGGGCTGCAAGCAGCTCCCAGGCCATACCTTGAGTATCCCTGCTAAGAAGTGAATCTACAATTTCTGGTGGATTTAGCAAAAAAGTCACAACACACAAAGGGCCTGGGCATGCTAGAAGGAGGGCTGATCTTACAGTGATTTGGCTGAAAGGCTGGGCACAGACACAGCTGTGCTTTCTAACATCTATGCCAAGCTGTTGTTGATCTTGCTGCAGTTGCAGTGACAAAGAAGAGCGAACTTGGGTCAGTGGTAGGTGTGGTTTCTTCTGTGACAGAAATTGAGAAATATATATGAAAAGAATATGCCTCCACTTCATGGGATGGAGGCTTCACCCTTCTTACACTGCAATGAGAGCACTCCGTAATTGAACTAGCATTCCTGCGGGCCAGTCAAATGCTGAGATTTTGTAAAGTGGCCCAGTAAACACAGTGGTGGGACAAGAAGAGACTGACAAGGAGAGACTGTGCAGAAGATTAAAGGTGGTTAAACAGAGGGATGGAAACAGACGGAGAGTGTGAAGCATCAGATAAATATGGGTTTCTCCTTGCTTGGTAGAGGTGAGAAGTAGGAGAGCGGTGACAGTCAGGCAAATGTCAGAGGAACACACGTCAGCTGGTCCCTACCAATGGGCAGCAGGTGAAAGGACGCTGCAGACTTCTGGTAGAGAGCAGTAGGGAGGCAGCTCAGGGTTTTCCTGGATGATGCTACTGATGTCTTTTATGCCACCTCTGTGAGCAGCAGAGGCCCATCTTTGGAGTGTATTCTGTGCTCTGCAGCACACTACCAAGAGCGTCCACAGGATGAGCAAGACCATAGCTGTGGACATCTTGCAACTTCAATCTTGACGGGTACTCAAAGCAATGCAGAGAAAGGGAGCTGCTACGCATGCTCACTGGGGAGAGGAGCCGCAACAAAGTGTTGTTTAGATGTAAAATGTATGTTCCAGAGTGAGTCTCAGTACATACAAATACAAGAAGAACATTGTAGTGTCCCTTTGTAGTGATGGTAGCTTGTTCCACCTGTCCCATAAGTGTTTTCTTGGTGTCTATGATGTAGTCTGAGCAAGGATGTGTCCACAAGTAAGGCACTAGTTCTTTCAGATTTCTGCAAGCTGTGCATGACAAGACAGCAGCGGATGAGTCCCAGCAGAGATGCAAGGCTGCAGCAAGAGAAGGAAGCTGACCGTAAGCTCACTGCCAAGAAGCTGACCATAAACCCGCTGCCAAGAAGCTGGCCAGAAACTCTCTGCCAAGAAGCTGACCAGAAACTCCCTGCCAAGAAGCTAGCCAGAAACTCTCTGCCAAGAAGCTGACCATAAACCCGCTGCTAAGAAGCTGGTTAGAAACTCTCTGCCAAGAAGCTGACCAGAAACTCCCTGCCAAGAAGCTGGCCGGAAACTCTCTGCCAAGAAGCTGGCCGGAAACTCCCTGCCAAAAAGCTGACCAGAAACTCCCTGCCAAGAAGCTGACCAGAAACTTCCTGCAAAGAAGCTGACAGGAAACTCCCTGCCAAGAAGCTGTCCGGAAACTCCCTGCCAAGAAGCTGGCCGAAAACTCCCTGCCAAGAAGCTGACTGTAGGCTCACTGCCAAGAAGCTGACCATAAACTCGCTGCCAAGAAGCTGGCCGGAAACTCTCTGCCAAGAAGCTGACCAGAAACTACCTGCCAAGAAGCTGGCCGGAAACTCTCTGCCAACAAGCTGTCTGGAAACTCCCTGCCAAGACGCTGACCAGAAACTCCCGGCCAAGAAGCTGGCTGGAAACTCCCTGCCAAGAAGCTGACCGTAAGCTCACTGCCAAGAAGCTGACTGTAAACCCTCTGCCAAGAAGCTGGCCGGAAACTCTTTGCCAAGAAGCGGACCAGAAACTCCCTGCCAAGAAGCTGACAGGAAACTCCCTGCCAAGAAGCTGACCAGAAACTCCCTGCCAAGAAGCTGACAGGAAACTCTCTGCCAAGACGCTGACCAGAAAATCCCTGCCAAGAAGCTGGCCGGAAACTCCCTGCCAAGAAGCTGGCCGGAAACTCCCTGCCCTAATGGCATGGAATAGGATGAACCTGGTGCACTCACTGTGTGAGCAGTGCCCCATAGGAAAGGTGAACTGTAACAGAATCCATGTCTGAAATAAAGGATGAAACGCCTGTTACATTTAGATGTGAAATAGTTCCTCAGGCATTCCAATGAAAGCTTTCCAAAGGAGGCGGAATGATACAAGAGTTAGCAAATAGCATGTGGTGAGGTAGAGTCTTCCAGTGGGTGGGACACAAGCCCCCTGGGGGAATGAGAATGTCTGACAGACAGCTACAACAACATGAAGCTAGACCTCAGAAGTTTTTCAATATGTTTTTGCTCACTACAAAGCATGACTTTGGCCCACTGCCTCGAGAGTCTTAGGCACTAATTCTCTTTAGAAGACATTATCACAGAAACAAAGAAACGTACAATAAACTAAATAATTTAATTGCAGCATTG
Source organism: Lissotriton vulgaris (assembly GCF_964263255.1). Classification (NCBI taxonomy): domain Eukaryota; kingdom Metazoa; phylum Chordata; class Amphibia; order Caudata; family Salamandridae; genus Lissotriton; species Lissotriton vulgaris. The sequence continues at coordinate 1,971,156,358 of NC_141691.1, read as the reverse complement.
TTTGATGGGATTCAGTAGAGAGGAAGAAATCTTTGAAAAGGCCCTCATTATCATTAGTAACATGTGAAGCCAAAAGGAAGAATAACTGAAGAGGCGAGGGCGATTACAATCTACACCTACACAGCTGAGAATGGATGATTATCCTCTGCATTTCCAAGAAAGTGTTTGTTGAGATTTACTTGGTAGAAAATAGTTATTCTCTATGAATAATCACAACAGGCAACCCTCCTCACCTCTCCTCAGCTCCCTTTGGAAAGATTTCACCCAAGGATCACAGAACAGAGGATAAATATCTATTTTTCATTTGTTTGTGTTTTTACATGATTATGTCCACTTGCCCTTCTGCCTAAGTACCACCCACACTCCCCGGGGTATTTGTTTTAATAACCATTGATTTGGTATTTGTACCTATTGAAAATGGATGCCTGTCACACAGTGCGGTTTGTAACAATAAAACCGGTATATGCAACCATTTCCGGTTTGGTGGTTACACAAAGGTAAGGATGGTTATGGTGCATTAACAGTGGAACTAAGATATTGACTGTTCATTACACAGAGTTAAAAATTAGGGGCATATTTATTCACTCCTTGTGCTGACGGTGCATCACCTTTTTTGATGCACCAGCGGCGCAGTTTGGTGCTCCATATTTACAAGGCCGAGTAAAGCCACCCTGTGTGGCATTTCGTGGTCTTGTAAATACGGTCCCTTTTCACACAACACTTTGCGTGAAAGGGGTGTGCCATGGGTATTTCTTGGGCGTTCCCACGCAACACCCATGGACTCTGCCGTATTCCCAGATTTACAACGTTTCATAAACCTGGTAATGAGTCAGAATGCTACGTCTCCCCACGGAAGGCATAAGGAGGCAAAAACTAGGAGAAATACTTGTATTTGTCCTTGTTGTTTCCTCTTTTTATATGTGCTGCATTCTGCAGCACATGTACAAAGAGGAAAACACCTCTTGTGATTGTTTTTGTGCAGGAAGGTGTTCCTTCCTACACAAAAACAATCATTCTGCAATGCAGGCACCCTTGCACCATGTTCTACAAGAGTGCCTGCATTTTTGCATACCGCAAGAGCACAGGGATGACGCATCCCTGTGCTTTGAAGTAATGCAGCATGGTACGGCCAAATGGCTTGCGGCACTGTTCTGCATTACTTTCTTGTAAATAAGGCCCTAAATATCACTAGGACAGATGATAAAACAATAAAAACAGACATTTGCTGATTGGCATTTAGAGGTGTGTTACAGTCTCTGTTTAGGTGGATGGTTGTCGGCTGGTGATGGGTTGTTCGTGATGGGGTATGCATGTGTGTAAGCTTTCGAGAGTGAAGAGGCGGTCATTGAGTACCCTTTCGTGCACAGCCAGGCTCATCCTGAATGCTCATTCGTAGTAACCTCTCAAAACAGGTGATATGCATAAGCTCTGCAGTTCAGTGCATGTTTTTCAGGATTTTCAATGGGCGCAGAAGGACCCCATGAAAGATTCCAGGATGTACCTTTTGGAATGTTGAGCATTTATCCCACCACTATTGTATTGGTTTAAACCAAAATCTGAGGCCAGTGCAGCACAACCTAAAACTTATAAACTTGGATTTGAACCCTTCTGGATTTAAGCTGCGTATTTATTACAATTTACTGTGTCTAGTTTATCTTCTTTTCCTCTCTAAGTCTTGGTAACCAAGGATCATGTGCTGTTGAATTCGCCTGTTCAGGAGAGCTTTCTGATCTGTCTTACTCTTAACTGAGCTCGTTGACATTGTCAGCTATTGGAACTCTTAAGCTGGACATAAAATGAAGGTTTGAACATGTATACTTGTGGACCTTAATGTGCACTTTGCTTGTCCAGTTCTGCCCTCACTCTGTGTCCCAACTAGCAGCCTTTACCTCCAATCACAGTCTGTATTGCATAGTGTATCATTATGCACATCTGAATTGTTTGCTCTTCACGTTTTCAAACAACATGTCGGTGTTCGTTCCCTATATGTTAGTATCCTTGCTTATGCAATCTTTTTTTTTTGTCCTCATGCTTATGCAATCTTTGTTCATCTTAAACGAGTACCCAGCCTTTCCTTGAGAGGTAGCCCCTGATGAAAATGCCCAGTATGGTTAACTTCATAGACCAGCAATTGGAACTTGAGCTACCAATATCTTCACCTAGCCACCACTAAGAAAGGGTGAAATTGGGTACCTTTTACATAAATTAACTTCACCAAGATGCATCTGGTCTGGTGACTCAGAGTAGTCTATCCACTGCAGAAATCCTTTTACTCTCACTGGTTCAAATTGAGGTGGGTCTTCTCAGCCTTTCATCCTTCTGTGGTCGATAAGATTGGTAACAGTAAACATCCGTTATTCAGCATTAAAATGCCCCTCACAGTGAAACTGCCCTTTACTAGCACACAACTATGTATCACTTTGTGTAAAACTGCAGTCACCAGGAAAAAGTACATACATCTAGGTATTCACAAGAGGCCAATGCAAGCAAATATTTAGTCCAGGGAGGAGCTACGACACCAACCAAGGTGGCCGCATAGTCTCCCGGCTCCGCTGACCTCCGTCCTACGCTCTACTATCCTGCCACCTATCCTGATTTCCTGCCCCGGATCCGTGTGTGTGACCCGATTTGCACTTCGATGATGTGATCCCGGAGTTTCTCCGACATCGTGGAGCGGAGTAACGTCGAGGACTGATTTGAGGCCTAACCCAGCCGAGAAGCCGGGGTCTCGAGTGCTGGCCTAGCCGGGTCCGAGTTGAACAACGGACTGTTGAATGCGGTTGGGTCTGGTCTCTGGAACATTCGGAATTTTGGGATTGCTCTGCTACCATCTGCTGCCTGGTGCTCTATAGGAGGTGAGGTGATGAGTAACGCACGGTGCTGTGTTGCGGGGGCCCGGACCAGGGGTCCGGCATTCATATCGCTGGTGCCCCTTGGGTTGGAATCTCGCTACGCGCTACTGCACGCTAACAGCCTGTCCCTCATGGCTCATTCCTGCTCCGCCTAATCTTCCCCCGGAGAAGACGCCTCTCCGTGGGGACCACCATGCCTGAGGGAAAATGGAGGCTGACGGAGCAGGCTCAAAGTGGCCCGTCATTACGGACGGTGCTGGAGGCCCTTGTGGCACTTCAGGAGACTGTTACAGCCCAGACCTGCAGCCTGTTGTTGGTGGCGGATGGAATCAAAGGATTGAGACCGGATCCTGACTTGACGCCCAAGACCCGGCGGCCAGCCCGCCTTTCGATTGACGCCCCGGTGGCGTACTTAGACCCGACGCTGGAAGCTGTGTTTGCCCCTATCACAGTGAAGCTACCCGAAAGTACTGTGCTTGGTGACTCAATTAATCCGTTGGAATCCCCGGTTTTGCAACTGTTGGAACATTTACATGCTGCCCCCACTTCGGTTCCTTTTAATTCGTACTGTGAACTGTTTTGGACTGTGTCGAACCCCCTCCCCAGTCGGTCTATCAAGATGGCGGATGGAATAAAGCCTGGCTTCGGAGACGGGGAGGGGCATCGTTGGTACCAGCCAACTAATTTGGGACCTGCCGTTCTTTTTTCATCTGTGGACCCCTGTTCTGCCAACTTCTGTGTAACATTCGACATTTTGAGGACGGGGCTCTCTTCCCCTTAAGGACTCAGCGAATTTCATCGACAGGGCCAAGGCAGAGATTGGTGTCTGGGTTGTTCATTGTGGTATTATGGTTAAAGGGATTGTTTTATTGAATTAACGGAGTCCGGGGTGGGATTGGTTAGGACGGGGGCGAGAGACCGGGAGTGCGTTGAATAAAGCCCTCCTCCATTTCCCCTCTTCGGGTGGGATTTAATTTCTTTCCCTTTTTTCCCTGTTTCTCCTATATTTCGGGTTTCGGTTTTTGGGCGACAGGCACGCTGCTAGGGGGGTAGGCCGTAGTCATCTGCTGGGGTGCAGGGTGGGGGGATGGGGGATGGGAGTTTTGATTTTTCTTATTTCTATGGCCTTTTTTCTCTTCTTACCTTTCTTTGGCCTTTTCTTTTTTCTTTTTCCGGGTCAGTGTAGTGGGTTCCTTGTTTGGTCCATCTCTGCTTTCACATCTGTGCCTCAACTCCCGCGATGTTTTGGGGCCACGGGGCGGGCATAAATGTTGGCGTGAACCGTAATAGTATGCTTGCTTATCCGGGTGTCGTCTGCTTAAACGCCACAGACCTACATGAAAACGAGTTAACTGTGGACACATTGCTATTTCGCTCGCCCCCACTTCATAGCTTGAGATATTGCTTAGCGGCCAGCCCTGGGGGTTGTAGGCCCGTGTTTGTATCTAGTTGAAAATGTCAAATAAAGGTTTTAAAAAAAATAAAAAATATTTAGTCCAGAAAACCTCTCCTCAATTGATTATACAATATAATTTCCAAGAAGACATGCCATTCCACACTCACTGGAATTCCTCTCAAACATTTCTAACTGTTTCTTAGGGACGTTACCAAGATTAAAGTGAACAATTAAGAAGTAAAAGTTGACTCTGCAATGTCTCTTCATCTCAGTCAAACATTGGAAGGAAACCATTCCTCGAGATCATGTCGTTCATTAAACGTACCACCTTTGTGAATGGTGGTATTTCCTCTGCTATGTTTAAGGTGGTTGCAAAATTCCCCATCAAAATACTAAGCACCTTACTTTCCCAAGGAATTTCTCTTCCCTCAGTTCAGTTCAGAAGTTCACCCCCTTACAAGAAAAGGGATTATGAGACTTTGGACTTCCATACCTTTAGAAAGTCTGTATTATCTCCCACACTTATCAACATCCTCATAGGAACATAGGGGCATATTATCAAGGACAAGTGTTAAAATTATCACTGTTTTATCGGTAGGAAACTGCCGATAAAACGGCGATAATGGGCTTGATAATTCGCCCTTGTTAATTCCTATAGAAGCCCATGTTAACACCAGAACATGGGTTTCCATGGGAATTAACAAGGGCGTATTATCAAGCCCATTATCGCCGTTTTATCGGCAGTTTACTGCCGATAAAACGGCGATAATTTTAACACCGGTCCTTGATAATATGCCCCTCAGTCTCCTGTTACACAGCATTGGGTCATTGATCTCATTCTGTATGTAAATGAAACATGTTAATCTGATGGCCTCGTTGTATACATATTTGGGAGAGAATGTAGCCTTTCGGTGAGAGCGGTTGACCTCAAAGCTGGGGAGCCGGGTTCGATTCTCGGCAATGATGCTGAACATCCTGTGATTCTGGGCAAACAAAAATTAATGTATCCGTCTGTAACAAAACTGGTGCTCATGTAAAGTGCTCTGATACCTGATATCTTCGGGTCTGCTTAGCGCTATATAAAAATCTAAAAATAAAATGAAAACATACTGTTCTAACTAATGTGAGGTGTTACTTTGGGGAATGTGTTGTAATGGCATGCGGTGTAATGACATGCGTTGTAATGGATTTTGAGATGTAAAAATTGTGTTGTAATGGTACGCATTGTAACATGTGCGCCGTAAATGATGTCTCCCCTGATTTGTTTGTTTGAAGAGCCTGGTCTTCAGTTTCTTGCAGAATTCTAGAAGTGCAGGTTGTTCCAGGCTATAGGAGCGATGTACGGAAAGGGCTGACTTTTCTGACTTCGCGGAATCCATGCAAGTAGGAGTCTGACTGACAGGAGGTGTAGTCTATACCAATTATTGTGCATGCATACCGATTATTAGGGTTGGGGCTCTTTGTATTCTATCTACATAAGCACACCCTTCTTCTTGAGCTTAAATCAGTGGAGGTGGAGTGAGAGACAACTGCCATTTCTATGTTTCTCCAAATATGTGATATCCACCTGATGCTACTTGCGAGAGGTGCCAGGTGCGACTTCCCATAAATTGGGGTAGCAGGGTTGGGGCCTGTATAGTCCAGGGGATGCAGGAGGTGTTAAAGGTTCCAAAACACGGACAGAAACTTGTGCATGTAGCAAACGATGTAAAAACAAAGAAGTTATTTCTACCACACTCACACATTTAGTTGTCAGGGTTTACTATGGAATTACTCAGAATGCTGAACGTTTGCTTAGCAGATGGATGTTTGTTTTTGAAAATGAAAATACCTAAAAGCCACAGCTATCATTTGTTGTAAAGATTTATTGATAAAAGGGTGCGTGGTACTCCATAACACATTATGGGGTTTCGTGTTCTGATATATATTTTGCAATTATTTCCCTCAAGATGTTTTGGCATTAATCATGATACTACCATTAATACTATCAACCACCAGGTAAATATTTGACTTATGGTTAAGGAGTATGTGTTTTGCTAAGTTAACTGTGATGCTTTGTGAGAGGCAGTCTATCCTGCTATGGTTGTTCTTTAACTCATTGCTGCTGTATAGCTCTGTTTTAAATGTGTTTACATACACAGACAGAGCAGGAAGAGCTGAAGTGTGTGTTCAAGTGAAATAACTAAAGTTCAGTGGTGGCCTCAGGATCACCAGGAATATCATGAACCAAGTGCTCTGTGCTCACAGGGCAGCAGTGTCAACCTTTGTTAATATCTCACAGCCTCTAGGATGTAAATATTCCTTCCTTCACCCTAGCTTTCAGAACTTATATATTTTCGAGAAACTTAATTTCTTCTAACATCCTGAGATTTGTGACTCCTGAAATGAAAGCCTTCCTGAGTTTTCCTATGCAATAGGCTAGTTCTATTTTTCTGTGTGATAGTGACATACACAGGCTAATGAAAGCAAGACATGACAGTCTATAGGTTTGGCCTTTTCATAGTAGTGTGCACAAAAGGCACACAACATACAAAAACACTCACATCCTATATCCAACCTTGAATGGAGTTGAATAGCCATAGCCATCATTGTGAAGCAGATGTAAAATTAGGTATAATATGTTAATCCTATTACTTGTGGAGAAATAGTAAATGTACTACTAATGGAGAATTCACTATTAAACTACTCAGTGCTTCAAATTGAAGGATTTACATTGTGGTGTATCTCTAATTCGGCTCCCCATGCCTGCGAGAGGACAGGACACCCTCTGTGAAATCCACAGTCAATGCAGAACTGATTAAACTCAATACACATGGGCTGCCTTTCACTGATGCCTGAAGAACCCCGTAGCCTCTCCTTGGATGAAACACAGAGGCCCTCTGCGCATGTGCATCTTTGGTCAGCTTAGCTCAAACAAGCACTTTATTGCCTAGAGCACACATTTCAGAGCTGAGACAGAGGGGCTATGGAGCTGTGCCAGAAGTCAGAGGCCAAGCCTTGGTTCCTTCCATGCGTCAAACCTCCCCTACCCTGGTGTCACTGAGTCAAATCTAGACTGTCACAGGTGGAAAAATGTAGAGCTGATGAGGAGGTTCCAGATACATCTTCCACTTGACCTTGAGTATATGCCCTGCCTTCCTCGCCTCAAACAAGGGACGGAATTCCCCTTGAATCCCCTCACCTGCCAGCCCCCATCCTCTTCCCTGAGCCACTTCCCTCTTCCCTGAGCCTCCTTCTGTGCTGACTGGCTCGCTGCATTGAGGCGCACCATCTATGCATGGCTAAGGACATCGATAAGTGATTGCTGCAGATCTCAGGTCCAAATCCACTGAGAGGCCTAGCGGCACAAGGCTGGTCATGCTGTGTGCCCTGCAGCATCACACAGCTCACGCTTGTCACCAGCACTAAACTGCGGTACCTCAGATGAAGATCTCAGATCACAGGCACCTTTGAGCATAAACCAGCAGGTGCAGGGAAGTGGATGCGTGAGTGTGTGTGCACCTGAATGAGTTTCAGCATGCATGAGTGTTTGTATGTGTATTTGCATGTATATGTGTCATTGTGCATATGTGCACATCTCTTTAAGCTTTTGGTTGGGTGCTCATAAGTTTTGTCAGGTAGAAAATACAACTTCCAATGAACAATAAGGAACAAGATCATAAAACCATAAACAAAGCTTACATTTACACATCCCTCAGTTAGGCTCTTGCATTTTCATGAATAAGAAACTGCAACAGACTGTTAGCTTAATATTTAGAGATGATAATTTTGATGCCAAGCATCATCTTGGAAAAAAGTAAGGCCATGCTAAAATGTCATCCAACTTAGATCTAATAGACCGCGGTCTTTGTTAGAACAACAGTTGAGATCTGAGTTAGTTTGCAGGAATGCCCAAGTTGCATAAAATATCCAAAAGTAACAGGAAATACTCCCTGCAGTAATAAGGCACTGATCAGTCAATTTTCCAAATGGAGGCAGAAATGTATGTCACAACATTGTAGATTTTAGGAATGTGTTTCAATAACTGGCAATGGATTAGATTTAGATTGAAGGGTAGGCCTGCTTTATGGTGAAACTCACCAAGGAACTGATCAGCAGAGCCAGAACTTCTTGTCCAGAACCATCGTACCACGGAGGGTCACATTCTCGCCAATGACTAATGAGTACCATCCATAACTAATGTTGTTTTTTTCTTGGGAACACGATCACTAACCCTGACATGATGGCCTAACACTAACATATATCTTGGCATTCTTGGTGACAGTTTGACTATTGTTGGTAATATAATGACTCTTCCTTGTCATAATGTGGGCATTTCTGGTAACATTTGGACTATCTCTCGCTTAGCACTGGCCCATCCTTGACACACTGTGGCTGTCCTTGGCACAATTCTAGCTATCTCTTGCATAGTAGTGGCACAAACCTGTTTCCTTGCTTCAATTTGTATATAATTCTTCACATACCTGGCTGAATAATGATAGTATTTTTTGCCATTTCATATACACTCTTGGAGTTTGATGATAAATAGACATGAAAGGCAGAATCAGTGGAATATGTTAATGTGTAAAGCAGTGGTGTAATAATATGCTGGTGTTAGGTCAGCTGGGCAGATGCAGAAAGGCCCTGGAGCTTGTTATGTCCCTGAACCTCAGAAAAGGAGGTCAGTCCCTGGGTGTCACTTCAGCCTGATATAAAGGGTGCAAGTCCAGTCTTCCTTCTCAGCAAGCAGGGCAAGCCTCAAGCAGGGCAACAGGGTGTCCGTCTACTGTAGCATCCACAATCTCAGGAATGTACTGAAGAGTGGGTCTGGGGGTCCACTTTTCATACCTCGTACCCACTTTGAAGTTTGCAAAGCTTGTGGATTTTCCCCCTACAAAGGTGTCTGGAATTTCTTGCCTCCCTGCTTGGTCCCAGTCTGTCTGGGGGAACATAGGCTAGTGTGAAGTTCTTTGTGTGAGAGCTGGGTCAGTGACAGCTCTGCCCCTGTCCTGCCAGGGATGGGCCATCCTGCACACACCCATACTAACTAGTGTGATGCTGTCTGGGAGGAATTTACAATGGCCAACTGCATCCAGTCATATGACCCAGGAACAGGATGCAGGCACTAAATGGTTTGGACAAGAAAATGTGAACTTTATAAAAGTGGCATTTTCAGAAATGTCCCTTAAAATCCAACTTTCCCAATAAAGAGGATTTTAAATTACAATTCCTCAGTCACCAAACATGACTTTTCTACCTGCTCCCAATCAAACGGTATCACTTATTAAATGTAATTAGTTAACACAATGTTAGTCTGTGGGAGAGGTAAGCTTTGTAGTAGTGAAAAATGAATTTAGGAGTTTTTCTCTATGGCTTTTTAGGGCTTACTCTGGAGGTGGCTTATACATATTAAAAATGAAGTTTTAGACCTGGCAAAAGGTTTATTTTGGCAGGTTGAAATTGCAGTTTAAAACTGCATGCACAGGCAGCAATGGCAGACCTGAGACATGTTTTCAATGGACCTAAAAACATGGCAGCCAAGTTCACTCATTATGTTACGGCTAGGACCCTCACATCCTCCACAGTGAACCTTCTTAGGCCCCCATCTTTAGGTATAAAACCAAAAGGAGGATAATCCATCACATTCTAGGGAACAAGAGCATGGAATCTCATGCCCGCACACCTAAGGGCAATGGAATCAGAGACTCAATTCAGAAAATCACTGAAAACCTGGATATTTGGGCTTATGTGGGCATTCTGCTCCTTACTGGTATAGTAGGATCTCTCTTATACTTACCCAGGCAATCTGGTTTCTTCTGTGTCGCGCCATGATGCTCCCTTTGGAGCGATAGTTGCGCTTTACAACTATCTAAATCAATCAATCAATGTTTTAAAGGGCTACTTAAATGGATGGCACAATAAGTGCTGCAGGTGCACTAGAAGCATTTATTTGACAGGCCCTCAGTATCTATAGTACCACTTTACTAGGGACATATAAGTACATTAAATGTGCTAACTGGGTGCAAGCACAAGCACTTTAGCACTGGTTAGCAGTGGTAAAGTGTGTCAAGTTCTATGGCCAACAAACATTAATTTAGCAAAACAGGAGGAGAGTAGGCAAAATGTTTGGGGAAGACAACCCTAAGTCTGGCAGGTCTGGCAGGGTTATTTTTCTAAAATTTAAATGTACTTTATCATGAAAAATCTATATTTTTTAAATCAGGCAAGCTGATGTTATGAACAAAATGACTCCATTACTGAAATACAATTAAATACGGTACGTAAGCAGTAATTGTTGCTGCGTTTGGGAGATAAGTGTTTTAATTTTGGTTCTGTGGTACCAGACAATACTTCCTGGATTGGTTGTTAATTCATGGGTTATTTAGAGGCATTTGATTATCTATATTGGTAAAGGTTTTTGATATTACCATTACTGCTTTATGAGCCCTGAGCACGTAGGCTTGATATAGCCTATTGCCATGTGATCCAATTATGCCTATGCAATTGAGCAGTAGCATTATTGTGTCAGCGGTATGATTTCTGGTGATTGTGAGATTTGCATGCCATGTAGAGACTTGATTATAATATATGACTGAGGGCTTGCCTCAGTTGAAAGATTAAGTGAAGAAAGATAGTGTAGGCATTCTGATATAATGTGTTATAACCTAGTTGGATAATGTTTTTTGTCATATTACCATTTTCGAATACTACCCCCACCAGTGTATTATCGGGCCTGATTTATGAATGAAAATCTTGTAATGGAATATATATTTTTTAAAAGTTGCTTATCTACATTACGCAAACCCCCTCTTCTAAATCCAATTATTTTTTGCAAATTTTTGTGTAATTGAACTGGAAAATGTTGCTGGCTGTGAGAAATCTTTACAACCTCCCTGGATCACAAGAAGAATGGCCAAATACACCTCGGTAAGTATATAAGATGTGTTTTAATGTAAAAGATAATGAAAGTTGGATGAGTTCGTCTGACATGTCCAGTGCGCCTGCCTCTAAATCAACATCTACCAAAAAGGTCTGTCATCTAGCATTGGAACGACCAGGAAGTCAGAAGAACACATGCACAAGCAGATGTGCTGTCCACATAAACAGAGTAAACCACACAGGAAGCTGAACCTATAAGCGAGAGTTATATAAAGGTACAACAAGATTGATATCAGGCTACAAAAGCCTAGCATGAGGCCGACCATATTAATGTTTTTTTTTAATATACGTATATCATTTTAATGTAATTAAGTTTAATTAGTTAATTAAACTTCCAAAAACGGTTCCAATGCCAGCCCCCTTAACAAACACAAAAACTGACAAAAATGACATTACAAAATCTTGGAAATATGCAGGCTTCTTGGATACATGCCCACCGTGTGTCAAAATCTCAGAATCTGACTATATCATCAAAGTCCTATCCAGTAGTTGCAAATTTATGCAAATAGACATCCTGCTAATTTGGCTAATTCCTTGAATCCAGATCAGATTGTAAAGAATTTCCCATAGATTGGTCAACCAACAGCCCTGGACCAGAAACACTAATTTCACCTGACTTTTCCAAATTAGCATTGAGTTTATCAGTACCCTTACAATTGCAGCATACATCAAACATTTTTGATGAGTTACACACAATTTTTCCCTAATTAACTTACTTAAATTCCTGCATTAAAATCAAATTGCGTTCAGACCATCAACTACCAACTTCCAAATTTTTTTCAGGACTGTGTGTGACTTGGAGAAGTGTGACTCAATGATTAGAGCGGCAGACCCTGATGCAGAGGTCTAGCCCGGGACCAGGGTTCAATTCCCCGCCTCGGCGGGTCTTGGGCTCAAAAATTCCACGGACCTGATAATTCTCGCCTCGGTGCCTATTCCAATCATGAAGTCCCACTCTGCAACTCTGGGCAATAGCTTGCTTAATCTCCACAACGGCCCCACAACGCTAAGGATGCCTGGCCTCCACCTTGGGGGTGCCCAGGAGTGGACGCCTCACAGGGAAAGCCAGGAGGGGTTCCACAGCGGTATTCGTACAAGTGCCTTGAGACCCTTGCGGGTGAGTAGTGCGCTATAAAAGTATCAATTTACATTTACATTTACTTAAATAACTTTAATGGGTCTAAAAAAATGTAAAATCAATTTGACATCTTCTAAAATTAATATCTCCAACATAACCCAGGACCCCACATTAATGCAAAGATTCCTGTGTTTACTAGCAAAGTAACGTTTAATTTTCTCTTGTTTTCTTTCACTTTCTCAATCGTACCCTCATAGTTCAAAACGCTGGTAAAAACACTGCACCCAACCATTCTGGAACCAACCTTGTCCTTGCCACCCTACCTTTCAATCAAACAAAAGGAGGTACCTCAGTACCTCAGTACTACTGTGTGGAGTATTATAATAAGCAAAAACTTTTTCTGCAAAAATCAACAACATCCACACCAACTGTAAGGGCAGATTGGATTCCTTCTTTGAGCAGGCTGTTGGCATCTCAACTGCACCATTTGATTGTGAACTATACAAAGGCGCAGAATAATGTGTTATACCCATGTCTTGTAAAAATGTCTTCACTGTGTCAGACACTAACTGGCCACCATTTGTCAGTAACTAATTCCACAGGTAAACATTCCAACGGGAATACCTCATCCAAAAATGCTATGGCCCCATCAGTACATGTGTTTTCGATAAAATTATAATACACCCATTAAGAAAGATAATCTGTGAGCATGATCAAACATCTCATATGGCTCGGTAAATGACGGATAGGTCTTGCAAAATCGAAAGCAAGCTTATACCAAGTATGCTCGTGGTAGTGGAACTGGAGACAGAGGAACATCCTTTAATCTCCAATGTTTGTTAGATAACAAACACTTCTCCCAGGACTCAATGAATTTTTCCACCAAATGTCCATAGAAGGCCACCAAAAAGAATGCCTTAACATGTTCTCAGTGGAGCTAACACTCAGATGACCAGAATGTCCAAGTTTAGCAATCCTAGATCAAAGTTCCACAGGAGGAATGAACTTGGTGCACTTCAACAAAACAATATTCTCCACTGCCAAATCCAAAGCTACATGAACAAAAATTCCAAATATCTTCTCTAAGATGTTTACTGGCAGGCCAACTTTCCTGCACATACTGCAACACCAACCTCATGGTAGCATCCCTTTCATAAGCCTCCAGCCACTCCTTTTCTGAAACACAATTCTGGCAACCTTTCATTAAGTCCACCTTAGCAATTACACATTCATCAGCAGTCGCTGAAATCTCCTCAGTGCAACATTCCATCTGTAGTACAGAAAACAGCACAGACACTGGCACTTCCAGCAATGCAACACACTGAGAAATTGTACTCTTGTAGTTTTGGTAAAATACGAATAAGCAAATCTGACCCCACTTTCACCCAACAAATAGCTAACAGCTTTGTGATCTGTGCAAAGACAAAGGTGTGTGCCCCACAAATACTTTTAGAAATTCTCAATTCCCACTTGCATGCCAAGGCTTCTCTCTCGGATGTACTATATCTATTTTTAGCATCTTTGAGAACCCTTGACTCAAATACAATGGTATTTTCAACTCCATCCACCTGTTGGTACAAACCTGCAACATCACCAATGGCACTAGCATGTACAGCACCAATACATTGATAACCTAGCACAACATTTCTTAATGGTGGGACATTGCACAACATTTTTATAATGCCATCAAACACTTCCTGTTTTTTCAGAGACCAAATAGATATTTCCTTTCTACCTGAGAATTCTCTTAAAGGGTTCCATAAACTCAGCATAACCCTACACAAAAAGATAAATAAAAATCCCTGAGAGCAATAAACGACCTAAGACAACACTTACCTGCAGGACAAGGAGCATCTATCAATGCCCTGATAAAATAATTTTTAGGTTTAATCCCCTCAACCGTTATTATATGTCCTAAATAATTTACAGATTCCGTCAAAAACTTGCATTTCTTTCATGAAACAGTCATCCCTCGATTTTTAAGGATTCTCAGAACATTCTCTACAATGCAATTATTTTCTTCCTCACTACCGGCAAAAATAGGAATATTGTCCAGGAACATCTGGCCACCAGGTACATCTTTAAAAAGACAATGCATCAGCTTTTAAAAGGAAGTCTTAAATACTTATAAGCACCAAAAGGTGTTATGCAAGTTTTTTAACAACTGCGAGTTCTTCTCTAATGCCACTTGATGGTAGGCTGATCTTAAATCAATAGTGCTAAAACACGTGCCACCACCTAACCAAGTAAAAAACTCCTGAATTTTGGTATAGGATGGCAGTCCACAGGGATATTCCTGTTAAGAGACCTGAGGTCAGCACATAAACTTAACTGTCCACCTTTTTTAGCAAGAACAAAATAACTGACCCATTCAGATGAATTCACTGGTTCAATTATGCCATTGTTCCACAATTCCTCCAAATGTTTTTTAAGTTTGTCTCTGACACTAAGTGGCACATCCTGTAATTTATAAACAACAGGAATGGCAGTCACCTTCAAAATATTTTTGTGTTTAAACCCTTCCATCTTACTTACTTTTTCCACAAACACATTATCATAGTTCTATAAGATGTTCATAAGACTATCAGACTTCTGCTGAGCATAACAGGATTTTCTGTACCAGGTCCCAAAACAATACCCAAATTGCCTTGATCCGCACAAACCAACATATCTCTACCAATGGCAACATAGAGTTTGATAAAATACTCCTACCTGAATAGTTTAAAGTGTCTTCGAAAAATCCCACGGCTTCAATATCTCTGTCCCCTTATGAAATTGCTATAATATCAGGACTCTTTAATAATTTATTGTCGAAAAACCTTTGAATGTAGATTCCACTAACTTGGTAACCAGAGAACCAGAATTTGCCATAATAGCAACATCCACCCTCCAATGCACACATCAAAAAGGGCTTTTCTTATTCCCTCATTCAGAATCAATTTGGACAGGAAGAATAACGTTTTCAGGCTTAAAAGTAGGGTACTCTGTGCAGTTTCATTATGAACGCTTTTACATTCCTACTTCCCGTGCTTCTGCAGCCTCTCATAAAATGCCCAGCTTTCTTACATTTCTTTAGCTTCTTTCTCTGAGCTGGGCATGCAGAGTAAGATCCCATATGTGCAGAAGACCCACACCTGACGCATCATGCAGAAGGGGATACCAGCTTGGTATTCTAAACCAGCATATCCTGCACTCTATTTGCAACACTCACACATTTATGTTCAGGGTCATTTGAATCGCCTATCACAGACTCACAAGAACATCCAATCCTCCCTGCAATCCTGATAGTTTTTTCAAGAGTAGGATTGACACAACAAATGTCCTGCACTTTTTTAGGTGTGCAATTCAAAACAATCTGATCTCTAACATAGTGATACAACCCATTCTCAAATGTGCAAGTGCTTGCAAGAATATGCAGAGATGCAACATACTGATCAATATTTTCATCAACCCCTGTTTACGTAAATAAAAATTAAAAAGTTCCACAACCTCATTAGGTTCCTCCGAAAAATGATTTGCAAGTCTTTTCGTTGCCTCCAAACACATATTCCATCCTTCCTCCTCGTTCTGAGATTGTTGTAGATCAGGAAAAATGGTCATATATTGTCCGTGCCTCAGTGCGTAAACTGATGTGGCCTAATGGCTAGAGCAGTCGACCTGAAGCTGGGGAACTGGGTTTGAGTCTCAACATCCTGTGATTCTGGGCAAATCAAATAATTTCCCTGTGCCTAACAAAATGAATGTGTCCATCTGTAACGCAACTGGTGCTCATGTAAAGCGCACCTTCGGGTTGAGTTTGCGCTATATAACTCCCCAAAAAATTAAAGCACAAGTTTCCTTGGTGGTGAGTAATTTACAGCCTCAATAGCCACCAAATCATTCTGAAATACCCCGAAGCAATGTGTCCATTGTTGTTTTGGCATCCACGGAGGCTGTAGGAGATATGGAGCTTATTGAATATGACCCCCACTTGCCATAGTTCCAGAATAATAAGAAGAAGCACCATGCTCCAGTTTTCTAGCACTCTGTATTTGTGACAAGAGAAGATCCCTGTAAACGATGCTGACACAATAATCACAGTCTGATGAAAACACCCAAGAAATGTGCAGGAGTGTCGCTACTACAGAGTAGTCACATTAACATTATACTGTACCATTTACTCCTTGACCACAACTAGTGATGAGTGCAATCAGATCCAAAACATGCACGAGCCCAGCAATTCCATAATATATAGGAAAAATTACATCCTCACCAAGACAGCGGCAATTTGCGCCATGGCATCACACAATGATAAGGTCAAACAGCAAATAAAACGGAATTGCGTAGGCACGTGATGCATAAATTTGCTTAAATCGTATTGCGGGATTGTCCACAACAGTATGACTGGCCTTGACGACATCAAGACCCGACAGCACTAATTCAAGCCGAAACCAAGAGAAAATGCAGCCAAAAAGAATTCCACTGCAGCCAGGAAGGCGGTGCTAAACCATAATGCTGGTACTGCAATGACAAGACGCTCACCATTGAAGGACTCTCTTCAAGAGTAAAGTTACAATAACACATCACCAAATATGTTGTAGCTCATTACCTTATCCAGGGATCCCAAGACGTAAGTCCAAATACATCTCGGTAAGTATATACAATGTATTTTAATGTAAAAGATAACGAAAGATGGGAGAGTCCATCTGACACATCCAGTGCTCCCGACTCCACATCAATGACTGCCGAAACGGTTAGTCATCTAGAATCAGAACGGCCAAGGAGTCAAAAGAGCACATGCAAGAGCAGATGTGCTATCCACATAAGCACAGTACTCCACACGGTAAGCTGAGCCCATGAACTAGAGTTACATTAAGATACAGCAAGACTAACATCAAGATACAACAATGGTGCCTCAATTTTGCCAAATTTTCTTGGGAATAAACCTTCTGACACCACTGAGTATGACCGGCCGTGCCTGGGACATCATAACAGTTTTAAAAATCTTACTTTCAGAATTGTGAAGTAGTCACATGGCCATTTGAAGCCAATATATTTGTTTTCCCTGAGTGTGCCAGTGAATAATTTCAATGCACTACTTCCAAAGCTATGCGTGTTGAAGACATGTGAAAACTCATAGAGGAAGTAATCTACTAAAATCATCAGTATATGCCACAGCAAGGATTTGTTTTCATATAAATACCAAAGATGCATTTTGTCTTAAATTTAGCAACATGTAATAGATCACTGACTTTGATGGCTGAAAAAATAGCACAATGTTTCGGTATACACCCGTTACAACGCATCTTTTACTCCGCACTACCATTACAACGCGACTTTTACAACGCATACCATTACAACGCATTGCGCTGGGGGGCGCTCTAGGATAGGGAATAAGTATAATTTACTATCCAACACCTTCCCTAGGGTCCACGGGGACTGGAGTTAGAATAGTAAATTATACTTACCACTATCCAGCACCTCAAAGCGCTATGCGTTGTAATGGTATGCGTTGTAATGGTCGCGTTGTAACGGTAGGTAGTTGTAATAGTATGCGTTGTAACATGGTACATCCCAATGTTTCGCCAACAGGCAAGCAAGCTAACAGAACAGAATGATCACAGGTAGAGGTAACCCTCTGTCATTGTGGGAAATGAATGGAGAAGCTCTAAGATGGACGAGGTGGTGATAGAAACTATTCAAATCAGAAGCCCAATATTTGACCATAACGTCACTCCAAGACCCAGTTCTGTGAAAACTCCATGATTTCCTAGATAAATTAGTATTCAGGCAAGGGGAAGTCCCTGGCTGCTGAAGGCGGGTTTTTCTAAGAAATCATTGTTGATTCTCGGAACTTAGTGGAAGTAGCCATGCCGTATTTGGGCGGCATTGGCTCAGTCTAAATATGGTAATGATTTCTATGCATATGTAAGGATCGGGTAATTTATACCTATATAAGGGCATGAATCGGGAAAATTACACTAGGGTCCTAGATTCATTTACAACAACCTTAGAAACATAAGTGTGGCACCTTTAAACTGTGGCCCTTTAGCTGGAAGCACTTTGCATTCTGTGTCTTGTAGATAGGTTTTTTGTCTTCAATAATTTTTATTGGAATTTAAGTAACCAGAGTACATTACCAAGATGCGTTGAACAAGATGTAGTCATAGTACAAAATAATTCATTGTATTACAGAACATAGAATAAAATATGTGTAATAGTACATCATCTTGCCAAAGGACAACATAATGCGGAAAACATGTGAGACACACATAGGTGGAACAGAAAAATAAAGAAAGAAATCCTGTAAATAGGGTATAGGGTTGTGTGTCTAATAATTCCTTATAAAAGAGCTCATTGAAGTAAGACAAGAGAATCTGAGAACATGTCTAAAGATCGCAAGAATGTAGCACCCGACCGTGTGACGCAAACAATGAATGTAATGAAAGGGGAACTGTGGCCTTTGAGCTAGAACCCCTTTGCATTCTGTGTCTTGTAGTTTTGTTTTGATCATTACGATATACACTTCAAAACCGCAGCATACGTTTGCTCCAGTAGCATGGGTGTTGGGAAGCACAAATGAGGTGTGTCTACAGTGCTGTGCGTGAAATGTTCAAGGCATTGGGGAGTTTAAATATGTTCAAAAACTGTTGGTGGTACAAAGCAAAACTGCACATAATGTGTCTGTATTCTCCAATAGCAAGGATGAGGTAACACAAAACTGAGGTTTATCAGCAGAGCTTGTCGAGGATCTGTTCCAAATCATTGGTGCTACAAAGAAGTTCATTAGCAGAGCTAGAAGGCCGGTGCATGGATACATCATGGAAAAGGGATATAATAGAGAAGAGGAACATTACAGATAAGGGGGAGGAAGAGGCACTGGTGGGAGGAGCAAGACATTGGAGGAGAAAGAGAAAGAATGGAGAGGGGAGACTGAGGGGAAAGAAGCTGCAGAAGAAAGGGAAAAGTTACCGATGGGAGGATGAGTAGAAGGGAGACAAACTCTAAACAGAGATCAACCTTAACATCTGCCTATAGTGAGAGTCTGGTACCAGGAGGCAATGAAAGAATGAGAAACAACGAAGCTGGTGGTGGGCGAGGGCAGACATTGAAAAGAGATGAAGGCAAACAACCAATGGGGAGAGGAGGTCAAGAAAATATTAATTAGAAGAAGGTACAAGAAGGCACAAACAACACAAGACTAAGACCCACCCAGGGCAAAGAGAGGCGTAGCTGAGGGTCACAGGAGGGAAAAAAAGAACAAACAAGAAAATCAGAGAGCATTCGGGGAAATTGAAAATCAAACAACATCACTGTCCTGATAGGAATCCCTCATTGGTGCGTTTCCTAGAAGCACTGTTTGAGCACATGTTACCCCATAGCATATGCAATAGCATATGTGTGGGGCAGGGGGTTATCCAGCATGTCCCAGCATTATGAGTACACAGTTCTTGGATGATTGGTGCAAGTCACCCATCCCTGCACTCCCCAGACTGCCTTTATTCTAAAAACGAGACATGCAGCTGATGGAGCAAGGGTATGCTTGAATTCAAACTCCTCGCATAAACATTAATATAGTAATCAACCTGTTTTCGTTATTTATTTTGCACTTTTACACTACACATGGGTGTCCCAGAGACACTTGCCTATGTGTTTATTAATCCTAACTACGCTTGCAACTGACATGGTCGCTGCTATGCGGGATTTCAGTCTGCGCATGCGTCGGTCATACCCATGTGATGTGACGCACTCGTAGTTCTGGAGGGATTTTTTCGCTCATGCGCAGTATTGCTAATATGGCCACTTTGTTTTTAACATGCTCTCTAATTGCCACTGCTGCTCTGGCTCAGCTGTTTATTTCTACTTAACTCCTAATGCTATAGATATTATAAAGTAAGGGGTGTAGTGCAGCTATTCATGGTATACAGTGTATTCATTTTTTCTGTGTTTCTAAATTGTTTTCGCTTACTTTTCATGTAACACGCTTTGGGGGCCTGTGAGCTGTGTGCCACTCCATCTTTGAAGCCCATGTCACCCTAACCACGTGATGAGGGAGAAAACGAATTGCGCAGGAGTGGAACTAAGCCAGCTGGCTTCCGAAGCTCAGATGCTCCTGGGAAAGCGACCTCTGCTCCAGGAGAAAACTTCGACTTGTACCTGAAAATGTTACATTTTATGATAATGTTTGTGTGCCCTATTGTTTCGCCACTCTTATGCCATGGATAATGGAATGTAAGGGGTGGATTCAAGTAAAAGGAATATTATTGTGGGAACACCAAATTCTAGGTGGTGACAATGACCTAACCACCTCTCTTGTCCAATCCGAAATCAGGGATCCCTACACTTGCAACATTTGTGGGTGGTCTACTGACCCAAAAACAGTATAACTGGCCTGGTTTTAGCTAAAGAAATTGTCCGACTTGTCTGAATAGCCGACCTGTCACTGACCCTACAAACTCTATAGGTGATTGATACAGAGAGCTGCGGAGCACTCTGTCCGTAATTTCCACAAACTTAGTCTGGGGTGGAGGAACTTTTAAGTGCTGGCGAAGCACTTTGCTGGGAGATTCGAGAACCCAATCGGAGGAGGATTTGTAAACAAAGAGGTCGTAGTTAACCACGGAACTTTTGGTTACGCAGTGGTATCCCGAATTCTTACCTGATCCACAACTTTTAGGTTTTTGCAAGGATCAGATGCTAAGAGGTAGACCTAATAATATGTACGGAAGCAAGAGAAAAATGTCATTTGCTGACAAAATCAAAAATGATATCAAGAAAGACAAGCCCATTAGAACTAGAGAAGGTGTAAACATTCCACCACCTAATACTCCTTCATCATTCATGATGTTTGACAAAGGTTATCACACCTGTGTATGGTTGGAGAATTGGGCAAAGTATACCCAAGACGATGGAATCCTAGCATTTCCCCTAGATGGTACCTTTAATAGAAGAATTTTGTTTAATTTGAGGACCCGAATGAATGACTTACATCCCAGACCAAGGTTGACTCAGTATGAGGCTTTAGAAGAATGGGAGATTGAGGTCTTAGAGCGAGACAAACCCAGAATTGATAAGGGAGTGAGCAAGTGGTACCCGAAATTGCAGCGAGATGCCAAAGAGAAAAAGATGAAACAGTGGAGACAGAATATGATGGTTGAAGGACTATTTCCAATGTTTGGTATAAACTAACCCGAGGGAGGAAAACGCACAGAGAAAACCCGACACC
The DNA here is from genome assembly GCF_964263255.1 of Lissotriton vulgaris. Taxonomy (NCBI): domain Eukaryota; kingdom Metazoa; phylum Chordata; class Amphibia; order Caudata; family Salamandridae; genus Lissotriton; species Lissotriton vulgaris. The sequence goes on along the minus strand of NC_141691.1, from coordinate 1,971,134,909 downwards.
TAAGGTCTGCAGGTGATTCGGAAGATGAATACCTGGAGGATTTATTAATGAAAAATCCACCGCCATATGATGAGGAATCTAGGTCCCTGAGTTCGAAAGACCTGTTTTTCCGACACCCTAGAGAAACAAGGGCCAGTGAAACAGATGTAGCAGGCAAAGAGGGATTTTGTAGGCCTGATACAACCTTCCCAAACTATAGGCCATTTGGCGATGAAAGACCAGGAACGACAGTCCCAACTGCCCCAAGTCTGTATCCTCCTTTAGTTCCGCAAGTAATACATGAAACACCGATTGAAAGGGTTTTACAGGAACAAGAAAAGGAAGCCTTAATTAAGCAACGGAATGAACTAATTCAGAAAATATCACTGTTGAATCCCAGTCCTGAAGCTTTGACCATTCCAGTAACTATTGGTCCCGTTGTTCCTCTTTATGGGGATAGACAGGCTAGTTTAAAAACTCCAGTTATTACACAAACTGTAGCACCCCCCAGAAAAGAGCCTCTCATAGTTGATGATCAGGCAAGTGAATGCGAATCTGTGGTCTCCCTGTTGGATCTGCCCATAAGGGAACCAGAGAGCAGTGTACCTCGAACAAGAACGCAGACTAGTGCAAAGGAAATCCTGATAGAAACAGCTTCAGGTACTCGAAGTGCCACAGTGGTGACTCCAGAAGAAATAGATCAATGGACCAGAGAACTAGAAAAGATAACTCCCCAGCCAAAACCATTGGATATTTATAAGCTAAGAATAGAGGTGGAAGAACTAATGGTTGGAAACTTGGGACTAGACAGGCTGAACACTCTTAGCGAAGAATTGTTGTTTATATGCAAAAGCCTTACCCGAAACACCAGAGTGTTCCATGAGAAACTAATGGACACTGCAGCTAATATGGGAATAGATGTTAGCAAATCCAAAGTATTACAAAAGCCTTATAGAGCAGAGTTTTCGGACAAAGACCTAGAGAACATGAATGTGTCAGGGAAAAAGGTACAGATAAGAGAATTGTTGAATTTGTTGCAGAAATGGGGAGACTTAGAAAAATGGAAAGCCAGACGGGCAAAGAAAAAGGAAGACAGTAAGGCTAGACCGAAGACTTCTGAATACGTTCTAAAGGAAGTCGATAAGCCAGAAACCTTGTATCCCATGAGAGAAGTGCCAGGGGAAAAATATGTACACGTACCATTGTCCCGACAGGATCGTGTGTCCTTTACCAATGATTTCCCGAAGTTAAGAGAGAAGCCTGTTGAGTGGTATAGGCAGGTCGAGATATTTGTCAAAGTCCAAAAGTGCCTCCTGAAGGACCTAGATGGGTTCTTCGACATTGTACTTCCTGTAGATTCATGGACAGAATGTAAAATTGCAGTTGATTGGCCCAGTGAGGAGTACGAAAGAGACTCAAGAACAGGAGCTCCCTCCCCGAATGTAATGAGGCAGTATGATAAGGTAATACAATATTTGAAGGGGAAGGTGCCAGCAAAGGAAACTGATTGGACCCGCATAGATAGAACCACCCAGAATCGTGATGAAACGGTCCACTCCTATTATGAGCGACTGCTGCTGGTATTCAAAACCTACAGTGGAATCGATAATATTGAAATGAAGGATATGACCCATTTCATTTATCGATTCGTGTTGGGATTGAGACCTGAGATCTCCCAGTGGATTAGAGACAACAAGATCTGTTGGCAGGGTAAACCTGTAGATGAGGTCCTGAAGTACGCCAAATACTGTGAAGACGAGATGGAAAACAAACTAAAGGCCTTAAAGGAAAAGGTTATGTGGGCTCAAGTGAAATTGGCGGAACAGCAAGAAAAACAGTTAAGTAAAATAAATAATAACACCCGGAATACAGGTACAGGGGGAGGAGGGAAACCCCGAGATAAAATGAGTCGAGAGGAGGCTATGAAAAAGTTTCCCTGCCACGGGTGCGGTCAGATAGGGCACTGGAGAGACGAGTGTCCCCTGCTATAAAACAGTAATGTCCAAAATAATGGTTTAAATCCACAGGTGCAGAAAGAGGGGCCACGAAAGACCCAGCAACAGGTAAAACAGAATCAGTTGCCTCGCGCTCCTAGACCTAACTATAAGAACCAAGCTCAGCAGAATGAGGGGGTCGAGGTATGGGAAGGAAAGGAAGATAGAAATGCAGCAACCTCGCAATTCCTGTCGAATGATACATTCCTCTGTGATGAACCTTACTGATGGGGCCTGAGGGGGGAGGACGAGGAGTGCGTACTTGGCGCCTCCTTGCCGGTAGAGCAGTCAGGGCCATACATTGAAGGAAAAGTTGTAGGAAATGACGTCACCTTTCTGTTGGACACTGGTGCTACCCGTTCTACTGTGAGAACAGCAGACGTTCCTAACCTACCCCTCTCGGGAGAAGCAATCCAAGTAGTGGGTGTGTCAAACCAGATAATTAGTACTCCTGTAACTGAAGCAATGGAGATCTCAATAGGAAATTTTAAAGAAATGCACAGATTTGTTGTCTGTGATTCTAGCCCTGTGAACTTATTGGGACGTGATTTGCTGTGCAAAATGAACTGCTCCATCTTTTGCACACCAAAAGGCGTTGAAATCCAGACTCCAGATGAAGACGGATTGTACAAATTAATGTTGCTAAGGCCTGACTCAGAAATTAAGAAATTGACAATGCAAGGCTTACCTGAAGAGCTCCAACAGACAGTGATACCAGAAGTGTGGGATTTCACTGGAAGGGATGTAGGACTAATGGCAAATGTAGACCCGATTCAAATAGCCATAAACCCAAATGCAGTTTACCCGAATACCAAGCAGTATAAAATGAACGCAGAAGTGAAAGCCGGAGTTGCCCTCGAAATAAAAAGATTGCTAGAAGCCAACATTATACATGAAGTAATGAGCAGTCCTTGTAATCCGCCCATAATTGGAATCAAAAAGCCTAGCGGAAAGTACAGGGTAGTGCAAGACCTGCGCAAGGTAAACAAGGTCGTTGTCCCTTGCTGTCCTAATGTGCCAAACCCTGCAGTGATTTTGTACCAAATTCCATGGAATGCTGGATGGTTTACCGTCATTGACTTGTGTCATGCATTCTTTTCTATCCCATTGCATCCAGACAGCAAATTTATTTTCTCATTTGAATTTGACAGTCATGTCTATGTCTGGAATCGTGTCCCTCAAGGGTACACAGAGAGTCCTTCTATTTTCAATCAGATTCTGAAAAGATGCCTTGAATCCTTAGTCTTACCTGGAGAATCAGTTTTGGTCCAGTACATAGACGACCTCCTGGTGGCGTCTAAAAGTCGGAATGACTGTGTTACTGATACCATTGCATTGTTGAATCATCTAGGTAAAGGAGGGCATAAGGTATCGCCAGACAAATTACAGTTCTGCAAGAATTCAGTGAAATATCTGGGGCACCAGATAGAAAAAGGTATCCGGAAGGTTACTTCAGAAAGGATTAGGATAATTCGAGACATGGAATTACCCCGTACTCAAAAAGACATCAGAATGTTCCTGGGAATGGTAGGATACTTTAGGCAGTGGATTGTGGGATTTGCAGTCCTAGCTAAACCATTGATAAAAATGACCAAAAAAGGAGCAAGAAGATCCAGTTGAATGGGATGATGAAAGCATGACATCCTGGATAAAATTACGAAACTGTCTGTGCTCAGCTCCTGCGTTAGGAATGCCTGACTATCCAAAAGATTTTGCCTTGTTTTGTGACACACGAGACAATTGTGCACTCTCAGTCCTGACTCAAATTCATGGTCTAACTAGACGACCAGTGGCATATTTCTCTGCCACCTTAGATCCAGTGGCTGCTAGATTGCCTGGATGTCTGAAAGTAGTAGCTGCAACTTGCACGAGTCTTGAGCAAAGTGAGTCCATTGTCATGGGACATCTAGTAACTGTGTATGTTCCACATGCAGTTGTAATCCTTTTGACCCAGACCAAGACTCAGTACCTCACACCTAGTCGGCTGACTAAGTATGAGAGGATTTTAGTTGGTGCTGCCAATGTAACTATCACTAGATGTAATATACTGAACCCAGCCACTCTGTTACCGAATACACTTGCTGCAGAAGTCAAAGAGGATGTTGAGCATAATTGCATTGATCTCACTGAATATAGCACAAAACCACGCCCGGATATTAAGGAAACAGCTTTGCCCATAGAAGACATTGAATTGTTTGTGGATGGCTCATGTTTGAGACATGAGGATGGAGGCCTAAGTTCTGCCTATGCTGTGGTCACCCTAGCCAAAACAATAGAAGCATCCTACCTATTTGGAGTAAAATCTGCACAAGTAGCCGAATTGGTTGCATTGACAAGAGCTTGTAAAAATGGGAAAAATAAGAGAGTAACCATATATACTGACAGTCAATATGGTTACGGGGTTGTGCATGACTACAGCCAATTGTGGCTGCGAAGAGAATTCATGACTTCCTCAGGTACCCCTATCAGAAATGGAAAAGTGGTACAGAACCTACTGGAAGCAATCCAGTTACCAAAAGAATTGGCAGTGGTCAAGTGTGCTGCTCACAAATCTAGCAACGACAATGTGACAGCTGGTAACCGTTATGCTGACCAAATAGCCCAATATTGTGCCCGAATCAAAATGTCATTGAACATCACATTGGGGTAAGTCGGAAACAGCTGCCAACTTATGGTGTTTGAGGATCTATCAACTTGGGAGGAACTGAAAGGGTTCCTGTTACAATGCCTCAGAAACATTGGAATCCAAGGAAAAGCACTGGAATGGATCACCTCGTTCCTTGCCGGAAGAACTCAGAGAGTCCGCCTTCCACCATTCAAGTCAGAGGCCACTGAAGTCATTTGCGGCGTGCCACAAGGATCTTCACTCAGCCCCACCCTCTTCAACGTATACATGAGCCCCCTCGCGGCCATAGCACGCCAACACAACCTCAACATCATCTCCTACGCAGACGACACTCAACTGATCCTCTCTCTCACCAAAGACCCTAACACCGCCAAAACCAACCTACATGAAGGAATGAAAGAAGGAGCTGATTGGATGAAGCTCAGTCGTCTGAAACTGAATTCAGACAAAACAGAAGTCCTTATCTTAGGTACCTCCCCCTCCGCCTGGGACGACTCTTGGTGGCCAGAGGCCCTTGGAAAAGCACCCATCCCGACGGACCACGCACGGAACCTGGGCGTCATTCTAGACTCCTCTCTCTCGATGACCAGACAAGTCAACGCCGTTTCATCATCTTGCTTCAACACTCTTCGCATGCTTAAAAAAACATTCAGCTGGATCCTCACCGAAACTAGAAAAACGGTCACCCACGCACTGGTTACAAGCAGCCTGGACTACGGAAACACCCTATACGCCGGTACCACCGCAAAACTTCAGAAAAAACTCCAACGCATCCAGAACGCATCAGCCAGACTCATACTAGACATCCCGCGTAAAGACCACATCTCTGATCACCTGAAAAACCTCCACTGGCTCCCCGTCGATAAGAGGATAACATTCCGTCTCCTAACCCACGCACACAAAGCACTTTACTAACTTGGACCCGAATGCCTCAACACACGACTTTCCTTCTACACCCCCTCCCGCCAGCTACGCTCTTCCAACCAAGCCCTTGCTGCTGTACCTCTCATCAACAAAACCACCATGGGAGGAAGATCCTTCTCCTACCTGGAGGCTAAAACCTGGAACTCACTTCCCATCCACCTTCGCCTCACTCAGAACCACCTAGCATTCAGAAAGCAACTTAAAACCTGGATATTCGACAAGTAATTCCCCACCCTTCTTCAAGCGCCTTGAGACCCTTTGGGTATGTAGCACGCTATATAAATTATATAAATTAACTGAATTGAATTGAATTGAATTGAATACCTAGGTATGGTTTTCCAGTCAAGGTTGAATCAGACAGAGGTGGGCATTTTGCCAATGATGTAATTACTCAGCTCTTTAAGGCATTTAAGATTACCCAAAAACTGCACTGTGCATATCATCCAGAGGCTTCTGGAGTGGTAGAACAGCTGAATGGCACTATAAAGTCAAGACTGGGAAAGATGTGTAACTCTACTGGATTGAATTGGATAAATGCTTTGCCCCTGATGGGACTGAGAAGCATCCCAGGCCGAAAAACAGGCCTGAGTCCCCATGAGATACTAATGGGAAGAGTGATGCGGCAGGCATGGGTACCAGGACACAAACTTCTAAGTATTTCTGATGATTTGGTACTAGAATACTGCAAGCAGCTGGGTGACCAAGTGTGTTCTATCTCTCACCAGATTGGGGAAGACGCCATCGCCAGGCCCACAACTCCAGTCCATAATTTGAAACCAGGAGACTGGGTTGTGCTTAAGAAACACACCCAAAAGAGTTGCCTAGCACCGAAGTGGGGAAAATCGAGGCAAGTGATTCTCATCACTACAACTGCAGTAAAGTGTGCCCACAACTCCAGTCCATAATTTGAAACCAGGAGACTGGGTTGTGCTTAAGAAACACACCCAAAAGAGTTGCCTAGCACCGAAGTGGGGAAAATCGAGGCAAGTGATTCTCATCACTACAACTGCAGTAAAGTGTGCGGGTGTGCCAAAGTGCATCCATGCAAGTCATACAAAGAAAGTGACTGAAAGGGAAGCGGCTGAGGCTGAAGGTTGTGCAGCTGAAGGGTCTCCAGACGATGGTCCTGAAGTAGCTGAGGACGAACAACCGAGCACCAGTCAAGACGAATGGTTCCCTGCAGATGATCTGGCTCTTGATCCAATAAGAACCAGAAGATACACCTACTTAGATAGAGAGTGGTATAGTGAGGACGAGACAGGACTAGAAGGAGAAAATAAGATAATCAAAATCCATGACAGATCTGATGAAGAAGGAGGTCAGATAGGGACAGGACAGGTTTAAAGACATACCTCCTACAACTCCAGAAACAGAAAAGGGACAGTTAGAGATTAGGGCGGAAGTTCATGCGGAAGAAGATCAAGGGTTCGAAGTGCATGAACAGGATCAGATAGAAATAGACGAAGGTGTTCAGGAACCAGAACTTGAAACAAACGAAAGTCGAATTCAGCATACACCTGAACCAGGCCAGTTTAGCAACCAGGCAGAAGAAACTGTAATAAGACCTGGGACTAGTCAGACAGGAAAAGAAGACGGAAGTGTCGAAATAGCTGTGCCACAACTGAATGAAAACAAAAGAGCTCGTGAAGAAAGCCAAATGACAGTGCCAGTTAAAAGACTTAAAAAGAAGAAAAATTAACTAAGATTCATAAAAAGACTACAACTGAGATTGAAAACTGTGGAGGAAAAGCTCGAAGACAGAAAGAGGGCTGCCAGTGAAAAAGCCAGGGCTGGAGCCAAGCCTAAAAGAAGGAGTGACAGAATAAAAAGACAAAACGAAACATATTGGAGTCCTGAATGGACTTACCTAGTATTAGAGGAATTTGAAGACCTCGAAATAAGGGTCGAGAGTGACGAAGAATCGATTGCTGATCAGGATTCCGAAGAAGACCCCACCTGAAATTTAAGCTGCGTAAGCCACCTGTGTAAAGTTACAAAGAGGGGTTGAAAAACTTCTTCTAAGCCAAAAATGTCTGATTCAAATGTGAATGGAAGACCTAGACAGAATTGCTGTAAAACTTGCTGTAAAATATGCTTGTGTAGTGTAGCAATAGTACTGATAATATGGATAGGACTAACAGTCTTAATACCTTTCATGATAAGTAAAGATTCTAACCTGTACCCTACTAAACTAGTGACAAAGGACTCAGATGTTTTGCCGACAGAAGAAACACCACAAAGTGTAGAAAGACGTGAGAAAACCTCAAGCCTTAGACAGACAAAAACGGACTTAGATGCATCAGATGAGGGAGGACTACATTATCACAGAATCAGAAACAGGACGCATTTAAATGTATTTGCAAACCTGTTAGTACAATATGTAGAAGCTATGGAAATAGAAGACTGTTATGTCTGCATGAAGCTACCCACTTCAGTAGCTGAAGGTGTGACCTATCATCATTTACCCCTAACCTATGGAATTTCCTGTAGCATTTTAGCAAGCCTCTTCTATAGAGGAACTTTACAGTATTACTATTCTAACTCAGACGTAATATTTTCTGAACTTCCTATTCGGGGAAACCTGAACATTATACATACCAAGAGCGATGTGACTCGTTATATGGGAGAATACTTTCTGACTATAGGTGACATAGACTTAGGTGAAGCACACAGAAATAACCTGACCTGTTCATTACATGAACAAAAGAAAATGTTTTTAAACATGGCAGAGAAGCGAAGGGAGAGTTTCCAAAGAAAGGCCAATGACAAAAGACAGAAAACTCCTAAATTGGCAGAAAACATGGAAGGCACCTCAAATGGTGAAGAGAACGCTGCACATTTGCTGGATTTCGAAAGAAAGGGGAAACTTTGTTTTCATTGAGAGAAGACTAGTTATTATACCAATGTATTCATCGGTTCCAGTGAATGCGAACACAATTATAAGGTAATTGGAGGTTGGGGTTTCAAAAATGGGTCAGAACCTGTGTTTCCCAGAATTTATTATATATGTGGAAACAAGGCTTATTTCAAATTGCCGGATCACTGGTATGGAAGCTGCTATTTTGGCATTGTCTTCCCGAAAATATACCATGTGAATGACGCCGCTGGAAGCAATGAAAATACTAATGGTTTAGTACGTAGTAGAAGAGAAAGTGTAGGAGAAATAATAGGTGATATATTTAGTGCATTGATACCTGGAGTGGGAGTGGTTCTGAATACACACCGAATTTGCAAATTGTCTACAGTGGTGGATCGGTTATCTACTGACAAAAGAGGGCAGAGTCTGTAGAATGTCGAACGCGCAACATTGTTGCACTTACACTCCAGATAAAGGTGTTGGAATTAAGAAATATGTGAGAAACATAACTAATTTGGAAAAGGAACTCAAACCACTGGAGGTTGACAGTGCCTGGAAGAAACTAACTGATGGTCTCTCCTCTGTAGGTAGTTGGTTTTCTATTATTTTTGAAAGTAGGGGACCCCTATATATTAGACAAATTTTACTTGCTATACATAGGGAGGTAACTTAGGTTGAAAAAGGTCTATAGCCAAGTACTCAAATCTCATAAAAACAGTGTGATATTTCTAATGGTAAGTTTCCAGTGTTATAAGTGAAAAGGTCACCAACAGAGCCAATTTAGAAACAAATTATTTCATTTATTTATTGTATTTTTTGATCGTCAACATTTGTTAACTGGTAACAACCGATCAATTGAGAATAACCTGGTGTTTGTTACAAGACACTCTGTACTAAACGAACAGATAAGACAAATCGTCAATTCCCATTGGTATCTTCTCAATGTGAATAAAAATTCTTCAGACCAACTGTCAAAGCCAATGTTTGCATATAGAAAAAACAAGAATATAAAAGACATTGTAGTTCAATCTAGGATGCCTATTCAAAAAGAAATGACGCAACTGAGCATAACAGACTCCCACCCCATTCACGGAAACTTTAAATGTGGAGGATGCAAGTCGTGCCAACAATGCATAGAGGGAAAATCAATATGTCATAATGGCATTACCATAGAGAGTAAAGGCATTACTAACTGCAAATCCAAAAATTTGGTATACCTTCTCATGTGCCCTTGTAAAAAAGCGTACATAGGTGAGACTTCCAGATCAATGAATACCCGGTTAACGGAACATCGATCTGCAATCCGTACCCAAAAAGTATCTGCGCCAATGGTATCACACTACATTGAAAACCATCACTCCCCAGAAGATATTCGATGGTTTATACTTGAAAAAATCCTCCCCACAGTAGGGCTCTGCTGTGAACAAGTAAGGAAAAAAAGAGAGGTCTACCACATTTTTATGTTTAATACGGTGACTAATGGCCTAAATTCAGAAATTGCATGGGAGCATGCAATTATATAGGGAAGATTATATATACTACCTGGTCAACATGCACACACTAATGATGAGATGTCTAACAGAACTTATGTTTATCACCTATGTAATTACCACTCTTTCACGTTTTAAGTTTGTAGTAATACAGATTTAAGGCCAAATTAATTGTATTCTCTGACCTTCATCTCATCTTATCCATTTGAAATGCATGCCACCTAAAAGAAATTAAAACTGTCCACTCCGCGATTGACTGGGTTATAACCAAAACGGAAGAACTGTGATCTAAAACACTAGACGCGCATTTTTCTGCATCATTAATTTAATTTAATTATGCACAATTACAACTTACATCTTAACGTATTATTGCCATTATACACCTAATAATACTTTATACATAATTTACATAGCAATAGCCTCCTGGCTATTATTTAGTTTAACATCTCAAACACCCTTTTTCCAGTCCGCCTTCTATTTCCATATCCTTCTAATTCCATAGCCTAGGCGCTTTGAGTTTCGATTCAATACACCTATTGGTCAGTCATCTATAGCCTCCTGGCTGTTATGTAGCTTAACATTCAACCCCTTTTCTAGCCCGCCTTCTATCTTCATAGACTAGGCGTGCCGAGCTTCTATTCAACAAACCTATCGGTTAGTCATCCCTTACCGAGGTGAGCACCTCTAAGCCACGTCATATTGGCGCGACCCTCGTCCATTTTCTATGTTTGATATTGCACCTATGCCTGACCCAATCAAAACGACCTATATATAATAGGCGCCGCTGGAGAGACAAATGTTTACATCCAGCAAGACATCACACATCACGCCAGACCAGCCGAGATGCAGCATTAACACCAAGAGGCTCCTATCCGTCACCAACGTTGTGAATCGGTAAGACTATCTACCCGCGACCACGTATATGTGTTTAAGTAGTGTTGAGTTATTATTAACGCTTCCTTCCGTTAAAGAACTGTCGAGTAATTATTAACGCATTTCTTTGCATATCTACTTCTCCTCTCCGTAGTCCCGGAAACGGACCCCAAAAAGATAGAACTGAGCCTCTTGTCCACCTGAATTCCTGACTGCCTAGGTAAATATGATCAGTCTCGACCTCTCATCTAGTCGCACGCTTCATATAGCGCCGATTATTGCCGATTTTTAATTAGAACCGGATAGCCGATATAACTGCACCGATCGTTCTGTCTTATTTTACCACGTTAAAGAATGAGACACTGTAATACCTGGAAATACTAGTCATAGAACAGGATAGCAGATCGCTCTGCATATACAGAATTCTCGCCCTGAATCCATCTAAAAACCCGAGCATATCCTTGGCTTCTAGGCAGGCATAACAAACTGAACTAGGTGTATTATGTCGTACCTATAGTGTATTACATATCATCCAGTGAACTTCTAATGATTTCTATCTTATGTTATATTTAGAAGATCGTTGCTAAAGAAATCAACCCCTAAGTGAAAACTACTTGAAAGCTACCCTATCCAGCAAATTACTCATAAAGAGACGCTATCCACGATCAAAGATAATCAAAGAAGTAAATAAATTATAAAATCAGGTATAAACCAATGACCAATACCATTAATTATTGTGAATCAATCCTCAATAGAAACACTATTCAAGCACCTTCTCATTATATCTATCCACAGCTTTCTACCCGGACACTCACCGTTGGGACGGCCATTTCCATACATTCTGGCAGTATCGTGATACTATAGGTAGATTCTTTATGATCAGCGGCCCTTCTCCGTTGCAATTTACATCTTTTATCATCCAGTCATTACATGGCAATTTTTTATTCTTTCATTAATAGGTACACAATTTTAAACAGAAATAGAAAACGCATCAATTAGTAAAGTGTGGCTATTCGAAGATCTCTTAAAATAGCCTCCAAGTAAGTGGCTTTTTGTATATATTTACAACCCGTCCTAGTGTAAGTACCAATATCCGGACTTCCCTGGTCGCATAACTATTAAGTATATCCATGAATGTACCTGTCTTACTATAAAAAGTGAAAGAAGGGTAAAAGTAAGGAAAAGCTATGTCAAATTTACAAATCTGGATATAGAAGATAAGGTTGTTACACATAAAAGTGCTATGTCAAAATGGTGCCAAAATGGTGCCAAAAGGATGTCAAAAATGAAGTTTATAAACTTAATCTGCAGTGTTATCTAGGATGGAAATATAGAATATATATCTCTGAACATCAATACAATAACTTCACTTGTACATACGATGGTATGGAGTTATGATGAGATGCACCTATTGTGGACAAGATGTAACTATATATTCGTCTCTGTTATTTTTAAAAATGTATATAAACTGCGTGGTATTAATGAGATAGTGTAAATAGTTGTGTGTAATATATGGTCCAGTGTGTTATAGTGTCTGAGTCTTATATGTAATATTTTTTCTAAAATTTCAGAGCAATACACGGCCACCTGAAGAAGGCTACTTGGCCGAAACGCGCGTCGTGATCCACCTTGCCGTATTGCTAACATCTTTTGTCTTTTTCTATTCACTGTGTGTTTAAAAGTATTTGCAGAATGAATGTATATGAATTATCAATGATTTAACAAACTGTATACAAAAATAAGAAAAAATCATTTTTAAAAACTACAAAAATATCACTAAAAAAGATATATATATTTTTGGAACTAATTTCTACAATAAATAAATGAAATAATTTGTTTCTAAATTGGCTCTGTTGGTGACCTTTTCACTTATAACACTGGAAACTTACCATTAGAAATATCACACTGTTTTTATGAGATTTGAGTACTTGGCTATAGACCTTTTTCAACCTAAGGTAGTTGGTTTTCTAACATAGGTAAAAGTCTTGTGAGTAAAATACTGATGCCAATAGCAGGGATTAGTTTAATTGTGCTAATAATAATAATTTGTTGCAAATGCCAGAAATGCAAAAAGAAGTATGCTGTGAACAAGAGAGGCGTGAAAAGGAATGTTGATGAACTCGAATTAGAAGAGTTGAAAAAACAGATTTATAAGAAAGCAAAGAATTTCCATCCTAATAAGGATGCAGGAAAAAGGCTCAACAACAAGTTTGTTGAGATCGAGATGGATGAGATATGAAAGAGAAAGTTGGCATCTGGTTCCATTAATAGTGATGATAGTAAATATCATCAAAGAGGGGATTGATGGAGCCAGGATTCGCACGTTACGCGACTTGCTTGATTTCAAACCCCTCGCATAAACATTAATATAGTAATCAACCTGTTTTCGTTATTAATTGTGCACTTTTACACTACACGTGGGTGTCCCATAGAAGCTTGCCTATGTGTTTATTAATCCTAACTACGCTTGCAACTGACATGGTCGCTGCTATGCGGGATTTCAGTCTGCGCATGCGTCGCTCATACCCATGTGATGTGACGCACTCGTAGTTCTGGAGGGATTTTTTCGCTCATGCACAGTATTGCTAATATGGCCGCTTTGTTTTTAACATGCTCTCTGCTTGCCACTGCTGCTCTGGCTCAGCTGTTTATTTCTACTTAACTCCTAATGCTATAGATATTATAAAGTAAGGGGTGTAGTGCAGCTATTCATGGTATACAGTGTATTAATTTTTTCTGTGTTTTTAAATTGTTTTCGCTTACTTTTCATGTAACACACTTTGGGGGCCTGTGAGCTGTGCGCCACTCCATCTTTGAAGTCCATGTCACCCTAACCACGTGATGAGGGAGAAAATGAATTGCGCAGGAGTGTAACTAAGCCAGCTGGCTTCCGAAGCTCAGATGCTCCTGGGAAAGCGACCTCTGCTCCAGGAGAAAACTTCGACTTGTACCTGAAAATGTTACATTTTATGATAATGTTTGTGTGCCCTATTGTTTCGGCACTCTTATGCCATGGGAACTGGAATGTAAGGGGTGGATTCAAGTAAAAATGAATATTAATTGTGGGAACACCAAATTCTAGGTGGTGACAATGACCTAACCACCTCTCTTGTCCAATCCAAAATAAGGGATCCCTACACTTGCAACATTTGTGGGTGGTCTACTGACCCGAAAACAGTATAACTGGCCTAGTTTTAGCTAGAGAAATTGTCCGACTTGTCCGAATAGCCGACCTGTCACTAACCCTACGAACTCTATAGGTGATTGATACAGAGAGCTGCGGAGCACTCTGTCCGTAATTTCCACAAACTTAGTCTGGGGTGGAGGAACTTTTAAGTGCTGGTGAAGCACTTTGCTGGGAGATTCGAGAACACAATCGGGGTTATTGGCAGATTCCTTGCAGAGAGGGCGTAGCGCAGGCGTTGCATCCGAAGCTGCAGGTGTTTGTCGTACCCTTCCGTGAGCCCAGTCCTGATCCAATCCTGGGGTTATCATGTCCTGACTGTCCATGAGCTGTACCTGCTCGCCTATTGGCATTCCAAGTCCTTGAGGGTCCTTTCCCGCCTTTCCCAACTGACCCGTGGCCAGGGTTGTCCTCAATTCTGTCCTAGGTAAATATAAATTTCATGTGGGTGTTCGTCCTTCTAAATCTTTCTCTACTCATTTTTCTAATAAAGCAATCTTGCCTGTGATTTATCTCTGACCTTTAACTCTGACAAAATTATTCGTTTAGCATGTTCCTTATCTCTCCCCTACCCTTACTCAAATGCTGAATTGTTTGCATATTTAGTATGTTCCATTGTTACCCTTCCAATAGAAGTTGCACTTACTCTGAAGCACAAAACCTCTCAGTTTATTCCAATTAGCATTTAGTAATATGTTCCCTTGTTCTTACCTATCCTTTAGTGATGAAATAGCATGTTCCTTCGCAATAGTATCCTTCTGAATATTAATGATTCTCACTCTGATTCATAGTTATATTGTGTTTTTGATCTTGGTTATAGACGTTCTCATTTGTGTAAATTTCATTCTCATGGCATATGAAACCCTTTTATGATTTAGATAAAACGTTTAAAAGTTCTTGTGTTTGTGGTTATTACAAGGTTATATACAAAAAATAAATGTATGTGGTAATATTGTTATCTGCCTAATCTTAAATTTAGCTCCTGATCCATTGTGGTCATAGGTACCTGTTCTCGAGGATTGGTAAGTCAGGTACACATGAAATATATAGTAAGTCAGGACCCCGAATTGCTGATAGCACTGTGAAGGTTACCTGATTCACGAAATTTTATTGATGGGCCCAATAAGCGTATATATTTTGGTAAATAAGGATCGGGTGACCTGCACGCTCTATCACAGCCATGTGGAGGGGCTTCTTTCCTTCTTGATCGAGGGGCAGATTTTTATTTTAGCCCAAACCACATTTGCTGTGACACAGAAGCCCAACCTAAATACTAAAAGAATGAAGTTGAGCACACAGTTAGTTGTAATATATTCCTGTGTTAAATGAGTTGGGCTCAATCAGAAGCCTCCACCAAAAAACATTAAAACTGTATTAGCCACTAAGAGGTAAATTGTGCACGTCATCAAGATGCTAGTATATAGCCTGTGGTGAAATGACCTAGTCCTACTGAGAGATCTGTTCTGTGTTGCATTGGGCAGTCGGGCACTTTATCAACCTTGGCACTGCCACCTAAGACAGCTTGAAAAGGCTGGAGAAAGTCCGTTTTTTTTGTGGCAGAATTATAAAAATGGCACTCACACTGGCCCTTTCAGCCAGCTCATCTGACAGTGCCAGGGTGACAGATTGGACGATGGGCCAGTGCACCACTGGACCTACTCCAACTCAGCAGAGAATAATTTTACCAAATATTAACAACATTTAACACAGAGTTTAAAACACTGTACATCTACCCTGGTTGGACTAGGACAAAAAGAGGTGTCGAAGTGAGTTAAAGAATGATGATGGATTCAAGGCAGATCTTTGACTAGGGTTGAGTGTCTGAAAGGTTTCAGTGCTCCGTCCATCATCTCCTTTTGTTTGCTTTGCTCGCCCTAAATTGGCAGGGTATGCCCAGACGTGGGTCACTTGCTCACTTTGCCACTGGTTTTAAGCTAGTCTGGCTGATAAAGGGTGTTACCCAGAAACCGGTTCCAGGATGCTTGTTTCCGGTTCAGGGAAGTCATGGCTTGGCAGTTCATGCTGGACTGTTCCCATGAGGCACAGGGTCAAAACTGATTTGCATATAGCTGGGTCTGAACTGAGGTGGCCAAGTGAGCTAAAGAATGATGATGGATTCAACCCAGATCTGTGACTGGGGGTGATTGTCTGAAAAGTTTCAGCGCTCCGTCCATCATCTCCTTGTGTTTGCTTTGTTCGCCCTAAATCAGCAGGGTATGCCCAGACGTGGGTCCCTTGCTCACGTTACCACTGGATTTCGGCTACTCTGGCTGATGAAGAGTGTTACCAAGAAACCGGTCCCAGGATACTTGTTTCCGGTTCAGGGAAGACATGGCTTGGCAGTTCGGGCTGTACAGTTCCCATGTGGCACATGATCAAGACTGATTTGCATATAGCTGGGTCTGAACTGAGGTGGTGAAGTGAGCTAAAGAATGATGATGGACATCACCCAGATCTGTGACTAGGGGTGAGTGAAAAGTTTCAGCGCTCCGTCCATCATCTCCTTGTGTTTGCTTAGGACAAAAAGGAGGCATAAGTAACATACAAAATGATATTTATAAGTCTTCACAGCATAGATTTTTGTAGTACCTAGGTGGCACACTTTTGGATAGATTTGAGGTGTACATGAGTATCAAGAAGACTTTAGTGGCTTGAGAGGCCTGTGTCTCTGAATGTTAAAGCACAGGGAATGGACCTCTCTGCACTACCCTGGGAGGAAATACCCCTACACACTATTTATTTAATGTCTGTCAACGTGAATTCCCCTCAATATAGCAAAGCTCTACTTGTAAACTCGCATTTCCTCTCAGGCTACTCACATTATCCATGGACACCAGAAATCTAATTAACCAACAAGCCATAAGCCTATGCATAAAAAGTGTTCAAATAATAAAAGAAGTTCTGTATTTAAGAAAAGCCCGTGGCCACAATTTAAAAGCACTAGAAATAGTAAAAGAAAAACGTAACGTTGAGCCTGTCACATTGTACCCATTATACACAGTACAAGATGTAATAAACGTTTACAGCTTACTCAGTAAATGTGTGTTTAAATTACTTATCTCAGGGGTACTTATTGGAAAGTCTGAGTCAATCCTTCTGAATTCCAAACAGGCGGCTTCTCAAGGGAGAATTGTATTTCATAGGGAGTCACACTTCCCTCTCCCTTAGAGTATATCTGGTGATCAGGCATTACTGCAGATTTTGGGTCGCCTTCAAAAATTCCGTGAATAAGAGGAGAAATATTGAGTTATCAGGCAACACATTGTGGGGAAATACAACCTTGAAAGGTGAGCAATGCAGCTATGTTCAGCTTGTTTGAATATGCCAGTGGGTAGAATAATCAAACCTAATTTGACTCATAGGATGAATTTGAGTATATATTATTTTGTGATATTTAAACTGTTCATTAGGCAGGAAGTGGTGGACAATTGGTAAAGTTGAGTCAATGCTTAACTATACAGCTGAAAGTTTGCTCACGTTGCTCGGAGTTGAAAGGATATATGTTGTGTTTAATTAGTTTAGTTAAACTAAAGTTGATGTGTAAATTTGTTTGCTATCAAAAAAGAACAATTTTGTGATTATTGTTTGTATATATTTTTTTGCAGCCCTGAGGACGTCCCCTCAAGGGACGAAACGCGTCGGCTGTCGAAATGTCTAAAAGAATAAAAGAAATCAATGAAAAACTACGAAGACGTCTCTATGGAGAAGAATTATTGTGAATTTTGTGTCACATATTCTTTTACGCATGCATGATTAGTACGCTCCTTCCTAGTTTGAAAATGTAGCTTACAGATTGTACACTGATCTCTTCACCCAGGAAACTCGCAGGTCTGAAACTCCTCCCGCTCCCCTATCTTGCTTCTCATCTGTTTCTGCTCCTTCCTTTACGACTTAATCACTGATTTGGGTTGAGGTTTATGATGGGTTTGTCCGGCCTGATCCGACAGGATATTGGAATGTGCTTGGTCATTTCTGGTGGGCTGGACAACGGAAAATGAGATTGTCGTCATGCGCTACTTTTGAAATGTCACACTGTGATTGGTTAGTTTGTATGTAATCGATGCTACTTTGGAATGTGATTTTTGGCATAAAAGACCATGCTCCCCTCATTGAAATTGTGCAGTCTCTAGCGAACCACCTGTTTTGTGCTTCGTAGACCTCTGTTCCTGGTTGCAGCCAATAAACGTTGGTCTTTGACGTCATCGAGAAGTGTCCCGTGTCTCTGTTTGCCGAGGCAGGGGAATCCGAAGACTTCGAGCGTTTTCCCTGGCGCTGCTGGGTTCTAAAACCCGGTTCTTCAGTTAGCGCCCCATGTGGGGCGACTTCAGCGGTACCGGTCCAAGCCCGAAGATCGTGAGGAGCTTCGTGTGGAAATTCTGGAGGAAGGCCTGCCACTTCATCGACCCCTGTATGTCGTCGTGGTCCGAAAGTCTTTGCTGCGAGGGTCCCCGCTTTCCGACGGCTACGAAGGACTGCTGCCCTGACTGTCGCCCTGTCTTGGAGCCATAGACGATTTGTAGAGCGAGACGATAGACAGGTCTTCTGGTGACGCCATCGACATTTCAGTTAAGTTTGAGTGGAGCGTCTCCCAGTCTTTAGTTTGTTTTGGTATCCCTTTGAGGATCGCTTTGATTTGGTACCTGCAGGCCCCAAAGCCGAGGGACTCGTGTATTCACTAGACTATCGTTTTGAGATTTCCCTTGAAGTTTGAAGCTAGACTAGTGAGCGAAGATGCCTGGTCTTAGCAGGCTTGGAAAGATATTTGGTTTTGGTTGTTCTAGGGATTCCCGGTTGGAGGATTCGTGTCCGGTTCCTCCGATTGGAACTCCGACCTATGAGCTCTATGTAAAACATGGTGTGGGCCCCATCGGATATAATGACATCTGGGTTAAATATACGAGGAAAGACAGTGTCCTACAGTGGTCCCGTTATGGTAGCTTTGAAACAGAGATTTTAGACAATCTTGAAGTTAAACTGTTCAAGAAGACAGCCCGGCCGGCAATGTTTGACTCTTTCCGCATATGGCGAAAAGAAGCCAAACAAAAAGAAATTAAGTTAGCGAAGAAGAATAAACGAGAACGAGGTTTGTCAATGGTGCAAGCTGCTATACAGTTTAGGGATAATGAGGAAGAGCAAGAGAGCGAACAGATGCTTAGGATCAGGCAGTTAGCGGTTGATAAGTGCTACCCAGCTTTGCCGCCTAAAGAGCAAGAAGAGAAAAAAGATCTTGCGAAAGATCCTTTAATGTCGCATCTATTGAGTTCGCCACCCCCTTATGCACAGAATGCTACGGCACCACCGCCACCAGTTGTAGTTGCGCAACCTCCGGTTGCTTTGCCACCTGTGATTCCTCAACAGCCAGCTCCTCTTCCGTTGGCTACTATTCCTTTGGTGCAGCCTTCTCAAGGGCCACAGCCTTTGCCTCCTCCTTCGTCTGCTACCCCTACACCTGTTTATAATACTCCTTCTGATCCGACTTTGGATTCCTCTCATATTGTTCCGTCTTCTCTTATTCTGTCACCTTCTCCTTCTGCTAGAACAAAGAATGACTGCTGCAGTTTCTAGTATCTTTTCTCCTCTGTTGGGATCATTTGGTATGTCTCCTGTTGTTGAGCGTAGACAATCACGTAGTCAGTTGCCTGATGCTAATGAACGGACAGTGTTTGACCACATGGCGCGTAAATGGGTTACGTATACCACACAGTATGATCTTGAGGGTATTATGGATGTTTTCCATCAATGGGAAGCACCAAAGCAACGGTACGTTTTTGAGATGATGTGTGTGTTCCTTCATGAACAATGGGTAGAAGAAGTAGGACAAGCTCCTTCTGAATTGTACCGAATACGTTCTGAGTTTGCGAAAGGGACCATTGTGGGTCCTCTTGAGATTCAGAAAGCTGTTGCGACGTTGTTGTCATTCCGGAGTGAAACTCCTTCTGAGCGACTGTTTGAGCCTGATTCGTCAGTTAGGAGAAAAGCGCGTCAGTATCAGATGCGTGAGGTTCCTCCAGTTTGGAGACCTGCTGATGTAACTGTTAATCCGCCTATTGCTGCACACTTTCAGCGTGTTTGGGTACATGTTCCTTGGAAGCGTCCTGAAGTCTTAGCGCTTAAACAGACTTTGCCTGATCCGCGCAAAAATCCAGCAGGCTATTATAAGGAGCTAACTCAGACTGTGGGTTCGTGTATCATGAATCTGGCTGATATAGACATGTTGTTTGGGAATGTTGTTCCACAGCCTATTTGGAGTAAGATTCGTCATACGGATCATGCGGATGAATTAGGTGAGACTTGGGTTAATCTTAGAGACGCCGATAATAGACAAGTAGGTGGCGCTAAGCCTGAGGATTTGATTACTGAACTTCCTGGTAAGATTATTACTTATATGAAGACTTTGATGCCTGAAGTGCATGTCAATTGGGACATGTTGTCTGCGTGCATGCAGAAGAAAGATGAAACTGTGTCCGACTTTTTCACGCGATTTGAAGAGACCTTTGTAGACCACAGTGGTCAAGATATGGCTACCGAGGGTGGCCAGAGATTGTTCGTCGACAAATTTGTACATAATTTGCTTCCTGAATTGTGTAATAAGTTGAAGGATTCTGAGAGTGCTTGGGCCGTTTCCACGTCAGCGCAGATTTTAGCTACTGCCCAGTACTATGAAAATAGGCACAAGGATGAGATAGAGAAAGTGGATAAGAAGACTAAGGAATTGAAGACTAAAGTTCTTCTACAACAAGCTTATCCACCCCGTACTAATAATCAGCGCGATTATCAGCAGAATTAGCAATATTCGAGAAACTCGCAAAGGAACGAGTTTTCTCAACAACGTTTTCCGTATGGGCCTAATCAGTGTGCGTATTGCAAAGAAGCGGGCCATTTCAAGAGTAGTTGTCCAGTTTTGTTACAGAGCACACATGGTGCTTCTGGTGTTAGAGGTCGAGGTGCTCAACAAGCACCTAAAGGTAGAGGTCGTGGACAGAATGCGCGCTCTTTGCCTCCACAGAGTTTTATGAATAGCTTTGATCAGCAGAATGATGCGTCTGGTAGGATAGCTCAGTACTATACGGACGATTACTACGTCGAAGGTGAGGATGTGGATGGTAATGATTGTTAGGACAGCCATAGACAAAAAGAGGGAGTTGTTTCAGTTCCAGTAGATCAGAGTGGACCATATGTTGAAGTGATTGCATCAGGTGTGTCAGAGCCTTTTCTGTTGGATACTGGTGCTGCGAAGAGTTCTATTATGCACTCTAAACTCCCTGGCGCACCTTTGTCTGGCCTAAAGAATGTTTCAGTAGGTTTTTCTGGCGCCCCAGTTACGAATCCGATTTCTACTCCGTTGCCTCTTTCTGTTGGACCTCGTAGATTTGAAGCACCCCTTATTTTGACTACCGGTTGCGGTGAGAACTTGTTGGGATTATACTTATACTATAGAGATTGTGTGCACCGCTGTATTGTTCTCCGTCAGGAGTACATCTTACATTGGGTGAGAGAGTGATCTCTCCAATGTATATATCTAAAGTTGGACTTCCACCTGAATTGTCTTCCCTCCCTGATTCTCTTTGGGCTATTGGTCCGAACGATGTAGGCCTCTTGGAGATTCCGCCATATGTTGTGACATTGAAAGCGAATGCTAGGTTACCGTGTATTCCACAGTATCGTATCTCGAGTGATGGTGAGCGAGCACTTTTGGCGATCATCTACGATCTGACTGAAAAAGGTGTGATTGAGGAAACGAGAGGTAATGTGTGCAATAGTCCTGTTTTGCCTGTTCTGAAGAGAACTGATTCTTCACAGCCTCCTGTATATAGGTTTGTGATCAATCTTCGCGAGGTGAATAAGATGATTGTTCCTCAATTTCCTGTTGTACCTGATATCAACGCTTTGTTGACTTTGATCCCGGCTACAGCCACATGGTTTTCGGTGATTGACTTGAAGAATGCTTTCTTCAGCATCCCGATTGCCATGGAGAGTAGAGACATCTTTGGATTCTCTTTAGGAGGACGGAGTTTCCGCTTTAAGCACGCTCCTCAAGGCTATTGCGAGAGTCCATCGATCTATAGCCAAGCTTTGAAAATGCAACTTGATTTGTTGAATTTACCTGATGGTGCTGCTCTAATTCAATACGTTGACGATTGATTAGTTGCTGCTGACAATGAAGAGATTTGTAGAGAGGCTACTTTGTCGCTGTTACGCCACTTTTCTGATTTTCATCACGAAATTTCTCTTTTGAAGTTACAATATTGTCGACAAGTAGTTACCTATTTACGTCACCTCTTATCGAAGGAGGGAAGGAAACTGACCCCAGAAAGAATTTAAGCTATTGCGAAAATGAGTGTCCCTACGACACTGTAATGGCAGAGTTTTTGGCTTTATTTAGCAGTGATATAGATCATTAATCTTGCTCACATCTAGTATAGGTATTCTTAGCCTGTGTTGGCCCTTTTAAGCCCTTTTTTCCAGACCTAGAAGAGGATAGCTGCTTAATATGCCTTTATTCTTGACTTTAACCTGTCTATTGCCTATTGGCTTTGACATATTAGACACATTGGTATGGTTTATGTAGGTATTCTGCATCCCTTTCAGGCCTACAGGCCTAGAGCTAGAGGGACTCCATCTTGATGAAGCTGAGAGGCTTTTCAGGGTAAAGGCAAAGTTTATAGTTAAGGCTGTTGTTTGCTAGAGGAAAATCCAGTTAGGACTGCTTCTTATCCGAGAAATGTGTTTTTCTCTTGGGCCCAGACGTAACAAGCAGATGGCCACTGCGGTTGCGTGGAAGCCTGGGAGCTGGCACAGGAATTCGGTAAGAGACAGCCCTCTGTTGGAAATTTCCATGAGGGGAGAGGAATCCATAATAGCGATCTACAGGAGAGGAGGGGTGGTCAGTTCAGTTTGGAGTTCAGTCCAGCGTGGTGTGCAGTTCAGCGTGGTGCTCAGAACAGCTTGGAGCACAGAACAGCTGGGAGCTCAGTTCAGCTTGGAGGTCAGAACAGCTTGGAGAGATAGAGAGGATGTCTGCTGGAGCTGCAGAATAGAGTGCAGTTCTTGAAGGGAGAAAGAAGGCAGACGATTGCTGAAGATGAGGAGAGAGAAAGCAGTGCAGAGAGCATCAAAGAAGGCTGTCAGCTGGAGCAACTGGACCAGAGGCGTGGTGATGTGGTGAAGGAGGGAGAGACTGAGAGAGCCCTAATCCCACCAGAGGCAGAGAGAGCCCTAATCCCACCAGAGGCAGAGAGAGAAATCTTCCTTCTAATAGGTGAGGTAGTCTGAATTAGTTACACTTACAACACCTTAATCTTGTCCTTATTCCCTAAGCCATTGTATGTTTAAATCTTTTCTCTTTCAGCGGAGTGTTCCTGTTATGTTTAATCTTTTCTCTTTCAGCGGTGTGTTCTACCTATAGTCTTTGTCAGTTTTGTGTAAAGGTTTATATTGTACTAATAAAATAACCCCCAGTTTGTAGAAAACTGGCCTGTGTCTCCTACTTTTGTTCAATCTAGGTAAATAAAGCTCCTAGGTATTTACTAGGTACATGAATGGATGAGTAATCCCAATCAGGTAAGTGGTGATCACATAAATAGGGAGTGAGTGGACCTATGATGCCAAGAATAGGAGATGCATGATATTAATTGGCTAACTCCTAATATTGTAGTAGCAGACCCTTAGTGAAGAGACTTCCCAATATATATATATATATAGGTGTTCATAGGAATGTGGTCGTCGTTGATATACGGCGTTAGTGAGAACGCTGGGGGGGATTACCAGCGCGGATACCCACAGGATTGTGGCTTGAATAAGTGAGAGCGCCAGGAAGGAGACTGGCGTGTAGTTTTGCAGGATTGCGAACAGTTTGGAAAAGGGAGCATTGGGTTCTGCAGGCCCATGTGTAGACGCACCGGATTGTGTGTCATATCTGCCCTAGGGTAGACCGGTCTGGGTCTGAGTGGCCGCGAGACCAATTGATGTGAATATAAGTGTGGTGTAGGGTATGGATATCCCTAGTAATCAGTGAGTATTCTTAGTATCCCTATAGATTTAGTGGTGTTTTTAATAATATGAGCTTGTATATTGCGAGTTCCCCATCCTCAGGTAGGTACCCAGGTGCCTGGATAGTTGGTCCTGAGGAGGGATGTGATTACGTTCTGGCTGGGTTGGAGGGGCCCCTAGGGGCTGATCCCACCTACTCAGAAAATCCAGCCATAACAGACACAGAGAGAAGTACGTGCGTTTTTGGGTATTACGTCGTACTGTAGAAGGTGGATTCCTAATTTTTCCTTGTTAGCGAAGCCTTTGATAGCTCTTACTGTTAAGGATACTCCAAATCCTATTCCTTGGACTGACAAATGTCAGAAGAGCTTTTCTGAATTACACAATGCGTTGTGTTCGGCTCCTGTGTTGAGTACTCCCGACTACAGTAAGCCTTTCACATTGTACGTGCACGAGAGAGAGGGATGTGCATTGTCAGTGTTGACTCAACAGTTTGGCGATAAGCAGCGCCCATGTGCTTATTTTTCGTCGACCTTAGATCCGGTAGCAATAGCGTTGCCAAGTTGTTTGAGAGCTTCAGCAGCAGCGGCTGTTTCAATTCGACAGTCTGCTGGCTTGGTTATGGACAATACACTGATTGTAATGGTTCCACAGGCAGTGGATACCTTGTTGAATCGTACCAAGACACAGCATTTCACTAGTGCTCTGTTGTCAGGTTACGAATTGACTTTGTTAGCGAGTCATAGGCACATTAAAAGATGCAACACGTTGAATCCAGCTACGTTGTTGCGGATTTCAGTTGAGACAGATAACGTTAAAGAACAGCATGACGTTTCCTTAGAACTGAGGAAGAAATGAAAGGGAGGATATACCTTAGGGATACTCCTCTTCCAGAGTGTGATGGTACTTTGTGGGTTGATGGTTCGTGCTTTAAGCTGCCGAATGATGATATGACTGCGGCATATGCTGTTACGACTTTGCATATGATTGTTGAAGCTGCACGTATCCCACATAATTCAGCGCAAGTTGCAGAGTTGATTGCATTAACGAGAGCACGTGTGTTGGCGAAAGGTAAACGAGTGAATGTGTACACTGACAGCCAGTATGCGTTTGGTACGGCTCATAGTTTTGGACGTTTGTGGCATGAACGTGGGTTCTTGACTTCGCATGGGATGAAAATCCAACATGGCCAGTTGGTGAATGAACTCCTTGAATCACTTACTTTGCCATTGCAAGTAGCGATTGTGAAATGCAGTGCACATAAGAAAGTTACGGATGATGTTGGTCGTGGTAATGCGTTTGCAGATGAATTTGCGAAAGAAACTGCGAGAAATGTGATGAGCTGAATGTATGTTGCAGGTCCGGCGAGATGGGTTCCAGATAGAAGTATGTGTGAAGATACGATTGAGAGTGTGAAATCCATCCAAGCTGAAGCAACAGAGAAAGAGTTGAATGAATGGAGAGAAAGTAAGGGTAGACTGGACTCAAATGGTTGTTGGACTGATTTGTCTGAGCATCAAAGATGGTTGTTACCCGATGCATATGTGCTTCCAGTTGTTACAATGGCTCATGGGATGGCACATATCAGCGTGAAAAGGATTTGTAAGTTGTTGGCCCCGGTTTGGCAGAATGAAGGAATTCCCAAATGTGCAGAGAATCTAGTTAAGAACTGTATGGTGTGTTTGATTTATAATCCGGGTAAGGGAAGTCCAACCCCGGCTGGTCATTTTGCTCCTCCAACGTGTCCGTTTGAGGCTTTGCAGCTAGATTTCATCCACATGGAGAGGTGCAACAACCTGAAATATGTGTTAGTGGTTGTTTGCTCTTTTTCTAGATGTGTGGAAGCTTACCCTTTGAAGGGCAATACTGCCTTGTCCACAGCAAAAGCCCTTATCAAAGAATTTTTCCCTAGGTTTGGTTTGCCGAGAATGATCTGGAGTGACAATGGGAGTGAATTTGTGGGTCAAGTGATGAAGAGAGTTTGTGAGGGATTAGGTATTAGGCAGAAGTTCCACGCTGCAAATCACCGCCAATCAGCTGGTTTAGTCGAGTGCTATAATGGCACCTTGAAATTAAAATTGGCCAAAATTCAAGCGAGCTCTGGTTTGCAATGGCCAGATGCTTTGCCCCTAGCCCTTTTGTCCACTAGAATGACTGTGCATTGGCGAATGGGTTTGAGTCCGTATGAGGTCGTGTTTAGCCGCCCGGGGAATATTTGGGGCGTGCCAAGACCGACAAAGTTTAGTGAGCTTGAACATCCTGTGTTACTTGATTATTTGTACGAACTGATGGCTAAAATCCGTGTCTTACACCAACACGTACACAATAGCTTACCACAGGCTTCTGAAGATCCAGGTCACGCCATTGAACCCGGTGCATGGATATTTGTAAAGAATTTTCAGCGGAGCAAGAACGAGCAGCCCCGCTGGACAGGACCACACCTGGTTTTACTATCTACACGTTCCGCAGTTCAAGTGCGCGGCAAGAAAAACTGGATCCACGGCGTACACTGCAAACGGGCTCCGTTGCCTCTGCCGTACGACCGGTGGGTCCAGAAGGGACTTCCAGACTCTGAGACTGAAACCGTGCCTCGTTTTTTGCCTTCCAGCGATGCCCGTTTGATTGGAACGAACACTGAGAAAGAAAGTGATGATCTTCTTCAAGAAGCTGGGCCTCCTTTGAATCGATTGAACACTACTGAGCCTGAACTCCTGTTTAGGGAGCAGACATTGACTGGCAAAGACCGTTATAATATACGACGGAGAGTCGTGGACAAATAAAGTGAAGTTTTTATGATTTTTCTGTTTGCAGGTTAACTCTCCACCGAGGAACTACTGATTTTTGTTTTTCGAACCGCCATCCGAGTTCAGCTGTAGGGTCGTGGTTGACAAGTCTTTGGAGTGCAAGCCTGAGACAATAGGTCGACGGTTCTAGTTGGCCTAAGGGAGTTGCCCTGGGCTGACAGAGGCATTCCTTAGCATAGAACACCCTACCACCGCGAGCAGCATATTTAGTGAGGATGGAGTTTTTCGAGTTGGAGAGACCTGTTAAGACAATAAGCTTTAAGAGCAAGATATACAAACGGATCACCCGTAAAAGATTTTTAATACTGTGTTTATTTATGTTACTGAGTTTAATGATATTTTTAATTGGTTATGTGACATTCTCTTTTAAAGTGACGTTCATGCCCACTGTGCAACCTACACCTCCTCCTACTATTTCTTCTCATTCTTTTCACCCTCTGCCCGAACATGAAGTAGTCAGAATATTGGAATTTTCCAATAATTCCTTTATTCAACTTTTGCACCAAACCAGCTAGTTATGAACACGACAAATTGTTGGATTTGTGGCCTAATGCCCCATATGACTGGTAAAGGTATTCCGTACTTGGTTTTGCCTTTTAGCTTAAATGGTTCTATTTGGGCATATAGCACGATGTTCATTTATGCTCATAGTGTCTATCCCCAACGTTCACCAAAAGATAACCCAAAGAATAGTGCTTTGGCTAGAGGTATAGTCGATATGGTTAAAGGGACTAATGCGGTTGAGACTATTCCGAAAGATGAGAAACAACCATACAGTGGTTGGGACGTTACTGGATATGGAGTTAGTCTGAGTGTTAACCAGCGAGTGGGAAGTTCTCCACCGATTTGGATAGTGCCCCATCAGGGTCATTATTGTCTGCAGGATAATGGCAGGAATCCGAAAGCTCAGTTAGGGAAGAGTGTCTGCACTGAGACATATGTATTTACGTCTCAGACTTCCCCAGCGTTCTTAGCAGCTAAGGGTACCTATTTCATCTGCTACGACAAAGCGTATACATGGTTGCCCCCTGACTTTTCGGGCACATGTTTTGTTTCCTTTCTGTTGCCTCCTACTTTTACAGTTGCGGCCGATTACCATAAGACGAGAGTTGCTAGAGGTGTCTTCAGTCAGGAAGATACCGCAGGGCAAGAGTTGGGAGATTTCTTTAAGGGTTTTCTGCCGTTCTGGGGATCGATGGCTAACAGCAGGAACATTCGCCAGTTGACGAGAGTGGTTGAGTCCACCATAGTCGAAACTGCCGGTGCCCTTAGTAACTTGACTGCTGAGCTCCAGTCGGATCGACTTATGACACTTCAGAATAGAGTTGCTCTTGACGTCATACTTGCAGACCGAGGTGGAGTGTGTAAACTGATTCAATCGAGCTGCTGTGTTTTCATTCCAGACAACGCTCCATCAGTCTTCCAGGCCATTTCCAAGCTACATAAGATCTCCGATTCTGTATATATAGATAAAGGAGATTGGTTGTTGATGGGATGGTTTTGGGGATTGATATCCACTTGGGGATGGAAGATTCTGATGGTCATTGGGATGATCTTAGCTATCCTTTTCCTGTTCTGTCTCTGCGTACAGTGGGCCCCCGCTATTTGTGGCCTCTGCGCTACTTCGTGTGCGAGGAGACCTGTCCAGAGAGAGGTACTAAGTACTAGGATGATGTTACAGCAACATATTGATGATCTGATGAATATAGACCCAGATTCAGACTGACATGGGTTTGGGTTTGTTGCCTATGTAAGGGCAAAAGGAGGGGCTGTGGTTCCGTGATTTGAGGGTCTGTGGTTCGGTGGTTCCGAACCCGTTCAATAAAGGTCGTCGGAAATAGACGATTTTGGTATCAGCGGACCGCAAATCACGAGTGCGGTGTGTACGAGTGTTTTCGTCTTAATCGATCAATGAGAACACTATGTATTTAGGGATTTCGTTTGAACCCTCGGGTTCCATTTTGTGTACGGCGGCCATTTTGTGTGGTTGCCCTCACATAGGCCGATGACTACGGCCGAGCGAGTCCTTGAGACACGTACATCTTAGCTGACTCCTGAATGACCTGGCCGAACTGACTCCTTGCTCGAGGCTGACCTCGCTGAGCCAGTTCCTTGTTAAGCAGTTGGTCAGATAAAGATCAAAGAGCAGGACATTGCTGAGTTTATGGTACACTGCACCCAACTTTCTATCTTGCTTCTCATCTGTTTCTGCTCCTTCCTTTACGACTTAATCACTGATTTGGGTTGAGGTTTATGATGGGTTTGTCTGGCCTGATCCGACAGGATATTGGAATGTGCTTTGTCATTTCTGGTGGGCTGGACAACGGAAAATGGGATTGTCGTCATGCGCTACTTTTGAAATGTCACACTGTGATTGGTTAGTTTGTATGTAATCGATGCTACTTTGGAATGTGATTTTTGGCATAAAAGACCATGCTCCACTCATTGAAATTGTGCAGTCTCTAGTGAACCACCTGTGTTGTGCTTCGTAGACCTCTGTTCCTGGTTGCAGCCAATGAACTTTGGTCTTTGACGTCATCGAGAAGTTTCCCGTGTCTCTGTTTGCCGAGGCAGGGGAATCCGAAGACTTCGAGCGTTTTCCCTGGCGCTGCTGGGTTCTAAAACCCGGTTCTTCACTTCTTCCACTGCTCAGTTGTGCCACTGGTCTCCCTGCTCACCCGCTGGTAACAAACCCGGGACAGAGGTGTTGATTTACAAAAATGCCATTGGTAGCGGAAGTGAGGTCATCCACCCTTTAACCCAAGATGACATCACAAGGATTACTCCTTCCCCGACTCTTAGTTCCCCAGCTGATCCCTACTGGTGGGCCACTAGAGGAATGAAGGACCAGGATCACTTAGACCCAAGAATACTTTCTTTTTATACTGCTGGCTTTATGACTCCTGAGACAAGGGACAGTGAAGGTGGCACAAGGTGTACGAAAGGGCAAGTAGTAGCTGTTCCTCATGATCCTGTAATTCACTTCTATGACGTCATTCAACCCATAGCCCCTAGCAGAGACTTTCATAGGATGTGCAATTTCTGAAACACAACTCAAGTTGGTTTATGAGAAAAAGCATAGGAGAGGATCTATGTTGCAGTCAAAATCTGAATACTGTATGAGAGATTCAACTCTTGGGGAGTCGGGTCCATGTAACTGGGACCTGTGTTTGAGGAAACATCACAGCTGGCTCCTCCTCTGACAGATTACCTATGCAGTAATTATAGACGCTTTTCTCTGACCTAGAAAAAGACCAGGGACTGCACAAACCAGATAGTCAACTGAGACACTTTGTGCACCCTTCCATTTCATGTTCCATAACGGGCCTGGGCTCTTCTTTTGAGTGCTTTGTCGTAATGTGAGATGGCTTCCAACTGTAGCCATATAAGCACATATCTTGTTCAGTTAGTTAACATGCCAATGAACCCAGTGAGTTAAGAGAGTTTAAAAAGGTGGAGATCTCTGAAAGGGGTATGGTAATAGAAGTAGGAATGTTGTTTAAGATATGTTCCCTATGTGATTTAGAGAGTGGCTTAGACCATGTGAACTAAAATCATGTGCTTCAAACAGCATACATTCTGCCCAGTATTTGAGTGCTTCTCTAGGTTTTCAATGATTGCATCCCGACATACCACATGGCATTACTACACCTAAAACAAGCTAGAATGTTTGGCTTATTTGATGCTTATTAAAGGTATCAGATAACAGGTTAGAGTTACCGGGGTGACAGTCTTTTTTGGTACCCCAAAGGGTACGAGTGCATGGATTAAAAGAGAGCTAGCAAAGTTGGCACTCAGCTTTTGTGCTAGCATTATTCCTAAAACACTGGAAAATTACATTTGTGGCCATTTTACACCAGCATGTGATTCTAAATAATCCTGCAGATGCGATTAAACCAATA
The DNA here is from genome assembly GCF_964263255.1 of Lissotriton vulgaris. Lineage (NCBI taxonomy): Eukaryota > Metazoa > Chordata > Amphibia > Caudata > Salamandridae > Lissotriton > Lissotriton vulgaris. The sequence continues at coordinate 1,971,104,286 of NC_141691.1, read as the reverse complement.
GGAGTTGCCTTATTACATTTTTATACGTGTAATTTACAAATGTAAAGAGATAACGGTTCATTTTCATGGCTGTAAAATCTTAATTTAAAATCCTAATTTATGGTGAAATCGGATTGTAGATTACAATTGTGAAAACTGCACTTTTGGAAAGTGGGCATGTTCTTGCCTTAGCCATTTAGTGCCTGCAACCTGTCTTTGCTCATATGACTGGGCGTGGTTGACAGTTGGGCTTTGTTTATTTCTCCTAGACAGTCACACACAACAGTAACTTTGGTGTGACTGGATGGACCATCGATGGCAGGATGGGAGGGAGGAGCTGGGCCCAGCCTCATTTACACTAGAGTAGGCTGTATCCTGTCTCCACACAAAAGGCTGAACAACCCTGTTTTGTCACCTCAGCCAGCATGGAGCCAGGCCAGGCGAAGCAGGGCATCTGTGTACTTCAAAAGCATGCCTATAGAAGCTTCTCTCCACTTCAAAGGCACACCTGTGTATGAAAGAAGGACCTCAGAAACTACCCACTTCAGTACACTTATGGACCTGTGGATAGCCTGCCAGGAAGGACAGCTGTGCTGCTACAAGGATTGACACTCAGTTGGATTTCAGCTCTACAGGAACTGCTGATATGCTGTGCTGACCTGGCGTCCTCTTGTCTGGGGAAGAACAACTGGACATGTAACTCCTTCTCGAACCCAGGACCCCAGAGTGACTCAAAGGGCTAATCTGTTGGCCTCCTGATCTGAGTCTCAGGGACAAAACAGGCTCCTCCAGCGACGTCTTCAGTTTATTCCTGACACCAAAATGGCGCCTCTCAGGATCCGGGCCCTTGGTGTGTCTCTCAATCTCTTAAATTCAAGCGTTTGGGCTCTTAGCAGTTGCAAACAGGCCTGTTCACAAAAACAGAGTGGAAAATCAGCAAGCATTGATTGCCTGGGTAGACCACCAACATAAAGCGCCTGTTCCTTGCACCACGCCAACCACTGACAGTGACGTTCTCCTTGCTCCCGGACATTTTCTTCCACACGAATGAAACTCTTGGCACAAATCTAGAGAAGGTAATCCTTCAAAGGGACTAATGTGGGACTGTATCTGACACGCACTCCATTACGGCAGCCTTGAACTTTTAAATTTGACCCGGTCCAGGGCGACCACATAGACGCAGTTAGCACATTATGGGCCCGATGTAGGTAAACGCGATTTTCCGAATTCAAAATACCGAGGCGGGCCGAATCGGTATTCTGAAATCGGAAAACGAGATGTAGGGAAAAAAAACGAATGAATACCGAATCGGTCGGCATCGGTAATGAGAATCGGTACGTTCCGAATCGGCTCGGTCCGAATCGGAAAGTACCGAATCGGCTAACAACGAATCGGAAATTACCGATTCGGCTACCACCGAATCGGATAGTCCCGAATCGGCGAATACCGATTCGGTAAAAGCCGATTCGGTAAAATCCGATTCGGCAATCATAGATTCGTAGCCATGAAAACACACCCATGGCGAAAAAGCCCATAGGAATGCATTGAAGGAACCGATTTGGCTTTTACCGAATCGGATAATACCGAATCGGATTTAACCGAATCGGATAATACCGAATCGGTAAAAGCCGATTCGGCAAAAGCCGATTCAGCCAATGAGGTGGCTCCCCCTCCCCCACCCAAACAGGGAGTGGCAACACTGGCAGGTGCAGCTAATTAAGAAGTTTCTGGAGAGCCAGCCTGAGCTCAACACACAGTTTGCAGCAGTGGGAGTAGGAGGTTGCCAACTGAACTGGAGAACATGGCAGAGCAGTCAGAAAGCCAGAAGTCCTCCCAGAAGAGGAAGCCGAAGTTCACCACCACCGAACTTCAGGTGCTGGTCGAGGAGGTGGTGAGGGTGCACCGCCAGCTGTTTGGCAAGCTGTCCCTCAACGTGCCAGACAGCACCAAGAGGAGAATCTGGGCCGACATCGCCCAGAAGGTGAATGCTGCGGGTGTCACCCCCAGGTCTGTAGAAGAACTGAAAAAGAGATTCTATGACATCCGCAGCCTCACTAAGAGGAAGATGGCTGAGATACAGAGGCAGGCTGGACTCACTGGAGGAGGCAACAACCCGGCGCCACCCCTCACCGAGCTGGAGGACCTGGTCTCCAGCACCATTGAGAGGGAGAGTGTCAGTGGAATCGGGACCCTGGACAGCTCTGCGAGAGCTAAAGCTACAGGTAAGAAGCATGCGCATCATGACACACCCTACCAGACACCTCCCCATTAGACACAATGCATAGGCAAACCCCAGCACAGTACTGTCACCAACATACAAGAGACAAGCATCATGGTACATGTAGTCAGCAGAAGTTAGCTAAATATGGCAGTGCAGAATCACAAGACAGGAAACAGTGTGACACAGTGTAAGGAGATGCAAGGACATGTGGAATGCTATAATTGTACTGACTGTAATACATCGGCACTCAGTTTACAAATGCTTCTTTGTACCTAGGGGCCCCATCAGGCGGAACAACAGTGGCATCAGAGGGAGCAGCACTGTCCGACACTGCTGTCGCAGGGCCGAGCACCAGCCAGGCTGGCCAGGAGGAGGAGGAGGAAGGAGACACCCCAGGGCTAGGTATGGAGGGAGTCCTGGTCATTGACTTCGATGCACTGCACTCCCCAGTAATGCCCAGCACACCCCCCTTGCAGTTCTCCCCAGAGAACTCCCCTACAAGGGACACCATTCCGCCTACACCAGCTCCTGCCACAACCGTGGCCTTGCCACCTGTTCAACCTGTCCTGGGAGCAGGGGCTCAGGGACCGGCCAGCTTCACACCCCCACCAGTGGCACCCCAGCCCACTCAGCAGGCCGGAAGCAGCAGTGCCCGGCGCCGTACCATCACCACCACTGCTGCACCAGCACGGGAGGGCAGTGTATTCCTGGGCCTGGAGGGAGAGATGGTGAAAATTCAGAGGCAACAAGCAAGATCCACTATGGCCTGCCAACGCCAGCTCCTGCAGCACAACATGCAGATGGGAGAGTTGGTCAAGGGATTCCAGGCCGTCGTGGAATCGAACAAGGAGGTGGCAGCAGGGTTAGGCAGGCTGACCACTGCCATCACCCACTCATCAAGCAGACAGGAGGAGCATGAGCTGGTGCGCAGGCGGGATGCCCGGGTTTTGAACCGCGCCATGGGCCGCCTTGCAGCGGCGACGGCACAACTGTGCCATCGCAGCGCCAACCAGGAATCTGTCCTTAGTCAGCATACGGCTGAGCTTACTAGGGGGATGGCCCGGATCACCACTGCTATGGAGGCCATGATAATTTCAAACACCGCCTCCAATCCGGCCCTGGACCTGGGTGATGCTGGGGACAGCAGCAGCCGCAGCAGCCCGGCCAGCGCTGCGTCTGAGCCACGGAGGAGCACCAGGCGCTCCGCTGATGCTGCTGGGCATTCAGAGGGGGCTGAGGGACACCCCAGTGGGTCTGGCAAGCGGGCAAAGAAATAGCCTGGCAAGGGCGGGTGAGGCAACCAGATCCTTGGACTTTATTTTATTTACCATACTCCATTTTTTGTTGCACATCAGTGCTGTAACTGTGGTGCAACACTATTAAAATTTGTTTTTTCCAAGCAACATTTAGCTGTCTTTGCTTCTGTACTCAGTCAGAAATAGTTCTCAGTGATCTCCTCACGTCTGTATCTGCCATCACTTGGCGTACACACCCCAGCTGGCTGTGTCAGTGGCACAGCTTCGTCGTCGTCATGGTCCTCGTAGTCAGACAACTCCACCTCAGTGCCCTTCTTCACCGCAAGGTTGTGTAACATTGCACATACAGCTATGATCTTGCAGCAGGTGATGGGGGTATACTGCCTTGCACCTCCACTCTTGTGCAGGCATCTGAATCTACTTTTCCAGATGCCAAAGGTCCGTTCGACAACATTCCTTGTGCGTATGTGGGCCCGGTTATACCTCCTTTGGCTGGGTGTGGAGGGGTTGAGGTAGGGGGTGAGTATGAATGAGCGGAGGGCATATGCACTGTCGCCTGGAAGAGAAAGGGGTCACATTAGACACATGCATACATGTATTCCACCTACCTACTATGTGTTATGGGGGTCTGATGATGTGTCTCACCTAGGAGGTATCCTTCTCCAAATTCGCCAGCCATCAGCCGTGCATATATGCCGCTCTGTTGGAAAATATAGGAGTCATGGGTACTCCCTGGAAATTTTGCTACCAGGTCTGTGATGGTGCACTTTGCATTGCAGATCACCTGCACGTTGATGGTGTGTGTAGACGTGCGATTGCGGTATATGTATTCGGTGTCCGCTGGTGGGCAAATCGGAATGTGCGTGCCATCTATGCAACCGATGATTTGGGGAAATTGTGCCATCTGGTAGAAGTCAGCTTTGGTTTGTAGCAGTTCTGCGTGGGTTGCAGGGAAAGAGATGTATTGGTCCATCCTGTGTATCATGGCGTCAAGGAATGTGTGGAAGAACCTTGACAGGCTGCTCTGGCTCACCCCTCCTGCTGCTGCTACACCACTTTGATAGCTGCCAGACGCTAGCAGGTGTAGGCTGCATAGCACCTGGATGTGCGCAGGGATGGCGTGTGCCCTTGGGGTGTGGTGGTCCAAGAATGGCTTGAGATCCCTGATGAGCTCAAGTATGGTGTCAGAGTCCAGCCTGTATCTCTGTAGTATCTCTGCCTCTGTGAGCATGAACAGGGTTATCCTCTGTCTGTAGACCTGTTCATTTCTTAGCCATTCCCTCTGTCCTTCCTGCTGTAGCCGTAGCCGACTCGCAATGACATAGAAAGCTGCCATCCTGCAAGTTGCAATGCATTTTGGGACTGTTTATATGGGTTGGAGTTGGTTACCACCTGATTGCAATCCATGGTAAATACCGAGTGAATTCTACCGATTTTGAGCCGATTTCGGTGTTTCTGTGCCTCCCTACATCTCCCCAACTGTCGGAATCGGGGAATTTCCCGATCGGCGATTCATACGAATCGGCATGTTTTCCGATTCGGCTCATGTCCGAATCGGTCTTTCTACCGAATCGGTACATGGACCAAATCGGTGATTTTCCGATTCGGTGTCACTAACGAATCGGTACATGGACCGAATCGGTGATTTTCCGATTCGGTGTCACTAACGAATCGGTACATGGACCGAATCGGTGATTTTCCGATTCGGTGTCACTAACGATTCGGTACATGAACCGAATCGGTCTTTGCATCCGAATCGGTGTTTTTCCGATTCGTTACATATCCGATTTTCGGTATGTACGTATCGGATTCTTTCCCATTCGGTACTCATTCCGATTCGGTTTTCACTCCGATTCTTTATGTTTTTCGTTCCCTACATCTCGATGGCTGTTTACCGATCGGTAAGGGCAAAAAATCGGTATTTTCGGCCGTTACCGATCGGTAACGCCCTACCTACATCGGGCCCTATGCTTTTAGGCTCTCTTTTACAGTTCATTATTTAGAAATTCATAACTCCAGGTCTACTGATTGGATTTTTGTTGTTTGCTCTTGCTCTATTCATTACATTTTGCTCTAGTGTTCTAACCTGATGTGGGGTCTTTTTGTGTGGTGTTATCACTGTCTTACTGTTTAAAATGTTCCACAAATACTTTACATATTGCCTCTAACTTAAGCCTGGCTGCTCTTTCCCAAGGTACCAGGGAGTTGAGCACAGGTTAATTTGGGGTTTGCTTGTACCTTACCCTGGCTAGGATTGTGGCTCATACTTGACCAGGGCTCATACTCCAGTTAGCCAGTAAGGCAATTTGAACAGAAATGATTTATCCGTAAACGATTGTGTGGATAGAAAAAACGGTTATAGTGCATTAGCATGTGTTAATCCCCATTTTTTTCCGATGTGTAAATCGGCCTTAACTGACATCTGATTTTCGATAAAAATATTATTTTGTTATTTATGGTACTTTTTTAGCATCTTTTAATAGGTTGTGCATTAGCCAAGACCTTTTGATTTTAACAAAATTATGAATGTAATATATTTACTAAACAGAGATTTTCAAGCAGCCCTCTTGATCCGCTAGTCTGTTGTTGTGTCATTCACATTTTTCTTCTGCGCATTACAGCATGGAGCTCGAGGCAATGGGTTAGCCCAATTTAGCGATTGAATAACTTCAGTTGTTAGTGATGACATTCCACACTTGAACAAAGAGCACATGCACACAAAGTAGTTTGCTTTAGTGCCAGGGACTGCTATGGCAAAGTGTGAGGCCAAAAAATAGTTTTATTTTAGACCAGTGTTTATCTTTTATAGTGACAAGGGCCAGGCAGCTCCTTAAACATGAAGTTAAAAACAAAACAAAACATGATAATGCTAAACAAGCATTGACAAAGCCAAAAAGACTGACAGCCAATTTTTGACCAATCAGCTTTGCCAGTGCTTGTATTATCTGTGTGTTGGACTTACTTGTGAGGGTACGTGTAGCCTTATCTTGAGTAGCTTCAGTAATTTCATACAGCAAGTTACTGTTATTGTTAACTAGCAATTTGTAAAACCACATAGACTGATTATGAGTAGATTTTGTTTTCAATTGTGATTCATCTATACTTTGTGGGTGTACAAATTCCTTCTTAACTACAAATTGTATATCTCTGTTAATTATTTCATTTTCTGCCTATTTAACTTATTCACCAGATAATATTTCTTTATTCCTCAACATCACGTTAATTTCTAAATGTTCCACTTACTTCTAATGATATGTATTCCTTCTGCATCTCATTTCATTGGCATTCTGTTTTCATTCTGACCTCAGAGGCAGGTGTGCTTATTTTATTCTCATTAATGCGAAATCTGAGTAACTACAAGAATTTTAAGAGAATAGTTAATTTTTCCTTTCTAAATCCTGTGTATGAAGAAATTACACAAACGTCTGTTAGATAAATGGATGAATGGTCACTTTCTGCATGGAATGTAATGAGGACAGTTACCTTAATATGGTGTGATAGTGAAGGCAATAGTTCTTTTAGAATTATATTATAGATAATATGTCTCTGTGGTGATGACTTGACCCCACTTGCATATATGTTTTCCACATCTGATTCATCAAGAAAAGCCTTGTATTTATTATGATAACTAAATTCTCTTCTTCAAGCTTTATAGCGACAATACTGTCCTACTGTCTGCCGAGTGGCGGCAATCAGCACTCTAGTGTTAGTCTAAAGTGTCCTTAAAACCTAAAGGCAGTGCAACTTTCTTACTCACTGGGAAGCTGATCCCTCGCAGTCACCAATCTGAGCTCTTCCCTTATAAATCCTCTATCTCTTTGCAGGCTTTGGCCTCCCCTGTGCCACCCCACCCCCCTCTTCTTCTAGCAGTCACCAACCAGCAGATCATTCTTGTATTTACTCCAAGATTTACTTATACCTTATTTTAAGAGCTTACCAGTTGCCAAATACCCCAGAAGACTGTACATTACAATTTAACATGAATCAGCACTTTTCTACCATCACGATGGAACTCTCTGGAAAAGTTCATAAACGCACTATAAATGCAGGGGCGGCCTTAGGCATGTGCAAGCTGTGCACCTGCACAGGGCCACCAAACCCCAGGGGCCACCACGCCAAAATATATCCTTAATATAACAATCCTCTGAGGATGGATACATATTTGCGTGGCGGCCCCTGACAGGGATTTGGCAGCCTCCGGCTCTTTTCCACTTCAAAACACTCTGACCCCCCCCCCCCCCCTCTTCACTGGCCTCCGCGCTCCACCCCGCCCGGACCCCCTTTTCCGAGGCCCCCTACCTACGCCTCCCTGCCCAGGGCCGCCATGAGCCTAGAGCCGTCCCTGATAAATGATAGAAAAGTAAAAATAGAACTAAAATCATAAAACAACATTAGTGCTGAAAATGTGAAATTCATATATTTTAGATCTCATAGTGCTTCTGTTCGCCGATTTGCTTTCTTCAAGAAAGCATCGAGGTGAACAGAAGCACTATGAGATCATTCACTGGCAACTGATTAGGATCCTACGCCCTTCAGTTTTGATACTGTTGATTTTATACGCGCACGGATGGCCGCATCAATGACCTCCCCTTAACTTGCATAACAGGAGCTCAGATGAGCTCAACTTTCAGCTAACTGCCCAGCCTTAACGTTTATGATGGTTGCACCATTAGATGCTCTCTCCTTTTTTCACTGTCCTGAAGAAGACCCCACCCTAAGGCTTGATTCACCTAGCTGTTCACTTAGGGGTCGAAACTTAGACTACAACCAACGCACAAGCCCTGACGACTGTGATGTAATAAAAAGGTCATTCTTAGGCTATGTGATGCAACAATTGACCTACGTCAGGCTGGAATTGTATCTTTAAAATGTGATTGGTACATGTCACACCTCTTTTCCTTGTCCACCTACCTCACGGTTTCACATTGACCAATAACACTTTATTTTCTCTATCTCACACCTGAGCACCTCTCTTTTATTTTTTAAGAACTGTGGGAACTGTGTGATAATGAAAGAGCAACTGTGTTGCCACATTTAAAGTACGCATTTACTCCTGCAAAGAAATTGCATTTATTGCAAAGAATTTTGAGAATGTTGGCTTAACTGTATTTTCTTTTTGTTCTCACAAATTGCTTATTGTTACTGTGACCACCTATATTGTATCACAATTATAACCCAGGTCTGGTAGCATTTCGGGTATCCCCATTGATTTAAATACTCTTAGTGGTAGGCACAGATGTTAGAATGTGTGCTTTCTTACTTGCAACTTTGTGGAGCTGGGCAAAACCCTCATGCCACCACTTGTAGACCTACCCGACAAATGACCATCCGGAGCGGTTAGCACGTTCAATAGTATGCCCACTTATAATATATATCGGAAAGGATTGGCACCTTCTGTCTCATGCCTCTCTAGTATGTATCTGGAGGGGTTAGCATGTTCGGTTGTATGCCTATCTAATATGTATCTGGAGCGGTTAGCACCTCCCATTGTATGCCCATCTAGTATCTGGTGCAGCTAGCGCCTTCTGTCATATGCCTATCTACTATGTCTCTGGAGTGGTTAGCATGTTCAGTTGTATGCCTATTAAATATGCATCTGAAGTGTGTAGCATGCTCCGTTGTAGGCCTATCTAATATATATCGGGAGGGGTAGGTACCTTCTTTCTCATGCCTCTCTACTATGCATCTAAAGCAGGTAGCACCGTCTGTCGCATGTCTATCTAATATGTATCTGCATTGGTTAGCACCTTCCGTCATATGCATATCTAATATTTATCTGGAGTGGTTAGCATGTTTAGTTGTATGCCTATCTAATAGTTATCTGAAGCTGTTAGCATGTTCAGTTTTATGCCTATTCAATATGTAACAGTTAGCATGTTCAGTCGTATGTCTAATAGGTATATGGAGCGGTCAGCATGTTCAATTGAATGCCTATCTAACATGTAAATGGAGCAGTTGGCGTTCAGTCCTATGTCTATCTAATAGGTACCTAGAGGGGTTATCATGTTCAGTTGTATGCCTATCTAACATGTATATGGAACAGTTAGCACCTCACATCGTGTGCCTATCTAATATGTATCTGGAGTGGTTAGTATGTTCAGTTGTATGCCTATCTAACATGAATCTGTAACGGTTAGCGCCTCCCATCATATGCCGATCTAATATGTATCTGGAGCAGTTAGCGCCTGCCATCATATGCCTATCTAATATGTATCTGGAGCGGTTAGAGTCTTCCATTGTAGGCTAGAACCTTACATTGCATGCATATCTAATACGTATTTGGATTGGTTAGCACGGTACATCGTGCTATGCCTTCCGAAGTGAGGCGTAATGAGGAGAAAATATTCCTCCTCATTATTTCCCCTTTCCACGTGTGGTGCATTCTGCAGCACACATGAACAGAAACACGCTTCTAAAGATTATTTTTGTTCAGGAAGATGGCCGTTTCTGCACAAAAACAATTCTCCCGTAAAGCAGGCACACTTGCACCATGGCGCAAGTGTGCCTCCATAAGCGGTAGGAATCCTCAAGTGCGCCACCGCAGGGAGAGAGCTGAAGAGCGCCATCTCTTAGTAGATATGGAGCATTTTCGCTCTCTCCCATTCATGCAATGCAGTGCAGCATCTTGCCTTGCTGCACTGTGTTGTATGAAGTCTTAGTAAATCTGCTACCAAGTGATTTGCTCAGTATCACAGGATGTTGAGCCAATGGCAGGACTAGTACCTGGTCTCCTAGTTTCAAAGTCAGCAGCTCTGGTCATACTGCCACGCCCTTCCCCATGTTTTGCAATATTATTTTATGGTATGTCACGATATTTTATGTAATTTTATGGTCATCCTTCGCTGAAGTTAAACCCTTGAGATTTGGGCAATTTTTGTCCTATATCTCTTTGGCTTTCATGCACAAGCTACAAGAAAAAATAGTTATTTCTCAGAAGCAGGAGTACATGCAATCCAGTGGCCACCTTGGCAGTCAAGAAGCAGAAGCATGCACTCCTACTCACTAGACTGTATGAAATAGCCATCAAAAATCCAGTTCCTTGCTGGCTGGAATTATTTTTAAAAAAAACAGGAAACAATTTTTGTCTATACCACCATTTCTGTCTTCTGCTATGGACCTACACTACAGTGTCTCAGAGAGCCCCTTTCTTAACTTCTATCCCCCTGGCACAAGTGATACTTCAAATTCAATCAAAATATTTAAAGTATGCGAATGACATCCAATTTATCTTTGGCATGTGTCTTCCATTAAGGGCTCCAGATTCGATCCAGCTTCCTGCCTGTCTGAAAGCCTGGCAGTAAACCTTGGAGGATGACCACCAATTACTGATCATTGAACCCTAGCAAGACAGAGGTTCTGCTTACTGACTTTAGCATCAGATTGAGCAATCTCCATGAGATGCGTTTATGGGACCTCCTCCATTCCCTGTGGAATTCATCCATAATTTGGGCATCCACATTGGTTCTATCTTGTTTTTTGTTTCTCCCCTACCTCCATGTTTTTCCTTGTCTTGGCTACAAACTTAGAATCCTGGTTGTCAATGCTGTTGTCCAATTGGGGAATTACTACAGTAACATGTGACTGCTAACAAACATCTAGCCTGGCTTTAATTAATTCAGAACATAGTGGTGCATCTTCTGTGTGGGCTAAAAACAGATGCAAGGAGAGGACCGATCAGGCTTCCATCAGACTCCTGAATCATGTTTAAGGCATTGACAATAATAAACAAAATAGTTTATTCTCTATTGCCTGTGTCCTTGGCTAAAACATTGCATTGGTACTGTCCATCAAGGAACTTGAGATCTGATCATCTATTTATTCTGCAGATCATCAAAACACTCACCATGACTTATGGTGAGAAGGTCTTCTCTATTGTCACTGTAAACGTTTGGAGCGCAATGTGTACAGTGCTTCACGTGCAACTCTCCCTCACTTGTTTTAGAAAAGTCTTAAAGGCTTTTCTTGCCACTCTTTCCCTAACCTTTTGGGTATAGCGCCAAGAAACCTCTTTTGGTGTGTGGATGATGGTTGTGTTGTGAAATGCTAGCAACAGCTTGTAGAATGCACAGACACCTAAAATGTGTTTATTGCTCTATAAAACAGAGGGGACACTGAACACTCCAAAAGAGCCCAAATTCTAGAACATGCTTTATAAAGCTTTGCTAAAGGGGGATGCAAGAGGGGATGGAATGAGAAAATAAGAGGAGTGGTTCCAGAGAGAGGAGGCCAGCACTGAGAAGCTAGCCTTAGGGCCTGATTTAAGTATGGGCAGACAGCCCGCTGTTCCACCATAGGGTTGAAGTAATTTACTCAATCAATGGTGGAGCGACTGCCCACCCAATTTATAAATGACGGCAAGCAGGTGGTCATTTATGAAAACATTACCAGGACCGCCCGTCATGGCAGTTCCTTGCAATGCATATTATTCTGTTTCCGAGGGCTGCAACAGTAGGCCACAGTTCTGTAACACAGAGTAATTATTTATTTCTTATCAAAAAGAAAATCCTGAAATGGGTAAAGAAGCAGTGTAATGCTACCCTCACCATGGGAGTCGTCTCCCATGGTGTAGGGCTACTGTTCCTTACCACCAGGTTCTGCCTGGTAGTAAGGAACAGTAAAAAATGACTACATGTCCGCCTAGCTAAATTGGTTGAGCAGACTTGCAACCATTTCTCCATCTGCCTTTAGTCCTTAGGGCCGATTGAGCAGTTTGGCCAGGACGGGGAGAGAGTAGTCTCTGCTGTGGCCGCACCTAAGGCCACCGGTAATTAAATTTGGCGGGTGGACCACTATGGGGAACTGTGTTGCCGTTGCGAGTACCCCCTCCAACCAATGTATAAATCAGACCCCTAGTCTTTCAAATTTTAGTATGGAAAAAATGAGAGCTAAAAGAGGCGAGTCTAACAGAAGCATATCACCACAATTGCTTGCATATGAAAGGTTGAAACAGAGCAATGGACAGCACTATGAGTTTAAATGTAATGCATTGTTTGCAGAAAGCCAATGCAGGGAAGCAAAAAATATTCAACATGCTGCTTGATTTTGAAAAAGTGGGAGTCAGTGGATGGAACACTTGGAAAGAAAAAGAGAATTGGTATAACGCCGCCTGGATCGGTGTTTGCAGTAAAGCTAGACACCTGCTACTTTGCTCAAGGAATGAAAAACCATAGATGGACATTGCAGCTAACACTTGCAGCTGGACACAGCTGCTGACTCCTGAAGGCCCACAGATAAATCAGGATCATAACGTACTCCAAAGTTCTGCTCCACTACCGTGTCCCATTTCTAGATTCCAGTATTCCTTCCAGCAAATGTGAATTCTGAACTCCTACCACTATACTCTCCCAATGTTTGTGTGCTCAGCTTCAGACATTGGCTACTCATCCACGCCATGAATCGTGTGTCTTAATATTGTCTACAGAAATATTGTCTGGCATAAAAGCCATGTCTAAATAGTGTCTGCAAAACTATTGAAATATTTTATCTAATTATTTTAAATATTGATCTCTAATTGGACAATATTTTTGTGGATGATATTTGGATCCCAATATTTATGTCAGGTGACATTACTGTATATAATATTCTGGTACCATATCTACTTAGACTTGTCTTATGTGTGAAAAGAACACGCCACTGACAATTGTTCATGCAGTTCGATGATAAGCCGGGTGTCGTTGGTGTGCACGAAGAAACTAAAGTCCTTGGATTAATCTTCTTTTAGATGGAACCAACTATATCATCAATATGAGCTTTAGTTTCCGTGTGCGATTACAGTGGGTTTTGGGACTATGGCCTTCATTAAGAGTTCAGTGGGCGCGGCACTCTGTCTGCCAGGGTGGCACCCTGGCAGGTTACTGTCCATCATATTTAGAGATCTCTGCTGGCTTGACAAAAGTCTTTTTCTTCAAAAGAGCCACCACCACGGTAGCTGCTCTGAAGGCACAAAGGGGCAGATTTATGTTAACTGGTGCATCCCCAGGGATGCGCCAGTTAACGTGCACCACAGTGCGCCGCAGCTCCGCCACCCATGGTGCGCCACATTTATAATGCGGCGCACGATGGTGCAAAAACGGCACAGATGCGTGACGCATCTGTGCCGGAAATGTGGCGCATTGCTGGAGTTGCGTCGCAAGCGCGACGCAGCTCGAGCAAGGCTCGGGGGTGCCGAATCTACACAATGCTGCATCAAGACCTACGCCTGCTTCAAGCAGGCGCAGGGTTTTGACGCAGCATTGGCCTGAAAGTGACTGAGTGAAATCTCATAGATTTCACTCAGCCACTTTCAGGAGGCGTTCCTGCGCAGGAACGCCTCCCCCCCCCTGCGCAGGAACGCCTCCTTATGGCGCAGGGCTTTACAACGTGACGCATCTCCTTGATGCGTCACATTGTAAATAGATCTATCTCTCCCGCTCTCTCCCCCCTCTCTCTCTCTCTTTCTCTCTCTCTCTCTCTTTCTCTCTCTCTCCCTCTCTCTCTCTCTCTCTCCCTCCTACTCTCTCTCTCTTTCTCTATCACTCTCTCTCTATCTCTCCCGCTCTCTCCCCCTCTCTCTCTTTCTCTCTCTCTCCCTTTCTCTCTCTCTCTCTCTCTCTCCCTCCTACTCTCTCTCTCTTTCTCTATCACTCTCTCTCTATCTCTCTCGCTACCCCCCCCCCCCGCCCCCCTCTCTCTCTCTCTCTTTCTCTCTCGCTCTCCTGAAGCCCCTGCAGTGCCTCTTTCAATTATTAGCCTTGGGATGCAGGACGGCTAACTAACTGATAAGAGGCTAGAAGCATGTCTGGGCCTTCAAACCCCACCCTCCAATGGCTACACCTCCCGGGGAAATGCCCGAAGGGTAACTGGCCAATCCGGCCCTGCCAGTATTTACTTTGTTCTCTCCCTGTCAGCACTGTGCCGCTCATGCTTGTCTGCCTAACAGCACGGGTAAAACATATTGCTTTTTCGAACACTGTTCACAGGGAAAAGTAACAGATTACCAAGTGTTTGCAACTTTGTTGCTCCAATATTAAGACGCTACAAGTTAAGCAGACTCTCTGAACGCGAACATACTCCTGGCAATAACACCATCAGAAACACACGCTGCGAGATAATGGTCGAAATGTAATCCATTTTACAGGAGGATTGTTCGGGAATGAAGCTACCTGCAGCTCGCACATGGAAACCCACATCAGGCCCGTCTTTACAGGGCATTAATATTCGAGTCATGGGCGCCATTGACTATGTCTTTTACGGAAAGGTTAAATAAAAGTGAGTTCAATACACACCGCCGATGAACCTGTGCATTCCCCTGTCACCTTCTCCTGCGAGTTGCGTTTTCCTGATCTTAAAAATTAGCATAGCATCCTATCGCGAGCTTTAAAGCCACTCTCCTGCTTTATTTTGCTCGTAAATTGCCTTTGTTTATTGAGTCAGATGCACTTTTAAGATCCATAAAACGCGAAAATAAAGTGCTCATTTTCCGATTTGCATGCGTGCCGCGGGCGCTGTAAATTTTAATGTGGAATTATGATCAAGTGCCGGGGATCCAGCTTGACAGCCAGCCTCGGCCTCATAAATTAACTCCTCCTAGTTAATCAGATTTAGGGTATAATTCAGAAATTGTTTTCCATAAATTTTGAATGGGATATCAGATTTACAAGCTTCTATGAGGATGCATACATCCAATTTGGAATATTGGAACTATAACATTTTTCCATTAACCTGCAGGGTCTCGGAAGAATGTGGCCTATGGAAAACGGCATTCTGCGAAATTTTAATTGCAGGCTTCGCTGCCACCCTCTACATTTTATATTGCAAATCACACAATAGACAAGCCCCAAGGTGTCGGGCTTTGTCCATACTGTGTGATTAGCCAAAAAAAAACACTTCTTTCCAAGGAGTGGAAATCCTTCTGTTTCAAAGAACAGTCGGTTTATGTGAATATATATATATATATATATATATATATATATATATATATATATATATATATATATATATATATATATATATATATATATATATATATATATATATATATATATATATATATATATATATATATATATATGTATCTATCTATCTATGTATCTATCTATCTGTGTATGTATCTATCTATCTATCTATCTATCTATCTATATATATATATGTGATCAAGCCTCGTTTGGAGGTGAAACGCGTTATGGCGGATGGCTGGTGGAATTATTGAATAAATCACCGAAAAAATCAGCACTAAATCTGGGCTCACTCTCGTTATTCTACATCTACTTGCGGAAAAGAATGGCGTTTTCTTCATATATATATATATATATATATATATATATATATATATATATATATATATATATATATATATATATATTCTCGCTCCAAGGTTGTCCAACCCCACGGAGCGGAATATATATATATATATATATATATATATATATATATATATATTCACTGAAAAAAACATAGGTTTTACAGACGTTATAGTTAGGAATTAGCATTTAAAATACCTTTGAAATTCACTAAAAACCATAGGTTTCAGGGACGTTATAGTTAGTTGGATATTTGACTCATATAAAACCAGAGAAATTCGCCTGTTATAGTTAGTTCCACTGTTGCGTTATTGGTTAACTTGATCTCGGATTAGTCAGTAGATTCAAGAAGGGGGGGACAGACACGCCAGGGGCCTCATTTATGAGAAATGACGCATCGCTGCATGAAAGCAGCGATGCGTCACTTCTCAATGCGCACTCCTTGCGACATACCTGATGCGTCATATTTACTGTATGACGCATCATGTCGCAAGGAGTTACAGATACGTCAGTATTTCTGACGTGTCTGTATGGCGCAAAAGTGACGCATTGCTGGAGTGTGACACAAAAGTGACGCAACCCCAGCAATGTGTCCTTTCAGATGGGGCAAGCCCCATGTGAAAGGGCTTGCGTCAGTCTTATACCTGCTGTGAGGCAGGCGTAAGATTTTAACGCATTTGAGTCCTAGAAGTGGCGCAGTGAAATCTTATAGATTTCACTGCGTCACTTCTATGACCCTTTCTTGCATGGGAACACCCCCCTGCATACATTATACCTGGCGCAGGTATAATGTAGCGCAGGGGTTTACAAAGTGACGCATCTACCTAGATGCGTCACTTTGTAAATGTGGCGCAACAAGGCGCATTTTTTACACTGCTGGTGCGTCACAAAAAGTGACGCACCAGTGGTGCAAAAGTGACGCAAGGGCTCATAAATGAGCCCCCTGGTTTCTCCGCGCTGTTCGTCCTCGTCATCTATTCATATATCTCGGAATAGATGACGAGGATGAACAGCGCGGAGAAACCCGGTGTGTCTGTCCCCCCCTTCTTGGATCTACTGACTAATCCAAGATCGAGTTAACCAATAAAGCAAAACTGGGCTCAGACGATATAATCCCAAATTTGAGCATGCTGTCTAACAAAGTTACAGCAGAATTGCAACATATGGGAACCAGACTCCTGACTTTCTTCATATACAAGTGATCCGGTCACTTCTCTTCCTGGGACCACCCATTGTGGGCACCCAGAGGCTGCTCACTCGGCCCCACCCTTCCCTGCCCCACAGTCCTGATGAAGACCCGCAGTGACCCACAAACAGGGCCGTTCTAGGGTTGAAACGTCGTCGGAAATCATTTGGATCAGCTTTAGGCATTCTGTGGCATAGCCAACGGACGTGGCCCACAGTATCAACTATATAACAAAAAATTTGACTGGCCGAAAAAAAAACCCTTCCACTTTCCCCACTGTATATAAAGTCACAAATCTACCACTGCATGATACATCACTGAGCACTTGAATCTGACTATCTTCACAAACTGATGCACCGTTTTTTGCAGTATATCTAAATTGTTTTTCAATGCAAATAGGGTATTTATGAATGCGAATAAATCATATAAAATACTTTGATATACCCGACATGCTTTGGATTTGTGGATTTTGTTTTTTGCTTTTTGTTTTGATTGACTTAAATTGAAAATTAATGAACTACTGAGCAAATTATTCAGTAAATTGTGGAAGCGATCTGTTTGAACCCGACAGAACCACAATAATCATGTGCAGCAGTTAGCTACGGAAGCACAGAGTCTGATGCACCTCAACGGAGGGAGTTCTATGAAAACCAAGCATCAGATAATATCAGACATCGTCCATTGTGGGATCAAGACACAGTTCCACTGTTGGGACCTAGGGTTGTTTGCACCTGGTCGAAGGGAGTTCCTTTATCTCCACTCTCAGAAGCAGTTCTTACATCGTCCATTGTGTGATCAAGACACTGTTCCACTGTTGGTACCTGTTGGACTACTGTGTTAGTAGTATACAGGGCACTCCACGGTGCTGGGCCTCAGGCTGGGCGATGTGTGCCTGTGATGCGGTAGCCAGCATTGATCTCGGGAGCCTTCGGAGCTTGCAGACCTCGGCTCAGGACCTTCCACTGGCACATGGTGGGCCCTCTTTCACATAAGGCGCTGCCGAAAGATGAACTGTGGGGCATGTGTGCGTCGCAGCAGCCATGACGGTTTCTGAGTACCAGCAGACTGACAGCATCCTTCACGCAGCCACCTTCGCTCACAGCGTCAGCCTCATGGTGGTGTTAGCTGCGCAGACCTGGCAGACACATTCGCCATTCCGGAAGAGAGCAACACCCAGAGAAACGTGCCTTTTATTCATACCCCTAAGCAAGCCTTGCGTACGCCGAGCCAGCCCACTACGCTAAAGATTTGGGGGCGGGAGGGGGCTCGTACGTGCTATGTTTTTGTAATCTTCCCTACTGACTGTACTATCATGGTTGCGTCCACTGTCCACTTCACTCAATAAACCATCAGTGTATGTTGACATGTACATGTCTGTGCTCTGCATACTTGCATTGGATACTTTTATAATCAAGAATCACTTGCCACCTTTGCACATACTTTGCTCCCATCTCTCCCTGAATTCTGCATTGTGTGGCAGAGGTGCCATGCCATGTTTGGTTTGTGTACATGGCTAGCCATGGTTCCCACAGTACGTAGTGTCATTGTGTCTGCTAGGTGTACATGTTGTTTGTCATGTTGCATGTAAGCGTGGGCGGAAAATCCGTTCCGCTCGCGGATTTTGCGGATTTTCGGGAAATCCGCAATCCGCGAGATTTGCGGATTTCCCGCAAAATCCGCAAATTCGCACGCAGCGGATTTTTTTGGCGGCGCGCGGCGTTGGTGATACAATTTTTGCGGCGCGCGGCGTTTATCATCGTTTGCCGAGTTGTTTTTTTCGATAGTTTGCGAGTGCTGCGCCATTTTGGATCTTGCTGTGTGATCCCGCGGGAATTGGCGAGCGCGATTACGTCATCGCGGCTTGCCAGCGATAGTTTGTCAACGCGAGTACGGCGAGATCACGTCTCGCGGTACTTCGCAATTGCGAGATTTGAGATGCGGCGAGCGAAAATATAAATTTGCAATTCTGCACAAGAAATCCACCAGCAAGCAGCATAAACCTTCTAGAAATGATGATTTTTATGTGAATAACTCCTTAGTTTGACATTTGCCTGCACTTTTTTAGCGAGGAGTCCATTTTGGGGAGGGGGGCAGGGGGGTGGGAGGAAGGAAGTGCCCCATAGTCTTCAACTTCCTGTTCCTGTTCAGCAGGCTCCTCCCAGTGCTTTGTCCATCTCCTGGTCACTTTTCATTCGGATGTGGACCTGGAAGGATTACTTTTTGTGGATGCTGCTGGATCTTTGGATTTGAGGCCTTTTTGACTTTCTTTGGATCACTGTTGGATTAGAAATTTTACAAGTAAGTTTGTTTGGGGCATTACAGTTGCTGCAACTAAAATTTTGGGATTTTCGATTTTTGGGCTGTTTTGGGGCCTTTTCCCCAGGGGTACTCAGTGGTGGGTGGACTGATTCTTTCTGTGGGTTGTCTTGAACTTAAACATCATGGAGGCCATAGATGAATTGGGATTGTGCTGATTTTTCTGTGTTTTTCGATTTTTTTTTTTTGTAAAATTTTGTGTTTTTCGATTTTTGACCTGTTGTTGGGGCCTTGACCAGGGGTAGTGAGTGGTGCATGGGCCTAGTCTTTCTGTGGGCTGTCTTGAATTTAAACATCATGGAGGCCATGGATGGAATGGGATTGTGCTGATTTTGCAGTGTTTTTCGATTTTTGGGCCTGTACTTGTGGCCTTTTCACCAGGGGTATTTGAGTCTAGCATGGGCCTAGTCTTTCTGTGGGCTGTCTTGAATTTAAACATCATGGAGGCCATGGATGGAATAGGATTGTGCTGATTTTGCAGTGTTTTTCGATTTTTGGGCCTGTACTTGTGGCCTTTTCACCAGGGGTATTTGAGTCTAGCATGGGCCTAGTCTTTCTGTGGGTTGTCTTGAATTTAAACATCATGGAGGCCATGGATTGAATGGGATTGTGCTGATTTTGCAGTGTTTTTCGATTTTTGGGGGTGTTCATGGGGAGGGACATGCCATGTGGCTGGTGGCCATTTTGAGTGCAGCTACAGGCACTGGCCATGTGCTGGCAGGCAAGTGGCCATTTTGAATGCAGGCTTTGTTGTTAGGCCTCCAACCATTTTGCCTACTTTTCAACCTTTATTTATGCCCAGGGGTAGTGAGTCTTGCATGGGCCTAGTATTTCTGTGGGTTGTCTTGAATTTAAACATCATGGAGGCCATGGATTGAATGGGATTGTGCTGATTTTGCAGTGTTTTTTGATTTTTGGGCCTGTACTTGTGGCCTTTTCACCAGGGGTATTTGAGTCTAGCATGGGCCTAGTCTTTCTGTGGGCTGTCTTGAATTTAAACATCATGGAGGCCATGGATGGAATGGGATTGTGCTGATTTTGCAGTGTTTTTCGATTTTTGGGGGTGTTCATGGGGAGGGACATGCCATGTGGCTGGTGGCCATTTTGAGTGCAGCTACAGGCACTGGCCATGTGCTGGCAGGCAAGTGGCCATTTTGAATGCAGGCTTTGTTGTTAGGCCTCCAACCATTTTGCCTACTTTTCAACCTTTATTTATGCCCAGGGGTAGTGAGTCTTGCATGGGCCTAGTATTTCTGTGGGTTGTCTTGAATTTAAACATCATGGAGGCCATGGATGGAATAGGATTGTGCTGATTTTGCAGTGTTTTTCGATTTTTGGGCCTGTACTTGTGGCCTTTTCACCAGGGGTATTTGAGTCTAGCATGGGCCTAGTCTTTCTGTGGGCTGTCTTGAATTTAAACATCATGGAGGCCATGGATGGAATAGGATTGTGCTGATTTTGCAGTGTTTTTCGATTTTTGGGCCTGTACTTGTGGCCTTTTCACCAGGGGTATTTCAGTCTAGCATGGGCCTAGTCTTTCTGTGGGCTGTCTTGAATTTAAACATCATGGAGGCCATGGATGGAATAGGATTGTGCTGATTTTGCAGTGTTTTTCGATTTTTGGGCCTGTACTTGTGGCCTTTTCACCAGGGGTATTTGAGTCTAGCATGGGCCTAGTCTTTCTGTGGGCTGTCTTGAATTTAAACATCATGGAGGCCATGGATGGAATAGGATTGTGCTGATTTTGCAGTGTTTTTCGATTTTTGGGCCTGTACTTGTGGCCTTTTCACCAGGGGTATTTGAGTCTAGCATGGGCCTAGTCTTTCTGTGGGCTGTCTTGAATTTAAACATCATGGAGGCCATGGATGGAATGGGATTGTGCTGATTTTGCAGTGTTTTTCGATTTTTGGGGGTGTTCATGGGGAGGGACATGCCATGTGGCTGGTGGCCATTTTGAGTGCAGCTACAGGCACTGGCCATGTGCTGGCAGGCAAGTGGCCATTTTGAATGCAGGCTTTGTTGTTAGGCCTCCAACCATTTTGCCTACTTTTCAACCTTTATTTATGCCCAGGGGTAGTGAGTCTTGCATGGGCCTAGTATTTCTGTGGGTTGTCTTGAATTTAAACATCATGGAGGCCATGGATTGAATGGGATTGTGCTGATTTTGCAGTGTTTTTCGATTTTTGGGCCTGTACTTGTGGCCTTTTCACCAGGGGTATTTCAGTCTAGCATGGGCCTAGTCTTTCTGTGGGCTGTCTTGAATTTAAACATCATGGAGGCCATGGATGGAATAGGATTGTGCTGATTTTGCAGTGTTTTTCGATTTTTGGGCCTGTACTTGTGGCCTTTTCACCAGGGGTATTTGAGTCTAGCATGGGCCTAGTCTTTCTGTGGGCTGTCTTGAATTTAAACATCATGGAGGCCATGGATGGAATAGGATTGTGCTGATTTTGCAGTGTTTTTCGATTTTTGGGCCTGTACTTGTGGCCTTTTCACCAGGGGTATTTGAGTCTAGCATGGGCCTAGTCTTTCTGTGGGCTGTCTTGAATTTAAACATCATGGAGGCATGGATTGAATGGGATTGTGCTGATTTTGCAGTGTTTTTCGATGTTTGGGCCTGTACTTGTGGCCTTTTCACCAGGGGTATTTGAGTCTAGCATGGGCCTAGTCTTTCTGTGGGCTGTCTTGAATTTAAACATCATGGAGGCCATGGATGGAATAGGATTGTGCTGATTTTGCAGTGTTTTTCGATTTTTGGGCCTGTACTTGTGGCCTTTTCACCAGGGGTATTTGAGTCTAGCATGGGCCTAGTCTTTCTGTGGGCTGTCTTGAATTTAAACATCATGGAGGCCATGGATGGAATGGGATTGTGCTGATTTTGCAGTGTTTTTCGATTTTTGGGGGTGTTCATGGGGAGGGACATGCCATGTGGCTGGTGGCCATTTTGAGTGCAGCTACAGGCACTGGCCATGTGCTGGCAGGCAAGTGGCCATTTTGAATGCAGGCTTTGTTGTTAGGCCTCCAACCATTTTGCCTACTTTTCAACCTTTATTTATGCCCAGGGGTAGTGAGTCTTGCATGGGCCTAGTATTTCTGTGGGTTGTCTTGAATTTAAACATCATGGAGGCCATGGATGGAATAGGATTGTGCTGATTTTGCAGTGTTTTTCGATTTTTGGGCCTGTACTTGTGGCCTTTTCACCAGGGGTATTTGAGTCTAGCATGGGCCTAGTCTTTCTGTGGGCTGTCTTGAATTTAAACATCATGGAGGCCATGGATGGAATAGGATTGTGCTGATTTTGCAGTGTTTTTCGATTTTTGGGCCTGTACTTGTGGCCTTTTCACCAGGGGTATTTCAGTCTAGCATGGGCCTAGTCTTTCTGTGGGCTGTCTTGAATTTAAACATCATGGAGGCCATGGATGGAATAGGATTGTGCTGATTTTGCAGTGTTTTTCGATTTTTGGGCCTGTACTTGTGGCCTTTTCACCAGGGGTATTTGAGTCTAGCATGGGCCTAGTCTTTCTGTGGGCTGTCTTGAATTTAAACATCATGGAGGCCATGGATGGAATAGGATTGTGCTGATTTTGCAGTGTTTTTCGATTTTTGGGCCTGTACCTGTGGCCTTTTCACCAGGGGTATTTGAGTCTAGCATGGGCCTAGTCTTTCTGTGGGCTGTCTTGAATTTAAACATCATGGAGGCCATGGATGGATTGGGATTGTGCTGATTTTGCAGTGTTTTTCGATTTTTGGGGGTGTTCATGGGGAGGGACATGCCATGTGGCTGGTGGCCATTTTGAGTGCAGCTACAGGCACTGGCCATGTGCTGGCAGGCAAGTGGCCATTTTGAATGCAGGCTTTGTTGTTAGGCCTCCAACCATTTTGCCTACTTTTCAACCTTTATTTATGCCCAGGGGTAGTGAGTCTTGCATGGGCCTAGTATTTCTGTGGGTTGTCTTGAATTTAAACATCATGGAGGCCATGGATTGAATGGGATTGTGCTGATTTTGCAGTGTTTTTCGATTTTTGGGCCTGTACTTGTGGCCTTTTCACCAGGGGTATTTCAGTCTAGCATGGGCCTAGTCTTTCTGTGGGCTGTCTTGAATTTAAACATCATGGAGGCCATGGATGGAATAGGATTGTGCTGATTTTGCAGTGTTTTTCGATTTTTGGGCCTGTACTTGTGGCCTTTTCACCAGGGGTATTTGAGTCTAGCATGGGCCTAGTCTTTCTGTGGGCTGTCTTGAATTTAAACATCATGGAGGCCATGAATGGAATGGGATTGTGCTGATTTTGCAGTGTTTTTCGATTTTTGGGGGTGTTCATGGGGAGGGACATGCCATGTGGCTGGTGGCCATTTTGAGTGCAGCTACAGGCACTGGCCATGTGCTGGCAGGCAAGTGGCCATTTTGAATGCAGGCTTTGTTGTTAGGCCTCCAACCATTTTGCCTACTTTTCAACCTTTATTTATGCCCAGGGGTAGTGAGTCTTGCATGGGCCTAGTCTTTCTGTGGGTTGTCTTGAATTTAAACATTATGGAGGGCATGGATGGATTAAGATTGTGCTGATTTTGCAGTGTTTTTCGATTTTTTTGTGCTCTATAACTGAACTGATGTTCCTCTGTCTTCCATTTTTTTTAGGTGCACAAGACTCAAGAGAACCACCAGTGCCAGGAAGAAGTCCTGCAGCGGTGTGTGTGTGCAGCATAACGTCACGCGACGTCACGTCTGGCCTCAGACAACTCTACAATTCGTGCAACTGCGGCCTGCTGTCTGACCTGCTCTGAAGAAGATGGCCCCGCCCCCAAAGAAAGTTCTCCGTAGCTCCTCTAGCAAGAAAGTTGCTAGTAAGGAGCAGAAGAAGCAAGTTACCAAGGAGGCTGGTGTGCCACCCGCCACTTTTTTTGGGAGCAAAAAAAAAAGTACGCCTGCAGCAGCAGGATCTGCTGGGGACCAACCTGAGAGCAGCACCCCTGCTCCATTGGGTTCAGTGCCTCCACCACCACGCCAACTTAAGTCAAAGCCCTTGAGTGCTTCAGAGGCAGTCAGTGTACTTCTCCAATCACCATCGACCAGTGATGTTGGCTCATCGCAAGAAAGTAGCAGCAATGTCCCTGAATCAACACAGGTTGTTGTAACTCATCTGACAAGTGTTGAACAACCACTGCCGCAACAACAACACCATGTGCAAGTACACGCCCAAGTACATGTGGAAGGAGAGGCAGCAAAAGGAGATGCGCAAGCAAAGGTGCATGGACGTTCACAAGTGCCCACAATAGTTGTTCCTCCCGAAGTAGGGGCACATTTGGAAATCGACAATGAAGCTGAGGTATCATTGGAAGCCACTCCTCCTGATGATCATTCATTGTCTTCCACATCCCTAGCAAGGAAAAGATCAAGGGGGGTGTCTACATCTTCTTCAAGCCCACCTCGTTCTGGTGCAAGTGATCTGTCTTGGGAACCACAACTGCGGTCTGACAGTGAGGCAGAGGCACACCATGATCTGACACCGGTACCTCCTAAGCGTAAAAGGAAGGTCGTCCAAAAACTCAAACCTATGGAGTGTGATGAGGCTCAACAAGAAGTGACAGATACTGCTGGTGATGAAGCCTCTCACGATGACGACGAGCCAGTCATCACAAAGGTCACTGCAGCCCCACCGGGCATGCAGCAAAGAGACATTTTGACCCTATCCCGAGAAGCTGCTGAGCGTGATGATGATGTCGGCGAGGAGGCAATGGAAATGGAATCATTAGATTTGGAGTTAAGTAGTACACCAAAACCTACCGCTTCCATATTTCTTCGCAAGAAGGTACCCACCTCGTCCTCGACCTCAATTCGTGGTGGTGAAAGTGCAAAACGTACTGAAGTTCGGCAATCCACATCCTCCACTTCATCTGTCATTAGCAGCAGGACCACCACCACCAGTATCGCCGCCTCCTCCGGCCCCCGAAGACATTTCAAGTCTCCAGTTTGGGACTTCTTTAGTGTTTGCCCAAAAAAGGAAAACGTAGCCATTTGTAGCCTTTGTAAGCTTCGATTTAGTCGTGGTAAGCTTGGTTCTAACTATGGTACCGGAGGCCAGAGAGGTCATCTTGAGAGAAGGCACGCTGTCGAATGGTTTCCGCACCTAGAGGCGGTCAAGAAAGCCGGAATTGCACGTAATGAAAACGTTGATTTGTCATCTGCTGATGACGAGGAGGTAGAAGAAGACGATTCAAACACTTCACTTACACCCAGTTCCCATGTCAGCAGCACACCCCATGGGAGCCACACTAAGAGTGTGGGAGAGAGTGAGACATCAATGCGGAAAAGTTCATCAGCGAGCGTAACTGGGTCGAAGAGATCATCATCATCCCGTAAATCATTGGTCCAGGGCAACATTAAAAAGATGTTGTTTACAGAAGCGCAATATGAACGCAACCACCCAATGACCCGTCTGTATAACACTAAGCTGGCTAAAATGCTAGCTCTGGACCTTCTCCCTTTTTCTTTTGTAGAAGGGGTTGGTTTTCTAGAATTAGTGACAGCGCTCTGCCCTAAATGGAAGGTTCCTAGCCGGTTCTATTTTGCCCGAGTTGCGGTTCCAGCACTACATGAAGATGTTCTGAAGGTGATTGGGGCAGCTTTGCAGAAGAGTGCTGTTCACACTATACATCTGACAACAGACATGTGGACCAGTGGCGCAGGCGCTGATTACATGTGCATCACTGCACACTGGGTCTCTTTTTCAGGGGCTAAAGCAAAGCTAAACTCAGGTGTTGACACTAACATTGTTTTTAAAGGTGCTCGGAAACATGCAACACTAGCCATGTTTGGTTTGGAGAAACGTCACACAGCAGAAAACATTTTGGATGTCTTTAACACAAAGGTCCTTAACTGTCTGTCCCCACTAAAACGCAAGGTTGGTTATGTTTCCACGGACAATGGCTCCAATATAGTTAAGGCCATGAGGGACGGTTACTATTTCAGAGTGCCGTGTTTGGCGCACTGTATAAACCTGGTTGTCCAAAAATTCTTGGGTAATAAACGCAGTGCAGCGTACAGTGTATTGGAGAACTGCCGAAAAATTTGCAAGCATTTCAGGCATTCTTTTAAGGCCCGCAAGCAGCTGAGGAGCATGCTATATCAATGTCAAATGCCAGTGAAAGCACTCATCCAGGAGGTGGTAACACGTTGGAACTCAACCTTCTACATGCTTGAGCGTCTGTATGAGCAGTATACGCAACTCGATCAATATTTCTTGAAAGAGGGTATAGAGGAGCTGAGGATGGGTGGGCCGCAATGGAACATAGTTGAAAGCCTAACACGCATGCTTCGTCCTTTTGAGGTCTTCACACGTGCAGTCAGCAAGGAGGACTCTAATTTGGGAAAAGCTATCCCATTGTTGTACATGCTGGAGGACCAACTGAAGGAGGTGTGTTCTGTGTTTCGAAAAGATGACAAAAAGAAAGACTCTTTGCTTCTGGCTGAGCAATTATTAGAGCTCCTACAAGGTGATGAACGTCTTAAAAAGATCCACTCAGAACAGCATTACATTTGTGCTACTATTCTGGATCCACGCTACAAAAAGGCGCTGGCAGGCAGAGCATTCTTTCCTTTTGCTGATGAAGATGTTACAAAGTACAAACGTTGGCTAGCCTTGTCAGCCAAGAAGTTTGAAACAGAACGGCTGGAAATTGAAGGAAATGGCAGTACATCAGCAGGCCATCCCCAGTCAAAACAATCCACTTCTGCACCTGTGGCTGTGGCACAAGTGACCTCTCAGCCGTTAAAGACACCGGCAACCGGATCATCTGCACGAAAGACAACAGAAACATTGGAGGCTGAAGAGGATTGGCTAGCTCTGCGTGGGTTTGGTTCTCAAAAGGTCAGAGGCACAGCAAGAGCTACGCAAAGTGGAGGAACCTTGGAGGAGGACCTTGAGTCGATGGTGAAGGACTATCTGAATGACTCCACAGAGGTCTATGTTAATTCTGACCCATTGGCGTATTGGCATGGGAAAAAAGAATTGTGGCCACAGCTCACCAACCTGGCTTTAAACTACTTGTCTTGCCCACTCGCAAGTGTGTCTTCTGAACGGGTTTTCAGTGCGGCTGGTGGGATTGTAACTCCCAAACGGAGCCGCCTCTCGCCCAAAAATGTGGAGAGGTTAACAATGATCAAGATGAATCAGCACCTCATACCACCAGATATAAGAGTACGAGAGAGCGTGCCGGATGAAGAGGAGGTGGCCAGCACCATAGATGAGGGAATTTCTACTCTGTCAGGTGGCACTGACCTCACCCTGGCTGAATTCGCAGAGTATGATGACGAAGCCTTATTCTTATTCCTGGACCGTGATACCGACTTCGAGCCCTGAAAATGAGACAACGAATCAATAACTTTCTTTTTCATCCTTATTCACTTTTATTCCTGTGTGTCTGTCTTTCTTTGTTGTGCACAGTTAATATAATTCAAACTTTAATCAGATAATCACAAAAACAAGCCCATCAGCAGAACTGTCTTCACTTGTTTGCTAATTTATTTGAAGGTGCCGCAGTCTGCATTCCTCAGGTTCACAAGTTCAGAAGAACATGCTCCTCTATCCTCCTCCTCCAGACTCCTATTTCCATCAAAGCAGAGGGCTGGTTTACGCCCAATGAAGAAAGACTCAGCACTTGTGGGGGTGTTGTTCTACCTCTTTGCAGGTGAGTTGACGGGTCTGGGGCCATTGCTGGGAAGCACTAAAAGTGGTTTGTGCCAAATCCGAGGCGGAAAATTTTTTGTGTTTTTGATGACTTGCTTGCCTTTGAGGTGCTCTTAGGGGGGGTTCCGTCTGTTTGTGGGTGAGTTTCGTGGTCTGAGAGCATTGCTGGGACACTCTAATCTTGATTCCATTTGCTTTTCAGGAAATCCGTCGTGCCAACCCCGACTTATGGCCTAGCTACGCAGCGCGTTTGGACCGAAGGCCCAGAAATATTGCAAGTATGAGATTTTGCTTTTGGCCTGTTTGGGGGTGTTATGCTTCTTGGCGGGTGGGTTGCCGGGTCTTGGGGCATTCCTGGGAAGGTCTAATACCGGGTAGAAGTGGTTGGGACAAAATCCAGGCCGATTTTTTTTTGGGCTATTTCTGACATTTTGCTCTATGTAGCGTTTTCGGGGGCCTGTTTGGGGGGCTTCCTGGTGTTTGTGGGTGAGTTTCGTGGTCTGGGAGCACTGCTGGGACACTCTAATCTTGATTGCATTTGCTTGTCAGGAAATCCGTCGTGCCAACCCCGACTTATGGCCTAGCTACGCAGCGCGTTTGGACCGAAGGCCCAGAAATATTGCAAGTATGAGATTTTGCTTTTGGCCTGTTTGGGGGTGTTATGCTTCTTGGCGGGTGGGTTGCCGGGTCTTGGGGCATTCCTGGGAAGGTCTAATACCGGGTAGAAGTGGTTGGGACAAAATCCAGGCCGATTTTTTTTTGGGCTATTTCTGACATTTTGCTCTATGTAGCGTTTTCGGGGGCCTGTTTGGGGGGCTTCCTGGTGTTTGCGGGTGAGTTTCGTGGTCTGGGAGCACTGCTGGGACACTCTAATCTTGATTGCATTTGCTTTTCAGGAAATCCGTCGTGCCAACCCCGACTTATGGCCTAGCTACGCAGCGCGTTTGGACCGAAGGCCCAGAAATATTGCAAGTATGAGATTTTGCTTTTGGCCTGTTTGGGGGTGTTATGCTTCTTGGCGGGTGGGTTGCCGGGTCTTGGGGCATTCCTGGGAAGGTCTAATACCGGGTAGAAGTGGTTGGGACAAAATCCAGGCCGATTTTTTTTTGGGCTATTTCTGACATTTTGCTCTATGTAGCGTTTTCGGGGGCCTGTTTGGGGGGCTTCCTGGTGTTTGTGGGTGAGTTTCGTGGTCTGGGAGCACTGCTGGGACACTCTAATCTTGATTGCATTTGCTTTTCAGGAAATCCGTCGTGCCAACCCCGACTTATGGCCTAGCTACGCAGCGCGTTTGGACCGAAGGCCCAGAAATATTGCAAGTATGAGATTTTGCTTTTGGCCTGTTTGGGGGTGTTATGCTTCTTGGCGGGTGGGTTGCCGGGTCTTGGGGCATTCCTGGGAAGGTCTAATACCGGGTAGAAGTGGTTGGGACAAAATCCAGGCCGATTTTTTTTTGGGCTATTTCTGACATTTTGCTCTATGTAGCGTTTTCGGGGGCCTGTTTGGGGGGCTTCCTGGTGTTTGTGGGTGAGTTTCGTGGTGTGGGAGCACTGCTGGCTATATATGCTTTACTTTGCAAGAGGTTTGAAGCAAATCCATGGTGGCTGAGGGGACTTAGGGCCTAGCTGCAGAGCGCGCGCGGAGTGATTTGGGAAATTTGTGAAAAAGTGACTAAGTCCCCATTTTTGTACTTTTGCTCTTTGGCTGTTTGGGGGTCTTCTACTCGTTTTCTCCTGGGTTGACGGCTCTGGGGCCATTGCTGGGAAGCTCTAATACCGGATAAAAGTGTTTTGGACCAAATCCCAGGCGGAATTTTTTTTGTGTTTTTGATGACTTGCTTGCCTTTGAGGTGCTCTTAGGGGGGGTTCCGTCTGTTTGCGGGTGAGTTTCGTGGTCTGGGAGCACTGCTGGGACACTCTAATCTTGATTGCATTTGCTTTTCAGGAAATCCGTCGTGCCAACCCCGACTTATGGCCTAGCTACGCAGCGCGTTTGGACCGAAGGCCCAGAAATATTGCAAGTATGAGATTTTGCTTTTGGCCTGTTTGGGGGTGTTACGCTTCTTGGCGGGTGGGTTGCCGGGTCTTGGGGCATTCCTGGGAAGGTCTAATACCGGGTAGAAGTGGTTGGGACAAAATCCGCGCGGAAAAGCCTTTAGTTTTGGCACTTTTTGTAACTTAGGGTTCGTTAGGGTTAGCCCTAGCAGCAGGATTGCATGTGTTTCGGGGTGTTCTAGATTTTTCAAACTGAGTTCTGGGGTCTTAGAGCACTCGTGAGAATGTGTAATTTTGGTTGCAAGTCATTTGAAGAAAATCCATGGTGGGAAAGGGGGGATTTGGCATAGTTAAAGAAAGCCTTTGCCACTATTCTTAACTTAGGGTTCGTTAGGGTTAGCAGTATTTCTATTGCATGTGTTTGAGTGGGGGGGATTTCGAGTCTTGGAGCGATACTGGCTATGGCTACTTTTGCTTGGTTGCTTGCAAGTGGTTTGAATGCAATCCACGGTGGGTAATGGGTAATTAGGGTACTTCGGCCTACTTTTACTTTCAAAGTAAGTTTTGTCACCAGTTTTCTGCTAGGCCTCGTTTTTTGAGATTTGATTGGGGGTCTTCTACATTTTTGCGACTGGCTTTAGTAAGGGTCTGGGTGGGAGCACTGCTAGGAAGATCTAATTTTGTTCTAAAACACAGTTTACAGTACACCTAGCTTGAGGGGCAAGATCCGATACATTAATTTGCCCATACTTATTTATCCTTCAAAAGGTGACTCAGAGTACGCACTTTCAAAAACATTGTACTGTCTACTAGGAAAAACAAATTGTGACTTTTTGCACTCCACAGCCTACATACCTTATATTTATTTATCAGTGGTGTTGTAATATTATATCACTTCCTGTTTTTCGTTGAATAATTACAGGCCGGGTTTCAGTCTCTGCAATGGGGAAAAAAGGATGGAGTCAGGCTTCACAGTAGCGAGCCACAATTCAGCATCAGGCAGGCAGTGGACAGGGTGTCTTCTGGTGACCAACATCGATGGACGAAGCGTCGGCTGCAATGGAGGAGTGCCGCTAATAGGAGGATTTTTTTTCTGCGGGCAACTTACTTACCACTTCCAACAGAACCACTACAACCACATAGATACAGTATCCCTTGCCTTTTTCTCTGACTGTGACTGCATTTCTTGGCTCTCTCTCTGCTTCTACATTGATCCCTTAACACATCACTTAGTCCACTCCACTATCACATCTGCACCACACATAGTCATTTGTAAGTGCTCCTACGTAATTCGCAAGTCGCAGCACGCCCCAGGCCGTAGAGGACTGGGATGGCCCCAATGATGAAGCATGTCACCAAGGGGCAACCCTGGTGAGTGAGGGGACACCTAGAAAAAAAGCAATTTCTCCTTTTCTATCTACTATACCTTCTGTCAGGTTACGCAGCCCCTAAGCGCCTACCGTACTATGAAACTACATTTCCCATGAGTAGGCGGGAGACTTGCAGACTATTTAGTGAGACTATATGAGAGTACCCTTGTATGTTAGGACAGCACTTCACTGATGCCTGTCTTGTCTTCTGTTACAGGTATCCTTTCCCTGCTGACCCTACCTTTACCCATCCCACATTTTTTATTTTAGTTTGTTATTTTTCTCCCCCACCTAATGCCTCGAACACCCTGTGTTTACACTTCTGGGTGTTGGTGACATTTGGAGGTGGAACCATATTTGCATCGACTGGATCACGGGGAGTAAACCTGACACCTTCCAGACCAACCCCATTGAGTGTTGTTGTGAATGGATTTATAGTGACCAGCAAGGCTCTCAGGTATCTGGCTACAGAGACCTTATGTTGAATATAGTTATCAATATTTCCACCCACGCCCTGTACTGTCGCATTCTTTCTTCCACAGTTGTCGAAAGTACTAATTACTTTTAACTGACATGCATGCAGTTACAGTAGTGTATGCACTTTCAAAGATTGATGGATAGGTTTGTACCCAAAGATTTGTTTATGTTCACAATTGTTCGTCCATGCTGTGCTACTTTTTCTTGTCTCCCAAAACCTTTCCCAAAAACCCCCGTACCCATCCATTTTTCAAACCCTAACCCTCTTCCCCCGGGCTGTGTGGTTTTGATTGATGTGTGACTAAATTACAGCAATAAATCCACACACTTGCTGGGGAGGATAAGGTGATAGCAACAGGCTGGTGAAGAAATCCGAGGATATATTCTTACTCTGCTTGACAAAGACCCATGGCTAATGTCAAAGAACTTCAACCGAATTAGTTATACTTTAACATTTGTTAGGCTACAACGTGGCACTGTTCTAGTGTACTTCTGTCACCTGCTATATTCTGTATTGTACCTTTGTATTGCTCAGGAGGACAAACCAGATTTCATTTTCTTTTTTTCATAGGCAAGCAACTGCCACTGTGTCACACCACTAGTACCACCGCTATGAGGAAATTTTATCCGCCCAGGATTGCCAACCTTATTTGCTGTTTCCCGTGGAGCCAGCCCTGGGCCTAGCCCTACTTGCAAACAGAAATTACAGGTAAGATAGGCGTTTGGTTGGAGGTAGTATAATGGAGTATTAGGAGAGACGAGAGATTTGATTGACGGTAGTACTACTAAAGTCCTAGGACTATTCAGGAAAACAAACTTACTGTTATGTTAAACCCCCACCCACCAGACTCAAAAGCAGTAAAAAACAGGTATGGTCAGATAAAGTTTCAAAAAGTATATTTTTATAGCCCTAACAAAAGAATCTCCCGCAAGACCCTCCCTAACCCCAACGATTGTCCTTCAAAAGTCCCCAAAAATCACAACTCCCAATTCCCACCCCCCAAAAGTCTCTAAAAAAGGGGCAAGGGACACTATGGCAGGGTGCTGTTGGAATTAGCAGCCAGGGCATCATGCTCCTTGCGGAGGGTGGCAAGTTCGAAGCGGAGGCCCTCCACCACGTTCTTATAATTATGGACCTCCTGCTCCAGGTAGGACAGTCTGAGGGATAAGCGGCGCCGGTGTGCCTTGCAAATCCTGTGAGGGGCAGCTGCTTTCTTTGCTGCTGGGCGGTGGCGTTTGGCTTTGGTAGCCCGGCTCCGTACCGCTGGAGCACTGCGCTGGCTGGCAGCCCGCACGGAGGAGGAGGCAGCTGTCCCAGTGGACGTTGTTGTTGTTCCAGACTGCGTCTCCTCCTCCTCCAGGGCCACCAGCCCCCGATATTCAGCAACAGTGGCATCCAGCCTCCGTTGCCGGGCCATTCGAGCCAGCTCCTTCCTCCTTGATGGTGTCTTGGATTTGGAAGGAGCAACTACATGAAAAAAGAAAGACATAGTCTGTAACCAATGCTCCTTAAGATTAACACAAAATGATTGAGCAGAAAGTTGTCACAGTACAAGTAGCAAATTGAAAGCACAGTGCATAACTATTGAGGACAGTATCTATGTAACCTCCGACTTCTTCATCCTTGCTCTAACATTAGTGGGAGTTTAAGGAACAAATTCTACGAGCACTATGGACTTCTATTACAGTCGACTATGACAGTACACCACTCTTATTCTTCTTCTTCTCTCTTGTTTAGGAAAATTGGTACGTTATCTTATGCAAGCCGGCATAATGCCAGCGCAGTGAACTTGCACCCGAGAAAAACAGACGCACACCATGGTGAGTGAGACAGACTTGCGTTACTGTACCGGTCCAGTACATGCAGGTGGTGAAGCTCTTACTTTTCTATTACGGGTGGCACTGAGAATACTCTGTTAAAAGGGCTACTGCTTAATTAATTTAGCTTTCACCCTACAGTGCAAATGAGTATTAGAAAAGGAAAATGAAGAAGCTAAATTATCTGATTATCTATCACTTCACATGGGATGTATTTGATGACATATGGGATGACTTTAGGTGCTTTGCTTATTATTGAGTGAACAGTGATACCCCCACACATGAATGACGTACTACTACTAAACTAAAGTTATTAAGGGAGGTAGGGAGTGCCCACCGTAATAACTGGATATATGCTGTGCTTGCAGTTGCAATACAAACTACTGCTACTATTCATGGTAGTCTTTGGACAACGTTACAACTTCTTTTCCTTGCCTTTCCTACACTGGAACGGACGTGCGGGTGCGGTGTTACATGCTCTTCAAAGTAACACTTAGTTCATCCAGTGACCGTCTACTCTCTCTAGATTCACATATGCTATCTAAGAGTCAGATAGTACCATGAATGATCCAGGCATCCATCCATTCAAAGTATATTGCACACATACAGTTTCTGTCTCACCCACCCAGGCTGTTCTCCTTCCACCCATCCTTGCTTCATCATTCACCCAGCCATGCACCATACCATTTTCTTACCTTCCCAGCC
This sequence comes from Lissotriton vulgaris, assembly GCF_964263255.1. Taxonomy (NCBI): domain Eukaryota; kingdom Metazoa; phylum Chordata; class Amphibia; order Caudata; family Salamandridae; genus Lissotriton; species Lissotriton vulgaris. The sequence continues at coordinate 1,971,070,001 of NC_141691.1, read as the reverse complement.
ACCTCGGGGACCAAGCAAACACATATCATTCTTCTTTGCCAGTCATCATTACATTTCTCGTGCTTCCACACTTACTTACACCCTTCTTTCGCTTTTCGTTCATCCCATCCATCAAGTTCACCTCAGATCTGATTGGGATTCTTCTCGCCAAAAACTTCACAGCTAAGTCGAAGTACATTTAGAGGAGGCTACTACCTGCTTTTTTTATAATACACCCGTGCAGAAAGCACACTCTGCAGTCTTCAATCTCAATGACTAAGGAATGTATAGCTTACCTCTGCCCGCCACCACCGTGTGAACCCTCACAGGCATGTCCTTTTCCGGCACTTGCACCGCCTCCTCCCCAGAGTTGTCCTCCTCGTCCAATGCCACCACCTCCGCGCTGGCCCCGTCTCCAGATGTTCCACCTACAAAGTACATTTAATAATGTTAGAATACACCACTCACTACTATATAATATTTGGTCTAGGAGGAAGAAAGAAATGTGAAAAAAAGTGTACAATTTAATAATTTTTGACTGTGTACTCTAGAGTAAAAATGTCCCTTTTTCCAGGGAAGGCTGTTGTCTTGCTGCACTTTTTGGCACAACTGATGAATGTTTGCTTTTTACTTTTTAACACGCACCACTTTTTCTCCTAACAGACAGAACCTTGACTTCTAAGAACACGAGCAGGATCAAGTTCAAACCAGGTGAGAGCTCGGCTCGACCACAAGAAATGTGTCCAATTAATCGTCAGCACTAAGCACTTTTCCATTTTCAGTTACACGTTCACTTTTATGACAAACTTGAATTTAATAAATGTGTTTACTTTTAATAAAGCTTTTAAACTTAAATAGACTCTGTGGTTTTTGGTCCTCCAGACTAGAGTGGATGAGCTAAAGGTTTTCGAATTTTTGCAAGCATGAGTCCGTGCCTCTGCCATCGGTGACTTTGGGAGCTAAATGACTCTGCCACACTATCTAGTCAGTAAGGAGATTGGGGGTTCAACTACAAAGTCTGTTATCACTGAGGTATGTGGAAAGTCTAACAGTTACAGCACCTATTATAATTGATAAGCTAAGCGATGCATTATTTAGTGTCCATAGTTCTGTTTGTGCAGATTTGTCCCTGCAACAGTAGTAGAATGGATTGTCCTATCCAAACCAAAAGTAAAGTAGTATCTTATTATTTCTTGGTGGTGGTCATTCACCTTTTTATTGTTGGCAATGGTCAAAGCATAAACATTTAGAATACTTGAAAAGACATTATGGACAATCCCAGAGGACTACACTCAGTGCATAGAGCTATTGCTGACTAGAATGGGAGTCCAATGGAAATGCCAAATGTGCAATCTTAGTTAGCTACACAGACAGACTAATAAGAATAATCTAGTAATACCACACGGAGTCATAGGGATAAGAATTTAGATCCTGTCTACAAGAAGATCAAAGACGATTTAGAAAAAATCGAATGAGGAACGCTAGGAAAAAATAAGTACTCTATATTAAAATTAAAACTTACTGGGGCCAGCAAAGGAGCCCTCGACTGCCCGGTCCTGGCCTGCATCGACAACAGCACCCTCCTCCTCCTCCTCCTGTGTCCTCCTCTTGCCCCTGGGGGAAGCTGATGTACAACATGAAAGAAAGAAAAACAGAAAACATGGATGATATTTATTTCTCAACCAAATCAAACATTTAAAAAAGAACTAACAAAGTAACAAAATATTTTTGCGAAATAGCAAATAGGGAACGACTCCACGGGATATATTATTGACCAATCTCATGTGGTCGACTACGTCATTACTTTAGTATTGCTTGATTTGCGGACCGTCGAATTGGAAACTACCCTATGTAACTCACTAAACAAAGTACTAAAAAGGTTTGCCTAGGATTGGCAGGCAGCAGTCCGCAGCACGCAAAGTGACAGCCAAAGTCCATCGTGATTGAAGATCAGCGACAACACTAAAGTTTCCTACTACATTCACCAGTCATTAAAATACTCAAACTATTAATCCACCACCACTATTTCTTCTTATCGCCATGTGTACAAAGGAAGGACTGGACTTGAGTCTGTAGGGGCTGATTTATAAGGCCCTTGCGGCTCTTTTGCTCCATTGTTGCGTGACTTTTGTGACGCAGCGACAGCACAAAAGAGGCGCAATGGTGCGGCGTATATTAACAACGTGACGCATCTGGGAGATGCATCACGTTGTAAAGCCCTGCGCCAATAGGGGTGTTCCGGCGCAAGGGGGGGCGTTCCTGCGCAGGAACGCATCCTAAAAGTGGCTGAGGGAAATCTACAAGATTTCAATCAGTCACTTTGAGGACAATGATGCGTGACTCAAACCCTGCGCCTGCTTGAAGCAGACGTACGGCTTGACGCAGCATTGGGGAGATAGGGCACCCCAGAGAATTGATGGAGCTGCACCATCGTTGCGACGCAACTCCAGCAATGCGCCACCTTTACGGCACAGATGCGTAACGCTTTGGTGACGTTTTGGGCCCATGGCGCGCCGCATTGTAATACGGCGCACCATGGGTGATGGTGGCGTGACGCACAATTACTGGCGCATCCCTGCAACTTTGCAGGGATGCGCCGGTAATTAAAAATCTGAACCTTAGTGTGTAGCATTGCGCAGTTCTTTCAACTACACTCATACATAATTTCACAGGCCAATGAAATGAACACAAAATCTAAAACAAATAAGCATAGTAGCAACACTACTGAGAAGGAGAGCAGTGTACCTGAAATGCACAGAAGATTTTGAAATAAAATGTACCTACAATGTAATGAGCAGCATTATTGCTCTTGGTAAAAAACAAAAATTTGCAATATAATAACACAGCAGGAGAAAACATAGTAGTAAAGACATAGCTACTACTACTCACCAAGCCCGGGGATCTCAAGGCCAAGGAGGTCGAGCAGATCTCGCTCACGGGTCAGGACATCCGTCCAGCGGTGGGTGGCCTGGTTGTAGGTGCGCCAGACCCGAGAGTGGTGGTAAATGGCCTGGCACACCTTCTCCCACCGCTTCCGGCGCTCCCGGGCCCCGTACCCGGCACTGATCTTGCCGCCTCCCATGATGGTCCTGGGGAGGCGGCGCTGAACATAAAAAATGAGTTGGGCCACCTCCTCCGGGGTAAAGATCTCCCGTGGCATCACTAGCTCCCCCCTCAAACGCCCGCACGGGAGCCGGACACGGGGTGCGGGACCCTTCCCCTTCTCGGGATGCTTCCCGGCTCCCTTCACCATGGTCTGGGCGGAAAGGAATAAAGAAAATAGAATAGGGAAGAGAAGAAAAGAAAAGAGTTTACAAAAGTAGTTTAAAATTAACCAAAAGTAGCAGTAAACACAAAAATATAGGGCTAGAAAAATAGAGGGATAGATAATAAGTAAAATAGATAAAAAAAAACTTCAAACAAGCAAAGGATGGCAGAGATTGACAGAGGATACAAAGACCATGCCCAGAACCATAGCAATGAATGAGAAACAAGATGGCCGCGCCCGTTCACGACCGCGCGGGTAAGTTCGCGCGAGATTTTCCTTGCGAACACGCGCGAGACTGTACTGGCAAACCGCGGACTTTGCGAGATTACACTTCGCGCCCGGAAACGGAAATACGTCAGGCAAACAAGATGGCTGCGCCCTTGAACGACCGCGAGGGTAACTTCGCGTCTTGCGCTACGAGCGGCTCGCAAAAACGCACAAAACCTTGCCAACTAACACGCCGCAAAAAAAACAAATTGCATATTCGCACGAATTTGCGGCTTCCGAATCCTATCTTGCGCGTGTTCGCACCCCGCGAACCCCGCGAAATTGCAGAAAAACGAGTTTTTCAAAAGTGAAAGCACTCGGCAGGGGCAAGAGTTCAAACTCATCATTAGTAACAATTCCCGGTAGTGCTTCCTGACTGGGGCCCCTCCAGAATTCAGTTGCTAGTTGCAACAATTGTATGACCCTGCTCTGACCCTCACAGCAGGCTCATACAATAGCTACAAGTAGGCCACAAAGAAGGTCCTGGGGAAAAAAAATGCACTGCAACAGAAAGCAAAATTACAGATAAGGAAGCAGGTGCCAGACTGGAATTTTAAAACAGTGACACATTAATAAACTAACCCCAAATTAATTCATCTGAGTTGAAGCAGGGATGGTGTGCTTGCTTTTCCCCCCCATAATCTACAGTAATGATGAACCAGAGGGTGGCATTGATGTAACAGAGGGTTGCAGTGGTGAAACAGAGGGTGCTGGGAACCTGTGATGATGAACCAGACGTAGAAACAACATAATTCGCGACCGTTGCGCGACGAAATGTAAGTTCGCAATTGCGAACTGGTACGAAACCCTCGCGAACTGGCAGACATCCTTGCGAACACACAAAAAAAAAAATCCGCAAATTCGCAAGAATTCGCGGATTTTGCGGATTGCGAGTTCGCAAATCCGCAAATTCGCGAACGCGAGATCCGCAAAATTCGCCCATGCTTAGTTGCATGTGATTATATAAGGTAGCGCGTTTATTCACGAGCAGTGGGGTGTCCCATTTACATATTGCAGTCTTAAAGAGGATACAGAAGTTTTTCTCACAGGTGAAAATTGCAACCACAATGGCAGTTATTCATTACTATGCAAGAATGTCCAAATGCACAACGCTTCTAAGCTTAAAGCCCCCAATATTGTGTGCTTTCTTAAAAGCACGCCAACTCCCACAATCAGACCAACATTCACACAACTTTCTAACGGCAGTTATCTACTTCTTAATAACATGGACTGTTACGGAATGTGAGCTGGCATACCGTATGTCCTTACTGTTTCAAACCGAGTAACTTCCTATGGCAATGTATATTCCCACCCACACAAAGTAACTCCCAAAGTTCAACTTTGCCTTCAAAACCTACTTTGAAAACAGATTTCATTAAACTGAGCAAACTAAAAGCGCTTTTGTTTCAAACAGAAGTGTCCCTCACTTCTGCAAAAGAAATGTATCGACTGCAGATAGCACGGACTTCAAGTAAAGTACAGTCCCTTTTAAATACAAACCTCCCATTACAGTTTGTGCATTGTTACACAATTTTCAATACATCTGACACTCAAGCTCTGGAACACTTTTATAACACTGTCTCCTCCGGCCTTGTCACAGGCTTTCAAACAGTTTTTCGTATAATACCAGACTTCATTCATTCAATCACCTTTGGAATAACAGGAACAGTGTCCATAATTCTTGCTCTCTTTGTGGCCATACTAGTACTTTTTTTGGCTTGTAAAAAATGACTGCGCTCCCTGTGGTAACACGCTTGTTCAACAGAATACGCCTCTACGCGAAGCTACATCAATACCTTAAAAAAATGGAACAACTTTTCGGCTGCCTGCCTCTATCTATTATCGGAGCCAGCTACAATATGACAATCATTTACACATATGCAATCTGCGTGCAACCATCTTTTTATTGCAAAACTTGCCCATTCGATTTGCGAATGGATCTATGCTTTGCTAACATCCCAACAATCGTTTCCGACATCCCGTAGGTAATGGAGTATCTTGAAAACCATGAACTTGATTGTTCGGGCAGTGGAGCAATGGCAAATGCAACGCAAAAAGGTATTGTGGCGGAATGGAATTTCTGTGCAGCCCCGAAAGATCTCCTGCAACGTGCGACCTTTCACAACATCGCAGATGCCTGCCAATTCAAATTTCCGCTCTAACATTCGAGGAACATTACTGTCCCTTCAAGGATATGAATTGGATCCCTTCGCTTTTCTCACACAATGTCAACAATCACCTCTTGGAACATTACGCATCTCAAGCCACTGAAGAACTTCTGGACTGCAATCTCTAAGACTTATAAGAAATTCACGTTATTCTTGGATTTGACTTTTTTTTACTTTTTCCTATAACATTTTTTAATACACTTCAATTGAACTATTTTCATATAATAACTTTCTAAGTATGCTCAGGCATTTGAACTCTGTTTTCATTATGGCCCCTTTCGTCTCCAGCCTAACAAGGCATGGGTGATGAATGGCCTATGCAAATACTCTATTTACTTGCTAAATGGGCCTAAATCTGACATCCATTTTGAAACCATGTCTATTCTTTGTGCACACATCTCTCTACCTGCCTGTTATCCACAAAGCCCTTTCACAAAAATTAGCTCATCCTCAGCCTCTGCTCACTAGCTGGCGATCAAGATAAAAAAACACAAAATTGTTTGTGAATTGGTTGGCACAGTGTGGTAATCGTATCCTACCTTTATTTTCATTATAGAATTTAGTCATTCATGTCTAATAGCTATTGTTTGAGTCAGATGGAACTGTAACATGTAATGTGGAATTCAGTGATGCAAGAGCTTAGCTTTAAATACAGCAAAAGCGGTTGGAGTTTGCCTCAGCTCGATGCCTTAGCACTTGCACAAATTTTTTTTTTGAAAGGGCAGAAGACAATAATGTATGGTTTGACGAGAAGGGTACCAAATGTGCTTCTGAGAAGCGCAATGTTTGTGTTTGTGAAAGAGATGTGGCGCAGCGGCCAGGGCGACTCATGGTGGGGATCACGGTTCAATCCCTGGTTCCGGCAGCAGGAGTCTGCCTAGCACCATATGACTCTGGGCAATAGCTTGCTTAATCTTCCCGACTGCCCCCGGCGCCTTGACACCTTCGGGTAATTGTTCGCACTTTACAAATACTGGACATTTACATTTACATTCCTCCTAAAAGTTCCGATGTGGGTAGAACTATTACCAATTCTGACACGCACCAGATTGAATCTACTGTTGAAGAGATTGCTGACTGTTATACTGTTGATAATTTTGTGTTTCAAAAAAGGAGTACCAGGGTACCTAAGAAGTTTGATGATTACATTTTGCAATATTTTTTGTTTTTGTTTTTTGTTTTTTTAAAGGATACATGTGATAATCGTATCCTACCTTTATTTTTATTATAGAATTTAGTGTCATTTATGTCTAATACGTATTGTTTATGTCACATGGAACTGTAACATTTAATGTGGAATTCACCGATGCAGGAACTTACGTTTGAATATAGCAGAAGCAGTTGGAATTTGCCTCAGCTGGATGCCTTAGATCTTACACCAGTGGGTCCATTTATGGCACTTAAATAAAGACACTTTTTATATAACTTGCAGTCTCCATCCTTTATTACACACAGCCACTTTCTTAGACACACCTGATTTCACCATATGTTTTCTGTGGCATTGCAACATTCTGCATTATATTTTTCACGATTATTTCTTTATTCATGTTGCTAAAACTCTGCATTCAAGGCTTCAGACCGGTAGGGGTAAGTAGTTTGCTTCCCACTCCCTGTATCGTATAAAAGCATACTAACACTACTTACACATGTATGCTACAGTGGCCAGTATCCTACAGCGCCCACAGCACATCACTTTACAGCAATCAGCTCCCGGCTTAGGCTCACGATTTCATCCAGAGTCTTCAAACCGGTAGGAGTGAGTAGTTTTCTTCCCACTCCCGCTATAGTCTAAACGCATACTAACACCAGCTGCACAGCTATGCTACAGCGGCCAGTATGCTACAGCATCCAGAGTCCATCACTTTACAGCAATCAGCTCATGGCTTAGGCTCACGGTTTCATCCCGAGTCTTCAGACCGGTAGCAGTGAGTTGTTTGCTTCCCATTCCTGCTATAGTCTAAACGCATACTAACACCACCTGCACAGCTATGCTACAGCAGGCAGTATGCTACAGTGCCCAGAGCACATCAGTTTACAGCACTGTTTAGGCACACAGTTTCATCCCCGAGTGTACTGGCACCCCACCGCAGCATCATCTCACTCTGGCCAAAACAGCACTCTCACACCAGTAGGGGTGAATGCTTTGCTTCACACTCCCTGTATAGCAGACCATAACCAGCCCACAGAGCTCACACCGCTCCTACCCTCCTCTTTCCTACTTTTTCCCCCCTTTTTCCCCCTTACTCACTTCAACTGAATCACAAAACGGCTGCCAACTCTTCCTAGTTGCAACCGTTCGCACCGATCGCTGCAAGCCTGTGCTCGTAACGCCTCAGCCAATCAGATGGTAGAATTCCCAAATATCAATATCTGCAAATTTCGATATTTCTCCAGAACTACTGAACAGATTTACACCAAATAAACAAAAGCGTGCTTTCTAGAACTAGACCCTTCTCCCTGCCAAATTTGACGTAATCCTGTTCACCCGTTCGACCTGTAGCCTTGTCTAAAGTTTGCTATGTAAAATTATTGGAGAAATATATCTATCTATCTATCTATCTATCTATCTATCTATCTATCTATCTATCTCTGATCAAGGCGACCGAGTTCGCCGAAAAGCGTCTGGTGTTCCTTTGCACATGCAATGCACTTTTGAAAAATAAAATGCAAATTACCTGCAACTGAAAGCTGAGGCAAGTGTCCATTTCTCCGTTTTTGCTGGATGGCATCCTGGAGCTTTGCTTGATATATATATATATATATTCACTTAAAAAACCATAGGTTTCAGGCCTTATATAGTTAGGAATTAGCATTTTAAAAACCTTGCAAATTCATTTAAAAAACCATAGGTTTCATGCCTTATATAGTTAGGAATTAGCATTTAAAAAAGCATTGAAATTACTCCTATATAGCTAGTTGTACTAACTATATTTCGCGCACCCAAAATCCACTGCTGATGATGTCACATAATGCATCATTCATGACATGGTCAGTGATATCACTGATGACATCACTGATGACATCTCAAATATATATAATAATATATATATATATATGTATGTGTGTGTATGTATATATATATTAATTACCTTCTGGCGGTTGCCAGTAGGTAGTTATAGTTAGGACCTATTATGCATAGGAAATCCGCAACATTCTATTCCCAATAACTCTGGCGTCGATTATTGAATTTTCACGAAATTTTCCAAACTTTTGGCCAGCTCCGGTCCGCTCCTATCCTGAAAGTTTCGGGGTATTTCGTCAAGTGGGGGATGAGAAAAAAGGGGGGACCCAAAATGTATTTTCCCCATGCAATTTCCCATAGGACCTTTAGCCACAGCTACAGCTCGAACGGCTGACCGTAATTACGCCAAATTTGGCAAAGAGGTAGTCCTCAGTTCCGACTTGTGCCTTTTGCTTATATGGTGTCAATCTGTTCAGTAGTTCCTGTGAAGATCACAGTTAAAGTAATTTATATATCTATGGGCGCGGTGGATTCGCGGAGTGTGTGAGGATTGTCATTGTGGTCTGTGGCGCCTAGGATAAGCGCCAACTCTCTGAGCACAACCTTTGTGAAACGAAATCCGTTTCTATGTTCAATGCGTAGAATGCCAAAATGAAGTTTAAACCAAAATTGTATCAAACTTCTTCATGTTTTATTCACATGGGTTTCTCATTTACGAAGTTTCATTTCCATAACTCATATCTGAAATCCACTTTAGTATATGCATTATAACATCATTTCCCTATTGTCATTGTACCACAAGAGCACCCTTCCGATCACGTGCTAAATGCTAATTGGCTGTCAAGTGGTTGTCAACATTCGAAACCAGTAACTGTTGGCAGCCATTTTGTGCCTCGGTAGAAGCGAGGCTGAGGAAGTCAGTGGAATATGTGTGCAAAACGGAGAAAGGGGGCAGGGTAGAAATAAGTTTACCCTCTAGACCTGCTTAGGGGGTCCCAGAAGGACCCCCAGGGCCCACAATTATTAATTTTTTTTAAAAACTCGTCAGGTGCGTGTAGGGTGCGCAGAATGTGCCGTAAAATTAATGAAATAAAACAGAGGTTTTTTTTATAATTAGTCCCCGGGGCTTAAATACCGGGGGCAAAATTATTAATCATCACCCCGGGGCTAAAAAGAAAAAAATGGGGGGAGGGGTTGAAGGTCCTGAAAGCCGTGGGGACCACCACCTCCCGGGGCTTTCTGCATTGTGGGAGGGGTCTGCATGGCCCCCCTCCTTGAGCACTCAAGGGCCCCGTTACCCCCTAGGGCTACAAAAGAAAACATGGCTTACAGGGGGGGGGGGCTGCAAGGTTTCTAAAGCCCCGGGACCACCGCTCCCCGGGGCTTTATGTATTGTGGGAGGGCCGGCTCCTGCAGTGTCCCGGGGTGTCCAACCCACCCTCCCATAGCAAAGAAATCTGTTCTCTCTTTCAAAATCTAAATCAGATTGCTTTTCTACATGGGGAGCTCCATTGTGGAAAAGTAATGCCAGCTCCCAACCCGTAGAAGTTGTGCACCAAAGGCGCTGGAGTCGCGCATCCTACAGATTATGAGTCGTGCATCCAGCATGTGCACACCAGGGTGCCGAACTGAGCGCTGCTTGCTAGGTATGGGCGAATTTTGCGAATCTCGCGTTCGCGAATTTTGCGGATTTGCGAACTCGCAATCCGCAAAATCCGCGAATTTCCGCGAATTTGCGGATTTTTTTTTATTTTTATGTTCGCAAGGATTTCTGCAAGTTCGCGAGGGTTTTGTACAATTTCGCAAATTGCGAAATTGTACAAAACGCGTGCGAACTTGCAGAAACCCGTGCGAACACAATGTGCCCAGTAGGGTATGTGCCTCTTGTGTGAATAAAAGGTCAGAGAAAGATCAGTTCAGCAGATGAAGAGAAAGAAGCTCGGGTATTGCGCTCATGAAAGTCAAGGATGCAAAGCCTATCCAGCATCACAGCTGATTTTCCACAGTAGATTTGGGAAAAAGGCACGCCTGTCCAGCCTCGACGACGCTCACGATTGTTTTTGGGCTAATGAATGAGTCACTGAATTTGAGCATCAACTAGTTCGAGCGACCATGTGTGTGTTACTATGCAATCGCCCCGAAGGGCGCAGGGGTCCCTTGAGTGAGCTGCAGACCTGACCTGTGCCCAGCCATGCAACTATTTTACAATGGCGCCAGCAAGCTGCCAGCACCGTTGTAAAATAGTTACAAAGTTAGCTTGCACAGGAAGCACTGAGATAAAATAAAGCAGCACCTGCTTCGTTTTATCTAGTGGTTCCTGTGCAAGCTAACTTTGTAACTATTTTACAACGGCGCTGGCAGCTTGCTGGCGCCATTGTAAAATAGTTGCATGAGTGGGGGTTCAACTTTTGAACCCGTTCCGTTTGCGGATTTTTTTTTTGCGGATTTTGCGGGAAATCCGCAAAATTCGCGGATTGCGGATTTCCCAAAAATCCGCAAAATCCGCGAGCGTAACGGATTTCCCGCTCACACCTACTGCTTGCACGACTTTTACTTTCACCGTAAAAAATAGCCCTTATCTGTAATTTCTAATATTCCTGGGGACCGTATCCCCCGGGTCTTATAAAAAATATTGGGGACCGTGTAGGGAGCCACAATACCCCCTCAGTTCCGCCAGCTTCCTGTGTTCTTCAGGAGCCGGCATTGCTTTTCAGCATGGGGAGATGCTAACTTGCATGTGGAAATGCAATCTTGTTTAGATTTTGAAAGTGAGGGCTCCAGGGGAAGGGCCACACAGCTTGCCTCCCACAATACACAAATCCCCAGGGGGTGGTCGTTCCCGGGGCTTGAAGGGCGTTGTTGAGGCCCACACACTTCTAATTTTGCAGGGGGGGGGGGCCTTGGATGCGAAAGTGGTGCAAGGGGTTGTAAATCTGGTACAGAGTGTTTTGTTTTACTTTGCTTTCCTTTCTGTAATGTAGAGGATCCAGGGTAAATGTAACAGTTTCTGTACAGCCAGTACCTTTCAACCCTACCCCCAAATGGGTTTCTGCCTGTTACCATAGTAACAGTTGATGGAACACTTACATGGGCACAGAGGTTAGAAGTTCACCACACTATGTTGCTAATGGAAAAAGTTACTGTGCTGGAGTTTTAAAACTTTTCCATAGGAACCGTTAGTCGTAGCTATAGACTCTGGTAAAGATCTGCTAAAGAGTTAGCCTCAGAATTATACTTCAAATTATCAATATAATTTCTATTTGGGACCGCCACCCCCCAAAAAAAGAAGACGTATACACTTTCTTTTTGTATTAACTTTTATTGAAACAACAATAAATAACTGGAAATGTAACTTAAAGATAACAATATAATAAATAACTAGAAAAATAACTTTAACAAAACAATATATTAAACAAAATGTGATATGGACTCCAATAGAAGTACGGTAGGTAAGCTGCAAAACAAAAATAAAAAGTTAGTGTTCAAAATTAGGTCGATATGACTAAATGAGGTCAAACATTACAAGTCAAGGTAACACTTGCCGATATTTCCTAATTTTTACATCTGCATTGTGCCTGATAGATTTCAGTTGTCTTATAGGCCGGCGCTCAAGAGGTGTCTGTCTGGAAGTGCTACAACAAAAGGTATCCAGGAGTCACAACCAAGTTTTTTACTTTAGACTGACCACCGTACGACCTACAGATTAGATTGTGAGTTAGATACTATTCGTATGTAAATACCATTCAACTACTCATATATTCAGCATGCAACCAGGGTAGGAATTTTTCCCATCAGTTGCCGTTCTGTACCACCACTATCACATCATTTGGGTCCTCCTTACCCAGGAGTTAGTACAAAAAAAGTCACACTGTGTGGAAAGTGAGGACTGTGTGAGTGAGGAGACTGATGTTATTCGTTTCGCTAGGTGGTGTCGGTATGGTGTTGATGTGATATTTACAACTGAAAGAAAGCAGTGCAGTGAAGAAAGAGTGGTTGTGAGTAAAATTAGGTGGAACTGAGTAGAATAAGTGTTTTATTGTTTTCTCTCAGACCTCTAAGTCTAAAAACAAGTGAGAAGTGAAAAGTAGATTTAACATAATATCTACTGGCAAGTGGTCAACATGTTTCTGCATATAAGCGGAGGTTATCCTATGCATTCGTCAGGACCTTGATGTTGCTACTGCTTGCATGACTAAGTGATAAGAAATAAAAGGGAAAAATATCACCTGATTGTCAGGTGTTGATTCTCCACCACAATCTAAAACAGTCATATGGATAAGGAAAGAGAAAAGAGAAAAACAAGCATATTATATCAGAGAATGCCCTCCCAAGTAGCGATATTCTTGTGGTCATGTATATACAATTTGATTGACATGATATCACTCACCCAGTGTTTGTGGGGATGGCGCCTCACCTCACCTGGCTGCAGCTCAGGTAAATAAGGAGCACCGCTCTGTTAGCAAAATACAATTATAGAGACACTCAACCAATTTAGAAAAACAAGGCAAGAAATGTTGACTCTTATATTTAAAAATGCGGATAAATCTACTTATCACGAATCTTTACTGATGGGGCAAGTGGGAGACTCATAAATGTAATGTTATGTGGAAGTGAATTGATGTGCAAAAAGATTTTACACAAAAATCCGTTTCGAGTCTTCAAATTCAAAACATGTATCGCCCCTGCCACAGACACAAAGAGACACGGTAACTATGGAATGGGCGTTTTCAAGTAAACCGCCCGCGCGTTTGGTGTTAAAAAGCCACGGGATCGTATTTTGTTCGTGGCACTATCGTCTAAGTGGCCGACATTGCTGCCAGCAAGAGGACCTCTAACACACTCACCTCTCCGTCGGTGTCTCCCAACGTCCCTCTGGGCTATTCTGGGGAGGCACCGAACGAGAGAAAGGGCGGGTATTTCAACAGCGAACGGCATACAAGTGTGATGTGTTCTGGGAGTCGTAGTCTTCATTTAGCGGAAAAAATGCTGAACATTTTAATTTTTAATTTTTTTATTTTTATCCCTTTTGTGATGTTAGCGTGTTTATAGTGTATGACGAAGGGACCTCTTTTACACCCAATTGCTTAATGAATTTCTCCTAGACAGTATCAGAACCTATTATAGTGGCATCCAAGGTATCGGTTCATTAAGACCCTCCTTGTCACTGTTCACCTTGTAGACCCATTTCTGTTCAATTTTAAACAGAATTTTGCCTATGTCTGGACAGTGGTCTGGTATGTTGGGTTGTTCCAGTATGGTCCATGTAAAATCATTGGGGCCATGTCCCTTTTCCAAAAAATGAGCTGTTATGCGAGTCGCCTGTTTGCGGCATCGGACAGTGCTCTTATGTTCACCAATTCTAATTATTGTTTTTCGAGTCGTCATGCCAACATATCTTTTAGGGCACGGACAGGAAATCATGTAGATGGTATTTTCGCTATTACAATTGGTGAATTTGCGCTGTTGCCATGGGCGCATGGTTCCTATATGTACGCTGGTGGACTTTGTTGTTTGGGGACATGCCGAACAATTACCGCAAGGATGGTGTCCTTGTACGGGCGGTAAATCCCACAGGGTGCCAACTTGTCTGGGCGATTTGCTTTTCGGTCTAGTATGGACCAATTGATCTTTTATGTTGGGTCCTCTCTTGAAGGCAAAGAGGGGAGGAGGTAGAGTGTCTCCACTTGTATTCAAAATAGACCAATGTTTGGTTATGATTTTGCGAACCTGGTTCGATTTAGTGTGAAAGGTATTCACAAATGTCATCCTTTTGGTTTTCTCTTTTGGGGTGGCAATGTCCAAAAGGGCGTCCCTGTTGTTATTTGACGCCCTTTTCTTAGAATGGCGGATGATCTTCGTGGGGTAGTTCTTTTCACGCAGATGTTCAGATAGTGTCTCTGAGTGTTTTTCGAAGGCTTCTTTTGTAGAACAATTCCTCTTAAGCCTGAGAAACTGCCCAAAGGGCAAATTCTCCCTGAGGGCTCTAGGATGACAGCTCTCGAAGTTGAGGAGCGCGTTCCGTGCCATTGGCTTCCTGTATAGCTCTGTTGTTAGTCCATCATTGGTTGCCGATATAAGAAGGTCCAAGAAGGGCAGCTCTTTTTTGCTGAATTCCACTGTGAAATTCAGGAATTCATTACAGTTATTTAACCAGTTATGGAATTCCAGTAGGCTGTCCTCAGAACCTCACCACACGACAAAGATGTCATCTATGTACCGCTTCCAAATAAGAAGCGATACATAGTAGGGATTGTCCTGATTCAGTACCTTTGTCTGTTCAAACACATGGACGTATAGATTCGCCAGACTGGGCGCGAAAACACTGCCCATGCTGGTTCCAGAGATCTGGAGATAGGTGGTGTCTTCAAATTTAAAATAGTTTTCTTTCATAGCCAGCTCAGCTAGGTCCATGATGAAGGCAGCTGGAGTTATAGATTGCAGGTCCCTCTCTTGGAGTATGTTGCCCACAACTTCCAGGGTCTCTGTCTGGGGGATTGATGTATATAAAGATTCTACATTGAATGAGATGAGTAGAACCGTAGAGGTGTCAAAATTTATGCTGGGCAGTAGTCGTAGCATATCTTTCGTATCTTTAAGATACGTTGGCATCTCTTTGACAATAGGGTTAAGAAAAAAATCAACAAATGTGGATAGTGGCTCCAAAACTGACCCTATGCCGGAGATGATTGGTCCCCCGGGTGGCGGTCTCTGTGGTTTATGTACCTTTGGCAGGCAGTAGAAGTAAGGGACCGATGGATGGGAGGTACATAGGTATTGGCCCTCTTGAGAAGTAATTCACCCTTCTGATGTTGCCTCTTCCACTAGTTGACTGATCTTGGTCTTCAATCTCTCAGTGGGGTCATCCTTTAAAGGTAGATATGACTTCCGATCTTGTAGCTGCCTTAGGCATTCCTGTCTGTAAGTCTCTGTGTCTAGGATGACAATTGCACCGCCTTTGTCTGCAGGCTTTATTGTGATTGCTTCATTGGTTGTTAAAGCCTGCAGAGCTGAACTTTCTTTGTTGGGTAGATTGACAAAGGATCTTGATTTCTTTGTATTAAAAAGTAGATTGATGTCTGTCTCCACCGCCTCTTCAAAGGTTTGGACTCGTGTTGGTAATCCAATGGTCGTTGGATTGAAGGTCGATGGTCTTTTCAGACCGGTATTGACGACCAGTTCTGTATTAACTTCAGGGTTCTGTTTGGCAAAGAAATAGTGAAGTCTGACCTTCCTGAATAATTTGGATAGTTCCACTTGAGTATTGAATTGGTCACCCTCGTGTGTTGCTACAAAACCTAATCCGCGGTTGAGAAGGTTTTCTTCTTCATTGGACAGGGAATAGGAGCTCAAATTTATCACGAGACTGGTTGATCGGTTGTTCCGCTCGTTCCCGCTCCGTCCTGTGGAATCTTTTTGCCGCTCCTCAGGTCCATTGTTGGTTGTTGCACTGGCGTTGTCCATCGGACTTGGGATCCTTGTCCCTGTCTTCTTCTTCCTCTGTTGGTCCTCTGGCAAAACCCTAAAAAAGACTGTTGTCCTTGCGCTTGTTGCATTTGGTGAGGAAAGAAAGGTGGGCCCTTTTAGGGAAAGTTTGGACCATACATCCACGGACCTGGTTGCCAAAAGGGTTGGAACTGATTTTGGCCGAAGTTGTTAAAATTGCCTCTTCGTCCTCTTCTATTGCCACGTCCCTTAAAGGGGTGTCCATTGCCAAGTTGAGATGTTTCAGAATCACTTGAGTTATCATCAGAGCTTGAGGTGGCATAGCTGGAACCTCCTCGACATCCACTCTGGTTAAATGATGGGGCTACATAAGAATCACTAGTGTATGGATACACTTTTTCACTAGAAAATTTGGCCAAATCTTTCTTAAATTTCTCCAATTTTGTGAAAAGAATAGATTCCTTGAATTCAGTGTTTTTCTTATTGCAGTCATCTTGTCCAGATTTGAAGGCTGGTGTTTTTAAGGTGGTTTTTATTTTCCCTTCAAGTAGTTGTATCTCAACTAGGATCTTGTCAGCTACACGTTTAGCCGTTTTTATAATAAGGACAAGCCAGTCCCTGGTGCACCGCCAGGCAATTAATGACCAATCTTTCAGAAATTCTTTGTCATCCAAGAAAAGTCTTGGTGCATTGGTCACAATTAATCCTGACGGTGCACAGTTACCATGTAGATATTGTGCCATGGTTATACCGTGTACTGTGGTTCTTGAATGGGATTTCTTCAAAATCAAGATCTTATTCCAACCCTCATCAGTAGTGATTACTGCAAGGGGGACACTGTCCAATAAACTGGGATTCTCATCTAGAATGTTCTGAATCTCTGCTTCTTCAAAAGCTAGTCCACAGTTTGAAGCCATTATAAATGTTTGTCTTAACCACAGATACTTGCCGAGATATAGAGAAAAGGGAATGTTCTACAATTGAGTCAAAGTCGTAACAGAGCTATAAAACAGACAAAGGAAATTGTATGTCTGTTATTTTTAGAAAAGACCCACAGCCGAGGCTGTACTCAATCACAGAACACACACTATTTAAATGAGGGTCTAAGGGCTAATTTTACGACTCTGAACTGGACACATGCCCCTAACATAAGACTTGCTACAACAAAAGGTATCCAGGAGTCACAACCAAGTTTTTTACTTTAGACTGACCACCATACGACCTACAGATTAGATTGTGAGTTAGATACTATTCGTATGTAAATACCATTCAACTACTCATATATTCAGCATGCAACCAGGGTAGGAATTTTTCCCATCTGTTGCCGTTCTGTACCACCACTATCACATCATTTGGGTCCTCCTTACCCAGGAGTTAGTACAAAAAACAGTCACACTGTGTGGAAAGTGAGGACTGTGTGAGTGAGGAGACTGATGTTATTCGTTTCGCTAGGTGGTGTCGGTATGGTGTTGATGTGATATTTACAACTGAAAGAAAGCAGTGCAGTGAAGAAAGAGTGGTTGTGAGTAAAATTAGGTGGAACTGAGTAGAATAAGTGTTTTATTGTTTTCTCTCAGACCCCTAAGTCTAAAAACAAGTGAGAAGTGAAAAGTAGATTTAACATAATATCTACTGGCAAGTGGTCAACATGTTTCTGCATATAAGCGGAGGTTATCCTATGCATTCGTCAGGACCTTGATGTTGCTACTGCTTGCATGACTAAGTGATAAGAAATAAAAGGGAAAAATACCACCTGATTGTCAGGTGTTGATTCTCCACCACAATCTAAAACAGTCCTATGGATAAGGAAAGAGAAAAGAGAAAAACAAGCATATTATATCAGAGAATGCACTCCCAAGTAGCGATATTCTTGTGGTCATGTATATTCAATTTGATTGACATGATATCACTCACCCAGTGTTTGTGGGGATGGCGCCTCACCTCACCTGGCTGCAGCTCAGGTAAATAAGGAGCACCGCTCTGTTAGCAAAATACAATTATAGAGACACTCAACCAATTCAGAAAAACAAGGCAAGACATGTTGACTCTTATATTTAAAAATGCGGATACATCTACTTATCACGAATCTTTACTGATGGGGCAAGTGGGAGACTCATAAATGTAATGTTATGTGGAAGTGAATTGATGTGCAAAAAGATTTTACACAAAAATCCGTTTCGAGTCTTCAAATTCAAAACATGTATCGCCCCTGCCACAGACACAAAGAGACACGGTAACTATGGAATGGGTGTTTTCAAGTAAACCGCCCGCGCGTTTGGTGTTAAAAAGCCACGGGATCGTATTTTGTTCGTGGCACTATCGTCTAAGTGGCCGACATTGCTGCCAGCAAGAGGACCTCTCACACACTCACCTCTCCGTCGGTGTCTCCCAACGTCCCTCTGGGCTATTCTGGGGAGGCACCGAACGAGAGAAAGGGCAGGTATTTCAACAGCGAACGGCATACAAGTGTGATGTGTTCTGGGAGTCGTAGTCTTCATTTAGCGGAAAAAATGCCGAACATTTTAATTTTTAATTTTTTTATTTTTATCCCTTTTGTGATGTTAGCGTGTTTATGGTGTATGACGAAGGGACCTCTTTTACACCCAATTGCTTAATGAATTTCTCCTAGACAGTATCAGAACCTATTATAGTGACATCCAAGGTATCGGTTCATTAAGACCCTCCTTGTCACTTTTCAACTTGTAGACCCATTTCTGTTCAATTTTAAACAGAAATTTGCCTATGTCTGGACAGTGGTCTGGTATGTTGGGTTGTTCCAGTATGGTCCATGTAAAATCATTGGGGCCATGTCCCTTTTCCAAAAAATGAGCTGTTAGGCGAGTCGCCTGTTTGCGGCATCGGACAGTGCTCTTATGTTCACCAATTCTAATTTTTGTTTTTCGAGTGGTCATGCCAACATATCTTTTAGGGAACGGACAGGTAATCATGTAGATGGTATTTTCGCTATTACAATTGGTGAATTTGTGCTGTTGCCATGGGCGCATGGTTCCTATATCTACGCTGGTGGACTTTGTTGTTTGGGGACATGCCGAACAATTACCGCAAGGATGGTGTCCTTGTAAGGGCGGTAAATCCCACAGGGTGCCAACTTGTCTGGGCGATTTGCTTTTCGGTCTAGTATGGACCAATTGATCTTTTATGTTGGGTCCTCTCTTGAAGGCAAAGAGGGGAGGAGGTAGAGTGTCTCCACTTGTATTCAAAATACACCAATGTTTGGTTATGAGTTTGCGAACCTGGTTCGATTTAGTGTGAAAGGTATTCACAAATGTCATCCTTTTGGTTTTCTCTTTTGGGGTGGCAATGTCCAAAAGGGCGTCCCTGTTGTTATTTGACGCCCTTTACTTAGAATGGCGGATGATCTTCGTGGGGTAGTTCTTTTCACGCAGATGTTCAGATAGTGTCTCCGAGTGTTTTTCGAAGGCTTCTTTTGTAGAACAATTCCTCTTAAGCCTGAGAAACTGCCCAAAGGGCAAATTCTCACTGAGGGCTCTAGGATGACAGCTCTCGAAGTTGAGGAGCGCGTTCCGTGCCATTGGCTTCCTGTATAGCTCTGTTGTTAGTCCATCATTGGTTGCCGATATAAGAAGGTCCAAGAAGGGCAGCTCTTTTTTGCTGAATTCCACTGTGAACTTCAGGAATTCATTACAGTTATTTAACCAGTTATGGAATTCCAGTAGGCTGTCCTCAGAACCTCACCACACGACAAAGATGTCATCTATGTACCGCTTCCAAATAAGAAGCGATACATAGTAGGGATTGTCCTGATTCAGTACCTTTGTCTGTTCAAACACATGGACGTATAGATTCGCCAGACTGGGCGCGAAAACACTGCCCATGCTGGTTCCAGAGATCTGGAGATAGGTGGTGTCTTCAAATTTAAAATAGTTTTCTTTCATAGCCAGCTCAGCTAGGTCCATGATGAAGGCAGCTGGAGTTATAGATTGCAGGTCCCTCTCTTGGAGTATGTTGCCCACAACTTCCATGGTCTCTGTCTGGGGGATTGATGTATATAAAGATTCTACATCGAATGAGATGAGTAGATCCGTAGAGGTGTCAAAATTTATGCTGGGCAGTAGTCGTAGCATATCTTTCGTATCTTTAAGATACGTTGGCATCTCTTTGACGATAGGGTTAAGAAAAAAATCAACAAATGTGGATAGTGGCTCCAAAACTGACCCTCTGCCGGAGATGATTGGTCTCCCGGGTGGCGGTCTCTGTGGTTTATGTACCTTTGGCAGGCAGTAGAAGTAAGGGACCGATGGATGGGAGGTACATAGGTATTGGCCCTCTTGAGAAGTAATCCACCCTTCTGATGTTGCCTCTTCCACTAGTTGACTGATCTTGGTCTTCAATCTCTCAGTGGGGTCATCCTTTAAAGGTAGATATGACTTCCGATCTTGTAGCTGCCTTAGGCATTCCTGTCTGTAAGTCTCTGTGTCTAGGATGACAATTGCACCACCTTTGTCTGCAGGCTTTATTGTGATTGCTTCATTGGTTGTTAAGGCCTGCAGAGCCGATCTTTCTTTGTTGGGTAGATTGACAAAGGATCTTGATTTCTTTGTATTAAAAAGTAGATTGATGTCTGTCTCCACCGCCTCTTCAAAGGTTTGGACTCGTGTTGGTAATCCAATGGTCGTTGGATTGAAGGTCGATGGTCTTTTCAGACCGGTATTG
Organism: Lissotriton vulgaris; assembly: GCF_964263255.1. NCBI lineage: Eukaryota > Metazoa > Chordata > Amphibia > Caudata > Salamandridae > Lissotriton > Lissotriton vulgaris. The sequence goes on along the minus strand of NC_141691.1, from coordinate 1,971,049,219 downwards.
ACGACCAGTTCTGTATTAACTTCAGGGTTCTGTTTGGCAAAGAAATAGTGAAGTCTGACCTTCCTGAATAATTTGGATAGTTCCACTTGAGTATTGAATTGGTCACCCTCGTGTGTTGCTACAAAACCTAAAACTTGGTTGTGACTCCTGGATACCTTTTTTGGTTTAAAGTATTTTATTAAGGTATAAAAAACATGGGGAAGGGGATAGGAGGTCAAATGAACATACAGTACAAAGAGCGAGGTTTGCAGCGGTTCAGAAAGGAAGTTGGGAGACAGGAAGCCCCAGAGGGTAACAAGGCATAAGTCTTAGAGCAATAAGGCATCGTGAATGACCCCCTAGTAGACCCCCACTCCCTCAGCAAGGCCGAGCTGAAATAGCGTCCCGCAACACAGCAGAAAAACACACCATCCCTCCAGCCCCCCAACCGCGGAAAGTTAGGAGAGAAAGAAGCAAAGAAAGAAAAGGAAGAAAACAATACCCCAACATCCCCGTCCGAAGGTCAGCATTAGAAGCATATAACCCCGCCCCCAGCCCCAGACCCCTAATCCCGCACATTCATTCCGTTGGAGCCGCCGGCAGCGTCAGCCTAAGAAGTCGCAGGTACCGTGGGCATGTGAGCTCGCGAAATTCCGTGGATAGCAGTGCCAAAAAGGGATGCCAGAGTTCTTCAAACTGGTCAACATTCCCAGCCACCGTCAGCGACATCTTTTCCATGCCCAGTACCTGCCAGAGCCTGTGTAACCAACCAGTGATAGAGGGGGCAGTGGGGGTACGCCAGAGCACCAGGATGTTTTGAACCGCGGAGCCCAGCGCAATCGCAATCTGCCTACCCCTGCGGGACTTCAGCGGGTACATCAGGTCATTGGGGAGGCCTAGCAAGACATACGCAGGGAAGCGCTGGAGCTCAATCTCAAAATGCCTGTCCACCTCATCCAAGACCTCTTTCCAATAGGCCGACAGCACCGGGCACCCCCAGAGAATATGCGTGAGGGTACCCTCCTGTCCGCAGCCGCGCCAGCAACCTTTATCGCCGATTTTGCGCATCTCGTAGAGCCGTTCCGGGGTGTAATACCAATAGGTGGACACCTTAGTAAAGGTCTCCGTCAGCCCAGTGTGGTACGCAGAGTGCCTCGCCCGATACGCAATCCTGTCCCACTCCTTGTGGCTCAAGGTCCTGCCCAATTCCCTGTGCCAGCGCTCCCTCCCTGGGTTATGGTAATGGAACGGCGGGGGTTGGAGAAACTTGTACAAGTCGGTGATAAGCTTGGCATCCGAGGACCGGGTTACCAGCCATCGCTCATAGGGCGTAATCGAACGGGCAGCGACGTCGCGCACCGGGGGTTGAAGAGCCCAGTGGCGGACTTGCATATAACGCAGTCTGTCCCCCTCCGCCAGGCCAAACTCCTGTCGGAGCTGCTGGAAGGGGAGTACGCCCTCCGGCCCGTAGATCTGGAAAAGCGCCCTGCAGCCGGCGCTCACCCAGTGGGAAAAGGCCCCCGGTTCCAGGCCCGGAGTGAAGTCTGGATTGCCAGCAATGGGAGTGAACGGCGATGGAAAAGTGGTGAGCTCGCGAAGCTCGCACACCGCGTCCCACACTCTCAGCGGAACCCGTGTGATAAAAGAGGCGTAGAGGTTCGGCGGACGGTGAGCGCGCCGCAGGAACGGGACTTCCTGGAGTGTACGGCCCGCAACTGCCTAGTCTTGAAAGAGCCAGTGCTTGTCTGATTCCCACCGGCTCCACTCCCCCAGATACCGAAGTTGTGCCGCCTGGAAGTACTTCCGGAGGTCCGGGACCCCGAGACCCCCCGCCTCTGGGGCAAGCATGGAGAGGACCCGCTTCATCCGAGGCTTACGGCCCTGCCACACGAAGCGGGAGATGTCTGCCTGCGCCTGTCGTATCCAACCTACAGGGGGCTGGAGAGGTAGGGCGCGAAAAAGATACAGGATCTGAGGCAGTATGGTCATCTTCACCGCTGCGATATGGCCCAGCCACGAGAGCAGGCCCTTGTTCCATCGGCCGAGTTCCTCTTTGATCTTTTTGCCCAGAGAGGAATAGTTAGCAGCGACCATTGCAGGCAGGGAAGGCGCAAGCAAGATCCCCAGGTAAGGCACCGTGGAGGAGGACCATTGCAGAGGAAAAAGACGCTGAAGGTCCCGCCTGGTGTCAACAGAGAGGGACACGTCCAGGGCGGCCGACTTAGACATATTCATCTTGAAGCCTGCCACGCGGGCGAAGGTATTCAGTTCCCGGACGCAGGCAGGGAGCGACCGCCTAGGGTCATCCAGGGTCAGCAAGACATCGTCCGCATACAAGCTAACAGTATGCGTGTATTGCCCCATCTTCACTCCGATAGCGTCCGGGTTATCACGAATCCTCTGGGCAAACGGCTCCATATAGAGGGCAAACAGGAGCGGTGAAAGGGGGCAACCCTGTCTCGTGCCGCGCTCAATGGCAAAGCTGCCAGAGCTGTGTCCGTTGACACGCACCGATGCTGACGGCCTCTTATAGCAATTAAAGATCATAGTGCGGAACCTCTCGCCGATCCCCAGTTTCCCAAGAACCAGCTCGAGGTACGGCCAATGAACCCTATCAAAGGCCTTCTCCGCGTCTACCGATAGCAGCATCCGCTCCCCCGGGACGCGTGAGGCCTTTTCTAGCACGTGTGTCACCCTCTTGGTGTTGTTGACCGTCTGCCTACCGGGTACAAAGCCGGCCTGATCCGCTTCCACCAAACCTGGTAGATGTAGACCCAGTCTGGCCGCCAAGATCCCCGAGTACAGCTTGAGGTCCACATTCTGAAGCGAGATGGGCCGATACGAGCCGCACAGAGTCCGGTCCTTTCCCGGTTTCGGGATAACCGACACGGTCGCCGAAAGAAGGTCCGGCGGGATAGCTCCCGGTTCGGAGAAGGAGTTGAATAAGCGAGCCAGGAGAGGCGCGACAGTGGGACAGAAGGTCTTGTAAAACAAGGCCGTATAGCCATCCGGGCCCGGGGCCTTGCCGTGTTTCAGCCGTGCAATAGCGGAGATGACTTCCTCCACGTGTATGTCCCTCTCCAGGTGGGCCGCCTGGGCGGGGTCCAAGGCCGGGAGGGTTACTGATTCCAGATAGGCCTCAGCCTCTCCCGGTGGGGAGGGCTCTGCCGCGTACAGCGCCTCGTAAAAGGCACGGAAGGAGTCCGCCACCTCCACGTCACCGGAAACCGGGACTCCATCTGCTCCCACTAGCTCTTTTACGACGTTGCGTTGCTGCGCAGCCCTGAGCCGGTGGGCCAGGAGCTTACCGCACCTATCTCCGCCGGTGTAAAAGGCATGTTTCAGGCGCAACGCCGCATACTCCGCCCGGTCCAGGTCCAACGCAGAGAGAAGTTTCCGCGCCGCCTTCAGCTGCCTCCAAACACGAGGCGCCCCTGTCCGGCGGTGAACCTGCTCAAGTTCCCTGACCTGCGCCGTTAATTCCTCCCTCTTGCGTTGACGCTCCTTGTTCTCCGCCGAGGAGATGGAGATAAACTCCCCTCTGATGACCGCTTTCAAAGCTGCCCACTGCGTTGCCAGGGACGTATCGGGGTTGCTATTGTGAGTCAGGTACTCCTGAATGACCTCCTCCACTCGCTTCACCACCGGCTTTTTATGGAGAAGCGTGTCCGCCACATCCCTCTGGAGGGGGGGGCCACCGGCCAAGCAAAAACTCCGGAAACCGGCACATGATCGGACAGGGACAAAACCCCGATGTCAGCCGCCGTGGCGGCTGAACGGAGCGGCCCACTCACCAAGAGGTAATCCAACCGCGAGTAAGTGCGGTGTGCGTGGGAGAAATATGAGTAGTCCCTATCGGCGGGGTGCATTATGCACCAGAGGTCATGTAGATCCATCTCTGCGATCCGGTCCTGTACCACTCTAGAAAGCTCCCCCGTCTGCGGAAAGCGCTGGGCCGACCTATCCAAGGTGGAGTCGAAGACCATGTTCAGATCTCCCCCCAAGATGACGTGGCGGTCGGGCGAGGCAGTAACGTCTACCAACACAGATTCCAGGAAGCGATCCTGGTGGTCATTTGGGCTGTATACGGAACCAACCGTAAAGGCTACACCCCCTAGACGCATGCGATACACTAGGAGCCTCCCCTTCTGCTCGGCATGTTTATACAGCACCTCACCTCGGAAGGTGCTGGCTAGAAGAATGGCTACCCCTGCAGTCTTAGTCGCAGCCGAGGAAAAGAGTTGCGTGGGGAATTTGGCAGAGCGCAGCCTATGGCAATCTTTAGAAAGTAAATGGGTTTCCTGCAGGAGGCAGATATCCGCCTGCGACCCTTCTAGCAGGGAAAGAATCGCCCTACGCTTCACAGGGTTGTTCAGACCCTTAACATTAAGGGTTACTACTTTCAGGGGCGGCATCATTCCCAGGGAAGCAAAGCGCTGTGCAGCAAGCTCGGGATCAGTGGAAGGGGCGCGCGGGGCAGGGGTGCAGGGAAGGCCAGAATCGGCTCCGCATATGTTCGGACAGCATCGGACGGGACCCCCCCAACACCAGACCAACTGTGAAATCCCCCCAAAACCAACCCATGGCAACCAGCCAAAACCAAAAACAAGAAAAAACACCCCATAGTCTCAGTCTAGCCCAAATGGGCGAGTCTGCAGAAAACAGTCAAGTGGACGTCCAGCCACACACCTCCAACCACTCCCCTCCAACCCCCAGCCCCAACCCAGCATCGAAGAAGCTAAGAGTTCTCCCCCCAGAGTAAAGTTAGGCCGTCTGGGCCACGCCGTTGGAATCGGGCAAGTTCCTGGCCGCAGTCCTCAGGGCTTCCGCCATATCCGCCCTGATGGTAGGGGAGTCAGGGCGACTCGCCGTCGCCGACGATTGGCGCCTCCTCGATCTCCGTCAGCCCCGCCGCTCGGGGCGCCGCCATGCGGGTGTGGCTCCTTCTTCCTACGTAGCTGTGAGTCCCAGCACCCCACAGACATCTTGTAAGGAGCGCAGCTGATGTAACACCCCATTCCATCGAAAAATAAGACGGAAGGGGTGACCCCAGGAGTAGGCCGTCTCATGCTCTCGCAGGAAGTCCGTGGCGATGCGGAAAGACCTGCGTTTCTGCAGCGTGATGGCGGACAGGTCCTGATAGAGCGCCACGGGTCGTTCTCGAAAGGACAACGGCTGTTTCCTGCGGGCCTCTGTCATAATGCGCTCCTTTAGGGGGAAATCCGGCAAGAACACCAGGATATCAGGCGGGGGTGCCGAAGATTGGCGCTGTCGGCCCACCCTGTGTGCTCTGTCTATGCGGATCGGGAAGTCCGCTCCTTCTCCCAAGATGTCGCGGAACAGGTCCTGCAAATAGGCCACTAGGTCCGCACCCTCATCCGCGGACGGAACTCCCCGCACCCGGATATTATTCCGCCTGGATCTGTTCTCAAGGTCCTCCGAATGGGCCTGGAGCTCGACACACTGCTCCCGTAGGCGGAGGACGTCCTGCTGGAGATGAACTATCTCCTCGTCACGGCGCTGGGCCGCCGTTTCCACAGTGACGACTCGCTCGCCCAGGCCTTCGATTTCTCTTCGCACTTCACGGACCTCACCCGCCACCTCGGTCTTGAGAGTCTGAAATTCCTCCTTGAGGGAGCTGAATAAGTCCTCCATGAAGGACCTCGTGACAGGTGGTTCGCCCCCGGTGGCGTCCGTTGAGGCCCGGGAGGACCCCGGGGATGGTTGCGCCCTGTCGCGCAGTTGCTGGGCCCTGCCGAGCATGTCCGGCAAAGTGCGATCTCCCCGTGCCGCGCCTCGTCTTCCGGCCATCCTGGTCTCCGCGGTGGTCGAAGCTTAGAGCCGGCCGTTGTAGACGCGTCCAGCCGCTCGTGGGCACCAGTTGTGAAGTCCTTGGCGAGGACAAGGGTAGTGCGTCACAGGCGACAAAATGGCGGCCCGGGTCAGGGCGAGACGACCACCGGGCCAGGCAGGGCGGTCAGCAATGTCCAAGTCGGAGGCTTTCAGCTGTGTGCTCCCAAGGAGGGCAGCAGATGTGTAGGCACCAGGAGAAACCAAGGCGCCCATATAACCAGGGTGCGGGCGAGGGTCACCAGCATCAGTTCCGCAAAGACAAGATGGCGGGAGGGCGGAACCCAGGATGCCAGCCCAGGCCAGCTAGTCTATGGGCGATCCCCAAATGGCAACGGGTCGGGGAAGTGCGGACCCAGTGTTTCCCAGTACCACCGGCCAATACGCCCGGTCCGGGCTCCGATCAGGCTTCACCGTGCCACTCCCCCAGGCTCGGGGTCCGCAAGGCGTCACACCCCGATACTCATGGCAGGGGGGTAGATCGTTGTCGCAGGGCAGGGGTCTGTCGTCTAGCGAAGGTCCCGGCCACCAGGGCGCCGGCCGGGAAGCTTCCACACTCCGCGGAGTTCGTCTAGTCCGTCCCCCGGGATCTCCAGCTTTCAGCACTCGACTCCGCCGAGGCGCGCGGACAGCGCCGCAATACGCTCCGCCTCCAGGCCCTTCTCTTCGGGGCGACCCAGGCTCCCCTCCTCGGGTCGATCGTTGAACAAACTTATCAGGGACTTCCCCCGGGGCAACAGAAGTCAAAGTGGTATCAAAACGTGCCCCAAGAACTCCGGCACAGTTCTCTCGCCCGCAGTGCATCCGCGGGGGGAGAGAAGCGCAGGAATCGGGGCTCGAGCTGAGCTGGGCCGGAGGAGCTACGGGAGGAAGCGTCCGCTCACCCCGCCATCTTGGCCACGCCCCCTGGATACCTTTTGTTGTAGCAAGTCTTATGTTAGGGGCATGTGTCCAGTTCAGAGTCGTAAAATTAGCCCTTAGACCCTCATTTAAATAGTGTGTGTTCTGTCTGTCTGGAAGTGCCTACTGCGTCAGATTTACACTATTGATGAACAAGTCTTTAGAATGATTCGGAGATGAGACAGAATTAGGTGAGAGATCAAGTCATTATGCAGGACAATATTGTTTAGGACTTATTTACAAGACTTGCGCCACTTTTGTGTTACTTTTCTCATGTTGAAAGTGACGCAAAAGTGGCGAAAGGGGCTTGTAAATAAGATCTTTTAATTCTAATGCATTTAATCGGAGGGATTGCATATCTAGGCCGCTCTGCTTACCTTGTGTAAACACTGTGACCAACAGAGTTCACAACTTGAACTCAGCTTGGGTTCTACACGTCAGAGTGGACAGCAGCACCCATAACTTTAAAAGAGAAAGAGAAAGAGAAACGATGTGGGAGAGGGTGAGAGAGAGAAAGAGAGAAAAAAACATTAAAAGTGTGAGAGAGAGAAAGTTATAGATGGAGCAGTTAATACTGGAGAAAATACTCGTGGCTTACCTTTTGCCTCCATTTTGTGTCCAAGCACGTGCTGGTTCATAGTGCACCCTCCAGTTTAGTGATCTGAAAGATAGTATATAAAGTTAGTAATAGCAAAGTACATACAAATGCACATGTATATTTTTGGTTTATTTATTTGTACACTCAGGATACTATAATACAACAAGTTCCACTGTAAGGAGGTGTCTGTGCACTGTTTTTTCCAAAGTAGTATATCCCATGCATTTCCACTGCATAGCGGTGAGTTCTCAATATTGGGTATCTAGACTGTTGCACCCCATTGACTCATAGAGTTCGGAGGTGAGTGTTTTTCTTGGGAAGTCAAAGGCAGATTTAGAAGCTCCTTATGCCACTTTTCCCATGTTAAAAGTGACACAAAAGTGGTGCAAGGGGCTCGTACTTGTGCCCCTCAAACTGTTGTAACCTATCTATTCTCACTGCCCGGAGGTAATAGTAGATTCCTATGCAGTAAAGCTGCTGCACACTACCCACTCTCTCCTTTCACAGATGACTTGTTGTTTCGGAAACAAGTTTCCTTGCTCACCTTGTGCCATTGGCTGATTCAAAGAGTGTGCACTATGTGTCGAAGCAGCGTTCTCAGAAGTTGTTACGATGGCCACGCATCATCGCAGAATTCTCGAACGCTGAGTTTTAGAGGTGTTGGAACACAACCTGTAAGATAAAACGGAAGTTAACATTGTGTGTCATTTTTTTATCAAAGGAGAGAGGAAATTAGAGACTGACGACAAAGAATATTCACAGCTCACCTTTCTGTCACCGGTGTGTTGTTCACCACGTGCCGGGACATAATGCACCCTGAAGCTCTACATCTAAAAGATAGTAAAAGGAAGATGTTATGATTGGTCTTTGTTAATATCTTAATATGGAGTTGAATAGCATCGCCCTTTTCCAAACCTTCCCTCTCGCATTTAAAAAGAATTATTTGTATAGTTTATATTCCGGACCTTTGATCGATTATAAAAAGTTCCTGCTATTGGAAAAAAAAATATATACATGCAATAAGATACGCTATATAGGACTGCGTACGCCTAAAACGCTGCGTCGCTTTTTTGTGTCCAGTCTGCTGCAGCCCATTCCTCTGATGCGCACCCAGGCCTCACTGCTCACCTTTTCGTGGACAGGACACCTTCTACATCATGCAGTCCCTCTCTGCCACCAAGAAGTCTCACGTATGGTGCTAAGTCTTGATATCGCTATGGCTAACGACATACTCGTGCTCCCATCATCATCATCGCAGGCTCTTCACCCGCTCAGTCCTTCCGGTACCTCTAACTCAGTAACCAAAGAGGCTACGCACGTGGTGGTGGTCCCCCTGTTCGGTGGTTCGGGCCTACATGAGGCATCCGAACCACAAGAACGGGCCATCACAGCGCTTGCGATGGGTGCAACTCTAAAATGGCTTACAGCACATGTGCCCCGTCTTTTTTATTGGTAGGGTCACATGGACTGGATGGGTGTGGTGTGGGTGTATACCAGCCATGAGGGAGTGTGTGTGTGCCGTTCTGACAACTAGACCTGGAACTAAGAAATCACTACAATGGGAATCTGGGCAATGTTGCGTTTTTGTTTTTTCCTGGAATCATAAGTGGAGTGGGTTGGCCTTACGTATGCCAGTGCTGCGTGAGGCTCTGAACCATGATTACGGAGCTATGGGGGTGGTCCCGTTGTGAGCTATATGAGAAATCAAGTGATTTGGGGGTCCGTTTTGTAGTGCTGACATCACCCGGGTCTTAAAAGCAAATGTGTCATTATATCTGTAAAGTTCCACAACTTGGCCAACATAGAAGGTATGGGGTATCACTGACTCTATATTTGCTCATAGTTGCATACATAAAAGATGGTGGACATGACGTATTTCAGTGATTATGAATGTTTATTGTACATTCAGTGGAGTGTTGTAGCTGTAGAAATACAGGGCTGTGAAAGGACAGCCAAAATATATACCTATGTGGTCATTCAGGTAGACTGTAGAACTTGATGCTGGAAATCAGTGTTCGAGTCTCGGAGTTTGGTCCACATCCTGTTATTGTAGAGTAATGACGTAATGTACGCGTGCCTGAAAATGTATTGTAAATACGGTGCTAATGTAAATAGCTGATATAATTTTGGGTTGATTTTAGCGCTATATGAATATGTTTTTTATTTTAAAAAGGAGGAATAGTCCACACTTACTGTCACAGGTAAGATGGTTGCATACGCTATTTATAGCACAATATAATGTGGTAGGGCGGAGGAGCAGCATTTTACAAACACAATAAATACACAGACACAGATAGATAGTTGAAGTGGGTACGGGCACATGTGCTCGACTCTATTTTATTACATTGTTGGTAATGAGCCGAATAGTAATCATGATATCATATACAGATATTTAATAATTAACGGTTTATGACTTCTGTTGTACAAAGGTAGGAGCATTGTATGTGAAATAATACACAGAACATTCTATCGTAAAGGTTTCATGAATTGTGGTGCTCTGAGGTATGGGCGGTTTGTGTGGAGCCTGCGATGATGCGTGGTTCAGGCAGACCGCACGGGTAAAAATGTGTTTTGACTATTGAATTTTGCCTTAACAAGGGGACGTGGCGATTATTTACAGTGTACTGAGTTAGTGGTACGTCTGGTGTTTATCGTGTGCTCACCCTGCGATGATGCGTGGTCTGAGCGGACTGTACTGAAATCCTTCACTGTTGCAGACTGGACTATATGAACTTTGAGGGGGGGAAAAAAACCTAGCATTGATGATTATCAATTGCTCTGTAAACTAGGTCTACTTATTGCCCCCATAACAAATTAAACAAATGCATTTCACGTAGTGCATTCTAACTTTCTCAAAATGGGGACGTATGTCTGGTGGCGATGTTGAAGGTGATATCCCAGAGGTACTGAGTATTGCCGGTGGTGGAGGTACATTTTGCCGCAATATTCTACATTCTCTGTTATCATAGTTCACAGAATGCAATGATGGAAGGTGCTTGCGCATACTAGCAGTGCAACAGCACTATTTTTTTCTCTGCTTTAAATAAATCGAAGCTGAATTTAATGCTGTCTGTAGTGTAGATGAAAAGGTAAATTCAAGTTGTGAACCCTACTGTGCACAGTGTACATGGAAGCTAGTAGTCAGTACAGTTATAGAACAATGCTTTTCTTCACTTATTTTAACAAAATCTGAATACATACAGTATAATTGTCTCTGCATTAAATAAATCAAGGTTGAATTTCCTACTGTCTGTAGTGTACATGCAAAGGTGAATTCAAGTTGTAAACCCTGCTGTCCGCAGTGTACATCTTAGGGTGGAGTGCATCATCAGCAAATATAGTGGAAGTGGAAGATCGAACATGTATGCAGCGTGTATTTTATCATTCAACTAAATCTATAAGTGATATAAAATGTTTTTTGAAGGAAGCAAACTAAAGGGATATTGTGTAGGGTGTGATAGGTGTTATACTTAGTTTGGTTTTCCCTGAGTTAGTGGTACCTGAAACAACAAGGTTCTGTGGAGCCTGCGATGTGGACTGGGCAGGACGTACTGATAGTAATGTTTTTTGTCTTGTGAATTCTCGCTTAGTAAGGCCAAGTGGCGATTTTGTGCAGGTTTGAGGGACGTTACTTTATTTGGTACTGCACTTTACACATAATGAATGAAGAATCATTTCAATTCTGCCTGAATACGGCCATGTGGTGATGATTTACGGTGCAATGAGTTAGTAGTACCTTTGGGACTGAGCGTGTACGTAACCTGCGATAATGCGTGGTCCGAATGGGCCGCACTGGGAATAATGTTTTTTGACTACAGAATTTTGCCTTGATAAAGCCTCGTGGTGATTCTTTATGGTGTGCTGAGTTAGATATACGTCTGGTGTTTTGCGTGTGCTCACTCTGCGATGATGCGTGGTCTGAATGGGCTGCACTCAAAGCATTGCATGTTGCACACTGGACTGTATGCACTTTGAGGGGGGAAAAAGTGCTATCGATGGGTATGAATTCTTCAGCAACAAAATTATCAGAATCAGATGATTCTTCCAGTGGTGTAGCCATTTTTGTCTCTAAAAAAGCAATTCAGGTTTCCAATGAAGAAATAGTGAGGTTCAAATTGTGACCTATGCTATCCACAGTGTAGACTATCATTAAGTGTACCTTTGAACTTGTAGGGTGAAATTTATTATTCAAGTAAATCTATAAGTGATATAAACAAGTTGTTAAAGGAAGCATAATAAAGGGATATTGTATAGGTTTTGATAAATGTTATACTTAGTTTGGTATTGTAGTTTGAAAATAATAACTCAACAGTGTAATTAATTGTGAGCTCTGATGACCGCAGTGTAGGCAGGAGGCAGCGGTTAGCAAGAGCCCACGACCACGTGGCATTGATTAGAGCTGCACAGTATTGATAATTTAGTGTGTGCTTAGGTAGCGATGATAAGTGGAGCAAATAGTTAGTGGCACCTGAAGCAACAAAGTTCTGTGGAGCCTGCGATGATGCGTGCTCTGAGCAGGACGCACTGGTGGCAAAGTCTTTAAAATCAAGTTTTCTAATAAATATTGGATGTACTTTCACTGGAGTAAGTTGCAGTACATCTCCAAAAACTATGATATATTTTCTTCCAAATAAGACATCTGACTCAATACGGTCATGTGGCGATGATTTTTGGTGCACTGAGTTAGTAGTACTTTTGGTGCTGAGCTTGTACATACCCTGCAATAATGAGTGGTAAAGGGGGGGAGGTATTCTGACCAATTTCTTTCCTTTATTGAATTCTGCTTGAATACGGCCACGTGACGATGAATTAGGGTGCAGTGAGTTACTGGTACCTTTGGCACTGAGCGTGTATGTAACCTGCGGTGATGCGTAGTCCGGGCAGGCCACACTGGAAGCAATGTTTTTTGCCTAGTGAATTCTGTTTCAATAAGGTATGGGGAGATGACTTGTGGTGCAGTGAGTTAGTGGTACCTGAAGAACTCAGCGTGTGCGCACCCTGCGATGATTCGTGGTTCGGGTGGGTCGCACTGGTACAATGTCTCTTGGCTATTAGAATGCGTCATGTGCAATCGCCATTCCACCTGAATCGTGAGACCTCACAATGTAGAACGAAGGCGGTTGTCAGCACAGATATCGGCAAATGATTTTTGTGACTTATGTAAAAATAAATCTAGTACAATTGTCTCTGTATTACATAAATCAAAAATCATAAATCAAGGCTGAATTCCCTACTGTCCGTAGTGTAGATGGAAATTTGAATTCAAGTTGTGAACCCTGCTGTCCGCAGAGTAGATTTATGGCCGTAGTACACAGAAACATTGATAAATGCTTTTTTGTCACATAGGTTAACAAAATCTGACGATACAGAAGAATTGTCTCTGTCTTAAAGAAATCGTGAATTAATTCAATGTTGTCTGTAGTTTTTCACCGTTTCTGGTATCAAGTGGTGAATTCTGTTGATTGCAGTGTACACTTGAAGGTAGTAATAACTACAGACATTGATGAACGTTTTTTCTGGCATCCATTAATAAAATTGACTCTGCCTTACATAAATTAGGGCTAACTTGAATGCTGTCCGTAATTGTCTCTGTATTAAATAAATGAAGGCTGAATTTCCTACTGTTCAAATTTTAACAAAATCTGACGATATAGTACAATTGTCTCTGGTCTAAATAAATCGAGACTGAATTCAATGTTTTCTGTAGTGCTGATGCGCAACTGGTATCAAGTTGTCAATTCTACTGACCGCAGAGTAGATTGAAGGCAGTTCTCAGCACAGATACGACGTCAAATTTAGATCTAAAGTTGAATTCAAGTTGTAAACCCTGCTGTCCGCAGTGTCGATATAAAGCACTAGTCGATACTGACATAAGTCTGAGGTGGTGTGGCGCTGAGTTCGCAATGGGCCTGTATCAAAGAGGCACGCGGTCATGGCGGCAGACATGTGGCGGTGTGTGAACCTTCTCTGGGCCGCAGTCTCTTCTCTCTGCAGAAGTGAACCACGCCTAAGGTTTAGGCTAAATATTTATAGTCTTACGTTGATGTTGTTTACGTTGGACCAGCCAACTCCGCTTCTGTTTCAAAGGGGGGGGTGAACACAGATACTTGACCAAAATATTCCCCAGTCTCTGAGAGAATGTGGATGCGTCTACTATTCAGTACACTACACGTACCAATGGTATATCCACACACTGAAACGTTTTTGATTTCTATAGTGAATTGTGTATAGTACTTCACCGGTAGTCTTAGCGTTGTTTACATTATTGTTGATGTTCGAGTTCTTTCCCTTATACATACTTGATTGCCACATCTTTGTAGATTGAGCTAGTGTACTGTTGAGGGGATATAGTATTTTGGAAAGTTCTGTTGTCCTGTTTTGTGCTGCCTCTGAGGAAGTAGGGGGGAGGGGTTCGTAGGGGTGGTTGTGACGGTCATGGCGCTGGGTATTGTGATTTTGTTGGGTGCCGGAAGTGTATAATTCGAACCTCTATCATGTATTACTCTTTAAACATGGGTGTGAGTTAGATGTAATTCACGCAGTACATATTCGACGTTCGTACAGAAGTTAAATGTTGATGTTAATTTATTAGTGGTAAGTGGAACTATTGCCTGATTTTTTTAGGTAGCATTGCAGATTTGGTTTCTTGTTGAAAATATGGGGAAGTGGTCAACATTATAAGTAGGAATTGTCATTTAAAAAAACTTTGAAATTCACTGAAAAACCCATAGGTTTCAGGCAGGTTATAGTTAGGAATTATCATTTAAAAAACCATTGAAAGTCACTGAAAAAACCATAGGTTTCAAGCAGGTTATAGTTAGGAATTAGCATCTAAAAAAACCTTAAAAATTCACTGAAAAAACTTGGGTTTTAGGGGTGTTATAGTTAGCTGGATATTTCACTCATACAAAGCCATTGAAATTCCTCCGTTATAGTTATTGTACTAACTGTAACTCTTGCGCCCGCAATCCACTGGTGATGACGTCACATATTACATCATTCATGACATGGTCAGTGACATCACTGATGACATCACTGATGACATCTCAAATGACATCACTGATGACATCACTGATGACATCATCCACGTGACAATCAGATACACCTCATCATACACTAGTATAACCTTAAATCACTCATTGTAAAATACAGAGTACCATATTTGAATCCATTGACACACCAATACAAGTATCTAAAAACCCATTCAGTGATTCCTAGATGTACGCAAACATCTAATCAATTACCTATAGATTCACTCATACATGCTGTCAATGATCAATAGATGATCATTAAATATACTTATACACCTATATTGACATTACTCACCAGCACACATCATATTTACTTATGCAGTCATCCTACTCACTTATGCGGCCGCACGAAGAGAACAGCCCCATGGTTTAATGGAGAGCTATGGCGGACCAAGGCGGAATATATGCGAGCGGAAAGATCATGGAGGGTAGCGTATGACAGTCAGGCTAGGGAACTGTTTTTAGAAAAAAGGCGGATACATCACAGGCTGATTAAGAAATCGAAGGTGGCCTTTTGAGCAGGAAAAATCCTAGGGGCAAATAACTCGGCTAAGGAGCTCTTCTGCCTTTATAAGTCCTTGACAACTATAGATTCGTCTGCAGACCCGGAGAATTGTTCAATGGAATCATGTGATCGTATCTCCGACTATTTCTCCACTAAGGTTGCTAAGATCTATTCGACCTTCCCTAATCCTCCCTCCACAGGGGTTGAGCTTGATGTAACATCTGAGGGCACGGAGAACCGGGGGCTTCTCACAAGTTTCAACACCCCCCCTCCTGAAGAGCTAGTCAGGATATGTCTCTCTGTAAAATCTGGCTCCCCTTTGGATCCGGTGTCCCCTAAACGGTTGGGGGACAGCCTGGAGGTCCTGGAGCCTTATATAAGGCATGTCCTGGATGTCTCTTTTAAGTCTGGCATGTTACCTAAGGGGTGGAAACAGGCAGTGGTGCTACCCCTCCGGAAGAAACCTCACATTAGTTTTGAGGTGTTAGAAAATCTGAGGTACATTTCTCTCCTGCCTTTTATGTCCAAAGTGGCTGAGAAGGTGGTAAACACCTAAATTATGGAATATGTGGAGTTGGCAGGGTTGCTCCATACTACGCAGTTCGGCTTTAGACCTCGCCATTCGACGGAGTCTGCCCTAGTGATGGCAACAGAACAACTGAGACAGGGTGTAGATGAGGGGCAAACGATGGCCTTGATCCTGTTGGACCTCAGCGCGGCGTTCGACACTGTAGCACATTCCACCTTGCTATAGTGTCTGAGCAGAGGTGGCATCGCTAATACTGCGCTGAGGTGGATCCAGGCCTTCCTAACGGGCAGAAGTTTCCAAGTGTGGCAAGGAGACTGCTACTCCAAAGGGGTCCCTTTGGGCCAGGGCGTGCCTCAGGGCTCGTCTCTGAGCCCGACCCTTTTTAATCTGTATGTAGCGCCTGTTGCCTCCATTGTAGAGAGTCATGGCCTCCAAATAGTATCCTACGCGGATGATACGCAGCTGGTCATCTCCCTGTCGCACGCGCCCTGTCTTGCGGCAGATGGCTTCCGGTCGTGCATGAAAGATCTTGCCGATTGGATGGCTATGAACTGTCTGAAACTGAACGGCAGCAAGACAGAGGTGCTTGTGGTGGGGAGAGACCAGTCTGCTTGGTCGTCGGCTTGGTGGCCATCCTGTCTAGGGCCGACCCCCACCCCCTGTCAGGAGGCAAAAAACCTGGGAATGTGGTTTGATGCGGGTCTCACTTTTGGGCCCCAAATCAACCGTGTGGTGGGTATGTGCTTTGGAGTCTTGAAAAGGCTGAGGAAAGTTCTGGAACTGTTGCCTATGGAGGCCCGTAAAACCCTGGTACATGCATTGGTGACCGCAAGGTTGGACTATGCGAACCTGCTGTACCTGGGGGCACCTGGGAAAAGTTTTGGTCGCCTTCAAGTGCTGCAGAATGCGGCAGCATGTTTGATCCTCAGGCTGCCCAAAAGGGCGCCCTCGAGGGAAGCCTTGCAGAAGCTACACTGGCTCCCTGTGAGGAGCAGAGTACAGTACAAGGCCCTCTGCACCTGCCATCGGATTCTGAATGGCAGGGCACCTCGACCACTGCAGAGCTTGATTGAATCCTATGAACCTTCTCGAGCGCTAAGATCTGCGGGTGGGGGACTGTTGAGAATCCCCAAGGTTAAGAAAGCCCGCATGGGAGGCAGATCGTTCAGGTACTTAGCGGCAAATCATTGGAACAAACTTCTGGTGGATCTACGTTTAGAACCGGCAGAAACTAAGTTCCGTGCTAAATTAAAAACTTACCTATATGTCAGATAGACTGCCCGCCCTTCAGCTAAACTCCCAGCTTCCGCCTCTCTCACCTTAGCGCGGGGACACGTCGGTGTGCGTAACTCAGCGCTCTACAAATGCCCCTATTATTATTATTATTATTATTATTATCATACTTATATTTACTCAGCTATACACTTATAATGCAAACACCACTTCATTTATTCATTAGGATGGTGGGCGGATCGCCCCCACCAGGCTGTCGGTAGCCACCGCCGGCCTGGCGGGGGCGATCCACCCGCCATCCTTGCTGCAAAGACCCCCGCCATATTAACATGGCTGGTCGGTCCGCGGCAGACGGATAGACCGTCCACTACTTTTACGCCCCGGTCGCCTTGCGACCGGGGCGGAAAAGGGTTTATATGGTGGCGGTGTCTATCAGACACCGCCAGCCATATTACAATGGGCATTTACAAATGCCTTTCTGTGGCTGCAATGCCACCATGGAAAGGCATGCGGAGTCTGCTTTGGGACTCCGGGGCGTGGGGGGTACACATGGGGGGTACCTATGGTACCCCCCTGCATTTCAAGGTACAATGTGGCAGGCACCGTGCGGTGCCTGTCACGTTGCGCATGCCCAGAGGGGCACTACCAATTCCAGGTGATGCCCTTTGGGTTTAAGAATGTCCCTGCCACCTTTCAGAGGTTTGTCAACCAGGTGTTGGCTGGGTGGGACGATTTCATTGCCGCCTACCTGGAAGACATCGCAATGTTCAGTGCCACATGGGAGGAACATCTGCACCACCTCTGGGAAGTGTTTAAGCCTCTGTAGAAGGCAGGCCTTATGAGCAAGGCAAGCAAGTGTCAAATCAGGCAGGGTTCGGTGGTGTACTTGGGACACCAGGTAGGGAGCAGCCAGGTGGCGCCCTACAGCCCAAGATTGATCCCATTCTGGCTTGGAAACCTCTGAAGACCCAGACAGAGGTGAGAGCCTTCTTAGGACTCACTGGGTAATACAGGAGATTCATAAAGGATTATGGCTCCATTGTAGGCCCCTTTACAGAGCTGACTTCCAGGAAGCAGCCCAGGAAGGTGAACTGGACTGATGCCTGCCAAAAAGCTTTTGATGCCCTCAAAGCTGTCATGTGCACTGCCCTGTGCTTAAGGCACCCACCTTCTTTTAGGAATTTGTGTTGCAGACAGATGCTTCAGAGCATGGTCTGGGGGCTTTGCTCTCACTGCTAAATGAGGAGGGCCTAGACCAACCTGTAGCCTTCATTAGTAGCAGGTTACTTCTACAGGAACAGAGGTGGAGTGCAATTGAGCGTGAGGCTTTTGCTGGGGTCTGGGCACTGAAGAAGTTGAGGCCCTACATGTTTGGGACTCACTTCCCGGCTCAGACCAAACACAGACCCCTCAGATGGTTGATGCAGATGACGGGTGAGAACCCAAAGTTGTTGAGGTGGTCCATTTCCCTACAGGGGATGGACTTCGCTGTGGAACTCCGCCCTGGTACAGAACACGCCTATGCTGATGGTCTGTCCAGATTTTTCCACCTTAATGAAGAGAACTCCCAAGAGGATGGGTAGTTCTCCCCACATTTCAGCTGGAGGGGACACGTGTTAGACCTGGCATCATTGGTGTGGGTTTCCTCTGTATTTTTGCCTTTGCCTCCTGTTATTTTACTGTGTGTTGGCCTTCGTTTACTTGTCTAGGTGCTTTGGGCACTTTGCCGCTGCAGTTCAGTGCCAAAGTGTAAGTGCTCCCTTTGTCAATTGTTGTTATGGATTGGTGATTCCATGATTGGCATATTTGATTTAGTTCTATATTCCTGCCGAGCAATCTAATTCCAAATTGATGTATTCAAAAGCAGTAAGTGTGATATCTATCAAAGTTTAAATGACAAGTATAAGAACCATAAGTCCAAATTCTCATCCAATGAACATTAAGACACCCGAATCTTGAGGTGCGTTTGATCCGTATTCAATTTCCAAGTTTCAAAGTTCAATCCAAAATGTCCTGTATTCAATCAAAAAGCGTATTGGATTTCAAAGTTCATTCCAAATTATCAAATCCAATTCCAAACTTCACAAGTTTCAAAGAACATCCACTGCATCCAACACGTGTTTCGTTGGGCATTTATCTCATGCCAACCAACTTCCTCAGGGCTGCAAGCCAAATTAATACAAAATATAAGCTATTATAAAGACAAATATCAACAATAATAATAGTCCACTTATTTGTAAAAGTGTTAAGTTATACTAGATAAAAATCACCACCTAGGTGAATTGGAAAACAGTGCCCTCATTTTAGTGACAATTTATATCAAAAATCATTTCATGTGGATCCTGGTGTCAAGTCAAAAACAACAGCATAACAATCAGGTTTTTTCGCCAAATTCGTGTTTACAAAAGATTTTTTACCTAGGTCATGAACCAATATTCTTCAATATCAAATTCCTTTCAGCAAGCGTTTATCCAAAGGA
Organism: Lissotriton vulgaris; assembly: GCF_964263255.1. Classification (NCBI taxonomy): domain Eukaryota; kingdom Metazoa; phylum Chordata; class Amphibia; order Caudata; family Salamandridae; genus Lissotriton; species Lissotriton vulgaris. The sequence continues at coordinate 1,971,030,115 of NC_141691.1, read as the reverse complement.
TCAACAGTATCTGGAATAACACAGGGGGGCTCTTAGCTCTGTCACCACTAATTGTCCATTATTTTATTCTATACCAATTAGCTATGCCAAATTAGTTGTAAGTTGTAACACTCTTTCACATTCAACCATTAGTTCGAAAGTGTATCCAAACATTTAACTAGTAATAGTAAAATAGTAATTAAAAAGCTGGTACCTCTCCACTTCTTCACTCCCACGTAATACGTTATGCAATAGTGATGTGTATGTTCCTCAACGAATCTATCATAAAGGATTCAAAAATCAGACTCCTACTTATTTCAATATAATCAAGCAAGTGCCAATTAATTTGCACAAAACTCCCCTTACCAGTAACATGGGCGTCAAACGCTTGCTGAAAGGAATTTGATATTGAAGAATATTGGTTCATGACCTAGGTAAAAAATCTTTTGTAAACACGAATTTGGTGAAAAAACCTGATTGTTATGCTGTTGTTTTTGACTTGACACCGGGATCCACATGAAATGATTTTTGATATAAATTGTCACTAAAATGAGGGCACTATGTTTTCCAATTCACCTAGGTGGTGATTTTTATCTAGTATAACTTAACACTTTTACAAATAAGTGGACTATTATTATTGTTGATATTTGTCTTTATAATAGCTTATATTTTGTATTAATTTGGCTTGCAGCCCTGAGGAAGTTGGTTGGCAGGAGATAAATGCCCAACGAAACACGTGTTGGCTGCAGTGGATGTTCTTTGAAACTTGTGAAGTTTGGAATTGGATTTGATAATTTGGAATGAACTTTGAAATCCAACACGCTTTTTGATTGAATACAGGACATTTTGGATTGAACTTTGAAACTTGGAAATTAAATACGGATCAAACGCACCTCAAGATTCGGGTGTCTTAATGTTCATTGGATGAGAATTTGGACTTATAGTTCTTATACTTGTCATTTAAACTTTGATAGATATCACACTTAATGCTTTTGAATACATCAATTTGGAATTAGATTGCTCGGCAGGAATATAGAATTAGTTTTGCATCTTGGACCATTCCAGGATAATTAAGGAAGTCTGGTAACCTTCCTTTCCAGCCTAGTAGCAGTCGCTTTAAATATCTTGGAACCTTAATATCAGCCATACTTGTAGCTGTGCGCCCTCTGTCCATGTTACCATTTCTGTTTGTATATTTGATTTAGTAGTCAGGACCGAGTACAGTACACTGTTTGTGCCCAGGGCCTGCAAATCAAATGCTGCTAGTGGGCCTGCAACACGTATTGTGCCACCTACCTAAGCAGCCTGTAAATGTAACTCAGACCTGCCACTGCAGAGGCTGTTTGCAGTCAAGGTACCCCTGTGGGCAGGGGGCAATGTATATGAAAGGTAGAACATGCCCTAATGTGTGTGGCATATCCTGATAGTGAAATGCTGCCAATTTAGTTTTTCACTATTGTATGGTTATCTGTCCCCATAGGATTGAATGGGGAGTTTGCTCGTAAAACCTTATGAGCATTACTGCCCATGGGAGCAAGATAGGAAAATAAAGTTTGATATGCCTGAACTCAGAACATTAAGATGCATCTTGCAGCGGGGGTGATTTTTACATTCTGTGTATGAAAATACCATTTTTAGAAATTAGGTATTTTCTTGTCTAACCATCCAGTGTGCCTCTGCTAGGTTGTGTATTGACTGTCTGGCTTTGGAGTGGCAGGGGCTGGGGATGTGCATTTTGTTCAGACAGCCACTTGGGAGGTTGAGGTGTCTCCTGCCTTTCCAGGGTGAGTCAGGGCTGGGCTGAATAGACCTGGGCTGCATTTAGAGTAGGGGGAAGAGATTTCTTTCACACCTGAACGGGCCTGGTCTGCCAAGGTTAATTCTGTCTCCACCTTCAGCCAGGAAACTACACATGAGAGGACAGAACTGGTTTTGGCTTGACAAAGAGCTTTGAGCTTCTCTGCCACAGAGAACAACGAGATTTACTGTATAAAACAGGGGCCCAGACCCCAGCCTTTTAGATCACTTCAGGGAATCAAGACGAATCTTTGCCAAGGAGAAGAGCTGGAGAAACTGAGGAGGAATACTGCCCTTGTACTGTTTGCTGTTTGGGGTTGGCCAGCAGTGGCTACTTTCTGCTGAGTAAAGGGAAAAGGACTTTGCTGTTTGCTTTGTCCCCTGCTTGAGGAAGGTCTCTAAGAGCTTGAAGAAGAGTTTGCCTCCTGTTCTGAAGTCTCAGTGACACAAATACTTCACCCCCGTCTCCCCTGAACTTCCTTGCTGGTAGTTCTGACCTGCCAAGAGGTGCTGGGCTGAGTTTTTCTGGACCTCTGGAGGTTGTCCTGGCTTTGGGAGCTGAGAAAGCAATGCAACGATGAGAAGCGCAACGCATCCGTACCTGTTTCCGACATATCGCAAAAAAACCGATGCAGTGCCTGCCTGGAGCTCGAGAAATCGCTGCATGCTACATCAAGTGCAGCGGTCCCTGAAGTCCGAGATCACAGCACCGATTCCGACGCAAGCCCTGCAATGGGGCTGCAAGCAACCTCAAAGTTCCGGATCATCGCATTGCATCGAGGTGCCAGGTCTGTCGCATCGTTGCATCGATGTGCCAGGTCTGTCGCATCGTTGGGGGTCTCAGTAAGAAAGCGAAGCCTCACCTCCCCATGCTGTAAGAAACTACACCACCACCTCATCTACGGTAAGGAACTGGTGTATTACCTCCCCTGCGCAGCAGTAAGGAACCAACGCTTCAACTCCCCCGGGCAAGAAACAGACGCATCACCTTCCCTGACTGTAAGGAACCAACGCATCACCTTCCCAGTGACCCTTTGTATTTGTGTGGTGACGCATTCAAGGTACTTTGTGTGAAGAGTGTTGCATCTGCAATTTGCTTTGAACTGAATTATTTCTACCTTTTGAGAATCACATTTTTTGTACTGCATTGTGGATTTTTGTCATTTTGGTCGTGTTTTGCTTTAGATAAAGATTACTTATTATGCTAAACTGGTGTGGTGTCCATTGGTAGTGGTTTCACTGTATTACTGTATGTGTTCACAAATGCTTTGCACACTGCCTCTGATATAAGCCTGTCTGCTTGTGCCAAGCTACCAAAGGGGGGACCAGGGGATATTTTAGAAGTGTATCCCCCTTACCTTGACTAGAAGCAAGGGTCCCTATTTGGACAAAGGTACTTACCTCTGCCAACTAGAGACTCCCAGTTGTAACAGTGTGTATGACTGGCCGCCCCAAGATAGCCGACCAAACCGTCATGCACACTTAAGGTGCATATACCACTCCTCCTCCTGCATTGTGACAGATGCCCTGCCTGCACCCCAAACCTGTCTCCACAGAGAAAAGTAAAATGGTAATAATATACTGTTATAATCATTTTATTTTTCCTTTGTTTTCCTGCTCAGAAGCAGTGGGGCGACGCTCCTCTGCCTTAGTGGAGGCGTCCCTTCCGGTGTAATGCAAAATTCATGAAGTTACACCTGTTACGAAATTAGGGACTGTTTACTCAGAAATCCTAGTGTGGGAGTACAGAAACATGCAAATGACCGGAACACGAGTGTCTGTTGTGCGCGGCACTTGTGCTTTTAACACTATTTCATAGAGTGAAATACTTCTTTGCATTCAAAATGAACATGAGGATGCATTTTGCATCAAAATATAGCACTATACTGGATTGTCATTTCATGGATCCCTCCAAACCATAGTAGGCTTCCTTAGATGTAGACAAATGTAACCATGAGACATGAGAGGCAGGTTAATGAGTGAATGCATCCTCTTTCAATTTATTTATACCCTTTTTGTCCAAATTGACACCCAAAGCAAAAAGTGCTTTACTTTGTATTTTGAGTTGATTCCTAAAGATTACCTATGTCTTTCCTCGTACTTATAGAGCAGCAATTTAATTTCTCCATTGATTAAAGGCTCACAGCGAGTTTCACTTCAAATACTACTTGCATGTTTGTCAAGGACTGGACATGATTTAGGTCTTACCTTAGAGATTGCCAGAGGAAAGAGTGACATCACCCAGTGGCCACAGTCCTACCCAACACAGAATAATATACATGACAGTTGACAAGTATCCCCTTTTGAGAGTTACAACTAAGAGGAAAACCCCACAAGGGAAAAATCTACTTTGGCAATCTGTGTTCTTGATAATTAGCTAGATGCCAAATCTCCCAGATGCCTGAAATAAAAAAGTGAGATGCAGCATAAGAGGTCCAGAGACAGAATATGTTGATCCAAACCTAAGAAATGAAAATACCAACAAAAATAGCGAAAGCTAAACTAAGCAACAGCAAAGAAGAAATTTCACTAGGAATGTTCCAAATCTGCTGAGAAAAATCAGGATCAAAAATGTTTAGCATGCGAGTATTCACCTCGACAAAAAAAATCAGGGAACGAAGGGCCTCGTTTATGAGAAATGACGCATAGCTGCGTGAAAGCAGCGATGCGTCACTTCTCAGTGCGCCCTCCTTGTGACATGATTGATGCATCATATTTATAATATGATGCATCATGTCGCAAGGAGTTACAGATACGTCAGTTTTTCTGACGTATCTGTAGGCGCAAAAGTGACGCATTGCTGGAGTGTGTCACAAAAGTGACGCAACTCCAGCAATGTCTGCTTTCACATGGGCAAGTCCCATGTTGTTAGTGCCTGCACCAGTCTTTTACGCCTGCCATGAAGCAGGAGTAAGATTTTGACCCATTATAGATTTCACTGCGTCACTTCCATGACCCTTTCTTGCGTCAGAACACCCCCCTTCATACATTATACCTGGCGTAGGTATAATGTAGCGCAGGGGTTTACAAAGTGACGCATCTACCTAGATGCATCACTTTGTAAATATGGCGCAACAAGGCCCTTTTTTTATGCCACTGGTGCGTCACAAAAAGTGGCGCACCGGCGGCGTAAAAGTGACGCAAGGGCTCATAAATGAGGCCCAACATATGTTGCAACTCACCCATCCTTTCTAAGAGCTGGTTTTACATACCAAAAATAGGAACTGACATCAGAGGAAGAGACTCTGCCACATCTTCGATTGGGAATGCCATGTTGTTCCCAATGGAAATGCCATCATCTTGCTCTGGGCTCTTTATGTAGTCCAACTCTGCTTCAATTGGGAGCTCATGGAGTCCATGATCCCCCAAAGAAGAACCTCAAGTTTGACATTCCGTATGCCCTGAAGGAATCTGGAGACCTGCTCTTCACACCATCTGCTACTCACGGATATCCTCTAAGGGCTTCTGTGGGTGCAGGGGTGGCAGAGAGACTCAGACAGCAGAAGGCCTCCCTCTGAACATGGCAGGCTAGGTGCTGAGTAGAAGCACACCGAAGGCCACCTCTGAACTAAAAGCTGCACACACGTTCTATGTCCTTGTTTAGCTCTTAGCACAAATGTGACAGTGTAGATCAGATGCCTTGGGTTTTCCCTCATAAATTTAAAACTTGTGCATCATCTGCTTTGTTGCTAATGCTTAAGCTATAGTGAGTATTCCATAGTTAATAATAATAATAATAATAGGGAAGCTTGTAGAGCGCCTGGTTACGCACATCGGCGTGTCCCCGCGCTATAGTGAATGGAAAACAGCATTGCCACAGCAGTCTACCACACCAATCTACTGCACAAATAGATGGGTTTTAAGTTTACCCCTAAACTTCGACTCTAGCGGTTCAAGGCGCAGTTCCATCGGGAGGTTATTCCAGCTTCTGGCTGCCAGAAATCGGAAAGACCTGCCCCCCATGCGCGCCCTTTTTACTTTGGGAACTACCAGAAGACCACCGTTCACTGTGGTCATGCTGTTTTCAATGTACACTCCCCTCTCAGGTCATATTTCTGAGATTCAGAGAGTGTTTCTCCATTAATACAATAAAGTATGCCATGCTGCCTGTACAAAACTCTACCACCAGTGTGCTTAATTTGCTCATGTTGAGCTGCTGTTCAAATAAAGATCTTGGTGTGAGCGCCTGTAGGCCTGCTTCCTGCACAGAGAGAAGAGACAGCAACCAGTGTCCAACACTAGGGCATCCTTATTGGTATCAAGCACAGCATTCTCTAACCCACTAATATATGATGAATCAATAAATTGATCAGGATTCTTGCAAAGATGTACTCAAAGCACTGAATCAAAGATAAATGACTTAGAAACATCTATGAAGAACAAGAAATGGAAGAGTGAAATGCTTGAATTAATATCAGTCACTGGTGTTATGGACCACAGTGCAGTTAATTGTTTTCTTGCTTGTTTGGTTAATTACAGACAGGGACCAACAATTTGTAAATCAGACTTCATCCTACTCCAATACAAATAGCCCATTTTCAACTGCAAGATCATTGTGCTTGAAACAGGAGAAACCTCTCACCAGTTTCAGCCTTCTTGGACGGCATCTTTGAGGTGCAGCGTAAGTCCAATGACAGAAGGAGCTCCCTACTGCACTCCATGATACTCTTTACCAACCTTCACAGTCTTCCCTCCACATTGGTTAAGTCTAGAAGGTGTCCTTCTAAGGTTTTAAGTTTCAAAGGAACACTTTTATGTATGCAGATGATCTGGTGATAACCGGAAAGAGCCAGAATGTGCCTTCATCATCAGGTTACTGTTCTGCTTCATATTGCAAGAAGAATACGTTGACCATTGTCAGAATTTGGATTATTAGTTTTGAAGGATGTGTATTTTTATTGCACAGTTAATTAGTCTGAACTATTTTTTTACTAGGAAACAGATACCCCATTGTAGCACTTGACTATCTCAGACTAGCAAAGCAGAGCCGTCCAAGGCCTACTCAGAGGTGGTGGTATTGGCTAGTAACCCCAGCTTGCCATACGCAACAACAACTCTCAATAAATCAATGTCCAGACCATGCTATTTCTTTTAAAAAGGAAAAGTATATTTTATTACACAAAAGCATTACTAAATACTATGCATTAAATTGCCAATATGTTCAATCAGGTAGATGGAAATTCCTTTGGTGACACCCTCATCACATTATCTAAAGTAGGTCCTGAACCCTATAACCACAGTCCCTCGTCTATACTAGATGCAATTACAATATAATGGGGTGTCATGTTCAATAAAGCGGTCTGCTGGCTTTGTGATGGTGTCACCAAGTCAGTAAAAGCAGTCACATTGAAATCAATAGAAACAGCACTAATATGAATCACATATTCCAACCCACCACTTAAGCCAATGAGGTTATGTTGGAAAGTGGATTATTGGTAGGGTTCTCAATCCGGATTTAGAACGGGTTTCAGCACAGAGATTGCTCTCTTGGAGGTTTCTGAGACGATCCCTGAGTGTGTGGATAGGGGCGAGGAGGCCATGTTGGTCCTCCTCGACCTATCCGCTGCTTTTGACACAGTTTCACATAAGATTCTCCTAGATCGTCTGAGGCAAGCTGGAATTGGTGGCACTGTACTGTCCTGGATTGAGTCCTTCCTTATAGGAAGATCTCAGAAGGTGGTTCTCAGGCCTTTTAAATCAGAGGCTAAACCCCTTCTTTGTGGCGTCCTGCAAGGCTCTGCCCTGAGCCCTCTGTTTTTTAATGTTTATCTCGCACCTTTGGCTAGAGTGGTGGAGTCTTGCGGGGTCAGAGTGATCTCATACGATGATACTCAGCTGGTGTTTTCTTTTAGAGATCACTCTGACTCCACCTTTGCCAACTTCCGCCATTGTCTGGACAATATTTGCGCTTGGATGACCACCAACCACCTTAGGCTTAATACCGATAAGACAGAGGTCTTATTTTTTAACCAGAAAACTCTGCTGTCTCCTAGTCTGTGGTGGCCCACAGTGCTTAACCCCCCGCCCACTCCTGTCCAATCAGTACGCAACCTTGGCTTTCAGTTTGATGATGCCCTCTCCTGTAAAGCCCCAATTAACAAGGTCACTTCAGCCTGTTTTGCGAAACTTCATATGATCAAAAAGATCCTCCATACCTCCCCCTAGATGCCCGCAGAACCATCATTCAGGCACTTATTACATCACACCTGGATTACGCCAACAGCTTGTACGCCGGTGCCCCTCAATATCTGATTGAACGTCTTCAGATTGTGCAAAACGCGGCGGCAAGGCTGATTGGCAATATCCCTTATCGGCAGTCCGTTGCACCCTACTGCAAGAAACTACACTGGCTTCCCATCGCAAGCCGCATCCAATTCAAGATTCTTACCCTCACCTTTTGTGCTCTTAATGGTCTTGGTCCAGGATACTTGAAAAAGCGAGTGGTAGTATCTCAATCAGTCAGATCGCTGAGATCTAACAGTTTACGCCTCCTGATTGTGCCACGCTTCCGACGATCCAGAATGGGCGGCAGAGGGTTTGGCGTAATGACTGCCAAACTCTGGAACAGCCTCCCACTTGATCTTAGGTTCAGCCCGTCTGAATCCCTTTTTCGTAGTAAATTAAAAACGTGGCTGTTCTCCAGGTCATGAACTTAGTCTTGAACTTAGTCTTGATCCTCTTCTTTACTTCTGAGCCTTCTGTCCTAGCGCCGGGACACCCCTTCGGGGGTAGCCGTGCGCTCTATAAGCTACTTAAATAAATAAATAATTACATAAATAGGGTTAAGTATGCACCTGCCACTAGCAATAATACCACTAACACGGTATAGGTGTAGGTAAATGAGTCCCTTGCTCAACCCTTGGCAGCTGACAACAAGCAGTCAGGAGTGTAAAGCAATTAAAACACCAATACATCAAATAAGTAAGACACAACAAACAATAGAAAACCCACACCAATTTATAAAAATAGGAAATATTTTAATGAACCAATAGACAACAAAATGACAACAATCCATAGTTGAAAACCAGAGATATGAATTTTCAAAGATTAACCACTTTAAGGTGCTTAAAAACCTATAGCTCCACTCTGGGTGATCTAGTTGTGCTCGACCAGACAAAGTAAAAGTTTGAGCCGACCGTACTGGAGTCCTGGTTGGATACAATAAGTGGGAGGCTCCGGTGAAACTTTTACCTTTACACTTCGAAACTTTTGTGGATCTTTTTCTTCAGATGGCGTTCGGCCATCCATAGCAGGCCGGATTCGGTGAAATTTCACTGGCTTGAACTTCCTTGAGGCCCACATCAATTCCTGGAAGTCTGGAGCTCAAGAGCTTTCAGCGAGACAAATCTGAAATTCTGACTGGGTTGCGGTTGAAGGTAGTCAGCTTGACTCTCAAGGTCAGACCGGTCACCTCATGCAGCTTTTTAAAATAAGTTCTCCAAACTTCAGGAGGTCCTTCCTCAAGGTCTCCTAGTAGATTCAAAGTGTAAAAAGACACCAATCCAAGGGTCTGGAATCTCTTAAATGGTCCTTTGGATGGCTGGATGAAAATCCCCACAATGCACCTGGCCAAGTACTTAACCTCATCGCTGCTAGATATATTCCCCTCTGGTGCTGAAGTATAATGGTAATGGGTGTGGTCATGATGGAACGGTTCCGTCATCAGCACAGCTCCCCTGTGCCTCATGACAGAACCGTTCTGTCATGAGCACCGAAGGGGTTAAAAGTCCACTGTACGCACTCCAGGATGGACACTCTTAGTGGAGATGATGCAGGTGGCTCTGTTAACCTTTAGCTTGCAGGAAGTCTTCTCCTTAATCCTTATTGAAGCAAGGCACAGTACCCAGGCCTGTAGTACAGATTGTGCAGCAGTCACAGTCATTCAGAGTGCAGGCCTTTGGGTGCAGATCCAGATTCCAGCAGGGCAGTCCTTCTTTTCCTTGTGGTTTCAAGCAGCACATCTAAGACACTATGGAGCTCTCACATATTTATTCAGTATTCTGGGGCAACAAGCAGTGGCACCTCTGTCCAATCACATGCTGGGTGCCACCCAAATGCATGACAACATCCTCCAAAGTGTGGCATCTTCTTGTCCCACAAAGGACTGCACATTCTAAATCCATCATGGATGATTTCTTTCCAGAGGAGTAAGAGCTAGATAAACCAACCCAAATTGTGGCTCATTTCCATTAGCTCTACTTCCCCTGGCCTTTTCAAATTCCTGCCCTGAGCCTGCCATCTGGCTGGGGCACAGGGTGTGGGGGTAGGTACGCCTGTCATTCCTTACTGAAATGTTCTCTCTTTGAGCTCAGTTTGATTTACCCACCCCCCGTCTGCAGAACCATCCTCCTCAGCTTCATAGCTCTCTCCATCAGATAATATCTGCTCCGGCCAAGCCACTTAGCACCTAATCAAAGCAGCCTGGCTAAGCCTAATAAGTTTACCAATCAACGGAGATCACTAGAAGGCTGGATTTTGGCTTAAAGAAAGTTGTATAACTTCTGTACTAGTTACGATAAATTAAACAGTGGCAAGTTGTTGCAGTTATCAATACCAATCTTCTAAGTCCTTGAATGATATTTCATTCCTAGCAACAGTTATGCCTAAATACAATATTGCAGTGTTAGCCTATGGAGTTAAGTATTTCCAATGAGGACAAATGAAATGGGCAGTTTCTCCCTCACTAGATCATATAAAACATCTTTTATAAGGTCCCTGTTTATAGTTACATGCCCTCACTCCACGCGTGGGACACCTAGAGGAGACCTTGGGCTGCCTAATATGAAACAATAAGGTAGATTATCACTTTTAAAGTGACCATACAAACCAAAGTAGACTTTGCACACAATTTACTTTTAAAGTAGTCTGCAAATTAGGCTGCCTTTAAAATGACAGGTGGCAAACAGCAGCACACACATGCACATGTGGAAAATCTGCTGGGCCGCTAAACATAAATTTTGCAAAGGATGCCCCTTAGCGATATGGCGAGAGTTATTCGAGCAAATGAGTAAACGGTGGGTAAAAGTACACCGTGAAAAACTTGCTAACATCGTCGTGAGCCGATGTTAACAAGTTTTTCACGGAGAACGCCGCCTTTGTAGGAGAGAAAACAGATTGCGACTATGCATGAGCACAACTTTCATTTATGCTGGATTGAAAACTGAAATTATACATTCCTGAATATAAGAACCACAACAGGTCGTTGTGGTGACATTTACCCACCGGTTACTCATTTGCTCGAATAACTCCTGCCATATCGCTAAGGGGCATCCTTTGCAAATTAGTCCTGATGATGGTCTTATAGACATCTGTAACAAAGACCGAAACGTAGACCATATTATCATCTCCAAAGCAATCCATTTCTTTAAGAGTCACCTTCGTACATGAATGGACATGGTCATCTTCTACCAATCAAAGGAGTTGATCTCATTTATTTGTTTATTATATCCCCATGAACTGATTTTTTGATTGACTCAATACAATACTTTTTTGGATAAAATCATTTTTCAGCGTGCTTTTTCCGCTTCTACCTCTTCTCTTGTCATCTAATGTTTTAATAATTGAAGAATTGCATGGTTATCCTATGGATACAATTGGGTTAGATTTTTGAAAACTAACTCCAAGACTCATGCTAGCAAATTAATTTAAATAAGTAGACAAACATAATCTATGGAGATGTTTCACTTTGTAAATCCAAGCACCACATTATACCTGTGCCAGGTATAATGTTTGCAGGGGGGTGGGGGGGCGTTCCGATGCAAGAAAGCCTGGTAGAAGTGACACAGCGAAATCTATGAGATTTCACTGCGTCACTTCTAGGATGCAAATGCATCAATATCTTACACCTGCCTTACAGCAGACGTAAAACTGACGCAGGCACATTTCATATGGGACTTGCCCATGTGAAATGACCCATTGATGGCGTGGCTTCACTTTCGTGACACACTTTAGCAATGTGTAATTTTTGCGCTGACCAAATACTGATGTATCTGTAACTTCTTGCGACATGAAGCGTCATAATGTAAATATGATGCATCCAGCACGTCACAAGGAGGTCGCAATGAAAAATGACGCATCCCTGTTTTTACGCAGTGATGCGTCACTTTTCATAAATGAGGCCCTACGGTTTCATAGGATCTGTCATAGACAATTGTAAGTGTAGCCCATTACATGTACCTTTTTAAACATTGCACTGGCCCTGATCCTGGTTAGCAGAGCCCAAAGTTCAGTCCGAGTCAGTTAACCACCAGTATCATTCAGCAAATATTGGGGGTGAGCAAGGAAAAAGAATGGCTTTCTAACAGGATACTATCAACACTCAGTGTACTGTAAAACCTTGCACTTTCAGTCAGAAACATTGTCAATAAAACATTGAAATGAAAAGAGTCTTTATTTTACTGTAATCAGACTGAAACTGCAGTCATCACCCAACCAATAAGGGTCTCAGCACTTCAAAGCGTCTTTCAAAAGTGCAGGCTCCAGGAGGACTTGAAATGAAAATAAACCTCTCCCAAAGTAAGGGGATCACTACCCAGGGTAAGGAAGAGTTAGTTTTGAAAAACAGTTCTAGGGAGGCTGCTGCACACCGTGCAACCCCCATACACTTCTGGTATTCCTTTTAAGAGCTACCCCCCCAAAAAAGGCAAATTATAACCCCCGCAGGGGATAATGGAGCGCCCCCTGCCGGAGCAGTGACTAATTATTGAGCAACTTTTTGCCCTAGGGTGGAGAAGCTGCCAGTGAGTAAGCAGCCTTGTACTATGTTTCTTTTCTTTTCCTTTTTGTTTATAGGTGCCCCGATCCCAACCAGAGCACCCACTTATTTTGTGTTAGCGGAAGACTGCAGAGTAGCCTGTGGACCCCTGTGGTCCTAGCCACCTCCCTGCAAGCGTGCACACCTCCAGAAGAGTGCATAGATGCTGGTACATCTCTGGAACTGGTCCCACATAGTGGGAGCCGCTTCTCTTTTGCTTTTATCTGTACTGCTCTTCTCCTGTCCGGGAAGAGCACAGGCAGGAAGAAGATGAGAGCCTGGTTCTCCATCCCTCCAGACATGGGTATGGGGCTCCTGTAGTCTCCAGGGATGGGGTCTCAGGAACCTTAAAATGCATGCATTAGTCCGAGGAGGTTGTGGTATCAGGGCCAGGTTTGTTTGGTAAGGAGGCCTATACATGCCCCTTCCCATAGCAATAAATTAATGTTCAGATACACCTTTCCCTGGGGGCTTGGCCCTTCTTGGAGGAATTTAGAAATAGTTGGCAGAGCTTCAAGCACTTCTCTCTGGGCTCAGTCCCCCTGAGAAGGCAGACCAGGATGACTCTGGGCTCATTTTGCTTCTGGTGGCCAGCCCTTGTCACCAAGATAATTTCCTTCAGGCCTCTAAGCCTTTAAAAGGTGTTTATTAGCAGTGAGCTGGGGATTCTGCCTACCTGCTCCAAACCTGCCATCTGCTTGCACTTCTGAGGCTCTCTCTTGCTTCGGTGGTATCTTCCACGTCCCCTTCAATGCTAACAAGCAGAACATCCTCTCAGCCACACTCACCAGACCACATGACCTTCAGGGTATCTTGTGGGGCACCTGTTTTTCAGTAGCGCGGACAAGGGGCGGTCAACGCAAGGTCCAGTGGAGCCACTCAGTGTCCCCCAGCAGGTCCATTCCCCCAACTATTTCTCAGGGGCCAAAAGGAGGCCAGCACCTCTGGCCTTGGAGAGACCTGTGCCAGTCCTGGGGATCAGCTGAAGTCAAAGTCCAAAAGTTCATCCTTTCAGGGTGTCAGGTGGTTTATCATTCCATCTGGGCATCCCTGTGGGTTCATCACTCCTACACCCAGTGTCGTCTGTCTCTTGCTCAGGAAGTTTCTAGAAGCAAGGAACCCCCAGCCAATCCTGCCATACCTCACCATCCCTACACCCCTGTCCTCACCCCCCTGAACAGCATTATGTGGCAATCCAATATGGCAACATCAAGTTATCTGTGAAATCGGCTTCCCTGAGGCCCTCAGTTCTACCCCTAACTGACACAGCTTCATGACCCCACTTCCCAATATTCTATTCCCGGGCTAGGTCCATGTAGCGAAGCAGCTTATTTCTTACATTGTCCTCACAATCAAGGAAAATAGAGCCACCTGTGCCTGCATATACACCCTGTTTCAGCACCATCGTAAAACCATATCTACTATTTACGCTTTTGGTGCTTGTAATCACTTTTATCTGCTTCTGTCTATCTCCATTGCAGCACACATAATGTATACAAGAATAACGTTTGTTCAATAAATTTATTGAGTACGCCAAACTGTGTATTCTTTATAAACCTCTCTGAGAATAACTGAGCATGAGTGCTTGAATGAAAGGTTCTCTACTGTTTCCACGATCCTTAAGGGGTCATGGTTGTCATGTTCAGTAGTTGCCAGAAACCATTCGTTCCCTGAGAAGATTGAGGGGCTTAGGGTGGCATTGTGAACTAACTGGCCTATAGGCCAACATATCTTACAGGGGTGTCCAGAATCAGTCTAGCCACCTCACCCGAAGTTTATGTTGTTGTCCAACAAATGCACAGATCCTACGGATTAGCAGGAGGAGTAACACGACATGGTACCGCCAACGTTGGTTTAACGTTCATTCTGAGTAGTTCAGTCATGCTCTCTTAGAGATCCCATTTGAACCAGAGACGTCCGTAGTGGGAAGGGAAATAGATCCACCTCAGCTGAATAGGCTATTCAAGCTTGAAGGATTAAAAGTGTCCCGCATTGTGCATACCATATCTCGATAAATATTTCAATTAAATACCTTTTCTTGACAATGAACAAACAAGGTGAGGACATTAAAGAGCAGGTAGTTGCTCTGAATGTTACTGAAAATTGCAGACAGGCAGTTACTATGAACTTACTACAACATGATCTCCCGGCAACGGGTGGAGGCGTTAACTTCGTGGTCGAGGCACACAAAATATTCAAAACAGAGTTCTCTACTCTTGGGTTACATTTGCGCCTACAGATGCATGCACACGGTTGATTCACACTTACATTGAAGATGAACCACCTGAAGAGTACTTCCCATATGTGTATATAGAAGTCCCATTAACTTACCAAGAGCGTATTAATTGGTTTAAAGGTGCCCTACCCAATACCACAGAAAACCTGAGAGTCGGTATGCTCAGCAGAAATGGAGCAACCAGGCCTATCTTAGCTTCTTATACACAGCATCCAGACATTTGCTACTTTAGCAGCAGAAGGAATACATTCACTTTATAGCAATTTAATAAACATTTAGGGAAATATTACAGAATACATAATGAGAACATTGAAGTTCAACCTGCAAGGGCTGCTCAGGCTGCACAACTTTAATTGGCTACTATGGGTATCAACCCCCAAACGCTAAACACAGTTATGGGAAAGATTCCAACAAGTCAGGAGCAAATCCTGTTGTGGATAGCACAGAAAACAGCTCAGCTCAAAGCAGTGTTTTCCCATATGGGCCTGCAGGAAAAACACCGAATATTAACAATCTGCTTGCCTATAGGGATGGCTCCCCGATCGAAGACTGTGGCTCCTAGGGTACAATGTTCACTGCTGTTTATACCAGAACTCATGGTACCCCTTCAGTAGCAGTTATACCAGATGTACTGAAACAAATACAGAATAAGTAGGGGGCAGAGCCTGCCCTGGACCGGGGGATGAAACTAATGGGCAATTTTGCCCAAGTATCTGCCATTATATTAAGCAACATAAGGGGAGGCAGCAGCAGTCGCTATACACCAACACCTGAGCAAGAATTGACTACAATTATCAAAGAAACATATGCTCCACGACGTAGAGATAATCTGGGAGCAAACCTGGGAAACAAATAGTTAAGAGCAATTCTGAAAAGGATAATTATAAGCAAGCACCCGATTTTTCATGAGTAATGAGGTGGGTCTCCTCAACAAGAACACACCAAGATAAAATACAATTTAAGAAACTGTGATAATATTTGGAAGGCTGGCAGGTATCAGGACACTGACACACGTTCTACTCGTTCCATTCAGGAGTCATCCAAAAAATGTTTGGAGAGAGATAGACGTTCAGACTTGAGAACAGATAGGAAGAGCGAGTCAAGCAAAAAGGAATGACACATCGCACTTCCGACTACATCATTAAACAGGAAGACAAACAAAAGACTCCTAAACCTTAATTTAAAAAGAAGAAGGTAGCGGGGATCAAAATTTGAAATATCCAGGCTACTGAGGACTCTGCTTCTGAATGGGGAATAGGCAGTGATGATTCTGGACGGCGTGACAGAAGTCACAAAAGCTCGCCGAAACCTGATGGATTATGTGACAGCAGTAGCGCTGAGAAAGCATATCACAGTAGAAACACCTGATACAAGAGTAAGTGTCCCGCATTGTTTTGGGAGAACCTGACATATGAACAGGACATTCTTTTGGCTGAAAAAGATTGACCACCTGAGTTTGTGATGGAGTGCCCAATGGGAGATGATGAAATTTTACCTGCTTTCTCGTACCTCGTACCAGACTCAGTGTCTGGCACAACACCCGACGCCGCTACGATGCCAGCTCGGGCTGGACTGTTCCCATAAGGCGCAGGGTCAGACTGATTTGCATATGGCCACGTCTGAACTGGGGTGGCAGAGTGGGCTAAAGAACGGTGATGGATTAAACCCAGATCTCTTGACTTGGTGTGAGTGTTTGATTGGTTCAGATGCTCCGTCCATCAACACCCCCTTTTGTACCGCTTTGTTCACCATAAGTTGGCAGGGTATGCTCAGACGTTAGTCCCTTGCTCACCTTGCCACTGGATTCAAACAAGCTGGGCTGAAGACGGCTGAAATGCCAGAAACCGGTCCTCGCAAGCTTGGTTCCGGTCCAGGGAAGGCATGGCTTGGCAGTTCGGACTGGACTGTTCCCATGAGGCACAGAGTCAGACTGCTTTGCATATGGCCATGTCTGAACTGGGGTGGCAGAGTGGGCTAAAGAACGGTGATGGATTAAACCCAGATCTCTTGACTGGGTGCGGGTGTTTGATTGGTTCAGATGCTCCATCCATCACCACCCCCTTTTGTACCGCTTTGTTCACCATAAGTTGGCAGCATATGCTCAGACGTGAGTCCCTTGCTCACTTTTCCACTGGATTCAAGCAAGCTGAAGACGGCTGAAATGCCAGAAACCGGTCCTCTGAAGCTTGTTTCTGGTCCAGGGAAGGCATGGCTTGGCAGTTCGGGCTGGACTGTTCCCATAAGGCACAGGGTCAGACTGATTTGCATATGGCCAGGTCTGAACTGGGGTGGCAGAGTGGGCTAAAGAACGGGGATGGATTAAACCTAGATCTCTTGACTGGGTGTGAGTGTTTGATTGGTTCAGATGCTCCGTCTATCACCATCCCCTATTGTACCGCTTTGTTCGCCATAAGTTGGCAGGGTATGCTCAGACGTGAGTCCCTTGCTCACTTTGCCACTGGATTCTAGCAAGCCGGGCTGAAGACGGCTGAAATGCCAGAAACCGGTCCTTGGAAGCTTGTTTCCGGTCCTGGGAAGGCATGGCTTGTCAGTTCGGGCTGGACTGTTCCCATAAGGCACAGGGTCAGACTGATTTGCATATGGCCACGTCTGAGCTGGAGTGGCAGAGTGGGCTAAAGAACGGTGATGGATTAAACCCAGATCTTGTGACTGGGTGTGAGTGTTTGATTGGTTCAGATGCTCCGTCCATCACCACCCCCTTTTGTACCGTAGTGAGAGAGAGAGCACTAGAGCTGGCGAAATGCATAATTGTCATCACCCCGGTACCAACCTTAGAGGCCATCACCAAACCGAGCTTTCCAAATGCTAAAGATTTACATCGAAGACGGATTCAGCGGGCTAACTCTCTCACTGCAACAGATGTGGATTACAGATTTGTCTCTACATTACAAACACAAGCATTCCTGTAATACGAACAAAAATATCCTCTGATAATAAAATTGTGCCTCTAGATTGATATGAATGTATAATTTATACCGATGGTTCTGCCCAGCCTGCAGTGGGAGCAAATCAGCAATACTCCATGGCGTGCGCAATTGTTAAAGGACGCAGGTATGATGGAACATTCCGTCCTGGGAAAACACACACATAGTCTCTAGGGGACTGTACAGCGCAGATGGCAGAACTCAAAGCACTGATACTGGCACTATGAAATATGGATCATGAATTCCCCTCACTTATTGTGTGTGATTTGTTTTATTGTGTCCAGTCCTATAATGAATATCTACCCTATTGGGGCCAGAATGGATTTAGAGATTCTAAACATTACACAGTAAAGCACAAGATGCTTTGGGAACAGGTGGCTAACCTGAAAGAAGGCCTGCCACTGACTCATGTTATTCAATGCCAACGTGTTGGCATTCGCATTGAGGGGAATTTCATGGCGGATAAAGCCTCCAAGTCAACATTTCATACTGCTGCTGTTGCTGCAATAACTCACTCAAGTACGAGGATAGACGGAGCAACTATAGTGGCAGTTAATACCACACACAATGGAACAGCCCTGCCAAAAAGCTTTCCACTACAGATCTCCTAGAAATGTAATGCACAAAACATTCCTAATGCTCAGATTCCAGGAGTGGGTGATAGAGTAATACCAAACATTGATCACAGATTAGGACTATTACTAGCTGCACATGAGGGTATGGGTTCTGCTCACGCAGGGTTTACTGCTATCATTTAATTTCCTAAAGCACGGCTATTGGATGCCAGGTCTATCAAAACAAACTAAGGACTTTGTCCTTAAATGTGACATATGCCATAAGATGAAAGGTTCCGCCATGGCACGTCCAGCACAGACACCTCTATTGACTTCAGACAAGCCCATGACTTGTGTGCATTTGAATCACATCCGTCCTTAAAACCAGATGGGGATTACAAGTACATCTTGGTGTCAGTGGATTCATGCTCCTGATTCCTGTGGGTTTGACCACAGTGCTTGGATGATGCTCGAACTGTTATAAAGGATTTGCAAGCCTTTATCGGGACATACGCAAATGGCACACTACATTCTGACCAGGGCTCACAGGCTTACAAAGAAGCCATAGGGAAGTTTGGGTCTGGCCTTGTGGTACTCCTCCCCCTACCATCCAGTGGGAAATTCATTGGTTAAAAAGAGAAACCATTACTTAAAGCAGTCCTTAGCAGCAAGGGTATTGGGCTCGGATAGCAGTTGGGTCACTCACCTACATGGAGTCCAGTGGGCACTTAACAACATGCCAGAAAAATCCCTAGGGGTCATACACATTATGAACTCCTGTTTGGTGTGAGAATGTGGGTATCAGACCTCGATAGTGCCAGCACAGTTGTGGCTTAAACATCATTTGACATCAATGAATGTTTTACTGTTTCACAGGAACTTAATGAATTCCAGCCTTTACAAAGCAACGTCCAAGTAAAACGCGCCTCCACTGGGGAAGTGATGGTTGTAAAAACAAGACCTGTCTGGGTCTCGAAGATTGGTGACATGGTCAGAGACAAAATTGTGAACAAAAAAGAGTTTGGGTCATCTTACAGAGCACCTATACCTGTCCTTGCTGTTGAAGGTACCAGAACTGTATTTCTTCCTCCCCTTGCCAGTCGCAGAGAAAAGAGGTTTGTCTCTTTTGATCTTATCAAACCACACTATATGGGCAATTCTCAACAGCAGGCCACGTGGGCTCCTGGGTAGCCGCTGCACTCCTCTTGCTACAGTACAGGAAGTTCAGATGGAAGCTTTAATAACTACTGAAGATTCCACCCTCCAAAGGGAAACTGTAGTCAATAATCATATGATACTTCCTCCTGTTGAAACAACTACAAACATACAACTGTACAATCAACAAGTACAGAAAACTCAATCTGAATAATTGACGACACCTATATGCCACAGATCGAGTCATCTCCTGGTTCTACAAAACCTGCTGAGCTGCCAAAAAAAACACCGGACGGCATCTGACCACTTTGTGCATTAAGACGACTTGTATTCGGATTCAAGTAAACCTGAACTGTCAACACCACTTGTACCTTTCAAGCTACGAGCATATGCTCCTTATCTTTGGTTGAGAAAGACATACTTTGTTTTTCCTTGGATACATCTCTGAATTACAATTGGATTACTTTTCCTGATTCTCTGGATTGGTTTAGTGACTGTCTCTTTACTACTTCTGAATGGGCATTATCTCACAGAATGCTCTGCAGTACATCTTGTGACGTTTCTTAAACCACATTCATCATCATGCCGTGAACTAAGGGACTCATCCTCAGTGAATATTACAGCAGTTCCAGTTCCTGAAGGAATAGTTTGGGACAGGGTATCATATAATGTCTATGGTCCTACTGAACATTTGCAAATTCCTTATTTGTTTACAATTTCCATAAATGATATCATCACCTCTAGTACTTTCTCTGTTGATTGGGACATTGAAACAGTGCACAATATGCTTGCAGATCTAGAGCAATCAGCTGCATTTTCTAATGATGAATTGTATGATGGTACATCTAATTATGGAGACGTGTTCTGTTACAAACATTATGGTCACCATTTTTTACACAAAGCTAGTGTCCTACGAGCTGCTTATAATTACACACAATGGGAACACTACCCAACACCGCTGAAAGGTAGTTCAAAGAACATTTGCTTATTTTTCAGGTTTTGACATATCAGAACCAGCCTTGTATTATTATAGGCTGGCACCTACAAGCTGATATACTCTGCTTCCTTTATTTCCTAACTGTCTATAAAGGGTTTCGACTTTTGGAAAGACACCATAGACACAAAATCTGTCTGGGGGACAATAGATTGGCAGGTTCAGGGAACTGAGGCCTTATTTAGGGCATGCCTAATACTACATCCAATGATTTCCCTGAAGTAGACAGTGCAGCAAACATCTTGGTATAGCCAAAATGAAGGTTTGAACACACCACGTATTCCCGCATTCTTACGCTTCGGGAATTGGCAGCACTTAACACACTTCAGTGAGTGTACACTGATATCATGATACGTAATGGTTCTTTCAATTCATCAGACCCCAATTGGAAGGGATGGTTGGTTTGGCCTACAGACATACATAAGTGTCAATCTAAATTACTGGGTAGTACAGAGGGGTTTAAGATCAATAGGTGTGATCAGCGATATGTACAAACAGAACACTTGGGGTAGTGACGTTATATAGGTTGGGAAGTTGTGCCTAGATGGGTTAAAAACCTCAACACTTTCCCAGGTGAAACAACACTTGTCCTTTCTTTCTGAAGACAATGATCTCAGGGATTTTTTATCAAGTCCCCGCAACGCACTTCAAAAGCTTTTATCGTACGGAATATACAACAAGCTGTGGAAGATTTGTCAACAGGAAGCTGCTTAGAGATTGCGCAAGATTGATAGGGTTAATTTAGAAAAGGCCTTGGCTGTGGTATAACCACATGATCATCCAGAATTTACTCACTGCGCAACATAGTGTCTTCTGCAATTGATATAATACAGCAAGATCTATTTTTCAAACATGGACTGTCATAATTACGGTCTTTCGTTATACTGAGCTGGACGTTACAAACATTACATTCCGGCCACATGCCGCAAAATTACATCAATAGCAGAAGTTTGTTTTCGGCATACGATCTTACTGAAAGACAGATAGTAATGGCAAGCATAGATGCAAAATATATCATGTTGCACATTGAAAAATTAAACTAATTACCTGTCACCCTGGCTGGGACACCATCCACAGACTGAATAATCCATGGTTACATCACTCTACCGGTCACGACTTTCCAGTTCCAATATTGTCTCCAATACCAGCAGTTAGGCAGATATTAAGCATTACGGGAAGGTTACGTGCATGAGTATTGGAATTTACCATTCAGGTTTTGATGCAGGAATTGGTACACCCTTAATGTTTCTGACTGTGAGGATGCTTTAAGTGGGTTCTTAATTTTAATTTTCAAAGACATTTCTCTTCACAGGGCATGCAATGCTTCGGCAGCAAATTTGTCTTGGTATCTGAAGGGTTCTCCTGTTGCTGAAATTCGTTCAGTTTTCAAGCTGCTCTTGAATGGGAGCTATTTGATGCTGAATGATCAAGGTTGCCGTGGAATGGAACCACGCATTGCTTCTCTAGTGAGGGTTAATTCCATAGTGACTTTTTGCACACAAGTACTGTTACCACCTGCCTGCATAGTCAAGGAGGCAGCGTTACGATCTTCAATAAATGTTTCCAACATACAGTTTGATTCTCTGAGCAAACTGAAAGCCATGCTTTTTCCAAAGGATATGGCCTTAACTTTAGCCAGAGAGACGTTTGATCTCCAGTTTGCAAGGTCCTCGTTTGAGATACAGACACTTCTCCACACTAACTTCCAGCTGCATTTTGAGGAGCTGGTTCACTGTATCTTTAACATGTCTTATCCAAAAGGAAAAGTGAACTTGTTTTAAATGTACCGGCTCTGGTGTGGTTATCACCTTTCAGATGATTTTCGGAGTTACACCATCTTTCATACACTCCGTGTTGGGAAGCATTTTTAGAGGGCTTCCGCTTGTCATGCTACTTGTGGTGGGAATCCTGATTTTCTGCACTGCAATGGACGTCCCAATTCAACCCAAAATGGAGACAGCACTGCTTGTGCTGCGTTGCCGTGAGTGCATGGTGTACTGCTATGGCACACCTCAGCTTCAAGAACTGAACGAGCACTGGTTCTTATCCTTCAGGCCTGTCTGACTAGACTGTATACAAACTGTCTTCAGCTGCCTGCTTTGCAGCTACAAATGTTTCCTGGATATATGTCTCGGATCACAATTGGTTGTGCCACCGGACATTGAAGTACGGATGGACCACTTAAAGGTCCACATGTATTGTTGTCCCTAGCGTATTCCATTGATGAGCCACCCTGGGATGCTTAAGTTCCTAGTGATGTGAACTGCGGCTCTGCGGATCACTTATGGGTAACAACGCCTACCTCAGCAGCTGCTGTGGGAATAGGGTGGAATCACCTGTGCTCCATAAACCTGCTTCGAGGTGCTCCCCTGGGATACTCACCTTGGGTTGTGGGCAACACCAATATTGCGTCCACCACTCAGAACACATAAACAATCAGCTTTTTCTGTGTGGGAACAATTTGGCCTATTTTTTTAACAAAATTAACTAAATCAACTTTTGCTTTCTTTTCTAGGCACCATGGCTTTCTGTGTCCTTGGGATCTCAAATGGTATGAAGACTTGAAGGCTTTTAGATGAATATTTTACAGAGCAGCTCACTTTTAGATGCTTTTAGGACTAGTTTTTAAACATTTTTAAAATGGTCTGCTGGCTTTTTAGATAACTTCTAGATATCGGCACTAGTATGAGGGGTGGGCGTCATATTACCGGGTTAGGCCCATGTGGTGAAGCAGAAAAAATCTTACATTGTCCTCACAATAACATTTTTAGAGGTGAACTTTTGCACATATTTGTGTGCACAACAATGTTGGATTAGTTGCCCTGAAACTAAAGTTGTTTACATATCTACTTTCGCACATTTTCATAATGCCCTGAACATCACATATAAGGTCTCTTTTTGCAATATGTACAAATGTCATCTCTATCTTCATCCATGGGGTGACAGGGCTATCCTCATATGCATAACATCACTAATCTTTACACATATCACAAGGCTGCTGTTTATTATATAAGATGAGCATCCTTCACTCTCTGCCCTCAGGTAATTGAGTTGGATCATCCCTTGGGGGAATTCTTGGCTCCACACCTACTTACACTTAGGGTAGGTTCTGCATAGTAGGAGTACGCCTGATTACTACCTTGTTTTATATGCCTACTAATGGAGATGGGCTACCCTTGAGATCAACCTTAAAAGTGTAGTTGTGATGGGGGCACTCAGCCTAGAGATCCCACCAGTCTCAGTACCACTTTTTATTATTGCTATCCATTTCATTTTTGCTTGGTAAGTCTAGCTGTACACTGCAGCCCAACACCCGGTTGGTTATTCAGCAAGATAGACCAGTGGACCATTATGGACCACTATCAGTCACATGTGCTCTTGGGCACCTGCCGTTTTGTTTAAACGGGCACCCTACGGCTGGCATTTCTTTTGCCATATACTTACATGGAAACTTTAAAACATTGCCACCTTGCCTTGCAGGAAATCATAATACACTTGCTACTTTTGTATTGGCAATCTTTTGCGATTATCCAATGTTCATAAAACACAGGTTTGAGGACTCCATTAAAGTAACTTAAGTGGTGTAAAGTAGCCGATTTTAGTGGAAAGGATGCATGATTTTCCGTTTTGGTCAACGATATCACCTATATGTAGAGCTTCACAAGCAATATCCATTTATAATTCTAGATACTCTATCCATACTATATTGCGTTGATGCTTTGTCTTTTCTGCTTTTATGTTGTTCTACTTACGTTCAACGATTCATGGTGACTAAAGCTATGCAAAGATCAGACCTGATTGTATGCACACTATGCAGTTATCCAAGGGCTGTGGTTTGTTAACGAACAGAGGGCCTACTTACAATGTTGGCCGTAAAGCCTCTGACCACTGGGCGGAAGCTTTCCAACCAACATTGTACGTTTAAAGTCCAACCGCCATATTATAGTGACTGGGGTCAGACTCCAATGGGCTCAAGGAGCACGTCAGGCAGTTGGAAAGACCTCATAATCCCTTAAAGACTGTGTTTCCTCTGTCCGGATTATGATGGCTCTTTCCGACAGCAGTTCTGTTGGCCTTTCCGACATGGAACTGTTGTCGGAAAGTGCCTTTGGGGCCCCCAGCAGGGCCCCCATCCCTCTGTGGCAACCATATACTATGGTGCCTCCCTAAACATCCCTGCACAGTGTGGCAGGCACCTTGCAATGTTTGGAAACATCCCTCTTTCTATGGGAGCTTATGCTTTGGGCGTTTTCCGCCTGCCGCACAATCTCCCATAAAAAAATGGATGTTTCTGACCGCACTAAGTGCGGCCGCATACAAATGATACAGTTGGAACCTCCGACCAGAGGTCGTTCGGTTTCCATTCCGCAACAGTGTAGGGCGGACATGAGTCCGTCCAACATCGTAATCAGGGCCTAAATTGTGTTGGATGAGCTCTGAGGTCAGTGTCCATACTTCATACTCTTACTAACATGGTGAGGCCTTTTCCTCATTTTGCCATTACTATATTTTACATATTGTCTTGTCGGTTTGTAAAGTATTGTGTTTCTGTGCTTTTCCTTTGTTTAAAATGTTTATGCTTTTTGGCATATTTTAAATGTTTGCTCATATTAAAAGTAATGTGCACACTGCACACACAACCCTTGGCTAGACATTTACACTTTAGTTTTGCTTTGATAACTGTGTTGCACTGCACCTAGATACATTTCATTCATTGTCTTCAGAGAAGCCTTTGACTGCTCACCCACATCCACCCAGAGATCCAATGGCACTTACATAAACCCCATTTTCTGTTGTGGGCTGTGTCCTTTGACCCCTCCCGCTCTTTCTGAGGTGAATGCTGAATGTGGGTTAGTGGGTGCCTAGTCCGCTGACTACTTGCCGCTGATATTCGAGTGTGCCTTGCGCTGACTGCTAGCGCTTTTAACATTTTAAACCGCACTGTTTTATTTCTCACACTGTGCACTTCTCACTTACTTTCGTTACCTGAGGCGGAAAGCCGGGTAACATCTTGCTCTTTGCTTCCCTAGCGAGGTCGTGCTCTCTGCCCTTCTGCTTTTGGCCGTTGCGCTGTGAAGGAGACCGTCTCGTTGGATTTTATCTCTACGGCCGATTTAGGGCCATTAGGGATTCTGGGACCTGTAGTTCCCGCTCTCTGGTAGCGGTCATCTTGGTGGGACCCAGGCACGCCGGTCGGCTGACTAGTGGGCGGTCTCTCGCCGGAGACGGCATAAAACCAGAGTCCCTCTGCTCCGCACAGCGGACGCGCTCTGTGGACGCGCCTCTCCCGTGCCGAAGGAGCCCCTAAGGAAAGCCCGTCTGCGCCCGTCAGCATCCCGGAGGCGGCCGGGTGCGGTCGAGGCCGGTACATCTTTCCATCACAACTAGGCATAATGCTGAAATATACTGCAGCCGAGCTTATCGCTCTAAAGGGTAAGGCTGATAACTGCTGTATTGTTTTTCCTGGCAGGCCCAGGGGTAAGAGACGTTGTCCTGCCTGTGCTTGGCTCCCTGGCAATGCATCGGGTAGTGCCCCCATTTCCCCTCCTCAGAAGAGTTTGTGTTTACTATTGAACACTAGGTCCCTTAGTAAGCCCGCATTAGAACTCCATGATTTATTGGTTGAGACTAAACCTATCTGTCTCTTCCTTACCGAGTCTTGGTTGGGTGAGGGTTCGGGCCCGGACATAGCCGCGGCTATCCCTCCCAACTATGTTATTTTTAGGAAGGATAGGGCCGTTGGAAGGGGCGGGGGTGTCGCGTTGGCAGTGGACAAGCGCGTCCCATGTTCTATCATCCAAACTGACGACATTCCTGGGTGTGAGGCCCTGGGGTTTTCCTTATCTATATCTCCTCATCAATCTTGTGCAGGGCTATTGATCTACAGACCCCCTGGACCCATTGGCTCTTTTCACGAAGAACGTTATGCGGTGGTCTCGGCCCTCTGCTTAAAAACTGAGCATTGTATATTATTGGGGGATTTTAACATCCATATGGATATGAGGAATGAGGTGGATACTATTAAAATCTTCGACACCACTTCTTCCCTGGGTCTTTCCCCCTTTCTCTCGGTCCCAACGCACAATAAAGGGCACACGCTTGACCAAGTTTTTTCCACTACCCCCATAGGCATCTCCCCCCCAGTTCTGGTTCTGTGGTCGGACCATTTTCTAGTGAATTTTCATATCTTTCACTTAGGTAAATGCTTGTCGGGTACGCTGGGCCGTTCGCCGCAGATTTCACGAGCCTATCATCGAGTCTCTCCTGACATGCTAGCACAGGCTCTTGTATGCCACCCTTGCCTGTTGTCAGGTAATCTGGAGGAGGATCTTATTCTCCTGGAATCTTGGTTTGTGGATAGACTGGATGAACTAGCCCCTGCGACGACCTCTCATTAACTCGTAAGTCGGGCTTCTGCCCCCTGGTTTAATACAGCCTTGTTTGAGAAACGGCGCCAGTGTAAGAAAGCGGAAAGGGCCTGGCGGCGCCATTATGATATCACAGCCAAGATAGCGTATAGGGAAGCTATTAAATCATATCACAGAGACATCATGTTGGAGAAGAAAGCCTATTTCTCTAGAAGGACCGAGGCAGCTACGAACATCAGCAAAGAAATCTTCTCGATTGTAAAAGAATTTACCTCCCCTTTGCCGAGCACCCCTACTTGCTCTCACTCTGAATCCTGGATTTCCCTTCTTGCTGATTTTTTCACCAATAAAATTACGTCTATTCAGGATTCTTTCCTGCTACCGGGGGCAGTGGCTGTCTCCAGCATCAGTGGGCCTCCTTCTCCGCTTCTGACTGATGGGGGTCTCACTCTCTCCGTTTTCCCTTTGCTTTCTTGCTCATCCTCATTGGATCTTATCATGAAATTAAAATCAGGCTCCCCTCTGGACCCCTGTCCAGCAAAAATTCTTGCCAAGATGGCACACGTAATTAAACCCCTGATTAATCCCGTGCTTAATACATCTCTCAGCACAGGAGTGGTCCCCTCTGTATGGAAGCAGGCCCTTATCATACCGCTTCTGAAAAAACCTAATTTGGACCCTCTGGTACACACCAATTACAGGCCCATTTCCCTCCTGCCAGCTTTTGCCAAGGTAGTGGAGAAGCATGTTCATTTTTCCCTCTCCATCTTCCTAGAGACGAACAACATCCTGCAGAGCTCTCAGTCCGGTTTCCGTGCTAACATGAGCACGGAGACTGCGTTTCTGGAAGTAAGTGAGGCTATCAAGGAGGTTTTGGACCTGGGGGGCAAAGCGATGTTGGTAATGCTGGACCTGTCGGCGGCTTTTGACACCGTCCCCCACAGTGGCCTTCTCGCAAGGCTTAGTGAGATCGGTCTGCGGGGGATGGTGTTCAGCTAGTTTAAGTCCTTTCTAGCTGGCCGACGTCAGACGATCTGGGCCCCACCTTTCTCTGCTGTGGTGCGGCCATTAGAGGTAGGAGTCCCTCAGGGCTCAATTCTGAGCCCTATCCTTTTCAACATATAAATGGCTCCCCTGGCGGCACTGGCAGAGTCGTTTGGAGCCCAGATCGTGTCGTACGCTGATGACACCCAGCTCCTCTTTACCTGTGGAAGGGGGGCTGACTTCAATGGGGAGAGTATCAGAAGTTGCCTTGGGGCGGTTTTTAATTGGTTCCAGCTTAACAGCCTCAAGTGCAACTCTGATAAATCCGAGGTTCTTTTCTTTGGCTGCCCTTCTGGCCCTA
Source organism: Lissotriton vulgaris (assembly GCF_964263255.1). Classification (NCBI taxonomy): domain Eukaryota; kingdom Metazoa; phylum Chordata; class Amphibia; order Caudata; family Salamandridae; genus Lissotriton; species Lissotriton vulgaris. The sequence goes on along the minus strand of NC_141691.1, from coordinate 1,971,001,989 downwards.
GATGGCAGTTCTGGTGGCCTTCAGCCATGTTTCCTCCTTCGGCTGCTTCATCCATGGCCAAGAACCTTGGAGTAAAGATCGACAATGAACTCTCCCTGAAGTCTCAGGTCCTCTGTCTAGTAAGTAAATGCTTCGGCCTCCTTAAGATGTTGAGGAAATTTCTCCCTTTGCTCCCTCAGGACCATAGAAAAACTACTGTTCAGGCATTAATTGGCTCTCGTTTGGACTATGCCAACGTGCTTTATCTAGGACTCCCGGAATACCTTTTGTCACGCTTGCAAATAGTCCAAAATTCTGCTGCACGTGCCATCTTTGGCCTTCATCGCCGAGCCCGAGCCTCTGATCTCCTGAAAACTCTGCACTGGCTCCCAATTCAAAAGCGAATTATGTTTAAGGCGCTTACACTTGCCTTTAAGGCTCTGCATGACATGGGTGCTAAGTATATCAGAAGGCGGCTGACTTTCTACCAGCCTTCTAGATTACTTAGGTCAGCCTCCCTGGCCTTGGCTTTTGTCCCAGGTATCAGGAGAGCGCGGATAGGAGGCCGCTCCTTTAGACGTCTGGCGCCACAGATGTGGAACACCCTGCCGCTGTCTTTGAGAAGGAACACTAATCTATTGGCTTTCAGGAAAGATCTTAAATCGTGGCTTTTTGTTCAGTAGTTCTGTCATCCACTGCCTTTTCCCCTTTCTGCCTTGGGTTTTAAAGCGCCGGGACACTCCTAGGAGTAGCTGAGCGCTATATAAATCCTATTTTAACATTAACATTAACTTGTATGCTGATTACTAGAGACCCCCAGCTTCTCTCTCATTTGAAGAGCTCTGGGGCTTCTTTAGTTATGCACTTAGATCTAGCAGGTGTAGTAAACAGACAGCTGCATCCATTCTGCTTATTCCAAGAGTAACTGCAATCTATATTGGATGACAACAAACTATCATTGGGAAGTTCGAAAAAGGGAAGGTCTGTATCTTCAGTGCTCGAATAATGTGTGCTATTTCTGATAAAGGCCAAAAAGATTTAAAGATCCATGGGCCCGATGTAGGAGCCTTAATACCGGTCGGAAACGGCCGATTTCGTCTGTTTCCGACCGGTAAATGGCCATTTGGTATGTAGGTGCCCATTTCCAAGGGCATATGTAGGTATCTGCACATTTACCGAATCGGTAAAATTACCTAATCGGTAAAATACCGATTCGGTAATTCTACCGATTCGGTAAATTCCTAATGTAGGTGGGACTCTTCTGAGTCCCACAGGTGTTACCGAATCGGTATTTTACCATGAAATACAACTTCATGGTAAAATACCGATTCCGGTGTGCATGCACATGTGTGCATGCACACCTATGCCATGTGGCAGGCAGACCTGCCCCTAGGGCATGTATGCCTGCCACATGGCACCCAAGCCTGTATTGGGGGTGCTAGGGGGTGTCAAAGTGACACCCCCTGCACCCTTGCAGAAATCGGTAATTACCGAATCGGTAAATACCGATTCGGTAATGCCCTTTGATTCCTATGGGCTTCAAGGCCCATAGGAATCAATGGGGGATACCGATTCGGTATTTACAGAATCGGTAAATACCGAATCTTACAGATTCGGTATTTACCGATTCTGAAATACCCACATCTCCCCCCCTCCAATTTACCACTTCTCAAATACCGAATCGGTATGATTCGGTATTTAAGAAGTGGTAAATTGGAGTTTACCTACATCGGGCCCTTAATCCTTCAAAATTGCATTTGGAGCTAATTTATATACTTTCCTGTTCCTATCTCCTGATGTAATGGACAATACACCTGTGCTCCAAGAAGAGTGGGCATTACAGGCTTCCCTCATCTAGCTGCAATTTTTCATATATGAATAAATGAATGGAAGACGCAAATAGTAGTCTGTCATGGGAGTGTATTAAACAGTACAGAAACATTATTGCACTTCTAAAACACACATTAGATTTCTGATTCTAAGTGAAATCCATCTGTGCTTGGCTAAAGTTGCACGTCTCCACATTCAGATTTGTTCCAAAAAAGAGTAAAAACCATGCAAAATGTGCTAATAAATGGTATATGAAAAGAAATCTTCGGTAGCCAAGCTCCTCTTGTCCCCACAAAAGGATGGCAGCAATTCTACATAAACTCTTTGGAACATGTTCCATCACAACAGAACAACTCATCACTCAAGATCTAGAATTGATTACACTTGCCTTGGCAAAAGTCTTGAACAGAATTTAATTAATGCTACATAGATGCAAATTTGATTTCAGATCACGCTCCTGTTATAGTAGATTTAGATGCAAAAAATGTACACATTTATTCTAATAGATGGAGATTTAATAACTGTTTCCTACAGGACAAAACCTTTGCCAATTGTTCTGAATAATTTATTTTTGAATTCTTCAATATCTATTCTATTCAAGACTCTAAATTTCATTTTGTTTGGCGATAGCAAGGGAACACATTATTCATTATGGAACTAAGAATAAAAAATGCCTTTAAGGAATCCTCTCATTTATTGAAACTTGTTACAAAATTGGAACTTTAACAGTATTTGCCATTCATAAGCACATTTTGGCTTCCCTTGCACATGCTAGAATTCAGTTTAAAAAAAATATTTTGAAACTGGTTGCTGTACTCTTTTAAGGAATAATGCCATATCCTATGGAAAAGTGTGGCTCACTGGTTAGAGGAGGCAGACCTGGAAGCAGAGGTCAGCCCGGGACCAGGGTTCAATTCCCGGCTTGGTGGGGTCTTGAGTCCTAAAATGTCCATGGACTCGACAATTCTCGCTCTGGTGCCTACTCAATTCACGGGTTCACACTCTGCGACTCTGGGCAATAGCTTGCTTAATCTCCACTGTTCCGGTAAGGTGACGCTGACCGAGAGAAGCGTTTTTTCGAGCAACAAGACTTTTGCTGTGCCGAAACTCCCTCTACCTCAAAACGTGAGAAACACAGACTTGAATCCTCAGCCATTGACCTACTTTGTTATACATTAGAAGAATTGTACTTGTCTGACAGAGCAAGGTCACCCAGAATGGTCGATTACAACCGTCTGTGATATAGCTTTTTTTGGCTCAACAAGACAGCCAATTTCAATCAGGCTACAAAGGGTCTTTGATCCAATGCTTTTTAAAACTTCTGTCCTGAAGATGGTCTTGTGAATTCAAAAGAAAGACCGAAACGTCAACAACATTGTCTTAATTCTGCTATAGTTTCATACAACTTTATTGACTTTCATATCATTTCTGTTTGGAGTCAAAGTTATTATTCAACAGCAGGTTAGACCTTTTTCCAGATATACCATGTTATTGAACAACATTGTTTAAGTATATCCGTTTTGCATTCTTTTGTACCCTTGATCATGCACAAGAGATAAACTCTCCTTTTTGAAAATTAAATACAAAGAGATACTTTTGATTACAACAACCTGGTTTTTGTATTATTGTTATTTTTTGTATAATGTTAGTGTGGTAACAATATTGATTTATAGCGTTTATTGATTTTACCAGTCACAAACAAAGAATAGTGTGAGTTTACAATTCAATTGAGTTCCGCACTTACTGGTCTTTAGTCTTAAAACATATATATAAAAAAATCCCTTGCTGGCCCAATCAATTACTTTTCTCTCTGCCCAATCCCGCAAGGGTATATTGAGTTGCTCACCTTCAGATACAAATAATCTCCACAACGGCCCCTCGCAGCGGGATGCCTGGCTTTCACCTTGCGGATACCCTGCCGGGGTTATCTCACAGGGGAATACCAGGACGGGTTCCCTAAGCAAGCGTTTAGAAACCGCTTGGTGATTTGCGCTATATAAATTCATGTACATTTACATTTACATGGAGACATGGTAAGCTATTGGCCAATTATTAAAAGGCTAAGAAACACAAATCCAGAAATGTCCAAGATCAATGATGTAGCAGCAAATATAAATAGGGATTAGTGTGATCACTTGTCTGCTATCTTGCAGGAAGTTCTTTATGCCTCCTAGACAGCCACAAACAATAGAGGGCTTAGGTGAGCCTGGATAAGCCATCACTGGCAGAATGGGACCTGGGGCGCTCGGAGACGCTGCGAGCAGAGCACGCTGACCACCAGGAGCACATCCAATGCCACAAGTACACAGAACACACAGCCCGTACACAAGTTACAGCTGATCGGGCTGGTCAGATGCTCGCCTGGCTGATAAGGCAAGAGCACGCCCGCATACTAATAGGGGCGCTGCAGACAGGCACTGGGTTCATACTCTATACGTAGCACGAAATACATACAGCCATGACACAGCACTATGCTCAGCTGTACCAATCTCAGGGATGCTGCAGTGAACAGAGTCTGGAAAGGCTCCTGGGCCTCCTGCAATTGCCTACGACGACAGATGCACACAAAGAAACACTTAATGAACAGATCTCGCTAGAGGAAAACGGAGACACCATAAAGTCCTTAGCCTCCGGAAAAGCCCTACTTACACTTGAATAGGATGTGTACTGCCCCTTGTAGTTAGTCTGACCTTAAAAGCATAGTTGAGATGGTGGTGACTTAGCCTGGAGGTCAAACCAATCTTTCATCATCTTTGAATATCTTCATCCATTTCTTCATCGCTTGTTAAGCCTTGCAGCACACTGGACTCCAATGACTGATTGTGTACTGTTGAACTTGGCTTTCTTAGGAGAACATCCCTAAAACGTTTTGCTCTTTTCTGATTGATTGATTGCTTTATTTCGATATGCACATATCATAAAAGCAGTACAAAAAGATAAAAACAGCATGTCGAAATAAGTAAGACTGTACAGATTGAATGGAAATTAAAAACACGTTAAGTCAGCATAAATAGGATAAAAGGGAATTAAATTGATATGGTCAGTCTTCTAAGTCTAATCAACCAAGCCCATTTAAAAAATTTAGCAACAGCACAGACAATAGGAGGGGCTGTATTAGTTAAAAGAATCCGAAGGGCAACAGAGTACTGACGAGTCCCCAGTTCTCTGCAAATGGGACCAAGCCAACGTGATCTGGGGCGACCATAGTCCGGGCATTCGAAAAGGAAGTGTGGCACCGTCTCTGGTTTGTCCTGGCAGAAGGCACAGAAGCGTGATGTGGACTGGGCTTTATTCCACCTTGAACAAAGGTCGGCCAAGGGCAAAGTTCCTAGCCGAAATTTAATGTACAAGGACCTATCCATAGCAACTGATATAATATCCATGTATGGCTCATACAAAACATCGTCTTTGAACAGCAGGAAAGCTGCGGTGGTTTTGCAGTGCTGCTGGCTTCTAGAGCGCTTCACACTAACCCACTCCCAGAAAAGTTTTTTTTAAATCTTCTTTGGAGGAGCGGAGTGACTATGCCAGCAAGAGTCCAAACCTAGTTCCCCTAAGAGATGTTTTATGTCCTTCAGCCATTTGATGCTACTCCAACCATCAGCATGCATCACTTCTGCCAGGCCGTTGGCATAAGATTGTAGCTCCGGGACCCTCCACAAGCGTGCCCAGAGCAGAAGGGGACGAAGCCGAGCCTGGTCCCTTATGGCTTTACAGCCAGTGTCCATAAGCACTGGGATGGTCGGGCTGCTCGATGGAATGGCAAGAAGGTCCTTGATGAATTTGTTTTCGGCCTTGCTCAATGAGTCAACTTTGCCCAAGCCCCACAGTTCCGATCCATAGAGTGACGCTGGGACCGCACGTGCTCTATAGATCTCAAGTATAGGAGCAACACAATGTTTTGTAGAGTTATTGTACTCCTTAAGGAGGGCGCCCCCCACCCTTTTGTGGGCCAGAGTCATTTTATCGATGTGGGCAGTCCAGCTCATTGCATCATTTAGTCGGATTCCCAGATAATCAAATTCCGCCACTCTTTCTAGGAGTATAGAGTTCAGAATTGGAGGGCGGCCAAGTTTGCGGGGTGGATGCATGACTAGGTACTTGGTCTTGTCTATGTTGATGACGAGGCCCTTGGTGGTACAGAAGTCCTGGAAGCGGTTCAACAATGTCTGTAAACCATGGGGGGTTTTAGAAATGAGGAGGGTGTCGTCGGCGAACAACAGAGTTGGAATTTTTACTCCTCCCAAACTGGGAGCGTCTGATGGTTCGCCCAGTAGATGATCTACCACCCCGTTAATATAGAGGGAGAATAAGGTAGGGGCCAAGACACAGCCCTGTCTTACTCCCCTCTCGACCCTGATCTTATCGGTCTTTTCCCCATTCAGCCCCCATCTAACCTGGGCATAGGTGTTGGTGTGCAGGTTAATAAGGAGGTTCAATAGGTACGGGGGCATCCCTAAACCATGAAGCACCCTCCAAAGTTCCTCCCTTGGTACCAGGTCAAAGGCAGTCTTAAGGTCACATTTGGTGATGCAGTGTGCGCAACGAAATTCGTTTTATGTATTTAAATGTTTACTTACCTGTAAAACTCCGTAATCCATACATTATTTCCCCCCACCCTGCCCCTCCTCCTGCCCACGTCACCGCCCTATAGAAACACCTACTGCCGACCGCTACTGTAAACGACATTTCTCAAGTGAGAAGTCTCTCTTTGTGTTGTGCGGAACATTTATTGTGTGCTCTTGCTTTACACATTGCTTTGGAAGGATGCCTGACTGCTCGGTGTCAGGTTACCCAAGGGTGTGCATGGGTTGAACAATATGTGTAATCACCTGCTCTTGATGGGAACGGTGCCTTCTGACTGGCTGGCGCATCCTTTCGGCCAACCAACATGCTGGTTCCAATACTTACCCAGCTAGACAGATTAGTAGACCATTTTGGTCTACTCTGAGTTACATGCTCCTGGGCAGCTGTCCTTTTGTGCCAGTTGGTACACCTTTGCCATACACTTGTATATACGCTCTGAAATATTGTCAAGTTGCCTTGCAGCGTCCAGTTGTTGCTGTTGTATTAGCTTTTATTGCCTTAATCCAATGTTCTTGAATATATAGGTTTGTGAACATTAAACAAAATGTAACTTAAGAGAGGCAAAGTGGCCCATTTAGGAGTTCTTGAGAATCAACAGTGGAAAATGCAAACTCATGCAAGTCACAAGACACAAAACCGGTCCGATGTGGTTTTTGCTTTGGGCTGGCTTGCAGCTATACCTATCATCCAATTACTCCTGGATTGTGAAGCCGAACTTTAATTTCCATGGCCTAATAGGAAATAAGGCAGTGAAGTTCAATAAGCGGTTCCATATAATTGACGATGTTGATATATAATATAAAAATTTGAAGGTCAGAATCAAAAGCCCTTTAAAGGTTTACCTGCTCCAGCTTCTGCATTAACCCCTGCACGAAATGTCACTCAGAGAAGCTGCAAGCCAAAACTTCCTATGGCTGATTCCGGAACAAGTCTCTGGAGGGAATTAAGGGCCATATGTATCAACACCCTCATTTGCGATTCTCAAATAGTGATGTATTTGAAATCGCTATTTGAGAATTGCAAAAAGGGATGTATGTAAAAAATTGCAATTTTTTATCGATTTCTTAATATTCCTTAATTGCGATTAGCAAATTGCGAATTCGCAATTAAGGAATACTTTCCCATTCATTTCTATGGGCCAGGAGGCCCATAGGAATGAATGGGTAGTTATTCTCAATTTGCGATTCGCAAATTGAGAATAATTTCAAGGGTGCAAGGGTGTCATAAGGACACCCTGATGCACCCCTGAAATTTACATGTGTGCGCATTTGGCGCACATACATGTCCTAAGGGCATGTATGTGCGCCACATGGCACCTTCACAAATGACAAAAAGTGCATTTGTGAAAGAAATTGCAAATTAATACGACTTCAAGTTGGTGGTAATTTGCGATTTCCTAATGAGAAATCGCACAACTTGGGTGCTTCATATACAGCATTTAAGGAATCGCAATTTGCGATTCCTTAAATGCTGGCGCAAAATTAAGGAATCGCAATTTGTGATTCCTTAATTTTGCGATGCGATTTCAATCATACATCGCATTTTCCGAATTTTTAGTCGCAAACGCTGCTTTTTTGCGAATCGCAGCATTTGCGACTAAAATAAAAAAACGGATGATACATATGCCCCAAAGTCAGGATGGCCTTTCTACCCTGCCAGGTCAGTCCACATAGGTTTATGTTCACACCGGTTCATAGTGATTGATTTCGTTGCAGGTGGCACTCATTTTTTGGGACCAACATATATAATTTCCTCATCAGACTTTCATCCTGGGAAAGAAAGAGAAAAACACTAAATCAGTAAAGAAAGGGAAAGAGAAACATGGAAAAATAATGACAGATGGAGAAAGTAGAGATGGAAAAGAACCTGCAAAAGGGGGTGAAAGAGGCAGGGAGGGTGTGGTGGTGGTTGAAAGAAGCATGGAGTGGAATTAAGACTATATAGCATTTATATTCTGCAACCCAACATTAGATAGTGCTGGTTGCAAGCTGCTGACCAAATCTTTGGACCCACGCTCTTATTATTTTAAAAATTGAGGGCCCCATTAGGATGACGGGCGGACTTTGGTCCGCCCACTACTCTAGCGTTGCTGAGACCGGCCACCAGCGGTGCGGCGGTCCCGCACCACCGATTAGGATGCGACCGCCAGCCCGGCGGTTGCATTCCACATCTTCAACATTGCAGCAGGTGCTGCTTTAAGCAGCACCCACCGCAATGCCAAAGAGGCATGTTGTGCATTGCCAAGCACAACATGGCAGGCACCGCACGGTGCCTGCCACCTTGTGCATGGCAATGACGGGGTGGGGGGGTACCATTGGTACCCTCCAAGTGCACCCCCCACCTCCCCTGGGGGCTGGCAACGGGCCCCCAAAGCACATACCCGCCAGCCTTTCCCTGGCGCCATTGCCGCCATGGAAAGGCCTTTACCACCAGGCATTATAATAGGCTCCACCACCATATAATGCCCAAGCACTGCCCGGTTGGCAATGGTAACGATTGGCAACCAGCGGAAAAGCGGTGGGCGGACTTTCCTTCTGCCGTGGTAGCCCACCACGGTAATATGGCAGGGGGTAAATGTGGCTGTGATGGTAGGTGGATCGCCACCGCCGGAGGGGCGGTGGCGATCCACCCACCATAATAATCACCCCCAAAGAATTGCCTGTTCCAGCCTCGGCTCCACAAAGACATAAACACAATAAAAACTGCAATTCAAAATGAAAGGACTCCCGTAGTGCTTCACAACAAGTGGGGTGCGCCGTATTCTTGTTTATACGACGCATCCCTGCATTTTTTAAATGTCGCAGTGAGGCGCTGCTAAATTGCTTGCAGCGTCGCGCTGTACCATTTCTTTGTGAATATTCCCCAAGGTTCCTCTTTCAGCACTGTAGTTGCTGCCAGATTTTAGAAGGAGGTATTTGTGCAGGAGATACTTGGAGAAGCGCTACTGGTTCTCAAAAACCAGATAGTACAGCATCCCCTTTTTTCTGTGACTCGCTTCATTTTGCCCTTTTTACTGATGTAATTTGTAAACCCCAACTTTTGTATAGCTCTCCATTGCATCACAGGTAGGCTTGCAATAGAAAAACAGTGAAAAACATGGAAAAACATCCACACAGTTAATAATTGAAAAAAATGATGAAAAATAATAAATAAATAAATAATAAAATAAAACATAAAAATAATAAAATAAATAATAAAAAAAACATCCAGACATTTAATCATTACCATATGCAGAACTTTCTCCATGTTGTAAAATCTTTAAGTAAATTGATGCACTGGAAATAAACAGAAATCCAGTTACTGTAAACTTCTGAAATTACTGGGGCACTCGGAGAATGGAGATGGAACGCTCTAATTTCACATAATTACGACGAAATATGAGTCGTATTATTTGTGACAAGCATACTTGCAGAGGTTGCCTAAATTGAAAATGAAAATAGTAACATTAGCAAACAAAAACGAAGCGCCCGAGATTAGGATTCCAGCGCGGGGAGGGCTCGCTGCAGCGCGGGGACTTGGACCAGGATGTCTTCAATGAAAAGCTTGCCTATAACTGCAGACATTGAATCGGAGGTGGCGGCACAGCGCCGGGTCCCGCATACACCAGTGAGCGTTTTCAAAGGTACCACAAATCTTTATGCATGGGAGGGAAATTGCCGCACACACACAATCAGCATTCAGAAGGTCAGCAACTGTGCCGAATTATCCGTGGAAATGCGGATTCCACTGAAGCCATCAATAAATAAAGAGTGACATTTTAAAGGCACGGGGAGCACTTAAAAGGAAATGAAGTTTTGGGCCAGATGGCTCGAGCACTGTAGTCTAGGAACAATTATTCTCCAAGGTAAAGAGCCCCTTGCATAATGTGAACATGAAATAATTGAATTAAGAATCCCTCCTGGCAACTTTACATGGCATGTAATTGCCAAACCTATAAATCGAGTGTTGAGAGAATGACATTTCGCGACTATGACATCACAATGCAGATCTGACTTATGGTATGGAAATATTGAATGACTACAGAGCACATGGATCTAAATGAATTGGACACCCAGGTTTATTAATAAAAACAATGGCTTATTTAAAAAAGACCAACGTTCTAATCATTTTAAAGATTCCATAAATTACAGTACCTTCAAGGAAAAGGGGGAGCTAAAATGATTTTTGGGTGCGTGTCTTTAGTGTTATATTCAGGTTTTATGCTCGTCCACCTCTTTTCCGCTCAACATTTTCCTTTATCGTACATCTTCAAACCATTTTCAATAATTCATTCATCCAGTGATTGCAGCACTGAAATTGGTTGGGGCCCTTCCTGGAAGGATTTTAGGAAGGGGGTTGTGGTTGTCATTTCATTTCTTGTTGTTAAAAGGAGCAAATTGAGGCATTGCACGCCAGCCCTCAAGTTCACAGAAAAACAAATCCATAGAATAAATAATTGGGAAACCATTTCACCAAACTGTTTAATCGAACATTTTGAGGTGAATAGTGTGCACCATTTAATTGAATGTCTTCATTGCTTTTACATGGTATTTTATAGAGCTGTACTTGCTATTATTCTGGAACATGGGCGTTGGAAACATGTATTCTTAGGGGACGTCCTTAAAACTTGTTGCTTTTTTTCCTCGTTCCCCTTTTTTCGTGGCCTTAGGACTCATGGTACTTACTTGATTGGTTTAGGTATTTTACCTGTGAGTGGCCTGTAAAGAGGTATATAACATAGCCAGGGCAGATACTGCACTGGCTAATGGCGGGGTGCAGCATTGATTGTGCCACCCACCAGAATAGCCTTTCAAACATGCATCAAGCCTGCCATTGCAGGCCTGTGGGTGCGCAGTTGCGATTATGCTCAGGTTGCCATTATTAACTCATTAGCCAACCATTAGTGGGCCTACCACGAGAGCACCCCTAGGGTGAACCCTGAAGGGCGGAGCAAGTGGAAGGTGAAAGGCAAGGTAGTGAAGAACCCATATGTGGGTTTTCCCTACGTAGGAGGTCGGCTCTTCCCATGGGACAACCCCGGGGTTTTGCTGATTCTCTGTTAGTGGCCTTAGGGCTCTGGGCACTTTCCCACTGTAAATGCAGTATAAAAGTGTGCACACCCTTCCTACACACGTTAGAAGGTGGTGCTTATATGATATTCTTAAACATGTCCCAAGCCTGCCATTGCAGCCCTCTGCGTGCGCACTTCCACTAATGCTCAGGTTGGCCTTTTTAAACCACTGACCCATCCTAAGGGAACCTTTCACTTCCCCTCGAGAAGCCCCTAGGAAAAGCCTTGGGGTGGTAGGTGAAAGGCAGGGCAGGCACACATGAGGTTTGCTCTTCCCATAGGTTAACATCGGTGAAATTATTTCAAGCTGCAGTAGTGGCTTACAGTGGAGCAGCCTCATAATGTTTCCTATCATTGGATTCACAATGACAAGCCCTTTTCTGTGGTAAAGGTGGATTTCCTATCAATAGCTTAGAAAGTCCACTTCCAGAAAGTGGGCATCTCTCTGCTCCAAAACTCATTGTGTGCCTTTTGGATGGAATCTGGTCCAAGACTGGGGGGGCACATCTGTGAATTTCCCAGCGACAGCTATCAAACATTGGGCATGCAACTGGAACAGACTTCTGCCATTTAAGGTCCTGCCGACTGGATAGATTGAAAGGAGTGGTTTTGACACTTGGCCTCTGGAAGCCAAATCATGGCCCAATTAAAGATTAAGATCTGTATTATACAGCCCCATAGCAGACAGGACTGAAATTTAGGGAAGACATCTGTGGTTCAAAGGAAAACCCTATGAAAAAATCCCACCTTTAAAGGCACACTACACTATAACTACTATTGTCATACTTCAGCAGGGCTGTGATACACTTGTGGGGATGTGGGACCAGACATCCTGGGACTGCGTGGTGCACACTGCCAGAGTATTTCTGTTGTGCAAAAGTAGGATTACTGCCATTGGAAGGGACTGTCCGCCCTTCCTAAAGAGTGGCTGGCATAGGTTTACTACCTGCTGCTGTGTGGCACCCTGAAGTGTGCTCTCCAATGGCTTGTTGGCTTGCCCCTTGTTCTCTTTTGGAGGTCACAGGGCCATCAAAGATCTCCTGTGAGGGACTCACATGTCTATGTCTGACACCTAGTGAGCAGTGCCCCCTTAAGTGCCAACATCATATGCTGGATCCCAACTGGTAGTGTGGCCTGAGCGTGGAACTAAGTATAGTGCCTGGAGACCGGATTGGCTTGTGCAGAGACCCAAAAGTACTACCCGTATCTAAGGAGTGTGGCTCCGACATCATGGGGGCCTCAACATGCATAAGCATCTTGTTGGTGGTCAGCGGCTTCACTGGTTGTGGGATCTAGTGTGGCCCACTTTGTCGAACATGCTGCATCTCTCTTCTCTCGTGGGACACGCTGACTGCATACTCATTGTGTGCAATATCAGATTCACAGGTTGCAACCCTCGGAAGGAGGGCATACCTGTAGTTGTGCCTCATTCTACCTCGTGCAGCACTGCTAAACATGTGCCTGTGTGTGTGACAGGAATTGTCCGGTGTGACCCGTATCAAAGTGCACCAACATTTGTGCCTCATTTCCAGGGAGATAGAGAATTGGCAACTCTTCTTTGTATGTAACTGGTAGTGTCTGGTGCACCAGTATCTATGCGCACTAGACTTGGTGCCTTTTTTCCAGGGAGGGACGGTATTTGCAACTCTTCGTTGTGTATGACTGGTATTATCTGATGCAACCTGTTTCAATGTGCAGCAGACGTTGTGCCTCATTTCAGGGAGGTACAAAATTTGCAACTGTTCATTATGTGTGACCGGAACTATCTGGTGCGACTTTCATCAATGCACATCAAACATTGTGCCTCATTTCCAGGGAGGTGCAGATTTGTGTTCTGTTGTGCCTGGATTGCCTGGGTGCTACTTTAATCTATGTGTGTCTGATGGGGTGCCTCCTTCTACCAAGATGCTCCCCTGCTTCACGCCCATCCCCCATTCATAGATTTTTCCTTTCGTGCCCTCAGTGCAGTGAACTAACTGCCCTCTCCTCACCTGGCCAGATAACTTTGTGTTGCTAGATAGTATTGCCTGGATCCGGCCTGGGTGGTGAGAGTAATTGACTGGGCTAAGAAAAGTTTCCGAGAGCAATCGGAAGCGGGTCAAGAGCCTGTATCGGAATGTGGATCTCTAGAAATCCCTGCGAGCATAGGAGGAGGCCCATGCAGAAGGGTCAATGCATGGTGGGGAAGATTTTGGGTATGGGGAGGGATCAGAGCTGACACAGGAATTTTCTGATGGACTACCTGTGGACGGGGGAACACTTTTCTTTCAAGGCGGGGAGTCTTCTTGGTCACAGGCAGTAGTTTATTCTACAGAGCCATGTCCTCCGAAGAGCTGGAGTACAGAAGGTAAGAAAGGACGCTGAAGTTAGAGCTTGCCAGACAGGAAAAGGAACAGGCCCTGGCTCTTGCTAAATTAGAAAAAGAACGTTCCTTGCCAGATTGGAAACTGAGCTAGCCCTGAATGAGAAGAGGCTATCCATGGAATAGAAAAAGATGGCCCTTGAGCTTAGCCTCAGAGAGTTAGACGTTAGAACCCTACAAATCAGGTCCCACTGCAGTAATGGTGGCAGTGCACCTGCTGAGTCCAACAGTGAGAGTAGAGGTTGCATCCCAAAGAATATAGTACAAGATTCCTGTTGAGAGGGGCATTAAGAAATTGCTGGCAGTCTATGAGGTGGCTTTGACAGAGCATGGGGTCCCAGAGGATATCTGGGTAGGTAACTTGTGGCAGTACTAAGCTGGGGGAGACACCCTCCCTACATAGGCAGAGAAGGACAAGGTGAGCTACCCGCTCAAGAAAGCCATTTTGATCAATACGTTTGGGGGAGGACCCAAACTGTCAGTCCCAGGGGGGTGGATTTCCTTCTCTACTCTGTAAATACATTGAGGGATGGCTCTCAGGCAGATGTGATGGCTATTTCCCCACCATGGGTGGGGGAGATTTGTGTTAGTGTAGCCAGTTCCTCATGGAACTGGGTGAGGAATGGGTACCATATTACTTCTCAAAGTGAGGTGAGAATCGGGCCGGCAAAAGCCCAGGATGCCCTATGCCCAGCCCCGGGGTCTGATGTATTTGAAAAGGGAGCGCCAGGTGGAGAAGCTGGCCTGTGCCAGGAGAAACTTCGCTGGATGGGGGCCCCCTAGTGACAGATGAACGTTGGGGAGTGACCAGAACCAGTGACCTACCAGTTCGGAATTGGGGGTGTACGGGTTCTCTAAATGGGGATGGGGGATCAGTGTGTTGCTCATAGGCGTGATCTTTCCTGTGTCATAGCTTTATCACTCTATTTTTGTTGGAGATAGTACCAGCGGTTGCCTTTATGGACGTAATCTCTCACCTTTTCCACAGACTAGCTGGCTGAACCCCTCTGGGGAAAGAAGTTTTTTCTTAGGTGTAAACTGAGTCACAGCAGGACCTAGGCTCCGCTCCTTGTGCTGCGTGCCTCTCCGCCCCAAGGAAGGGTGAGAGAGGAACTCCTTGCTGTCTCTGCTTCCTGACTGCATCTGCTGCCACCTGCGTATTGTCTGTCGCCCACCTCTATTTAGCCCAGAAGGCTTCCCAGGCCTGCAACTCACCTCTACACATCCCCTTCTCATTAACACTACTCCTGGCCTCTTCTTCTTTGCTGCCTCTCTGCTCTCAGCCCCACCTCTCGACACTGGGGGCATATTTACTTAGAGTTCATGCAACACAGCCAACAAGTAAAGTTGCTGAGCTGGGCTGAGTAAACGGGAAGGAGCAGAACTGCACCATATCTACTTATGAGTGGCACAGTTCTGCTGTTTCACTGCGCTGGCACACTTGTGGTTGCCTTGTGCCAATGCAGGATCCCTTACACCGTAGCGCAAGGGTGCCTATGTTGTACAGAGCATAATTTATGTGCCAGAAGGTGTTCCTTCCTGCAGAAAAACTAAGCTTAAAGATAATTTCTTCTTTGCTTGTGTGCCTTAGACTGCGGTGCATGTGCATAGAAGAAAAAGGGATCAAATTAAAACATTCCTCCTTGTTATGTCTGCCTCAGGGAGGTGGAGGATTGTGGCACTAATCTCTGTCTACAATTCTTTCTAGATAGAGGTTTGCATCAAACACATGGGTGGTTGTAAGAGAACGCCCATGCCCCACCCATAGAACAGCCCCTTGACACAAAATAATGCAAGGCATCACATTGGGTTATTCATGTTGGTTTGTAAACCCCAGCAGAAGACTTAGGGGTTCATTAGGATGTCAGGCAGTGGCACCAGCGCAGTGCTGACGGGGCGGAAAAACGCCTTATTCCGCCCGCGAGCAGCGGGAAACACGTCCGCCATATCAGCATAGCAAAACATAGGTCAGTTCCCGTCTTCTGCGAAGCGCACCTCCATCAAAGTTCGCCTGCCACCGCGGCGGTGGGAGCCAATGGAGACTCACCGCTGTGCGGAATGACGTCCGCCCCGCTCCACAAATTGGAATGGCCCAAACAAGCAGACGCACCGCAGCGGAGACACCGTCGGAAACTCGACAGCAGAGTGCGATAGCAGAGACCCGGTCCACACCACCCGGTCACGACCGCCATGGACCCAGCTCTACATGTGTTTCCGGTAGTGTATCTGCTACAGCACTATCATCTAATGGGCCACAGGTACACAACTATACAAATACAACACACAACACACGGGCTGACACAGGGTGCAAAACCACAACAGACACCCTGCTGGGGGTAACAACACATCCATAAGGGCACCCACACATGACCCACCTGCCACCAAGTCACCCCACTGCATCCTGGACACATATCAACCGCGAACATGCAGCAATGTCCAGGAGCCGGTCACGGCACCGCAGCGGTCAACACATGCGCACAATGCAGAAGGCTGGACCAGTCCAAGGCATGGGCAGGGCACAGAGACCACAGGGACACACCCCCTCCAACCACACATCACCATCAAGTCACAGGCCAGGTGCCCATCCTGTGCACCCCCATGCACACCAACAAGCAAAAAGCACAGCAACAAGCAAGCACAATCCACACCCTGCACCACACACCAAACAACCAGGGAGACAGCCACTGCAGGAGTGGCTGACAAGGAACACACAACACCAGTGCCACATACACTGAAGGCTGCAAATACTTGCCCGTACATACACACAAAAACAAACACACATCCTGGGTGTAGTCACAAACATAACACACACACAGGTATGCCTGAACAGATGCCTGCCCAAAAACAACACACAAACACTACAGGAACACACACAGAACCCATCAGAAACAGACATACCCTGTCAGCCAAACTGTGGAAAGGCAATGGGAGCACAGAGACAACAGGAGTGCACAACCTCATCACTCAGGAACAAAACACACACAACATACCACAAATCACACAAGAAGTGCACCAGCACAGAACTACACTGCCACATGAAACCAACCACAGATGCACATGAATTCAAAATTGAACAAACATCATAGGACATCAGGGGATGCACATCAGACAATGCCAAGGCCACATGCACACAGCACTGTATGCACAACAAGCAGTGTGTGCACACCAAGCATAACAGTCACACACAGACATGACTGGCACAACCTCAACACACACAACTCAAATCAGCACAGCACAAACACAACAGCACACCCGGGAAGTGAAGCAATACCACAGCCAACACACATACACCTTACACAACAACAACAGATGCACCACTCTGGGATACAAGAGCACAACCATCTTGACCAGAGCACTGGGCAGCACACACAGCTGAAGTGCACATGAGCAATCCTGGTTCTAAATGCTAGGGTTTTTGTATAGAGGATTAAGGCGCTCTGCATAAATTAATGGTAGTCTGTTGACAGCGTTCTATTTATAGATGGTGCTGACAGGAAAGGGGTGACCCTATAAACCCCTTAGATATGATTGTGAGCCAACCACATGAAACAATTGCAAAACATCCTTTGCACACATACACTTGATAATAAACAAAGTACATTTGTTATCCAAACATCAAAAAAGATCTCATGTTGCTTTTTCTTTTTTTTTTCCTTTAATATTGCGTTGGTACAGAGAACAGCCAGCCGACCCGTGTTTCGTCTAAGATACAATGATCTCTGACTCTTCAGGGCTGGAATTAATACAAAGGAACTCACTTAATACATGTTAAACATAAACAAATTTCATTATACAGGTTCCAAATCTGGAATAGCACTAGACATCAAAGGCACTAGTGGAAACCAACGTGCGAGAAAAGGGCGAGTGCAGAGAAGGCAGAGATAACTGCGTGATAGGCCTGAACGGGCGTACTGATTGACAGGCCAAAAGATAGGTCTTATGAAAGACAAAAATGTGACAGAAAAAGGGGTATTTCCGTCACATCAAGAATTGGTAAAAGGAATGAACAGGAGATAAAGGACATGCAAGGTGCTTGCCACGTGAGGATAATGTAAAATAATTGTGCCACAGGCCCCCATGCCGGTAAACAACCTTTACGACGCAGACAAAACAGCGCAGTACCATTACAACGCAGCTTTTAAAACGCAAGTCGTTACCACGACTTGCACTGGGGGCGCTCTAGACTAAGGAATAGTAGATTTACTATTCCAACACCTTCCCTACTGTACGTAGGCTGGAGTTGGAATAGTAAATTATACTATTCCTAAGTCTAGCACCCTACAGCGCAAGTCGTGGTAACGACTTGCGTTGAAAAAACTGCGTTGTGATGTACCGCGATCATTTTGATCGCGTGGTTACATCATACACCCCCCACGCTACCAGTGAAAAAACAACTGCGAAGTATAACATCAAGGTGTCGCCCAATCAGAGATCCAGGCATAGTGCAGTGTGAAAAGATCTACCTGGAGCTGACCAAATAAGATACACATACCTCGAGTCACAATGGACAGTACCGTATCGTCTGAAATTTAATAAAAGAAATGGCACACAGGAAGGAGTGATGAGAGAGGCGAAAGAGTATCAGAATAAAAAGCCCTTAAATAAGTGGAAATCCAAAGAATTCACACTTGTAGTCAGTACATATCACAATCAGTAGCAGGCTCATAGTAAAGATTCACCCCAGAGCCGATAATAATTCCAAACCGGTTAGGTTCAAAGCGAATTAAGAGAAAGGCAAAATCAATCTTCGTGTATCAGTCGTGGTGCCACAAATAAAGAAATACAGGGTTTGATAATCCAAATTAAAGACACCCTAAGGGGAGTATAAAAAATTTAAATAGAGACTAGAGCACATCGTCACCAATGCTTCAGTTAGGTTAAAAGCGAAATAGCGATCAAACTGATAGAAAAGGAGAAGCCCAGCTTGTTGACCAATTGCCCAAGGTACCCATGAAGTTAGTATGGAGGATGCCATAGTCAGAATGGGGAATGGAGACATGTGTTGAAACTGCAGAAAACAACAGCGTCTCAAAATGCCTGGTAAAAGGAGAGCAAAGGCAAGGGATACTACTAATTAGTGAAAATATTCTAAGAAAACAAAGTTTAAGCAAACCCTATGAAATCTCCTGTCACCTTAATACATATGGACAGAACCGCCTCACCTTCACAGAGTAATGCGAAGATCGGGAGGCCGATATGGGGTCAGACAGAAAGATTGAATTCACGTAGAATAATCTAAGGGCCATCAAAATAAAGAAATATTCAGCCGAATTAATGATAAGGCTGAGGAGCAATTCAGATTAGTATAAACAAGTGAAAAGCACTTACATTGGGGAGCGAACAAAATTTAGTCTGCATGATGCAGACACGTGTGAGTGTCTTCTCAGAATCGACCTGGAATGTAAATCAAACATCCGGGTATAAAGACGGTAAAGAAATGACTAAATAATCCAATCAATAGCAATATCTAGCTGACCAACAGTATTAAAAAGAACTTACAATTTGCAGATACTGGACCCCGCGTCTCTGCAAATTCGTAGACGAACCGGAAGGATACGCCTGGACTAGAAATAGCTTCCGGAATTGAAAGAACTAGACCAGATGTAAAAAAGACAAGCACCGGAAGTGTAGTATCTTGAAAGTAAATCAATGCTTCCTGTAGGACACAGTAGTAGTAAATTAGAACATAGTCAGATTATGTGGAAACAACATAATGCTGCATTTATTGTCTGAGTATAAAACCAGAGAGGAGAAAACGTGGAGGAGGGGCATTTAGTCAATAAATGTTAAGAGTTGGTCTTGAACAATGAAAATAAAGGCCGGTATACTGAAATTGTCAAGCGTGTGAGAATACTAAGAAGCAGGACGCGTTGTCCAAGATATTGCGTTGAGAGTAGCAATTGCAAATTTTTGGCAGAGAGCAACCAATGAGGATTGTACATGGAGGTCTCCTTCAAACGGTACTCATTCAGGAATGATTCGAGGAGACGTGCATCACAATCTTACAAATTGGTCAAATTACATCATGAAATGTACAAAAGTCAAATTTTGAAAAAGGGACCATATGATATTGCGTAGATTAGTGCTAGGTGGTGCCATTGTAACTCACCCATTATTCAGTGATGTGCAAAAGTATAGAACATATGCTGTAGAGCATGTATTCATGTATCTCAAGGAAAGTAATTAAAATACACGAAACATCAATTGTAAATACTAACATAGTACTATCATCATCAGCTCATTTTCGAGTTTACAGCATGTGCTCCACAGTGATTTAAAATACAGTGTAAATGCAATTAATCAAGAAAAAGAGGGGGGTGGTTCGCCATAACCTATAGGAGTTTACAACATCTACTCCTAGCTGTCATACAAATGGTATGAAACTGTACAAGAGAAAAGAGTGTACTGTAAGACCCATCCCACCCTTATCCGTTCGAACAGCACCCCCTGAAGGTTAATTGCCCAGAAAATATTGCATTTCGGAATCGCAGTTCAACCCATGTTGTACTGAATGCAAGCGCATGATCCACATGGCCTCTGTTCTTCTAAGGTATAGCTCCCTATTGCCACCTCTTTGACTAGTATCAATTATTTTGATTCCAAAGAAAGTGATTTCTTTGCATGCCCCTTGTGCACCACACAAAGCTGCATGTGTGGCCACTGGGTATCTGGTGTCACATTGTTTTAAAGCCCTAACGTGTTCAGAGATTCTTTCTTTAAAGGGCCGAATTGTGCTGCCCACGTACTTCTTCCCTCATTTGCATTTGATAATGTAGATTACAAACTTAGTGGTGCAATTGCTCGTGATTTCGTATGTTTTGTTGTTGGGACCAGAACGTTTTCACTCTATGTTGAGCCCATTTACACACGCCAAAACACCCACATCTGTGAAAACCCCTGGAGTGTGGAGTCAGCCATGTATCAGTTTGCACCATTTTGGGGACAGAGGGGCTAAATCTGGTGCGAAGAGTTCTCCCTCGTCTGTATGTCATTTGGGGGTGGCTAGTAATGCTGTCCGCCGAAGTACTGTCAGCAAGAAGTATGCCCCAATGTTTATTCATGCTTTTCCGTAGGGTGCGACTGAGATCATTAAAATCTGTGATCCTGCGTACAGTCTGATCATTACTCGTACTGTCAGGCCTGGTTTTGAGTGTATCTTCTCTTTTGATATTAGCAATCCTCTTCCCTGTCTTTTTCAGATGAGTTGCAGGATAACTCCTTTTGTGGAATCTCACCTTCATGTCCTGTAAGCACTCTTCAAATTCTTTATCATCACTGCAGTTGCATCTAGCTCTTATGTATTCACCAAATGGGATGGATCTGATCTGGTGAATAGGATGAAAGCTGTCTGCATGAAGAACAGAGTTGCAGGAAGTACCCTTGCGGTAGAGTCGAATATTGAGTTTGTCCTCTTTTATGTATAGTTCAATGTCTAAGAAAATGAAACTAGTCCTGCTGTGTTCTATGGTGAATTGCATGCCGTAATCATTTGTGTTCAGGTGGTTACAGAATTGTTCCAATTGGGTCTCAGAGCCAGACCACAATGGAAGGCATTCGTCAATGTACCTGCCCCAGTAGATAATATGGTTCAGCCATAGTGCACCTTGTTTGCTCCAGATCCAGTCATTTCTAAACAACCCATGTAAAGGTTGGCAAACGAGGGTGAGAATTTAGATCCCATCACCACACCTCTCGTTTGCCTGTACCAACTACCCTCAAACATGAAAAATTGTTATCCAGAACAAGACGCATCATGCCAATAAGCATTTTGTTGTGTAGCCATTGGGCAGCTGGTCTTTTGTTGAGCAGGCGTGTAATGGCCTCTAGTCCTTTGTCTGGCTGAATACTAGTGTAAAGTGCAACAACGTCTAGTGTAGCCAATAACATCCCTGGCTGCCACTGTACGTCTGTCAGGATGCCTAGGATGTGTTTGGGTCTTGAATGTAGCTGGCTAGTGTGCGTACAAGAGGGCCTAAGAAAATATCCAGATATTCAGATGATTTTTCAGTGGGCCCAACAATCCCTGAGACAATTGGCCTACCCAATAAAAAAGGGCATGTTTTTATGTACCTTTGGTAGGGTATAAAGAACTGGGTATGTGGGTCTGAAAACTTTAAGATAGGCATGCTCATCATCATCAAGAAGTCCCTGTGTGTGCCAGACTAACAGTTGTTTATTGATGAGGGTGCATAGAGGACCTGTCGGATTATGATTGATTGGCTCATAGCATGTTGCACCACTAAGTTGAGTCCTAATACTCTTTGTTCATGACAACAACATTTCCTCCTTTGTCCGCCTCTCTTATTAGTATTTCATTATCACAGCTCAGAGTTTTGAGTGCCTGTCTCTCACCAGACCTCAAATTGTCATGCTAGAATCTACGTTTTCTGGTCATTCTGCGATCATAGTCATCCAGGTCCTCAAGGACCCTTTTGTGAAAATTGACAATTGTGTTTCCACCCGGCAGGGATGGCGTCCACCTTGATTTACTTTTAAGGCCACTAGATAGTGAGAGGTCAGCATCAATGTCTAGTTCCTCCAAGAGTCGTGTCATAGCATAGGGAGATTCTTCAACCTCTGTGATAGATAATAATAATCTTGGTGCTTGTATGTCCTGGATAGTAGGGACATCACACACATTACCAAAAGCAGTCTTAGCAATCTTTTTATTAGTAGTCGGGTTGCAAGCAAAGAATTTTTTCATTTTCAGGCTGCATATAAATTTGAATAAATCAACCTTCAATTTACAAGCATCTCCGGTTTCCCATGGGTTAAAGCTCAGACCCCTGCCAAGTAGGGAGATCATATCTGTAGTGAGTGTCTTAGATGAAAGGTTGATAACCTGAACACAGTTGTCTAGAGCTTTTATGTGTTCCCCCCTTTGCCCGACCTGAGTTTCTTCCTGTATTCCTCTTTTTCCACCCCTTTTGCCTCTACGGGTTTTGCCTTTGCTCCCGCATGTGTGCCCTGTAACCTGTTGCCTCTGCGAACAGTCCGAACCTCTCGTAAAAAAGACGAGGTAGTAGGACCAGTGGCTGTATTATTGTCGTTTTCGCTATCATTAGAGGGTGGTGCGCTCATTGATGTGGAGCTAGAGGAAATTAAAATAGTATCTACTCTGGGTATTATGTCTTGCTTGGCACTGGTGTGGATTATAGAATCATATTTTCTGGCATAGGTGAAAATTCTCCCTGTCTTGTAATCCACCTCATCTCTTTTCAGTTGTCGTGATTTTCTGTGTTTAATCTTTCTCTGGTGTATCTTCATGACCTCTTTAAGGATAGCATAGTTTTTTCTGTCACATCCTTAAGATTGAGGTCCCTGATCTTCCTTTGTAATGTGTCTATTTTAGCTTGTACCTTCCCCACTTTCCTTTCAGCACTCTCTATCAATATGTGCATTAATGTGAATGAATTCACATTAAGGGACTCTTCCCATTTAGCCAACAAATCATCATCTAATTCATCATAGGTGGGCAGAATATTTTTCCGTAGCCCTCTAGGTATTATTTTTAATCTAAAGTACTGTTCAAGAGTAGCCCCATCCCACCACCGAGCATTTTGTTTTTTTTTCAATCTCTCAAGGTTTAATTTTTTTTATTTTAAGCCCTTGTTGTGAGATTTGTTCCCACTAGTGAAGGGGTTGTCAGTGTTAGCACCTGTGGTAAGGTTGCCAAACAGTTTGTCTGCTTCTTTGTCTCTATCCATATTCTAGCAAAAATCAGGACTTAATGGTAAGCACAATTGAAACCGTTGCGGCTGCCTTTACCTCAAGCAGAAAATTGGTACTAAATGCTAGGGTTTTTGTATAGAGGATTAGGGCGCTCTGCATAAATTAACAGTGGTCTGTTGGACAGCGTTCTATTTATAGATGGTGCTAACAGGAAAGGGGTGACCCTACTAACCCCTTAGATATGATTGTGAGCCAGCCACATGAAACAATTGCAAAAGGTCCTGTGCACACATACACTAGAAAATAAACAAAGTACATTTGTTATCCAAACATCAAAACAGATCTTGTGTTGCTTTTTCTTTTTTTGTTCCTTTAATATTGCGTTGGTACAGAGAACAGCCAGCCGACACGTGTTTCGTCTAAGATACAATGATCTCTGACTCTTCAGGGATGGAATTAATACAAAGGAACTCACTTATTACATGTTAAACATAGCAAATTTCATTACACAGGTTCCAAATCTGGAATAGCACTATACATCAAAGGCACTAGTGGAAACCAACGTGCGAAAAAAGGGCGAGTGCCGAGAAGGCAGAGATAACTGCGTGATAGGCCTGAACGGGCGTACTGATTGACAGGCCAAAAGATAGGTCTCCTGAAAGAAAAAATGTGACAGAAAAAAGGGTATTTCTGTCACATCAAGAATTGCTAAAAGGAATAAACGGGAGATAAAGGACATGCAAGGTGCTTGCCACGGGACGATAATGTAAAATTATTGTTCTACAGGCCCCCATGCTACCAGTGAAAAAACGACTGTGAAGTATAACATCAAGGTGTCGCCCAATCAGAGATCCAGGCATAGTGCAGTATGAAAAGATCTACCTGGAGCTGACCAAATAAGATACACATACCTCGAGTCACAAATCATGTTTCAGTGGGCCCACCAATCCCTGAGACAATTGGCCTACCGGGGGAAAGGGCATGTTTTTATGTACCTTTGGTAGGGTATAAAGAACTGGGTATGTGGGTCTGAAAACTTTATGATAGTGCACCACCCTCTAGTGATAGCGAAACAGACAATAATACAGCCACTGTTGCCTACTATCTCGGCTTTTTTTCGAGAGGTTCGGACTGTTCGCAGAGGCAACAGGTTCCAGGGCACACATGCGGGAGCAGAGGCAAAACACTTAGAGGCCAAAGGGGTGGAAAAAGAGGAATGACAGAGGAATGGATCCACATTCAATTTCAGTAAACCGGCCTTTATTTTCATTGTTCGAGACCAACTCTTAACCTTTATTGACTCAATGCCTTTCCTCCGCTTTTTCTCCTCTCTGGTGTTATACTCCGAATATAAATGCCGCATTATGTTGTTTCAACATAATCTGACTATGTTCTCATTTACTACTACCGTGTCCTACAGGCAGCATTGATTTGCTTTCAAGATACTACACTTCAGGTGCTTGTCTTTTTTACAACTGGTCTAGTTCTTTCAATTCCGGAAGCTATTTCTAGTCCCGGCGTATCCATCCGGTTCGTCTACGAATTTGCCGAGCCACGGGGTCCAGTATCTGCAAATTGTAAGTTCTATTTAATACTGTTCGTCACCTAGATATTGCTATTGATTGGATCATTTAGTCTTTTCTTTACCGTCCTTATACCCGGATGTTTGATTTACATTCCAGGTCGATTCTGAGAAGACACTCACACATGTCTGCATCATGCAGACTTAATTTTGTTCGCTCCCCAATGTAAGTGCTTTTCACTTTTTTATACTAATCTGAATTGCTCATCAGCCTTATTATTAATTTGGTTGAATATTTCTTTATTTTGATGGCCCTTAGATTATTCTATGTGAATTCAACCTTTCTGACTGACCCCATATCGGTTTCCCGATCTCCGCATTACTCTGTGAAGGTGAGGCGGTTCTGTCCATATGTATTAAGTTTAGTAGTAGTAAAGTTAGGACTCCTAAACTGAGAAAAATCCGAATTTTAAGACTTTCGTTATTCACAGAAGGCATTCAGGAGTCCTAAAGTTAGGAGTCCTGACTTTACTACTACTAAACTGAGAAAAATCCTAATTTGAAGACTTTCGGTATTCTCAGAAGGCATTTAAGAGTCCTAAACTTCTGTGAATACCGAAATGAGTAAGTGCCTTCTGTGAATACCAAAATGGTAGTAGGTTTAGGATTTCGTCTTAAGTTAGTTCTGTGAATCGGGCTCTAAAAAGAGAACTGCATGACAGGTAAAACAGCCATCACAGATAACACTAGTATTAGTGTCTGAATGGACCCTGCCACCCGTGTTTAAAAATGTGATGCGGCCAAAGAGCTTGGCAATGTTTAAGTGACACATAGAGCATGTGACAAAGGCAACCAAATACACACACCAAAAGAACTGAAATCAGCAAGGACACTGACAAAACAGACACTGTCTTTATTCCCATATTGCATAGATGTGACAGTAGAACAACAGTGGACAAGAGCAAGGCACATAATGCTGATCCTATGCAAGATAATCTGCACAGGCAAACTCCAAACAGGAAGGCCAGTGTCCATGGCAGGTGGCACAGCAAGTACATGAGAGGCTGCACAGGGGAGACTCCAACACAGCAGAGCAACAGGGCCAGTGTCGATGCCACAGGGGAGAGTACAACACAGCAGAGCAACAGGGCCAGTGTCCATGGCACAGGGGAGACTTCAACACAACAGAGCAACAGGGCCAATGTCCATGGCAGGTGGCACAGCAAGTACACAAGAGGCTGCACAGGGGAGACTCCAACACAGCAGAGCAACAGGCCCAGTGTCCATGGCACAGGTGAGACTCCAACACAGCAGAGCAACAGGGCCAGTGTCCATGACACAGGTGAGAGTAAAACACAGCAGAGCAACAGGGCCAGTGTCCATGGCCCAGGGGAGACTTCAACACAGCAGAGCAACAGGGGCAGTGTCCATGCCACAGGGGAGAGTACAACACAGCAGAGCAACAGGGCCAGTGTTCATGGCACAGGGGAGAGTACAACACAGCAGAGCAAAAGGGCCAATGTCCCTGGCACAGGGGAGAGAACAACACAGCAGAGCAACAGGGCCAGTGTCCATGGCACAGGGGAGAGAAAAACACAGCAGAGCAACAGGGCCAGTGTCCATGGCAGGTGGCACAGCAAGTACATGAGAGGCTGCACAGGGGAGACTCCAACACATCAGAGCAACAGGGCCAGTGTCCATGGCACAGGGGAGAGAAAAACACAGCAGAGCAACAGGGCCAGTGTCCATGGCACAGGGGAGAGAAAAACACAGCAGAGCAACAGGGCCAGTGTCCATGGCAGGTGGCACAGCAAGTACATGAGAGGCTGCACAGGGGAGACTCCAACACATCAGAGCAACAGGGCCAGTGTCCATGGCACAGGTGAGAGTGCAACACAGCAGAGCAACAGGGCCAGTGTCCATGGCAGGTGCACAGCAAGTACATGAGAGGCTGCACAGGGGAGACTTCAACACAGCAGAGCAACATGGCAAGTGTCCATGACACAGGGGAGAGTACAACACAGCAGAGCAACAGGGCCAGTGGCCATGGCAAAGTGCAGAGTCAGGACATGAGAAGCTGCACAGTGAGTGTGTTTCCCTGTACCACTCCATGGGCAGCAACACATCCAGGTAGTAAACAATGGGCAGGACTAGCACACCTGTATGAGAGACAGGTGTATGAGGGGGACTACCACTCACTCTTGGCTGTCAGGCTGACTTGGAGCTGGCTGTGTGTCGGGGACAGCAGGAACACTTGATTGGGGAGAGAGAGGCCCTGGTGATGTAGGGCTATCAGCTTGGCAAGCTGGCGGGCTGTTTGGACCAGGTGGTGTAGTGGCACGTGGAGGTGGAGTCTTGCAGACCTGTGAGACAGTGTAGGTGGGAGAGGTTTGAGGGGTGCCTTCCACTTCTTGGGAATTCGAAATGCCTTCCCTGTACTGGGGTCAATGGGAACTGGTGATGACACAACATGCATACACACCAACAGAGCTGCATCAGGTGCAGACACTGGCACTCCCTCTGGTGACGTGCTGGATCCTGCGGAACGCTTTGTCTGGCCACGCCCATGGACCACCTTCCCCTGTTTGCCAGGTGTACCCCCTACAGTGACCTCCTTTGCTTGTTTGCCAGGTGTCCCCCCTACAGTGCCCTCCTTTGCCTATTTGCCAGGTGTCCCCCTTACAGTACCCTCCTTTGCCTGTTTGCCAGGGGTAGCCCCTACAGTGCCCTCCTTCACCTGCTTCACTGGGCTTGGAATTGGAGTTGATGTGGTGGGGGAATGTGGCCCTGAGCCCTTCCTAGGTGTACGCTTGCCAAACAAGACCTCCTCAGTGGGCATAGACACTGCATGCCTAGCTCTGCGTGATGTTTTAGGGACAGGGGAGTCCTTCGCTGGTGATGCCTCTGAGGCATGGGAGCCTGATGTCTGATTCATTGCTTTTTTGGCCTTGCTCTTCCCTGACGGGCTCTTGTCTTTGCATTCTGGGGTGGCTCTGCTCTTCTGCGGGGATGGTGTCTGTGGGCGGGCCTGCTTGGGTTGTTTCTGCTGGGTGCTTCTTGTGCTGTATCGTGACTGTGACCCATGGGAACTGTGGTCAATATCATCCAATGTGGCCACTGACTGGGGGGTGGACAAAGCCCCTGGAGCAGGAATGGGAGTATGTGCCTGTTGAAGGGCAGACATCACTGTGGACGACAAAGCCTGGACTGTACGGTGTAGCCCACCCACGTCAGAGTGTATGCCCTCCATTTAGGCAACCACCTGGCCTAATTTTTTGTCATGGTCACTGAAGGCATTGAGCAGGGCTGTCTAGCCCACAAAAATTTGGCGCAGGAGCTTTACAGACTCAGCACTGAGTGCAGCAGGAGGGACAGGTGCAGGCTCAGCGGTGCCAGGT
Source organism: Lissotriton vulgaris (assembly GCF_964263255.1). Classification (NCBI taxonomy): domain Eukaryota; kingdom Metazoa; phylum Chordata; class Amphibia; order Caudata; family Salamandridae; genus Lissotriton; species Lissotriton vulgaris. The sequence goes on along the minus strand of NC_141691.1, from coordinate 1,970,973,589 downwards.
GTGAATCTAACTCGTCCCCTCTTACTGACACGGACACAGGCAGCACCATAGGAAGTGGATGGAAGGCTGGCCACTGGTCGCTGTGTGGTAGAAGATGATGCAGAGTCCCCATTCTCTGTGCCTGCCAACATGGATGCATCACCGCTGCCATCAGAAGATGTAGTACTTTGTGTCTCAGGCAGGGATTCCTCCTGCATACTCCGGTCCCCCTCAGATGCGCTGGTGAGCTCTGTGTTACTGGGCTCTGGTGCAGCTGTAGTACTACTCTCGCCAACACTGGTTTCCGGCTCCTGTTCCTCCGTGTCCACTGGCAATTCTGCATGAGAGAGAGATGCAGAGTTGTGTTAGTGTCATCATCAGGACAAAGCAATTCAATCAATGCAGTACAGGAGATGCCAAAATCCACATGGTGACCACCACACCCTGCAATTGCGATTCTCCTATTAACATGACCAGAGAATCTGGATTTCATTAAAGACACGGAGGCTACATTATGCATTTATCCTTTAATAGCAACTCACACAGCCGCACTACATCACAAAGGATAAAGTTCTAGAGTCATAACAAAGGATGTATCTAGGAGATGATCTGCCTCTTTTAAAAGAATCGCAGCAGGAAGAACTTCAAAAGGAACTGAGAGATCCGGTAACGGGAAACAACTTCATGAGATGAAACATCAAGGAAGGAACTTCAGCAAGTCAAAGGCCAGCCGGTTAAACGGAGTTGCCTGAAAGAAAGAAATGAGTAAGAACCAAGAGCCTGAAGAGTAAATTCATCACATGGTTATAGAAAAGATTAAAACCAATTGAAGCAATTCATAAAGTCATGCACAAATACAATACATCAAAGATGTAGATGTAATGAGTTAAACCCTCAAGTTGTGAAAGGGAGGAGGGAGGGATAATGTCAGCCTCCGTGTCTTTAATGAAATCCAGATTCTCTGGTCATGTTAATAGGAGAATCGCAATTTCATTACAAGACCGGAGGCTACATTATGCATGTTCGTAGCCCCGAAGGACCACCTCAGACATATGCTCGATAGGCTTACAGTAATGACGAGCAAAGGTATTAGCATTTGACCAGTCAGCAGCTTTCAGAATATCATCCAACTTACCACCAGACCAGAAGGACTTACTGGCCATAGCTCCTCTGACAGAATGAGCTTGGAACTTAGAGAGGTCAACACCAGCGAGCTTCATGGTAGACTTAACCCATCTAGCAATGGAGCTGGAAGAAACAGGTTTGAAAGGTTTCACAAAGGAAACTAAGAGTTGATTTGCGCCATTGGGGCGCAGGAGAGACATCCTAGCGTCATATTCTTTCATGCAAGCAACCACACAAAGTTTAGGTAAGGTGTCAAAACGAGGATAGAAGATAAAATCTGACATCGTTTTGGTTCTTCTAAGTAATTCGAACTTGACACCAAACATATCATAACATCTATTAGAAATGTCTAAACTTCTGATGTCAGAAACCCTCCTACAGGAAATTAAGCACAAGAGTGTAGCAAGCTTAAAGGAGAGGAACTTTCTATTAAGGGAAGAATTATCTGGCCAGGAACAAAAAAGGTCTAAAATGCACTTGACATCCCAAAGGGTCTGGTATTTAGGCCTAGGGGGTCTCCTAAGTCTTATACTCTTGAGGACCCTACAAATGATAGGATTTTTACTTACCGATTTACCGTTGATAGGAGCATGACCAGCGGAGATTGCGGATCTGAAGCAGTTAATAGAGCGATAGGAAAGGCCTCTGTCAAATTGTTCGACTAGAAAATTAACGATATTCACGACAGGAGTCTCCACGGGATCCAGACTCCTTTCCAGGCACCAATGAAACCATTTCTTCCAAATGCTGTTGTATCTAAGGTGTGTACCAGGTGCCCAAGATTCTCCGAGGAGAGAGAGAGCTGTTGACGAAAGTCCAGACAGCTCGTTAGATTGCCTGACACTTTCCAGGCAAGAAGGTTCAAATTCCCCTCGAGAATAAGACGGTGATCTTCCCCGTCTGCGTTTGAGACCAGGCCTGGAGAGGCTGGGATCAGAAAGGGAATGTTGCATGCTAGTTCCAGGGCTGTCGGGAACCAGGCTTGGGACGGCCAAAAGGGAGTTATCAGGATCAGGGAGCATTGCTCCAATCTGACCTTCTGAAGGACTCTCTGAATCATGGCGAAAGGAGGAAAGGCATAACCCAGGAAGTGGGACCAGGGTTGGAGAAACGCGTTCACAGCAAGAGCTCCGGGGTCTGGCATCCAACTGAAGTAGTTGGGAAGTTGGAAGGTGAGCCTGCTGGCGAATAGATCCACGTCTATGGGACCCCAAAAGTGGGAGAGGGAATTGAAGACGTTCACGTCGAGTTTCCAGTCCGAGAAGTCTATAAGGAATCTCGAATTCCAGTCTGCTGAAATGTTCGATTTCCCGGGGAGATATTCCGCCCTGAGGGAGATTTTGTGTTCCAGACAGAACATCCAAAGTCTCCTGGCAAGGTTGGAGAGATCCGCAGATCTCGTCCCTCCAAGGCGATTGATATAGGCCACAGCGGAGACGTTGTCCATCTTCAGAACAACGGGCCTCCCTTGGATGGAGTGTTTGAAGCTCATAAGAGCGTATAAGCCAGCCGTCAACTCCAGAAAATTTATGTGTCGGGAGGATTCCGATAGGGTCCAAACCCCACCGGTGTCCTGGTCTCCAAAACGAGCACCCCAGCCATGAAGACTGGCGTCTGATTCTAGGACAAAATCCGGGGATGAGCCAAAGATAGCTTTGCCGTTCCAGGCATCTAAGTTCTCTAGCCACCAAAAAAGCTCTGTTCTCGCATCCGGATCTAGAGAGACAAGGTCCCCATACCACAGACCTGAATTGAGGGCTTTCCTTTTTATTCTCTGAAGTGCGCGGTAGTTCAGAGGGCCGGGAAAAATGGCCTGGATGGACGAGGAAAGGATCCCAAGTAGTCTGGCTAGTTCGCGGAGAGTTAAAGACTCTTGTTTCAGAACAGATCTGATCTCCTTCCGGATCTTGGCAATCTTCTAGGCCGGAAGAAGGAGGAGACATTTCGTGGTGTCTAGAGTGAAGCCGAGGAATTCTATAGCAGGGAGAGAGTATGGATTTGTCTCTGTTGATGATGAACCCAAGGCTCTCTATCAGGTTCATGGAGGTTTCTAGGTCTCTTAGGAGGTCTGAACGGGATTGGGACATGATAAGAATATCGTCCAAGTAAATGATGAGGCGGATACCCCTCTCTCTTAGAATTGTAACGACGCACTTCATGATCTTGGTAAAGCACCAAGGGGCAGAAGAGAGGCCGAAGGGAAGAGCTTGGAACTGGTAGAGATGTTCCTTCCAAGCAAATTGAAGGAAGGGTTGATGTTCCTTGTACATGGGAATCGTGAAGTAAGCGTCCTTCAGGTCTAACTTGGCCATCCAGTCCCCTTCCAGAAGGAGATCCCTCAGGAGGTGGATACCCTCCATTTTGAAATGGCGATAAACTAGGAATTTGTTGACTTCTCGAAGGTTTATTACGGGTCTCCAACCCTTGTCCTTTTTTTGAACGAGGAACAGAGTGCTTATGAACCTTGCATCGGACCAGGGAACCTCCACTATTGCGTCTTTTTTGAGCATGGAAGCGATTTCTTCCTCCACGATCTTTTCTTGATCTTCTGAGAGGACAAAGGGGCGGGGTAAGTGTGACTGGACGGGAATCTGTAAGAAATCTATCTTGAAACCCATGACGGTCTCTAAAACCCATGGGTCTTGGGTAATTGAATCCCAAACATGATAAAACTGTTTTAGCCTGCCCCCTACTATGGGAGGGGTAGAAGAAGGAGTAGTACTTACTTGTAGAGTTGGAGGTGTTGGGAGTACCTCGACCTCTTGAGCCGCGGTTTCTCGGGCCTCTTCCTCTCTGGGGAAAGAAGGGTTGTCTAGGGGGGTAGAAGCCCCTGCCTGTTCCTCTGAAGGATGAATAGGGTCGTTGGTTGCCTCGGCCGGAAGAGCGACCCCTTCTACCGGCCTGACCAAAAAGGTTGTTGTTGAACACCCGCCTCAGGTTACTTTGGGCTCTGTCGAGGGCGGTGAAGGTGGAAACGTATTTGCCAATTTCTTTGATAATGTCCTCTCCGAAGAGGAGGCCCCTGGGGTTCTGAGAGGGCTCTTTTTCGGCCATATCACCTAATTTAGGGTCAATCTTGTTCAAAATGGACCTTCTTCGTTCAATATTTAAGCTCGAGTTGGCATTACCAAGGAGGACGATGGCCCTCTGGCTCCATCCTCGGACGAGATCAGTATTTAAGGGTGTGGAGGAGAGGTGGGATTGCTCGGCCATATCGAGGATCCTAACAAGGGGTCCCAAGACGTCCAGGAGGCGGTCTTGGCAGCCTTTAAGGGCTCTTTCTAATCCTTTTCTGGGGTCTCGCCCTAATTTAAACAAGAATTTGATAAGACTAGGATCTAGGTTGGGGGTTTGACAAACCCTCTCATCGATGGTAGGTCTGGGGGATTCAGACCTCATAGTATTCCTGGTGTTTCTGTCTAAAAGGTTTCTCAACCAACGAGAAACGAATTTAGAAACATGATCCTGTGGGAACCATTTAGAACTGTTGGGGTGAGAGATGTTCAGGGGGGAGAACATCTCCTCTCCGACAGGATTGAGAATAATATTCTTAGAGGAGGGTTCCGGGTCAGGTTGGGAGTTAAAGTCATGGTGGACCTCATCCAGGTCGAAGACGAATTCGTCTGAAAGGTCTTTGGAGGCATTATCATCAAAAGAGGATGAGGAGGAGTCAAGACCAACATTCTTTCTTTTTTCGTTAGCACTATCCCAAAGTGTGTCGCGAGGGACACCATACACATTTGTGCCGCCATGGGCACCGATCAGGGTAGTGTCCCGAGGGACATCAGGTTCAAGTGGGGCGCGATGGCCACCCATCCAAAGCGAGGTGCTAAGACCTCCTGTACTGTGAGAGGCGCTAGGGCCCGCAGTGCTTTCGCAATGTTTGGTCTTTTTGGGTCTCTTACCGTGTAGGGGAGGATCCTGAGGATCACACGGTCTTTTGGAAAGCATAACTTCTTTAAGAGAAGACATCATACATGCTTTAATTTCCTGTTGAAGGAATTTTTTGAGGGAGTTGTCAAGGGGGGCCGGTGAACTAGCCGTGGCGTCGTCGGAATCCATGTCAGACATGGTGTAGTAGGGTCAGAAGAGGGTATTAGCAGGTAGAGTAAGCAACTTCTCCTCTTTATCTTTTCCTTCCTCTATCACCTCTTTTTTTTTTTTTTTTTTAGGTTTGTAAGGGGAAAATCTATTTATAAGGGACGTGTAAATCTAATCAGGGAATAGAAAATCTATTTATAAGGGACGTGTAAATCTAATATGGGGGGGTTTAAGCATGAAAGGGCAGTCAATGCGCTTTAACTACTGTTAATCCCGCTTTAGTATGGATTAAAAGAGCCTAGCACTAGCGCAATGTGGAAGTCTCTCCGGCGGCTGGAGTGGAGCAACTGGCAAAATTGCCGAGGAGTGCTCGAGCTCAGCCGCCGGGGAGAGGAAAGTCGCTTGGGAGGAAAGGCACGCAACGCGGGCGTTGCTAAGGTGCTTTCCTCTAAAGCGGGAGGGAAAAAAAGGGGGAACAACCATAAATTGGAAGTCATATGGGAGGGAGGGTGGGGTGGGGGAAGCCAACGCCACCTACAGATGAAAAGTATGTTAAGGCACAGTGTTAGTTTTTGAAATGAAAGAAAACGGCATAAGGTCACTGATTATTGAGCAAAAAAACAGGCATAAACTCAGCACAACATTGGTGAGAAGGCAAAGGCTAATAAAACAGGCATAAACTCAGCACAACATCGGTGAGAAGGTAAAAGCTAATAAAAGCTGCACAATATATTAAAGTCAGAACGACACAATTACATAGAAATTAATAGTACAAGTCTAAGGCTAAAAATGAAGGAGAGCAAGAAGTAGTGACTTATCTGCTGGCGAGCCGCTTTTAAAAGAGGCAGATCATCTCCTAGATACATCCTTTGTTATGACTCTAGAACTTTATCCTTTGTGATGTAGTGCGGCTGTGTGAGTTGCTATTAAAGGATAAATGCATAATGTAGCCTCCGGTCTTGTAATGAAATCACATTGCAGCAACACACCACATAGACCACAACTGTGCCTGTAACCCGGAATATCTGCCAAGACTGAGCCATGTTAAGGTCACACTTTTTTTTTTTTTTGCAAAGAACAAGGGAATCCAAAGGTATATCAGTAGGGACCTTGGGCAGTAACGTGTTTCAAAAGACAGTGGTCCCTAGCAGTTCAGGGATTTTAGCAAAGTAATAGACATACGCTAAATAGTGAGTATGACCTTTGTCCAGCCGGACAGGTTTTTAATTGAAGAGATTTGATAACATAAAAGGAATTTTTTACAAAGTGGGTACATCCAGTGACCCACAGGGGACAAGACAAAACAGGGGGGTAAACTTAACGCAAACAAGGGCAGTCTGTACTAGTAGTTCAATGGACAGACAAGAATACATTTCAAAGCATCATTGTATACAATTTCTCATTTACAAGATACATATGACGCTGTTATGTCGACGACGTTTCGATGCCTATACAGAGATAAATGGCATCATCTTCAGGACAAAGAGTTACTGTGCTTGTCTTGAAAAAAAATTTAAAACAGTTTGTGTGGCCAGTGTTATGGTCCAGACAATTCTCTGTTTACTGGGGCCGTTGCTTTAGAATCAAAGCAAACGGGGCGAGTTGATGAGTTTTCCAAGCATATTACTCGATTAATGTCCAAACCAGGGCAAGGAAACCTCTTCATAGGAGACCGGACCGGACGTGTCTCATTCCTGGTTTGGCTGCTCGATGGCAATGCAGGATACGGATGGGCGGCCATCCGTATCCTGCTCCGTGCCAAATGCCCAGTGCGTGGTAGTAGCCCCAAGGTCATCTCTGCCACGTTCTTTGACAGCCGACTGATGTCGTCCCACCTCTTGTGGCAGTGGGTGCGTCATCGGTTAGATACCCCCATGGCTCGCACCTTTGCTGCAATGGCCCTCCACACGGCTTTACACTTGTGTACCTTGAGCTGCAGGCATGAGAGAAAAGAAGGGGAAATGATCAGGGACACGGTGTCATGTACCAACATCTATCAGTACAGTAGCAAGACACAGATTCATTACCAAATGTAATCTCCCTCAATCTCAAACTGGGGTACACCTCACAAGGACACTCTCCATGGGTCAAGCAGATGAGATTGCATGCATTTATGAGGGCGTACAGGGTCCTTGATAATCTCACACACATGCAGTATGACTGCACTGAACCACCTCAGTGGCATGCACACGTCTCCAGTTCTATGCATGTCTGGCCACTACATACATCACATATCGACCTGTGTCTGTGTGTAGAATCACTGTGTGCATGACTGGGCAGCATTCAATGAGCATGTCCTGTGCACATATGTGTATGTAATGTGTGTGGCATTGGGGTACATGGACTCACCAACAAAATATCCGTCTTGGTGGGCGGGCACTGGGCATAGCCTCTGGGTTCACACTGAGTCGGACAACAGGGGCACACAGAGACAATTGGACGAGCAATTACTGTCCTGGCACCTGCATGTTCAACATCCTGTGGCTCTGTATGGCTGACAATGTAACACACTCCACTCAGACATACAACTGCAGGCAGGGAAAACCTTGACATTGGGACACACACACTCTTTCGCCCTGGAGACAGCATGTTTGTCAGTGTATGTCACAACTCCACACCCCCAGGCATATACTGCAGCAGTAAAACTACATGTCTGCCCTCCCCTGCCCTACACCACCCTGTACGTTGACTTACCACAACATTGGGGGCACTATACAGCCCTGGGTACTGTGCCAGCACCTCGTCCACAAGGACCTTCAGCTCCTCACTTGTGAATGGACTGGCACGGATCTTCTCTGTCCTTGCCATCCCTGTGGACATGGAACACCTGTGGTGGATGTGAGTGGTGAGGGGTCCAGGCAGCAGGCTCTGGAGGCAGCAGCAGGAGAGAGTCCCAGGCAGCAGGCTCTGGAGGCAACAGCAGGAGAGGGTCCCAGGCAGCAGGCTCTTGATGCAGCAGCAGGAGAGGGTCCAAGGCAGCAGGCTCTGGAGGCAGCATCAGGAGAGGGTCCCAGGCAGAAGGCTCTGTAGGCAGCAGCAGGAGAGGCTCCAAGGCAGCAGGGTCTGTGAGCAGTGGAAATGTGAGGCTCACTCACACAGATTTTTAGCCCCCTGGGGTCGTTTCTTAGATGCCAAGCTGCAACAATTGGTTGTCCAGGTCTGCCTCTTTCAAAACCATCCAATGACCGACTCCGCGGTGGCGTAGCACGCCTTCCGCCATTTTCAAAACTGCATCATGCCACCACAATCATCGCTACCATTGGCTGTAGGCAATGCTCCATGGCGGTGAGGCACCGCAATGGCCTGGGGTGCGCTACCGCGATGGTGCATCTTTCAAAAGCATCCAATGACCGCCTCCGCGGTGGCGGAGCACGCCTTCTGCGATTTTCAAAACTGCATCATGCCACCACAATCATCGCTCCCTTTGGCTGCAGACAATGCTTAATGGCGGTGAAGCACCACCGTGGCCAGGCGGTAGCTAACGCGATTTGGGTGGCGGAGCATGCCCACCGCCATTTGGGCATGTCTCCATGCCAATGACTACCACACTTGTGTAAGGGATGATGCAGGTGACACACCGCCTGGGTCAGGCGGTAGCTACCGCGATTTGGGTGGCGGAGCATGCCCACCGCTATTTGGGCATGTCTCCATGCCAATGACTACCGCACTTGTGTAAGGGGTGGTGCTGGTGACACACCGCCATGGCCAGGCGATAGCTACCGTGATTTGGGGCACATGCAATGGCAAGGTCCATCGGAAACACTTCAACAGTACACAGCGGCAACATGGTGAAGGGCACATCATTGTGCACACAATGCCATTATTCCATAGAATCCACAGGTGGACGCACGTGCCATGGTTGGCTATGTGTGACGTACATTGGTCTGTGGTCCCTGCCATATCAATTATGCATTTGATGGTTATTTATGCGTGACAGTGTGGAAATGGACTCAACAATGTGTAACCAATCAATGTGTTGTGGGTCACTGCTGACCTTGACAAGGCTTGTTTCACTGTACGGTGTTGTTACTTACTTGTGCTTTTATATCTGCTCATACACACAATTGATGGATCGCCGCCTACTGTGATCATTGTGTTGTGGATGTGTGCCAAGTTTACATGATGCATTGAGGTGTGACAGGTACAGCAGATGAGTATGAGACAGTCATGTTCATTTTCGCACATTGGCTGGATGGTACGCTACAAGGCGTGCATGTGTGAAATGTGGGGTTTAGTATGTGTGCATTCACATTGACCTATGTGTTGTTTGCGGCACTTGTGTATGGTAAATATAGAGGTGTGCCCTCTGTGTGGCTCAAATGTCCTCCCATGTAACCTGGAGTGTCATGCATTTCTCAGGAAAGTCTTTGTTTTTCCGTGACATCCTCAACTGGATGTGCTGTGGCCATGTCATGATGGTTGTCATTGACATGTGTCCATTTTCATCTCAACAAGGAGGAGGCCTAATCTCATACGTCACTTGACACTGCTGGAGGGCTTGGAGGATGTTGCGATCATTGGCAAATTCCTCCTCGACAGACCGACCATGAAGACCTTTTGTGATCTGTTGGAGCCCCACCTGCAGCCTCGTCGCCACTACCCAACAGCTTTCACACCAATGTACAAAGTGATGATAGCCCTCCATTTTTTGCAACTGGTTCCTTCCAGGAGACCGTGGCCAGCGCTGCAGGATGTCTCAAACCATGTTCAGCATGGTGCTGAGGGATGTACTTGCAGTGATTATGATCTATAAGGATAGATACAAACATTTCCTCAAGGGAGCAGAGTTGGCCGGTGTGAAGGGAGACTTCTATCCCCTTGGGCACATCCCCCATGTTGTTGGGGCCATTTTTTGCACCCATGTCGGTCTGGTGCCACCACAGGCAAGTGAGCGCATTTTTCGCAATCAAAAACATTATCACTCTTACGTGCTGGAGAACACCCCTTATGTGGTAGCTCCACGCTACTTCCGACAAGTCGCTGCACTGGTGTCTGCTCTGCTGTGGAATAATGGCCCAGCCCGTATAGCACAGGACAAATTAGCAAAAAGCTGGTTTGAAGGGGGAATTGCACTACCCAATCTTCAATTGTATTACTGGGCATCCCAGCTTAAAATAATCAATCATTGGATCCACGTCCCGCGGGCAGACCCCGCTTACAAGGCGGACTGGTCGCAGTTGGGAACTGACGGCATGCTATCGGTGTTGTATTCTCACTCCCAGGTTCGGAAATTGATTGGCCCGACATTACATACAGCGACCCTATGGCACAAGGCACAGGCTCGACTGGGTTGGAAGGGAAAGATCACAATGATGACGCCGCTATGGGACACGAAATCACTGGGGAACTTGAGGTCCAGTAGGGGTTTCTCGCGATGGGACCAAATCGGGATCTCTGTGGTGGGAGACCTTTGGGACAAGGGCTCAGTGGTAGAGTTCCCACAATTACAACAGCAGTATGGTCTAGGGCCCACTGAGACGTACAGGTATGTGCAGATCCGGCACGCACTGCTACACGCAATCCCACCTGACACCACACTCCCGGAATCGTCCCCACTAGAAGACAGGTTGCTGACGGACTTTATGGAACAGAAGGCAACCTCTCTCACATATAAAAAATTGGTCAACAACCTGCCAGACCCCACGCAGAAACTTAGGGAGAGATGGGTTGGGGAACTGGGCGATATGGATGACACAGAATGGAACGAGGTGCTTGCGTCACCAAGAGAAGTGGGTATATCGGCTAGGTTCAGGCTGGTACAGCTTAAAATTCTGCACCGCACGTATTACACCAGAACACTCCTACACAAGATACAGCGGGCACCACACCCCTTCTGCCTGAGAGGATGCGGGGAGGAGGGGACTTTACTCCACACACTGTGGGATTGCCCACTAATCCAAAATGTTTGGAGACAAATTATGCGCACAATCTCCCAAGCCCTTGAGGTGTCACTCATACCTGAGCCCCGTAAATGTCTGATGAACGTTTGGGACCCTACTGACCTGAACAGATACGAACAATTATGGGTCACATTGGCTGTCACAGTGGCTAAAAGAGACATCGCACAAAAATGGGGTGCTCCGGAATTGCCTACGGTGTCTGGGTGGATTAGGAATATGGACCTTCTAATTAGGCATGGGCGGAAAATCCGTTCCGCTCGCGGATTTTGCGGATTTTCGGGAAATCCGCAATCCGCGAGATTTGCGAATTTCCCGCAAAATCCGCGAGCAGCGGATTTTGCTCGCACTGCTCGCACTGTTCGCGTGAGTTCGCGCCCCGCGAATAAGTGCAAAATTGCAGAAATACGATCTTAGCAAAACTGAAAGTAACTACTTACCAGGTTCAAAAGTTCAGGCACATCATTAGTAGCCATTTCCTGTAGTGCTTCCTGAGGGGCCCCTCCAGAGTTCAGTTGCCAGTTGAAACTATTATGTGACCCTGCTCTGAACCTCAGAATAGTTACACATATGCCACAAAGGTCCTGAATTACAGCTAAGGGAGACAAGCAGGAGCCAGGCTGGAAGTTAAAATCCATTAATCAGCCCCTAATTCATTATTGTCAGTTGGGGCAGGGCAGGTGTTGTAACTAATTTTGCAACAATGAAAGCACTTAGCAAGTGCAAAAGATCACTAATCAGGGCGCACTAAGGAAGCAGGTGCCAGCTAAAAAAATATTCTGTGACACATTAATCAGCCCCAAATTAATTCAGGTCACTTGAGGCAGGGAAGGTGTGCTTTGCTTTGCCGAAAATAATGTACACTGGACAACCAGAGGGTGTGGTGATGAAACAGAGGGTGGCATTGGTGGGCCAGAGGGTGGCATGAGTAGTCAGAGAGTGGCAGTGGTGACAGAGAGTGGCAGTGATGAAGAAGAGTGTCCCAAACAGGCTGGACACGTAGAAACAACAAGTTCGCAAAACTTGCGACCCGACAGGTAAGTTCGCAAATTGCAAAATTGTAAAAACCCTCGCGAACTGGCAGAAACACGGGCGAACACAAAAAAAAAAAAAATCCGCAAATTCGCGGGAATTCGCGGATTTTGCGGATTGCGAATCCGCAAATCCGCAAAATTCGCGAACGCGAGATCCGCAAAATTCGCTCATGCTTACTTCTAATGGTGAAGGAGAGGGCGGTATACGTACTGCGGGCCTGCCCCCGAAAATGGAATAAAGTGTGGCTGCCGTGGAATAAATACAGGGGGGAGCCTTGCACACCCTTGCCAGAGAGTGATGACCTGGAGTCGGAGGAAGATGAAGACTAAAAAGGGGCGAACTTGTATATGGAACCCGGGTTTGCAGTGGGGGTGGAGTGTGAAATTGCTAATGCCTTTAAAAATGTACTGACAGTGTGCAATGTACAACAGCTAAATGTGAAAAGATGCGACATTCTACTGAAGCGATGACATTAGTTGAGTTTTTTGATTATAGAACTTTTCTTTTTTCTGTTATTTAAAATTGGTAAGAACAGATTGCGGTGTCATAACTGGGCAGGTTGCTCATAGGAATAGGGTATGATGTACTGTTGAATGAGACTTTTTGCACGAAGAACTGCTCTTATTTCTTGTATATCCATAATGTGGAGTTGTTCACAAACGTTAAAATTGTAATATTTTTATACGTGACTTTCCTCCGACCACATACTGGTATGATCCCAATGATCACAAATGTTACTGTGAATAACTTTTCTGCCCTCCTGACAATAAAGTATTTTAAAAAAAAAAACATTATCACTCGATCAATGTGCAAGTGGTGTGCCTGGCAGACATGACCATATCGCATGTGTGTGCCAGATTCCCTGTCTCGGCCCATGACTCGTACATCCTGAGAAACAGCATTGTGCCCCGGATGATGGCAAATCTGCCTCCTGAGCGTGAGTATGCCTAGTGATACGGCGTGCTGTGTGTGTGACCTGCTGCCCTCTGCCTATGCAACATTGCAATGTGTGTTTGTCATTCCTAGGTGACTCTGCATATCCCAGCCGTCCATGGCTGCTGAGCCCACTGCGTAATCCCAGGACCCCGGCTGACATCAGGTACAATGAGGCCCATGGCAGGACCCGTTGTGTCATTGAGCGGACTTTTGGCCTGCTCAAGTCAAGATTCCGCTGCCTTGACAGGACTGGAGGTGCACTGTCATACTCGCCTTGGAAGGCCTGTAAGATCGTGTGGCATTCTGTAGGCTCCACAACCTGACCATTCACAAGGGGATTCCCCTGCTCCTGGATGATGATGAGGACCTGCCTTCCCAAAGACCTGAGTCTAGTGAAGAGGACAGTGGAGAGGAGAAATGAGTTGACATGCGTCAAAAGCTCATCACCCGCTACTTCAAGGTGGATAACGAGGTACAACTTGTACATTGTCTGGTGTGATTGCTGTTGTTGTGAAGGGCTATGTGCGAATGGTACAGACAGGCACATGTAAAGTCACCTGTGTGTGGAAATGTGGCAGTGACATTTCATCTGTGAACATATATGGGACCCTGTTTGTTAACACTTGTTGCACATTGTCTTGTCTGCATGTTAACTTATGTAGATGGTCGGTGTAGTGTAATGTCTGTGATGCCACACTCACACCAGTGACTGTTGTTCTGTTGTGTCTCCCTAGGTACCTCAAAATTATCCAGGACTACATACTGTACATCTTTTGGCATTATGGACATTTTAAACACTGTAACTATTGGACTAAAGACAAAGCTGAACCAATTGAAGTGTGTGAGGTACCTTATTTACAGAGTTGACATGTGAGGCGTTCGGGCCGATTTACAGAAAAGTGGTGATGGAGCAGTGAGTTGACAGTCATGGTAAATGAGATGTAAAAGTAGACACCACATGGATGTGGTGACCCAGTCCAACAGACAGGTGCCATTCACAGGCAGTGTGGGGAAAGACAGTCCAAACAGTCAATGCACTGGGGAAGAGGGTTGCCATCAGGGCTGGCTCCGTGACTGGCGTTTGGCTGTGCTTTGCCTCCAGAGACTCCCAGGCTCTTCTTTGGATGCCCCCTTGGTCGCTTGGCTGGGGGGGACCCTGCTGCTTGGCCAGAGGCGTCTGAGGACTCACCCCTCTCTGTGGCCGCAGGGGTAATTGGTGTACTGTCATCCTGCAGCACAACAGAGGGGGGAGGGTGGAGGTGTTGTTTGGGGCACAAGCCTGTCCCTCAGTAACACCACTTGCTGTCCCATGAGGTCCACCATTTGTCCAAGGCGGGTGTTGATGGACCTCATCAGCAGGATGAGCTCGCGTAATAGTTCGTCAGACCGGCTACTTTGTCCCTGAACCTCTTCGTAGGCCCTGATGACTCTGGTGAAGTGGTCCAAGGATGGTGTGCCAACCTCCTGAGGTCTGGGGGTGACCCTGACCCTCCCACCTGCCCTGCTGTCACGGACCTGTTGCCTTGCCACTGTGGGTCCACACACACTCTCCCTGCCGTCCACAGTTGTTGGTGTGGGCTTGTCATCCCCTGGGACAGGGAGGGTGCTGCAGGTGGTACAGGTGGTGGTGATGGTGGCGGTGGTGGCAGCGGTGGAGGCACAGGCCGTAACTGCAGGGGTCTGCTGTGCAGTTGTTGTTGCAGCAGACGTGGTGGGGAGGATGGGGTCCTGGGACCTGTTGTTCCCTGGCACACCAAATGGGCCGGCCTGAATCTCATCATCCAGAGAATCCTGGGAGTCTACATCCAAGAGTCCATGTACCAGGGGTGGAGACTGGCTCTGCTGGTTGTTGTTGGTGTCCTCAGCAGTGAGTTCTTGGTCACCTGTGAATCAGATGGGGAATGGTCAGTGTTGTGCACTGTGCAAGAATTCTGTTAGCTGTGTGTCATCCACTGTCTGTACACTACACAATTGACTGGTCTTTACTATTTTTTGTAAGTGCAATACTGTGCCTCGTTACATGATGCAGAGGTACATAAATTACTCATACATGTCAGGTATCGATGCATTGCATGCAATTGGTGCTGTGTGTAGTGATACAGGTCTCCCACCCACAAACAGCCAGCCCAGGGAAGATGGCTACTTACCTGTCAGTTTGTTTGGTGTACTGCAATGACTTCCAGGGCTCCTGGGAGGGAGGGAGTGCTCCATGCTGCTGGGGTGTGGGACAGGGGGCATGATGGGAGTAGGAGTACAGGCCTCCCTCCCGCAAACAGGCCTCCCAAGCAAGATGGCTACCTACCTGTAAGGTGAGGGTGGACAATGCAATGGCTTCCAGCTGCTCTTGTGTGGGAGGGAGGGCTCCATGCTGCCGGGGTATGGGACAGGGGCATGGTGGGAGTAGTAGTACAGGCCTCCCTCCCACATACAGGCCTCCCAGTGAAGATGGCTACCTACCTGTAAGTTTGTTTGGTGTACTGTAATGGGTTCCAGGGGCTTCTGGGAGGGAGGGAGTGCTCCATGCTGCTGGGGTGTGGGACAGGGGACATGGTGGGAGTAGGAGTACTGGCTGACTGTGCTCATGCTCTCATGGTTATATTGCAAGCTATGTTTAGGGTACATGGGAGTGGGCGTCTGTTGGATCTGTGAGACAGGTTTTCCTGGGTGTGTGGTGCAGATGGATGTGGTTTGTCTGGTGTGGTGTGTGTTTTTGGATGTACAATACAGTACATATCAGTGTGTTGGTTAACATTTGTTTGTACTTACCAGCCTCCACTCCCCCCGATACTCCTGTGAGACTCTCAGGATGTAGTATGGCAAGCACCTTCTCCACCCATGGTGTGAATGTTTTCTGTGGGATGGGAGGGCCACTGCCAGTCTGGTTAGCCAGCTCCCAGTTCTTGCTCCTCCTCTCTTTGACAACCCTCTTGAGATCATGCCACCACTTCATGATCTCCTTCTTGGATCCCTACTGAATTGACCCATTGTACTATCATTTCCCACATTTGGGTCCTTGTGGCTAATGGTGTCTGTTGGACCAGGCTACCAAACAGTTGTGGTTCCACTCTGACTATCTCATTGACCATGACTGTCAACTCACTCTCTTTGAATTTGGGCATTTTATGTGGTGCCATGGTGTGTGGTATTTGAAATGTTTGTGGGTGCAGGGGTCTGGGTGGTGGGTGTGTTTTTTTTTATGTGAGGCATGTTATGTGCTGGGGGATTGTTGGTGCTGATGTGACGGTGGTGGTGGTGGTGGTGGGTGTGCTGTGTTCTCTTGCCTCCCCTGTCAGGTCTGGTGTGTGCCCTTCTCTTCTGGAGTGTTGCAAAGGATTGTGGTCAGTGAAGGGGTTGGTTTTGTACTCAGCTGTGTGGGTGTGTCCAAATGGGGTTTTGCTGTCAGGTGTGTTGTGGGAGTTGTCCTGGAAATTGTATGTTTTTGTTTGGCATGTATTTATTTAATTTGTATGTGTTTTGTGTATTTGGGGGGCATGGCTACTTTGATTTGTGCAATGTTTGGCATTGCTGTAGTGTTTTTGCATCGTCCGCCATGTTTTTCATGTATCGACCGCTGCGGTGGCCATGCTGCAGCTCTTCCGCTGTCTCTCACATTCACTCCTGTGTGCAACCGCGGCAGTCGGAAACAGCGGATCGTACCGCGGGACCATC
Source organism: Lissotriton vulgaris (assembly GCF_964263255.1). Taxonomy (NCBI): domain Eukaryota; kingdom Metazoa; phylum Chordata; class Amphibia; order Caudata; family Salamandridae; genus Lissotriton; species Lissotriton vulgaris. The sequence continues at coordinate 1,970,956,907 of NC_141691.1, read as the reverse complement.
GGGGATATACTAATTTCCTGTGCGGTGTCTCCGCTTTGCTTGCGGTGGGTTGTAGCGTTTCCACTGCGTTTCTGACCGCCGCGATCGGTTTTTGGACGTCACTGCACGCGTCGGGCGGTTTTTTGTAGCCCGCTACCTCGGCGGTCGGTCTTTTTTGGCGGTTGTTCCTAATTTGACTTGATTTATCCGCGGTCGCGGCGGGCGGTTGTTTCCCGCCTCCATGGCGGTTAGGTTGGTTTTCCGCCTGCCATCCTAATGGGGCCCTTAGTGTTGAATTGTGTTAGAAAATCACATATATACATATATTTGATACTTATATATCATTATATAGTCATATAAGTCATACTTCATTTATTTATTGACATTGATTTATATATTCATACTTCATTTATTTTTTCAGTCCTCAATCTATCACTGAGACAAGCCTAAATTGTGTCTTTATAGCCACGTTTTATATGAGAGTGCAGTTCCTCAAAATGGAGTGTGTACTATGTTGTCTATTTTTTATTTTTATAATTTCACATACTGTATATTCATACTCTTTATGATACTTTTGACAGCTGCATTAATCTGATTATATTTATTTTGCAGTAAAACTGCCTTAAAATAAATGCATAAGAATAACAATGTAAATTGTTTTGCAAAAACTCTTAACAATGAATTTATTCAACTGTTTTTTTCATATCTTTTTTCCAAACGACATTACATACAACACATAAAACATACAGTCATCGTTGTTTCCTCGTTACAGGGTTTCAGCCAAAAACTCGCTAGTCCTCCTATCCACTTGCCCCGGTGAGAGTAGGGGGAGGTGTGATAAATTCTGACATTCTCTAACAGATGTCTGTATGTTTCTGATATGCAATCTCTGCAGAGTATAAGTTTGTTTTCTGTACTCTAGTTGGTGTAATGGTCCCTAGCTCAGCCTAACTAAGGGGCAAGGCAGATCTACGAGGTTGTGAGGGGGAAAAGTTCCTGATAATGTAACACTCTGACGAGTTATAGGAGTGTGTGAAATTTGCACAAATTGGTTTTGCATAATTACGTGAACTTAAAAAAATACGCAAAATTCTGCACAGTTAGGTGAAATAAAAATATGTCATTTATCCCTATATCTTAGGATAAAATAAAAGGACACATATAGCTCTAAAACAATCGCTGCAATCAACAACCGCTCGCATTTTGATTGTTCATGTTGTTCCAACGCTCCTGCGCTTTGATTTTTCCGTGAATAGTGGTTTAATTATGCAACATGGTTTAATGGTGTAGTTTCAGGAATTTCACATAAGAACTATAATGCGAAATTCCAGCAATCAGGCAAATTACGCCAACATGAATTACATTTTTCCTGGGCCTAGTTAGCAGACCTGGTGAGAGATAAACAGGGACACATCACCAAATTCAGTAAGTACTGTGGTAACTCTTCTTTACACCGGCGGCTGCAGGCCTAGCTACACCACTGCTCCACTGTATGAGCCCTTTCTATAAGTAACAACTGGGAGAGGGCCCCCTCTGGCATCAATCTTGCCAGTCATACCTGCAGGAAGTATGCAGGGTCCGAGGCTTCTGTCTCCTCCGGAAACCTCACGAAGCAAAGGTTGTTGCGGCACAATCTGTTTTCTGCATCTTCAGCTCTCAGTTCGAGGGAGGCAGTCTGAGCAAGTAGTGTAGACACCTTGTTCTTGAGGGAGGTGATGTCATCTTCCACCGTGTAGATCCTGTATTTTGCCTCAGTGACCTCATGGGATGCCTGGAGAATCGGCCGTATAGTTTGGAGATCAGAGGGTTCCATAGTTCTGGAGGCCTTTAAGCCCACCCTCCTATCCAGGGCTCCCACCGAGGTTGTGGCGAATGTATCTATTTTAGTCTGGTCCTGAGCTACTGGGCTATTGTCCTTGACCATAATATACAGCATTAGTGTCACTCAGTATAGTAGTCAATCACTTTGTTCGGGTCGATATTTACCATAAAAGCACATTAAACATCAGAAACATAAGCATAAAACAAAAGTGAGTTCCATTACATATGTACAAGTGTTTCATATAATATATAATGCAAGCTGTAGTTTCAAAACACTTATTTAAAAAACACTATAAACACTGTGGGACTACTGCATCATGAACCTGATAACATCTAAATTATGGGTCCACTGTGTTATAAGGGAGGTGCAGAACCTCCTCTTCGGCTTTAGAGTTTAATTCAACATGCGTCAAAATTCATATAAAATATTGTTAACACATAATGATAAATTCAATACTTAAATCCCCATAGAAAAAACTATTACATTTAATTGTGGTCATTGGAAAATCAATGGCGACCATATAACAGCTGAAAAGAGTAGTCTCAAAAGAAAAAAAGAAAAAAAAGCTGGTACATTATATCTAAAGAGCAATATGCTCCAGCAACTAAAGTGTATTTTAAAAAAAATCTCCCACGGTTACACAGCATAACTTATTGGGGCGTTCAGGCCCAGCAAAATATAAAAAATGGAGATCGCCCTCTCTTGGGGCAGTAGAAGCAGCTGTTAGATCTTCCCCCACCAAAGTCAGCAAGGTAGTACGACATGCATCAAATCAATGCAGTGGAACCAGTCAATTATTTGGAACCAGTCAATCATTTAAAATATGAGGTTCACCATCTAGAGTTACTATAGGCTTTCAATATTACTGTGGTCTAGCTGTGCGGGTGCATGGAGGTGTGTCCATTGTGGGGGCCTGTAGTGATGCTTCAACTGTTAAAATGTAAAAACTGAGTCTCTCGTTTTTTGATTAAGCTATGCCTCATCCATTTTTCACCCTTGCCCTGCTTCCAGCCCGGCTCTATCCTTTATACCGCATCTGTATAAACATGAGTAAATAATCTAGATTGGGGTATTGTAGGCTGTGTACACAGGCAGAGTCAGCGCAAAAGAACAGCTGGCGTCTGCTCGAGGTTTTTCAGACAATGGTTAATCCTCAAGTAAATTTTACTCAGATAGCATATCTTGTTGTTCAGCCTTAGACATAGCAATTGCACAAGACACTGAGGCTGTTGATTCTTGCTGTTAGCTCAATTGTGTGTTTTTCCCAAAGCTCTATTTGCCTCTGGGCATCCCTTGTTTGTGATCTCTTCCTATAAAAACCCATGTAACCCATTGCTCAGTGTGCTTCTCCCAGAGTATCTCTATGGTGCTTGTGGGATGGGCCCCATTCATGAATGCTAAGTAAATGATCCATGGTACTTCACTCCAGAGTTAATTCCTCCTTACTTGTAAAGAAACCGTGGACTAAAGGGTGACCCTGCACCATTGGAGTATTAATAATCTACTTTCACACAACTCTGCCTGCTTGCCCCACTGTCCAGGAGCAGAACTAGCAGCCGAAGACGATGGGGCCTTCAGACAGGCAGGCAGGTAAGGGGAAAAGCTCCCAGATGTATGTGGCGCTTAGCTCTCTCACTCCGTATGCCCTACAGAGTCTCTAGAAGTCTATTATGGGGAGGAGGTCTGCCTCCAAGTCAACTTGGGTCTCGCAAGGGCGCCCAGCTGGCGGCTCAGGCAACCAGGCACCCCACACCCACTCAGGAACAAGACCGAAGCTGGTGTCACTGCTGACTAGCAGTTCACCACTTTGCCCTCCGAGATCCCTCACCTTCCATCCACAGTAGGTCACCCAGGTGTGCGGCACTGGAAATAGGGCTCAAGGCAGATGGATCTCAGGCACCTGAGAGCAGCATCTCCGCCAGCAGGCCCCAAAGAGCCCCTCAATACAACCGGCCGCTTAAAGCGCATATGGAGGCTGTGAAGATTTGCGCACTGAATATAGCATCCATGATACTCAGTCCTTGCAAATGTTGCTCAGGGTGGCATGTTAGGGGAGAGATCAGCGAGCAGCAGCAGGATAATGAAGGATATAGTAGAGAAGGTCCTGGAGCTCATTCACAGAGTGTCCACCATCATGTCTGGGCAAGCCATGCCCCCTAACCTTCCCTTTACGTGTTAATAAGTTACCCCGATGCAGGCTTAGTGCATGGTATTTAAAAGTAGGACATCAAAATTTTAAGTTAACGTGCCTAGCCCCCAAACAATATTTTCACTGTAGGAGGCTGCCTGGTCTATAGAAGAACAAGTTCAAGCCATATTAAATGTGAATTCTGCTATCTCAGATACCAGCTGGAAAAAAGTTTCAAGAACTCTTTTTTTATTATTTAATAAAAGCCCAACTAAATGGTGAAGTCAGATTTTTAATGAACATTAAGGAAAATTAACTTTTAGAAAATTACTTTTTCTCTGCTTGAAACTTCTGAAGACTATTTCCATGAGTTTTCAAACTGTCACCCTGCTGGTGAATGCTTTGAATAAGGTGTAAAAATTGCACTCAGAGCAGACACAAAGGCCTGGGTGTGGGAAGGTGCTTTTTTTCCTCTGGCAGGATGATGATTTTGGCTGTGCCCAATAACTTAGTTTCACATGGAAATATCAGGTCCTTTTTGTTGTCCTCACAGTCAGAGAGGCACCCAACCCAGCAGAGGAAGAGCTGTCTACAAAATTGGTTAGTGACAACAGAGGGAGGGAACTGCTCATTTCCCTGACTACACCTCTGGTTGGGAATGCAGACGCTGCACAAAGGGAGAAGGGATTCATCACTTTGAATTTGTTGAGGTCGGAGCACTGTGGGACTGCTTTCAGTAGATCAGATAAGAATCGCTATAAAAGTGGGTAGATTTGCCTATGGGAACCTCTAACCCATTGGTAAGGGAGGGCTAGGCATCACCACCACCCACCTGGTAGAGCCAGGTATAAATGTGACAAACACTGCTGCACCATAGAAGATCAAAAGAGGATTGGAAATGCTCCCTCCTATACTCAAGACAAAGAGTGGACTCCAGTAGTAAGAAGGCTGACCACCTGTCAAGCCATAGGGATACAATAAACGACAAAATCAGTTACCAACTGGGTCTGACCTGGAGTCTGATGGTGACCTCTAAATGTTCTGACCCCAAGTGTTGTTCCTAAGGTCCTGGAATCCTTGCCTGTGACTGGCTGGAATAGTCCTACCATCGTTGAAACTCTGGGATATTTTTAACATTAAGACCTCCCGAGAACAGGGGCAAACCTGCAACGCCAATCCACTCAAGGTACATTGCCAGTGGGCTCAAGAATCAGATTCCTGCCACCGGTGCCTCTCCATAGAACTATATCCGATTCAGCAAGACCTCTTAGAGACAGTATCGGAGCCCTCATTGGCTAAGCCCAGAGCCTTGTCCTGCTGGAGGATTCCAAGCGCCAAAAAAGGAGATTAATTGTGAATGCAGAAATCTTGACCGAGCAAAAGAGGCAAAAGTAAAAATCAACAAGAGGGTTTCCCAGCACACAATATTTGAATTTGTCCCTCTTGAAGCTTTTCTAGCAAAACCAAGGGCTTCACTGAGGACACATCAAATGGCTTTCAGCTTATGGAGTCCTCTTCAGCTAGAGCCTGCTGTCTTGCCCCAATGAACATTTTTAACTTCCATTTTTGAGATTAAGTCCTAAGTTAAAAACTCCGAATGGGTAGAACCTGGTTGCTGTATCCGATCTGTCATCCTTTGCAGTCAGTCTCAAATCACACCTTGGTCTCAGTCTACCGCAACAAGTCGACCTGCATTGGCTCTTAATGCTATTTGGCGCTATTTATACCTAACACTTCTAAAATTCCTATCTCTGGTTCTCCTTATTAGATTTTTGTTATTTTGGTGCCGTTTTAATTATTCATGTATAGTTACACCATTTTTCTAACTCAGTTTGGGATATTATTGGCCTTGTGTTTTGACTTCATTAATGTTTAGGTACTACATAAATACTTTACACATTGACCTGGGTTAAGCCTGTCTGCTCTCTGCCATAGCTATTAGGGTAATGAGCTCAAGTTAATTTAGTAACCTTAAGGGTTCACCCTGACAAAGGTTGTGATTATTCTTTGAAGTAGGTAGTCACCCATTCCAATTAATCATCCAATTTCTCACACTTTTACTTCAGTTTATAAAAAGGTTATTCATGAATCATGTTTTAGCTTTTCAAATACTTTATTAAAATGATTTATAGACTAAAGATCTGTTGTATTTTTTGTAATTATTTCACAATGTATTTTTTCAATGTGTATCCCAGTGCAAAATCTGACGTAGCTATTGTTCAAGCAGTAGAGGTGTCTCAAAATGGCATTTGTTTATCTTTACACCATGTCTGAGCTTCAGTCATATATCTCAAGAAGTTTAAAGGAAGCAAAGACCAGTAAATTATGGTTTTACTTATGTTTGGTTGTGAAATAAAGTGCAAAACAAGAAAATGCATGTTAGTAAACTTCACTTTGGCACTTGTTTGAGCTTTGGCAGTTTCCCTGAGCCTGAAAAAACGAGTACTAATATCTTCATGGAAACAATTGTGGTTGGCCTTAATGAGTGAGATGAAATAGCACTTTTTAGACCTGGCATCCTTGGCATGGTTTCCCCCTATATTTTTGCCATCAACCCTCCTGTTTGTTGACTTATTTTTTGTTGGCTTTAGGAATCTGTAGACTTTACTACTGCGAACTAGTGCTAAAGTGCACATGATCACTCCTTGAAACATTTAACATATGCCTATACCCAATCGCCATATTTAATTTACTTGTAAGTCACCAGTACGGGGGCACTACCTGTGCCCAGAGCCTGCAGATTAAATATAGCTGATTGTGCTTCACACTTAAGTAGCACTTTAAACATGTCTCGAGACCCCCATTGCAGCTTCTGTGGGTGATTTTAAACTGCAATGTCGACATAGCAAAATAAACATTTTACCAGGCCCAAACCCTCCTTTTTCATACATGTAAGCCACCCCTAGAGTAGGCCTTGGACAGATCAGAGTGCAGGGTGCAATGTACTTAAAGAGTGCAACATGTACTTTGTCGGAAATTGGATTATTGGTTGATGTGAGTGAGAGCTTTGGTCAAGCAGCAAGCACAATCCTTGTCAGGGTGAGGCACAAGCCTACCTTAAATGAACCTGTGCTCAACCCTCTGGTAGCTTGGCACAGAGCAGTCATACTTAACTTAGAGGCAATGTGTAGAGTATTTATGCAACAATTCAAACAGTAATAAAGTGAAAACAAACACCAATAAAATCTCACACAAATTTAGTAAAATAGAGCAAAATGTAATAAATAAAACAAGACAAAAATGACAAAACCCAATCAGTAGAACCGGAGTCATTAATTTTGAAAGACAGTGAAAATATTGCAAAAAAGTCTAAAATGCCAACTAGGGATATCTGGTCGCGCTGGACTGGCTCAAAGACACCCTATAAGGCCAACTGTTATGGGACGAAGGCCAGCTAAAGTCACCTGATTAGGCCAGCTGCAGTTTTACCTTTGTGCCAAGATTCCAGTTTGTGGTGAAGAAGGCTGCAAGGAGTAGAGACAGCATCGCAAGAGGCTGCCAGAGTAGCGCGAAAAGCAGGCCAGGCATCACGTACGGGGGATGCTGGAGCTTCGCATTGGTGGTTCCCCGCTGGTGGTCGATGCTGTAGTGCGAAGAGGCTGCTGCCAGAGTTTTGTGTTGAATTGCAGTGCACGTGGCATGGTCTTGGTGTGAATGGGCCTATTTGCTGAGTGCCCACAAGCTTGAATGCAGCTCCCTCAGGGGCATCACTTGGGGGTCAGGAACTCCCTTCAGCTGAGCCTAGGGTTTGCTTATGCTTTTCTGACAATTGTAGATATGCATCAAGATATATGCACATGCTTGACTAGCAATTTTGCAGTAGGTTTTCTATTTAAGAACGCAGGTACTCAGCCATGTGAACAGATGTACGTCATGATGTGTTTGTTGGATTATGGAAATGTCAACATAAATACATATAAGCTTTTGAATTATAACTAGTCCTCAAGAGTTACTGAGAGAAAACTGGTACAGATATAACGTGGTAGAAGGTAAAGTTTATTTTTTCTTGTTCTGGTGATCATGTTAGTGAGTAGAAGGCCAGGGCAGTCTTTATACATAAGGTATTCATTGGGCCATACAGGCTCTAATTAGCAGCCAGTATAGCACAAACTGATTCCTTAGAGGAGGACTCACACGCTAGAAAAATCAAGGGAATTATTGAGTTACCTTGGCAGTGGCGGCTCCCCCGCTCTGGCGTAGAAGCATTGCCCTACTCCTTTTAAGCAATGCAAAGAAGAAGCATCAAATGATCATAACTTTAAGTTATAATTATTTAATGCTGCCTGATGCTTTTGTGGGCGGGTGGGCGAGGCTGCTCTGCTCACGGAGCAGGGCAAGGAAGGAGTGGTTTGTCCCCTGCTAAGTGCGCAATGACTGTTTGGTTGGATCTCTCCGGCAGCCCAAATCTGTCATGCGCACATTCCCTATTCTCCATGCAGGCTGCATTACAGCCTGCATGGAGAACAAGCCCAGGCAACCATTCCCTGGTTGAGCGTCCAACTAGGACGCTCACAATGGTGGTTTGCAGTGTTGTGATTGGTCGGTGGAGCCTGGCTGTGCTGCCATCCAGGGAAGAGCCGAAGCGGAGATGCGGGACCCGGCGCAAAGGTACGTTTATTTGAATTTTTGTAATGTAACATTTTTTTTATATATATGCGCGACCCACCTGCTGTACCTTGGTTGAGTGCAAGTGTATGTGTCATGACAAACTGGTGGCCATTCTTAAATGGCAGACAGCCATGATAGAACACTAACTTAAAATGTTAAAAAAACAAGATTGTGCACACAAAATGAAAAAGCTAGCAGGATGCTGTAGGAAAGTAGGATCTGCTTCTTATGGTTACCCCACTTTTTGCTGGATATAATGCTGTTTTTGACTCGTCTGACTGGGAACCTGCTAATCAGGACCCCAGTCTATCTGCTTTCTCCCTAAACGGTTATGCATGTACATAGGTACACTCCAGATTGGATACTGGGGTACCCTTGCCAGTTCCTAGTATATGGTACACGTGTACCCAGGGCATAGGTACCCCAGAGGTCTCCCATGGGCTGCATCATGTATTATAGCACCCATGAAAGACCATTCAAAATAGAACTACAGGCCTTCTGTTGCAGCCTTTGTAAGTTGGTGGATGCACCACTTACTTAAGATATAGGTCTACTATATCTAAATGTCACTGCACCTAAAACCTATAACTCGCCCTTATAGCACGTCTTTACAATCTTGAGGGCAGAGTTCTTGGTTCTAAGTGAGATGCTGCCCCTGCATTAGCAGGACACCCCTGCAGCCTACGGAGTGCATGCTCCCAGGTTGTCAGTGAAGCAGCCAAATACTATATGTAGAGGGGCATTACGCGACCGTGTGATGACCATCTCGAAAACGGCTGCACCCAACCCTATCGTATTTGGTGTCAAACAGGTTGGAGTCATACCTCCAATACTGGTAACCGGTGCGGGAGGTATGATTCCACCCACCAAGAAGGTCCTTCGTGAGGACCTCGGTATTCCCGGTACCAGCCTTCTAGCTCCGGACAGTACAAAATGGTTGCTGCTCACCAGAGACACATTTCTGCCCTCCTGCTGCTTAGCCAAGCAGGGGAAGGCAGAACAATAGGCATCCCGTCACAGGGAGGTGTGACCACCTCACAAGCAGGATTTAGTGTATTAGGGCTGGGTTGGTGCACTTGCCAGTGCATGAAACCCTGCAGGGGGGCACATTTGGTGTCCCTGTGCATAGTCCAGTTCAAACCAGCCTTGGGAGCCATTGGCTCTAGCTCTGGAGCGAAACTGGACAAAGGATATGTGAGTAACCTCCCCCCTGTCCAGACCCTCCACAGGGAGGGTCCCCTTAATCTTTCCAACCCTCTCCCATGGGTACTTAAGGGCTTACATGGCTGTAGGACCTTAGATTCGCCGTGGACAAGATTCGGAACTGAAGTCACATCACATCGACCGCCTGGGCACTCTGAACTTCGCTGGACATTGTTTGGGCCTTACTTCATCTCCCTCTCAGTCTGCTGCATTGTCTGTGCCCATGCACCATACAGGACCCTTGTAAGACCTGTGGAGCATCCAAGACACCTGAAGATAATCTCCCTTGGAGTGAAGGAGTCACTCCCCTGCATTCACAGGCACTGTAACACTGCGGACCGGTCTGCTGATCCCAAGCTCCTACAGACTCCAAAAGGTTAACCAACACAGGAGGTGAGTTTCTAAATCCCTCGAGGCCTGAGCTGCCCTCTCACCGAGTTTTAGGCCAGTATCCCTCGAGGGGGCTGCAATACCCGAACCCATGCGCACTGCATACTTTTGCAAGTGCATGTGCTTGTTGGCAATCCTGTGACAAGTGCATTGGGCTCCAAGTAGCTCCAACCTCTGGCAACTTTTCCCACAAAGATCTTCACCCACCTCACACCATGTGCTCCATGGCCTGTTGTTTTGTGAAGCTGCTCGAGGTCCCCTTGCCACTCCTGTGCCTCCGGCCTGTGGGTCCAATTGAGGGCCACCTTTGTTTCCTTTGGGCTCCACTGATTGCTCTGGGCTTGCCCTGACTCCCCTGCTTGTGCTGAGCCTCCTGGACATTGATGGTCCGAACAGTACACTTTCTTGACTTCCTGCATGGGTTTGCTTTTACCAAGGTTTGTTGGTGCTTCCTCCGGACACCATCCCCTCAGCACTCAACATCCGTTGTGGGACAGCTCGCATCCAGAAAGCAGGATGCCTGGGGACTACAAAGGGAACCCTCTGGAAGCCTCTTCCCCATTCAAAAGCACAACTGGATATAAATAGTGAACCTCAGACACCAACTTTTCACTACACTTCTGCACCTGTGGATACTATACCAGGAAGAAGGACTGCTGTGCGGCTGACGCATTGTCACTCTTCTGGACTGCTGCCCTGCTGGACTATTGACTTGTTGGACTGCTGCCCTGCTGGACTATTGACTTGTTGGACTGCTGCCTTGCTGTGCTGACCTGCTGCCTGTTGCCCTTTTGCTTGGGTGAGAAGGACTGAACCTGCATCTCTTCTACCTAGAACCCCAGAGTGACTCTAAGTGCTAGTTGGCTGGCCTCCTGACTTGAGCCTCAGGGACAGAAGGCAAGAAGGCTCCAACAACCATGACCCAGCCCGTGGACTCTGCCATCTGTGAGTCTACCCTGCCCAGTGGTGCCACCCCAGTCCAGGACCTTTTTAAACTGAACCCAAGGTGCTTTACCAGCTTCTGTAGATCAAGTGGAACCAATGCATCTCCTCTTCTGCATGGCACAATCCCAAGCCAAACTATCACATCATCGCTGCTGCATGGATCAGAACTGTCACAAAGACTGGTGTTACTTCGCAGTCCATTGCAGCATAGGAACCGCTGCTGTGCAGCGCATCCTCAGCAAAGCCCTTGCATTCCAAAAGACAACTCTCAACTCCGCATCTCAACCTCAAAGCTCCTCAGGATGGATGCATAGCCCCGACTGTGTGGCAAAACCTTGACTCCAGACTTAGTATTGCAAGCCCCAGTCAATGAGATCCTCAATGACATGGCACCGCAGCCTCACTACATTTCAGAACCAAGTATCTCTTCAACTACGGAATGCATCTTTGATGTGAATCCTCGTAACGCTAGGCCAACCAGGACTTAAGTTGCTCTGTTCAGTGGGCCTAACTGGGTGCCTGTAGCCGACCAATGCTCCTTCGTGGTTGGCCGGCCATGTGATTTTGTCCCGGTCAAGCATGACTAGATATCCACCTTTTGGCGCAACTTTTGCTCACATTTTTTAAATCGAATACCTCTACTAATTGTATTTCTGCCATTTTGGTCCTGTTTTATTTATGAAATCTTACTGTATTGTTGTAAATTGGTGTTGGCTCCTTTTGTGGTGTATTATTGGTTGACGTACTGCACAAACACGTTACACATTGCCTATGCTGTGAGCCTGACTGCTATGTGCCAAGCTGCGGAGCGTTGAGCACAGCTTAATTTATAGTTTGCTTGTGATTTCTGCACAAGAAGAATTGTGGTTATTTCATGAGTAGCGTCTCACCCCCCTCACTCCCCTTAACCAGTAACCCAATTTCTTACAACTGTACTACATATACAATTTATAAAATTGATTCTGTACCGTCAGATACACTCAGCCACTGCCCAATATATGACACACTACCTACATGCGGCAGCCTTAGGGTCTGTTTTAAAAACGTATCTTACACTTTTCACTTATTTACACTTTTGAGTACGTTTGCTATTTTTGGCTAGCAACACAATTTGAGTGAAAATGTACGGAATTTTTTTTATCTTACATCTCTCCATCAAATTGAAGGGCCTGGAGCTATTCACAAGCTGCAGGGGTTATTCACAAAGGCAACTTACACTTTTGAGTAATTTACATGTGTAATTTACTCCTATTCTTTTTAGTAACTTTACTATTTTTGGCTATTTACAAATTCCACATAATGATTTAATCAAAATTCTATTGCAAGATGGCAACTGTATTTTCACAATGAGACATGTTTTCATTGAATGCAAGTAGACACCAGAATAACAAGTTTAAACACTGATGTGATGTGTTATGAACGGACAATGAAACCATTAAAATGTCAAAATAAAACATGTAAGTTAGATGTAAGTTAGATCACAGCAATAGAAATAAATAACAAATGAAACTTTGAAGAGAAATAGATTAAGAATAACGATTACATGTGTTTCTTCAGGTTTGCAGAAATGACGCGGACTATACTACTGTGAAAAGTGATGAAATACTCAAATTGAGTAAGGATATATACCCAGGGTAGCTGGAACTCACCCAAAGCACTTTGACATGAATATATGAGAATTGAATTGCAGCCACAAGAACATGATCTTCAGTGTCTCTTAATTGGACTTTGCTTGGGACATTGTGAGACATTATCATGCTCTTCAGTAAGCTCTTTATGTAATGTCATGTCACGCCATATCACGTTAGTGCCATTATGTTATGTTATGCACATTTGTAGAGCACAAGGTCACCTGGGAGGGTATTATATAGCACTGAACAGGAGTAATCTAGCCAAACCTAGGGAGTGTGGGACTACTTGAAAAGCCAGGTCTTCAGCTTCAATAAGCATTTAATGAACCTGCGTCATTCTAGTGTAAAATATGTGTGCTGCAACAACCATAAGACAGAAACAGATGTATATGGCTATAAGCACCAACAAAGTAAATTGATGGTAGAATTTTACTATAGTGCTAAAACAATGGATATATGCAGGCATATAAATACATGACAGTTCTAATGCTTACTCCTACTATGCCAACCCTAACTAGATGTACCTAAATGTACCTAGCATGTATATAGGTGTATACCCAAGAATCTCCCTAGGATGAAGCCAACCTGATGTGAGAGAATAAAGGACCCCGTCTTGTTCTCGAGATGGACACCCCACAAGGGATGTCAGACCACTGCGTGCTGGAATGTCTGTTTGCAGGAACCTCAGGGTCTCGTGCCAGCATGGAAGTCTTTCTCCTCTACCTGCCCAAGCAAAGATATGGTGGTTATATACCCAAAAGGTACCCTCAGGGGTTCTACTTTGCTGTGCCATGTCAGCCGAGGATGACGATAGTGATAAACCTCATACACAGATATTATGCAGAAGATGGTAATCCTGCTGGGATTCTGAGAATCCTCATGCATAACAAAAAAAGGCTAATTTTTGGGGCAAACCACACAACATTTATGCAGCACCAAAAAGGTCAGCACCAAAAACTGTTATGTAGTACAATGGAAGGGAAAATGTAGGTAAACGGTTAGGAGACTACCTGGGCCTATATTAGGGTACATTGCAAATCATAACACCCACTCCTCATCCGACGAGACGATATACTACAAAAATAAAAAGGGGATGTCTTTATAATCAATCATAAAAACATTGTTAAATGTTCAGAATAAAAATTTCTAAAAGTTATAAAAATGCTTAAAAATAAATTTCTATAAGTCCTTTAAAATATGTTCATATATAGTTTGAGCAACTGAGTACGTCTGAAAGCCATGGTGCTCAGTACAGTAAGAGTACTGGTCAGAATGATATGAATCAAGACTCACTTAGCTCCCGAAGCCGAGGTGTGCCCAGGTGAGCCCAAATGGAGTACCATGCGGTCACGGCAACATCGCTCCAAGACAGGTTTTTCCATCTCCTTGGTGATTGGGATGTCCATTGCAAAGCAGAATTTTTTTGATCAGGATACCCACTACCAGCAGCAGGATTACCGGAGCACTCCAAAAAAAATCTCAATGCGGAGTGTATAAACGCTGGAATAACTCAGAAGACTTTTCCGAAAGGTGCTTAACAGTCCGGAACCTACGGTCTTAAATAGGTGTACAATACCCTTCGTATCAGACATGTTAAAGATGCGCTGTACCATTTCTCTGAAATGGAAAGGGCAGGTACTTTGTACTAGAGCCTGTATCTCAGCTGCGGACCTTCCCACCTGAAGATCAAACGTCTCTCTAGCTGATGTTAAGGGCACATCCCTCTGTAAAAGCATGGCTTTCAGTTGGCTCAGAGAATCAAACCGTATAAAGGAAACATTCAACGAAGGCCATAATGGCACCTTCCTGATTGTGTGGATCAGTGGAAACAATACTTGCATACAGCAAGTAACCCTAGAACTTACTGTGCCTAGACATGCAATGCCTGGAAACATAACACAACAACCTAGATCATTCAGTATTAAGTAATTCCCATTCGAGAGAAGCCTGAACACTGGATTAACCATGGCAGCTGGAGATCCCTTTACATGACAGGATACGTTTGCAAATTAACTATTACAAGCCCCCTTGAAGCATAATGTTCTGGCCAATTAGAGACCCACTTACTGAAGTCTCACAGTCTGTACCACTGAGAAATACTTCAGTGTCCCCATTCCTGCATCTAAATCTATACTGTAATTCCAAAGATTCTTGGATGAAGTCCTTTCCCATTGCTTCATTCCTGCCTACCTGGTGGTATTCTAGGCAATATTGAAATTGGAAAGTTGTTACTGTCAAAGTTATATGGCCATGAAATAACCATTCTGTTGTCAGTGACTCTGCCACATTGAAAGGTAATTGGTCCAATTTTTCACTTTGCAGCATTGTGTGTTTTGCATCTCTTTGTGCCATTCTCATCTGCCTTTCTGATACATTATATGTGGAGAATAGAGACGTACTGTTAATATATCGCATGGGCATGTAACCAGAGTGCAATGATTGTTGCGCCCAGCTTAATATTAGAATGGATCTCAACTGTGATTGCCCATGTTGTAGGATGGACAGATCCTGCTCCATTATATCTATCTATAGCAGAAGACACAATGTTACTCAGTGAATAAATCCTGGATGTTAGCATGGTCATTCCGTTGTCAACCACTGCCAAAGCCTTTTCTAAGTTATTGCTGTCAATTTCACATAATCTCTCTGCGGCTTCCTGGTGAGAGATTTTCCAAACATCGTTGTAAATAGCATATAAGAAGTGTTTACGACATGGTTTCCTGGCACCTAGCAAAAAATCCCTTAAATCCATGTCATCAGAAAGTGAGGACAAGTGTTCTTTCACCTGGGACAGTGTTGAGGTTCTTAGCCAATCTAGGCATAACTTCCCAACACTGTATGATGTCACCACCCCCGAATGTTCTCGATGTACATAGTGTAGGACAGGCCTAAGGATACTGATCACTTTGGTAGTACCGTTAAATCTTGACTGACACCTATTTGTGTCCTTAGGCAAAACTATTCATCCCTTCCAGTTGAGGTATGATGAATTTTATGAAACATCATGCATGATGTCATCTAGCGTACCCTCACTGTATTCTGAACAATTTTGCCATCACTCAAAGTGGGAAAGTGAGGTAATATGAGGTGAGTTCAAGTCCCTAATCTTGCTAACCCAAGACAGGAAGTCTGTTGCACAGTGTCATTCATGAAAATATTCTGCTTTGGTAAAAGGCAGGCTCTAAACAATGCCTCAATTCTCTGAACCTGCCATTCCTTAGTCCCCCAGACTGATTTTATGTCTACAGTGTCTTTCCATAAGTCGAAACCCTGTTCTGACAGTTGGGAAATAAAGGAAGCAGAATATATTTGCTTCATGTTAGTAAGCATATTTTTCTTTCCATATAAATATAATAATCTGAGAGTGAATCTAATGTGTTACATCCAGAAAAATAAGCCAACTTTTTTTCAAACGTTTGTGAACTATCTTTCGGTGGTGTTGGGCAATGTTCCCATTGGTTGTATGTAAAAACATTTCGTGGACACTTGCTTTATGCAAAAAAAAGATGGCTATAATGTTGGTAACAGGGTGTCGAAATCAGACATATGATCATACATTTAATTTTTCGAAAATGCAGCAGATTGTTCTAAATCAGAAATCATACTATTTACAGTTTCAAAATCCCAATCGTCAGAGAATGTAATACAGGTGATTACATCATTCAAAGACATTTTATATACATGCAGTATTTTCAAAAGTTTAGTGGACCAAATATGTCATATGAAACCCTATCCCATACTATCCCTTCAGGAACTGGAACTGCTGTAATGTTCACAAAGGGCAGGTCTCTCTGTTCACGGTGAGATGAATATATGTGGTTTTAGGACCAAGTTCACATGTGATGCTGCGGAGTGTATTGGGAGATAATGTCCATTCAGTAATAAGAAAAAGACAGTCACTAAACCTATCCGGAGGATAAGGAACAGTACACCAAGTGCTATCCAAAGCTGTAGCCAGGGCGAAACTTGGTAAGTCTTTTTCAGCCAAAGGTAGAAATCCTTAAGTTGTTTTTGGCAGGAAACTGGAGCTGGCGGTGACTTAGGTTCACTTGGATCTGGAGAGAAGGTGTCAAAATCAATGAAATAGCCAAATGCAGTTTCATCAATCTATGGTAGCTCAGCAGGTTGTGTTGAACTGGCAGATGACTCGTTTGAGGCATATTCACATAGATGTTAGTATTAGGCATAAATTGAGATCTATGGGCCCGATTCAAAGAACTAACTTAAGACAAAATCTTAAACTTACTACCATTTTGGTATTCACAGAAGGCACTTTCTCATTTCGGTATTCACAGAAGTTAGGAGTCCTAACTTTAGGACTCCTAAATGCCTCCTGTGAATTCCAAAAGTCTTAAAATCAGGATTTTTCTCAGTTTAGTAGTAGTAAAGTTAGGACTCCTAACTTTAGGACTCCTAAACTGAGAAAAATCATAATTTTAAGACTTTCGGTATTCTCAGAAGGCATTTAGGAGTCCTAAAGTTAGGACTCCTAACTTCTGTAAACACCGAAATGAGTAAGTGCCTTCTGTGAATACCAAAATGGTAGTAAGTTTAGGATTTTGTCTTAAGTTAGTTCTGTGAATCGGGCCCTATGTTTCATTTGTGCTTTGTTGTTCAATTTAAATAGGCAACAGTTCCATCCCATTATGGCAACTCCGTTACTTCATAGAGTAAAATCTTCAAATGTTATCAGTCTTTCTGTCTGAACCTCCTGTATGGTAGCGAGAGGAGATCAGCGGCTACCCAGGAGCCCACACGGCCTGCTATTAAGGATCGGACACATAGTGTGGTTTGATCAGATCAATGGAGATAAATCTCTTTTCTTCTTTACCAGCAAGAGGCGGAAGAGGTACTGTTCTTGTCCTTTCAATAGCCAGGACAGGTACAGGCGATCTGCAAGATGGCCTAAAGTCTTTCTTCTTCACAATCTTTTCTCTGACCAGATCCCTGACTTTTGGGACCCAGGCAGGTCTTGCCGTTACTGATTTTACTTCCCCAGTGGCAGTGCGTTTTACTTGGACATTGCTTTGTAGTGCCCGGAATTCATTGAGTTCCTGTAAAACAGCCAAACGGTTATGAATGTCAAATGTTTTTTCATTCACCACTGTGGTGCCACAGTCGAGGTCGGGTACCCATATTCTTGTCCCAAGTAGCAACTCATAAGGAGTACGGCCTCCTAGGGAGGTTATTAAGTGCGCTCTGGAACCTATATAGGTGATTGACCCAAATACTACCCGAGTCCCGGTTCTTCCTCTCCACTATTGCATTTCTCTCAGGATAATACGGAGATGATTACTGCAATTCAACACCCAAACTTCTGATGGCTTCCTCGTGAGCCTGAGAGCTAAATGGGAGGCCCCGGTCAGAATGTAATGCGTATGTCTCTATAAAGACTTGCAAATCCTTTATAACAGTTCAGGTTTCAGCTGAGCGCTGAGGCCAACCCCACAGGAATCTAGAGCATGAATCCACTGCCACCAAGATCTATTTGTAAGCCCCATCAGATTGCAAGGGGTTGCAGTGGTCCAAATAGAAACAAGCAAGAGGTCTGTCTGATATCAGAGTGGTGTTTGCGAAGGGCGTGCTACGGTGGTACCCTTCATCTGCTGACCAATGTCGCACTTAAGGATGAATGCTTTTGTCTGTTTCATTAAACCTGGCCCCCATAGTGGTTTCAGTAGTGAAACTGTTGCAGTAATCCCTGCTTGTGCTGAACCCAGACCCTCCTGTGAAGCTAGAATTAAACATCATGTTTGGTATTACTCTATCCCTCACTCCTAGAATTTGAGCTAACGGAATATTTTGTGCATCTAACTTCTAAGAATACTTAAGACAAACTTAGGACAGACTTAAGACAGACTTAAGACACAATCCTAACTTTACTACTACTAAATGCCTTCTGTGAATGCCAAAACTAGTAAGTTTAGGATTTTATCTTAAGTTAGTTCTGTGAATCAGGCCCATAGTGTTTACACGTGTGTAAGTGTTTGGAAGCTATTGTGTCAGCTTGTATGGAACAAAGGGTTTCAGTCTGTTCCTGTGTCCAAAGATGGACTGAAAAATCAGGTCTGATTAAGTCATAGAAGGGTTTTACCTTTTCTGTGTAATGTAAAATGTAATGTCTGCCAAAATGTGGGAATCCTTGGAGGTTGAGCCGTGCACACTTTTCTAAAAAGTTAGCTGCCAGGCTTTTCCCTTCACGTGAAAGCTCCTGTCCCAAAAATAAAACATTGAGATGGACAATTTTTGATTTTTTAAAGTTACATTTGAGGCCCTCAGAGGTGAACCCCAAAAATATGTAGTTCACCCTGGTCAAGTGATCCAATAATTCATCATCCGTAAACATCATCTACATAGGACAATGCGTCCTCATCAAAAGTTTGAAACAACTTTGTTACCCTTGCTGAAAACATCCTGGGGCTATATTTATACCCTTGGGGCAGTCAATGGAATTGATCCTGAGAGCCTAAGGCTGAAATTGCTGTCAAATATCTGCTTTCAGGTGCTACATTTCGGCAAAATAATCTATTTGAGAATTGTAGTAAATAACTCCAAGAAGCGTTGAAGCATCAGGTAAGAAGGTGTATTTCATGCAGTTCCCCACCTGTTAACCCACTGGCTCCTCATAACAGATAGCCAGTGTTGTTTTGCATTTTTTCCGCACAATGTTATTAAGCAATGCGGCACTGTGTGCATTTTGTACCGCAAATGCCTTTGTGCAAGTATTCAAATGCCTGCAGTCTTAAACTAGACGGTATGAATTATCGGGTTTCATTACGAGAAGCAAAGGATTATTCATGGAAGAGGTATAATTCTCTATTACACCTTGGTATTCAAGTTGATGTAAGATCTCCCTGACTTGTTTTTTCGCATCATGTTTTACTGGGTACTGTCTCTGTGGAGCTGGAATAGTTTTTACTGGGACTTCATGGTGAAGTGTCTCAGCATCCCACCCTACATGATTGCAGTATAATGCTAGAGCTAATGCTACTGCCCACTCCTGCGCGTATGAGTGTTTTAGTGATTCTTGAGCATTGTCAGAGAAAGCTGGTAAAATTACAGTCTCTCCTTTTGGGCACTCCATAACGAACTAAGGTGGCCAATCATTTTCAGCTAAAAGGATGTCATAACCAAACCTCAGGTCCTCCCAAAGGATACCTTTAACTTTCCTGGGTTTATCTCCCTCCATTTGGAGTGTTGTTTTGTATAACAGGTGTAGGACACTCACCCTAGTATCAGGTGTCTCCACCATATTATGTTAATTCAATGCAGCTGTCACCAGAAATTCCATTAGGTTCTGGCGAGCTATTGTTACTTCTGCTGTGCTAGCGAGCATCGTCAGAGCCTATTCTCCCTTTCAGAAGTTGAGTCCTCAGCAGCCTGGGCATTTCTTATTTTAAGGCCAGCTACATTCTTCTCCTCAAATTGAGGTTCAGATTTTGGTTTATCTTCTTTTTTTAAATTATAGTCCGAAGTACAATGTGTTTCTCTGGACTTTGTTTGTTCTTCTGATCTGTGTTCTGACAGTCCTTCCCTCTGAGAGTTGTTTGATGGACCCTGAAAGGAAAGAGAAGAACTTGTATCAGTATTGTGATACCTGTCAAGTTTTTTTTTTATGTTATCACGATTTCTAAGATTATAACTCTAACTGTGTGATTTTCTGTGCTATCCAAAATGGTTTTTGAGCACGTTTAGTGGGCCTTCTTTCCATAACTGCATTCAGCATTTGTGGGGTGATGTTAGTTTCAGTCCCTTGTAGTTGATCTGCTGGTGGAACCCTTGTAGGTGGAAGTGTGTGCTCTTATAACGAAATGTCAGATTTCTGTAAAGCTTTATTATTTCTTTGTGAAGTGGACCTAAGCCTGCTCTTGGCAATATGTAAATTTCTGGATGCTGTGTATAAGCCACTAGGACCGGCCAAGATGCTCCGTCTCTGCTGAGCAGTCTGAGTCTCACTTTTTCTCTGGTGTGTGAGAGGGTGCCTTTAAACCAGTTTATATGCTCCTGGTAAAGTAGTGGAACTTCAATATCCGAGAATGGACAGTATTCGTCTTGTGTTTCATCCAGGGTGTAAAAATAACATGTGTTTGTGCCTGCATCTGCAGGTGAGAAGTTAAACCATGAATAGAATACCTCTGTCCTGATTGACTCGTGTGTTTCAATTATGAATGTTACAGTCCCTCCTAATGCTGAGACTCCAAATTCTACTAGTTTTAAAGTTAGTGCCTTTCTGACATTTTCTTAAATCTTTATTGCACCTTCCGGCTCCCCATCCCTGCTGCATTTGCATGTAATGCTGATGCAGCGTTCTCTTTGACAGACATTGTTGAAAGAGTTTCAAGGAAACTGAGATAAGGTTTTATGCACAATAGGGAACTATTATCTTTCAAGCTTGACTAAACTTACAGCCAATACATAGGATATGCCCACTCAGTGCGTCAGATTTTCCCTTTCCACTCCAGACATCTCTGGGTTGATGTGAGTAGGGGTCTGTGAGAACAGCACGACTGAACTTCTCAGATTTGACCATTAAATAAGAACCAAACCAACCTTGTCAGCATCATGTTGTGTAGTGTATATAAATCTATATAGGATCTGCACATTTAAACAACATAAACTCCGGGACTGATGTCCTAACGGATTCCAGACACCCCGCCCCAGATATGTTTGCCTGTATACCAGCTAGCTCACTTTGCCACTATGAACCCCTTTTACCAAGGAGAGAACAGTTCCTAGCAACTTTCGAACACGACAATCCTGACCCCTCAGGGATTGTGGAAACAGTAATTTGTCTCAGACAGTTATTATGCAGAAGATGGTAATACTGCTGTGATTCTGAGAATCCTCATGCATAAAAATTGAGGCTAGTTTTCAAGGAAAACCACACAACATTTATGTAGCACCCAACAAGGTAAAAGGTCGGCACCAAAAACCGTTATATAGTACAATGGCAGGGTAAATTTAGGTAAAAGGTTAGGAGACTACCTGGGCCTATATTGAGGTACATTGCAAATTACAACACCTCGAGTTAAAAACAATACAGCAGGAAAAGGGCAACCGATTTTTCTAAACTTCAAAGGTCCTCTGTCTTCCACCTTCCTTTCCCAGGAGCATTGTCCACTTCAAAGACCTTTTGGAATGTTCTAGGGGAGACCTGGAGTTCACAGCCCTGCATGTCAGGCTTTCTCCAGTCTCCATTTGGTGTACCATCCACACACAGGCGATCCAAAATGTAGTAATGCCTTCCTGCAGTCACACACTGCGCACACCTCACTCTTCCTCTCTTCTTTCAAGAGAAAACATGCATGTGCCACCCATTTCTCACATAGATGGAGTGATGGACCAGGCTGAGAGAACACTAGAAGGCCCTTTTTTCTCTGTAGAGGCCAGTAGACCACTCGTCCAGTGCAGGTAAAAATTAAAAAGTCCTCCTTCCAAAACTATAATTATTTGCTTCCACCACTGTTAGTTGTTCTATGCCTGATTAGAGGACTGTAGTCACTATCAGAAAGAAAGGGTGCACTTAGTGTGCTCATATTGACCTTCTGGGTTGCAATACATTTTCTACAGAATGTAAACATGCGCTTATATACATGCAGTCCACAATCTGCGCTCCCCTCGGTGTTGACTTTAATGTTATGTTATGTTATGTTATGTTATGTTATGTTATGTTATGTTATGTTATGTTATGTTATGTTATGTTATGTTGTAGTGTGTTTTATATAGCGCTCAGCTACTCCAAAGAGTGTCCCAGCGCTACAAATCCTCGGCGGTACTAGGCAGGTGGGGGATAACCGACTCTACTGAACAAAAAGCCAGGACTTAAGATCTTTCCTAAAGGCTAACAGGTTGACGTTCTTCCTCAGAGAGACCGGCAAGGCATTCCACAATTGTGGCGCCAGGTGTCTGAAAGAATTACCTCCAACACGGGCTCGCCTAATAACAGGAACCGCGGCCAAGGCCAGTGAAGCTGACCTAAGCGCTCTAGATGGCTGGTAGAACACCAACCGTTTTCTGATATATTTAGCGCCAATGCCATGAAGAGCTTTGAAAGCCAGCGTGAGCACCTTGAAAACAATGCGTTTCCGAATAGGAAGCCAATTAAGGGATTTCAAAAGAACCCTTGCACTGGCTCTCCGATGGAGGCCAAAGATTGCTCGCGCGGTAGAATTCTGAACAATTTGCAGACGTGATAAAAGATATCCGGAAGTCCGAGATAGAGCACGTTAGCGTAGTCGAGACGAGAGCCTATTAGTGCCTGCTTGGTGATTTTTCTGTGAGCGTGAGAAAGCAAAGGAAGAAATTTCCTGAGCATTTTAAGGAGGCCGAAGCATTTGCCGACTAGGCCGAGGATCTGGGGCTTCAAGGTGAGGCTGTTGTCTATCTTCACTCCCAGATTCTTGGCCATAGAGGATGCGGCGGAGGGAGGAAACATGGCCTCGGGCCACCACGACTGCCACCTAGGATCGGGAGGACAGCCGAAAAAGAGCACTTTGGATTTGTCCGAGTTACACTTAAGGCTGTTAAGCTGGAACCAATCAAACACTGCCCCAATGCAACTTCTGATGCTCTCTCCATTGAAGTCAGAATGTTTCTCACAGGAGAAGAGGAGCTGGGTGTCATTGGCGTACGAAACGACAAACGATCTGGGCACCATACGACTCCGCCAGTGCCGCCAAAGGGGCCATGAAGATGTTAAAAAGAGTAGGGCTCCAAATTGAGCCCTGAGGGACTCCTACCTCCAATGATGGCACCACGGCAGAGAACGAGTGAGCCCAGACCGTTTGACGGCGGTCCGCAGGAAAGGACTCGAACCAGCTGAACACCGCCCCCCGCAGACCAATCTCGTTGAGTCTTGAAAGGAGACCGCTGTGGGGGACGGTGTCAAAGGCCGCTGATAAATCCAGCATCGCCAGCATCGCCCGAATCCAGAACCTCCTTGATTGCCTCAGTTACTTCCAACAGCGCTGTCTCCGTGCTCATACTTGTATGGAAGCCAGACTGAGTGTAATGCAGGATATTGTTGGTTTCAAGAAAAATGGAGAGGGAAGAGTGGACATGCTTCTCCACAATCTTGGCAAAAGCTGGAAGGAGAGAGATGGGCCTGTAATTGGCATGTATCCAGATTTGGCTTTTTCCAGAGTGGCAGGATAAGTGCCTGCTTCCATGCCGGGTGCATCTCTCGGGTGCTGAGCGATAGAATAAGGACGGGATTAATCAGGGGATTGATCGCGTGCACTGTTTTGGCAAGAAACTTTGCCGGACAGGGATCCAGTGGAGAGACTGATTTTAATTTGGTGAGAAGGTCCAAAGAGGCCGAGAGAGATAGACCAGGGAAACTTGAGAGAGTGGGGCCCACCACACTCAGGGACAAAGAAGGGGGGACAGTAGTACAAGAGGCTGCCCCAGCACCGAAGGATGGAAAAGAGTCCTGAATGGACTTAATTTTGTTGGTGAAGAAATCGGCTAGTTGAATGACCCAAGATTCGGAGTGAGAACATGTGGGAGTGCTCATGGTGGGAGTAGTAAATTCTTTAACAAATGAAGATATTTCGTTGCTGCTGTTGGTAGCTACCTCGATTCTTCTGGCAAAGTAGGCTTTATTTTCTAAAGAAATCTCACTATGGTACGATTTGATAGATTCCCTGTAAGCCATCTTAGCTATGAGATCATAATGTCAACGCCAGACCCTTTCCGCTTTCTTACACTGCCGCCGCTTCTCAGTCAACAACAAGGGGTGGTGATGGACAGAGTTTCTGAATTAAGCAGAATACTCTCACTCAGTCAAGAGATCAGGGCTAGATCCAACACCGTTTTTTAGCTCACTGCACCATCCGAGTTCAGAACCTGGCTATATGCAAATCAGTCTGTTCCTGTCCCAGTGCATGATGGGAACAGGGCAAACCAAACTACCAAGCCAATTCTTACACTGGGAAGGAAACAAGCTTCCGGGGACCGGTTTCTGGCATTTCAGCCGTCGTCGGCCCGGCTTGCTTGAATCCTGATGGTGCAATGAGCAAGGGACTCACATCTGAGTATACCCTTCCACGCTTAGGGTGGACAAAATATTTAACAACAAGGGGTGGTGATGGACAGGGTTTCTGAATTAAGCAGAATACTCTCACCCAGTCAAGAGATCAGGGCTAGATCCAACACCGTTTTTTTAGCTCACTGCACCATCCCAGTTCAGAACCTGGCTATATGCAAATCAGTCTGTTCCTGTCCCAGTGCATGATGGGAACAGGGCAAACCAAACTACCAAGCCAATTCTTACACTAGGAAGGAAACAAGCTTCCGGGGACCGGTTTCTGGCATTTCAGCCGTCCTCGGCCCGGCTTGCTTGAATCCTGATGGTGCAATGAGCAAGGGACTCGCATCTGAGTATACCCTTCCACGCTTAGGGTGGACAAAATATTTAACAACAAGGGGTGGTGATGGACAGAGTTTCTGAATTAAGCAGAATACTCTCACCCAGTCAAGAGATCAGGGCTAGATCCAATACCGTTTTTTAGCTCACTGCACCATCCCAGTTCAGAACCTGGCTATATGCAAATCAGTCTGTTCCTGTCCCAGTGCATGATGGAAACAGAGCAAACCAAACTACCAAGCCAATTCTTACACTGGGAAGGAAACAAGCTTCCGGGGACCGGTTTCTGGCAATTCAGCCATCGTTGGCCCGGCTTGCTTGAATCCTGATGGTGCAATGAGCAAGGGACTCATATCTGAGTATACCCTTCCACGCTTAGGGTGGACAAAATATTTAACAACAAGGGGTGGTGATGGACAGAGTTTCTGAATTAAGCAGAATACTCTCACTCAGTCAAGAGATCAGGGCTAGATCCAACACCGTTTTTTAGCTCACTGCACCATCCCAGTTCAGAACCTGGCTATATGCAAATCAGTCTGTTCCTGTCCCAGTGCATGATGGGAACAGGGCAAACCAAACTACCAAGCCAATTCTTACACTGGGAAGGAAACAAGCTTCCGGGGACCGGTTTCTGGCATTTCAGCCGTCGTCGGCCCGGCTTGCTTGAATCCTGATGGTGCAATGAGCAAGGGACTCACATCTGAGTATACCCTTCCACGCTTAGGGTGGACAAAATATTTAACAACAAGGGGTGGTGATGGACAGGGTTTCTGAATTAAGCAGAATACTCTCACCCAGTCAAGAGATCAGGGCTAGATCCAACACCGTTTTTTTAGCTCACTGCACCATCCCAGTTCAGAACCTGGCTATATGCAAATCAGTCTGTTCCTGTCCCAGTGCATGATGGGAACAGGGCAAACCAAACTACCAAGCCAATTCTTACACTAGGAAGGAAACAAGCTTCCGGGGACCGGTTTCTGGCATTTCAGCCGTCCTCGGCCCGGCTTGCTTGAATCCTGATGGTGCAATGAGCAAGGGACTCACATCTGAGTATACCCTTCCACGCTTAGGGTGGACAAAATATTTAACAACAAGGGGTGGTGATGGACAGAGTTTCTGAATTAAGCAGAATACTCTCACCCAGTCAAGAGATCAGGGCTAGATCCAACACCGTTTTTTAGCTCACTGCACCATCCCAGTTCAGAACCTGGCTATATGCAAATCAGTCTGTTCCTGTCCCAGTGCATGATGGGAACAGGGCAAACCAAACTACCAAGCCAATTTTTACACTGGGAAGAAAACAAGCTTCCGGGGACCGGTTTCTGGCATTTCAGCCGTCGACGGCCCGGCTTGCTTGAATCCTGATGGTGCAATGAGCAAGGGACTCACATCTGAGTATACCCTTCCACGCTTAGGGTGGACAAAATATTTAACAACAAGGGGTGGTGATGGACAGAGTTTCTGAATTAGGCAGAATACTCTCACCCAGTCAAGAGATCAGGGCTAGATCCATCACCGTTTTTTAGCTCACTGCACCATCCCAGTTCAGAACCTGGCTATATGCAAATCAGTCTGTTCCTGTCCCAGTGCATGATGGGAACAGGGCAAACCAAACTATCAAGCCAATTCTTACACTGGGAAGGAAACAAGCTTCCGGGGACCGGTTTCTGGCATTTCAGCCGTCGTCGGCCCGGCTTGCTTGAATCCTGATGGTGCAATGAGCAAGGGACTCACATCTGAGTATACCCTTCCACACTTAGGGTGGACAAAATATTTAACAACAAGGGGTGGTGATGGACAGAGACTCTGAATTAAGCAAAATACTCTCACCCAGTCAAGAGATCAGGGCTAGATCCAACACTGTTTTTTTAGCTCACTGCACCATCCCAGTTCAGAACCTGGCTATATGCAAATTAGTCTGTTCCTGTCCCAGTGCATGATGGGAACAGGGCAAACCAAACTACCAAGCCAATTCTTACACTGGGAAGGAAACAAGCTTCCGGGGACCGGTTTCTGGCATTTCAGCCGTCGTCGGCCCGGCTTGCTTGAATCCTGATGGTGCAATGAGCAAGGGACTCACATCTGAGTATACCCTTCCACGCTTAGGGTGGACAAAATATTTAACAACAAGGGGTGGTGATGGACAGAGCTTCTGAATTAAGCAGAATACTCTCACCCAGTCAAGAGATCAGGGCTAGATCCAACACTGTTTTTTTAGCTCACTGCACCATCCCAGTTCAGAACCTGGCTATATGCAAATTAGTCTGTTCCTGTCCCAGTGCATGATGGGAACAGGGCAAACCAAACTACCAAGCCAATTCTTACACTAGGAAGGAAACAAGCTTCCGGGGACCGGTTTCTGGCATTTCAGCCGTCGTCGTCCCGGCTTGCTTGAATCCTGATGGTGCAATGAGCAAGGGACTCACATCTGAGTATACCCTTCCACGCTTAGGGTGGACAAAATATTTAACAACAAGGGGTGGTGATGGACAGAGCTTCTGAATTAAGCAGAATACTCTCACCCAGTCAAGAGATCAGGGCTAGATCCAACACCGTTTTTTTAGCTCACTGCACCATCCCAGTTCAGAACCTGGCTATATGCAAATCAGTCTGTTCCTGTCCCAGTGCATGATGGGAATAGGGCAAACCAAACTACCAAGCCAATTCTTACACTGGGAAGGAAACAAGCTTCCGGGGACCGGTTTCTGGCATTTCAGCCGTCGTCGGCCCGGCTTGCTTGAATCCTGATGGTGCAATGAGCAAGGGACTCACATCTGAGTATACCCTTCCACGCTTAGGGTGGACAAAATATTTAACAACAAGGGGTGGTGATGGACCGAGTTTTTTTAATTAAGCAGAATACTCTCACCCAGTCAAGAGATCAGGGCTAGATCCAACACCATTTTTTAGCTCACTGCACCATCCCAGTTCAGATCCTGGCTATATGCAAATCAGTCTGTTCCTGTCCCAGTGTATGATGGGAACAGGGCAAACCAAACTACCAAGCCAATTCTTACACTGGGAAGGAAACAAGCTTCCGGGGACCGGTTTCTGGCATTTCAGCCGTCGTCGGCCCAGCTTGCTTGAATCCTGATGGTGCAATGAGCAAGGGACTCACATCTGAGTATACCCTTCCACGCTTAGGGTGGACAAAATATTTAACAACAAGGGGTGGTGATGGACAGAGTTTCTGAATTAAGCAGAATACTCTCACCCAGTCAAGAGATCAGGGCTAGATCCAACACCATTTTTTAGCTCACTGCACCATCCCAGTTCAGAACCTGGCTATATGCAAATCAGTCTGTTCCTGTCCCAGTGCATGATGGGAGCAGGGCAAACCAAACTACCAAGCCAATTCCTACACTGGGAAGGAAACAAGCTTCCGGGGACCGGTTTCTGGCATTTCAGCCGTCGTCGGCCCGGCTTGCTTGAATCCTGATGGTGCAATGAGCAAGGGACTAACATCTGAGTATACCCTTCCACGCTTAGGGTGGACAAAATGTTTAACAACAAGGGGTGGTGATGGATGCTTAATTCAGACACTCTGTTCATCACCACTCCCTTTTTTCTGAATCGTTTTTGGCCACTATAGGTGTGGCAGGCTACACTCAGACATGAGTCCCTTTCTCACTGCACCATCAGATTCAAGCAAGCTGGGCCGAAGACGGCTGAAATGCCAGAAACCGGTCCCCGGTAGCTTGTCTCCTTTCTGGTGAAGAATTGGCTTGGTAGTTTAGTCTGCCCTGTTCCCATGATGCACGTGGCCAGGGACATACTGATTTGCTTATAGCCAGGTTCTGAACTGGGATGGTGCAGTGAGATAAATAACGGTGATGGATCAAGCCCTGATCTATGGACTGGGTAAGAGTGGTCTGCTTAATTCAGACACTCTGTTCATCACCACTCCCTTTTCTGAATCGTTTTTGGCCACTATAGGTGTGGCAGGGTATACTCAGACATGAGTCCCTTTCTCACTGCACCATCAGGATTCAAGCAAGCCGGGCCGAAGACGGCTGAAATGCCAGAAACCAGTCCCCGGTAGCTTGTCTCCTTTCTGGTGAAGAATTGGCTTGGTAGTTTAGTCTGCCCTGTTCCCATGATGCACTGGGCCAGGGACAGACGGATTTGCATATAGCCAGGTTCTGAACTGGGATGGTGCAGTGAGATAAATAACGGTGATGGATCAAGCCCTGATCTTTGGACTGGGTAAGAGTGGTCTGCTTAATTCAGACACTCTGTTCATCACCACTCCCTTTTCTGAATCGTTTTTGGCCACTATAGGTGTGGCAGGGTATACTCAGACATGAGTCCCTTTCTCACTGCACCATCAGGATTCAAGCAAGCCGGGCCGAAGACGGCTGAAATGCCAGAAACCGGTCCCCGGTAGCTTGTCTCCTTTCTGGTGAAGAATTGGCTTGGTAGTTTAGTCTGCCCTGTTCCCATGATGCACTGGGCCAGGGACAGACTGATTTGCATATAGCCAGGTTCTGAACTGGGATGGTGCAGTGAGATAAATAACGGTGATGGATCAAGCCCTGATCTTTGGACTGGGTAAGAGTGGTCTGCTTAATTCAGACACTCTGTTCATCACCACTCCCTTTTCTGAATCGCTTCTCAGTCAAAGCAGCAGTGAACCAAGGGGCAGAGGCCCGACAAGCGGCTTTACGGGTGATCGTAGCAGGGGCTAGTTCATCTAGTCGCTCCACAAACCATGTTTGCAAGATGTCAAGGTCGGCCTCTAGACTACTTGACAGCTGGCAAGGGTGGGATAATAAAGCTTGCACCAGCATGTCAGGGGAAATGCGGTGAAATGCTTGTGAAGTCTGAGGTTGGCGGCAATGTTTACTTGAGAAAAGTTTGTCTGAGTGCAAGATTTGAAAATTCACTAAATAATGGTCCGACCACAGCACGGGTACTGGGGTGGATACGCCAATCGGAACAGTGGAAAAGATTTGGTTGAGAGTGTGGCCTTTGTTGTGAGTGGGAACGGAAAGATAAGGAATGAGGCCCAGTGGAAAGGTAGTATCCAGGATCTTAATAATGTCTGCATCATCCATCGTGTCCATGGGAATGTTAAAATCCCCCAGAAGTAGACAGTGATCAGATTTCTCAAAGTGCTGAAACCACTGAGTGGAGCTCTTCATGAAAGGAGCCGTTGGGACCAGGGGGTCTGTAAATCAGTAGCCCCGTACAAGATTGTTGCGGGGACAAAGATAGAGAGAAACCCAGTGCCTCGCTCCCTTGAATGTCGTCGGTTTACGCCACCTCCCCTGCCTTTCTAAAAATAACATAGTTGGGAGGGAGTGCAGTGGCTATGTCAGGGCCCGAGCAGTCACCCAGCCACGTCTCGGTAAGAAAGAGACAGATGGGATTAATCTCGGACAATAGGTTATATTGATCTAAAGCATGTTTACTCAAAGATCTAGTATTCAAAAGTAAACAAGTGCTCTTATTACGCAGGTTATTGGGGATGGAAACAGAGATATTGCCCGGTCGCAAACCGCAGCCGGGGCTACGTCTCCTGCCCTTGGGCCGACTGGGGAAAACAGTACAACAATTAGTAGCCTTACCCCTGAGGATAGTGAGCTCATCCGCAGTGTATTTCAGCATGTTGCCAGCAAAAATAGAGCAAGGACCCAGCCCCTCCTGCACCCGTCCGCATCCGGGATGCTGACGGACGCAGACGGGCTTTCCTTAGGCGCTCCTTTGGCGCGCCAGAGGCGCGTCCGCTGCGCAGAGCAGAGGGCCTCTAAATTTATGGCGACGCCGGCGAGAGACCGCACCACTAGTCAGCCGACCAGCAGGCCTGCCTCCCCCCAAGATGGCCGCTACCAAGGTGAAAGGCCTACTGGTCCCAGAATACCCTGCGGCTCCAAATCGGCCGTGAGGGTATGGGACGATGAAAGAAAATGCTGCGCGGCGCAACTGCCTGAAGACAGAAGGGTAAAGATAAAAATCGTGATAGAGAAAGCAAACGACCAAGAAGTCACCCGGCTTTCCACCTCAGGTATCGAAATAGAGCAAGAGGTACACAGTAAAATCAATAAATGCACAATAACTGTTAAAACACTAGTAATCAGCGATATAAAACACAAATATTAAAATATCTTCTAGTGATCAGCAGACAGTCAGCAAACTAAGCACCCACTCGCCCGCACCCAGAGTCCGCCACAGGCTTAGTGGGAGGGGTAGGAGATCTAACCAGGGCAGCCTACAGTCAACACTGAGGGGAGCGCAAATTGTGGACTGCATGTATATACCAAGATGCAAAGGAGCAAACCTTTCTGAGACGGGATTTAGTGTCCAACCACACCCTTTCCCCTACCCAAACTGATTTTAATGACTTCTTCTACTATTTATCACACTTTTCCTAATGTTACTTTTTGTAAAAATTGCATTCTGGCCCATTGATTACACTACATCTGGCCTGATCCAAAGATTCCAGCCCGACTGCGGACGTAAAGATACGACTCGTAAATGACCGCTGTGAATACCAAAAGTCGTAAAGTTAGACTTTTGTTTCAGATTGCCTCTGTGAATCATGCCCATGATCTTTTTGCACTGATGTGAAAAAAGTGCTTTGCAGTGATTCAGTGCATGGCACGTGCAAGTGGTAAATGGGCATTCTTTTCTTCATGCAGCTTACCTTTCTCTCCACCTGGCAGCGCAAGTCCTAAACGTGCCCAATACAAAAGTATTAGATGCATAGGGTACAGAATAAAGAGGGAATGCATTAAACATGTTGCACCCGAGGCAGAGTGGAGGTGCCCACTGAATTTTGTGAAAAAAGATGGACTCAACCACCAATGCCACATTGTGCATTTGTCTTTAGCATTTGGAGTACAAGAGGTTTTCATGTCACTACATTACCTCCGATTGAGAGGCGAAGCTCTTTTCATTCAGAATTAAAATGTAGAATTCTAGTGATTTTTCACCAAGTAATCTCTAGAGCAGTCACACTTAGACATTTTCTGTTTCTTAACAAAGCAATACAGTAGCTACACCACTCACAGCATGCAACACTCCCAATAAGCAATTATTCCTTGATAACAGTTATTAAACAAGTGAATGCTGAATTACATCCGGAGATTGCTTTGATAAGATTCATGTGCAGGCTAGAACTATCAATTACAAAATAGCAATCAAATGATCAAAGACAGATTTGTTATGAGCACAAAATGCAATGCAAAGAAAATACACTTATCTCATCAGAGCTGAGGGTGTCAAAACATCTGATCTAAACACCCCCCTTGAGATATCAAACAAGGAAAGCATCTTTGCAATTTTGATAATATTGTTAAATACAGCTATTGAACTATTTCTGCTTAGAGCATTAAAAGATCTTTTTTGTAATCTGCCTGCAGACATCTATAGACCATCTCAGGTGTTGCTTGCATACGGTACACCTGGAAATTTGGACAGATAAGGTTGATAATTATCACTTCTGCTGTTTTTCCCTGACACATTTCTTCAGTTAGAACTCAGCAAAACGTACTGGAGTAAAGACCCAGGTAAAACACAAGACAGGCAAAAATTTGATACGTTAAGTGCCAAATCAGTTTAGTATTGCTAATTTCCAGGACCATAGCAAGCCTCTCACTGGTGGTAACTGCAAATGGGTATTCCATTTTTCACAGGTCCATTTTAAAGCATGTGAAATGTGAACAATGTATTGGAGCTCCCAACTTCCAAGAGCCCCTTGGCATAGTCATCAGAACACTCAGAAGCACAGTGACCCTAAATTACGATGTTGGGCAGACCACCACCGACAGGCTGTTGGTGGGAGCACACCCAACATCTTGGACAGCGGTCCGACCGCCCATTTACAGTACTGGTGTTGAAATTCAGGCGGTCAGAGCCCAGAGGGTGGTGGGAAAGACCGCCGCCTCTGACAGGCTCAAGGAGCCCATCAGTGTGGCGGTTCTACCATAATCCCTACAAAGGTGACAGTGCCTGTGCACTCACTGCCGTTATTGATTGCAATGTCCCTTTCCCTCAGCCTTCACATGGCGGTCCCACCACCATGTAAAGAATGACGGAAAGAGACTTTGCAGGCACCAACCAGGGCCCCAAACCCCAATGGGCCACTGGAATGTGGCCGGGGGCACATGTGGTGCCCCCAAAGAGCCATGCACCTCATGGGGCCTGGCCCTTGGTGCATGGATGTTGAAAAACATCACTTTTTCTACTGCAGGTTATGCTGCCGTCCTATTCCGGGCCACAGCACAAGCCACAATAGAAAAAGACATGTTACCAACCACCTACACAAGGTTTGTTTCATAAAATGACGGGTGGGACTGCCGTCTACTTCTCGGGCTGTCCCAATCCTGCTTCGATGGCTGTCAGACGCTAGTCCGACTGTCATCGTAATAAGGCCCATTGTTCTTTTTCTCCCTCTCTATCTCTATCCCTCTCTATTTCTGTCTCGCTCTCTCCCCTTTCTCTCTTTCTCTATGGTAATCCTCCTCTTCCACGCTTACCGTTGCTTCTGACTCTGTCTGTCTTTACCAGTCCCTAGGTTGAGCTAGGGACTGCCTACCTCTATCTCCCTCTCTTACCTCTTATCTCTTACGCTGCCTTGCTCACCTCTCTTTAAACCTCTCTCTACCTCCTTTAAATGTATAATTATCTTCCTGTCTGCCATACCTCTCAACCTCCTACCTCTCTTTCTACCTCACCTTTCTTTACTTCATCTCTCTCTCCATCTTGTTGTATCACATTTCTTTCTCCCCATCACTAAATCCCTGTCTTTCTCTCTACCTCACTTCTCTAGATACTGCTCTGTATCTACAGAGCTACACGACCCTCTCTCTGCCCACCTAACCTTCGGTCCCTCCCGCCCCATGTCTCCTCTAACTCACCACTCTCTCTTTACCTTTCTACATCTCTATGTACCTACCGGCTTCTATCTTTTCTTTCTCTACCTCACAATCTGTCTACCTCACCTCATCTCTCTCCATCCCACATTGCTCTGCTCGCTTATGACCTCAGTCTAACCAGTCTCTCTGTCTACCTCTAGATTTCTGCTACTCTCTGACTTTCAAACCTATCTCACCTCATGTTCTTTCCGCGCCTCGCTGCTCTATTCCATCTCACTATTTCTCTTCCATATACATCACCTGGCCATCTATTTCACCTCTCTTTACCCTACCTCTCCATCTATCCCTTACCTCTCCTTCCCTCACCATTTTCTACCTCACATCTTTGTATATCATTACTCTCTATGCCTCACGTATCACACCTCACAACCTCATCACTCTTTACTCCACCTCTCTCTTACTCCCTAACCTCTGTAACTCCCCATGTATTTGCTACATCACCTCTCCACCTCCCCTCTCTCTCTTTCTACCTGTTATCCCACTCTCTATAATTCCTGTGTTTTCTCTTTTAAACTTCATCATTCTTTCTACCTTTTAACCCAATCTCTTTCTTCCTTATCTTTCTCTCTTACCTCTCCTGGCCTACCTCTTTCTGTTCTTCTGTACCCATCTTTCTGGCTGCTGCACCTTCCTCTCTTTAACCTACATCTCTCCTTAATTCACTCATCTCTCTGACTCTTTGGCATCCTTACCTCCATTCTATCCCCATTTCCGCAATCATGCTATACTATTCTCTGCACCATTCTGTTCTTGTCTGTCCTCCTGACCCCTCCAGTTTCTATTATTCAGCAGAGCAAGAGATCATTGTCCAGCCAGAGGCTAGAACACATAGAATGATTAGATGAGGGATAAGGCAGGGGAAGCGAACTAAGGAGAAAATGATCAGATTTCACCTGATGGAACAGTAAAAATCCTTGAAGCAATGCATTGGTTTTCCCTTTTGCAGTAAGGGTGTAAGTTGTGAAGCAGATTTATTTGTGATCATAGATATCTGGCAATTAAGGCTTCAACTGCAAGTGCTATGTGCATGTGTTTTTAACATTATTCACTAGTCCACTAAGCATCCATTAAGTCACCCTTAGCAAGTCTTTCCTACAGTGTGGTTAACAGTGGTGACACTTTGGCACTATTTTTCATTTTGCATAACATATATACTAATCTAAACTACATACACATATGCATGTTGGACCTGGGCCTCTCTGAAGGGTCACCCCCATAATTGTGACGTCACCCCTCCTGTTTCTGAACCCGTTTCTTTTGTCTTTCAGGACTCTGTGCACTTTATCACTGTTAACCAGTGCTAAAGTGCTTATGCTCTCTTCTTTCAAGCATGGCACTATTAACCTATCACTAAATTGGCACATTTAATGTACTTGTAAGTTCCCATTAAAGCGGTACTACATGTACTCAGGGCCTTTCAATCAAATCCTACTACTGGGACTGCATCACTTATTAATGAACTATCCTTGTAAACATGCCTCAGATCTGCCATTTCAGCCTGTGTGCAGTTTTCGACCTGGCAAAACAAACCTATTTCTAGGCCTATAGCTTTCTTTTTAGTACAAATAAGACACACCTTGAGCCTGTAGGGCTGGGTGCATTGTTTTTAAAATGTTTGGGATATGCTTTTGAGTTTTCCATTGCCGAGTAGTGAAAAACTCTCAAATTCAGTTGCTCTTTGTGCATTCCTCCCAATAGAGGGTCTAGGTTGGCAGGATGGGCCATCCTTGCTTGATGGTGGGAGGGGATTGTAGAGTTGTCACCTACCACACTTTCACTTCAAAGGCACCGACCCAGCTCACGTACAAAGGATTTCATGCTAGCCGATTGTATCCCCAGACAGACTGGGACCAGGGCAGGAAGGCGGGAACTTCCAGACACTTCTGTGGACGGAAAAATCCAGAAGCTTCTCACACTTGAAAGGAGGCACTGGGTATAATAATGGGGCCATCAGACCACTCTTCAGTTCCCTCCTGGACCTGTTGATACTACAGAAGAATGACTGCCATGATACCAGAGGATTACCTTGCTGAGGTCTGATGTGCTGTCAGAGAAGGGAAACTACCTTTACAACTCGGTCAAAGCCACATGTGGCGTTTACCCACAAGCTCAACAAAGCATGCCTTAACCACACATGTGCCTTAACAGCAGTGCGTGGTCTAGATGCTGGATTGGCGGGCCCAGAAACAGGAAGGATCGGGAGAGGATGCAGTGGGGTAAGTAGGGCTGTACCAGATTTTGCGTGGGTGAGGGGTAGTTTTTAAGGGCTGAGGGTAGTTTTTAGGGCTCAGGGGGTGTTGAGGTTGTTTTTAGGGCTCAGGGTCATGGTCATTTTTAGGACTCAGGGGGGTCGTTGTAGTATTTCAGGCTCGGGGGATCGGGTAGTGTTTGGGGTTCGGGGGGGGTGGTAGTGTTTAGTGTTCATGTGGTTAGGGGGGCCAGGGTTTTGTTTAGGGCTCAGGGAGGGCATGATAGTTTTAGGGCTCAGGGAGTTCGAGGTAATTTTTAGGGTTGAGGGCAGAGGGTTTGGGTGTGAACTTCACCACACATCCCTTTACTAGTCATACTTTACCATGAAATTGCAGGGTAAAGTCATGCATGGTAAAAGCATGCATGATAAAGGAATGTGTTGTTCAGATGCATTCATTGTTGGGACCGCGTAGTAGAGGCATGCATGGTTTAGCTATGTGTGTGCCTCTGTCATACAACTGTCTGAGATTGAAGACGGAACCTGCACCCTTTATCCCAGGCTGATGTGACTCCAAGGGTCAGCTGACTGACCTCCTGGTCTGAGCTGCAAGGAGACAACAAGCTCCATAGGCATCTCTGCCACAGCCCAGCTGACCTGTTGAAACTGGACCTTCAGGACCTGCAACTGAATCTGCCTGATTCCTGCTGGCCTTTGCTGGAGTTAGTTCCTGATCCCCATGCAGTGCCTCTCTGGTCCTGGACCCTTGGTATGGCATCAGTTGAGCTCCTTCTTGAAGAAAAGGAGAAATCCTGACGTTTTGGGTTCTTTGGGACCACGAGCAGGTCATTTTGTGCCAAGATCCTGCTACCAATGCAACCATCAATGTGAAGCTGTGGTGAACCTGACTCTTCGCGCATTAGTGACCACCAGTGATGACTGGCAATGCGAGATCTTCACTTCATGCAAAAGCCTTGGCCGCGTGCAGTGAATGCCAATGCGAATGTCCAGCAACAACTGTCCGTGACACCAGACAGGATCTTTGCAATATAATGATAACTGTCCGCGATGCCCAACCTGCTCTTTGTGCTATAACGATGACCATCCACGATGTTCTCCCTCATTCTTGCTGCCTCAACTGTGAGCTTAATTCTTCGTGGTGAACTTTAGACGGCAACACTTTCAGCGGGATTAACCTGATCTCTGTACAAAATACTTTACACATTTCCCTTAAGTTAAGCCTGACTGCTATTCCAGGCTACCAGAGGGGTAATAGCAGGCTAAGTTGAAAGCAAGCTGAACCTTCGCCGTCCACAGTGAGTGCCTGTTACACCTTCGGATTCCTGGCCCAATGACCTGCTGGACCTTGGTCCACGTCTCCTGCTGGAAAGACTACCGTGATTTCTTGGCCCCCCTCCCCTCTGCCTTTCACAATGCTTGCATCTCAGGCGGCGGTGGAGTTTGCTGTAGTGCCTGTCCCCAAGATGGCTACTGGGGACAAGTCTTGATTCCCGCCACGGGGGACTCCTGAGGCACCGGGGCACTCCCAAACCGACCTAGCTCCTGCTCACCCACCATGACATTTGACTCGGAGATCTTTCCATCAGCAACTGAGACTTAGACATTTTGACTGACGCCCGGTGGAGCTACCTCGCGAGCTAAAGGGGAGATGGGCTATGGATTTCCATCCTTGATCATCACCTACCCAGTCTTTGGGCAAACTCTCCTGCGTCTCTCTACTGGACTTTTCTCCCTTCTCCTCTTCTCCATTCCCCCTACCCTCTCCTCCCTACTCTTCTCCTCTTTCCATCTATTGACCTTTGCCCTCACCCGTCCTTGCTTATATTCCCACCCTGTCTATCCACTGGACTTCTGATAGACCTTTGACGACGCCCCCTGGCCAGATGCCTAAACTGTTTGTACTCACCTCGATGCACGAGCAACCTTGGCCGATGCCCGGTGGAGCTGTCATATGCAGCCAAAGAGGAGTCTGGCCCTGGTTTCAACCCCTCGGCCGTCACTTACCCAGCCAGACATCCGACATTATTTTCCTAATTTTTCCCGTTGTGTATTCCATCCCTCTCCTCCTCCCACTGTGACTCTTTGATTTAAGTGATGTAACTATGTAACCTGTAACTTGCTGTAACTCATGTAAAGGGCTTTGATTTCTCCGGGTCTAGCCAGCAGTATATACAACTTCTCAAATAAATGAATAAATAAGTTATTGACTTTTTGTGGCTCACCCTGTCAAGCAGTGAGGCTGTTGCTTGAGGAGGGTTTCATCCCTCTCAACCTACAACCCAGTTTCTCACAATGCTCATAATCGAATTCATGTTAATGTTGACCATGATGTTCAAGTTAAGTTAGCGATGATTAATGTAGAACTCAATTTAAGCTAATGATTCAAACATGAAAAAGAACCTTTGGCTGCTGTGCTCTTTCTCTCTTCCTCCCTGTGTTCTCACTCTCTTTCTCTTTGTCAGGAGTTAAGCTGCAATAGTTTTTAATTAACTCGAATGTTAGACATGTTTGGTTTCTTTGAGAGATTTTATCTGTATGTGTTCCATAGAGAGTGAATACTGAATTTCTACACCTGGCCTGAGACAATCTGACTGTTATGTACCACACAGCTACAAGATATTTCTTGAAGGCCACGCAGCTGACAAAACTTCCATTGTGTGATGGCTGGGAAGAGGGCCACAACCCAGATATTGTGCAATGTGTGAACCTGATTGCCCTTTCCCATCATGGAACTCATAGAAAGTGTTGCTACTTTTGAAAATGTGTGGGTCATTTGTGCATTGCTGAGCTAGTTATATTCGGATTGCCCTTTCAACTCTCTTAAGGCTAGACCAATCAGCTCCTGCTCAAAAAGTTAAGACTCCTGAGCAAATCGATTGTTATTATTTACTGATCGAGGGCCTCATTTATATGTTGACTGGCGGCCTGTCATTACACAGGGGGAGGGAGTAATTTACTCTATCCCCATTGTGAAGGGACTCCCTGCTAAATGCATAAATGACCTCCAAGCAGGGGGTCATTTATATTGAATTGGCAGGAACCGTCATCCCAGCCGTTCCTGTCAGTGCATATTGCTGTTTGATGCAGGGCTGCGTCAGCATGATTTGTGCTGGAAGGTGTACTTTCAATATAAAATACTATACCCAGTCATACTTTATAACTCGGCCAGTTTGGATATGTGCTGTGCAGTGCCTTGATAAACCTGCTCCTGAATTTGCTGTAAAATATTTTTGTTGCAAGATCCTTGTGTAAAAATGAATAGCTTTATCAATGCATGTTCAACCATTCTTTTTTGTTGGCAGAGAACAGCCAAATTGCGCTAACAGCTGTTTTATGTGCCTCATTTCTGGAAAAGTTTAGCATTAGCCAAAAATGTAGACAAAATATAAAGTTCTTCCAAACAGGGGCCCCAAAATATATATGTCCCCGGATCCCAAAAATCCTGAAGGTGGTATTGATCCTTTAACAAGCATTTACTTGGAGTATAATGTGGTAAAACAATGGATTGTCATGAAGTGCTGATTAGCTTGGTGGTGGCTAGGTGATATTTGTCTTGAAAACAAGGAGGCCTATTCAGAGGTTTTTTTGGTGATTTGAGTGAGACAGTGTGATACTGTGCCATGCACTGGTTTGAAGAACAAACATGGGGATTGTTTCAGGATCCTGTTTTGTACAGAGATCCAACTGGAAGGCAAGGCTGTGCAGGTGATGCAAACAGAGGACTGAACTGGGAGAATGGTGATGTGTCAAGGTAGTGGCGAGATCCAGGAAGATGTGCAAGGAGGACAGATGGTTGTGAGTTGCCATGATAAGGATGTTGGTGAACAGGAACACAGTTGTCAGTGGCGGCTGGCGCAGATCGGGGTGACAGGGCGGGGTATAAAAATAAAAACTAACTCATCACTTTGCCTCTCCCCGTTGTCTCTCCTGTGTCTCGATTCCGGTCACAACCGAAGCAGGAAACACAAAAACTCACTTAAGCCAATCACGACTCTCCTGTTAGCAGCATCGTGGTTGGTCTGAGCGCCATGGTTCGGCGCTCATACGGGGACTACAAGCCTGTGCATGTTTTCCACCAGCAGGCTGTAATACAGCCTGGTGGAGAACATGCAAAGTAGGCTTAACTGTTTACCCAGACCACCCCTCCTCTTCCTGCTCTGCAGAGCAGCCTGGCCCTGCCTTGCAAAAGTGCCTCATAAAGGAAAAATAACATGATTATTGCATCTTGTTATTATCATTTTATTTCTCCTTTTTTACACTGCTGAAAAGCAGTGGGGCAACGCTCCTCCGCCATAGCGGAGGAGCCGCCCCTGATAGTTGTATTTGTGAAGTGCAGCCTAACAAAGTCTAATTTATTTACATTGACCTAGTTGAGTGTAGAACAACAGAAGGCTGAGAATGAGTTTGGAAATTACTTGCTTCCAGCAGAATATTTTAGGTAAAAGTCAGAAACAACATAGGAAAGTAATTGGAGAAGAATTGGGTCAGTTCAGGTGCTAACAGCAGCAATTTGAAGCGGGGCACCAAAAGCAGTCCCAGCAAAAAAACTCAAACCAGCCCAGCTCCTGTCGTCTCCTCGTGCTATCTCTCTCTTTCCATCCATCCTTTCTCTCTCTCTCTCTCTGTCATTCTCTCCTCTCTCTTTCTTCTCCCTCTCTGACCTCTCTGATCACTGTCTTTTTGCTTTCCCCCTCCCTCTCTTTCTCTTGAAGCCTCCCTTGCCTGCAGCAATTAACCTCAAAAGGCCTAGGAAAGTGACATAGGCACCAGCTGTGCCCTAGGCTTTCAAAACTGACCTACAAGAGCTCCAGCCTATGGTATGTACACCTGAAGAGTAGGAATGATGTAGCACAGGGCAACCTTTAAAGCAGTGTGACCACTGCAGCTGCACTGGGCGCTGACCTAGATGTGGTGGCACTGACCGCAAGGGGGGCGCTGTGTTTAGCATTAACATATGATTTAAAAGCACCTTGTGCATCCAGGTTTCAGGCAGCAATTAAAATGTCATGATAAATCTTGTGATTAAGTCCTATTGGCATAATCTTAGGCATTCCAAGTAACAACTGTAGTGCAAAATGCTGCAAATTACGAGATTATGTTGGCGCCATCTAAATTTTGCCCAGGCTTTTTACAAACCCTCTTTTAGATGCCATAAGAGGATGCCATTGTCAGACTCACATAACATCTTGTGATGGATAAGATCTGAACGTGGCCAATTGGTTCATTGATTCACTCTAAGGTCGTCAGAGAGCAGTAGGCCAAGAAATCTTTGGTTAGGGGACACAGGAGACCCCAAAGCTTTCTGCTTCTTCTTCCCTTTTAGATAAATCTAACGTGAACAATCTTGCAAGTTGTCTTTCACAGATAGCACAAGAAAAGAAGCATTTGCAATGCAATATGTCTCACATTTATGAGAGCTTGAGCTATTGGCATTGTAAATGACAGTGCCTTTTATGTATGTGTGTTTTTAAACCAGGCCTATTGAATTGCAAATGCGTGCTATAAAAGAGCATTTGGAGAGAGTGTGTCCTCTCTGCAACAGCAGGCAGGACAATGCTATTTGAGAAAATAGTGCTCGAGGCTGTAAAAAAGCCTACCAAGCAACAGCACAAGTAACAGGAGGTGTTGCCATGGGAGGTTAGCAAATGAGACAAGGCGCTACTAAGGAGGGTGTGGTATTCCAAGAAATAGGCACAGGAGTTGGAAAGATAAGTTGGTAGTTTATTCTTTAAAGAAGATCTCAGCCACCAGTTCAGCAAGACATCCACCAGTACATTAACTGCTCTCAACTTCCCTTCACATTTCAAAGGATGCTATGACCTACTAACATTCTATGCATAGAAACATAAGAAGCCTAGAATGGTTACAAGAAAGATCATAGAGACTATTGGCAGAACAGATAATGTACAAGATATCACAGAGGGAATACTATGCCTTTTGAGCAATGAACAGCCATAGTTTACAGTGGACAATGACACAAGCCAATGAAAACTGTGGGTGGAGAGTGGGCGGAGTTTCAAGTCCTTACCTCAATACAGCATGCCTCGCAGAGCAGTGCATGCGCTGCCCAGGCTCGACCTAAAAACCTTGAGGAAGCAGTCTAACTCTTGGGAACGTGCAGAGTCTCTGCACCTGGTTTTCCTTGTCATCAGAGGTCCTTCTGACCTTGACCAAAAGCAGATTTAGGGTTTTCAGCAGTTCATGTATTATTTTCTGAATGACCCCATTACCATCGGGATAGGTTTGGCAATTCCGATGGGGCCAACATTGACACTGCTCCATTCCATGCCTCCACAGACTCCTGCCTTTGCAACACTTCCAACAAAGCCAGTGTTTTCCAAGGCACAGACTTACATGAACTCCCTGACGCTTATGACGCCAACATCAACTTGACTGCCAAATTACAAAATAACTTTACCATATGTTGAGGGGTGGAGCCTGGTGCCAAGAGCGGTCGAAGAGGTACTCAGCCCCTCACCAAGTCCTCCGTCCTCCTACCCCTCCAAAAAAACAAAGGTAATCGAGGCTGTTGCTGATGTCCTGCACTGTTTTCACACCTTTTAATGGACATCGGCTGCTTACAGCCTCTGTAAACGAGCTGGAAATCCACTGTTTACCTTGGTTTTCAGTTACTTTTCCCTGCCACGTTGTGATTTCGGCTCCTCACCATGTGACAAATATGCATCAGCTCTGCTAGCATGGCCAGTTTTGGTTCCACCACAAAAACCTTTGAAGTCAGCTGGTATAACCTGAGTAGCAAAATAAAAGATCAGACCTCTTTTGATGGCATACTTATGGCACAACCCCTGCCTGGAGCACAACGATTTGCACATACAGAGTTGCTTTTTGGATCTGACTTTGATGATCTTATCATACTCATCAAGGATTGTGGGCATACAGAGAAATATGACACTTAGGCTGTCAACTTTCCACCTTCTTACTACGCAGATGCTGAGATCCAGGGGGCATATTACCAAGCAATAGCGATAATTATCGCTATTGCTTGGTTAGAGACAAAAATTTACCGCTGAGCTGCGGCGATTTTTACCGCAAATAAACTTTGGTATTACCAAGGTTTAACGCAAATGCGATAAAAATCGCCGCAAAGCATGAATATCGCTGAAAAGTCCGCGATATTCATGCATTACCGAGCTAATGTCTTAGCCATGTTATCCGCTTAGCGCGAATATCTCCAAAAGTTGGTAATAGGAGATAGCGTTGTTAGCGACTGTTTTCAGTCGCTAACATCTTGGCACGCCCACTTTGCATATCATTAGTGATAAATATCACTGACATGCAAAGTGGGGCCCCAGATGGTCGCTATCTCCTACTAGCTGTCACTAACTGGTGTTAGAGACAGCTAGAAAATAGGGAGATAATTTTATCTCCGCTTTCTTGGCTTTTAAAGCCGAAAAAGTGGAGATGAACCCCTTTGGTAATATGCCCCCAGGACTTTTAAAGCACAAGTAGTGTGAACACTCCTTCCGGAGGCTGTCTCTCAATTCACATCAGTGGTATGAAAAACAAGTTGGGATTAACTTCGTCGATCACTGAAGCCAAATCTAACTTAAGTTTCAGATCCTACAATGGCTACCTTTGAGAATCCCTTCTCGAGCTCAACAGTCCAAAAACAGATCACTCAGCTGCATAGACCTGCACCTCGTGACCCATTTCACTCCTCTCTGGGGAATCTAAGGGCCTAACTTTTGGCCCAGATTTGTCAAGCAACGTAAGGACAATGCATAGGCTTCAGTAATATTTACAAAGCCACATAAAGGGTGGTTTGCACCAATGTGCAGGGTTTTGTATAGAAATGTGACGCAGCAGCTTGCTCTGCGTTGTGTTACATTTCAAGCTGGGAGGCATGCCGTGGATGGAGCATGGGCGTTCCAATGCATCCTCCAAGGGATTTTGGCACATTCCCATATTTACAAAAGCTAGTAAACATCGGAATGCGTGAAAATGCAATGCCTTCTCCAGTGAGGCATAACGTGGAGAAATATCTCTATTTCTCCTAATTACTTACTACCCCTTTTTCTATGCATGATGCATTTTGCATAACACATAGAGAGTGAAACGTGTCTCTAAGGATTGATTTTTTTTGCAAGAAGTTGTCCCTTTCTGCACAAAAACATCTCTGCTTGTAAAGTAGGCACCCTGGCACTATTGTGCCAACATGCCTGCGTTGGCACTAGGCAGTACACAGTCCTGTAGAGCAAGGAAAGAGCAGAGATGCTCCATATTTTTATAAATATGGAGCATTTCTGCTCTCTCCCTTTCATGCAGCACACTGCAGCAACTTTACTTGCTTCCTTGCATTGCGGAAAGATTCATATATATGCCCCTTCATCTGCAGAATCTAGTGGTCCGCTGTCCATCTGCTAAGTTATTCCCAAATGCTTTTCTAATGAGCACTCAAGATCAGGAGTCTTAGGCCCTAGTTATAAGATTAACTTAACTGGTCCAAGCACTAACCTGTGTACTTGGCTCCGATGGAAGGGATGAACACCCCCCATGTGGGCAGCCAACTACAGGGAGGAAGGGGAAGGAGATGGGTGCAGAAAGAGTGAA
This sequence comes from Lissotriton vulgaris, assembly GCF_964263255.1. Taxonomy (NCBI): domain Eukaryota; kingdom Metazoa; phylum Chordata; class Amphibia; order Caudata; family Salamandridae; genus Lissotriton; species Lissotriton vulgaris. Next base: position 1,970,912,175 of record NC_141691.1, on the reverse strand, counting down.
AACACCAGCTCCCTGGTATTCTTCAAAGAAGGGTGTCAGTTCTCTGGGGTTGCTAAACTGGTGTACAGTAATGAAAGAGAGCTTGATTAACTGCACTGCATTCACCTGGGGCTACCAAGCCTGTACATTGACCCCACAATATCTGGTAATGCTTGGTCGGGCAAATCACTCTGGGAATGTCATGGAATCCTACCACTTTTATACTTCACTCCTGGACTGGAATTCCCAGACATGTCAAAAACGTTATTTCTAGTTCCCAGTTGAGGTGTAGGAGTTTCTTGCTAGCATTTATTCATTCATGTCTTTCTTTATATGTTTGTTATAGCACTACTGCCTCAGGGAGGTATTAGGGCGCTTTACACATAACCAATTGATACATATGCAGGCATATGGGTCCAATATATAAAGGAAGGGAAGAATCAGTGAAGTTTGGAAAATATTGTGACTGAGAAACGAGAAGGAGGGGTAGAGGAGAAAAGAGGGAAACATAACAGGTAAATTGACTTTGACACATACGAATACAATAGTCTAAAGAGCGTGTAGGAAAGACCACTATACCGATAAGTTGTGAATGCATTTAAGATCACTTATCACATATAGTTCATAGGTGCTGGGGTTTTCACTGGGAATGGCTTGGCTGAGGTAATTCTTGAAATAGTGAGTCAGGCCTTCTTGAAACGACAGAACGTTCGGAGCTCATCTCAGGCGTAATGGTAGGGAGTTCAAGTGGTTGTGCAAAACCTGAAAAGCATTGCTTTGGAGCTTGTGAAATTTGAAATTTTGGCGTTTTCAAAAGAAGAAACAAACAAAACAAACCGTTAGGGAAGGGTCCTAGGGAATATTTTGAGACATAGCATGGGCACAGCCCCCAATTCTAACTACACTACATATGAAATGTCCACGGGTCTAGAAACAAGAGACTACCTCAATGAAAATGCAATCCTAACAAGCATTGGAAATGCAATAGGTCTTGCACCATTACAGTTAGTGCTTTTAGAATTGTTTATGGGTTTTTTTGTAAATGTTTAGCATTTTTGTTTCCTGTAGCCAATGCTAAAGAATTACAAATAAAAAAAGCCATAAACATTTCTTAAAGCTCTAACTGAAATGGTCTGAGACCTATTGCACTGCGTGAGGGTGAGGGGTTGAGGGTGAGTGAGGGTGAGGGTGAGGGTGGGTGAGGGTGAGTGAGGGTGAGGGGTTGAGGGTGAGTGAGAGTGAGGGTGAGTGAGGGTGAGGGTGAGTGAGGGTGAGGGTGAGTGAGGGTGAGGGGTTGAGGTTGAGGGTGAGGTGTTGAGGGTGAGTGAGGGTGAGGGTGAGTGAGGTGTTGAGGGTGAGTGAGGGTGAGGGTGAGTTAGGGTGAGGGGTTGAGGGTGAGTGAGAGTAGTTGAGGCTGAGTGAGGGTGAGTGAGAGTGAGGGTGAGTGAGGGGTTGAGGGTGAAGGTTTGAGGGTGAGGGGTTGAGGGTGAGTGAGGGTGAGGGGTTGAGGGAGGGTGAGTGTGGGTGAGGGTGAGTGAGGGTGAGTGAGGGTGAGTGAGGGTGAGGAGTTGAGGGTGAGTGAGGGTGAGGGTGAGTGAGTGTGAGGGGTTGAGGGTGAGTGAGGGTGAGGGTGAGTGAGGGTGAGGCTGAGGTGTTGAGGGTGAGTGAGAGGTTGAGGGTGAAGGGTTGAGGGTGTGAAGGTGAGGGGTTGAGGGTGAGTGAGGGTGGAGGGTGAGGGGGTGAGGGTGGGGGGGTAGGGGGTGGGGGTGAGGGTGAGGGGGTGAGGGTGAGGGTGAGGGGGTGAGGGTGAGGGTGAGGGGGTGAGGGTGTGGGGTGAGAGTGAGGGGGTGAGGGTTAGGGGGTGATTGTTAGGGGGTGTGAGCGTTAGGGGGTGTGAGCGTTAGGCGGTGTGCGGGTTAGGGGGTGTGAGGGTGAGTGTGAGTGAGGGGGTGTGAGGCTTCGGGTGTGTGACGTTGCGTGAGTGTGTGTGAGGGTGAGTGAGGGTGTGAGAGGTGTTGTTATGCAGAGGGTGTGTGACGGTGTGTGAGGGTGAGGGTGTGTGAGGGTGAGGGTGAGTCATTGTGAGGTGTTGAGGGTGAGTGAGGGTGAGGGTGAGTGAGGGGTTGAGGGTGAGTGAGGGTGAGGGTGGGTGAGGGTGAGGGTGGGTGAGGGTGAGGGGTTGAGGGTGAGTGAGGGTGAGGGGTTGAGGGAGGGTGAGGCTGAGTGAGGGTGAGGGATTGAGGGTGAGGGGTTGAGGGTGAGTGAGGGTGAGGGTGAGTGAGGGTGAGTGAGGGTGAGGGGTTGAGGGTGAGTGAGGGTGAGGGTGAGTGAGGGTGGGTTTGAAAAGTCCTACGTACATCTCCTATTGTTGACCATCCTCACAATAATTCGGTACTTCAATCACATGCCGACTAACACTATGAAGATAAGGAACTTACAGTTACTCGCGCAAGTGAAATCCCGATAAATGTTGGAGGGCGGACAGTCAGACTTGCACGTGCGTATTCGACAGTTTTAACAGCAATAAGCAAGCATGACCTGCTGTAAAAATACGACGAAAAACTAACAACATTCTAAAAGGACGGCTACTGGTTAGATATCCAAATTAGCTAATTCCGAACTGGACACCGAGAAGATTGTAGTCCGTTCTTTATGTCTACCTTGGTGATTCCTCCTTTGTTTCGCTTCGGGCGGAAGTTTTAGAACGTGTACCGGAAGTAATCCATTGTTTCGTTGACCCCCCTCATACACCGCATCAGGTAGGAGGAGCATTTTTTGTAGGGGAAGTTAAATTGGAAGGTATCCGAGCTTATGCTAATATAAACATGCCGATGTAAAAGCTAATCTCAATAGATGTCCCTCCAAAAATATCCCCGTTCAAGCTTCGTGACACGACTTGCAGCGTTTTATAGCAGAGTAGCTCCTTTGTGACTCCTTGTCACCCGACCACTTTTTCCACTCTTGGGATTTGATACTAGTAAGCCGGAGGGAATTCAATTCTCGTCTTGTCTCGAACAGACGGCGGGCAGGGGAGGGGGCGGAGCGGGGAGAGGGAACAGACAGAGGGAAGGCCAGATAAGGGGAGGGGGGAGGAGAGTAGGAGGAGGAGAGTAGGGGAGGCACGGCCTAGCGGCCGTGCAATCAAGAAGTGAGGGGGCGGGAGAGTAGGCAAGGCAGGCGGCTGGGGGGAGGGGGGAGGAGAAATGCGACGCGACATGGCAGGCAGGGGAGGGGGCGGAGCGGGGGTGTGGGAGGAGTGTGGGAACAGACGGCGAGGGGAGGAGAGTAGGAGGAGGAGAGTAGGGGAGGCACGGCCTAGCGGCCGTGCAATCAAGAAGTGAGGGGGCTGGAGAGTAGGCAAGGCAGGCGGCTGGGGGCATGTGCACGCGCTTTTAAGCTCAATGCGCATGCGCATTGAGCTTAAAAGTCACGGGCACTGCAAGGAATCGCCACGATTCCTTGCAAGTTGGACAAAGAGTGGATAAGCCCCCATAGTCTCGCTTGCTCGAAGCGCATGTGCATCGACAGGCGAGACCTAAAAACCAGAAAGACTAAAGAATCTAAGTGTATGTGAGCAAAGAAATCTCCTTCAGAGTAAGGATGCCCATCATTCACCACTCGGTACCGCCCTAGTCATCATCTGGGACTCCTTGCAGTGCATGAATAGTGTGTAAAAAAAAGTGACTTAAAATTGGGTAAATGAGACATAATATTTTATGCTTTTCACTCAAATGCCCAAGGTTAAAAACAAAGCAAATTAAGGCAGTTTTAACAAATACCTGCCAAGGTTATTATTAGATCGACATGTTTCGGCAATACAAACGGACACTTCTGTCCTTATCTTTCCAGGACCTTTAAATATAATCGCTACTGCAATGTGCAACATAAACAAGTCACTTTTTTCCACACACTATTCATTCACTGCAATTTTCCTACCCATCACATATCACTACCAGCTAACATGTAGAGGACTATCCAGTGATCCATAATTTGATGTAGGACATTGTCATCAGGTCCTTGTATTTATCATTTATGTTTCACGATGGTAATGCCAAAAGGAGTCCTAGATGATGACTAGGGCGGTACCGGGTGGTGACTGATGGGCATCCTTACTCTGAAGGAGATTTCGTTGCTCACATGCACTTAGATTCTTTAGTCTTTCTGGTTTTTAGGATTGCATTTTTATTGAGGTAGTCTCTTGTTTTCAAAAGAAGTTCTTGCTCCTGGAATGTCTCAAGCCACCTGAGGTGGTCAGGAGGTTAGCGCTGTAGCTCGGATTGTCTATGTGTAGGACTTTGAACATGAGACTGTTGATTTTACGCTTTATCCAGATTGCTAAGGAAAGTCAATGAAGATCCCTCAGAACTGGGCTAATGAGATGGTCTTCAGTCTTAAGAAAACAATAGTTCAATTGTAATCAGAATGCCTTTCTAATGATTCCTTCTATTGTGGCATAGGAGTCCAGTCTAGGGTATTCAATAGGTTCTCAAAGCAGATCCAATCTGATCTATGTAAGTGTGCCAAAAATGGGTGATCATCAGCGTTGTCCCCATTACATCTTCGACTTCATGGTCCTTTTGTTGTCTTTGTAGCATGCCGCAAATTTAACCCTAGTAATTTTGTGACTGTTATGGCCTCCAGTGCATTCCCGTTAGGTTTCTTGTGGAATGCGAGGTTATTGAGACCTTCCACCATTGTTGGAGATCAAGGAGGACAGCAATGCCACTCATTCACAGTAGACCACCTGCTCAACAGGCACCAGTGACTCCTGCAGGAAGTGCCTTTAGTATTCTGTGTCCCCCAATTCATGTACATCTAAGTTGGGAATGCTGAGAGTGAATGAAGTAATAGAATGTTGGTGTGTGGAATGGAGCGGATGATAGGAAGTAGACACAGTTGGAGGGAGGATGGGGCACGACAGGTCCTACCTGCTATTTCTGTACCCTAATGCTGCTATTGCTGTTATTCTAAATAATCCCTTGACCGAGCTCTCATTCATGTATTTCCAGATTTTTACCTATTCATGGTGCGATGAGCCCATCCTGTACTTTTCTCCTGAAATTAAATCAACACAGAGATCATACTCTCTGTGCAGAGGAAGAGTATCGTCTCTTCCAGCTCTAAAAATGTCAGCAACCTCAGAATAGTGAGTATATAGAGTAAGGCTTTCTTTCATTTCCATAACTGATGTAGCTACTGTGTCCGTCATTGCCTGACACATCTTTTGTGGAAAGCAGTGCGTATGTCCAACCAATATTGGTATTGCATTTCCTTAGCCGAAAAGGCTGGTACATCAATAATATCAAGTACCGCCTATTCAATATGACCGCTGGACCAGTGGAAGCATCTCCTGGGTCCCCCGAAGATAGCATTGCCTCATCAACCTCACATACTGGTTCTGGTTGTTGTTTATAACGGAGTGATATTTTCTCTGTCACCAAAAATTGGGGGGAGGGAGGGATTTACAAGCCCCCTGCGCCACCAGTACATCACTTTTTGTGACGTACTGGTGGTGCAGAGGGCCCCTCCACATTTACAAGGACAGGAAACGCCACTTTGGGTGACTTTTCCTCTCCTTGTAAATACGGCCCATTCACACGCAGCACTTTGCATTGAAGGGGCATTCCATGGGTGTTGCTGTGGGTATTCCCACAACACCCATGGAACATCTCCAGATTTACGATTTCTCTGAATGCGTCTGAATGCTACGCCACCCTGGAGGTGGCGTAGCGAGGCGCAATGAGGAGAAATGTTTTCATTTCTCCTTGTTGTTTCCTCTTTCAATGCGTGCTGCATTCTACAGCACACATTTAAAGAGGAAAATGCCTATTGTGATTGTTTTTGTGCAGGAATGTGCCCCTTCCTGCACAAAAACAATCTCCCCACGACGCAGGCATCCTTGCACCATGGTGCACGGGTGCCTGCACCATGGCTGCAGTTTGTGTGCCAGCGCAGAGGAAAGCACAAAGATGCGACATTTCATTGTAAATATGTTGCATCCCTGTGCTTCGGAAGTGCCGCAGCGTGGCGCTGCCAAAGGGCTTGCGGTGCCATGCTGCGGCACTTCCTTCTAGCTCTGCCCTTGGGTATCTATGAAAAGCCAAGATGCTTCTGAATCAGTATGGGCCCTTGAGGTAATGCTGGATACATAGCAAAATACAATTAACATAATGTCCTATAGCTATAATATTACACTTTGTGTGTGGCCACTGTTCACAACCAAGTGGAAGAGTTTTCTGGGAGAAGTCTTTTCCTTATGAAATGTCCCGAAGCTCTGCGGCAAATACATGGATTATCCTTATGTTTTCTGTTGTCAATGTTAGTTTGTTTCTCACACTCCCAAATTGCATGCGTTCTTCAGCTTTCTGTGTACTAAGAACATCGGTGATATAACGTGACAAGCTCTGTCTCATAGTGTATTGCGTACCATGTCCAAACTGGTCCAAAGTTACGGTGCAGTCAACAATCTCGAAGGGCACAACCCTACTATACAAGGGCCTTGTTCTCAGTAATTTTGGAAATTCAGACACAAGAGATATGCATTGATGTGACATAGAAGAAATAGTTTGAAATGTTAACTCTATTCCCAAAGAAGTAAATGATTGCGTTAAATCAGGAGTGACCGTTCAGGAGTACCCAACCAGGGCCCAGGATTACTAGGGGTATACCAAACTTTGAGGAAGCCGCTGATTACATTCTCAAGTTCCATTTAGCTGCACTTTATGCACATTCATCATACGTGAGTAACCTGAAGATTTGGGACGGACCTACCCTTTTGGTCCTCCATTGTACCCACTGGTTTAGATGAGGTGGAAGGCTGCAGCATCCAGCAATAATTCTGGAGCGAAACACACATATTCTTACCAAAAATGTATGGATCTGCAGAGATATATTTCACTTACTTACCCATAGAGGTCCACTTTGAAACCATAGTTTCACAATCCGCCCTTGTTTGGCATTAAAGGTTAGTGGTTCTAGTTTACCAGTGCATCCTGGTGTCGAAGACTCTTCCTTGGCATGTGGATGCTGGTTGACACACAAATATAAGCTGTCAGATATTGCATCCAAAACTTTCTGGTGCCCTTCAGATACTGGAATTTGTAATGAGAGGCTGAGGTGCTGAACTAGCTTTACAAGTCCTAAACTTGGAAATAGCCAATAGTGTTCAAGAATTTCAGGTGCCACTGAGCAACTGGGACCTGGGGAGCCTTGGTGTTAGGTTCGGGTTTAAGATGGGTTTTCATATGTATATATGTACAACTCTTCAAGCCACAAGTTAAAAGTTCTTCCACCGGTAGACTTGTCTTGGCCCTCGATCCGGCTGAGGAGCTATGTGCACATTAGCTCCTCTATTGGAGTCAAAGGGAAGTTGCCACTGGATTATGTACACAGACTACCGGCAACTTAATACAATACCTAACTCAAGTCAACTGCAAAAAGAACAATTGATGGACGGAATACTCAACAATGTCAAACATTCACCCAGTGCAGAAATCTGGACCTAAAGCCATCGTTTTTTTTCTCCCATGCTATTCCAGTTCAGTCCCAGCCATATGGAAATCAGTCTTGACTCTGTTACTCATGGGAACAGTCCAGCCCAAACTACCAGGCCAGGTCTTCCCTGGACTGGAAAAAAGCATCCTGGACCAGTTTCGGGGCATCACCCTTCATCAGCCAGGCTAGCTTGACTCCAGTGGCATGGTGAGCACTTTACACATGTCTGGGCATACCCGTCCCACTTGGGGTGACAAATGCAATAGGAACAATTGACGGACTCAAGTTAATGTCACCCGATGAGTCCCTAGACAATCTACCCGTCCATCGAGAGGAGCCAGTCATAGACCACGATCCAGTGACAGCCAGGAAGAGCTTCTCTTCTGCAGTGCAAGGATCTCCTCCATCACAAGTCCTGCCACATCATATAATTTGTATTGCTTGTTATGATTACTTGACAGAAGCGTTTACAAATAGAAAACATTGCACAGTACAATACTTATTAAAATGTATATGAAATGCAATCCATAGTAAACATTATGACATTCCGTTGTAGCTAAATAAAAAGCATAAATATACATTAAAAATCTTCTTTCTTACAAATATGGGCCATGGCTAGGATGGCTTGTTCTTAGATGACACACAAATAAAATATGGTTTACATCTTCTGCACGGTCCCACATAGCAATTCATGAGAATCTTTTCATCATTATTACAGAGTCATCCATGTAGAGTAGCTATGGTATGTTGAATCTACCTGCAGGACATCTGAGGAGGCTATATTGACCATATTATACATCAAGAGAACAATGTGAGTGGCAGAAGCTAATTTCAAGCAACTGGCTGTGCAGAACCTCTGACTCCCTCTCTTCCTTCCTCGAGCTGTGAAAGTATGCGGCAGATGTCAATATCTTTGATAGATAGCTGCTCCAAAATTCAGAGGTTACTGTTAGAATGGTAATGTGTATATGTTATCATCACAAGAAAGTTATGGCCCTACCACTATTGTGACACACCTTTGTAGATTCTGTCCAGTTGTCCTGGTAAACACCTCACCAGCAGAAAGACCCTGATGTCTGAAGGGTTCATGGTACATGCCATCAAGATGCAGATCTTGTGAAGTGCTAGCAGGCTGACTTTTGTGGTAGACCATAGATTTCACTCCAAGGAGTTTGAAATTACCTGTTGTGAGATATTGGGTTGTTGGTTGACTGGGGTGTGGGCCCTGGTCAAGCAGGAACCACAAACCTTGTATGGGTAAGGCACAAGCAAACCTTAAATTAATCTGTGTTCAACCCCCAGTAGGTTGGCACAGAGACGTATAAAGGCAATGTTTAAAGTATTTGTTCAACACTTCCAACAGTAAAACAGTGAAAACTCCACACAAAAAGATCCCACATCAAGTTAGAGAACTAGAACTAAATTTAATAAGTAAAAGAAGACAAATACAACAATCAGTAGAACCAGAGTTATGAATTTTTAAAGATTTTTAAAGATTAACATTTACATTCGCTGTTAGCGAAGCGTCAGGAGCCAGCTAGCTTTGCGGATGTTGCTGGAGCTTTGCGGTGGCGGTCAGAGAGAGCCTTTATGCTGCAGTGTGAAGTCACGGTCTGACGGAGCTTCATGTTGATTTGCATTGTGAGCAGGGTGGTCTCAGTGCGAACAGGTCTGTTCATAGCACAAAGAGCTCAAAAGATTGATCTTAGCGCCCTTGAGACACACCAAGGGTCCAGAACCTGAGATGCACAACTTGGGGTCAGGAATTCGCTGCAGCTATGTCCAGGGACGGGTGCAGGATGCGGGGAATCCTTTATGCCCCTGAAGCTCATTTCCGGAGACCAGCAGATTAGCCCTTGGAGTCATTCTGGTGTACTGGGTTCAAGATAAAGTTGCAGGTTCAGTTCTTCCTCTCCAGGCAAGAGAGCAGCAGGCAGCAGGTCAGCAATCAGGGAACTGTGAAGCGTGCTACTCACCCCTGAGGGTCTCAAGGCACTGATGGGAGCAAGGGGGCTGCAGCTCCTTGTCAGCCAAAGAGCCAGGTGTTGAGGCTCTTCCTGAACATGTGCAGAGTGGAGGAGCGTCTGAGGTTGATCAGGAGCTTGGTCTATGTCTTTGCAGCAATGTAGGAGAAGGCTGTTCCACTTGTTACAGCTCTGCGAATGCGCGGGATTTCGGTGAGGGCGCAGTCGGCCAAGCGAAGGTTTCTCGTAGGTATGTGGAAGGAGACTCTTTTGTTGAGGTATTGGGGTCTGGTGTTGTGGAGGCTTGGGTGAGTAGCTTGAAGGTTACTCTCTTCTCGATGGGGAGCCAGTGGACGTCTTGCAGGTTTTCGGTGATGTGTTCATGTCGTGGGATGCCGAGGACGGGTCTGGTCACTGTGTTCTGGATGGTCTGGAGTTTGCGGGGTAGGGATTTGTTGATTCTAGTGTAGAGGGTGTTTCTGTAGTCCAGTCTGCTTGTTATGAGTGTGTGGGTGATGGTCTTTCTTGATTCGGTGGGAATCCATTTGAAGGACTTGCAGAGAATGCGGTTGTTGAAGCAGGTGGAGGCGACGGCGTTGATCTGTCGGGCCATGGCGAGGGAGGAGTCGAGTATGATGCCGAGGTTTTTGGCATGGTCCGAGGGAGTGGGGGGGTTGCTGAGGGCTGTGGGCCACCAGGTGTTGTTCCATGCTGAAGGGGGGGGTCCGAGGACAAGGACTTCTGTCTTCTCCGAGTTGAGCTTCAACCAGCTGCTGCTCATCCAGGAGGCAACGTCTTTCATTCCTTCCTGGAAGTTGAGTCTGGTGGTGTGGGGATCCTTTGTGAAGGAGAGGATGAGCTGGGTGCCGTCGGCGTAGGATACAATGCTGAGTCTGTGCTGCCTGACGAATGCGGCGAGGGGGGAGATGTAGATGTTGGAGAGCATTGCCCTGAGCGATGATCCTTGGAGTACTCTGCAGTTGATCTCTGTGGATTCGGAGAGGAAGAGTGGGAGTCCGATTCTTTGGGTTCTGCCAGAGAGGAAGGAGAGGAGCCAGTCGAGGGTGGTTCCCTGAATGCCGGCGTCGTGAAGTCTGGAGATGAGAGTGCGGTGGAAGATGGTGTAGAAGGCCGCAGAGGGATCTAGAAGGATGAGGGCCGCAGTCCGGCCTTGGTCGAGGAAAGTGCCGATGTCATCTGTGGTGGCGAGGAGGGCAGTCTCGGTGCTGTGGTTGCTACGGAATCCGAATTAGGAAGGGTCGAGGATGGAGTTCTCTTCGATGAAGTTCGTTAGATGGACGTTGACGATCTTGTCAGTGACTTTGGCCGCAAAGGAGACAAGAGAGATAGGTCTGTCGTTTTTTAGGTCCGTCGGGTCTGCAGAGGGTTTCTTGAGGAGGGGGTTGACTTCTGTACATTTCGGTCATCGGGGAATGTGCTGGATTTGAAGCTGGAGTTGATGGTGATTTGTAGCTCGGGTGCTATGGCGGCGGTGGCTCTGTGGAAGATGTGCTCCAGGCAGCGTTCCATGAGGGCCCCAGAGTGAATGCTTTTCATGGTCGTGGTGGTGTCTTCAGTGGTGAATGGGATCCAGGTGGAGATGCTTGCTAGAGGAATGAGTGGTTTCTGTGTCTGGTGTCTGTTTGTTGAAGTTGTCGTAGAGGGACTTGATTTTCAGATGGAAGTAGGAGCCGAGTTTGTTGCAAAGATCGGGGAGGGTGAGACGTCTGTGGCTTCGCTGGAGGTATGGTGAATTCCTGGATGATACTGAACAGTTCCTTAGAGTTGCTGGAGTTTTCAAGGATTTTGGGGCATATTATCAAGAAAGGGCGTTACATTATTGATGCTTTTATCGGTAGGAAACTGCTGATAAAGCGGGGATAATGGGCTTGATAATATGCTCTATGGAATTCCAATCAAAGCCCATGTTACATGTATTCACATCTAACGTGGGCTTCGATTGGAATTCATAAAGCATATTATTAAGCCGATTATCGCCATTTATCTGCAGTTTCCTGCCGATAAAAGCGGCGATAATGTAAGGCCCTTTCTTGATAATATGCCCCTTTGTTTTGGATGAAGGTTCTTTTGGTGGATCTGATGAGTTGATGGTATTCAGTCATGGCGTTCTTGTAGGTGGTCCGATCTTCTGTGGTTTTGCTGCTTCTCCATAGCTTCTCGAGACGTCTGCAGGTGCATCTGGATTCTTGGAGGTCGGTGGTGAACCCAGTTGCCTTCATGGGGCTCTATCTTTTGGGGTTGCGGAGGGGGGCAAGCTTGTCTGTGCAGTTGGTGATCCATCTGTGTAGTTCCTTGGCTGCAGAGTTGGTGCGGTGGGAGGGGGATCGTTGTTGAGGGTGGAATTGAGGTGCTCCTCTGTGACCTTGCTCCAGTTTCTTTGCAGAGGATGTGTTGTAGGTTTGTGAGCGGTGACTTTGTTGAAGGAGAAGTGTACACAGTGGTGGTCCGTCCAGGTGGATTGCGTGGTGTGGCTGAAGTGGATGTTGTTACCTTCTGCAAAGAGGGGGTCGAGGGTGTGTCCTGCCTTTGGGGTGGAGGTGGTGATGAGCTGTTTCAGTCCGATGTTGGCGAGGTTGTCCAGGAGGGCAGAGGAGTTGGGGTCGCTGAGGTTGTCAAGTTGGAAGTTTAGGTCTCCGAGCAGTATGTAGTCCATGAAGGCAATGGCGTGGGGGTGCTATGAGTAGGGGTGAGCGCAAAATCCGTTCCGCTCGCGGATATTGCGAATTTTCTCTAAATCCGTGATCAGCGAACTCCCGCGAATTTACCGCGAATTCGCAAATCCGCGAGCGGCGGATTCCGGGGGCAAAAGTTGAAGCCTGGCTGGCCTGTCAACTTGCAACTATTTTACGATGGCGCCGGCAAGCTGCCAGCGCAATCCTAAAATAGTTACTAAGTTAGCTTCAACAGGAAGCTCTAGTAGATAAAATAAAGCAGGTGCTCGCACCTGCTTTATTTTATCTACTAGAGCTTCCTGTTGAAGCTAATTTAGTAAGTATTTTATGATGGCGCTGGCAGCTTGCCGGCGCCATCGTAAAATATTTACAACATGCCCTTCCTGTGAGTGACTCATTCATCAGCCCAATAACAATCGTGAGCATCGTCGAGGCAGGTGTGCCTTGACTGCCTTCTTCCCAAATCTACAGTGGAAAATCAGCTGTGATGCTGGATAGAGGCCTTTGCATCCTTGACTTTCAGGAGCGCAATACCCGTGCTGTTCCTGTGACCAGGAGCTTCTTTCTCTTCATCTGCTGAACTGATCTTTCTCTGACCTTTTATACACACAAGAAGCATGTGTGAACTCGCATGGAAGCCCTGCCCGTTTGGCCCCGCCCACACACTCGCGGTTTGCACCGTCTTCCCGCCATTCATCCACTATGATGGACAGCTCACTCAAGGGACCCCTGCGCCCTTCGGGGCGCCTCACTTTGGGCTTGGAAGCCCCCCCCCCCACACACTCGCAGTGTGCACCGTCTTCCCACCATTGACCCACTATGATGGACAGCTCACCCAAGGGAACCCTGCGCCCCTCGGGGCGATTGCATAGTAACACACACATGGCCGCTGCAACATGCCCTTCCTGTGAGTGACTCATTCATCAGCCCAAAAACAATCGTGAGCGTCGTCGAGGCAGGTGTGCCTTCCCAAATCTACCGTGGAAAATCAGCTGTGATGCTGGATAGAGGCCTTTGCATCCTTGACTTTCACGAGCGCAATACCCGTGCTGTTCCTGTGACCAGGAGCTTCTTTCTCTTCATCTGCTGAACTGATCTTTTTATGACCTTTTATACACACAAGAAGCATGTGTGAACTCGCATGGAAGCCCTGCCCGTTTGGCCCCGCCCACACACTCGCGGTTTGCACCGTCTTCCCGCCATTCACCCACTATGATGGACAGCTCACTCAAGGGACCCCTGCGCCCTTCGGGGCGCCTGACTTTGGGCTTGGAAGCCCCCCCCCCTCCCCCACACACACTCGCAGTGTGCACCGTCTTCCCACCATTGACCCACTATGATGGACAGCTCACCCAAGGGAACCCTGCGCCCCTCTGGGCGATTGCATAGTAACACACACATGGCCGCTGAAACTAGTTGAAGCTGAAATGAAGTGACTCATTCAGCAGGGCAAATCCACGGTTCCGCAAATCCGCAAATCCGCCGATTTTGCGGATCTACGATCCGGAAATCCGCAAAATCCGCGGATCGTGGATCCGCAAAATCCGCCCATACCTAGCTATGAGGTCAGTGATGGTTGTGGTAAACGTGGTTTGAGGTCCATGGGGTGCCGCGTAGGGTCGTTCTGGGGCTGGTCTGGATCTGGAAATGGAGGTGTTTCGTAGGGGACGATGAGTCATTTGTGCTGGAGGTGGTAAGTCTTAGGGAGTTATTGTGAGCAATAGCGAGTCCTCCTCCTGGATGATTGGGGCAGTCCTTTCTCTGGATCTTGTATCTGTCGGGACGGCAGTGGTGATGTCAGGAGGAGGTGGGGTTGGTCCAGGTTTAAGTGAAGAAGGCGACGCCTGGCGAGAGTGTGTCGAGGAAGTCCCAGATTTCTATTGCGTGTCTGTGCAGGGAGCGCACGTTGAGGAGGATGCACCTCAGGGCTTCAGGGATTCTGGCGTCCAGCTCGAGGGCAGCAGCTGTGGGGGTGGGGAGTATGGTGAAGGTTTGTCAGCAGTGTAGGCAGGAGAAATGGCCATTGTGGTGTTTGGTGTAGACAGCTGGCAGTTGAGCAGTTCCTTCAGAGTAGTAATCCAGCAGAGTGGCAATATTTTCGTCAGCACAGCAGTTCTTCTTCCTGGCAGAATATACATAGGTCTAAAAGTATACTGAAGAGTTGGTGACTGAGGTCCACTATTTATAGACAGTTGTGCCTTTGAAGTGGGAAGAAGCTTCTAGGGGCATGCCTTTGAAGTGCACTGATGCCCTGCCTTCTTGGCTCTGACTCCAGGCTGACTGCAGTGGGGTATGTACCCCTTTGTGTGGAGATAGGACACTGCCTATTCTAATGTAAGTTGGTTTTGGTGCAGCTCGTCCCTCCTATCCTGCAAGAGAAGGCCCATCAAGGCATAACTTAGCTCCCCATAGAGAGTGGGTGTTTAGGAGGAATACCCAAAGCCCAACTGCCAACTATGCTATACTATAAAACTTAAAAGTAAATTTCCAGCTTTCTAAATATATTCCACTTTGCCTGCTGGGTTGTCAAGTCCCAAGCCTTGGGGTGACTTATATGTATTAAAAAGGAAGGTTTAGGCCTGCAGAAGGTTTATTTTGCCAGGTCGACGTGCAGTTTAAACTGCACACACAGGCTCTGCATTGGCAGACCTGAGATATGCCTACATGGCTACTAACTGGGTGGCACAATCACTGCGGCAGGCCCACTAGTAGCATTTAATTTACAGGCCTTCGGCATGTGTAGGTACTAACAAGTAAATGAAATAGGCCAATTAGGTATAAGCCAATGATACCATGTTTTTGGTGAAGGTCACAGGCATTTTAGCACTGGTTACCTGTGGTAAAGTGTGCAGAGTCCTAAGGCCAGCAGAACGAAAGTGTGTAAAAACAGGAGGTCTGAAGGCAAAAAGTTAAGGGAAAGCCAAGGCAAGGATGCCTAGTCTAACAATGTTTCTATTGGAAGCTCTACTCAACTGATGCCTCCAAGCAGTCATTGTTAGCCCTTGTTCAGTGATGTGAAATACCTCTTGATTCAAACTGAAAGCAAAACATTGTCCCCTGCCCCCCACCACCACCAATTGCTGTAACGAACAGCTTCCTGAGCACATTCTGACATTTAGGGAAGCTTTTCAAACTAACCTGATACTAATTCCAAGTTTTAGGGAACCATATTAATATCTGCTTTCAGATTCTTCAATCTGATTGTTTAACCCCATGGCTGCTAGGCGTTTTCCCGTCCTGTGCTGCAGAATGAAAATGACCATTATTCATGACGAGCTGGCCTTGTCATCCGCGCACGGCAGGTAAGCGCCATGACGAGCCCAGCTCGTCATTAGCCTCGAAGGGGTTAAGATGCAGGCACCCTTATAGAGCAAGATTACACTAGGTGACCGCCTCCCATATTACCAGCCTGGATGTCAAACTGACTCTACAAATAACAAATTTCAAATCTTTATTTCGATCAGGTGATCATAAAAGATATACAATTTAACACATCAATTAAAATTTCATAATATCAATATTTCATTTAGTATTAAATACATGAGTTAAAAGATAATAAAACAAGAGAGAGAGTGGACCAGAGGGAAAAAAAATTCATGGGTCCCCTGCCATCTTTATGTAGCGGGTTCGGACGTGCCACATTGCAGTTAAAAATTTAGCTAGGGCAAACACAGTTGGCGGAGATAAGTCTGTCTTTAGAACTCTAAATGCAGGTGTGAAAGTTCTAAATCCCAGGTTTTCGAGTAGGGAGACGAGCCAAAATTTCCTGCTTTTTTGGTAGGCTCGGCAGAAAAAAATAACATGTATTTTGTTCTCCTTAGTGTGGGCGCATGCGGGGCACATCTCTGTTGAGGACCGACCAGACCATGCTTTGGTAAAAGACATTAAAGGAAGAGTCCGGTACCTCCATTGCAGGAATATTTTTCTCGTTAAAACAGGGGTCATACTGTCCAAAACACTTTCAAGATTGTATGAGTCTTTGGTTGTAATAAAACTACTTGTCGGAGATCCCTCTCGTGTACTGTCCAAGGTTCGGAAAAGCATCTTGTCGTAGTATGCTCTGGAGAGCGCTTTCCTTGGGATCCTGGTGCTTGTGCTTTCTGGGTGTGACCACAGTGTTGGTAATCCAAGGGACTCATAAGTTCTCTTAATGTAGTTTAGCCAAGGAATCTTGGTGGCATTAGGTAGGGATAAGAATTCCTTTAGCTCAGTTCTATAAGAGGTGAGATCTTGGCTACTCCAGAGGCGACGCCAGAATGTTAAAGGTTTGAGCCCTAGTTCCTCTGTAATGGGCCTCAAACCCAGGTCCAGTCTCAGGGGCAGGAGTGGGGTACTTGGTGGGAGAGCGGTCAACTGCCTTAAAAATTTGTTTTCTGTAATCAGCAGGTTGGAGGAAGAGGTATAACCCCACATCTCTCCCCCGTAGGTTACTCCCCCCCACGCCTGGGCTTTATATATTTGGATAGCAGGACTCAGAGGGCGGTATGTTGACTTAGCCGCAATTTTCATAATGCCACCCGCCTTCTGGGACAACTTCATGTTTGCTCTGGTCTGATGAGCCCCCCACGTGAGGTTTTGGTTTAAAGTTATCCCCAGATACTCTATTGTGTGGACCCTTTCCAAGCATACTGCACCAAGCAAGGGATTTCTGCGCTTTGAGGACTTGGGATTTAAGATCATGAATTTTGTTTTCTGCGGGTTGATTTCGAGACCCCTTTTTGTGCAGAACTCCAGGAAGCCATCGAGCACCCTCTGAATGCCCATCGGAGATTTAGACAGCAGCAGGGTGACATCTGCAGACATAATTGCAGGCACCCTGCAGCCAGTCAATTTTGGGGCATCAGTGTTGGCAATCCCAGTCAGGTGTGCGATTACCCCGTTCACGAAGTGGCAGAACAGGGTTGGTGCAAGCACACAGCCCTGTCTCACCCCTCTGCGAACGGGAAATCTTTCAGTTAGATTACCGCTTCTTCCACACCTGACCCTTGCGAAGTTGTTATGATGTAATTTCATCAAAATTGCAAGGATGTCTTTCGGGATGCCTAGCTCTGCCATTACCTCCCACAGTTTTGACCTTGGCACTAAATCGAAGGCGGCACGTAGGTCCACGAAGACCGTGTACAAGGTGCCGCCCTCGATAAGTGCAGTCCTCCAGTATATGATATTTAATCTAAATATTTGGTCGTTTGTGGAGACCCCCCTCCTAAATCCTGCCTGATATGGGCTAAGGGGATCTGTTTCCTCCAGCCAGATCTGTAGCCGATCCAATATTAGCCTACCAAAAAGCTTCTGTGAGACATCGATGAGGCTTATTGGGCGATAGTTGGCTGGGCGCAGAGGGGAACCCTTTTTAAATATTGGGACCACCTCTGCGCCCAGCCAAGTATCAGGGACCTCCATACCCTTGAGAACCGCATTGAATATCAGCAGTAGATACGGGGCCCATATCCCAAGCTCCTGCTTAAAAAGATCTCCTGGGACCCCGTCAAGCCCTGGTGCTTTTCCTCCTGCCAATCCCGCGATTGCAACACGGACTTCTTTTTCCGTAAAGGGTTTGCTCTCATAGTTACTCAGAGTAGTGGAAATAGGGGTACTTTGGGACGCCTCCTCCATTGCATATAAGGACTGGTAGTGCTCTTGCCAAACACCAGGTGCAATGTTGGGTTCGATTGCGGAAGGGAGATCTTCTGACCCATGATTAACTAACCGCCAAATTTTGCGAGAATCTTTAGTGGCCAGTGCACCCGAAAGTTCCTCCCAATGTTTTTGGTCCCATTCTGCCTTAGCATTAGCCAACAATGTCTTATAGGCCCGTCTTTTGGCTTGTATCATCTCCCGGCATCCATGCGCCTTTATTGCAAATAGGAGTTTTCGTTTTGCGTCCCGGCAAGTGGTATTATACCAGGATTTTTTGTGTGTCCCCTTAGATTTATCTACTCGTTTGACAAATAGGTCTAACTCCAGGGTATTTATTAGGTCTTGATGGGTTCGCCATAATTGCTCTCTGTTTTCCCCATTGTCTAGTCCATTGGCAAAAGTGAATGCCTTTTCTAGCACTGGCGTAATTCTGGCATAGAGCCTAGGTAACTTAACGCCGCATGTGGCGAGTTTCCCCCACCTAACTCGCCTTCTACTATTCTCCAGGAGTAGTCCTGAAATTGCATTCTGTTTGTCCAATCCCATGTCCTCGATGCCTGGCATGGCATATTCGAGTTCAAGGGCGTAATGGTCACTGTCCTCTCTGTCCAGAACCCTAAAATCAATAATTTGTGACCAACTTGACAGTTGAACTAAGACTTAGTCAAGTCTAGATTCACTATCTAATTTATTGAAAGTGCATTTACTTGGGTTGTCTGATTTTGTGCGCCCATTGCATGCTCTTAGGCCGTGGTTAAGAGTCAGTGCGGTTATCTGAAGTGCGAGGGGAGTCCAAGCTCTTGGTGGAGGTGCCACTGTGACTGGTATCCGCCATCTCGAATCCTCCTCTGGGGAGGGTCCATCGAGAAGGCCAGGGAGTGGTTCGTAGTGCTAGTTCAGATCCCCTGCTACCACATATGGAGGTCCCTTGGGATTTCACTCAGAAAAACCGAGAGTTCTTCAATCGTATTCGATTCGCTGGATATAATAGTGGGTCTCGAATAGACATTTCTAACCATCAATTTAGCGAGATTTGGCCATTCTAGTAGAACAGGTAGTATATCCTCGGAGTCAACAGCTAAGGACCTAGCCTTACAGCCTAGGTGCGAGGCAATCAAGGTTGTCAACCCTCCTGACGGTCGTCCCCTTCCCCCCCATTTAGCTTTTATAGCAAACACTCTGAACCCCGGGCATGTGTACTCCTCTCTTGCCCAAGTGTCCTGTAAAAGGCAGATGCTTTTTGAGCCAATGAACGACAGCCACTCCTGGCATTCCATTTTATTACCAAGCCCAGCTACATTCCATGAAATCATGTTGAGTGCAGAAGGACTTGGCAATGGTGGCACAGTGTTGGAGTGATTGTTCTCTTTGGCGACAGAATTTACCATTGTGTTTTGTTGTGATTCCCCCTGTACGGCCCGCATATTGCTACCAATGCCGTGTGCATCTGATGTAGAGTTTACGGGGTCTTGGGAGTGGTTGGGTTTATTAGGAACAGTTATTAATTCTATTAGAGGCTGAGTTTGATCACAGGGGGAGGTTCTATCCTCACTATGGTCGATTAGATGAGAACAGTCCTCGTCTTTAGAGTCGGGCAGTCAGTCAACCATTTCGAGGCTGCTGTACCTGTTATAAGTTAGAAAGTAAGCTGGATGGTGCATTCTATGTGGCCCTGGGACTCCTCTCAGTCTTCCACCCCATCCACCCATCTTCCTGGTGTTAAACTCCCACCCCTCTTCATCACCATACATTGGTAAGTGTTCTAGCACCATGCTCCTATGATGATGAGGCTCCCTCCTTCCTGCACTATTGCTCTCCCAATCCCCCAATAATTCCTGATGATACCCCCATCTAGGATCCTCCGTTATATACATGCTAGACGGGTAGAATGATGAGAGAGGGAGAGACTGGATGAGATTCCCCTGATCATCGGGGTCCCAGCTGCAGATGTAAGAGGCTGTCCTGGGTTCTCTAAAACTAACCACAACTCAGTCACCTCTGATTGTCTTTCTCAGATTGCCCACCCAGGCGACACGTCTCACCATGAGAACATCACTGGTTATGCCTTGCGGAAGGGGTCTGTATAAAGACAACCAGTTGATAACTTTGTTCCTGAGCGAGGCAGTCATCTCTATGGCAGTGAGAGATAGTTCAGGTACACCCGCCAGGATCACTGTGTAGGGGGACGCCTCAGGTGGTAGATTCACAGATTTAATTTTGCGAGGGTTGTTTTGCATATTTTCTTGGGGCATATTTTCTGTATCGCTTGGTCTTTTGTCAGAGAGATTGGGGTTGTCTGTAGGTTTTGTAGGTTTATCTAAGGATGGGAGTAACGGTGTGGGAGTTTGTGTGAGTGGTGTAATTTTGTTTGCAGTAGCCAAGGGTTGCGGGGTCTTATTTTGATTAGGTTTGTGTTGTATTTGATGAGAGGTGGTTAGACCAGTTTTCTTCGCTAAGGTCAAGGGGTCTGCACTCTTTTTGAGCTTTTGATCTGGCCCCCCTTTCGCTCCCTTTGTTTCTGTTTTAAGACTGTCTGCCAGCTGGACTGTGGATTTTTCTATGTTGACCAGCCTGGCTTCAAGGGGGCTTAAGAGTGACCTAAGCAGTGCACCTATATCTGCGAGTGTGATGTCCTCATTAGAAGATTCTATAGAGATGTTAATGGAATGGGAAGGTATATCTGCGGGTATGATGGCAATAGGTTGGGCCTCCGCACCAATATTGGGTGATTGTCCCAAGCTGTTACCGCCCGAGCTAGCAGCGTCCTTAGCAGGGTTGGGTTTAGATGTTTTTGGCTTGCTGCCTCCCTTGGTTTGCCCGCCTTTCTTCTTTTTTTGAATGGCTCCCTCCCTTACTCCCCTTGGGGGATCAGTGGGGTTCTCGCTAGTACTGGCTATAGCCATGTCCTTATTAGAGATTGGGAGTGGGACAGATGTTATTTGGGCCGTTGGTAGAGTCATGAGGCTCATATCCTCAAGATGATTTAAGGCCTCCATGGTGAGATCTGCATTAATAGCTGACTGGTTTGCCTCTGGACCCTCCTGGTTAAAACTGTGGAGATCTGGCCTTCCTTCAGGAGTCTTCACCAGAGCCATTGGACCCATTGATGATCTCCTTACCCAGTCGATTTCTTGGGAAATACGACTTTCGAGTACAGTAATTTCATCTATCAATAGAGAACCAGCTTTGACAAAGTAGTTGTCGATAGTACCTTTGGCGATTCCAGCCACAGTCTGTGCGGATTTGCTCCTTGTTTCCCTGGTGCACATCTCTGTGGCTAAGAGGCCCAGGGCAGTAGGAAGTGGGGTGTTGGAAAAGTCCCAACCCGGGGGGGTGGCCCGGTCCCGGTCTCTCCGGTCCTCGAACGGCCTCAAACGGCCCGCCCTTTGCCCGGGCTTCGCTCCGCGCTTCGTCCCGCGCGCATCCCGTGTGCGCGTCAGACGCTGTCTGTGTATAGCGGGAGGTGGGCGGGAAGAGGACCAGCTGTGGCGAATCTCCAGGCGCAGCGCCCGCTGGTCCTCGCAGTCCCGCAGGGGTGAAGCGTCTCTGCAAGGCTCCTCGAGTTATCAGGGAGTCCTTCAGTGGTGGTGGCCTCGAGCGGCTCCCGCGAAGCGGGGGCCGCGAAGAGTAGGCAGATGTCAGCTGGAGAAAGGCTTGGGAGAAAGCAAGCAGGGAATAGCGTCGTCCCTCCTTGAGAGGCAATACAGGCAGTACACAGAGCACCCAAGCCCTCCGATCTTTAATCCTGACGGGAGGGGGGCGGGAAGAGTACCAGCTGTGGCGAATCTCCAGGCGCAGCGCCCGCTGGTCCTCGCAGTCCCACAGGGTTGAAGCGTCTCTGCAGGACTCCTCTCGTTATCAGGGAGTCCTTCACTGGTGGTGGCCTCGAGCGGCTCCCGCGAAGCGGGGGCCGCGAGGAGTAGGCAGATGTCAGCTGGAGAAAGGCTTGGGAGAAAGCAAGCAGGGAATAGCGTTGTCCCTCCTTGAGCGGAAATACAGGCAGTACCTAGGCCAATTAGGTATAAGCCAATGATACCATGTTTTTGGTGAAGGTCACAGGCACTTTAGCACTGGTTACCTGTGGTAAAGTGTGCAGAGTCCTAAGGCCAGCAGAACCAAAGTGTGTAAAAACAGGAGGTCTGAAGGCAAAAAGTTAAGGGAAAGCCAAGGCAAGGATGCCTAGTCTAACAATGTTTCTATTGGAAGCTCTACTCAACTGATGCCTCCAAGCAGTCATTGTTAGCCCTTGTTCAGTGATGTGAAATACCTCTTGATTCAAACTGAAAGCAAAACATTGTCCCCAGTCCCCCACCACCACCAATTGCTGTAACGAACAGCTTCCTGAGCACATTCCGACATTTAGGGAAGCTTTTCAAACTAACCTGATACTAATTCCAAGTTCAAGGGAACCATATAAATATCTGCTTTCAGATTCTTCAAGCTGATTGTTTAAGATGCAGGCACCCTTATAGAGCAAGATTACACTAGGTGACCGCCTCCCATATTACCAGCTTGGATGTCAAACTGACTCTACAAATAACAAACAAGGTCACATCTAAGGTGGGGAGACACAATTTCACTTTGGGTGGCAAACATCCATGCATAAATCCTAGCATTTGCTTTGTTGTGGTAACACTCCTACATAACTGAGTTTCAAATGTATTAATTCTGCATATACATTACAGCTTCCATTACCTCATACACTGGATGAAGTTTTCTTCTTAGTATATAAATAAAATATTATATTCTAAATCCCAAAACACAGTCACATGCAGTAAAATACATTTTCACTTGTGAACTTCAAGGGCTAACAGCTGAATAATGCTAGACACGTTCTCATGCTGGCCAATATTCCCTGCAGAATTCCTTAGCTGTACTGAAATGGCAACATTTTAATAATAATGTGAAAGGTGGATGCTATTGTCTTGAACTTTCCAATGTCACATTTTCCAGCAGCACTCAAAAGGCGACTTTTTAGATTGTAACACATTTGAACATTGATCAAAACTGAAAGGAGTTGAAAGTTGTTTTGCTGTGTAGTAATTGCAGTCACCATTTCTGTTTGAAGGAGTAAAATATCTGAGTGTTGACGTTCGGTAGAGGGGGTCGAACAACCTGCTTTTTTTTATTTCATGTCTTTTTTGTTTTCCTGCTTGGTGGGCATGTATGGAATGTTTTCTTTTGTGTCTGTCTTGTTTTCCTGCTTGCTGGGCATGTATAGAATGGTTTCTTTTGTGTTGTCTTTCTTGTTTTCCTTCTTGCTGAGCGTGTATAGAATGTTTTATTTAATATCGTTCTTGTTTTGCTGCTTGCTGGGCATGTATAGAATGTAGTATTCTATATGTGAAACAAAACAAAACCACTGCCTAAAAAATGAAACTTGAAATGAGACAAACACAGCAAATTGTGTTGACCCATTCTACTAAAGGATGATATCTGCCTTGGGAAACATCCTTTTGGACGAAGCCGGAATCACGCTGTGCCAGCACAGTGCCGGCAAAAGAACGAATGCAGTATTAGCACGCATTCATTCAGCACGCAAGTCTTAATGACTTGCATTTAGAGAGGAGCATTGGTGGAATGGTGTTGGATTTACAGTCCAAAACCTTCCCTACTGCTTGGCAGACTAGAGTTGAAATAATAAATTAAACTATTCCAACGTCCAGCATCCCCCTAAGGCAAGTTGTTAAAACGACTTGGGTGCTGAACAAATGCGTCCTAAAGACGAGTCGTTCAAAAGACTGCGGGGCATATTAGCAAACGCCATATTGTCACTTTAGCGGCACTTTTTGCCGCTAAAGCGGCGATATATTTTAGTGGCCTATCAGCAAGCTGTCGCTAACAGCAGTTAGCGACATCTTTCAGGCGATAGCGACTGGTTTGGGGCCCGCTTTACATGTCAGCGATATTAATCGCTAATGACATGCAAAGTGGGCGTACCCAAACTGTTAGCAACTGAAAGCAGTCGCTAACACAGCTATCACCTATTAGCAAGGCAGGCAAAATGATAAAAAAAAACGTGCTAAGCGCGATTATCACTATAATCTAACGCCTGCTAAAAACATGACTTACCTGTTTATCCAATGAGAGGTGGATTGTCAGGTTAAGTCCCCGTTGGCGTTAATGCGTGAATATCGCTAGATTTCCAGCGAAATTCACGCATTTCACCGCTATCGCTGGATATTTTAGCACACTGGAGAAAAATGTTGCTAATAGCAAGTTTTCTCCACTAACGTATCCAGCGATAGGCAGCGATAAAAAAAACGCGCTAAGCGCATTTTGCGATAAATATCGCTATTCCTTGCTAATATGCCCCGGCGTTCGGAATGCATGCATCCTAAACACATGCGAAATACCGTCATACATTCATCTGCCTTACTGGCGCCAGACATAGTTTGTGTATCCGGGATGCACTTCAGTTCTCCAAAAGACTAAGGACAGCGGAAGTGAAATTACTCATCCCTCGACCTTCCAGTGACATATTACCCACATGTCCCACATTTAGGCCCTAATAATCCTACAGTTTGTTTGTGAGGGGTCAGGGAAACTTCAAGGAGTAGAAATACCAAAAAGTGAAGGGGGCTCTTGGAGTCCTGATCATATTATATAATCAGTGCCCTTTGTTATAGGATGCCTGCCACAGCCAGGGTAGCACCTGGAGTGGCATAGAGGCTTAGCTGCCCCTGCATTTGGCTATACACCTGGCTACCTTTAATTGGAGCCTATTTTACTTGGGAGCGAAATACAAGACTATGGGCCAGATGTACAAATGTGTTTTGCTGTCGCAAACACACCAATTTGGAAAATACAGAAATGTTTTGCTCAAACAAAAACCCATTTAAAGTCGGTAAAGTTTTACCGACACTTAAAATGCGTCTGCAACTTGATGCTGATTCGGAAAGGACGGGTTGTGCACGTTGAAAAGTTACTGCCTGCAAATATGAGGTGGTAACTTATTTGCAAAAGGGTCTCCTTTCCACTCCCTCACCTTTGTGAATTGGTGTAGTGCTTTCAGGGAGCAAAGGCAGTGGTCCAACTCTCGCAGAAACTTTTTCAAAAATTTAAAAAATGTTGGCCCTGATTTTGTTTGGAATATGAAGTAGTGTGTGTTAGGAAGGCGCAGGACATTACCTCCACCATCTCAAGAGTACTCACCAAATTAGAGATGACTGCTGGCTAAGCAGTCATCTCTGTATAATGAAAGGAACCACGTCACAGAGGTTCGTTTCAAAATACTAAGAGCATATTTACTCAAAAAGTCAAAGCGCAGAGCTGCACCAAATTTGGCAGCACCGCACTCCGATACCTTGAAAACGCAGGGATGGGGCATATTCACAAGAATACAGCGCACCCCTGTGTTTCCCCTAGCGCTTATACAAAAAAGGCTGACTAGCGCCAGCGCAGGATCCCTGCTGCTTTGTGGCAAGGGTGCCTGTGCAGCAGATATGATTGTTCCTGCACATAAACAATGAATAATGGCAATTTGCATCTTCTATGTTTGCTTAGCGCCACCTTGTAACTATGGAAAATGTTGCTTTGCCACCAGAGTGTCAAAAGAAGTCACACACCGGTGGCAATAGGGGCCTGTAAATATGGCCCAAAAAGTTGGGTGTACTGCAGCCGACTGTTTTGATGGCTGTAAACCAAATTTTAACCTTTTTCTGTTTTCCCCAAAGTTAGTGATGAACAGTTAGTGGACTCCAAGTGTGGCATACAGAAGGTACAGGGGTCTCAAGGATGCCATCTGAGGCAGGTGCAATAATATACCGCCAGTGCACGTATTTTTGCCTCCATAGTGGTGAGTGTGAATGGCAATGCTCAGGACTGGAGAACCAAAAGCAGTCCTGGCAAAAATACTCAAACCAGCCCTGCTCTCTTCATCTCCTAAAGTTACCTATCTCTTTCCAACCATCCAATCTCTCTCACTTATTCTCTCCTTTCTGTCTTCTTCCCCCATGATTTCTTTCTCTCTACTCTACTCTCCTCCTTCCCCCCTCTCTTTCTCTCTCTCTTGAAGCCTTCCTATGCCAGCCACACTTAAAGTCAGGGAGCTGGGGAAATTGGCAGAGGCACCAGGGGCCTCATTTATGAGAAGTGATGCATCGCTGCGTGAAAGCAGCGATGCATCACTTCTCAGTGCGCCCTCCTTGCGAGATGATTGATACGTCATTTTTACTGTATTTTTTTTTGTAAACTTAGTTTTTATTGGCATTCTTCATTAAAGGGAGCTTCCTGTAGCACATTACAGGTATACTCATCAGTCCCATAATACAACACAATTAGTAATATTCATGCTTTTTATGCAATAAACTCTTAATACCCACCCCCCAACGGCCCTCCCCACCCCTGTCAGTGTGCCCCGTTTGACTCACACAAATGCAATAACCATGAGTACCCTCCTTTAAACAATGTGCTCCATCTTATCCACTAGTATTAGGGGGACAACGTCCGCGGACGCCCACCAACCCACTGCAAAAGCAGGCTAGCCATCCAGCCCCCTGCTCTACAGTACATCCTCCTCTTCTTCACTCGAACCATCCATCGGTCGCTGCAGCTCTGTCACCAACGCCTCCCATGCACTAGCCACCTCCATCGCCTTGTCGTTATCTAGTCGCCTGGCCTGTTGCAGCCTGAGAGAGCTCTCAGCACGCGCCCAGTGCAGGAAGCCCGCCTTCCATCGCGCATAACTAGGGCCACGGCGCAATTTCCATTACAAGGTGAGTTCTCGTTTGGCCAGAATTAAGCCCAAATCACAAAACTTACCAGTGACTTTCGTCCGAGGGGATGTGGAAACCAAGCAAGTGCCCATGTCTACTTCTATCCGCCGATACGTGACAGCGTTCAAACAAGCTACCACCGCAGACCAATAATCCGCCAGCATTACGCATGACCAGAACATGTGGGTGAAGTCAGCCCCGTCCGTACCGCATCTTGGGCAGAGGGACGTGGCGCCCTCAAAAAATTGTGAAATCTTGACCGGCGTCAGATACGCTTTGTGAAGCGTGAAAAACTGGACCAATTGGAACATGGCGTTCCGCGTGCCCTTCCAGGTGCGCCGAACCAGTTGAGGCCACGTCATCTCAGGGATGGGCCTCCCAAGATCCAGCTCCCATCTGCCACGCAGCCCGTCCAAAGGTAACATGGCCTCTGTCGAAAGCCTCCGGTATAGACAGGTAACGGCTTTGAAAGTGCCAGCCGCCATGACCACATACTGGCAACCCAGAGAGGTCATGGCTCGGCGAGGCCCCCACTCCAGTGCTTCTGGATACTGGCCACCAGGGTGGCGTGTAACAAGTAATCCCCCCGCGGGAGACCATAAGCGTCAAGCAGCTCCTGAAAGGTCAGCAGCGCCCCGTCTCGATATAGGTCTCCAAGCATGCGCAACCCAAGGTCCTCCCAGGTTGCCAGTGCCGACCAATCCCCACCGTGTGGGAGGGCCGTGCACATCCCCAAAGGAATCTCTGGGGCATATGGGTGAGAGGTGCCTGCGTGCCTTTGACTCCGGAGCCAACATAAGCGAATAGTGCGCTCCTCGAGGTGAGGTGGCCGAGTTCGAGCTTCTGACCCAGTACTATGAAAGAAATGAAGTGTCTTGGAAATGACCTGCCTTGTGCCTGGGTAAGCCATTGGAGTTGTGCCGCCAGATAGTACCACTCAAATCTGGGACAGCCAACCCCAATCTGTTCTGGGATGCATCAAAGCTGTTAGAGCGACCCAACGCCAACCTGTCCCCCATATAAATCCCATAGTCAAGGAGCGAAGTTAACGAAAGATTGACGCCGGCACCCACACCGGCAGGGTGCGAAACAAGTATAATAGACAAGGAAGAGCAATCATCTTCAGCAACGCCACCCGACCTGCTACTGATAGTGGTAGAGCTCGCCAGAACCCCATAGGACCCTGTAGATTCCTGATCGCTCTGTTGATGTTGCCTTCCAGCAGATCAAATTGAATGTGATAAATCTGAGTGCCCAGATAGGGGAGGCAACGTGCTCCCAGCGAAGGTTCCCCTCCATCCGGGAAGAGGCACGATTTCCCCCAATTAACCCGCAGCCCGAGAGACCTCCAAAGCGAAGAAGGAGGCGCTTAGCCCCACGAAGGAAACCGTCGGTGTCTGCCAAAAACATCAACAGATCATCCGCATACAAAGAGATGAAGTGAGTGTCGCCCCTCAGTGCCAGGCCCTCATAGGTTCGCCCCATCCGAGCATGAGCCGCCAGCGGTTTAATGGCCAGCACGAATAGCAATGGGGACAGGGAACAGCCCTGGCGAGTTCCCCGGCCAACCGGATATGCCGCCGATATCGTTGCTCCCGTCTTCACTCTGGCTGTGGCCGAATTGTACAGCAAAGCCGTCCATTTCATGAATCGCTCTCCCAACCCAAACACCTCTAAGACCCGAAACATGTATGGCCACTCCACACTGTTGAAGGCCTTTTCGATATCAATCGAGAGCACTGCGGCCTCCGGGAGCTCTCTGAAATCACCCCCCCATGACCCGCAATAAGCGGCGCACACAGGTGGCCGTAGTGCGCTGGGGAATGAAGCCCGCCTGGTCCGGGTGGACCAAAGTGCACATATGGGCCAGCAGTCGCGTTGCGAGGACCTTTCTCAGGATATTATAATCAGTTGTGAGCATAGACAGGGGGCGATAGGACAGGCAAGAGCCGGCTTCTCCCCCTCGCTTTAAGAGGGGGATGGTGATGGCCTCCCGGGACATTGCGGGAAGAACGCCAGCGTCCCAGGCCTCTTTATAAACAGAGTGCAGCCGCGGGGCCAATATGTCGATATAAGCCGCATAGAACTCAATCGGGAGGCCATCTGCGCCAGGGGTCTTGCGGCGAGCCATGTGCTTGATGGCCGCGCGTATTTCCCCCTCAGAGATCTCGTCGCCTAGCCTGTCCCCATGTCCCGGCTCCAGCCGCGGTAACTGTGCAGTGGTCAGGAAGTCATCCAGTGCCTCAGGCGCATTGGGCATCGTGCTCTGGTACAAACAAGCAAAGTAATGAAAGAACTGATCATTGATGCCGTTCTGGGTGTATACCAAACTCCCCTCCGCCGTGGTTAATGCCAAGATCGGGGTGCCCGGGACGCCGGGTTGGCCAGCCAAGCCAGTAGGGAGCCCACCTTATCGCACTCAGCGTGCGACCTAACATGATATTCCTTATGATCGAAGCAGCGGAGCCCTTCCATCTGCACCGCGACTTCCTCACGGGCGGCTGCGAATGCCCTGTGAGCCTCGATATCGTCGTGGCCAACTCGCTCCGCCACACGCAACCGATCTTCGCTGTGCATGAGGTCTTGCAGTAGGGTCTTGCGGCCCCCTGCCGTGGCCGAGTCCTCCAAAGTCAGCGGGTTCAACTGCCACGTAGGAACAGCCTGGCGCTGCCGGAGCCACGGAACTATCACCAAGCAAGGTTTAGGGTCAGAGATTGTTCTGGCCAAATACTCACTGTGGCGGACCAGACCCTGAACATCCGGTGAGCAGAGGATACTATCAAGCCCGATATGTAGATCGTGTGGGGGGGAATAGAAGGAATAATCCCTCTCGGCGGAGTGTTGCGTCCGCCAGGCATCGACCGACCCCCATGTAGATTGCCACTCCCGTCTTCACTTCACCAACCTATGAACCGCCGATTGCGCAAGCGGTGGGTGCGACCTCTCCAACTCCACATCTGTTACTGAATTAAAATCCCCTCCAAAGAGGACCGTGCGCGCCAAGATAGTCGCCAATTTCCCCGACAATCGCGCAAAGAAAGCCGCCTGTTCTACGTTCGGGGCATAAACACTGCAAAGAGTCAAATCCCTCCCGTCAAGCCTGCCTTGCACTGCCACATATCTCCCATCAGGATCCACTAACGTCTCTAGGGGCTGGAATGGGACTCCCGCCCTCACCCAGATTAAAACACCCCTTGCAAAGGCCGAGTAAGTAGTATAAAGCAGCTGGCCCGCCACCTGCGCTGCAAGGCCCGCCCCTCGGATTGGTCTACATGCGTCTCCTGCAGGAAGGCCACTTGGATCCCTCTGCGGACTAGGTAGGCATGCACCTTGTGTCGTTTCAACATTGAATTCAGTCCCCGAACATTCCACGTTACAAATTCAATTCAGGTAGGGTCTCCATTGAAAAGTACATACATATTACGAACCATCGGTAGAACCCCAGGCGCACTGACATTACCCTTGAGTCCCCAGCTCAACCCCGCCCTACTCAACTTAGCGGGCACGTGAATAGACCCCCCCAACTCAGAACAACCCCAACAAGCCCTCAGTCCACCCTCCCCCAGAACAGGTGCCAAACCAATGTTACCCATCCAAACCCAAACCCCCGCTAACGGGGCACTCTGGTAGCTACCAGAGACTCACAAGGTATGTGAGGTAGAGAGGGTGACCCTGCACCAATCGAGCTGGACAGCAAGCAGCCCGCCCCCGCTCCTCAGTCCAATCTCGCACACATCAACCTCCCCATCCTAGCAGTGGCCCGCCCTACACGTGACCCCCTCCCTCAAGGCCTCCCCCCCCAGCGCACCCCACATCAGGATAAAGGCAAGACCCCCCCCTGGTCCCGCAAATGTCCCCCTAGTCACCCTATTTGCCTCCGTGCCACATCCTCAGCATGCACCCTTACTGTTCAGTACGCAGCAGCCCAAAGGGTCACTCGTCCAGCAGGTCATCAGCAGTTCGGGGGGTAACCTGAGGCATTTCACTTGGAACCTCCTCTGAGCCCCTGGATTCCTCCTCATCCAATCCCTGCAGTGATCCAGAGTCCGCCAGTGAGGCCGCCGTGACTGCTCCGGAGATGACAGACACCGCCTGCAGAGCCGCTGACCGCTCCAGCTTCGTTTGTGATGCAGATGGGGACCGTTTGGTCGACATGCGTTTCCGGTTGCGTCAGCTCCTGCGGGGCTGCGGACGTGCCTCGGCAGTCTTGTCCCATTTGCCAGCGCCGTCCGCGCCCGCACGGTACCGCTCCAACCACTGCCAGGCGTCCTCCGGTGTGTCACAGAAAGATGTCACACCGTCCACCATTACCTTCAAGCGTGCCGGGAACAATAACGAATACTGCACCCCTTCATCCCAGAGGGCCTTCTTGACCGCCAAGAAGGAGAAGCGGTTCCGCTGAACCTCCTAGAAGTAGTCAGGGTAAAGAGAGACGGATGCACTGTCCACCTTATACGGCCAGATGCCCGGGCCTGTCGCAAGATGAAATCCCGATCTTTAAAATACAGCAGGCGCGCAACCACAGGATGAGGGGGGCATCCCGGCGCAGGTGGTCGGGCCAGTACCCGATGCGCCCTTTCCAGGGTATAAAAGTGCGTGAGGCCCTCAGGGGCAACCACATCCCTCAACCACGCTTCCAGGTAGGCGACCATGTCATTCGCCTCAACTTTTTCAGGCAGCCTGACCACCCGAACTTTGTTTCGCCTATTGCGCCATTCCGCGTCCTCAGCTTTCTTTTCCAGCTGCTGCACTCGTCGCAATAGGTCACCCATCGTCGCATCTGTCGCCTTTTGGGCTGGCTCCAGTCGTTCCAGCACCAGCTCGGTGTTTGTGACACGATCTACCAACTTGTCATGGTCCGCCTTTAGCAATCCCAGGCTGGTCGCCACCTGTGTGATATCTTGATGTAGCGCTGTTCGTGTGTCCGAGATGGCCTTAAGGATCTAGTCCATCTGCTGCTGTTGCAGTCCTGTTGTTTGGCTTCCGGGCAAGCCCTGCTCCCGAGGTTCCTGGGAGTCTTCAACCTGATCGGTCGTCGCCGTCCCCGGCACCTTGCGCAGCTTCCCCATTCCGCTGCCCCCGGGCCGAGTGTCTGGATCAATATCCAAGCCCTTGCACCTCCAGACGCTCGTCTCAGGAACAGGTTCAAGTTCAAGTTCAAGTTCTGGCATTTGTATAGCACACTACTCACCCAGAGGGTCTCAAGGCGCTTGGGGGGAAGGTGTGTGTATTACTTATCGAATAGCCAGGTTTTTAGTTGCCTTCTGAAGGAAAGGTGGTTCTGTGTATGGCGGAAGTGGGTGGGGAGAGAATTCCAGGTCTTGGCTGCTAAGTAGGAGAAGGATCTTCCTCCCATGGTGGATCTATAGATGCGCGGGACTGCGGCGAGTGCTTGATTGGATGATCGCAATTGGCGGGTGGGTGTGTAGAAGGATAGTTGTGTGTTGAGGCATTCGGGCCCTAAGTCGTAGAGGGCCTTGTGTGTGTGGGTGAGTAGGATGAACGTTATTCTCTTGTTGACGGGGAGCCAGTGGAGGTCTTTCAGGTGACTGGTTATGTGAGCTTGGCGGGGGATGTCCAATATGAGTCTGGCTGATGCGTTTTGGATGCGTTGGAGTTTTTTCTGTAGTTTGGCTGTGGTTCCGGCGTAGAGGGTGTTTCCGTAGTCCAGTCGGCTAGTGACCAGTGCGTGAGTGTCAGTCTTTCTTGTTTCGGTGGGGATCCAACAGAAGATTTTTTTGAGCATGCGAAGGACGTTGAAGCATGAAGATGAGACGGCGCTGACTTGTTTGGTCATTGAGAGGGAGGAGTCTAGGATGAAGCCAAGGTAATCATTTCTTACTTGTTTTTTAACTGCGCGGTAGCGCCCTCATTCTTGCACCATAATTGGGCCCCCCACCGCTTGCAGAAGCGGAGCGCTGTCACCTGGTACAATTGTTTAGGGCAGGAAGTTGGGCCGCCATATTGGGGCTGCTGCCTTGCAGCGCGCCACCTTACTCAGCGCTCTAGTTCTCCGGTGGGGAGAACGAGGAGGCTGTATTTAAGGCGAGCTGGTGGGAGCTGCTCGACCTTACGGAAAGGAGGAAACTTTTCTCGCTTTGGCGCCTTTATTCTCAGGCTGCAGTAGGCGCGCAGCGCTTTTTAAAACCTGCATTTTACTCGTGTTTGCATTTTTTGTAAAATAATAATTTCTTACTTGTTTTTTAACTGCGCGGTAGCGCCCTCATTCTTGCACCATAATTGGGCCCCCCACCGCTTGCAGAAGCGGAGCGCTGTCACCTGGTACAATTGTTTAGGGCAGGAAGTTGGGCCGCCATATTGGGGCTGCTGCCTTGCAGCGCGCCACCTTACTCAGCGCTCTAGTTCTCCGGTGGGGAGAACGAGGAGGCTGTATTTAAAGCTCGCTCCTCCCGCGCAGCGGTGACGCGCAGCGGTGACGCCTGACTCGCGCCTGAGTCAAGCCAGAGTCCTGCCCGTCTGCGCCCGTCTGCGCCCGTCTGCGCCCGTCCGCGTCCCGGCGGCGTCTCGGTGGCGGGCGGGGCTCTGTTCTCCTAGAATGAGTAATTCTGGCACACTTTCGGTGCAGTACTCATCTGTGGAGTTGCGATCTCTGAATCATAGGGAGAGCTGCTGTTGTTCTGTCTTTCCGGGCCGCCATAGGGGTAAGTCGCGATGCCCGGGTTGTGGTTGGCGTCCTAACCGGGTCCTGTCATCAGCCCCGCTTATTAACATAGCTGGCGCAGAGTATGCCTGCATGCTGCTAAACACCAGATCAGCGTGCAGTCATGCGCAAGACATCTTTGAGCTTCTCGAGACAGAGAAGCCACTCTGTTTAATGTTGACGGAGACTTGGTGGGGAGAATCCTCTAACCCCGATGTGGCTATGGCCATTCCGCCTGATTATAACATCTTCAGGAAGGACAGAGCGAAGGGCAGGGGCGGTGGGGTCGCACTGGTGGTGAAGAAGGGCACGTTCTGCACCATCTTGCCTTCAGAGGACATCCGTGGCTCGGAATCGCTGGCTTTTTCTATCTTGCTAGCGCCGCACCAATCAGTGAAGGGACTGTTGGTCTATCGTCCCCCTGGTCCACTTGGAACGTTCTTTGCAGACCTTGACTCGGTGCTGTTGGGTCTAGCCCTGAGAGGAGAACATTGCTTAGTGGCGGGGGACTTTAACATCCGGATGGATGATCCGTCTGACCCCGCTGCTATTAAGCTTTTGGAGGCCATGACTCCGCTGGGTCTTCCCCGCATTTGCAGGGGCCGACCCATGCTAAGGGGCATACTCTTGACCAGGTTTTCTCGACCTCCCCTTTGGTGGTGAAAGAGATTCTCCCGGTCTTGTGGTCGGATCACTGGCTTGCCAAATTTGTAATCAGAGGCATCGTCAGGGCGTCTATCCCTGTCCCACAGCAACGGGGACGAGCCTTTAGAGCATTTAGCAGAGTGACCCCGGAGATGTTGGCTCAGGCCGCTTCGATCCACCCCTGTCCTCTGTCAGGTGAGCTGGAGAGAGACTTGGAGTCCCTGCAAGAATGGCTGACGGAGAGGCTTAATGACCTGGCCCCGATGTTGCCCCCCCGCCTGACATCAAAGCGGGTCTCGGCCCCTTGGTTTACTACTGCACTGTGGGCTACGCGGCAGCAGTGCAAGGTAGCCGAAAGGGCCTGGCGGGCACACTATGACAGCATGGGCAGGTCTGCCTATAAGGCTGTGGTTAAAGCCTACCACCGGGACATCCGCCTCGAAAAGAAAGCCTATCTCGCGGGGAGAATTGAAGCAGCCTCGGACTCTAGTAAGGAGATTTTCACCATTGTACGAGAATTCATTTCCCCTCGGACTATTGCATCGGAAGAGGGGCCCTTAGAATCCTGGGTGGCGGATCTTGCTTGTTTTTTTACAAGCAAGATTAAACTCATCCAGGACTCTTTTCCATCTGGTGTACCTGTTAGACCGCCGATGTCCGAGGTTGGTACGTCTCCCCCAGTTGTGCAGGGCGCCATATTGGCCGAGTTTCCATCTTTGCCAGCCTCCGCCTCCTTAGCGCTTATGGGCAATTTAAAATCTGGGTCTCCGCTTGACCCCTGCCCTGCTAAGCTCTTGGGTAAATTGGCAGAGGTGGTTAATCCACTGGTGCACCCTCTTCTCAAC
This sequence comes from Lissotriton vulgaris, assembly GCF_964263255.1. Taxonomy (NCBI): domain Eukaryota; kingdom Metazoa; phylum Chordata; class Amphibia; order Caudata; family Salamandridae; genus Lissotriton; species Lissotriton vulgaris. Next base: position 1,970,877,540 of record NC_141691.1, on the reverse strand, counting down.
CTTTCGTTGAGCCTGGGAGTGGTTCCGCCAGTGTGGAAGCAGGCAATGGTCATCCCATTGCTGAAAAAGCCGGGACTTGACCCGAAAGCTCCAGCCAATTACAGGCCTATTTCGCTGTTGCCGGCCCTTGTAAAAATCTTGGAGAAGCACGTTCAGTCGGTGCTCTCCAATTTTCTGGAGTCCCATGAGATCTTACATGACTCCCAGTCGGGCTTCCGTTCAAATCGTAGCACCGAGACCGCGCTCCTTGAGGTTTCTGAAACCATCAAAGGGGTGTTGGATACCGGGGGCAAAGTCATGTTGGTGTTGTTGGATTTGTCGGCGGCTTTTGACACCGTCCCCCATGAGGGCCTGCTCGCAAGACTTTTTGAGATTGGTCTTCGGGGGACGGTGCTCAGATGGTTTTCGTCTTTTTTAGCCGGCCGCCGGCAAACGGTCTGGACATCATCTGACACCGCTGTGATGCCGCCTTTGGGAGTTGGGGTCCCTCAGGGCTCTATACTGAGCCCGACCCTTTTTAACATCTTTATGACCCATTTGGCGGCGGTGGCGGAGTCATTTGGTGCCCGGATCGTGTCGTATGCCGACGACACCCAGCTCCTCTTCTCTTGCGAGAGAGGGGCTGATTTTGACGGGGAGAGTATCCGGAATTGCCTTGGGGCTGTGTTCACATGGTTCCAACTGAACAGCCTCAAGTGCAATTCCGACAAATCTGAGGTACTCTTCTTCGGGTGCGATACGGAGCCTAGCTGGCAGGCCTGGTAGCCCATCGACATGTTCCCTCCGTCCGGTTCTTCCCCCATGGCTAAAAACTTGGGGGTCAAGATGGACAAGGGGCTGACGATGAAAGCCCAGATCCTGGGGGTGACTGGCACCTGCTTCGGCCTTTTAAAAATGTTGCGGAGGTTTCTGCCTCTCTTGTCTGAGGAGCACAAGAGGCTGACTGTGCAGGCTCTGATAGGCTCCAGGTTGGATTATGCCAACATTCTTTACCTGGGCCTGCCTGAGTACCTGTTGCAGCGGCTTCAAGTTGCGCAGAACGCGGCGGCCAGGGCCATCTTTGGCCTAAATAGACGCATCAGCGTCTCCGGGTTATTGGTGACGCTGCACTGGCTACCCATCCGCAAACGGATCGCCTTTAAGACTATGACCTTGGCCTACAAGGCGCTCCATGCCGTGGGAGCAAAATATTTCCAAAAGAGACTGGCCTTTTATCACCCGGCCCGCTCGCTGAGGTCTGAATCTCTACTTTTGGCCGCTGTTCCGCGTGTAAAGAGGGCTCGCCTGGGCGGCCGCTCCTTTAGTTTGTTGGCTCCACAGATGTGGAATTCATTACCGCTCCCACTGCGGGGGGCGACTACTCTCCTTGATTTTAGAAGAGGTCTTAAAACTTGGCTGTTTACCCAATAGGTTTGCTAGCAGTTCCTCTCTTTTTGTCTGTTTGCTTTTCTACCTTTTTAACTGTGTTGTGTTATTCTGAAATCAGTTCTCCTTACCTAAAGCGCCGGGACACTCTTTTTGAGTAACCGTTGCGCTATACAAAAGAATAAATAACATAACATAACATAACATAACAGGTTACGTGCGTGGTCTGTAGGTGTGGAGGCTGTACCCAGGGCCGGTGGCCACCACGAGTCGTCCCAGGCAGAGGGAGATGATCCTAGGATGAGGACTTCCGTTTTGTCCGAGTTTAGTTTTAACCGGCTGTTCTTCATCCATTCGGCTACTTCTTTCATTCCTTCGTGTAGATTGGTTTTGGCGGTGTTGGGGTCTTTGGTGAGGGAGAGGATCAGCTGGGTGTCGTCTGCGTAGGAGATGATGTTGAGGTTGTGTTGTCGCGCAATGGATGCGAGGGGACTCATGTAGACGTTGAAGAGGGTGGGACTGAGTGATGATCCTTGTGGTACTCCGCAGATGACTTTGTTGGCCTTTGAAATGAATGGGGGTAGGTGAACTCTCTGGGTTCTCCCGGCGAGGAACGAGATGATCCAGTCCAAAGCTTTTCCTTGTATTCCGATGTTGCTGAGGCGTTGTATGAGTGTGCTATGACAGACTGTGTCGAAGGCGGCGGAGAGGTCAAGTAGGATGAGGGCAACTGTTTCTCCGTTGTCCAGTAGTATTCGGATGTCGTCTGTAGCTGCGATAAGGGCGGTTTCGGTGCTGTGTTTGGCTCGGAAGCCGGACTGTGAGGTGTCGAGGGAATTGTTGGATTCAAGGAAGGCGGCGAGCTGACTATTGACGGGTTTCTCAATGACTTTGGCAGGGAATGGGAGGAGTGAGATGGGGCAGTAGTTTTTAAGTTCAGAGGGGTCTGCTGTGGGTTTCTTCAGAAGGGCGCTGAGTTCGGCATGTTTCCTGCTTTCTGGGAAGGTAGCGGAGTTGAAGGAACAGTTGATGACATCGCGGAGATGGGGTGCGATGATGGAGTCTGCTTTGTTGAAGATGTGGTGGGGACATGGGTCGGTTGGCGATCCTGAGTGGATGGAGTTCATCAGGCGGATGGTGTCTTCAGTAGTGATTGGGTTCCAGATGTGCAGGTTGTGAGAGTTCTGTATTGGTTCGGAGGTGGGTGGAGTGGACTGTTTTTCGAACTGGTTTTCAAAGCTGTTATGTATGTCGGCAATTTTGTTGTGGAAGAAGGAGGATAAAGAGTCGCAGAGGTCTTGGGAGGGAGTGATGTCGTGTGTGCCGGCGGTGGGGTTGGTAAATTCTTTAACGATGTTGAATAGTTCTTTGCTGTTGTGGGCGTTGTTGTCGAGTCGATCCTTGAATGCTGATTTCTTGGTGGATCGGATCAATTGGTGGTGTTTGCGGGTGGCGTCCTTGAAGGTGGTCAGGTTGTCAGTGGTTGGGTTTTTTCTCCAGGTTTTCTCAAGAGTACGATGTAACTTCTTGGATTTCTTGAGGTCATTGTTGAACCAGGGGGCCATTTTGCTACCTTGTTTGATCTGGTGGTTTTTCAATGGTGCTAATTCGTCAGTGCTGTGGGTGATCCATTGTGTGAGGTTGCTGGCAGCTTGGTTTGGGTCCGATGATACGGCAGGTGGGTTTTGGTTAAGCGATGTGAAGAGTTGGTCGGCTGTGATTTTGTTCCAGTTTCTTCGAGGAACAGGTTGAGGGGGGTTGTGGGTAGAGGTCTTTTTATAGTTCAATTGAACGCAACTGTGGTCCGTCCAATGGAGAGATCTGGTGTGATCGAAGGAGATATGTTTGCTGGAGGTGAAGATAGGGTCAAGCGTGTGTCCGGCAAGGTGGGTGGGGGTGTCAACAAGTTGTTTGAGTCCGAGATTGTCCAGGTTGTCCGGAAGGGTGGTGGTGTTGTTGTCGTTTTTCTTTTCCAGGTGGAAGTTGAGGTCTCCCAGTAGGATGTAGTTCTCGGAGGTGAGGGCATGTTGGCTGATGAAGTCAGTGATGTCTTCGATGAATTGTGTGAACAGGGGGCATTCACTTGGCTCCCTCGGTATAGTCGTGGAGTGGGTGAGCAGGAGGGCCACCCCGCCAGCCTTCTATGCAGGCTGATCCGGGTAATAGGAACTCCCCGTCGCGAGAGGTCCGCAGGGCCTGCAATCGTCCTCAGTGGGAGGGCACCACCACGGTCCCCACTCTCCCCCGAAGAGGTCCACACTAGGTGCACAGGATCTAGTCCGACTGGGCCACACGACAGTCGCCAATCAAGTCCCGGCTCTTTCACGCCGGTCGGGTGCAACAGAGAAACATTCAAATTCGTCGTGGTGCAAGAAGGCTAATCCGCTCTCCTTGGGCTCTGCACCCCTCCATCGCGCGGCCGGGAGCCAAGTCCTCAACTCCCATCCACAAATGAAAGCCGCTACCTGTTATGCCCTATCGCTACAAGTCGAGATCTCCTACTGCGCCAGCTGACTGAATCCGGAGTGCGCAGTACTGCGTCCGAGGCAGGGCTTCCGTGATGCACCTTCTTCCCGGGCGGCCTCACAGCTGCGGCACCAGGCCCTTCAAGAGCACCGTCACTCGCCACCGATAGTCCAGGGCAAGACACCTGCCGGGCTTCAATCACCTTCCGCAGCCAAGGGGTAGTTCCAACGTGCAATGCACCATGCAGTGGGGCCATTGACGCGCTCCGCACCGACCCGCGAAGTATCCAGGGGCGTTATGGGTCTATCCTTGCTCCCCAGGTGCACAATCCTCAGTGGGGATAGTTATATTGTCAGAGGTAGAGTCAAGGCGGCATCCAAGGGACGTCCGCAACAGTAGACAGTCGGAGTGCAGAGATTGCGCCGACTGAGCACTGCTCCTGCCCCACAAGCTCATCCACGTAGGCCCCCAAGACAACTGCGCATCCCGCAGCAAACCGGGTCGTCACCAGGGGTCCACTCCCGCGAGGGCCGCCGGCCGCTACAGTCTGCTCACCACCAACAGCCCGTCCGCCTGATGCGAGGGCGTCGCCCGGGCCTCAGCCGGCTCCGTTTCAGGTCCGCCCCGGGGCGTCCACCTCGCGAAAAGTTCGCTTCGCTGTATTGGGGCGGAAGGGGCGCAGTCCGCTGTGAAATGTTGAACGGGCGGTCCGGCCCGCCGCAGTGAGCCTCTCCGGGTCACCCCCCGCCGCTTCTGGTAGGGCGTTTAGGCCGCTCTTGCCGGGGGGAAGCTCCAGGCGCCCCCAGGACGTTGCTCTGGTCTGTCAGCCTCAGGGCACACTCGAGGCCGGGGATGAAAGGCCCGATGTAGGCCTCGATCAAGATGGCCGGGGTCCCCAGGGAGGTCTCCGCTGTCTGCTCCTCCGACGTCCGCCAGAGCCCTCCTCCGGCTCCAGTCGTGCGCTAGGGCGGTACACCGCTTCAGGGAGCACGCACAGGTCTACGAGCACCACCGGAGGGATTCCCTAATCAGGATAACAGGCGAGATCGTACCGGAGCTCACAGCTCAGGCGTGCATTCTCGTCGGCGCTCAAGCCACGCCCCGTCATATTTACTGTATGACGCATCATGACACAAGGAGTTACAGATAGGTCAGTATTTCTGACGTATCTGTAAGCGCAAAAGTGACGCATTGCTGGAGTGTGTCACAAAAGTGACGCAACTCCAGCAACACGTCCTTTCACATGGGGCAAGCCCCATGTGAAAGGGCCTGCGTCAGTCTTACACCTGCTGTGAGGCAGGCGCAAGATTTTGACGCAACGGCGTCCTAGAAGTGACGCGGTGAAATCTCGTAGATTTCGCTGCGTCACTTCTACAAGGCTTCCTGCAGGGAACACCCCTCCTGCATACATTATACCTGACACAGGTATAATGTAGTGCAGGGGTTTACAAAGTGACGCATCTGCTTAGATGCGTCACTTTGTAAAAAGTGTGCAACAGGAGACATGTTCTACGCCGCCAATGCGTCACAAAAAGTCACGCATCAAAAGCGCAAAACTAACGCAAGGCCTCATAAATGATGCCCCAGGAGCGGCCCTGGACTTTCAAAACTGGCCCCCAAGAGCTCCAGCCCACCGGGGAAATGCCCTGTGTTGTTAAAATCCTGTCCGGCCCAGACAGTGATTCAGGCATGCTCTCAATCCCAGCTTCTGTGAAGGCGGTGGTGCCAATAAACAAATTGAAACTTTGGTGTACAGGGTGGGAGGTTTTCGGATTTGGTGTCCTATTTACAAAGGTCAGGCTACAAGAAGTTGCCTCATAGCGAAAGGCCTAATAAATATGCTGGTAGATCTTTTTGACTCTCCTGAGTGTCCCTCCATCATGGGAAGCAGACTCCATTGTAAACAGGCCAGTCTCACGAGCTCCTTCAGACAAGAAGCGACGGGCACAGGAGTTGGCAAGCCCTGTACAGCACCTCTTGATCAGTCCACCCTCAGAGAAAGGTAAACCTTCTAGCTTAGGAGCAGGGATGAGAAGGCGCCACACCGCCCCCTCTGCCCAGAAGTGTCATTGTCACCAGGCGTTCCATAGTATGCCACAGGTGATGACACTACTAAGCATCAGAGGCAAAGTGGTGCATTATATCTTCCACCTCGGCGCAGAGGGATTCCACTAAGCATCCTCTCTCTCTGTTGGGGGTTACCATACCACCCGCCCACAAAAGCAGGGTTTCTTTTCTAATGTGAATCCCCATTTTATTCCAGAGCACTTCAGCACTTTCTACATTCTAATATTATCTAGTACCACTTACAGCTCTTAAGACAAACAACACATTATGCATTTCGCTGTAAAGGCGGTGCCACAATAATGCATCAAATCAAATGGGTATTGAACTGTTTCTTGCTCCTGTTCGGATAGCACATAATTAATCATTTAAAAATCTAAGCATAATAACAATCAAAAGCTTACTGAAAGTGCATGACGAAAATATCTATGCGGCCTTGAAAGCTAGCAGCCACAAATATGAGATAACATAATTAAGTTATCCTAAAAAGACAGCATATTGCTTTTCCTTACACATATATATATATAAAAAAAGGTTTTGTGTGGTACTCCCTGCACTTTTCAAATGAGTATATGAATAATCTGAGGCCGCACACTAAATGCTGCATAGTTATTTAGGCACTATCTTGGCTGCAGACATCCCTTGAATGCTAATTGGTAGAGGTATTCACAAATTCATAGAGAAATTGAATTTGGACCACAATGGGATTATATTCACAGATGAAAGCCTAGAAGTTAAAGGGACGATGTTTGCAGTAGACTGTAAGTAATTCAAAATATCCAGCCACTTACTGTATTTCCATTTAATTGAAAAGCAAGGTAACATCTGAGAATGCCAGATAGATTGATTAAATGTGAAGTATTCTACCCACAAGGAGATGGCTTCCAGCATTGTCCTTTAAATGGGACCTGAATAATTTAAAATGTTTAGTACTTTTTCTGTTTACCAGCAAAATCAATAACATAGCAATAATGCATAAAGGCACACTAACTCAGACAAATGGCTCCAAAATGAACTAATGGATATATCTAAGATTTTCCACCAAGAGTAAAATAAGTGTCAATAAAGTTCTCTATAATAGCATTTTCAAGAACAACTGAATTATATTATATATTCTCGGAGGAAAACTGGCTCTCGAAGATATGACTAAGATGTTACGTATTTGCCCGTATATTTGTCTATGAATGCATTTATTTCTTTAAGAATGTATTTTGGGATTTTATTCAGAGCAAACTAGACCCAAGGTAGGGCAAATGAGTTATTCTTTATGTTATGTTATGTTAAATGTTTTTGTAAAGCGCAGCAATTACACAGAGGTAACCAGACTCTGCAAGGATAAGAAGAAGAGGTTTCCAAACAGATGTTAAAAAAGCATGTTTTCAGAGCCTTCTGAAGGTCAGTAGGTCAGGCAGAGACGGGGGGGGGGGGGGCCTCATTTATGAGAAGTGACGCATCACTCCTCAGTTCGTCCTCCTTGAGACATGATTGATGCGTCATATTTATTGTATGACGCATCATGTCGCAAGGAGTCACAGATACGTCAGTATTTCTGAGGTATCTATAGCGCAAAAGTGACGTCACTTCTACAACCCTTTCTTTAACCGGAACGCTCTCCTGCATACATTATACCTGGTGCAGGTATAATGTGGCGCAGGGGTTTAAAAAGTGACGCATCTACTTAGATGCATCACTTTGTAAATATGGTGCAACAAGACACATTTTATACGCTGCTGGTGCGTCACAAAAAGTGACGCACCAGCGGCGTAAAAGTGACGCATGGCCTCATAAATGAGGCCCTTAATGTGCAGGGAGGGGAGGGGGTGAGGGTATTCCAGAGTTTCGAGGCCCCTATCAAGAAACTTGTTCCACCCCAAGCCGAGAGCCTGAACTTAGGGACTGTAACATTCATGGTCGAGCTTGAGAGTAGCTGCCTCCCTAGCTGGTACCATTTGAACCTATCTTTAAGGAATTTAGGGTCTAAGTCATATAGGGCCCTAAAGGTGATGCACACCTTAAAATTCACTCTGTGTTTAACAGAGGGCAATGTAATTTACCTAAATCAGGTTTGGCTGACTGTGTTTTAGGGATTCCCAGCAGCAGCCTGGCTGCTGCATTTTGGGGAGTAGAACATTGTAGTTAGTCCATTCACCTTGGGCTCTTACAGTCTTCGAAGGCCTTCCCACTCATTACAGGCCTGTGACTGCGGCGTAGATCTATAACTCAGCTTCAGGGGCTTTCACAACCCATATTGTCCTACAACATTGGAATGTTGAGAGCTCAATTGAGCACAGTGGAGCGGCTCAGGGCAATATTGACTGGTGTAAACCTTCTACTCCAACATTCCAATGTTTGTCTTTCTGTGTATACCTTTTAATGTACAACATTCCACCCTCTATTGGTAGTATGTGCTTAAAGTCTTACAGCTGTCTGTCTTGTGCTATTCTGCTTGTTACAGGTCCCTCTACCTCGTTGTAGGCCATTGGCTCTGACTCTCACCTATAATATTGCTTTCAGGGCACTTAACAACTGGTATAGCCCTAGACAATGAGCTATAATACTGTGGTGATAACCTAAGGGCATTCCATGATATGGAATAGGGCAAGTAAAATGTCTAGAAATGTTATGAAAGAGTGTCAGAAAGCAATTTCCAGGAACCTCATTCCCTTTGTTGTGTGTACGGTGTGTGAGGTGAATCACAACCACATTTGAGAACAACTTGCTTTTTCGAAACTAGTATGTTTGATGCAGAAAGATGGAAAGCTAGAAGTAGCACAGATAGGGATGGATGGAGCATTGACCATCAACAGCAAAGTTTACCCGATGATTGGGAAGAGGACAGGGAAGATTGGTAGCACTATGAATTCCGGTGCATTGCCTTGAAAGTGTGATGCTCTTCTACATAGTTAGACTAACCCTCAGTGCACCAAAGAACTCAACTGATTGAATCTCTGTACTCAAAGTGCTCAAAATGAACTGTGTGATTAGGGTGCCTTCAGAACTGCTGCTAACACACTTCTGCAAAGTGCTTTTGTACAAAAACGTGAGGAAGTGTTATATAGCTGTCACAGGTGTGAGGTTTCCATTGAGGTGAAAAAGGGAGGTGATGAAGTGGAGGTAAGACAGAACTCTACTATGAGATAACCTGTACTTTGCCTATCTCTAGACCTCCTCCTGCTAACCTGGAGATCAGTAGTCCTGTGCCGAATGACCATGTTACAAGAAGCAAATGATAAGCATTTACAACAAGGACACCTACACCTTTGCTGCAGTCTTAGAGCCTAGTAGACTGATATAGCATTTTTGCGCTAAGCGTTCAGATTTTAAATAATTTTGGGTACTATGGCCAACAGGCCAAGTTTACACCAAGGGGAAAGGTCTGATACAACCTTTGTGAATTCTCTGCTTTGATTCTTTGGGCCACATTTACAAGGAAGTAATGCAGCATGGTGCCGCAAGCCATTTGACTGCGCTACGCTGCGTTACTTCCAAAGCAAAGGGATACGTTATATTTACAACAATATGAAGTATCCTTGAGCTCTCCCCTGCACTGACGCACAATTTGCTGCCATGTACCAACGCAAGCACACTTGCATTTTACCACTGCTAACCAGTGCTAAAGTGTATGTACTCACTCACTCCCTACAAACATGATAAAATTAGTTTACCACCAATTTGGCACATTTCATTTACTTAAAGGTCCCTGGTAAATGTGGTCCATGTGTACCCAGGGTCTGTGAATTAAATGTTTCTAGAGGGCCTGCAGCACTGTTTGTGCAAACTATTTAAGAAGCCCTTTAAACATGTCTCAGGCCTGCCATTGCAGTCTGTGTGTGCAGTTTAAAACTACTAATTTAACCAGGCAAAATAAACTTTTTGCCAGGCCTAAATTATCCTTTATATAAGTCACCCTTAGGGTAGGGGGGCGTGGCTTGGCGCGCAATGGAGGACGACGTGCTAGGGTAGAGCTCCTGCTCGAGCTCCCCTTTCCCGAGCCGCTTCTCCGGCCCAGTTATCCTGACTTGGCCGAAACTGCGGACCAATACACAACCCCCGCCCACCCACTGACCGACCTTGGGGCTGGTCGTACACCGGGCCCTGTACTGGTGCTAATAGCCGACCTTGTCGCGGTTCCCCTGGGGAGCCTAACTACGTGAGGCCATGGAGTTGGGCGCACCTCTAGGCCTGACATTGCGGCCTGCACGGCGCCCGGCTGGAGCATGCGGAGCCTGAAGGGGAGGACCGGGCGGCCCTCCGGACACCGTGCTGCCGATCGACCCTGCTGCGCGGCTGTGCCCTCCTTACCTGGGACTGCCGTGGACGATTGTGGTGGCACTAGAGAACTGGTGGAGATCGGGACCCCGGGCGGGGCCGCGGCTCGAGGTGACGGACTGAGAGGGGGCGCGGGATGCGGTAACCTAAGCGCCTATGCCAACAGCTGCACAGAAGAGGTAACCGACTGACCTGTGGTGCTGCCCACCGCCATCGGTGTACAGAGGGAGCGGAGTGTTGCCTGGGGACGGGCGGCGGCCCCCACACATTGCCGCCACTTGGGACCCGAGATCGAGGCGCTGGGCCTGGGGGCGCGGCCTGCCTGACACGCCGCTGGGCCCTGCGAGGTCTGGGGGCACGGATTGAGTGACTCCCCCCCCCTCCACTCCACTGACCATCAACGGACGCGGCGCTCCCCTCCTGCGGCGTGGCGTGGACGTTACATCTTGACTCTGGGGGGCAGGCGCGGCGCTGCGGCAGCGGACCGGCCCGGTGCGCCGAAGGGAGACGGTGGGGCACTACATCTGAGTGCCATTCAGGGCGCGCTACACTTGGAGAGCTGCGCTGCGCCCCCACCAGAACAAAGGCACTGTACATCGCAGAGCACACGGCCAACGAGGGCTCAGATGCCCAGAGCACGAGAGGAGCCACCAACGGCGGGAGAGAGTCTGCCCACCTCCCGGCACCATAAGATAGTGCTGAGTGCTGGAGCCCCCACCGCTCCACACCTGTCGAGCCGCCGCGCCGCGGGACGCCCTGGAGGGGAAGAGATTTGTGAATGAGCCACAGGAGCTTCTGGAGGTGAACTGGGGGCCCTCCTGGAGACAGCTATCCTTCTGCACCCCCACTCCTTGACTCATGCCACGGACTCCGAGAGTTGCCACGACGAGGAGGCCATCACAGAATAGCGCCGCTGCCCCCAACTGCCCAGGCGCTTGCTTTCCGAGTCCTGCGGAAGGGGCTACCTAAACCTGCTGCCACACAAGCCTGTGAGTTCGCCTGAGCCACTGTGGTGCGCCCTCATCACTTGCCCTGCCCCACCACACGTCCTAGTGTGGCCATTGGTACTGGATCTGGCACACGAGAGCTACCTGGCACCAGTGTGGCCCACGTCACTTCGCACCCGGCCTGCACCTGAGGATATCGGCTCATTGAACACTTGCATGCATGAAATCTGGAGCTGCACTTTGAGACACCCCCTTCAGCAGTTGCGAGGTGCCCCCGCTGCCTGCCCTGCTCATCTGCGCGCCCGCGAGTGGACACTGGTGCTAACGCTGGCTCCGCAGCCACGGAGACACACGAACTGCGGGGTACTGCTGCTGCAGCCGCCTCTTTAAGCCTGGACTGTACTTGAGGCCGCCGACCTCCCAGAATCCTGCATACTTGCCGCCTTGAGCTGCGTTTTACACTGCCCCACTCGTGCGCAAGCCTTGCATAGTCGCCATGCCTGGCCCATGTCTGGGGGGGTGAAGACACGGACCGGAACCGGAGGCACGACGGCAATGGGGAAACTATCCAAGGCGGAGTCCAAGATGGATACGGAGCAGGTGACGTTCAAACTGGATAATGTGTTGGCCGTCATGGAGCGGCTGGAAGAATCCCTTCAGCAGACTTGCACCTCCCTGGAGACCAAGATCGACAGCGTGGCGATTGACTTGACCCACCTCAAAGCCGACCATAAGAAGCTACAAGACCGCACTTTGACCCTGGAGGGGGCGGTGGCGGCGCTGGAGCCCACGGTGAGCCAAGCAGACAAGCATATCCGGGACCTGCTCAACCAGGTGGAATTTTTGGAGGAACGCGCTGAGGACGTGGAAGGGCGGGCACGAAGAAATAACATCCGACTAGTAGGCATCCCGGAGAAATGGGAGGGGATGGATCCCATTCGACGAGTAGAAGCCTGGCTACGAGACCTGCTGCCGGAGGGCACACTGTCGCCCCACTTTGTGATGGAACGGGCTCACCGGGTACCCACAAGGCCCCTTCCTCCTGGCTCCAACCCCAGGCCTCTAATCTTTCGTGTCCTTAACTACAGGGACCGCAATACGATCCTGCAGGAAGCTAGGAAGCTTGGCTACATCCAGATAGACAATGCCATGGTGATGTTTTTTCCTGATTATACTGTGCAGGTTCAAAGACAACGTCACTCCTTTTTAGCAGTGAAGAGGCGACTGCGACAGGCGGACCTCAAATATTCGCTGCTCTTCCCCGCCAAGTTAAGGGTGGTGGTGCGGGACAAAACGCACTTCTTCACTAGCCCTTAGGAGGTCGAGGCCTGGCTAGATGGAGAAGTGACTGAGGCACCTAGGAGGGCGCAAGGGACCACCACGACTTCGCGCACAGGACGATCATGGCGGCGCCGTGGACGCAGAACACCCACGCCCCCGGCACCCAGGAGGTGCCAACTCGCTCTCCACCAGCGGACTTGATAGTACAGGAACAACAGGATGCGCTGCGCAAGGTCACGGTGTCAGCAGCTCCCCGATCCCGTCCTTTGCCCCAAATACCAGCCCGGCCACGTTTCCGTGTGACGATGAGGCGATCTACTGCCTGCCGGACTCCCAACAGTCTGCGGGTCCCCCGGACGTCACGCCACAGTCAGTGGACCTTCTCGGATGAGAGGGACCCGAGAGCCTTCCTCCCCCGCGGCGCGGGGCTGGCGCAGCTGTGCTGGTGTTGTTCTGGCTTGTCCTGAGGTGAGCGACCCGCAGAATTGACTGCCCTGAGGGGTCGAGCGACGATGTGACACAGTGAGTAACATTTTGATATGTACACACGGCCCTGTCCTCTACCCTGGCGGGACCGACACTTCAGCTGTGACCACACGCCCGCTAGAGACTTCTGTTCTGGCCCCTTTGGAGACGAGGACCCCTTACGAGTTCTCCCTCTGCTCTCTGGCCTGCCTGTCAGTCACGGCTTCTCCTTTTCGGCCCGGGAGAGGCGACATTCCTCTCGTGGACAATATTGTTGCTCAGACTTTTGTTGCATAAGCCACTTACTACCACCCTAGAACTGTATAGTTTACTATAGCTCATTTGAGTGTTTGGACGGCGACATGTTGTGCAGCTGACCTTTTGGCATTACCTATAATGTTGCCTTTTCCTGGGTTTATATGTTCCCTTTCTCCCCTACCCTTATGCACCTGTGGGGGTCAATGCATATTGTGTTAACAACTGGATGTGGTCTGGGGGCAGGGATGGGATCGGGGTGCCTGCGGGGACCCTCACCCGGAGGACTGGACCTGGCTGGTGAGAGTGGGACTTACATGAGTGGTGATTATGGCTGAAATCCAGATCAGTACTTGGAATGTCAGCGGCATGCACACACCGGCTAGACAATATCAGATTTACTCCCATCTAAAACGTCATAAGATAAATATAGCGCTGCTCCAAGAAACACTCTGAACAAGGCGGAGGTACGTGCTCTGCATCGTAGGTGGCGTGGGCAGCTCTATGCCGTGGACTACTCCTCATATGCACGCGGTACCCTACTGTGGGTCCGTCCTGGGACCCCCTGGGCGGTCATGGACACGCATATAAATCCCGTAGGCAGATACGTGGTGGCCCAGGGCAGGCTAGATGTGCAGCAAGTGGTGCTAGTCTCCTTATATTCCCCGAGCACTGACCAGGGCGGTTTCCTTGCACGCCTCTCTACGACAATGGTGACCTGGCATGCAGCCCCGTGGATACTGGGGGGTGACTACAATTGCGTATTAGACACGACAGTTGACCGCTCCTCCCGCCCCTAGCTGGTGCACCGACACAAGGTGCCTCGAAGGCGCTGCTCGGCTGGGCCGCGCAGTGGGATCTCCACGATGCTTGGCGAGCTCACAACCCCACAGCACAGGTGTACTCCTATTATTCAGGCGCACACAACCTGCACGTACACCTGGACAGATTCATGGTGTTCGCTGAACTTCTCCCGCTTGTCACTGACGCGCGATACACGGGACGCACTCACTCGGACCATAACCCACACTTCCTGACCATCACTGGGGAACGCCCACACCCCCCCACTCCCACCTGACGACTCCAACCGGCGCTGCTGCTGGACGCGGCTTTCCGCGACTCCCTTCACACGCAAACAGGCCAATATTTTGAGGAGAATTCTGGAACGGCGTCCTCTCCCCAGGTTGAGTGGGACGCCTTTAAGGTCGTGATTCGTGGCCACTGTTTGGGTACGCTAGGACACATGCGGCGGCAACTAGAGGGCGACTTAACGCGACTGGAGACCGGCCTGCTCGATCGGGAGCAGGACGTGGTCGATGGCACTGTTGACCCGCTGACGGAGCCGCATGCAGAACATGCGCGCCTCCTGGAACGGCTACGCACTCTTAATTACGCTGCCCACTTGGTGCGAACACACCATCTGAGCGATAGACCTGGCAAATTATTGGCATGGCTGATCTCGCAGGAAGATCGAGCGGCCCCGGTGGCGGCGATACACGTGGACGGGAGGGGCCTGATGTATTCGCAGCACCACATTCATGAAGCGTTCACAGCCCACTACGACGCTCTATATCGCTCCCGGCTCCGCGACCCTCACCCCGACATAGCAGAGTATCTTTCCCCCCTCCTGATGCCACAACTGACTATTGCACAACAAGACGAACTCGGGCCTCGCTCGCACCTGAGGAGCTCCGTGAAGCCATCTTCAACCAATCCAATGGGAAATCCCCCGGCCCTGATGGGTTACCGGCCGAATTTTACAAGGCTGGCTCAGACATTCTCATTCCGGAGCTCCTGAAGGTGTACGCTGCGGCCGCAGAGGACTCCTCTCTTCCTCCCACGTTAAATGAAGCCAACCTGATATCCATACCTAAACCCGGCAGGGATAACACACGGGTGGGCTCTTATCGCCCCCTGTCCCTCCTGAACACGGACTATAAAATACTTGCTTCCACCCTAGCCCGGAGACTGGTCCCCCTCCTGGTGCACCATGACCAGAATGGCTTCGTTCCAGCATGCCACACCTCTTATAATATCCGTTGTTTGTTCCGTATTCAGGAATATGCCGTTCGACACTGGCCTCGAGCTGGGTGCCTAGTGTTAGACCTCGAGAAAGCGTTCGATTCTGTTGAGTGGCCGTACCTGAGGGCGGTAATGGAGAAGTACAAACTTGGAGGCGTCTATGAGACCATGGTTGACCTACTTTACTGCAGACCCATGGTCCGGGTCCGCACCGGCAAATTACTCTCTGACGCCATCCGTGTACGAAGGGGTACCAGACAGGGCTGCCCCCTGTCGTCCCTGTTGTTCTCCTTGGCCATGGAACCCCTGGCCACGATCCTCCGGACGCAGGGAAATGAGTGGGGAATCCCAATGGCAGATGGACTTCATGTGGTCTCGCTGTACGCAGACGACCTGCTATTATATGTCAGAGATCTGACCAGTGTCCCAGGATCTCTCACTGACATTTTCCGATCTTTCGAAGACATGTCGGGATTGTGGGTCAACTGGTCCAAGTCGGGAGCCTATTCCTTCAGCCCGGACATGCCCGAAAGTGATATCCTCCTAGGCGGCGAGAGGCTGCAATGGTACCCCACTACATTCCGCTATCTGGGTATCCATGTCTACCGGAACCCAGCAGATGTCCTGGAGGGGAACCTGATGAGGGCGATTGCTTCCATTCGTGCCCAAATCGGCTTTTGGAAGACCCTGCCCCTGAATGTGACTAGTCGTGTGGCACTGGCCAAGATGATAGTCCTACCAAGGCTATTGTACTACTTCCCCAATATTCCGACATATGTCCCCAATAAAGTGTTTCGGGACCTGGAGGTCCTGCTTCGGGCCTTGTCTGGAACGCGGGCCGGCCCCGGTTGGCACTGACTAAACTATACATATCCACTGACTCGGTAGGCTTGGCGGTTCCCAACATGGAGCTGTACTACCTAGCGGCGCAGCTACAGTGGGTGTCGGGATGGCTTTGCGGAAAAAATCTGGGAGACACTGCCTCGGATGCCACCGCCTGGACCCAGACGCAGGTCTGTACGGTACAGAACGGGAATATCGTTGCAAAAATATCGACTTACCTAAATATCGCTGCAAAAATATCTACAGGAAGAAATATCGATGACAAAAATATAGTCTGACCAGAATATCGACAGACAGGTAAGTAATATCGATAACATTAATATAGTTGTAATAAATATCGTTTACAAAAACATAGTTTACAAAAATATCGTTTTTTAAATAATTATAAGTAATGTAGTGTTTTTAATGATTATTTGTAGTCAAAGTAGTATTTTTTGTAGTATTTTATTAGTTAATAATGTATTTTATGTTGAATTTAGTATTAATAGTTCCGTAGTGGGTTGTGGGTTTATAGGGGAGTAGGGTGGGAAGTAATTTAAATATAATAAAATATTAGATTAATTAATGTTTTAAATGAATATAAATAGTGTAATAAATAATAGTTAATTAATTTCAATTAGTTAATTGATTAATAATTATGTAATTAATTATGTTAATGTTTTTAATTAATTTTAGGTGTGTGTACTGGAATTTTTTAGTGAAAATGTAGTAAATTAATTACATTTTAATTGATTAATTATTTAATTAATGATTAAATAAATAAAAATAAATATTTGTTATTTTATAAATGACTAAATACATTTAGTAATGTTTACCCCTACGCTATCCAACGCTTTCCCTACTGTTGCACCCCCTGGAGTGGGAATAGTAATTTTTACCCCTACGCTATCCAACGCTTTCCCTACTGTTGCACCCTCTGGAGTGGGAATAGTAATTTTTCCCCCTCGCTATCCAACGCTTTCCCTACTGTTGCACCCTCTGGAGTGGGAATAGTAATTTTTACTCCTACGCTATCCAACGCTTTCCCT
The DNA here is from genome assembly GCF_964263255.1 of Lissotriton vulgaris. Classification (NCBI taxonomy): domain Eukaryota; kingdom Metazoa; phylum Chordata; class Amphibia; order Caudata; family Salamandridae; genus Lissotriton; species Lissotriton vulgaris. Next base: position 1,970,860,535 of record NC_141691.1, on the reverse strand, counting down.
ACTGTTGCACCCCCTGGAGTGGGAATAGTAATTTTTACCCCTACGCTATCCAACGCTTTCCCTACTGTTGCACTCTCTTGAGTGGGAATAGTAATTTTTACCCCTACGCTATCCAACGCTTTCCCCACTGTTGCACCCTCTGGAGTGGGAATAGTATTTTTTACTCCTACGCTATCCAACGCTTTCCCTACTGTTGCACCCCCTGGAGTGGGAATAGTAATTTTTATTTCTACGCTATCCAACGCTTTCCCTACTGTTGCACCCTCTGGAGTGGGAATAGTAATTTTTACTCCTACGCTATCCAACGCTTTCCCTACTGTTGCACCCCCTGGAGTGGGAATAGTAATTTTTACCCATACGCTATCCAACGCTTTCCCTACTGTTGCACCCTCTGGAGTAGGAATAGTAATTTTTACCCCTACGCTATCCAACGCTTTCCCTACTGTTGCACCCTCTGGAGTGGGAATAGTAATTTTTACACCTACGCTATCAAATGTTTTAACTAATAATATATTGTATATTTTAATTATATGTATGTATTATTGTTGTTATATAAAGTAATGTGTTAAATATATGTATATGTACACATTTATTAAGTTTATAATGAAAAAGTGTAGTTAATTTGTTTTAAATATTTAAGAAAATAAAAGTAATGTAATGTATTTTGTTATTAGTACTTATATTCATTTTTTATTTAATGTAATTTCAATTAATTTAAAAAGTCGATATTTTTTACATCTATATTAATTACAGCAATATTTTTGAGTAGATATTTATGTACTTACCTGTTTAAGTATAGGGTGTCGATATTTTTATAAACGATATTTTTACAACTATATTTATGTCAGCTATATTTTTGTAATCGATATTTTAACACCCTACCGGTCTATACATTGTTCCATCCTCTAACTCGGTCCCCCTGTCCTTCTCAATTGCACCTAGCAGTAGCATGCAAGTTCTTCCTTCGATGCCTACGGCTTACCCGGGCAACAAAGCCATATGCCCCGATACTCCCTCTCCTGGGCGCCCCCGGGGCAACAGGAGCATTGACGGAGGCCCTACTGACCAGCTGGACATGGGCAGAAGTGGAAACGCTGGATGACCTCTATGCTGACGGCGCGCTGCTTTCTTTTGCGGACCCCGCCGCAAGCACGGACCTCCCAGCCGGGCAATTCCTCCTGCATGCGTCCCTCATACGCACGCTGACCACCTCCTGGGGCGATATGATGGAGGAGTTACTGATGCATCAATTCATGCAGTATTTACATGTCATGGGCAACGGCTCCCATATAATACACTGGCTGGCGCAGGCCCTGCTGACCCACACGCAGCCTTCCACCTTGCCGCTAAGGGAGAAGTGGGCAGCTGATAAAGGGAGGGACTGGACTGACAAGGAGTGGGCGATGGTATTAGTTGGGCCAACCAACATCCCACGCAACCCCCGTTTCAAGCTCATCCAATTTTATATCTTACACCGAGCCTATCTCACGCCCGACAAAATTAACAGATACTTCTCAGTTACTGACACTGCCTGCCAGCGATGTTCCCTGGTAGGAGTGGATCTCCTGCATATGCTCTGGCAATGTCCCAACATTCAAACGTATTGGGACGAGGTCACAACATTACTCACACAATGCACCAACGAACATGTGCCGCAAACGTGGGAAGCATGTATCCTAGGTAAGCATGGGAGAATTTTGCGAATCTCGCGTTCGCGAATTTTGCGGATTTGCGAACTCGCAATCCGCAAAATCCGCGAATTCTCGCGAATTTTTTTTTTTTGTGTTCTCGCGGGTTTCTGCCAGTTCGCGAGGGTTTTGTACAATTTCGCAAACGCGAACTTACCTGTCGGGTCGCAAGTTTTGCGAACTTGTTGTTTCTACGTGTCCAGCCTGTTTGGGACACTCTTCTTCATCACTGCCACTCTCTGTCACCACTGCCACTCTCTGACTACTCATGCCACCCTCTGGCCTACCCATTCCACCCTCTGTTTCATCACAGCACCCTCTGGTTGTCCAGTGTACATTATTGTGGCAAAGCAAAGCACACCTTCCCTGCCTCAAGTGACCTGAATTAATTTGGGGCTGATTAATGTGTCACAGAATATTTTTTTAGCTGGCACCTGCGTCCTTAGTGCTTCCTGATTAGGGATCTTTTGCACTTGCTAAGTGCTTTCATTGTTGCAAAATTAGTTACAACACCTGCCCTGCCCCAACTGACAATAATGAATTAGGGGCTGATTAATGTGTCACTGGATTTGAACTTCCAACCTGGCTCCTGCTTGTCTGCCTTAGCTGTAATTCAGGACCTTTGTGTAACTATTCTGAGGGTCAGAGCAGGGTCACATAATAGTTGCAAGTAGGCAACTGAACTCTGGAGGGGCCCCTCAGGAAGCACTACAGGAAATGGCTACTAATGATGAGCTTGAACTTTTGAACCTGGTAAGTAGTTTCAGTTTTGCTAAGATCGTATTTCTGCAATTTAGAGCTTATTTGCGGGGCGCGAAGTTGAACTGGGAAGCCGCGAACTCACGCGAACAGTGCAAGCGAGCCATAAAATCCGCTGCTCGCGGATTTGCGGATTTTGCTGGAAATTCGCGAATCTCGCGGATTGCGAATTTACCGAAAATCCGCAAAATCCGCGAGCGGAACGGATTTTACGCCCATGCTTAATCCTAGGGCTCTACAAACGCACGAAGCTGAACAAGGTGCTGGCAAGGTTCTGGGATATGGGTCTAATAACAGCCAAACGCTTACTTACCAAACACTGGAAGGCCAGCACCCCCCCACACATCCGACACTGGCACACATCCTTCATTAATTGGGAACGGGCAGAAAGTACGGTGCTCCTCCGGGAGGAAACAGCGGGCCTCCGGAAATTCCCCATTGCGCAGCTCTGGCACGATCTCCTTAAGTCCTTTCAGCAATCCTGCCAGGAACAAGGGATAACTTGAGATGACATGACCCAGTACTACCGCGATGACGGGGGGCACTACGAAACACTGCCACACTCACTCCCTCCCCCCCTCTGGTCAGCACCATACCGAGGCCGATGCTAGCGCTCCTGCCTTTTCACCACACCGCGCACGCTTGAGCCACGCCACACTCGCACTCATGCTCTCGCTCCTGATCGCTTGCACCGCACGCCCCGCCGCTGACGGCAGACAGACTTCTCCTCTTCGCCCTGTCATGTTTCCCACGCGCCGGACCCTGACCATACCCCTCGGAGTGTGACCACTGCCCAGGCTGCACTCTGGAAATATCACCCGAGGCCCCCTGCTTAGGCCCCCCTCACGCTCACGTGGTTGCCCCGCCGCGCCCCGCCCCTAGGACCGCTGACCCCTTACTACGACTGCAACGACCCCCCCCCTAACACGCTGATAGGCGCTATCGTTCTCTTAATCCCCATCCTTTGTTATCCCACCTTTGTACTGGTTCATGTATTTGTTCATTCATCGGTCACGTTCCCCGACCGGGCCTTTTATTGCTGTTGACGAAGACATTATATACGCTGTGACAATGTTGCGGAACGTCACGTACCTGTTGACACAATGCACTCCCTATGCAGTGACATGCCACAACCTTCTGCACACATGGGCTGCGAACCATGGCTGAGACAGGTGCCTTCCGACACCGGACAGCCGAACCTGGGCGTTGCCTCTTACCTCAGACGTCCACACCTACGTCACCGTCACTGGAGGGTTCCACACACATCAGGCCACCAGGCGTCTCGGTCTCGGCTGCAACGGTCACAGCCTGATGCCACCGACTGTATGAGCCTACTCCCTTGCCTTAGTGAGCTATACCATTATACACCTGTTCACGACATAGCGACATCTCGAAAGCAGAATTTTCAGTTCCTCTATTGCCTGTCCACACAGTACCTAACAGATATTGCTACTACTTGATCCTCCTTGTGGATATGGACTGTTGCTCATATGGTGCAGATGACGGAGACGCATTGATATACCTACACTAGCAAACAAAAATATAAAAAATCTACAGACCTGCTTGTTTACCGTGCTGTGTATTATATAATGTCTATATGTTCTACCTATACTAAGCTGCCGGACCCCAGGGTTGCTGGCTAAATGGCTGTGTCATCTCGCCAGTATTTCATTTTATTGCCATCCTCCGCTGCCGGCCCCTGAGGGTTGTAGGCCAAGTGCTGTGAGAAAAAAGTGTCTTGAACAATAAAGGTCTTTAAATATGAAAAAAAATAAAATAAAATAAGTCACCCTTAGGGTAGATCATGAACAGCCCATAGGGCAGGGTACAGTGTATTTTAAAAAGTTGGGCATTAATTCTTTACAAAAGAAAAAATCTTACATTCGTTTTTCACTACTGCAAGACTAACCTCTCCGGTAGGATAAGATCGGGTTACTGAAAAGTTCCTGCTTCAAGAAAAATTCAGGCTTTGAAATATGTAAACCGGTAAGTTTATTACACAATAGAAATACAACCAGTAGGGCAGTCAATGAACAGGCGACTGCCCCACAATTCAAACCCTGCATTCTACATTCTATCCATCCTTATTACATGGCACATGACTTAGGAAGCTCAGAAGAAGAGAAGATACGATTTACTTGTGTATATGTGAGTAGCATCTACTTGCTTCTTGAGGCTATTTGTTGTTTCTTTGTAGATACACTTTGGGTGTTTTTTCTTCAGGTGGAGGTGTTTTTCTGAAATGTAATGAACCATGATACCTGGTCTTATATATATAACTGAACTTATGCGCCTGTATATGTTATTTTGCAGCATTGCCCCTGACGAAGGGACCCAACTTTTGTCCCGAAATGCATTGGGCGAACTACGATGCACACAAAAGAATCTAATGTTCTACATTGTATATAATGCGGCAAATTGTTTTGTAAATACTGTGTTGATTATATGTATACAAAATACCTTTGAAAAGATTTGACTGAATGTCAAGATGCATATGAATTAAAAATATGAGTACTATGTTTAAAGTGAAGTCTGATCGATAAATTTCATTAGTGTTGTGCGCAGCTGAGCCTGTGTTAACAGAGTGTTGACCAGCCAAATTTTCCATGTTACTAGCAGAGTATTAGGGTATACTCTTTCAGTTACAGCACACAGATCAAAATAAAACAGTTGAAGTTTTTTATAATAATTAGGAGTGCTCGGTACACAACAGTTTAATTACATTCCACATAACCTTCCCAGCTAGACCCAACACATCTTCACTTTCTACAAACTCATGTACAAAACATTGCTTACAACTAACAATTAAATATGTCTATTACAAAATAAAACAGATGAATGCAGAGTACATAGTCACACAGTTTTACAGATCTTTTCCTTTCCGTGGAGGTTTGCACACATGTCTTCCTCACAGCGGGTACTTTCAAAACACCCGTATCTATTTATGTAGCCAAAAAATCCTTAAAGCGGCTCACTTCATTCTGAATCCTTTCAAAGCCCAGATTCTCCAACTCTGTTTTCTGACATCTTTTTCTGCACTCATAGTTTTTCCTTGTTCTATCATTTGATATCCTTGAGCATAGCCTCCCACTTTTTGATGCATAGTATTTTTCTAGGCTCTGAAAACCTTAAACGACCCTTAGAAATAAACCAAACCAGATAGTTGAACCTAGACCCAATCACCTTCTTTCAGTAATCTATGGCACTTTTTATTTTTATCACACTCCTCAGTCATGTACTTCCTCTGAGCATGTTCACGTTTAATTTTGATCAGTGCTCTTCTCTCCTCCAACACACACAAATCATTCATCCGAGGACGCACCAATTTTGTCGCGGCCATCTGCCCTTCCTGCAAAGCAAATGGTGGCATACCCATGACAGCATCAGATGTGGTGTGCATTGCCCACCGCAAATCCACAAGTTCCTTACTCCAATCAAAACCATTGAATAGGGGCAACTGCACATTGTCCTTAACATGCCAATAGCACCTTTCTACCAAACCATTGCTCCTAGGAAGATACAAGGACGTAGTAACATGCTTAACACCCCAATGGGTCATAAACCTACCAAGCTCACCAGAAGTGAATTGCACCCCATTATCTGTCACCTAATCAGAGAAGGCACCTTCTTTCAAAAAACAAAAGACCGGAAAAAATGTATAACCTCTGGTATATTAGTTGCTTTTACAAACTCCACTTCTGGCCAAAGCGAAAAATATCTAATGCTATATCTGCAACTTTCCCTAAACACTTTCATGTCCATGCCCAACCTATACCAAGGTGTTTCTGGCACCAGCACTGCTTTCACTGGGCTAAGAACTGTAACTTGGGACTTATCACTAATGGTACATGCCATACAGTCTCTTAAAAAGTGCTCCACACCTCCGTCTATGCCAGACATCAAAAAGCATCCCTGATCCTCCTCTTCATTGATCTCATGCCTACACGACCTTCATGAGCCAACTTGTCAATTTAAGTACTGTAGAACACACTCCCTACAGAACTACCAACAAATCAGCACGTCTTAAAATCCCATTGGTCAAACTTAATTCGAAGAAACCTGCTTGAAAGCACAAAGAGACTCACTAACCCCACATCATCACAAGACAAAGCCAATCTCCATTCTTCTTCACCTGAGCAATCCTCCTCACCCGCTAACCCAAAAGCAACTCAACAAAAGTCATCATCCTTGTCACCATGTCCAACCCCATCTTCCGTAAGTGGCAATTGCTACAAACAACCGGCAAATACATTTTCACACCTGGAATATACTCCAACTGGAACTGAAACTCCTGCAACCTTTAACGCTACTTAGCATTTCTAGGTGTAACTTTACACACTCCCTTTGTGATAAACAGATTAACCAACAGTTTATGGTGCCTATGCGCAGTGAACTCGACACCCCACAAATATCTCCTGAAATGATCCACACTCCACCAACAGGTTAGCACCTCCTGTTCAATCACAGAATAAGTGCCTTCTGTTCCATAAAGGACACGTGATGCAAATGCCACAACTTCCTCCTTACCTACAGACGTTTTCAACAAAACAACACCAAGGCCATATTGACTTGCATTAGTGACCACCACACACGGATCCCTTGTATAAAAGGGCTTAATCACAATGACCTCATCTACATCACTTTTTATTAAATCAAACTCTTTATCAACTTCATCACTTCAAACAAATATCTAATTTTTCTTTAACAGAGACCTCAAAATACAAGTCCTCTCAGTGCACTTATGGATAAACCAAGCATAAAACTCCAACATCCAAAAAAAAGGAGCACAGCTAATCTTTAATCTCTAGCCCAGGGAATTCCTTAATGGCTTTAACTAATCGGATGCTTGCTTGGTGTTATCCTTTCCAGGATTACTCATTACTTGTGGTTTCATAGGTCTAGCTCCCAAATTATCTCTACCCAATGCAGCATATGTATCTTCTATAATTTTAGGTACTTCTCGATCCTGTTTGAGCAGGAGTTCATTCCCTCAGGCGTTGGTGCATTACCACCGCTGCTGCCCCTCCGTTTATGTTTGCCACATAATTGTGGATACCTGGGAGAAATTGCCTTTTAATTTAATTTCTACGTTCAGAGCAGGTTCTGCTCTATACTCATTCTGTATTTGTCTTAATACTTCTGGTATCATTGCTATTAAAGGGGTGCCATGAGTCCTGGTACATATGGCAGCAAAAACTGTACCCGAGTGGTACAATCCTCTATCGGGGCAGCTATCACCATTGGCAAGCAGATTGTACGTATTGTGTGATTTTCTAGTGGGCCTGTTTGTGGATACACTGCCTCTAGCTGTGGTATTGTTTGTGCTATCCAGAATGGCATTTGCTCACGTTTAGTGGGTATTCTTCCCATAACCGTGTTTAGTGTTTGTGGGGAGATTCTATTTGCGGTCCCTTGTAGTTGACCTTCTGGGGTAATCCTTGTGGGTTGAAGTGTGAGTGTTCTCATAACAAACTGTGTCAGATATCTGTAATGTTTTATTATTTCTTTGTGAAGTGGACGTAAGTCTGCTAATGGCAATGTGTCAATTTCGGGATGCAGTGTGTAAGCGGCTAGGACTGGCCAAGGCGCTCCATCTCTGCTGAGCGACCAAGTCTCACTCTTTCTGTAGTATCTAGGAGGCACCTTTAAACCAATTTATATGCTCTTGGTAAATCAGCGACATTCTATATCGTCGCATGTACAGTTTTCTTCTGGTATTTCATCCAGAGTATAAAAATGAAGGGGCAGATTTATGTTAACTGGCGCATCCCCAGGGATGTGCCAGTTAACGTGCGCCACAGTGCGCCACAGCTCCGCCACCCATGGTGCGCCGCATTTATAATGCGGCGCACCCTGGTGCAAAAACGGCACAGATGCGTGACGCATCTGTGCCGGAAATGTGGCGCATTGCTGGAGTTGCGTCGCAAGCGCGACGCAGCTCCAGCAAGGCTCGGGGGTGCCCCATCTACACAATGCTGCATCAAAACCTGCGCCTGCTTCAAGAAGGCGCAGGGTTTTGACGCAGCATTGGCCTGAAAGTGACTGAGTGAAATCTCATAGATTTCACTCAGCCACTTTCAGGAGGCGTTCCTGTGCAGGAACGCCCCCCCCACCCCCTGCACAGGAACGCCTCCTTATGGCGTAGGGCTTTACAACGTGACGCATCTCCTAGATGCGTCACGTTGTAAATAGGGCACATTGTTTGCACTGCAGTTGCGTCAAATAAAGTGACGCAATTGCGGCGCAAAGGCATCATAAATCTGCCCCGAAATGTATTTGTGCGTGCGTTTGCTGGTGGGAATATGACCCTTGAATAGAATACCACTGTCCTGAATGACTACTGTGCCTCATTCATGAATATTATTGTCTCTCCTAATGTAAGAGACAAACATTCTCTACTTTGGCAGCAAGTGCATTTCTGACATTTTCTGAAATGTTTATAGCACCTTCCTGCTCTCCATCCCTCGCTGCATTTGTCTGTAATGCTTCTGCAGTGTTATCTTCGACAGACATTGTAAAAATTGTTTCGAGAGAAATGAGAAATGGTTTTATGCACAATGTAGGGAACTATAAACCTTCATGCCTGAATAAACTTAAAGCCAAAACATAGGGTATACCTGCTCAGCTCGGGTGGATTTTCCCTTCCCACTCCAAACGTCTCTGGGTAAATGTGAGTAGGTGTCTCTGAGACAAGCACAACGGAACTATCTTAAATTGGCTGTTAAATAAGAACCAAACCAAAGTTAGCAGCACCACGTCATGTAGTTCCTATAAATCTATATAGGATCAGTGCTTTTAGACAACATAAACAAGGATTCCAGACACCCCCACTTGATATATTCACTTGTAGACCAGCTTGCTCACAGTGCCATCATAAACTCCTCTTACCAAGGAGCGAATAGTTTCTGACAACTATCGAACATGATAACCCAGACCACTCAGGGATCGTGGAAACAGTACAGTACTTTTATCTCAGTCCCTTGTGCTCACTTAGTCTCACAGAACAAACTATGGGGACGTTTTCAATAAGCATTTTTTGAACCAGCGTCATTCTAGTGTATAATACATGTGCTGCAACAACCATAAGACAGAAACAGATATATACGGTTATAAGTGCCAGCAGAGTAAATACATGGTAGAATTCTACCATAGTTCTAAAACAATTGATATATGTAGTTATATAGATACTTGACAGTAATAATATGTTCTCCTACGAGGCTAACCATAACTAAATGTAACTGAGTGTACCTAGCATGTGTGTAGGTGTATAGCCAAGAATCCCCCTAGGACAGAGCCAACCCCATTACCTGATGTGAGAGAATGAAGGACCCTGTCTTGGCCATAAGTTGGACACCCCGCGAGGGATGTCAGACCACTGCGTTCTGGAGTATCTGCGTGCAAGAACCTCAGTGTCTTGTGACAGTGTGTCAGCATGGGAGTCTTTCTCCTCTACATTGTTCAGCGAAGATTTGTTGCTTGTATTCCCAAAAGATACCCTCAGATATTGCTCCTAGATGTGTGATGTCGGCCAAGGATGACAATAGTGATGACCCTTATACAGAGTAAATAGGCAGAAGATAGTAATTCTGCTGTGATTCTGAGAATCCTGCATGCATATGAGGCTAGTTTTCAGAGACAACCACACAACATTTATGCAGCACCTAACTAGGTGAAAGGTCAGCATTAGAACCGTTATGTAGTACAATGGCAGGGTAAATGTAGGTGAAAGGTTAGATGACTACCCAGGCCTATATTGGGGTACATTGGGATTCATAACATCTCCTTAGGCTCCCCTTTATCTGACAATTTATAACCTAAATAGTCCACACTCTCCACAGCAAACTTACACTTAGTGGCTTTCAAAATCTCACCCTTTTCTTTTAAAGTAGATAAAATCAATGCTAACGTTGCAATGGATTTCACATCCTCACCAAAAGTCAATGTCATATTGGAAACATATAACATTTGATACTCTTTTAAATATAGCTTTCAACGGTCATTGAACAAAACACAGATGAGGCAGAGGCTAATCCATATGGCGTGCATTTGAATCCAATAGCCCCAACATGAGTAAATAAAGATGTCAAATGTTGAGAATCATGATGCGAAATAATTTGGTGGTAGGCTGAGGACATGTCTTATGTTGAAAAAACCTTTGCACCTTTCAGGGAGGACAATATTTTGTTGTTATTCAGTGAAGGCATATCTATTAGCCCACATTCTCGCATTGAGATCTCTCAAATCAATAAACATTCTCAGTGAGCCATATTTTTCCTAGCCATAGATTCAATGATTCCCTGGTCACATAAAGTTCTTAGTTCCTTATTCAACTCCTCTCTCATAGACATAGGAACATCTAGCTATGTCTAGCTTTATGAACAATAGGTACCACTCCTCCCGCTAAGATAATCTGGTGTGAAAAACTTTTATCTTTTCCAACTTATTGCCAAATACTTCTGGAATTGCCTCCTCCGACGTGCACTTGTCCAATACCATACAGCCATACACTCTTTTTTTTAACATACCCTGCTCAGCATTATTAGGACTATTAGGATTTAAGACAATCTCTAGGTTTCTCTGATCCAACCAGCCCAACAAACATGACCCATACTTGGCCATATAAATATTTTGTTCTGCCACATTGGCTTTGAAATCCATGTGGAATTGAATTCCCCCTACATCTCCAAGTGCTTGCTCCCATACGCTACTGGCCGCACACATGACTTCCTGAGGGTGATACCATGAAATTCTTCCACCTATCCATTCTTATTAGTATAAACATTGAACCAGAATTAGTCATCATACTCACACTAACATAAAAAAAATCAATTTGACCATATTGTTTCTGTATGCTACCAACACTCCATGGGCCCGATTCACAGAACTAACCCTCACAGTATCATCAGTACGTCTGCATCCATTCACTATCAACACCACACTGCTCTCATCCAAGTAGGATTGCGCAGTTAAGTCAGAACTTCTTTCAATCGTGTTCACATTCTTAGAAGTCCCCCGAGAGTCAGCAAAATGGGCCTTACACACTTTTGCAAAATGCCTCTTTTTCTTAAACTTGCAACATAATTTATCTAATGTAGGACAATTAGCAAAATTGCCTAAATGTTTCTTATTACGACAACTAAAGCACTCCACTACCTTCTTTCTTCCATCACTTTTCTTCCCCTTCCTACTGGATTGATCACCTACTTGCAAAGTAATCTTCCTGTGTACTTTATTATTATTATTATATCTGATTTTGTAGAGCGCACAGCTACCCGTGGGTTTCCCAGCGCTAGGAGAACAGAAGTAATAGAAGGCAGACGGAAATGTAGGGAACAAATTATCGGGTAAACAGCCAGGTTTTCACTCCTTTGCGGAACTTAAGATAACATGTTTCAGACCGCAAAGGGATGGGAAGCGAGTTCCAAAGCGTGGGTGCCAGGTAAGAAAAAGAGCGCCCTCCAACTCTAGCACGCTTGAAACGGGGGACAGAGAATCTGCAGTGAGTGGAGGATCTAAGGGTGCGCGAGGGACAATATTGTTGAACTAAAGTGGATAAATAGTGAGGGGATTTTCCAGCTTTGATACGGTGCATAAAGCATAGTGCTTTGAATTTGGACCTTGATTCTATGCGCAGCCAATGCAGGCTACGCAGGGAAGAAGAGGCAGAGGAAGTTCTAGGCAAATTACAGAGAAGACGGGCAGCCATGTTCTGAACCACTTGGAGCTTCAGGGTGACCTCTTTGCACGTTACCGTAGTCCAGGAGAGATGTCACTAAGGCCTGGACCACTGACTTCTGGGTGTCTGGAGGAAGCATCCATGTGATTTTCCTCAACCACCTGATGATGGTGGTACAGGTGGCTGAGACTTTGACCACATGATGTTTCATAGATAACTGATTATCAAAGAGGACCCCGAGATTGTGTGCTGTAGTTGCTGGGGTTGGCAATGGTCCCATTTGCTGAGGCCAATGTTGCGGGCCCCAGAGAGCAGAGTCCGGCCCAAACAGAAGAAGCTCTGTTTTATCGCCATTTAGCTTTAGTTTGTTCGTCAGCATCCAGTTGGCGATGTCAGTGAGTCCAGAACGAAGGGAAGAGGAGGGGGAGTGCTGATTAGAAGAAAGGGAGAAAATAATTTGAGTGTCATCAGCATAAGAAAAGATAGAAAGTCCAGCCTGTTCAGCAAGAAAAGCAAGAGGTCTAACATAAAGGTTGAAGAATAACGGACTAAGAATAGAACCTTGGGGAACACCATATGGAGAATTGTGAACAGTGGACACAGAAGAGGGGGAAAAAACCTGAAAAGTACGATTAGAAAGAAAATTAGAGATCCAGGCAAGGGCGGAGCCGCAGATACCAACGGACCTCAAGGCAGAGAGAAGGATGTTGTGGGAGACGGTGTCAAAAGCGGCACTCAAATCCAAAAGGATGAGTGCCACTGTCTCCCCTCTATCTACCTGGCGCCTGACTGTCTCCGAGACTCCCAAAAGGGTGGACTCCGTAGAGAAGCCCGCCCGGAAACCTGACTGGGAAGCCAATTTTCATAAATTTCCATAAATGTTGTAGTGGACTCTATTCCACTTGTAGTTTCTATTGGCTTATCTAAAGTAACATTTTCCATAGTCATTAATTTCTCTTGCACTTTTTTACTGTTTGACTTCTCCATCTCAAGGCTAATAGGTCTAACAGTAACGTTATAGTTAGGTGAAATGTTCAGGAACAATGTAACACTATAAACTCAAATAGGCACAGAAATTCAACAGTTATAGTAATCTTAAGCAACAATAACTTGTGCCTTAAGGTAAATATAACTCACGCCCCAGCGATCCACAGTGCTGGTAACTATGACTGCTTAATTTCACTGGTTTTGTACGAATGAAATCTGAGCCTAACTATAACGTCCCTATAACCATTGGTTTTTACAGTGAATATATAGATATGTTAAAAACACAAGAGTTAAAGTAACATTATTGTTAGGTGACTACGTCAATGGCAATATTAACGTTTTGCACTCAAATAAAAACACAGAAATTCTCCAGTTTAGAGGATCTAACTATATCTTGTGCTCCACCATACACTGCTTATGACCTCACACAGTTCATCACTCAGGAAATGTTACTTTTTTAACTTTATTTTTCATTTTTATATGCCATTAGAACACCAACATTACAGCATACAGCAATATGAAAGCCCCTGGAACATGGAATTGTAATGCTGGGGGCCACACAACTTCTTTTGAATTCCAAAGATGTGCTGGTGTACATTGCAGTATCATGCAAGACTTCAGTTTAGAACTATTCACCTTGGGGCATGCACGTGTAACAGCTAGTCACCCAATCCCTCACTCTCTTGGTGATCCTCCCTGCCCGTGTCGCTCCAACCATTCTCAGATGTACTTTGCTCAGGCCCTCGCTCTCCCGCTGATAGCCCTGCGCTGCATAGTTCTCTCCATTCCGTTAGGTCTGCCTGTAGCCCTTCATTTGTACATGTGAGCTTCATGTGCGTTACCTCATCTAGCGTCCACTCCCTGATGTCTCTGAGCCACACCGTTATCTGTGGGCCTCCCTGCCCCATCTACGTTATGGCCACCCTATGTCTAGCGAAAAATGAGCATCGATTGCAGTAATTTATATGTCAGTTTCCGTTTTTTTAGGCCTGCGTATATGGGCCAGTAGGCATTGTAATGTTTCCTCCCTTAGCGGAAGACCTGTGACTGGCGTACCCTATCAGCCACCCATGTCGAGAACATTCCCACGCCAGGTGAATAAAGTCTGCGCTCGCTGCGGCGCACCTCGGGCATTTACCACCCTTGTTGTGGGAGATGCGTCTCCTCTTCACCGGTGTAAGGTAAGTATGGTGTAAAAAATGGTAATGTATTAGTTTGAACCTAGCGTTACAGGAGACTGTGTGCGTGAGATCGCTAATGGTTGCATAAGCCCTCTCGTCTAGTTGTGTGTTGAAGTCTCTCTACCAGGCAGCCCTTGACGGTGGTGTCGGAACAGTAGAGTCCTGTTTCATGGCTTTGTATAGGAGGGATATCATCCAGCGAACTGTTCTGCATTTGAGCAGAACATCTAAGGTATGTGTTGGTTGGGGGATGTCGGGTAATGTGGCCAGGTTACCTTAACTACTTCATGGATTCCCCTATATTGCAAATGGGGACCCTGCCCGAGGGAACAACTCTCACTAGCCTGTTTACATGTTGTAAAAGTCTCATTCGAAAATAGGTCTGCAAAAACCCCACAGCCGCCGTCCCTCCAGGCCTGAAATTTCATGTCTGTTCCCATCTCTCTGATGGGGGCAAGGATCCAGAACGGCAACTCTCTATTGAATGGCACTCTACTTAGCACCTTCTCTACAAACCACTGCTAAATACTTGTGGTAAGTCACACTACATAGGGGAAATATCCCTACACTCCCCTACCCTTCATCAGCACTATCTGGAGGGCCACCGGATCCATGCTACCCGCCAACAGTCACTTTTCCCAATTGTCCCCTTCCACCAGCCAACGCGGTGCATGCTTTAATCAGGCGACAAAGTAGTATAAATCAAATTGTGGGGCTTCCAGTCCCTCCTCCTCACAGCTACTTGTCAGAATGTTAAGGGCTACTCAACTCCTCTTCCCTACCAACAGTAGTGAGGCCAGGATCATGTTCAGTTGCTTGAAAACTCGCATCAGGATTGGGGAGAGCGAGTTCTGGAATGCATAAAGGCACTTAGGGAGCATTACCATCTTTGAAATAGTTAGCCTTGCTATTAAGGACAACGGAGGGTGTTCCAGAATTTTACCGAACGCTGCAGGGTCGTGAGCATCCTTTCCAGGTTTAGGACGATTGCCTGAGCATCAGTCAATGTGATCTGGTACCCCAGAAACCTAAAACGCACCCATTCCCATCTAAGCCCTAAGGCTAAGAATTCCCTCAAAGGTACCATGGAAATGACTGCCAATGGAAAGATCAATGATTTGTTGCGGTTGAGTCTCACTCCAAAGACCACAATGAACCTATCCAGTTGACGCAGCAGTTCGGGGATGGCTAACCGGGGGCATGCAAAATAAAAAAGCGCATCATCAGCGTATAAGGGGGCTGATTCACAGAACTAACTTAAAACAAAATCCTAAACTTACTACTTTTGGTATTCACAAAAGGCATTTAGTAGTAGTAAAGTTAGGATTCTGTCTGCCTTAAGTTTGACTTAAGACAAACTTAAGACAGACTTAAGACAGATTTAGGACAAAATCCTAAATTAAGGCTGTCTTAAGTCTGTCTTAAGTTTATCTTAAGTCAAACTTAAGACAACATCCTCCTAACTCTACTACTACTAAATGCCTTCTGTGAATACCAAAAGTAGTAACTTTAGGATTTTATCTTAAGTTAGTTCTGTGAATCGGGCCCATGGAGTGTTAGAAATGGGGATCTCTAGTTGGCAGAGGTAGGTACCTTTTTCCATATAGGGGCCATGCTTCTAGTCAGGATAAGGGGGATAAACTCCTAAAATAGCCCCTGCTTGGCAGCTTGGCACGAGCAGACAGACTTATCTCGGAGGCAGTGTGTAAAGCATTTGTGAACACATACAGTAATACAGTGAAAGCACTACAAATGGACACCACACCAGTTTAGAAAAATAAAGAATCTTTATCTAAACCAAAACAAGACCAAACGACAAAAGCCCACAACACAGTTATCAAAAATTTCCCAGAAATAGGTTATACCTTCAAATTAAGTCTCTAGCAACAAATATCTCCACCTGGAGCTATCACGACGTCGTGACGGATAGAAATCCCAAAGTACGGCGCCGACCATAAGTAGCGTGGTGTCGGGCGCAGAGTCAAACCGACCCCCTAAGAACAGTAGTTTGGAAACAATGAAAACAACGGCGTTGCACAGCATCAGGGAGGTGATGCTTTGGTGCCAGTTCCTTATGACCCAGGGGAGGTGAAACCTCAGTTCCTTACTGCGGTGCAGGGGCAGCGAGACGTCTGTTCCTTACTGTGTCAGGGAGGTGACGTCACAGCGGCGGCGAGGCCTCTGATCCTTAGGACGGTGAGGTGTCGATAGATTCGGTAGTCACCCGCGTCGAGTATCGTCTCCCCATTGATGAAGCACCGGCGTCGGAGTCGATGTGGCACGGCGTCAACAGGCGTCGGGCCTATGGTGCAAGTCGGGGCGGTGCATCATGCTCTTCACGAGTGGTGCAGGTTACGGCGTTGCTTGCCGGCATCGGCATTGCAATTTCCTTCAGTAGCAGCTGAAACAGCAGTTCCAGATGCAGAGAGGCAGGAGAAATTAAGTCTTTGTGTCTCTGAGACTTCAAAACAGGAGACAATCTCAATTTCAAGCTCTTGGAGATCTTCTTCCTCAAGTAGATGGCAAAGCAAACAGCAACGTCCTTTTTCTCCATTTCCTTGGCGGCAAGTAGCCACTGCAGGCCAACCCTAGACAGCAAACAGCACAGGGGCAGTAATCTTCCTCAGCTTCTCTGGCTCTTCTCCTTGGCAAAAGGTTTCTCTTGATTCCCAGAAGTGATCTAAAAGTTTGGGATTTGGGCCCCACTTTTTATAGACACAAATCTGTTGGTCTCCGAAGGCAGAGAGTGTGTGTACCTGGCCAAAACCAGTTCTGTCCTCACTGGTGCAGCTTCCAGGCAGGAGGTGGAGACAGCATTGTTGAAAGTAGACGGGCCCATTCAGGTGAAAAGGAAATCTCCTCCCCCTACTCTAAATGCAACCCAGGTCCATTCAGCCCAGTCTGACTCAACAGACTTCTGGAGCCACAGCCCCTCTCCAGCCCCTGTCATCCAAAAGCCAGACATGCAATACACAAACCTAGCAGAGGCACACTGGATTGTTAGGCAAGGAAATACCTACTTTCTAAAAGTGCTATTTTCAAACACAGAATGTAAAAATCCCCCACACTAAAAGATGCATTTTAACATTCTGAGTTCAGGCATACTAAACTTTATTTTTCTACCTTGTTCCTTGGGCCAGTTATGTTTACAAGATATTATAAACAAACTCCCAATTCTGTCCTATGGAACAGGTAGCCTTGCAATAGTGAAAAACGAAATTGACAGTTATTCACTCTCAGGACATGCCACACACACCAGGGCATGTCCTACCTTTACATACACTGCACCCTGCCCTAAGGGGTACCCTGGGCCTACCTTAGGGGTGGCTAACATGTAGAAAAGGGAAGGTTTAGGGACTGGCAAGTGTGTGCACTTGCCAAGTCGGCATGGCTGTCCCTGACTGCACACAGGCTCTGCAATGGCAGGTCAGAGTTACATTTTACAAGCTACTTCTGTGGGTGCACAATCCATGCTGCAGCCCACTAGCAGCATTTTATTTACAGGCCCTGGGCACACACAGCGCACTGTACTAGGAACTGACAAGTAAATCAACTATGCCAATCATGGAATCACTAATCCATAACAATAATTTACAAAGGCAGCCCTTGCACTTTGGCACTGAACAGCAGTGGCAAAGTACCCAAAGCATCTAGACCAGTGCAAACATAGGAGGCAACTGCAAAAAATGGAAGGGAGGCCCATGCCAATGGTGCCAGGTCTAACAAGGAGATAATATGATTTGTGTCTCCCACCCATGAACCTCACTGGTCTAATTCTGATCTTACCCACCCTACCAGCAGTTCAATGGCTAAGGCGAATAATAGGGGCGAGAGCGGACACCCCTGGCGGGTGCCTTGTTCCAGCACCCACTCCTCAGAGCGAGCCACCCCCAGTCTCACCTGAGCATGTGGTTCACTGTACAATGTTTAGACCCACTGGTGGAATTTAGGACCCATCCCCACGGCCCTGAGGACCTCCAAGAGGTTCCCCAGTCTACAGTGTCAAAGGCCTTAGTCAGGTCTATAGACACGAGTACCAGCTCTTCCACTTGGTCTCTCACTTCATGCGTAATGTGATTTAGTTGGCATAGGTTCATTGCTGTGTTGCGTCCCTGTATAAAGCTGTATTGGTCCTCATGTACGAAGTGTGGCATGTGTGGACCCAGACGGGAAGCTAACAGTTTACACAATATGTTTGTGTCCGTATTTATCATTGTGATTGGGCGGAATGATGAGGGTTCGCGATTGTCCCCTTCCTGCTTCAGGATCATGTATTTTTCACCCTGTCTCTTACTAGGTGGGAGGATGCCCTTCTCAAAGTTCTCTTCATACACCTGTAGGAGGGCTCGGGTCAACGTGCTGCAAAAGCCCAATAAACCTCTGGGTAAAACTTAGCCACCCGGGGACTTAGCTCCCCGGAGCTGCTGAAGTGCGGACTGTACTTCCTCGATGGATAGGGGAACTTCTAAGTCCTTCTTAACCTTCTCAGGGAGTGTCTTCAGGGTTTAGGTCTGTAGGTAGGGAAGATAAGCTCCCTCACTCATTGTCGGATCCGCCGTATGGTTGTATGGCATTACAACGCTGGCTTTTACCCCGCATGCCATTATAACGCGGGGATTACAACGAAAGTCGTTACAACGACTTTAGTCTGGGGGGCGCTGGATAGTGGAATAGTTTAATTTTCTATTCCAACTCCAGCCCACGTTGACAGTAGGGAAGGTGTTGGATAGAAAATTAAACTATTCCCTATCCAACAGCACCCTCCAGCGAAAGTCGTTGTAACGACTTTCGTTGTAATCCCTGCGTTGTAATGGCATTGCAGCGTAATCCCCGCGTTGTCATGGCTGTTCCCCCGCCGTATAGACTGACTAAAGGTGAGACCTGAGGGTCTGCAATATCTCTGCCTCGGAGTGGACCATTATGCCTGTAGGCATGCGCAGCGCCACTAATGGGCCTGGATTTGTTCTCTTCTGATGATCCACGCTAGTAAGCGGCCTGTTTTGTTCTCCTCCCTGTGTTAGCGCTGTCGGTATTGGCTAAGAGTATAATTCTCGAGCCTGGCCCAGATATCGCATATGTGTGTCCTTAATTCTCATTCCCTAGTCCCCACTAAAGTATACGAGTGTTCCCGGGTCTGTGCATCTAGCAAGGCCGCCTCCTCTTCCCTCAGAGGTTCAGGTCTAACTGGAGTTGCTTGCGAACCCCACACGTCAAGCTAAGGCAGGCTCCTCTCACCACAGCTTTTAGGGCCTCCCATTTTGTAGCTCTAGACAAAGCCGCCCCCTCCCAGTTAAATGTGATGTAGTCAGTCAATGCTTCCTATATGTGTTGCTCACCCATCGGATCATCCAGTACCTCCGACTGCAACATCCAGGCCCTCGGGCATTGGGCCGGAGGACATTGTCCGATTGGGGAGTGGTCTGAGAGGAACCGGGCCTGATGGGTCACTTCAATGGACCTATCGGGGTCTAGGTTCGCTATCAGTCCAATTTGCTGTGAGTGAGTGTTGTGTGTGGGGGAGTAGCTAGTGTACAACTTCTGGGTAGGGTGTCTCTGTCTGCAAACGCCTGTGCCCCTAAGTTCCCCATGACCTCTCTGAGTTTCTCTGTCATCCATGTCTTTGTCCCTCTATGAGGTGGGCACCTATCAATCTCGGGGTCCAGCACACAATTGAAATCACATAAGAGGCACCTCTAATTCCAACACCAACACCTCCTGGAGGGCTTGGAAAAAGTCTGTGTTGTCTACATTTGGGGCATATGTATTTATTAATGCTACTTCCCTCCCATCTATTTTGGCTCTCAGAAGAATGTATCTCCCGTTAATATCCGCCTCCTTATATTGCAAGGCGAACGGAGTCCCCGGGCCACCCACACTAGCACCCCCTCTCATAGGGAGAGGATGTTGAGTGGAAAATCTGTCCCCTCCATTTTTTCACCAGCCTCTGTGCTCCTGCTTCCTCGAGGTGGGTTTTCTGCAGACATGCCACCGATACGTGGTGCCGCCGGAGACATGAAAGGACCCTATAGCGCTTGGTGCATGTACCCAACCCTCTCACATTCCAGCTAATAATCATTGTCCCTGTGATGTACTGGTTTGGTGTGCCCCTGCTCCCTCTCACGCGTTGTCGGCCTACCTACTGTATGCTGTTTAACTACCATATAAACACATGATGTAAATATCTCCAAATAAACCCCCCCGCCCCTGGGCCAATGAGCTGCAACAGTGCATGCATGTATGCCCTCCCCATGCCTTTGCCAGGATGTGCACTGCCGCCCCATCAGCCCAACAGGGGCCATAGCATGAAATGTTACTTAGCGCAAATCTACCCTTGAGCCCAAAAATGGATGCGAGGATGCATTTTGCCTAAGAAAATAGCACAGCCAGAAATCACTCTCATCCTTGCATACTCTGCAATGAGTAAAGCTTTTAATCACTGCAGAGTAGGTAAGAGTGCCAAGTGGTCCGCTGTAGTTTCTAAACTTTAGAAACTACTGCTAATCACTCAACGCCCGCCCTTTACAGACTCTTCAGTGATTGTAGAGCTTGCAACGGCGCAAAGTACTACAAACTATTGCATAATTATTCAGCAACATTTTAATTAATCAGCAATTCCACATTTCAGGAGTAACACAGAATTACAACAATTCCCCTAATTCCACCATCAGAATTTGAAAATTCCGCCCAGACCTACTGTGCCCCTGGTAGGTGGGGCATTGTAGCAGGAAATTTCCCAGTGAACTGTGTGTTACTTTGAAAAAGTAGCAAACAACAATAATGTTACGAACATGCCACACAGAGATATAGATTTGTAAAGGGCAAAGGAAAAATGGTCAAAAAATGTCCATAGAAATAATGGAGATGTAATGATCACTTTCAGTCTTTATTCATTCCACTAAAAATATTGCCAGAAGATGCTCTTACACCAGAAACTAAAGTAAGGAAAAGTTACCAGAAGGTAGTCCTGCTTTTTACAGAGACCGGGAGGTCAGGGGCAGTGGGATGTCAGAATAATGTTGCCTAAATGTTGCTTTTCAAACATATTGTGGCCTAAATATAATTTACAAACATATAACTGCTTTGTGTGTGGATTTTCTATTTTTACAGTCAATATGTTGTCTTGTCCTGTGCACTAGCCAATAACTGTAGACGTTGAAAACCCTGTCCTGACAACTTTCTCACATAATTATTACCACCTTTTCCTGTAGTTCTTCTCTCAGTTAACTGCAAACTTCCCCACAGTCCCAAGATGTCCTTGGCCTTCCTACATCAGCCTGAGCGCTGGTCCTTTCTTCTAGACACTGCCATATGGAGATGAGGATGTGCTCAATCTATGGGATGCTACCCTCTACTAGTGGTAGATCTAGATTTTCCTCTTGCTAGAGAAAAAAGTCTAAGGGCCTAATTTACTAGAAGTGACGTATTGCTGCGTGAAAGCAGCGATGCGTCACTTCTCAGTGCGCCCTCCATGCGACATGATGGATGCGTCATATTTACTGTATGACACATTATGTTGCAAGAAGTTACAGATACGTCAGTATTTCTGACATATCTGCAGGTGCAAAAGTGACGCATTGCTGGAGTGTGTCACACAAGTGATGCAACTCCATCAATGTGTCCTTTCACAAGGGGCAAGCCCCATGTGAAAGGGCCTGCATCAGTCTTACGTCTGCTGTGAAGCAGGCTTAAGTTTTTGAGGCATATGCACCCTAGAAGTGATGTTGTGAAATCTCGTAGATTTCACTGCGTCACTTCTACGAGGCTTACTTACGTGGGAACGCCCACCCTGCATACAATATACCTGACGCAGGTATAATGTAGCTCAGGGAATTACAAAGTGACGCGTTATTTTGTAAATAGGCGCACCAGGAGGCAATTTTTCCGCCACCGATGCGTCACAAAAAGTGACGCAACGGAAGCGCAAAACTGTCGCAAGGCCTCATAAATAAGGCCCTTAAATTCTAGGAGGGCTCTGGGAACCCGCAATTGCAGTTAATCAAAAACCCATTTGTGAAAGCTGGTCTTTGTTTTGCCAGCTGGTCCGGCCCCTCCCAAATGGGTAATCCTTGTTAAGTGCCCACTTGCTGATGTCCCCCAGAGTTCCAGCTGCCAGTGGCAAAGTCACTGTCTTTCAGGAGGAGAGTTACTGGCAAGTCAATCAAGGCTGAGCCAGAACCCATTTCTTAACCAGCTTGCTGTCAGGGAGCATAAGTACACTTTCCTAAGGTTACGTTCACGCTAACATTATCAAAAATCTACTTTCACTACTGAATTAGGTTTTTTAAACTAAGTGAAAAATAACTAGTGTATTTTGGACCTAGAAGGGTGATGTAAATACATACGGCAGGACACATATGATTTTTAACTTCCATACCAATGATGCAATTTCTATGCCAATTTACAAGGACCTTACTGGAAAGTTAGATTAATCAATTGGGTGTAACCTATTCTATATTACAGTTTAATAGACCGAGCCACACACTGAATGGCAGTGTCTCAGTACACTGCCATTACATCAGTGTAGCAGCAAAAATAGGGTCCATAAAAAGGTGAACAATCCATCCAAGACCATGCAGAAAAGGCAGATTACCTACACTTCACCTCATATGTACTCCAAGCTTCACCATGTAAACTATTTTCAGAGAATGGGCTATTCCTGTTTTCTCTCCCAAGATCATCCACTTTGTAAGGGTTAAAAAGATGAATTGAGGATCATAGAGTTCTATAAAATGAGAGCTCAAGCTTTTGTGCTAGGTGATAATAGAAAATCTCTGCTTTCAGGTAGAAACACTAAATATAGAGAAGAATTCACTGATGGAATTCCCTCCAATATATTATTCTCTGAGTGGAGGGAATTTGCTAGGTGGATTCTTCTCCAGTCTCAGCATTATTTCCAGATGAGGATCTTCGATGACTACCTAACACGAAAGCAACTCCTGTCACCATTATTAATGCTTCCCATGCACGTCCAAACAAAACATACATATCCTGAATCAAAATAAGGCCTCATTATGTGGCATGCCACCCTCCCAAGCTCATGCATTTCCTACTCAGCGATGTGGCGAGCGCAAAGTAACTGGTTTTATTTAATTTGACCTATCCTGTCGTCTGCCGACTTCCCACTCCACCCGCCCCACCGCTCTTACCTGTGCCGGCCGTACCTGCTGTTTTGTCTCTTGTAACTGGAAGGTGGTAGTAGCAAGGCCAGGCTGGAGCACACACTGCAAAGGTTATGCAAGACTGAGGTTGGGTGGTAATGGAACATTTCCCCAGTACTGGAGGAAGTGTTCAATCTGGAAGAGATTCAACTGGTTAATTGGTCTTCACTAAAGGAATCATATGGTCTAGAAATTGAGGGTTGTAAATCTGGGAATGCGCCAAACTCCATGGGTGTCTGCATGAAAACTCCTACCTGCTGCAAGGTAAATCAAGCCAGCAAACGTTGCACTAACTTAGATTTACTTTACCACGCAGATTCACACAAGGTGGTTTTACGTGGCTTGGTAAATCCCACTTAAGGGCTTGCGTTGCCATACGTGGTGCAAGGGCAACGCAACCCCTTAGAAATTCTGGCCCTAGTCCTCCGAAAAGCCAAAATGTGTGCCAGAATCAGGATTATAAGAAGTGTGGTGTTTCCCAGCACATATTTAATCAAATGAAATCTGGTGAAATGTGTGTGGGGAAACACCATAATATTCAGACTTTTGCATCTTGCAAAAGGAGAGAACATGCTTTATTACCATGCTGTCCCTCACTCTGTCCTACATAGCTTGGAGTGATTGATCATAGCCTATGTAGCAAACAGTACACCATGCACTTGCAATTATTTTTTGAAGTGCAGGTCAAATGAATCGTGTTGCAAAGTCATCCTTGTGCTCTGTGGACCTCCATGTTTTTGCTGGTACTGGTGGTAACTGACTCTGAATGTCCCTGGGCTCTACCAAACCAGGCCCAGAGCCAGTGCTTTGCTGAAAGAGACACTTAGAATAGAGTGAAAACACCTCCATGCACTAGGGTGCACTATGGGTTACGGTACCCGTATGATTGGTATGGCATCCCCTATAAGGCCCTATTATATAAAAGGGCAGGGGGATTAAAACTTCCTTTAAGTTCCTAGTATATAGTATATATTAGGGCATGACAGTTTAGAGGCCAGCAGCCATTACTGCACTTGCATGTGTGCACTGCTGAGGCTGCGTTCGTTTATCAGCCGCCCTGTACTGCAGGACTGCTTTTAAAATGTAAATTGTACACAAACTCGAATTTGGTGTTTGGGGCACTTAAAAATTGATAACATATAATAGCTTGGCATGTTACGTGGCGCCAGGGTCTCCCCTAGGTGTCTCAGTGGTGGGGGGTCAGGTACTTATAAGGAGGACCCTTATATAAGAGATTTTATATGCCTTGGGGATGGTGAAATTGCACATTTCACTTTCCTCTTTGTAAAGTGCTTGTGGGGTGAGGATCTACCTCTTTTTTGTATATTCAGAACCCCTAAAGTCTCCCATAGGTGTCCCCAGGGCGGAGGGTTCTGTAGATATAGACAGGGCCCTTCTAAAATATGTTTTGTAAGCCCTGGTGTTGGAGAAATTGCCCAGTTTACTTTCCCCATTGTAGATCCCCCACCACATAGGTTATCATGGCAATCAGTTAATTATTAGGATTTACAGAAAAAAATCACTTAGGAGTATGGTATTGATAAATATGCTGTTGTGGAAATTATCCTAAAATGTACAGACATGGACGTTATAAGAATGTATTGTCTGTAAGCCAAAATGTAGCCTTCCAGTGTTCTGTCCTTATTGGTCAGATTAAGTGGATTAGCCAGGATGCTTTGATGAAGTGATAAGTGGCACACAGGGTGAAAAGCCATTCTGGGAGGAGAGGGTTCTGCTGCATAGGAATGCATGAGCAAGTGGGAGGGGTCGTAAACCATGATCTACAAAGGCCCTGGGGGACAGGTAGAGAAAGCCAGGTCCATCTATGCCCACGCTCCTCTGAACCTAGCCAGATGGAAGGCTTAAGGAAGGAAAGTGCAGATGCCAGGGGGAAGGAGACATAAGCCATCCTGGAGGTTGATTTAGCCAGCTCTTGTCTCTCAGCTGAGACATCTGCCATATTGAATTTTGGTGAAATAGTGCTTTCTGGTAGACCATTGTGACACACTTTGGAGAAAATGGCCATGCTCTGGGGGGGTTGCCCTGCACCTCGTTGGACAGGAGTACTCTCCTGTGGAACCCCAGAGAATGATAAATAAGTGTCTGAGAGGGGCAGAGCCTATCAGATCTGCTGATTGAAACCACAGAAGGAGGGTCCATGCTGGAAGTTTGATTAGCACCAACCATGCACTCTAGCTGACTGCGCCTGCAGCACAATCTGGAAATGCAGCCCTGTGGCTCAAACCTGCTTCAAAAGGACTAAAGAGATGATTCTCTGCAAGCTACAGGTTAACAGAGCTCACTTAGACCATCTCCACCGAGAACCGTCAGCCTGGAGTGACTCCAGTGGATTTCTTCGGGGTTTATCTAAGTGGATTGTGGGAATTGAAGTCCCAAACTTTCAAGCACCATCTTGGAGCTTCCAGACACTTGGATTAAGTTTTGGACACTTTGGGACCCTCAGAGGAACTTCACAAAGAAGTTCCAGAAGTTTGGAGCAACTTTGTAAAAAAGCTCCATATGTGGACTGACTTGACCTGACCAGCCAGGCCGGCAACCCTCAACTCCGAGCGTGTCTGCCCACCAGCTTCGTCCTGCTGAAAAGCTCTGGGTGTTCGATTCCAGAGTTTGACCGAGAGCTGATCGAAACCCAAGCTGGTGAACCCTCACTGAATCTGGCCTGGTGAAGAGCATTGAGGGTCCCTGTGAAAAAAAAGCTCTGCAAAAGTTTTTAAGTCCGGAGGTAGAAGAGTTGACCAGGACCAACCGTGAGAGTCAAACCGCCCACCATCAACCGAGAGCTGGCCTGGATATCTGGTTTGTCCTGCTGGAAAGATCTGTAGGTCTGACTTCTATCGGTTTTACCGGGAGCACATCGGAAGGCATGCCAGCGAACACTCAACAAATCCGACTGCTGGAGACCTTCTAGGGACCCTAGGAGAAAAAGCTCCTGAAAAGTTTATGTCAGAAGGTAAAAACTTTGACCGAGGCCTACTGCGGCGGGTAGCCAGGCAAGGCTCCATTGCAGTGAGCCTGAAACTTTAACTTTGTACGGGCCTAGAGCGACCAGATGTCCCAATATGTGCTATAGGTTTCTATGTGCCATTTACTGCTAAATCTTTAAAAAATCATATCTCTGTTTCCCTACACTGGATTGCTTTTGTCTTTTTACTGTGTGGTGTGTCTTATTTACTGAATTGGTGTTTTTAAATGCTTTACCTACCTGTCTCTGAAGTTAAGCCTGCCTGCTCACAGCTGAGCGACCAAGGGTTGAGCATGGGAATACATTTCAGATACCTATTTCGAGCCTTAGACGGTGTTAATGGCCTTATTGCTAGTGGTATTTAGACATTTACACTACTAATAATCCACTTTCCAAAACATCGGTAATTCTGTATTCAAGTACCATTTCCAATATTAAGCATCTCATGGAGATCGATATTTGCGACATGACGATTTACAGCAGAATTCCATGTCATACCCTGAGAAATTGGAATAACCTTGGGAAGTTGTTTTTGCACATGTGAGAAACTCAGTAATTTCTCTATTCTGAGGTGTTTCCTAAAGACACTTTTCTCCAGGGTTTTGCTATTTAAGTGTTCAGGGAGAAATGGGGAGTGTGGATTTACCTCATGACACATATTCCCAATTTGCTGGTAATGTCTGTTACGGTTCGAATCAGGATTTACTTTCTACTGAAAATGATGGCCACATATTTTCTGGGTACAGTATTACTGCATCAAGTTACAAGTACATGGAAAGAGGCCATAAAATAGAATGATCAAAGACATAAAAATTAGTTAGGGCTGTATATGTATTCTTGAAAAATATGGCACACATATGGTATTCACATGGCATATATTTGACATACATCTAAACCTGCAAAAGAGTATGACATTTGTATATTTTTCAGTTTCAGAAACTCCCCCCCAATAACCAATAAAAAAAGTGTGCTAGCACATCATTCACCAATGTACATATTGTTTAGGTCAGGTTATTTGGAATTGTATTATATCAAAAAGGGGGAACAGGGGGTGGACAATTTTTACCGGGGTCCAATGTATATGTCCTATGACGTGGAAATCAACAAAAGTTGTACAAAGTTCCCCACAAGAAATTAATTAAAGTAACTCAATAGAACCTCTCTCTCAAGGGGTGTGACAGAGCAGGGAATGTGGTAATCCCTTTTTGGAATCAAGGATGCCTCACACAAGTCAAAGGTTGGATGACTGTTGTCATCCCACCCGATGAATGTCCAGTGTCATCATTGGCTTCCTGCTCCTACGGCAGGCTGGCGATGCAATGCCCGTCGGGCAGCACAAAGTGCTGCACTTTAGCGGAGATCTTTTATTCCTTTTGCCAATGGGTGCATGTGTGTGAGGGACCTAGGAAGTGCAATAGTGAGCGTGAGTGAGGTTAAAACAGGTCAGTGGAGTCCAATAGGGAAAACTTTAATAATATGGCTCACTGCCTCAATAAAATACGTGAAAAGAGGAGGGGTATTGAGGCGTGACGATTAGGGTAATCAAGCCTCATTCAACCCTCAGTCCAGGTGTGGTCGACATGTTTCATGCCTCTAAGGCAATTCATCAGGACCAAAAATTGCTCATAAAATTGCTAAGGGATTCCCCAATAATTAAGGAATCGGGTATACGACCTGTATTGTGTCGCAGGATCAACCCTTCATTGAGGCCCTCCCTGGGACTAGAGGAGGAGACAAAAGAAGGGTACAGTCAATAGTGTGTTTATTACTAGTGACATTGTTGCATGTAGCAATGGCATGCAAGTGATTGTGTATTGGAGGGGGTCACAACCCCTGTGAACTGATAACACTCAGAGAGGGTAGAGAGAGGTATGGGACAAATTAAAGTGAAATATGTCCTGCCAAGTAATGCCATTGATGATCCACAATTGGCATGCATTGTATTTGATCACAACTATATCGTGTGCAACACCATGCTGGGTAACACGTGTGTGTCATGCAGGCATCAGTAGGTGTGTGTCTACACACCAACAATTAAACTGTGAAAAAGCACCACTAAAACGCACTAATTATTAACAGAAAGGCATAGCTAACGCTCATATAGTGATGACGCTCATAGTAAATATACCCAGGTAAGTAGTGAATGGTAAACAGTAAATATCAGGGTTCTAGCGGATACGCGAAGCTTACCCGCAGTCCCTGGTCGGCGATCCCACCGGCTGACCTGGTGGGGCCAGTGCTGCGTGGTTACCACCTGTGAAGAAAACGAGTCACCGCTCGTCATAAGGTTGGGGAGCGGTAAAGCTTACCATCATATGGAGTCCCAATCGATGTATTTTCGTGGCGGTCGAAAATCCGATGCCTCGGGAGAGCATCGCGTAGGGTAAACGCACCTTACCTGACTTGCTACTGGCAACGGCGTGTAAACACCTACCCC
Organism: Lissotriton vulgaris; assembly: GCF_964263255.1. NCBI lineage: Eukaryota > Metazoa > Chordata > Amphibia > Caudata > Salamandridae > Lissotriton > Lissotriton vulgaris. The sequence goes on along the minus strand of NC_141691.1, from coordinate 1,970,831,666 downwards.
GCCCACATCGGTGCAACCGCAGGAAAGCCGGTACAATCGGTACGTGTTCCAGCCGCTAAACATAGCGGGTTGCGCGCGCGCCCTGAGGGGCGTGTACAGCGGGTGTTGCTAGGACACGCGGCGCGCTAGGACATGGAAAGCAAAGCTTACCACGCGTGTATTGGCTTGTAACGTTGGGCGCCATCTTGGAACAGGTTAGGACTTTAGGTAAAACAATGTTACAGTTAAGGCTCTGCTGGTAATGGAAAAAGCACTCATGGAATGTATTATCTGGATAGCATAGTCCAGGGCACAGCATCATTCAGGCCACATTCATCAGTGTGTAGACGATGTACCCATCTTTGTTCCATTTTAAAGAGGGCCTGCTGATTAATTGAAGGATGGCATTCTAGGACAGTCCATTGCAAGTTCTCAGCCACGTGATTTTGTTCTCTGCAGTGCTCATACAGTCTTGTGTGGGTCTTTTGGCATCGGATATTACTATTATGCTCCATGATGCGCAGTTTCACAGGGCGCATCGTCATACCAATGTAGATCATCTTGCAGGGGCATATGAGTACATAAATGCATCTTGAGCTATTGCAATTGGTGTGTCTATTGATGTTCCAAGTGAAGTCCCTGGGCAGTTCAATAGTTTTGCCCTGGATTGTTTGGGGGCAGACTACGCATGATCCACATCGGTAGTGTCCAACGACCGGTGGAAGGTCCCATAAAGTATTGACCGGTCGGGTACTTGATTTTTTAGGGCGAGTGTGAATAAGGGTGTCTTTGAGATTCGCTGTCCTCTTGAATGCAAAGCGCGGGCGAGGTAATTCCATGCCAGCTGTGTTGAGGATCCCCCAGTGTGAATTCACAATCTTTTTTATGAACGTCGAATGCTTTGTGTAGGACGTGACACATGTGATCGTGTCTTCCTTTTCTTTTGTGTGGACTTCGAGCAGCGACTCTCTGTTGTTGTTAAGCGCTCGTTTGAATGATGTCTTGAGGAGTCGTGTAGGGTACCCCCTGTCTTGGAGCTTATGTTGCAAGATACTTGCTTCATGCTTGTAGTCTTGGACAGAACTGCAGTTTCTCCGTAAGCGGAGAAATTGCCCGAAGGGCAAGTTCTCCCTCAGTGCTCTCGTGTGATGACTATTATACAGGAGCAGGCTGTTTCTATCTGTCTTCTTCTTGAACAGGGTGGTACTGATCGTTGATGAATCCAATCGAATCGTCAGGTCTAGGAAGGGTATAGAGGTCTCAGAGATAGTACCCGTAAATTTTAAGAATGGGTCCTGCTGGTTGATCCATAGGCAAAAGGCCTCGCAGCTGGGGCGGTCACCTTTCCAGAAAATCAAAATGTCATCGATGTATCGACGCCAGAGTGTGAGGTTATCTCGAAAGGGGTTTTGGTCTGGAGGATAGATATAGTTCTTTTCAAAAGAGGCCATGTAGATACATGCCAGGCTTGGGGCAAAAGTCGAACCCATCGAGGTCCCACTGACCTGATGATACAGTTGTGATTCGTATCGAAAGAAGTTCTCGGTCAGGGCTATGTGGGCAAGCTCCATGATGAAGGCAATGGGAGTGGGGGAGATCCATTCTTCCTGTCGCATCAGTGAGTCCACGGCCTCTAGTGTGGCTTGTTGCGGAATGTTCGTGTACAACGCCTCTACGTCTAAAGTCAGGAGTAGATCAACGTCTTCCCTTCCATCGATGTCATTGATCAAACGTAGGACGTCTCTGGTATCTTGTAAATACGACGGGATCTGTTTAACCAATGGTTGGAAGAAGGCGTCACAGAATTGGGACAGAGGTTCCAACAAAGATCCGATGCCAGAGACAATCGGTCTCCCCGGGACAGGAGTAGTACCCTTGTGAATCTTGGGGAGGGTATAGAAATAAGGAGTCACCGGGTCTGTTGTTACTAGGAATTCAGCTTCTTTCTTGCTGATCCATTCGTTGGTCTCTGCTTCAATGACGAGGCTAGTGATGGTTGTCATTAGCCGTTTAGTGGGATCCTCCATCAGTGGTCTGTAATGAGTAGTATTTGACAATTGTCGTCTGCACTCACGGTCATAATTCTCATATGTTTGTATAACTGTGGCTCCCCCTTTATCTGCTTGTTTAACCACATGGCTGCTGTGGGGATTTTTGCCCTGTGCTGCAAATTTCAATTTTGCTGCTTCTATGACGAGCTCAGCTCGTCATCAGCACACGACACCCGTGGGTGATGACGAGCTGAGCTCGTCATCAGCATCGAAAGGGTTAATGACTATAGAGTCATCCTTGCCCAGGTCGATGGATGCTTTTCTTTCTGCAGCTGTTAAATTGTGGAAGGGTTTCGTCTTTGGTTTATTTTGCATGCTAGTCAGCACTGCCCTTTCGAAGGTTAGAATTGTACAAAAACATAAGGCCTCATTTACGGGATTTTGGCATAGGGGATTGCAGCAAGTAACCTTGCTGCACTGCCCTGGGCCAAAGTGAAAGGGCAGGAATGCACCATATGCAGTACTGTGCTTTCCTGTCCTTTCTCCCTGCACTGGTGCCATTTTGGCAGTCTAGCACCAACATATGCACTCTTGCACCATGGTGCAAGGGTGTCTGCATTGCATGCAGGATTGTTTTTGTGTACTAAGTGGCACCTTCCTGCACAGAAACAATCCTAAGAGGCGTATTCCTCTTTCTATGTTTGCTGCAAAATACAGCACACAAATTAGGAGGGAAAAAAAAGGAGAAATACAACTATTTCTCCAAGTCACCCTTCACCTTCAGAGGCATAAGGAACTGGTGCTTCCCCAGTTTTGCATGATTTTGTCAATCTGGAGCAGCGTCAAAATCTATGAGTGTTGTGTGGAAACACCCATCGGAACGCGAGCGCAGAGTAAGGGGGCGCAGTGATTTGTGCTGCGTCGACTCACTCGAAATTTATGAGGCCATTGAAATTCAGGCAGGGTGGCTTTGCGTGGCTTCATAAATCTGATTTAGAGCCCTGTGTCACGCATGTGCCACTTTACGTGGTGCAAAAGTGGTGCAAGGCTCTCATAAATAACCCCCAAAATGTTTTCAGGGTTACCACCACGTCAACAATCCCTCCCTTCAAGTATATACAATTTTAATGAGCATCCCTCAAGTGACTGGAAACTAAAATACCAAAATACAATAGGATCTCTCTTCTGTCGCAGGAATTAGGAATTCTCGACACTGCTCCTCAATTCATTTGTATTCTGAGGCATCAATTTTTGCAAGGATCCTGAATGGACACTTTAGAATGTAATATTCAATCAGATTTTCGCCTGATTCTTTTATAATGAATCAGGTCATTCAGGACATCGGGGAGAAGAGTTTTGATCATTCCGGAATGTAGAGAAGTCATTTTCCCTCTTTAAAAAAAATATAGCTTTGCTGAGTTTTACGATTGCAGTATCTTATTTTTGCAATTTGGAAAAATACTGCAGCGCCGTCTGGCCTCAAGAGGGCAGCAGGAGCCTCTCTCTGGCTCTCTTCCTCCCGCTTTCACTCTCAGCTCTATGGCTCTCGGCTCCAGCTTGCAGAGCAGCGCAGCAGAAGGAAATCTTGTAAATAGTTATAGCATAACTGAACTGAAACAACAAAATACACCAGAACAAATAATGATGACACGAGACAAACCTGGAGCATGACGAAGGCAGCTCTTCACTGAGCAAGAGATTTGAAAACGAGTGTGAAAGGACAGAAGGGAGCAGTGAGCACTGATCATCGCTCAAGAGGGGGCAGAGACATCTGCACCTCATTCTTTAATGCCCTGGGAGCTTAACATAGATGCAAATGCCTTATGCACGCACACAGGCATTTATTTTGCCAGAGGAATCCCTTAGAGGCACTTCAGTGAGCTTCTGAAGGCACACCACTGAGCTCACAGTGACACCCAACTGAGCTGGGACCAAGCCAGTGGCCTGCAGGCAGCGCACACCCTGCAGCTCCTGCAGGATCACAACTGAGCTCCAGCAGGTACCCAACTGTCCTTCTGCTGCACGCAATGGAGTGATTGCTGATAGCGTACCTGGCCTCTTACAAGACCCACTGGAACTCTGGTGGAATGCAACAGAGCTCCAGCAGACACCATACGGAGTTCCTGCAGGCACCCCATCCGGGCTCCTGCAAGCACCTAATTTAGAATCTGCAGGGTACAGTGAGCTCCAGCAGACACCACACGGAGTTCCTGCAGGCACCCCATCAGGGCTCCTGCAAGCACCTAATTTAGAACCTGCAGGATGTAGAGAGCTATTGCGGGCACCACATGGAGGTCCTGCAGGCACCCAATCCGGGCACCTGCAAACACCTAATTTAGAATCTGCAGGATGCAGAGAGATCCTGCCGGCAACATACTGAGGTCCTGCAGGCACCCCATCTGGTCTCCTGCAACAACCTAATTTAGACTATGCAGGATACAGAGAGCTCCTGCAGGCACAACACGGAGTTCCTGCAGGCACCCCATCCGGGCTCCTGCAAGCACGTAATTTAGAATCTGCAGGATAAAACAGAGCACCAGCCGACACCACACGGCATTCCTACAGGCACCACATCCGGGCTCCTGCAAGCACCTAATTTAGAATCTGCAGGATGGAACAGAGCTCCAGTAGGCACCACACGGAGTTCCTACAGGCACCCATCCGGGTTCCTGCAAGCGCCTAGTTTAGAATCTGCAGGGTAAAGATAGCTCCTGCAGACACCACTCAGAGTTCCTGCAGGCACCCCTTCAGGGCTCCTGAAATCACCTAATTAAGAATATGCAGGATACAGAGAGCTCCTGCAGCACCACATGGAGTTCCTGCAGGCACCCCATCTGGGCTCCTTCAAGCACCTAATTTAGAATCTGCAGGATACACCAGAGCTCCAGCAGGCACCACAAGGAGTTCCTGCAGGGACCCGATCCGGGTTCCTGTAAGCACCTAATTTAAAATCTGCAGGACACAACAGAGCTCCAGCTGACACCACACTGAGTTCCTGCAGGCACCTCATCTGGGCTCCTGCAAGCACCTAATTTAGAATCGGCAGGCTACAAGAGAGCTCCAACAGACACCACACAGAGGTCCTGCAGGAACACCATCTGGGCTCCTGCAAGTACCTAATTTAGAATCTGCAGGATACACCAGAGCTCCAGCAGGCACCACAAGGAGTTCCTGCAGGGACCCGATTCGGGTTCCTGTAAGCACCTAATTTAAAATCTGCAGGACACAACAGAGCTCCAGCTGACACCACACTGAGTTCCTGCAGGCACCTCATCTGGGCTCCTGCAAGCACCTAATTTAGAATCTGCAGGATACAGGGAGCTCCTGCGGGCACCATACGGAGGTCCTCCATGAACCCCATCCTGTTTTCTGCAAGCACCTAATTTAGAATCTGCCTGATACAGTGAGCTCCTGCAGACACCACATCGAGTTCCTGCAGGCACCCCATCTGGGTCCGCAAGCACCAAATTTAGTCTCTGCAGGATACATAGAGCTCGTGCAGGCACCACATGGAGTTCCTGCAGGCACCCCATCCGGTCTCCTGCAAGATCCTAATTTAGAATCTGCAAGATACAGAAAGCTCCTGCAGTCCCCACACTGAGTTACTGCAGGCACCCCATCTTGGATCCTGCAACCACCTAATTTACAATCTGTAGGATACACTGAGCTCCTACAGGCACCATACGGAGTTCCTGCAGGCACCCCCTCTGATCTCCTGCATGCACCTAATTTAGAATCTGCAGGTTATAGACAACTCCTGCAAGCACCACATAGAGTTCCTGCGGGCACCCCATCTAGGCTCCTGCAAGCACCTAATTTAGAATCTACAGGACAAAGAGACCCCCTTCAGGCACCACTCAGTCTGCCTGCAGGCACCCCATCAGGGCTCCTGCAAGCATCTAATTTTGAATCTGCAGGATACAGAGGGCTCCTGCTGACACCACACGGAGTTCCTGCAGGCAACCCATCCGGGCACCTGCAAGCACCTAGTTTAGAATCTGCAGGATACAATAGAGCTCCAGCAGACACCACACGAAGGTCCTGCAGGCAACCCATCCGGGTTCTTGCAAGCACCTAATTTAGTCTCTGCAGGATACAGAGAGGTCCTTCAGGCACCACACGGAAATCGTGCAGGCACCCTCTCTGGGCTCCTGCATGCACCTAATTTAGAATCTGCAGGTTACAGACAGCTCCTGCAAGCACCACACGGAGTTACTGCGGGCACCCCATCTAGGCTCCTGTAAGCACCTAATTTAGAATCTACAGGATACAGAGAGTTTTTACAGGCACCACACAGTGTTTCTGCAGGCAACCCATCAGGGCTCCTGCAAGCACCTAGTTCAGAATCTGCAGGACACAACAGAGCTCCAGCAGTCACCACACGAAGTTCCTGTAGGCACCCCATTCGGGCTCCTGCAAGCTCCTAATTTAGAATCTGCAGGCTACAACAGAACTCCAGCAGACATCACACGGAGTTCCTGCAGGCACCCCATCTGGGCTCCTGCAAGCACCTAATTTAGAATCTGCAGGATACAACAGAGCTCCGGCAGACACCACACGGAGTTCCTGCAGGCACTCCATCTAGGCTTTTGCAACCACCTAATTTAGAATCTGTAGGATACAGTGAGCTCCTGCAGGCACCACACGGTGTTCCTGCAGGCACCCCTTCTGGGCTCCTTCAAGCATCTATTTTAGAATCTGCAGGATATAGAGAGCTCCTTCTGACACCACACGGAGTTCCTGCAGGCAACCCATCAGGGCTCCTGCAAGCACCTACTTTAGAATCTGCAGGATACAACAGAGCTAAAGCAGACACCACACAGAGTTCCTCTAGGCACCTCATTCGGGCTCCTGCAAGCACCTAATTTAGAATCTGATGGAAAAGGGGAGTTCCTGTGGGCACCACATGGAGGTCCTGCAGGAACGCCATCCAGACTCCTGCAAGCACCTACTTTAGAATCTGCAGGATACAGTGAGCTTCTGTAGGCATCACACGGAGTTCCTACAGGCACCCCATCCGAGGTCCTGCAAGCACCTAATTTAGAATCTGCAGGATACAACAGAGACCCAGCAGACACCACACAGAGTTCCTGCAGGTACCACATCCTGGCACTTTCAAGCACCTAATTTAGAATCTGCAGGAAAAGGGGAGCTCCTGCAGGCACCACACGGAGTTCGTGCAGGCAACCCATCCGGTCTCCTGCAAGCACCTATTTTAGAATCTGCAGGATACGGAGAGGTCCTGCAGGCACCACACGGAGTTGATGCAGGCACCATATCTAGGCCCCTGCAAGCACCTAATTTAGAATCTGCAGGATAGAGAGATCTTTTGCAGGCACCACACGGAGTTCCTGCAGGCACCCCATCTTGGCTCCTGCAAGCATCTAATTTAGAATCTGCAGGATACAGAGAGCTTCTGTAGACACTGCACTAAGTTTCTGCACGCACCCCATCCGGGCTCCTGCAAGCGCTTATAATTTAGATTCTGCAGGATACAACAGAGCTCCAGCAGACACCACACAGAGTTCCTGCAATGACCCCATCCAGACTTCTGCAAGAACCTAAATAGAATCTGCAGGATACAACAGAGCTCCAACAGACACCACATTGAGTTCCTGCAGGCACCCCATCCGGGCTCCTGCAAGCACCTAATTTAGAATCTGCAGGATACAACAGAGCTCCAGCAGACACCACATTTAGTTCCTGCAGGCACCCCATCCGGGCTCCTGCAAGCACCTAATTTAGAATCTGCAGGACACAACAGAGCTCCTGCAGACACCACATTGAGTTCCTGCTGGCACCCCATCCGGGCTCCTGCAAGCACCTAATTTAGAATCTGCAGGACACAACAGAGCTCCTGCAGACACCACATTGAGTTCCTGCTGGCACCCCATCCGGGCTCCCTCAAGCACCTAATTTAGAATCTGCAGGATACAGGTGAGCTCCTGCAGGCACCACACGGAGTTCCTGCAGGGACCCCATTTGGGCTCCTGCTAGCACCTAATTTAGAATCTGCAGGATACAGAGAGCTCCTGCAGGCACCACACGGTGTTCCTGCAGGTACCCCATCTGGGCTCCTGCAACAACCTAATTTAGACTGTGCACGATACAGAAGCTCCTGCAGGCACCCCATCTGGTCTCCTGCAAGCACCTAATTTAGAATCTGCAGAATACAAGAGAGCTCCTGCAGGCACCACACAGAGCTCCTGCAGGCACCCCATCCGGGTTCTTGCAAGCACCTAATTGAGAATCTGCAGGACACAACAGAGCTCCTGCAGACACCACATTGAGTTCGTGCAGGCACCCCATCCGGGCTCCTGCAAGCACCTAATTTAGAATCTGCAGGATACAGAGAGCTCCTTCAGACACCACACTGAGTTCCTGCAGGTATCCCATCTGGACTCCTGCAAGCACCTAATTTTGAATCTGCAGGATACAGTGAGCTCCTGCAGGCACCACACAGAATTCCTGAAGGCACCCCATCTAGGCTCCTGCAAGCACCGAATTAAGAATCTGCAGGATACAGAGAGCTCCTGCAGGCACCACACGGAGTTACTGCAGGTATCCCATCTGGACTCCTGCAAGCACCTAATTTTGAATCTGCAGGATACAGTGAGCTCCTGCAGGCACCACACAGAATTCCTGAAGGCACCCCATCTAGGCTCCTGCAAGCACCGAATTAAGAATCTGCAGGATACAGAGAGCTCCTGCAGGCACCACACGGAGTTACTGCAGGCACCCCATCTGGGCTCCTGCAAGCATCTAATTTTGAATCTGCAGGATATAGGAGAGCTCCTGCAGGCATTTAAAGTATTAGTACAAAGGGTATCTCAACCTAAAGTGGTGTATATAGCTGAACCAGCTTTAGGTAGTTCAAATTTGCCATCTTACATGGGAACAGCAGCCAAGCACTGGCACACAGCTGGTAATGCCGCTTCTCACTGGATGTGATTCAGAACTATTGAAAATTACCAATCAATTTCATACCAAAATCAACTGCCGGTGTAACTCCATATTCTTTTTTGTTTATGCCCCTAAAAAGGGTGATGCATGTGTAGTAGTCTGCACACTAGCACATACTGTTCCCCATGTAGTATATGTATAATACATGCAGTATATAAACATACAGTACATATCTTTAGTAAAAATCTAGAGTAAATGTCTTTAGTTTACCTTAAGGTGTAGTGTGACCGCTTCCAATTGATTTGTTTTTCAAGCAAGTCAAAACTGATTTCCAAGATTTGAAAAAAATATTATTGTCTACGGGTATTTGTGGATGACTATTTCTATGGACTGGAACCTAGAGAATGCTAAAGTGATTCTGATATTTTACTGACCTCTGCTGGTTGGTTTCTATCAAGACAGTTAAATGGAGGAAGTTGAACAGAAAAAAAAGTCCCTAAGCGGAAGCAGATGAATCCTAGGGCTGATCTCCAGAGCCCACAAAGTACATACACATATAAGTATATAATAAGTATATGCTAAAGTATATACAAGAGGTCTCGAATGCTCAACCTAAAAACTATTGGGATTGCTAATGTTGCAAATGGTTTATAATTTGCAAGAATGGCAGTAGCTATGTATGGTTCACTGTCATAATATCAAGAACATAAATATAGTTCTACAGAAATAGCATTTCAAAAATATTGATTGCAAAAATATAGTTTTCCTGTGCATATAAAGTACAAAAATATTGAGAAAAGTATATCATTTTACACTGATATCGAAACAATATATACAAAAATATTGTTTTTTAATCTATATAGATAAAAATAGTAAATCGTAAATATGTTAACATGTTACATTCATATAATGTAAATTCGGTATATTTAAATAATATAAATATAAATATATACTTATTTAAACAAAATCACACACATATATGTATATAAACTATTATTACAAAATATAAATTTTAATTCTTTTTACAAAAAACTTCTTAAAAATTACATTAATTTATATATGTATAAAATTAAATACACAAATGCATAATAATAATATATTTAAACAATATTAACACAACTATTAAACTCTAATAATAAACATAGAATCTCTACTCCAATCTATGACACAGTAGGGAAAGTGTTGGACTCAGGAGGGGTAAAATCTACTATTCCCACTTCCGTCTGTGCAACAGTTCGGAAAGCATTGGACTTAGGATGGGTAAAATGTACTATTCCCACTCCAATTTTTGCAACAGTAGGAAAAGCGTTGACCTCACGAGGTATAACATGTACTATTCTCACTACAGCCTGTGCAACAGTAGAGAGAGTAGTTCACTTCAAACAAATAAAATATTTTAACAACTCTACTAAAACGACAAAAATATAAAAAGGCAAATATAAAATGTATATATCTACATTTTAACAAAACTTACACAAATTACATAATTATCACAATAATTATGATCAATTAAAATAAATAGTATAAATAAAATTAAAATGCCACACTATGTGCAGGACATCTAACCTGTGCTTCTATTGGAATTCTATAACGCATGTTAGCAATCTCATTATTGCCATTTTAGCAGCAGTTTCCTGTCGCTTAAACGGCGATAATTCTAACGAGATTCTTGTTAATATGGCCCTATATTCCCACAAACATAATAATCAACAATTAAAATGTAATTGAAATAAAAAAGTATAGCACAATTATCATATTAAATAATAAATAAAACAAAGTCTAATAAATTAATTAATAATGTTGCATTTATTATTACTTAATTAACATCCCAACCTATTCATCTAAAAAGTAAACGACCCACACCTAAAATATAACTGAACAAATATAATTTCACAATTTACATAATTATCGATTAAATAAGTATTAATAAATTAATAATTCATTATCCATGAATTATTTCTTAATTAACTTCCCACCCAGTACCCCTAACAATCGAAATACCCACATCAAAAATATATTTTAAAAAATATAATTGCACAAATTACATAATTATCAATTAAACAATTAATAAAAACGAAACAATCATTAATTAATTACATTTAATTAACTTCCCACTCATTACCCTACAAACACAATGACACAGAGCTAGAATATAACTTAAAAAATACATTGATAGCACAATTTACATAATTATCAGTAAAAAAATATTAATTACCATTAATTAATTAATTACAGTTAATTTACCTCCCACCATTTACCCCTTCAAACCTCACAATGCACTACTACACTAGAAATTACAATTAACAATGAAATTAAATTTTAAAACAACAAAAATATTATGAACTATATTGAAAAACATGTACAACAATTATACAATGTACACATATACAATTAAAAAAATATTCTAAAATACATAAAGATAATTAAAAAACTATTTTTTACAACTATATGTTTGTAAACGATATTAACAACAGATACTTTTGATATAGATATTACTTGCATTAGAATTTTTTTTGTAAACAATATTGCCAAATCACAATATTTGTGTTTCACGATATTAAAAAATCGATATTTGTGTGACTCAATATTTTTAACTCAATATTTTGTTGGAATACCCTCTATATTTTGTGAAATGTTTACTTGTAGGATCTATAGGAACAGCAAGTGAAGTAAGAGTGTCAGACGATTTGTCAAATAGGAGAGCTGAGTCTTGACAAGTGAGATTTAGATTAAGAAGGAAGAGCTATCTGAATGCAATTTATATACTTTAATAATTAATCCATTGGCACTGTATACCAGAGTTTGGGGGGAATAGGTAATGGTCACAAAAGGCCCACTGATTTGATATGGGAAACTCTTTCTCTAAACAGAAATGGAATATGTGCAAAGAAGGTTGGCCACAAAAATATCTCTTAACTGCAACTAACGTTTTAGCTATTCCAGGATACCCAGCGGGTTTAGAATCATGTAGTCATCTCATAACATGTTGTCTAAGCTCAGCTAATAGAAAATAAATAACCTTCAATTAACATATGAATCCATCCTTCTCATGTCTATCTTCCTCCTCTTTGAACCAAACTTCTATAGACTGTATGTACTTTTGTCAGGAGTGATTCAATATTAAGAGGCTTATTTCGCTTTCGGGCAGAATTCCTTCCGCCCGACACCGATTCGGTCCTGGGACCGACCGACTCCCGGTCGGCCGTCCCGACCGCCTCATTAGGATGCGACTGAACACTTTTCGGTCTCATCCCTATATTTCACTATGGGAGCATGCTTTATGGATGTAAACCGGCCGTAATGCATGCTCCCATAGTTAAATGGGAGTTGTGGTTCATCCCTGCACCCCATGGCAGGCACCACAAGGTGCCTGCCTAGGGTGCAGGTATCAACAGGGGGCACCATAGGTGCCCCTAGCCATGCACCTAAGGGGGACCAGCTGGGGTCCCCCAAACAAGATTTCCGACATGGTTTCCATGTCAGACAGGCCGGCATGGAAATTATGGCAGAATCGTGCATTGTAATCCCGCCTCCATCACAATGAGGCGGTTGGAAAGAAAATCGAGTGGCCCATTACCATGAGGCTTTGAAGTCTCTGATCGCATGTCGGAGCCTTTACGCACCACATCGTAATCGGACCCTAACTGAAGATTTTTAAAGATTGCTAATTTCTGTGAGCAGTATATAACTCTACACTGTGTTTGATTCCCATCATATATTGCCATTCTTGTTGTCTGGATCCAGCGGGAGCAATTCATTATTTCACACTCTTCCAGATCCTCAGCAAACCTACACAGTGAAAATATCCTGGTGAACCAGTGACCTGAGGAAAGAGGAATGGGATCAGAGAGAAAACAGAGACGTTGCATATTGTCACTCCAACTCGTCACTTTGCTTGGACTGAATGCCCGTAGATTGTAAAGTTTATCCAAAGACAAGAGACATATCTTTCATCTATGCTCATTTATGGAAATTGTATACGTTCAGAATACCTCTTGTGTCTCAGTCTGCTCTAAATGCTCATGCAGCTACTGTGAAATGAAGTGAATACTTTCCATTCATTCACAGTAATAGGTTTAAAATATATTAAATAAATATATATATATCTACAATTCTTCCTGGCATTTCAGATTAAGGGCCTTATTACGACTTTGGTGCTCCTCCTGTAGGACCGCTACTGCGGCGGTCCCAGGAAGGCTGCCAAGCCATCGGTATTGTCATCCGCCAGATTGCAACAGTAATCCAGGCTTGGTTTGGCTCATAGGAGAGCCTAAAAAGCATGCTGACGCCATTCCATGCCAGCTCCTCCAGCATATGCGTGCACCGTGTGGTATGCACCATGTCATGCATGCTAAACAGTGCACCCCAGACTGTGCACTTTTAGGAGGGCACATCATGTGCCCACCACACGCACCCTCATGTGCGGATTTGCCCGGAGCCCTGTTGGGGGGCCCTTTATATGCCTTTTCACCAAACATTTCATGGCGGAGTCCCGGCTATGTACTGCTTGGTGGAAAGGCAGGTCTTAATCTGCTTTGCTGTGCCAGCATCGGCACAGCCACATTTCCCACCTGCTTTCCCCACTGCTGCCGGCGTGTGATCCTGGCAGTGGTGGGAGGTCAGACTCGATGGCGGCGGTCGTACTGCCATACACGGGTACAGTGGTCCCAGGACCGCCATACTTGTAATTAGGCCCCTAAGTATTCTCAGCTATTAAAGCTCACTTTGAAACATGTATTCCGCTCAAGACTTCTAAACTTGCTTTCAAAGAAAACAATTCACAAGGTTGTTAGAGTTGTGGTAGCAAAGTCCCATTGGGAGCTACAATGTATCGCAAATAATTAGCCCAGCACCACTTCCAAATAACTTTAGAGTTCACCAGATTCATGGGAAATGTAATTTACATTCAAGCGCTGATGCATAGTTGGTCCTTGCAGAGATGCAAAGTCCTTAGCCAAGTGGAGCCAACTTCTGGGTACCAATTCCAGCCTTTCCCTAATTTGGAGCACAGGGGCATATTACCAACAACTAACGATAATTATCGCTATGTTGGTTTAGCAGCGATATTTTTATCGCCGAGCTGCGGCGATTTTTATCGCTTAGGAACCTTGCTATTATCAAGGTTTATCTCCTAAGCGATAAAAATCGTCCGAAATGCATGAATATCGCTGAAAAGTCTGCGATATTTATGCATTACTGAGCTAATGCTCTTAGCCATGTTATCCACCTACCTTTGGATAACATGGCTAAAAACTGCTCAGGGCAGGTGTTAGCTTTTGGAGATATTCGCGCTTAGCGTGAATATCTCCAAAAGTTGGTAATAGGAGATAGCGATGTTAGCGACTGTTTCCAGTCGCTAACATCTTGGCACGCCCACTTTGCATGTCATTAGCGATAAATATCACTGACATGCAAAGCGGGGCCCAAGATGGTCGCTATCTCCTACTAGCTGTCGCTAACTCATGTTAGCGACAACTAGATAATAGGGAGATAATTTTATCTCCGCTTTCCTGGCTTTTAAAGCCAAAAAAGTGGAGATAAACCCCCTTGATAATATGCCCCAAGGTTAGGCTCTCCTGACGAGCAGCCTGGTCTATGGTCTAGATTTCTCCAAACCTGGAGTTACAAATACCGTTGTCAGCAGTAACTCTGGGAGTTGGGAAATCCGACTCCTTACAGGCTGGACCATAAGTGCCTCCTAAGAAATGGGGAATTGACAGGGCACTCGATAATTCCGTGTCTGATTCCCCTGGTAATTCCTCATTTTTAATTAGCAAAGCTATTTCAGCAGTCTTCAGACCTCTGCAGTTTTCCCACGAATTGCATAGATCTGATGGGGCTGCTAAACTGCTGTAATTCCTTATCTCTGTATAGAAACATCTACCTTTTGCTGTGATAAAAGGTGCACCTTCGGAATATCTCTATCGACTCTCTGGAATTCTGATAGGACTCTGACATTCAAAGAACTGAAGCATAAATGATATTACTTGGTGTTTGCATAGAATTATTTCCTTAGTTGGTAAGGCTACTGGCTTCTGTTTTTGTGAGTAACTATTTTCTGGTTCTGATATGTTTTCACGGTTCGTTCACAAAGTGTAATGTAAATAAATACTCATTCGGATTATATAGTACACACTGATACAAAGGAACCCCTTCCCTAGACAAAAAAGTTTCTCAAATACAGTGCACACATTAAGAACATATCAACAATCTTTAAAGTTGAGTAGAATCCTTTCCTTTTCTAGCTTAATATCCAAATAGGAAACAACAAATGAGTTTATTCTCCTCCAAGTTTATCTGTGAAACAATACTTTAACCTATTGAAATTAGCTTCCAAATTATGACTGGAATACTTCTTTGTATTCAGCTTTGACTCCAAACATGCTTTCAAAAAATATTTCACATGTTCGGGTAACAAGGTGTGCGGCAACAAAGTATCTCGATTGCCTTGCAAGGATGGTCTAGAATATATACTCAGTATCTTCAAAATGTCTGCCGAAATGTCCAAATATTTGAGAGCATTGCGCCATAGGAACGTCACTTTTAATGACGTTGGGGCCACACAATGCCCTGGTCCATATTTACAAGGTGGCGTTAAGCCACTTATCGTAGCTTAACACCACTGTGAGTGAACCTTGTAAATATGCCCCTTACTGCAGCAGTCCGCTGCATGCAGCAAAGGGTCAGGCAATGGGTGTTGCTGTGGGCGTTCCACTGCAACACCCATCGCTTTTTGATGCTGCCCCCTATTTGCAAGGGTGCTGCAAATATGGGGCAGCGCTAAAAATAAGACCAGGGAAAACCTGGTCTTAAACAGGCACAACAAGGAGAAAATATTAGTTTCTCCTATTTTTTGCTGTTTCTCTGTGTGCTGCAGAAACAGCAAATTGCCTGTAAAGATTGTTTATGTGCAGAAGGTGTCCCATAAACAATCATTAAAAAATTACATTTTGCAACTTCTGTATGTGCTAGAAGTTAGAAATCGCCATTAGTGATTATTTATGTGCAGGAAGGGACACCTTCCTGCACATGAACAATCATTCCCTGTAATGTAGGTACAATGGTGCAAGGGTGCCTGCGTTGGTGCTAGGCAGCTAAATTTAGCGGCAGCGCTAGGGGAAACACAGGGGTGGGCCAGATTTTTGTAAACACTGCGCAACCCTGCATTTTTAAACTGGGTTGAGCATCTAAATTTCCGTTCTGCTGATTAAAGACAGAAAGTTTCACCAAGCACCACCGATGTTTGAGTGTATTGCCATCCTTTCATTCCCTGGAATGATCATAGAATCAATGAGTTCGAAGGTTGTAGGTCTTATACATGCGGAGAAGGTAAGTCCAAGTCACAGATCATGAAAAGAGCGCTGAGTACCACAATGATCAAAGGCACCTTTTACAGTAATTGTTGCTATATTTGATCCACAATATCATAAAACCACAGCTAACTTATTTTGTTAGTTTATTACCACTTCTTTTATGCTGTACAATATTAATAAAGACTCGTCTTTAAAACTGTAATGCATAATCAGGTTGTTGCAATAGAACAAGTATATCAATTTCACAATTCTTTAAAAAGTCAATTACACGGAATATACAGAGGGCCTCATTTACGAGAAGTGGCGCATCGCTGCGTGAAAGCAGCGATGTGCCACTTCTCAGAGCACCCTCCTTGCGACACCAATGATGCGTCATATTTACAATATGACGCATCATGTCGCAAGGAAGGACAGATACGTCAGTATAACTGATGTACCTGTCAGTGCAAAAAGTGGCGCATTGCTGAAGTTGTGTTGGAAGCCTGACGCAACTCCAGTTATGTTCCTTTCACATGGGGCATGCCCCATGGGAAAGGGCCTGCGTCACAAGGCAGGCGTAAGGTTTTGACACATTGGCGTCCTAGAAGTGGCGCAGCGAAATCTCATAGATTTCGCTGCGCCACTACTATGACCCTTTTTGCAGGGGTATGCCCACCCTGCATACATTATACCTGGTGCAGGTATAATGTAGCGCAGGAGTTTACGAAGTGACGTATCTACCTAGATGCGTCACTTCGTAAATATGGCGCAACATGGTGCATGTTTTACGCCACTGGTGCGTCAAGAAAAGTGATGCACCGGTGGCGCAAAAGTGACGCAGGGGCTCATAAATGAGCCCCAGAATATTTCCTTCTGTAAGAATCATCTAGCCACAAAATATTGTAAAAAAATGAACTAAATATGTAACTGCATCAAACATTTCATGTGTCTTCACAAGGTGAGACTGTAAGCGTTATCCATTCATACTAGATGTGCCTTCTTAGTGACTCAGAATACTGTCTAAACTCTTAAATTCTCAATCGTTTTTCAAAAAAAGTTAATCCATTGTTCATGCTGAACGAAAATAATTATCATTTTCAATATTTGTGTACTTGGCAGAACATTTTCTCAATCACTCATGAAAAAAAACCTGCAATACACAAGAGTGAAGTTCACTTAATCATGACTCACAATAAACATAGAATTCTATTTTTTTTCTTTATTACTGGAACCGATATCACTACTCACATTGGCACTTCGAACTCATTATGTTATGAATCCCTTCCATTAATCAGCTTCAGCCATGCAATGATGGCAAACATCCTGTTCCCGAAACAGCAAGGACGCTACACATCCGCGCTCACCCTAATAGAATGACGTATTTCTGAAACCGAATCAAACGCATTGTTTATAGTTGATTTTCACCTAGGGAAACACCCTAAACTTGCAATATAACACTCCAAGGGGCCTCATTTACTATATTTTGACACGCAGCAAGCCTTCCTGCTGCACTGCCGTGTGTCAAAAGAAAAGGGAAGGAATGCGGCGTATCTACAAGACAGGGCACATGGGAAGCAACACTTACAACGCAACTTTTACAACGCACTACCTTTACAACTAAACTTTTACAACGCAACATCCATTACAACGCATGCCATTACAACGCAACCATAACAACGAATGTCACTACAATGCATACCACTACAACGCATGTCCTTACAACACAGTCATTACAACGCATACCATTACAACGCATACCTACACTATCCAATACTTACCCCACTGTTGCACCCCCTGGAGTTAGAATAGTATTGTTTACCCCTACACTATCCAACACTTACCCTACTGTTGCACCCCCTGGAGTTAGAATAGTAATTTTTACCCCTACACTATCCAATACTTACCATACATGCAATGTAATGGTATGCGTTGTAATGGTATGCGATGTAAATGTAGAATGCGTTGTAGTGGAATGCGTTGTAAAGGTAGTTTCAAAGAATTCGTTGTAATGGATGTTGCAGTGTAAGAAATGCGTTGTAAAGGTATGCGTTTAAAAGTATGCGTTGTAACGACATGCATCCAGGGCACATTTCTGTCCTCCCCTGGCTGGCGCACAATGGGCTGCCATGCGTCAATGCAAGTACTCTTGCACCATGGTACAAGGGTAGAGGTACCTGCATTGTAGGGATGATTGTTTATGTTCTGGAAGGGACACCTTCCTGCACATAAACAATCATTAATGGTGATGTGCTCTTTCTATGTGCACTGCAGAATGCCCCTATGGAGGCGTAGGATACTGCCACATTCCTGGGTTTACAACACTTTGTAAATCTGGGAATGTGTCAGGTTCCATGGATGTTGTCTGGGAACACCCATTACTCTGCGTGAAAGGGGCCATATTTACAAGGCCTTGAAAAAATAGTATATAGACTTCTGACAATGGAATATGTGACCGACACATTTAAAGACACAGTGCATGCCTGACAAAAACATTTCATGAGCGGGACTCTATTATTTGAAGCCTATCTGGAAGTGAAAAAGCCACCGCGGAAAACTCTTGATCCACATCCCATGGCACAAAAAAGTATTTTGTAAGTCCAGCACGTTTGTCAAAAATGGATGCCATCTTGAAATGATGTATAGTCATCCAAAAAATAAAGTGAGTTTACTCTCCCAAATAATTAGATTGAAGTATGAAGCTTGTCTCGAGGTGCCAAAGTTACGGAAGGTGCTCCTGGATCAGAATCATGGTGTTTTGAGTCATTTGCTATGGTTTCTTGGGGTCTCCTCTACTTTAGGTCCGCTACCTGGCCACGTACACTGTAGCCACTGTTTACTGTTAAGATATCAATGGCGAGAGTTGGGGGGCAAAGACTCAGAAGTCAACAATTAACCAAGAGACACAATTACATAATAGGGATCAGCTTCTACGGTGATCTAGTAATGCAGGAAAACCTAGGAAGAGGATCGGATCAGTTGCGTGTTCACTATATGGATTATGCTGGCAATCATTAAACGTGGAGTCCTATATGTCCGTTCAGTTCATATCTTGCTTTAAAGCTTGCATCAGCACTTGCTACTCCTTTCAGCATGCAGTTCCAGCACCTTTCAAAACAGCCTTGTGTTTTACCTGTTCGTGCGTACATGGTTCAGTGCTGCAGTGGTTACAATATGCTCTTCATAGTCAAACAACAGGGTCTTTGTTAATGAAGCAGAGCCTCAGAATGAATGAATGAATGAAGGAATGAATTAATGAATTTGGGATTTGTATTGCGCAACTTAGCCCAGAGGCGTCAAGGCGCATTCCTGCTTTTCAGATCATGTCCCAGAAGGAAACAGCATGGTAGGCCCGGTCCAGTGGTTGTATACCTTTGGCAGGGTATGTGGGGGTCCCTCTACTAAGGCGGTGATGTTGTCTTTTTTCACACACACTCGCCGTGGTAATAACTGGTCCCGCAGACCATGACAGAGATGCCCCAAGAAATGATGGTACTTAGGGGGTTGTGTCCCTTCATGTAGTTGGTGACATGGGTCAGCAGTGGCCACACTCCAGAACACAAGTCACTTTATTCTGTATAGGTTTCTAGTCCTCAACAGTCTCTCCTGTTCCAGGGCCAGTCACTCATCTTCTGTTGCTGAGCAGGCGGTCAGGCACTAGGCAAGCTCACAGCTTCTCCAGCAAGCTTTACAGATTTCAGGTGATGTCCCCTCATCTTTGAGAAACTGGCTATCATCCACTCACCTGCCCTGGGGCACAGCAGGTCTTCTACTGCTCTTCAGAGCACTTCTGTCCTTGGTCAAGAAGTTCCCTTTCAAATGTATTTTTCTGGCTGCTGTGCACAAAGCCTTCGTTGACGGTGATGTCATGGCTCTCACAGCAAGCAGTGATGACACTGACCCCAGGCAGGAGTATCTCGAAACACGGGCATCATGAAGTGTGAAGGCTCTGCACCTGGCTCTCATTACCCTTCCTCAAGTAGCAGTCAGAGAAAGACATGGGCAGGCCCTGCCTATAAACGTCCTCATCTTTAACAACAGAATATGCTACCTCACCCCATGCCCTACCATAGCAGTTCACACGAAGGGATAATCAGCAATTACCTGCTGAAAGTCTGCATAAGATTTCTAAGGATAGCCGATTTCCATCCTCCCTCACTTCAAAGCCTGTGTCTTCTCCCTTCATCTCCAGGTGTGCAGGCAATACACTTCCAGTGCCTGTGGAACTGTATCCCATTCTCCGTGTTCTGCCATGTGAAACCAGTGGTTTCAATGTGGATCCCACTGTTCTGAGAGATCAGACTTTCACCACAACACAGAAGTGCTGATTCACAAACTGCACTTATGAGTAAATTTACATTTGTTGAGTAAAGTTACTACTTTTTGGTATTCACAAAGTGCACTTTTGTAGTATCATACACTTTTTTAGTAAATCCAGACCTACACATGGCAAGCCACTACTACTGCAACACCACCCCATAGATAATAATGGAGGTCGGACTTAAAATAAAACCCCATGGGAAATAATGGTAATTTCTATTGAATTAGTCATCCTCCTCTCCATCTGGAGCCGTGTTGACTGGCACCATGCCTTGTGCCTTCTCAGAGTCTGTCCTGATCTCCTTACTACCCTTCTCTGGTCGGTGGAAATCAAAGATAGTCCGGGTCTTCTTCTAAGACTGACGTGTAGCTTGTGCTCCCGTCAACACACCTGACGTAGTCTAAGCTAAATAGGCTTCTGGTCCTAGTACTAAATCAGGTGCAATTAAATCATTACCTAAGAGACATCTAGTCGGCTGTTTCTCGTTAAAACTTACATCGACTAAGCGGTCTTGCTATTGACTTTTACCTCAACTTTCACCCACGTACCTTCCAGATAAACAATCTAAGATGGCATTTGTTCATATCTCGCAGGTTCTAAGGGCCTGATTCACAGAACTAACTTAAGACAAAATCCTAAACTTAGTACCATTTTGGAATTCACAGAAGGCACTTACTCATTTTGGTATTCACAGAAGGCACTTACTCATTTTGGTATTCACAGAAGGCACTTACTCATTTCGGTATTCACAGAAGTTAGGAGTCCTAACTTTAGGACTCCTAAATGCCTCCTGTGAATACCAAAAGTCTTAAAATCAGGATTTTTCTCAGTTTAGTAGTAGTAAAGTTATAGAGTAGAAGGTAGCACGTTATTAGCAAGATCCCTTTGAAGAATGATGTCCCTATTTATTAGTAGCTTGTCATACTGCAGCAATTTTAGCAGACAATGTAATTTACAGTTATTCTCAAATTAGCTCAGTCTACAAGTGCTCGAAGAGATTAAAAAATAAAGATGCTGTACTGAGCCAAGCACTCGTACTTCAGAAATAAGCTCAATAATGGCAAGAACCAGCTAAAAGGACTATTTAACATACTAAAACAATGTTCTTCTACTCCTAAATACCAACCAGGGAAATCCATATTTGATAAATGTTCTTCATAAATATTATCCCCAACCTCAGGAAAGAAATTTACATTGCTCTTACCACAACTGAACCAATGCAAACTTTCACTAAAACAAACTTTGAATCCATTATATAAATTTCAACCCAATTTCTCAGCAAAACTTGAAAAAAAATAATCTCTGAAATAGACCATCACACCATACGGATGACCCTATACATACTCCCAAGGCTGAAGAATTTAGGGATGCCATTTAACAAATATGGTTAACCCATATAAATACTTCCCTCCAGTACGGTTCTTTGATTAACTGACTCTATTAAAACTGGAAAAGTAAGACCTCTTCTGAAGAAGGTAAGAGCTGATCTCTCAAAGACAGAAATCATCTGAACAATATTCAGTCTTCCCTTTCTAGCAAAGTTGCTTGAAAAATGTTACCTTCATGACTAAATTATCACATTAACAAAAATCTAATTCTGCGCACATATCAGTCAGGCATCGGAGCCGTGAAACCAGTCTTACCAAAATAATGGACCACTCCCTCAAACTCTTCAATCAAGGGAAAAGTTATATTCATCCTACTAGACCTCTCTAAGGCATTTGATACAACTGACCACAACACTCTATTAACCATCCTTTAAAAACACCCTGTTCTGAGTTGGTTACAACTCTAACTTTCAAACTGATTCCAGCAGGTCCAAATAAGCAACTTGAATTCTTAACTTACCCACCCACCATTTGGAGTACCCCAAGGCTCTGTCCTTGCAGCCATCATTTTTAAACCATATCTAGAGCATCTGGGAGATTTTTTTACAAAAACAGAGGGTCACATTCCATCAATATGCTGATGGCTCACACACTTAAATGCAAATGGATAGCCCTGACTGCCTCTCAGGACTAATCTGCTGTTTCTGTGATATTCAGTGTTGGATGGATGGCCCAAACAAGCGGAATTCCTTATACTCTTACCCAAACCAAGGAACTATCAAGAGATTGGATTAGGAAAATAAATGGCAGAGGCATCTGCCTCAAAATTATTACCTTGCAAAATCCCTA
The DNA here is from genome assembly GCF_964263255.1 of Lissotriton vulgaris. Classification (NCBI taxonomy): domain Eukaryota; kingdom Metazoa; phylum Chordata; class Amphibia; order Caudata; family Salamandridae; genus Lissotriton; species Lissotriton vulgaris. The sequence goes on along the minus strand of NC_141691.1, from coordinate 1,970,809,006 downwards.
GCTGTATTACTGGACTCAGATCAGCCTAGACTCGCCCATCAAGGCAACTGAAAATACGCGAACCACCACCACAAGCTTTTAAGAAACATCAGACAATGTGTTCCAAAATCTGACCTCAAAATTCTTTTGCAAGCCCTAGTCATCTTTAAAATTGAGTTCAGCAACTCTCTGCTGACCAGTCTACACTAATCCGGACTTACACCTTTGATAGTGCATTGCCGTCTGCTGCCTGACACCTTGATGGAAAAAGAATATTTGACTGCAGCACTGCTGTTCTCTCCTCACTATACTCGCTACCCCTAAAAGTACTTATAGGACCACCGGTATCACATAATAGGCCATTCACTTGAAAACACTCTCATCTACCCAAAACACTTAGGGCTATATATTTGGACTATATTTATGGAAAAGTAATGCAACACAGCTCAGCAAGTCAACTTGCTGCGCTCCAATACAGGGAAAGGGCAGGAATACGTCATATTTATTACAACACTGGGCATTTCTGTCCTTTCCCTAGCACTGGGGTACAATGGGCGCGTTCCATAGTGCAAGGGCGCCTGCATTGCATGCAGGATTGTTTTTTGCAGGATGGGACACCTTCATGCGCAGAATCAATCTCTTGAGGCATTTTACTCTTTCTATAGGTGCTGCAGGTTGCAGCACACATAGAAAGAGGAAATAACAAGGATACATGAAAATATTACTCCTTATTGCACCGCACCTGAGAAGGCATTTTGCACATTCCAAGGTCTACCAGCAATGTAAATCTGGGAATGTTTCAAAATCCATGGGAGCCACTCTTGGCCTTGCTCGGCTTGATAAATTGCAATTTCGGGTTTGCTTTGAGCATTCACCATGTTGCGTAGTGCAAATGTGACGCAAATCCCCAATAAATATGCCCTTACCATTTGGCTAGTGGAGCTAAAAACCCAAGAGATCAGCCATCTCTTTACTTACATTCACCAAAATTCAAGTAATCCTCCACACTAAAACATGCCTTTTCATGGGATGTGCCCAAATCTGCAACTCACATCCCACGACCTATGAAAAGCTCCATCTTTTGCTCAGTTTAACCAAGCCTAAAACAGCTTCTGCTAGACATTGGAAGCTATCCCAAAAGATGAATCAACAGAATCAATCAATGAAATGCACATTTAATTCAATGTTACCTTTTTTGCATGCATAATTCTGCCGAGTACAATATAATACCTCTACTAGATGATGATCTAATCACAGACTTTTACTGCTTCCTTGGATTCACTTCTATATTGTAAATCACTCTGACACCCACACTGGGTTAAGAAGCGCTATATACAAAACACAAATATATGTGTATATGTGAGCCTACCTGTATTTTTAGAAGACATTGTAAAAGATGTGTCAAATATTCTAGCATAAAAGATATGCATCCAGACTCATAGTACTGAATTCACAAAAGTAACTTAAACTTTTGAGTATGTTTAAACTTTTGAGTAAGTTTATTACTTTTTTGTTTTCACAAATTCCAAGTGTAAGTCACTTCTTTAAACAAGCATTGGAAATGCAATAGGACTCGCATTAGGAAAGTTTGAGCTATTGGTCTTATAAATGATTTTTTTGTTATTTATGTGTTATATTTTAAAATAGCTAAATTATTAGCTTGGTCATTTACAATGCCAATAGTTATAACTTTTGCAAATGTGACACCTATAGCATTTGTAATGCAACATGTTTTGTATTTACGTGACTTAGATGTATTGATATTACAAATGACAATGGCTTTTAATTTTTTTAAGTAATTAATAATTAAATAATTTATTTAATTTGTAATGGCAATAGCTTAAACTTTTGTAAATAACTTTTGTGAAGATTATGTTCAGTGTTTTTTATTGTGACGAAAATCCAAGAACAGAAGTGAAATATTAACATTTTTTGTGATTTGTAATAAAGCGTGAAAGCTTGAAAACAGCTTGAAACATTGAAAGAACATATTTGAACCAGTGATGCTGTGGTTGCGCTGAGTCATGCTGTGGTTACGCTGAGTCATGCTGTGGTTGCGCTGAGTCATGCTGTGGTTGCGCTGAGTCATGCTGTGGTTGCGCTGAGTCATGCTGTGGTTGCGCTGAGTCATGCTGTGGTTGCGCTGAGTCATGCTGTGGTTACGCTGAGTGGTGTCTGCATCGGTGTAGCTTAGTGGGTGCATTGGTGGAGATGTTTGGTGTGTGCATTGGTGAGCTTAGTTGGAGCATCGGTGGAGCTGTGTGGTGGGTGCATCGTTGGAGCTGTGGCATCGGTGAAGCTGTGTGGTGGGTGCATCGGTGTAGCTTAGTGGGTGCATTGGTGGAGATGTTTGGTGTGTGCATTGGTGAGCTTAGTTGGAGCATCGGTGGAGCTGTGTGGTGGGTGCATCGGTGCAGCTTAGTGGGTGCATTGGTGGAGCTTAGTTGGAGCACCGGTGGAGCTGTGCGGTGGGTGCATCGGTGGAGCTGTGCGGTGGGTGCATCGATGGAGCTGTGCGGTGAGTGCATCGATGGAGCTGTGTGGTGGGTGCATCGATGGAGCTGTGCGGTGGGTGCATCGATGGAGCTGTGCGGTGGGTGCATCGATGGAGCTGTGCGGTGGGGGCATTGGTGGAGCTGGTTGGTGGGTGCATCGGTGGAGCTGTGTGGTGGGTGCATCGGTGGAGCTGTGTGGTGGGGGCATCGGTGGAGCAGTGTGGTGGGGGCATCGGTGGAGCTGTGTGGTGGTTGCATCGGTGGAGCTGTGTGGTGGTTGCATCGGTGGAGCTGTGTGGTGGGTGCATCGGTGGAGCTGTGTGGTGGGGGCATCGGTGGAGCTGTGTGGTGGTTGCATCGGTTGAGCTGTGTGGTGGGGGCATCGGTGGAGCTGTGTCGGTGGAGCTGTGTGGTGGGGCATCGGTGGAGCTGGGTGGTGGGTGCATTGGTGGAGCTGTGTTGGTGGAGCTGTGTGGTGGTTGCATCAGTGGAGCTGTGTGGTGGGTGCATCGGTGGAGCTGGGTGGTGGGGGCATCGGTGGAGCTGGGTGGTGGGTGCATCGGTGGAGCTGTGTTGGTGGAGCTGTGTGGTGGTTGCATCAGTGGAGCTGTGTGGTGGGTGCATCGATGGAGCTGTGTGGTGGGGGCATCGGTGGAGCTGGGTGGTGGGTGCATCGGTGGAGCTGTGTGGTGGGTGCATCGGTGGAGCTGGGTGGTGGGGGCATCGGTGGAGCTGTGTGGTGGTTGCATCGGTGGAGCTGTGTGGTGGTTGCATCGGTGGAGCTGTGTGGTGGTTGCATCGGAGGAGCTGTGTGGTGGTTGCATCGGTGGAGCTGTGTGGTGGGTGCATCGGTGGAGCTGTGTGGTGGGTGCATCGGTGGAGCTTGTGGTGGGTGCATCGGTGGAGCTGTGTCGGTTGAGCTGTGTGGTGGGGGCATCGGTGGAGCTGTGTCGGTGGAGCTGTGTGGTGGGGCATCGGTGGAGCTGGGTGGTGGGTGCATCGGTGGAGCTGTGTTGGTGGAGCTGTGTGGTGGTTGCATCAGTGGAGCTGTGTGGTGGGTGCATCGGTGGAGCTGTGTGGTGGGTGCATCGGTGGAGCTGTGTGGTGGGTGCATCGGTGGAGTTGTGTGGTGGGTGCATCGGTGGAGCTGTGTGGTGGGTGCATCGGTGGAGCTGTGTGGTGGGTGCATCGGTGGAGCTGTGTGGTGGGTGCATCGGTGGAGCTGTGTGGTGGGTGCATCGGTGGAGCTGTGTGGTGGGTGCATCAGTGGAGCTGTGTGGTGGGTGCCTCGGTGGAGCTGTGTGGTGGGTGCCTCGGTGGAGCTGTGTGGTGTGTGCATCCATAGAGCTGTGCGGTGGGTGCATCGATGAAGCTGTGCGGTGGGTGCATCGGTGGAGCTGTGTGGTGGGTGCATCGGTGGAGCTGTGTGGTGGGGGCATCGGTGGAGCTGGGTGGTGGATGCATCGGTGGAGCGGTGTGGTGGATGCATTGGTGGAGCGTTGTGGTGGATGCATCGGTGGAGCTGTGTGGTGGGTGAATCGGTGGAGCGGTGTGGTGGGTGCATCGGTGGAGCTGTGTGGTGGGTGCATCGGTTGAGCTGTGTGGTGGGTGCATCAGTTGAGCTGTGTGGTGGGTGCATCGGTTGAGCTGTGTGGTGGGTGCATCGGTGGAGCTGTGTGGTGGGTGCATCGGTGGAGCTGTGTGGTGGGTGCATCGGTGGAGCTGTGTCGGTGGAGCTGTGTGGTGGGGCATCGGTGGAGCTGGGTGGTGGGTGCATCGGTGGAGCTGTGTTGGTGGAGCTGTGTGGTGGTTGCATCAGTGGAGCTGTGTGGTGGGTGCATCAGTGGAGCTGTGTGGTGGGTGCATCAGTGGAGCTGTGTGGTGGGTGCATCAGTGGAGCTGTGTGGTGGGTGCATCAGTGGAGCTGTGTGGTGGGTGCATCAGTGGAGCTGTGTGGTGGGTGCCTCGGTGGAGCTTTGTGGTGGGTGCATCGCTGGAGCTGTGTGGTGGGTGCATCGGTGGAGCTGTGTTGGTGGAGCTGTGTGGTGAGTGCATCGGTGGAGCTGTGTGGTGGGTGCATCGGTGGAGCTGTGTGGTGGGTGCATCGGTGGAGCTGTGTGGTGGGTGCCTCGGTGAAGCTGTGCGGTGGGTGCATCGATGGAGCTGTGTGGTGGTTGCATCGATGGAGCGGTGTGGTGGGTGCATCGATGTAGCTGTGTGGTGGGGGCATCGGTGGAGCTGTGTGGTGGGGGCATCGGTGGAGCTGTGTGGTGGTTGCATCGGTGGAGCTGTGTGGTGGGTGCATCGGTGGAGCTGTGTGGTGGGTGACTTGGTGGAGCTTTGTGGTGGGTGCCTCAGTGGAGCTGTGCGGTGGGTGCATCGGTGGAGCTGTGCGGTGGGTGCATCGATGGAGCTGTGTGGTGGGTGCATCGATGGAGCTGTGTGGTGGGTGCATCGATGGAGCTGTGTGGTGGGGGCATCGGTGGAGCTGTGTGGTGGGGCATCGGTGGAGCTGTGTGGTGGTTGCATCGGTGGAGCTGTGTGGTGGGTGCATCGGTGGAGCTGTGTGGTGGGTGCATCGGTGGAGCTGTGTGGTGGGTGCATCGGTGGAGCTGTATGGTGGGTGCCTCAGTGGAGCTGTGTGCTGGGTGCATCGGTGGAGCTGTGTGGTGGGTGCATCAGTGGAGCTGTGTCGGTTGAGCTGTGTGGTAGGTGCATCGGTGGAGCTGTGTTGGTGGAGCTGTGTGGTGGTTGCATCAGTGGAGCTGTGTGGTGGTTGCATCAGTGGAGCTGTGTGGTGGGTGCTTCGGTGGAGCTGTGTGGTGGGTGCATCTGTGGAGCTGTGTGGTAGGTGCATCTGTGGAGCTGTGTGGTGGGTGCATCGGTGGAGCTGTGTGGTGGGTGCCTCGGTGGAGCTGTGTGGTGGGTGCCTCGGTGGAGCTGTGTGGTGGGTGCCTTGGTGGAGCTGTGTGGTGGGTGCCTTGGTGGAGCTGTGTGGTGGGTGCCTCGGTGGAGCTGTGTGGTGGGTGCCTCGGTGGAGCTGTGTGGTGGGTGCCTCGGTGGAGTTGTGTGGTGGGTGCATCGGTGGAGCTTTGTGGTGGGTGCTTTGGTGGAGCTGTGTGGTGGGTGCATCAGTGGAGCTGTGTGGTGGGTGCATCGTTGGAGCTGTGGCATCGGTGAAGCTGTGTGGTGGGTGCATCAGTGGAGCTTAGTGAGTGCATTGGTGGATCTGTGTGGTGGGTGCATTGGTGGAGCTTAGTTGGAGCATCGGTGGAGCTGTGTGGTGGGTGCATTGGAGGAGCTGTGTAGTGGGTGCATCGGTGGAGCTGTGTGGTGGGTGCATCGGTGGAGCTGTGTGGTGGGTGCATCGGTGGAGCTGTGTGGTGGGTGCATTGGTGGAGCTGTGTGGTGGGTGCCTCTGTGGAGCTGTGTGGTGGGTGCATCGGTGGAGCTGTGTGGTGGGTGCATCGGTGGAGCTGTGTCGTTGGAGCTGTGTGCATCGGTGGAGCTGGGTGGTGGGTGCATCGGTGGAGCTGTGTAGGTGGAGCTGTGTGGTGGGTGCATCTGTTGAGCTGTGTGGTGGGTGCATCTGTGGAGCTGTGTGGTGGGTGCATCTGTGGAGCTGTGTGGTGGGTGCCTCGGTTATTTTCTTTCTATTTTGTAAAGGAGTCAGGTAAACGGAGCTACCAGGGAATATACAGCAACTACCTTTTTGCACTCTAGGATCAAAATGTACTATAAGGTGTCTGAAAGATGGCATGTTGACGCTATACAAAGGACAGGACCTATACTAATATCCAGCGAATAAAACATTTTTAAAAAGTCTCTTTAGCTTACAGGCTAGCTCAAGCCCGGCTCATTCCTCCTTCAGGGAGTCAAAAAGCTCTAAAATGTATAGACGCAATATGTAGGCACTACGGAAAATACCAATAAATAAACAAATAAATATATAAATGAAGAAATGTGTCTAGCTTGTAAACAATGCCGCGTGGCATATCTAGCTTTTCTTCAATCACTGCAGGCTATGCAAGTGATCGGACTTGACTGGAGGGCTACATGTTGGTGCTATACAAAGCACCGATACCTACAATAGTAATATAATATAGTATACCAAAAAGTGAGTACTTGCTGCTCTGGAACGTCTAAGTGTTCTGAAGTTTTCGAACGGCAAATTGTTAGCCCTATACCTAATAGGAGCACACATTTGAAGAAAATACATTTTGATGTCTCCACTGTGATAGTACAGCACTCTGCCTCTCTTACGCAACACTCACAGATCGCCACGTCAACACAGTCTGCGAGTTCCATTAGGGTGTGTGATAGAGGAAATATGTCGTTTTTTATTTGTAACACATTTAGATATAAGCCTGTATTTAGTGTACATTTCAAGCCAACAATCCAAGCCATTGTAGAAAAAAACAAGCAAAGTCTGCGCTGCACATTATCAGTCTGTCATATTTTGCTAAAGCACTGAAATTTATAAGCAGCAATGTGCAGGAGATGGTGTGGGGGCCTTGGGATTTTTAGATTAGGCAAACTGCAAGCCGTGAAGGGTGGCGAAGCCCTGAATTGCTTTGCACACAAAGGGAGGGAGCGGAGACGACCACCTCTGTTTGTGAGCATCTGAATAATAAAACACCGAGTCAGGGAAACCCTGGCACAGACTGTAAAACTGAAGCCCTGATGGCGAAAGATGGGAGTCAGCAATTGAGAAAACAAATTAAACAGGTTGTAAAAGGAGACTGAAAGTACGGCCGGCTGGCCGTGAATAATTAGGGGGTGAGAAATGCGCTGGGAGGGCTGCCTTTGATGTGGTAATGCGAGGCAGGCAGGCAGGCGGCTGGTGACATTGTGCACGCGCTTTTTAGGGCTTGCGCTTGCGCAATGACCTAAAAAGCACATGCACTTCAAGAAATCGCCAGTGGAATCGCCAGTGGTAGTTAAAGTCTGGATAAACCATAATAGAGATTCGCCAGCGATGCGCAGAAGCGCATCAGCAGCCGAGCCCTAAAAAGTAGCAAGTCCAGCTCTACACATAGTCGAGAAACAGCATTTACAACGGAGCATGAGCCATGCATGCTGTTAGATCACATGCATTACAACATGCCTTAGGGAAAGTGGCGTTGGACTTCAAAGTCCAATGCTTTCCCTACTGTTGCCCAGACTGGAGTTGGAATATACCTTTATATCTCTACAAAGTCCAACATTTTCCCTTAGGCATGTTGTTGTAAGGATATGCGCTGTAAAGGAATGAACGGTAAAGACTCATTCGTTGTAATTGCCCGAAATGTAATGGCATGCGTGGTTCTGAACAACAATACACATGGTCAACCACTGGCATTGCAATACTCTCCTATAGAAAAAAATGGAGGTAGTGACTTAAAATAAAACTCCATTGGAAATAATTTAAAATTAAAATTAAATTACTTATAATGGTTAAAGATATAAGTACATATACCATAACATTGAAAACGTTTGTGAATACCAAAAAAGAATAAACTTACTCCAAAGTGTAAATTACCTTTATCAATGAAACCCTCAATCTCTTAGATCTCAATTGAATGTGATCTTTTTCTTATAACTAAGTTGGAATGTATCTGTAGTAACTTAGTCCAGACATGTAGAGGAACTTTAGATGTTTATTTGTAGTTGTTACAAGTCATCCAGTTAAATCCAATACAATTTCTCATTCGAAATTTTATAGATTTTCAAGGATATCTCCCCTTTATAGTTTACAAATCTGCTATTTCTTACTTAACTCATTCAGTCTTACCATCTATCTTTATTCTTTGGTTATGTGCTTGTTCTATCAAGTGTTTCATCATCCTACTATAACTTTATTTTAAGTGAGTTTCACTTCCAAATCTTCTACAGAACAATACTGACTCCTGAACTCCCAGGTATCACACCATTAGCAATGAAGAGTTAATGTGTAACTGCGTTCCAGCAATTCGAACATTCTTTTTTTGTACATCTCTCTGATTTTCTTGTTTATAGCTCCAAATGTGTTCGAAAGTAGAACAGTTCTTAGTTTTTAAACGCTAAAGCACAATCAGAACATTTTAATTTTACAAATCTATCAGTAACACAATGTTTCATCAATCCACTGCATTGATTGTATTGAAAGAATTCCTTCCTTCGCCTGATGACATGATTTCCACGAGCAAGGATGGGGTAAATGAATGAGTGGTATCTTGAGAAAATTGGCATCTTACCTCCAGAACCCATGGCTCATCTCTCCCCTGCCAAATATAAACAAAATACACTTGTCATTAGAGTTACCACCTTTCTCGGAAGAAGCAATGCCTGGCTTTTGTGTATGTTTTGAGATTCTGCAACTGGTACTGGAATAAGAGTTGCATAAAACCTTCTGACTCCTTATTTTACCCAGAAATGTTAACTCTCTGTGCTTTAAAAACAAGTAGGCATAGTGTAGACAGAATGAGCCATTTTTGACATGTTTTCATCTTCTATTTGTTGCTTTCAGTTTATATTTCAAAGGGGAGACAATACTGTATTTGAATGATTTTCATGATTTGTATGCTTGTCTTGGCATGAAAGTGACAGCCAGGCTGGCAAAGAGCTTCTCAATTGGCTGTCTGACTCACTCCCCCATGTTTCATTGTAGTGCCCTCTCCACATTAATACAGAATTAAAATCCTGTATGCCACGACTTACTACCCTCGATAACACCTCTTCCACACCGCACCTCAATATATATTTTCAAAAAGGGATGCCTGATGTCTTGCCACCTTCCATCACAATGCTCGCAACGCCCTCCCTCAGCCTACATCAGTGTTAAAATTAAGCAATACCTGGCATCCTGTCAGCTGTGCATCCCCCCCCCCCCCCCCCCCCCACTGCGCATCCCCTCCAACCTCCTAACCGGAAGCCGCACGCTCTGTTCTCCGAGTGTCTCATCCACACTGACAGCAGCTTTTCATTTCTTTGTCCTCATAACACCATAGCTACTGCGGATTCGGGCTATGTTATATCCGGATATTAGGGCCATCAGCCTACGGCATTTGCAATGGTCCCAGCGCTCTTTTATTGGCTGAAGACCAGTTTCCATGCACTTTGTAAGAGCTGCAGTCAATGAAGGTCCATAGTGGATAGGAAAGACAGTGGTTGGCTCTGGGTGGCAGCCGTGGGTGCATGGCTGATGAGCCTCAGTCAGAGCATGGGCTATGGCCTGGTGTTCTGCTGCTCTGATGCCTGAGATGTCAGAGGAGACAGATTTCTAAGCTGTCTGTGTACCTGAGAATGGCTTCCTGTGCAAGGCATACAGAATGATTGTGTTCTGACATTAGAACCTGCTTGTAATAAGAAAGGGGTTTGTATAGGATCTTCCACACACTATACACTAATTCTTGGGAGCACACCAAACTCCATTACCTATTCACTGGTGCTGTCTAGGTTGTGTGTCAATTTAGCCACACAAAGAGGCTGCTTTTGTTGGGTGAGTGGTTGAGATCCACCAGAGGTCTCCCGCTAGCAATCCACCTACAGGTTGAAATCCTGAGCTCAACCCGCGTGTCAGCACAAAGGACATACAGGCTGTGATATCCCAATCTTCCTTTTTGAGCGAGTGAGCTAAGATGTCAGCGGCGGCCCGTGCGGGTAAGAGCAGCGGGGCCAGGTTGGGGGAGGGGGGGGGGGATTTGAGAGACGACCACAAGGGAAAATTACATAAATAATTAATTTGCCCTTGTCTTCTTCGGTCAAAATCCCCCTCAAACCCAGCCTCACCGCTCTTACCTGCACAGGACGCTGCTTAAGATGTAGTAAATTGCGTGTGCAAGCGCTATATATGCCCAGGGACAGGCAAGGACGACAATTCACCAAAATGGCAGAACTTCACATGCCCCTTGACCTTCACTTTCACTCACACATATTTATGCTTTTACATACACATGCACACCCATTCACACACCCTCACATAAACACACTCAAAATTACAAGCACGCACACAACATACATACATTTAAAAGCATTTGTTTTTACTTACCTTAGCTGCCAGAGAAAGTCTCATTCCAGTTATTTGTACTTCATTTTTTATTAAACAAATAGCGAATAATGTAATATTATTCATTATAAGAATAATAAAAAAATTACAAAAAACGAGGTGAGTGAAGCCCACACTGACATCCATAAGGAAGAGCTGCTTCTGTTTCTGCCACTGATTTTGCCAATGCTGACACTATGAGTCGCAAAGGCAGTGCCAGGGGTCACAAGGGGCATGCCAGGGGTCACAGCAGCGAACTCTGGGGAACCCTAAATGATGTCCATGGGGACAGGGTTGTAACACTAGCAAGCCACGGTATCACCTGTGGTGTGTGGCGGAAGGTACCCAGAGAGGGCATATTCAGCCCAGAGCCACAGAGTATTTATGATGCTGAGCAGATCTTGGCATTCTGCAGGACGGCCCCATCATTTTGCATTGCACCGATGCTCAGGGAGATAGTGGAAGTTCGAAACACAGGCTAGAATGAATGGGTGGCAATCCCTGGTGGAATGTGTTAGAGACATTGGGGGGGATTTACTAAAATGTTATGCCATGCTTGCATCGCAAAAGTGACGCAAATTGGTGCTAAACTTGTTTAGTGCTGGAAATAACTTGAAAGTAATGCAAAGCAGCACCTTAGTGCCAAAGGAGCGGACCATGGGTGGAGCATTGGCATCTCCATGCAAACACTCAAAGTTTCTGATGCTAAAACCAATTTACTAAACAAAGTAGACAGGGTTTAGCATCAGAAAACTGTGCACTTTTAAACTAAAGCCAGAAAAGGATGGAGAAATAAAAGCCTTTCTCCTTCCTTTTCTGGATTTGAACATGTGTGCTGCACTTTACAGCACATATACAAAGAGGGAAAAGGGCTAAAGTCAGTCTACATGGTATTTTGTACTGGAAGGCTATCCTTACAAAACAAAACCTATGCTAGACTCACTGAGACACCCTTGCACCATGGCGCAAAGGTGTGTCTGTGGTGCACAGCAGATCATTTCATCGCCGGCGCTAGGGAGAGGGGAGTAGAGTGTCTCATTTTAGGAAATGTGGTGCTCTCCTGCTCTCTCTGCTTAGGAACTTAGTAAATATGGCCCATTGTGTTTTATCATCTGTTCTTGTAGTAGAGAAGCTCATTTCTTTTACAGACTGGTGGTCACTTTGTTGCACAGGCGATTAGAATGGAATAGTGAAATTATGTGCTTGCCAAGTATCACTGATAGCACATCAGCACTGCAGGTGACATCAGATTGCCCTTAAAGCAGAGATATTCAGTCTGTAGGGTGAGCAGCCCCTGGGTGGGAGCCATTAATTGATCTCAGAGGAGGTATCAAGCTTTTGTCAAGCAGAGCATGTATCCCTTTGTAAAGAGAGACAACAACATGTTGAAAACAGTGCTGAGCTTTTAGTGAAGGAAGCAAATGGCAGTGAGTCACTGTGTAATGGGGCTTCAGTCAGGGGCAGCTCCTACGCTACGGTGTTGCCCCACTGCTTGCAGAGCAGAAAATAGGAAAATGATAATGACCCTGTCATTATCATTTTAGTTTTCTTCGCTACGGGGGTCAGGCTGTCTGGGGTCACGGGATGGAGTGTTTTGCACACTCCAAGTGCGCACTTTGCATGGACCCCACCAGACTGTAATGCATAGACTGTTGAGGAACATGCAAAGGACCCCAGTTCCCGTCTGAGCACCGAATCATGGTGCTCAGACCAATCACAATGCTGCATTGCTATGGGAATACTAGAAGCTTTTTGGTTCAGATATCGCCTAGAAGAGAAGCAGCGAGACAGGTTTAAAAGGTACGTTTTTTTAGAATATATATTCCCCCCCCCCCCCCCATAGCCTATACCCCACGCCTCACCTCCCCCATTCCCTGACAACCGCCACTGGCATCAGTAACATCTTTTGTCACTCATGCAATGTCTTGGAGTAGGTGCCATGGGATGTGTGGACAAATAGCCCCAAAGTCCCCTTCTAGGACGAGGTAACAGCTTTGTATGAAAAAAAAGAAACTGGCCATGTGGGCATAACCGGGAAAACTAGCTATGGAAGAGATAATTGCCATGGAGCATTTAGCTCAAGAGAGGAGCCTTAAGGAGCTGGACATCAAGGCCAGACAGACAGAGCCCACCAGTGATGGTGGCAGCATTTCTTCAGTGCTCTCTGGAGACGAGTGTCCATTTTTCCAAAGGTCTAGTGCTTGACTTTGCTGTGAGAGATGATATTGACAAGTGGTTTGAGGATTATGAGATTGCCTTACAGATACACAATATCCCTGTGAAGGGTGGGAGGGCAATTCCGTGGAGGTATATCCCTAGCGAAGGGAGGGGCACCCTACCGGCCTTAGAGAAGGGAGACAGGATGAGGTATCCCTCATGAAGGAAGCCCTTGTCAGGAAATATGGCCTTACCCAGAGAAGTACAGGCAGAAGTTCAGGGACAGCCAGAAGCTGCCCTAGCAGTCCCAGATGGGCGTCGGGGATTCCTTTTGCAAGGCACTGGATGGTTGGTTGAAGGGCAGTGAGGTGAATTACAAAGGGATGTACGATCTGTTTGCAAGACAGTGCATGTTCAGAATTTGTTTTCCAGAGCTGCACCAATACTTGATTGAAAGAAAGCTCACTGACCCCAGGGAGCTTGCAAAGCAGGGGGAACACTGGCTCGACACCAGGATCTTAAAGAAAATATCTGGGGAGTCATTGCAAAACTGGGCAGGTTACCCATCAGAAGAAAGAGGGCTGGGACAAACATAAAAACAAAGGGCCCCAAACTAGTACCATGAGTCAGGACTCCCATCCCCCAACTGAGAAAAAGAAAAGATAGTTCCCTGACCTTAAGTCTTCAGGGAAGACAACCACCAAATGCTATGAGTGCCTGAGTGTTAACAGAAGGGGCACTTCATGGGAGATGCCAAGTATCCCAAGCTAGCACAGACCCCCACCTGTGGACAGTCACTGGGATTGGCTAGTGTAGCGCTTGGGAAGGAGACTGTCCCAGTTAGTAGGGTGGACAGTATATAGGTTACTCTAATGTCCCTGCATGACGGAGAGATGGTGCTGAGAACTCACATGTCTAGTAACATTACGAAATACAGGCAGTGAGTCACCATCAATGGGCACAGGGTGGAGCATAACAACTTTTAGATGTCATCTGGTGACCTCAGAGGAGGTAGTCCCTATTGTATTCCGCCAAGTTGTAGCAGCTGACAACCACAATAGTTACTATCTAGTGGCTCAGGGTCTCTTTTAGTGAGGGGGGTCTCAGGATCTTTGAGGGTAGCTGTGAGTCAAGCCATGACTGTGGATTGTCTGCTTGGCAATGACATGCAACACTCCATCTGGAATGAGGTGGAGCTCAGGTCGTACTTGGAGATGAAAGGGTTGCCTGAGTGAGTGTGCCTCACCACATGGTTTATTGCAGCTCGAGAGGGTAGTCAGGAGGACCAGGAACCTGGAAGAATGGCCCAGGTGCCTATCAAGAAGAGGAAGGGCAAGGGGTGAGTGAAACCCACTCCTGAAACTACCAAGGTCTGGGAGGTGGCTGAACTTGAGGGAGGCACCCCGGAACCTACAGTGGAAAATGTTGCCGTCCTGGGGAACCTACCTGAAGTGGCCAACTACCTGAAGTGGCTCCACCAGGGAGGAGTTTTGCAAAGCACTGAGGGAATACCGTACTCTTGTGGGCCTATGGCAGCAGGCGAGGCCCAGGCATGGGCCTCAAATGAGGATAGCCTCAATGGCTTTCTGTAGGTCCTGCCATACTTCCAGGCCAGTGGCAAGTCAGGAGGGAAGTGCAAGACTCTCCTGCAACTGTTTCCCATCATTGGTACCTCCTTTGAAAGAGTGGAAATCAATCTGGATCCCAAGACAGCCATGGGCAACCGGTCTTGGTGGACCATGCCACCCTTTACCCGGACGCTATCCCGCTGAGAACAGTGACTGTGCCTGCAGTGGCCAGGGCACTGAAAGAGATCTTTAACTGTTTAGAATTCTCCAAGTAGACGGTGTTAGACCATAGTACCAACTTCATGCCGGGTATATGAAGGCCATGTGGAAGGTTAACCTACAAGTTCTCCACTCCTTACCACCCCCAAACTAAATGGGCTTGTTGAGAGGTTCAACAGGACATTAAATCGTATGATAATAGGCCTATCTGATCCCATGCAGCGGATGTGGGATGTGCTCATGCCATGTGTGTTATTTGCCTACATGGAGGTATCACAGAGGGGGAGTGGCTTCAGCCCCTTTGAACTTCTCAACGGGCACCCGGTGAGATGACCTCTCAGTCTGTTGAAGGAGGGCCACCCAGGAATTGGTCAGCTACATGTTGGCAGTCCGTAACTAGATGAAGCTCTTCTGAAAACAAGTGCAGGAAAATCTAGAAGCCAGTCTGGAGGACATACAACAGTGTTACGACCAGAATGGTATTCTGGTCAAGTTTCAACCTGGTCAAAAAGTGTGCGCTATGGACCCTGTGGAGCACAGAACTCTACAAGACTGCTGGTCTGGGCTGCATGAAGTGAAGGAGCTTTAGGGTGATGTCACCTACTTGGTGGACCTCAAGACTACCAGGACCCCTTTACGGGTGTTCCATGTCAATCACCTCAAACCCCCCTTCAACAGGTCAGAGTTGACTATGCTCCTGTTCACTGATTAAGGGGTGGAAGAGGAGAGTGAACCTCTCCCCAAACCTAATTTCTTCTAAGGAGCAGGATCGGTCAGTGAAGGGTGTCAGCCTCTCCTTACCCTGACCCTAGAACAACAGAGAGGCTGCTGCCAGCTGTTGGGGCGGTTCGCCTTCCTCTTCTCCTTTATCCTAGTACTCACTATATGGTGTTTCTATGATATTGACACTGGGAACAGCATGCCTGTGAACAGTAAAATCTATAGGCTATCTGATAAGGTGAGAGACAGTATTAAGGAGGAGGAGGTGTGAAGAGTAAGATCTATAGGATGTTTGATAAGGTGAGAGCCAGCATTATTGAGGAGGTATTTAAGTAGCTGGAGTTAGGAGTTACTAAGCCTGTAAACAGTCCTTGTTCCCCAAGGATTCCCCTACAGTTGCCACTCCATTCATAGGTTCTGTGTGGATTACCGTGGGCTCAATGCAGTCACCCAGACTGATGCACACCCCATCCCCAGAGCTGACGAGCTCATGGATCAGCTAGGAGCTACATTTATTGTCTTGCTACTGACAGCAGTTTGCCTAGCCCGAGGGGGTAAAAGAGATGTCTGCATTCTCAGATGGGTCCTTCTAGTTCCGGGTAATGCCCCGTGGTTGCAGAACGCACCTACCTCCTTCCAGAGGTTTGTCAACCAACAAACCAGACAGTTTTCAGTGCAGCCTATCTGGACAACATTACGATCTTTGGTACTAGCTGGGACGACCATTTGTGCCACCTCAGAGTAGTGCTTCAGGGTCTGCAGAGACCAGGCATGTAAGTGCCAGATAGGATAGGTGCCAGTGGTCTACTTGAGTCACCAATAGGGAAGAGGAAATGTGCAGCCCCTCTGGACCAAAAGTAAAACCATTCTGGCTTGGGAACCCCCCTAAGACCCAGACAGAGGTGAGAGCTTTCGTTTGCCTCATCAGCTAATACAGGAGATTTGTCAAGGGGTATGCCCCATTTTTGCACTCTTGAAAGAGCTGACTTCGAAGAAGCAGCCCTGTCAGGTGATCTGGGCAGAGGTGTGCCAGAAACCTATTGACGATTTACAAAAGGAGGTGGTGATGAACAGAGTGTCTGAATTGAGCAGACCACTCTTACCCAGTCCAAAGATCAGGGCTTGATCCATCACCGTTATTTATCTCACTGCCCCATCCCAGCTCAGAACCTGGCTATATGCAAATCAGTCTGTCCCTGGCCCAGTGCATCATGGGAACAGGGCAGACTAAACTACCAAGCCAATTCTTTACCAGAAAGGAGACAAGCTGCCGGGGACCGGTTTCTGGCATTTCAGCCTCTTCGGCCCGGCTTGCTTGAATCCTGATGGAGCAGTGAGAAAGGGACTCATGTCTGAGTATACCCTGCCACACCTATAGTGGCCAAAATCGATTTACAAAAGGAGGTGGTGATGAACAGAGTGTCTGAATTGAGCAGACCACTCTTACCCAGTCCAAAGATCAGGGCTTGATCCATCACCGTTATTTATCTCACTGCCCCATCCCAGCTCAGAACCTGGCTATATGCAAATCAGTCTGTCCCTGGCCCAGTGCATCATGGGAACAGGGCAGACTAAACTACCAAGCCAATTCTTTACCAGAAAGGAGACAAGCTACCGGGGACCGGTTTCTGGCATTTCAGCCTCTTCGGCCCGGCTTGCTTGAATCCTGATGGAGCAGTGAGAAAGGGACTCATGTCTGAGTATACCCTGCCACACCTATAGTGGCCAAAATCGATTTACAAAAGGAGGTGGTGATGAACAGAGTGTCTGAATTGAGCAGACCACTCTTACCCAGTCCAAAGATCAGGGCTTGATCCATCACCGTTATTTATCTCACTGCCCCATCCCAGCTCAGAACCTGGCTATATGCAAATCAGTCTGTCCCTGGCCCAGTGCATCATGGGACCAGGGCAGACTAAACTACCAAGCCAATTCTTTACCAGAAAGGAGACAAGCTACCGGGGACCGGTTTCTGGCATTTCAGCCTCTTCGGCCCGGCTTGCTTGAATCCTGATGGAGCAGTGAGAAAGGGACTCATGTCTGAGTATACCCTGCCACACCTATAGTGGCCAAAATCGATTTACAAAAGGAGGTGGTGATGAACAGAGTGTCTGAATTGAGCAGACCACTCTTACCCAGTCCAAAGATCAGGGCTTGATCCATCACCGTTATTTATCTCACTGCCCCATCCCAGCTCAGAACCTGGCTATATGCAAATCAGTCTGTCCCTGGCCCAGTGCATCATGGGAACAGGGCAGACTAAACTACCAAGCCAATTCTTTACCAGAAAGGAGACAAGCTACCGGGGACCGGTTTCTGGCATTTCAGCCTCTTCGGCCCGGCTTGCTTGAATCCTGATGGAGCAGTGAGAAAGGGACTCATGTCTGAGTATACCCTGCCACACCTATAGTGGCCAAAATCGATTTACAAAAGGAGGTGGTGATGAACAGAGTGTCTGAATTGAGCAGACCACTCTTACCCAGTCCAAAGATCAGGGCTTGATCCATCACCGTTATTTATCTCACTGCCCCATCCCAGCTCAGAACCTGGCTATATGCAAATCAGTCTGTCCCTGGCCCAGTGCAACATGGCAGACTAAACTACCAAGCCAATTCTTTACCAGAAAGGAGACAAGCTACCGGGGACCGGTTTCTGGCATTTCAGCCTCTTCGGCCCGGCTTGCTTGAATCCTGATGGAGCAGTGAGAAAGGGACTCATGTCTGAGTATACCCTGCCACACCTATAGTGGCCAAAATCGATTTACAAAAGGAGGTGGTGATGAACACCCCTTGTTGTAAATATTTTTGAGAAACCTATTGACACCATGAAGTTGGCCATGTGCCAGCACCCATGATTAAGGCTCCTGACTTCTCCCAATAATTAATTGTGAAGACTGATGCCTCAGAGCATGGCATAGGGGCTGTGCGCTCACAGCTAAATGAAGAGAGCCTGGATCAACTTGTAGCCTTCATCAGTAGGAGACTACTTCTCCGGAGAGGTGGAGTGCAATAAAGAGGGACGCCTTTGCAGTGGTCTGGGTGCTGAAAAGCTGAGACCATACCAGTTTGGTGCTCACTTCTGGGATTAGACAGACCCCAGTCCCATCAGATGGTTAATGCAGATGAGATTACACAATCCCAAAGTGTTGAGGTGGTCCATCTCCATATCGGGAAAGGACTTTATGGTGAAACACCATCCTGGAACAGACCACTCCAATGTCGATGGCCTCTCTATGTTCTCTATGTTCTTCTGCCTTAGCGAAAAGAACTTCCAAGGGGTTGGGTAGTTCTCTTAATTTTCAGCTGGGGAACATACGTGTTAGACCTAGCATCCTTTGTGTTGTTTCCCCTAAGTTTTTTCCTTCAGATTTCCTGTTTTTGTTGAATTAATTTTTGCTGACCTTAGGACTCTGCACACTTTACCACTGCTAACCAATACTAAAGTGCTTGTGCTCACTGCTTAAAGCATGGCAACATTGGCCTATCCCCAACTGGCAAATTAAATGCCCTCTGTAAATACATCTTAGGTCTGCCACTGAAGAGCATGTATATGCAGTTTTTAACTACCATTTTGACATAGCAAAATGAACATTTTGTGAGGCCCAAACCTCATTTTTTAATAAATGATAGTCACTTGTAGGGTAGGCTCTTGGCAGCCCAGTGGGCAACTTGCAATACATTTAAAAAGTAGGAAATGTACTTTTAAATTTCATGGGCCTTATTTATGAGGCCCCTTGTTTCGCGGGAACATCACTTTTTGTGACGTTCCGTGGCTCAGGCGCCTGCTCCATATTTTAGAGGCACAACAAAGCCATTTTTTTGACTTAATGCTGTCTCCTAAATATCATTCCCTTTAATACAGTTATCTGCATTAAGGGGGCACGAATGGGTGTTGCTGGGCCTGTTCCCAGCAACATCCATGGCTATTTGACACTGCCCCAGATTTATGAGAAATCGTAAATCTGAGGCAGCACCAAAAACTTACGCCTCCCCGGAGGCACAACAAGGAGAAATTTTGTTATTTTTCTCACTTTCCTTTTTAGGTCTCGGCTAGCGTAGGCTGTGCTTGCGCAGTCTCGCTGGCGAGATTTTATGTCTTCTAGTACGGAGGCAAGCGAGCCAGCTCTTCTCCATTGGCTGGCTTCCTAAACGGCCGCCAGCCATTGGAGAAGAGCTTTGCCTGTCACTCTAAGCCCCGTCCGTTTCAGATTGAGGGGCATGTTTTTTGCTGTCCTTTCTCTCCGTGACGTCTTCAGTCACTCAACAAAAAACTTGCCCCCCAGTCTGAAAAGGACGGGGCTCACAGACTCCTGCGTGAGCCTACCCAATGCTTGTTCTCCTAGGAGTTGGTAGTCTGGCGAGACAGGTTTCTAAACCTAGAAAGATTGTTGCCTTCTGTTTTTGTTTACTATGTAAAAGAAGCTGAAAAGAACTTCAGAGTTTCAATTGTTTTATAGACTTAATTAAAATACGTATCGTGAATCGGTAAAAGCATAACAAATATTTTTCCCGTCAACCCAGCTGAGCCACTTTGACTAATGCTGCAAGCATTTCAGACACGTTAGTCTGTTAAACGTTGGGAATCATTCAAGTCTTTTTGAACCAAAGCCGCTCAATGTCTATAATTAATGGCAGGAAAGTTTGCTTAATTCATTTTTTGGTAGCACAATAACATGGGCCCCTAATAGCCTTCAGGAATTTTTGTGGGTTCTTGTATGCGCTATATAAAACTTTATAAATAAATAAATAAACTGCGAACATCGCGTTATCAACAGATAATATCATGAAAAAATGAGTGATTCTGCCGTAAGACATACAGTTAAAACCATTACTTGATTTCCCTTCAGAAACCTGCTTCAACACGTATGGAATGGTCGTATTCACTAAGAAACCACCACGAACTAGACTTGCTGCGTGCTCCAGTAGTGAACAACAAAGAGAAAAATGGAATAGCCTCAAGCAACATCTGTTCAGTAGGGCAATAAGTGCTGATGAGATTAAGATTCTAAAATATTGTTTTATGTTACACCTTTCTAGCACTGACCAAGTCCTGGTCCTGAGGAGAACCCTAGAAATCATGAAGGGTTTGAAACGCGTTGACCAATCTGGTTGGAGGAAGATACTATTCGAACAGACTAGCATAAATTAGGAAACACTGCAAAGCGCCTGTTCTTGCACTACTTAAGCCCGACTAGCCCACACTGGCAAGATGTACAACATGATTGATGCCTAAATGAAAATTCCACTATGTGCTTTGTTCTTAGAGTGAAGGACTGACCTACTTCATAATTGTTGTGTTTTTTATTTAAATGTGAATGCTTTTGTATGCTCAACCAGTATTGTTCAATGTACATATGTAAAATACAAAAAAAAGGTGCCCTTCTAAGAAAGACATGCTATGAATGTTCATAATCGTTTCTAAAAGAAAACAAATGAATGTGAAATAAATCACTAAGGCCACTATAATTGTAAATGTGGTTTTGTAGCGAAATATTTTAACCCCTTGGCCGCGTCCGGAATTCCGCTCCTGTGCACCACATTCCGATCGCGGGTGTGGTCATGACGGCTGGGAGCCGTCATCAGCACACGAGCACTGTGTGCCATGACGGCTCCCAGCCGTCATCAGCATGGAAGGGGTTAATTCAGCTAGAGCACCTAGACACTGTATTGTTGATATTACTTTATAAGAGGCCCAGTCTGGGTGCTAGCTATAGGCCCAACCCCCTTGTTTACAAGCATTGTAAATAAGGCACCTTTTCAGGCTACACTTAGCATGAAAGGGGTGGGCAATGGATGTTGCAGTGGGCATTCCGCCAGAACACCCATTGATTTTGATGCTGCCCCATATTCACAAGGGTGGCACAAATATGGGTCATCGCCAAAATTAAGACCAGGAAAAACCTGGTCTTAACATGACGAAACCAGGAAAAATGCTTAATTTCTCCTCATTTTTGCTGTCTCTATGTGTAACGACCCCGCCACCGCCAGAACCAACCTGCACGAAGGGATGAAAGAAGTAGCCGAGTGGATGAAGAACAGCCGTTTGAAACTGAACTCAGACAAGACGGAAGTCCTCATCCATGGACCATCACCATCTGCCTGGGACAACTCCTGGTGGCCCCCGGCTCTAGGCAGCGCACCCAAACCAAGGGACCACGCACGCAACCTAGGCTTCATTCTGGACTCCTCCCTGTTGATGACCAGACAAGTCAACGCCGTCTCGTCTTCATGTTTCAACATCCTACGCATGCTCCGAAAGATCTTCCGTTGGATCCCCACCGAAACCAGAAAGACGGTCACCCAGGCACTTGTCACCAGCCGACTGGACTACGGAAACACCCTCTACACCGGAACCACAGCCAAACTGCAGAAAAGACTCGAACGCATCCAGAACGCCTCCGCACGACTCATCCTGGACATCCCCCGCCACAGCCACATCTCCGGACACCTGAAAGACCTGCACTGGAATCACGTTCCGCCTCCTCACCCACGCACACAAAACACTCCCCCCCCCCCCTTCCAAAGCGCCTTGAGACCCTCCGGGTGAGTAGCGCGCTATACAAATTTCTTGATTGATTGATTGATTGCTGCATTGTGCAGCACACATAGAAACAGCATAATGCCTCAAATTATTGTTTATGTGCAGGAAGGGACACCTTCCTGTACATAAACAATCATTAGAAAATGACGTTTTGCAATTCTATGTGTGCTGCACAATGCAGCACACATAGGAGTTGCAAATCACCATTTGTCATTGTTTATGTGCAGGAAGGTAAACCATCCTGCACATAAAAATCATTCCCAATGCAGGCACCCTTGCACTATGGTGCAAGGGTGCCTGTATTGGATCTAGGCAGCTTAATTATGCACCAGTGCTAGGGAAAACACAGTGGTGCGCTGTATCGAAGTAAATATGGCACATACCTGCATTTTCGGAATGATGGAGCTTTTTGTGCTTAACGCCACGCTCTGCCATTCCCTCATACCTATGCCCCGTAGTTTTCAAAAAGAGAACTCCAAAGTGTTTTTTTGTAATTGAGAAACAAAGAATTAATAACCTCCACAACCAGGGAATAGGGATCATCAAGTGTTTTTGTTCTTTCTGGCACCACCAGGTTTTACCAGGAAGTGACAGACAGAAGAAAAAAAAAAAGACATCAGTACTCTGACAGAAAACCGACAGTTCTCCCAACCCTAGGCAGGGTGAGTGGATGGGATAGTCGATTGCGTTTGCGGTGAAGTACCCTTTCCGCCAAACTCTAAATCACCCCCTTTACTGCAACCTGAGGACCTTTGCATGTACTGTGCATGGACATTGGGAGGGAGGGCTATGTTTGTTTATTGGACAGCTGGTAAAATAGATCACTGGAAAATTTAGAAAGTCAAGTTCACCCCAGCTTTGATCTTGTGCGTGCAATGCACCCTGATGCTTTCTATCTTGGTTGCAGAGATGCTCTGAAAAACTCTTTCCTTTGTGAGGATGGATGCCATGGAGACAGTGGCCTGGCATCCATAGCTGGTACTGAAATTAATTGATTATGCTAATCTAGCTCGCTCTACTACATTCCTAGTGAATGGTTGTTCCTGCAGCTGTTTTCTAATGTTAAGAACACAAAATTGCCTCAGCTGCTCTTGAAATTGCATCTCTTTGATATTTCTTCTACATTGGGTTTGCAAAATCGACATAGTGTGCTCTCTGCAAAGTGTTTCCACTTTTCTAGTGATTGTTTCTGTGATTACATTTAATAAGCAGACTTCTGCCAGGGAGACAGTCTCCTTGAAAGAGGATGGACTAACAAATGACCTGCTCATGATAAACAAACAATGCTGATATCCAACTGCAAAAATTAGAAAGATAGGAAAGCATTGGTAGAACCAAGGGAGACCTGAGGGGTAGTGATTTAGTTGCAGACTCTGGAAACAGTAGCCATAGTTTGTAATTCCTGCTCCCAGCTAAAGGTGTGGCCATGAGCAAATCATGTTGTTCAACCTGTTCCTAATTCCCATAATGTTACAAAAAGGGTTCAAACAGTACAGTTTGCACCTTGCACTTTATTCATTCAGAACAAACATTCTCTTAGTTGGACGTTCGCCAGAATTGTAGGAGGCTGGCTTAGTATATGGTAGTTGTGAAGAGCAGCCTTCAGGCTTAGTTCAGAAGGAGTGTAAAACAGCTTATATTACCATTACTAATCATATAGTGTAGGTTAAGTGAAAAAGAACCACACAGTGTAGTTATAGAAATATGTATTTATTAGGCCCCAGGTACCTCAACAACCGTCTGACCTTCTACACTCCCACCCGCCAACTTCGATCGACCAGCCACGCCCTCGCCGCCATTCCACGCATCCGAAGAGCCACCATGGGAGGAAGATCTTTCTCCTACCTGGCAGCCAAGACCTGGAACTCCCTCCCCATCCACCTCCGTCTTACCCAAGACCACCTCTCCTTCAGGAAGCAACTCAAGACCTGGCTGTTCGAGCAGTAGCGGACCCCCCCCCCCCCTTTCCAAAGCGCCTTGAGACCCTCCGGGTGAGTAGCGCGCTATACAAATTTCTTGATTGATTGATTGATTGCTGCATTGTGCAGCACACATAGAAACAGCATAATGCCTCAAATTATTGTTTATGTGCAGGAAGGGACACCTTCCTGTACATAAACAATCATTAGAAAATGACGTTTTGCAATTCTATGTGTGCTGCACAATGCAGCACACATAGGAGTTGCAAATCACCATTTGTCATTGTTTATGTGCAGGAAGGTAAACCATCCTGCACATAAAAATCATTCCCAATGCAGGCACCCTTGCACTATGGTGCAAGGGTGCCTGTATTGGATCTAGGCAGCTTAATTATGCACCAGTGCTAGGGAAAACACAGTGGTGCGCTGTATCGAAGTAAATATGGCACATACCTGCATTTTCGGAATGATGGAGCATGGCGTTTGCTTTTTGTGCTTAACGCCACGCTCTGCCATTCCCTCATACCTATGCCCCGTAGTTTTCAAAAAGAGAACTCCAAAGTGTTTTTTTGTAATTGAGAAACAAAGAATTAATAACCTCCACAACCAGGGAATAGGGATCATCAAGTGTTTTTGTTCTTTCTGGCACCACCAGGTTTTACCAGGAAGTGACAGACAGAAGAAAAAAAAAAAGACATCAGTACTCTGACAGAAAACCGACAGTTCTCCCAACCCTAGGCAGGGTGAGTGGATGGGATAGTCGATTGCGTTTGCGGTGAAGTACCCTTTCCGCCAAACTCTAAATCACCCCCTTTACTGCAACCTGAGGACCTTTGCATGTACTGTGCATGGACATTGGGAGGGAGGGCTATGTTTGTTTATTGGACAGCTGGTAAAATAGATCACTGGAAAATTTAGAAAGTCAAGTTCACCCCAGCTTTGATCTTGTGCGTGCAATGCACCCTGATGCTTTCTATCTTGGTTGCAGAGATGCTCTGAAAAACTCTTTCCTTTGTGAGGATGGATGCCATGGAGACAGTGGCCTGGCATCCATAGCTGGTACTGAAATTAATTGATTATGCTAATCTAGCTCGCTCTACTACATTCCTAGTGAATGGTTGTTCCTGCAGCTGTTTTCTAATGTTAAGAACACAAAATTGCCTCAGCTGCTCTTGAAATTGCATCTCTTTGATATTTCTTCTACATTGGGTTTGCAAAATCGACATAGTGTGCTCTCTGCAAAGTGTTTCCACTTTTCTAGTGATTGTTTCTGTGATTACATTTAATAAGCAGACTTCTGCCAGGGAGACAGTCTCCTTGAAAGAGGATGGACTAACAAATGACCTGCTCATGATAAACAAACAATGCTGATATCCAACTGCAAAAATTAGAAAGATAGGAAAGCATTGGTAGAACCAAGGGAGACCTGAGGGGTAGTGATTTAGTTGCAGACTCTGGAAACAGTAGCCATAGTTTGTAATTCCTGCTCCCAGCTAAAGGTGTGGCCATGAGCAAATCATGTTGTTCAACCTGTTCCTAATTCCCATAATGTTACAAAAAGGGTTCAAACAGTACAGTTTGCACCTTGCACTTTATTCATTCAGAACAAACATTCTCTTAGTTGGACGTTCGCCAGAATTGTAGGAGGCTGGCTTAGTATATGGTAGTTGTGAAGAGCAGCCTTCAGGCTTAGTTCAGAAGGAGTGTAAAACAGCTTATATTACCATTACTAATCATATAGTGTAGGTTAAGTGAAAAAGAACCACACAGTGTAGTTATAGAAATATGTATTTATTAGGCCCCAGGTACCTCAACAACCGTCTGACCTTCTACACTCCCACCCGCCAACTTCGATCGACCAGCCACGCCCTCGCCGCCATTCCACGCATCCGAAGAGCCACCATGGGAGGAAGATCTTTCTCCTACCTGGCAGCCAAGACCTGGAACTCCCTCCCCATCCACCTCCGTCTTACCCAAGACCACCTCTCCTTCAGGAAGCAACTCAAGACCTGGCTGTTCGAGCAGTAGCGGACCCCCCCCCCCCCCCCTTTCCAAAGCGCCTTGAGACCCTCCGGGTGAGTAGCGCGCTATACAAATTTCTTGATTGATTGATTGATTGCTGCATTGTGCAGCACACATAGAAACAGCATAATGCCTCAAATTATTGTTTATGTGCAGGAAGGGACACCTTCCTGTACATAAACAATCATTAGAAAATGACGTTTTGCAATTCTATGTGTGCTGCACAATGCAGCACACATAGGAGTTGCAAATCACCATTTGTCATTGTTTATGTGCAGGAAGGTAAACCATCCTGCACATAAAAATCATTCCCAATGCAGGCACCTTGCACTTTATTCATTCAGAACAAACATTCTCTTAGTTGGACGTTCGCCAGAATTGTAGGAGGCTGGCTTAGTATATGGTAGTTGTGAAGAGCAGCCTTCAGGCTTAGTTCAGAAGGAGTGTAAAACAGCTTATATTACCATTACTAATCATATAGTGTAGGTTAAGTGAAAAAGAACCACACAGTGTAGTTATAGAAATATGTATTTATTATAAACACTCCCCTAAACATTGCAATACCTCCTACCAAGAGATATAATCACAATATACACAATGATTCAGTAATAGAACACGCAAGTAGCACAAATACACAGTGGTCTCCAGTGGGAGACCAAACCATATCTAAATAAAGTGGAATGCGAACCACGACCTAAGTTGAGACTGCACGCAGAAGACTTAGAAGACCCGGGGACCCACGGAAGCACCATAGGTAAGTACTCAGGAAACCCACGGAGGCTGATTGGAAACGGGACCGCGTGCTCAATACTAGACAATGGGGAAGTCGCGTTTGCAGTTTTCAAGAAGAAGGACCCTTCCCAGAGGACCCTGAAGAAACCTCTTTGAAGATAGAAGGCTAGATTCTCACCCCACCCATTGATACCCTGGTACCAGGATACCTACACCAGGGAAGCTGGGTGCATAGGTGTGAGGTGACATCAGAAACCACGGTAGACCACAATGTAGGACTTCAGTAAAGATGCTGATGGCGAAGAGGGTGAAAGAGTCCGGTGGAACCCAAGGGTACATTCAGCAAGCGAACTACCTGCAAACAGAGGGGACAGAATTTATGTAACTCAGGAGTGACCAGGAGGCATGGAAAATGAATGCCCACAGATGTTGGAAGATGCAGGAGAGTTGGTGGTGACCTTAGCACAGTGGTTGTGTGGATCAGGCATCACGTCAAATGTCAGAAGCCAGGGGGTGGGTGTACGACGAGAGCACCAACAAGCCTTGACAGCAGCAAAAAACGTGGCAGACAAAAAAGGTGCAGTGTTGGGACCTGCAAGGGTCACCATGAGCCGGTAAGTCAGAGTAGGCTCTGAGAAAATAGGGAAGCCCACTGGAGCCAAAGAAGACTCTCAAGAGGGCCCACAGACCGGAGGCACAGGAGTCGCATGAGGACCTCGAGCAGCTCACCAATGATGCAGGCCACGGTTCAGAGGATGCTGGTAGGATGAAGATCTTGGTAGGAAGAGATGCTGGAGATTCTTGGAGCTCCGAAGATCTCTAGTGAAGAGAGTCAACAAGCCTTTGCAATGTCAAGTCAAAGCGGTGCACAGGGGTACTGCTCCATAGGTTCCGACAAGGGATATTGGCTGCAAACTTGCTATGAAGACGGTGCTGGCCTCAAGGGAGTTGCAGAACCACCACCTGCATTGCTGAACCTTTTGGAGTCCATGGGAGCTCAGGAACAGCAGACAGGTCAGCTTCGCTGCAGTGCCTGCAGATGCAGGGTAGTGACTCCCTCACTCCAAGGTTGATTCCTTCGGTTGTCACATGGCCACCGGCCTGGAGAAGAACCTGTATAGGGCACAGGCACAGACAACACAGAAGACTGGCAGGACAATGAGACAAGGAGCAGCAGGAGTCTTCCAGATGCAGTCTTGGTTTCCAAAGCGAAGTCCACCGAAGTCCAAAGTGCCCAGGCGCTTGAAAATTAAAGTGGTTTAAGATCCTAAACTCGTCTCACAATGAATCTGAATATCCACCCACAGGTAAGCCCTTAAGTACCCTAAGGAAAGGATTGGGACAATTCAGGGGTCCCTCCCAGAGGAGAGGCCGGACATTGGGGAGGAGGCTCCCATATCATTTGTACCGTTTTGCACCAGAGAGGGAGCCAACGGCTCCCTGAACTGGTTCCAGCTGGAGTATGCATGGAGGGCACCAAATGTGTCCTTCATAGCAGTCTAGTGGCCCTGCCAAGAGCCCCCAACCTGACCCAAACCACTAATCCTGTCTGGGAGGTGGTCACACCTCCCTGTGACAGGAAACCTATTGTCCTAGCTTAGCTCAGCAGAAGGAGGGTAGAATCATGTCTGTGGTCGGCAACAGCCATAGCTTGCTGTCAGACCCTGGAAGACTGGTACCAGGGGCATGGAGAGCTTCGGGAGGAGCCCCACAGTGGGTGTTGGGATATGATTCCAACATGTTTGATACCAAACATATCAGGGTTTGTTACAGCCAGTTTAGAGTTAGCCATCACGTAATGACGCATGGCAACTCTATATTTCGTAATGGCTGGTGCACTTACAACGCATGGAGAATGGACTCTGGGAGTTGTAGTGGTGTCCTGCTCATGCAGAGGCACCCTAACACTTACAAAGAAGCACCCTGCCTTCAGGATTGAAAGGCCTGCCTTGGGCGTGACTTATAGGTTATAAGTGAAGTGTTATCTGTTGTAAATTGTGCTAGTATCAGATTACACAGGCTACAATGGCTGGCCTAAAGTCCCAATTTGAGTGCTCTCCCATGGGTGGCATAATACATGATTCAGCCCATGGGGGCCCCTGATGTACCTATGCCCTGGGCACCTTAGTAACATATACTAGGGACTTACAAGGGTAAAACCAGTAGGCCAATTATGGGGTACCTAAGTACTCAACATGGTCCAATTTAGGGAGGAAGCACAGAGACTGGGGTCCTGAATAGCAGGATCCCAGTCAGACTAGTCAGAAAAACACAATGACACCAACAAAATTGGGGGTAACCATGAAGGCAGAACATACTTTTCTACACAACCCCCCTCTCAAACGTAAGGAGGTGAGACAAACCATGCCCAGTTGAGTCTTCATTTTTTAAGTGGAAATATCAGTAGAGTCCATCTGCGTTGATAGGTTTACTCCCCGGCCTATGTTCCACTGAAAGTCCATCCCCTGTAGGAAAATGGACCACCTCAACAGTTTTGGATTTTCACCCTTCATTTGTTTAAGTCATAAGAGGGGCTTATGCTCTGTCTGAATAAGAAAGTGAGTACCAAACAGGTATGCCTCAACTTCTTCAAGGCCCAGACCACAGTAAAGGCCTCCCTCTCTGTAGCTGACCAACGTTTCTCCCTGGGGGTCTACTTATAAAAGCTACTGGTTGATCCTACTCTGCATTAAGCTGTGACAAAACAGCTCTTACCCCTACCTCAGAAGCCTCTGTCTGGACAATGAAGGTTTTAGAGTAATCAGGACTTTGCCGAATGGGAGCAGTGCACATGGCCTGCTTCAGGTCACCAAATGCTTTTTTTCACACCTAACTGTCCACTGAACTTTCTTTGGCATTCTCTTGGAGGTGAGATAATTAAGGGGAGTAACAGTGGAGCCATACCCCTTAACACACCTCCAGTAGTACCCAGTCAGGCCCAGGAAAGCTCTCACCTGCGTCTGGGTAGTGGGAGCAAGCAACCCAGTCCATGATAGTCTGGATTTTGCTCTCCAGTGGCTGAACTTATCCTCTACCTACTGAGTGACCCAAGTATATAACCTTGATCTGCCCTTTCTGGTACTTGGTGACTTTGATAGTGAGGCCTGCCTTTTTCAGGGCCACCATAATATTTCTGAGGTGGACCAGGTGTTCTTCCCAGGTAGAGCTAAAGACATAAATATCATCTAGATATGCTGCACTAAAGGCGTCCAGACCTGGTAAGACTTTGTTCACCAACCTCTGAAATGTGGCAGGTGCATTCTTCAAGACAAAAGGCATGACAATAAATTGATAATGCGCACTGGGGTTGAGAATACTGTTTTTGGGTTGGCATCCTCAGAGAGTTTGATTTTCGAGTAGCCAGCATTCAGGTCTAATGTACTTAGATATTGGCTGAGGCCAAAGTATCTATGAGATCATCTGCCCTTGAAAGGGGATGGGCATAAATCCTAGTGACTGCATTGAAGCCACTGTAATCCACACAAAACCTCATCTCTCTCACTTGCCACCTTTGGTGTGATGTTTTGGTACAAGGACTACTGGACTAGCCCAAGGGCTATCTGAAGACTCAATGACCTCCAATTCCAGTATCTTCTGGACCACAGTCCTGATGCAGTCTCTCACATTGTCAGGCTGTCTGTAAATTTTGTTCTCATAGGCAGACTGTCACCTGTGTCCGTTTCATGGGTACACCATGTGGTTTGACTGGATGTCAAGAGAATATGTGGGTGAACTGATTGAGGACTTTCCTGCTTGCTGCAGGTCACTGAGGCAGCCTGCAAAGGCTAATCCTTCTAAAGGCCCATCAACAGGGTTCTGAGAGATGGGATCAGGGAGAGAGTCACTCTCTTCCTCCTATCACCCATCAGTGGCCATGAGCAAGCTCATGTCAGCCCTGTCTACAAAAGGATTTAGGCAGTTCACATGAAGTACCCTGTGGGAACGTCTTGGAGTACCTAGGTCTACCAAGTAGGTGACCTCACCTTTTTTTCAAGGATTGTGTGGGGGCCACTCCACTTCTCTTGGAGAGCAGCAGGGGCCACAGGCTCCAACACCCATACTTTGTCTTGGCTGGTAAACAGTGAGTACAGCCTTTTGGTCATGCCAAGCTTTCTGAAGCTCCTAGCTGGCCTTAAGGCTTTTGCTTGTCTTCTTCATGTACTCAGCCACACGTGACCGCTGGCGAAGGACAACATCGACAATATCCTGTTTAGGAGGTTTGAGAGGTTGCTCCCAACCTCCTTAACTAGACACAGTGGACCACTAACTGTATGTCTAAACAGATGTTCAAATGGGCAGTAGCCAACCCGCTTCTATGGAACCTCTCTGCAGGCAAAGAGAAAGCACAGTAGTAAGACATTACATTTTCGCCTGAGCTTTTCTGGGAGTCCCATAATCATACCATGTAGGGTCTTGTTGAACCTTTCAACAAGCCCATTGCACTGTGGATGGTAGGGTTTGCTAAACTTATAGTTTACTCCACACTCTTTCCACATTGCAGTGATATACCTCTGTCTATTAAGACCTCCTTAGGAAACCCCACCCTGGCAAAAGATTCCCAGGATGTCCCTAGCTATCACTGGAGCTTGTAGCGTAGTTCCTATATCCCTGATAGGCTCTGCGCATTGGAATAATATACACTATCGTTTTGACATAGGACTGAGGTCAGTATGTCTCTATCGAGTAATTAAACTTAATTACTTGTGTGTGCCAGCTAACTCAGAGGTCACTAGAAACTTCTTGAATAAACAAGAAGGATTGTAACAGTCTCAGAATCGTGGAAACAATAGATAACAGTTTCACTCAGTCAATCGTGCATGCTTCACTTTTACTGAGTTACACAGAAATAGATAGACGGGCGTTTCAATAAAAGGGGTTTGTTGAACAGTCTTGTTTCTCGTGCAAGAGATATGAACTGCTACAATCGTAAGACAGAATGCAAAGTATAATAGGTACAGCGTTAGCAGTAATATAAAATAATACTGCAATAGCATGGTTTGTAGCTATGACATACATTCATAAAAATACATACATAAATAACACAGTCTAAAATGTGAATCCTCATCTGGTGCTTCTAGTTAGTTCTACCCCAGTGTACCTAACCTAAGTGTAATACGAGGTAAAAAGTAGGTGCTGTTTTTCAATAGTCTAGTTTAGCTATAGTTAGGATTGGTGTTGCCAAGATTTGCCAAAAATCCCTCTAGGTTCTAGTCCACTCCATACCTTAGAATGAGAGAGGTTGGAATCTCTTTCCAGGTCTCGATCTCGAACACCCCGCAAGGGGAGTCAGAAACACTGGAGCTAGATTCTCTGCAAGGATGATGACAGCGTCTGGTCAGTGTGTCAGAAAACAGAAGCCCTTCTTCCCAATAGATCCGGTGGGACCCACTGACACTCCCTGCTTCCTCAGCAGTAGCTTGACTTGTGAGCTGTTCAAGAGAGGGGCAGGATTTCTGCTCCAAACTCAAGTCTGCCCTCGAAGGGCCACCTGAACTCCACTTTAGACCAGGCTAAAGATACAAGATCATTGCCCAACAGACAATCTACAGGTAGGTCTAGGGAAACCAGAACTATTTTAGGGCCAGTTACCCCTCTCCAGCTGATATTCACAACTGCAAAGCAATGATCAGTTCTGACATTGCTAGCGTTGGTTACTTAGTACAACTGACCAAGTATGATCTGCTCAGGGGACATACGTTTCTCTGTCACCATTGTGACACTGGCCCCTGTGCCTGTAAGCCATAGCTTCTTTTCCATTGATTAAAGGCTGCTGTCTGTACTTGTACAAGTTAGTGAGACTTACTATTAAGTTGGCAAGATCTATGCCACCATCACAGACAAGGACAGCCTGAGTGGGAGTTCTGACTAGGACAGAATCCACTTCAGTTCCCAAGGTTAACCCTACTAATCACTTGGTTGCTGTACTATACTACTACTTGTCCTGGAGCTAGGGGGGCAGTTGCCTTAGGGGAAGTGGTAGTAGCTTCCTTGGCCTTAGGACAATCAGCATCTCTTGTCTAATGCGTTTTTAATTGACATAAATAACACCAA
Source organism: Lissotriton vulgaris (assembly GCF_964263255.1). Taxonomy (NCBI): domain Eukaryota; kingdom Metazoa; phylum Chordata; class Amphibia; order Caudata; family Salamandridae; genus Lissotriton; species Lissotriton vulgaris. The sequence goes on along the minus strand of NC_141691.1, from coordinate 1,970,776,599 downwards.
GGTTTCTTTTTAACCTTCTTGGAGTTTTGGGACGCACCCCCAGATGCAGGTGTTTGGGGACCTTGAAAAGACTCCTTTTTGTCTTTACCCTTCTCCCCACCCTTCCCTCTGGATTTTGAAGAATCTTGCTTCTTCTGTTCACCTCCATCACCATGTTTTTCTGCTTATTCTTGGTGCGGACCCATTAGTCTGCTTTTCCCAATTCTTGAGGAGAGGTTAGATTAGAGGTAGTTGATTCTGACAGTTATTAAGGATGTGCTCCTGTTACATCCCTAGCTTAAAGTTATGTAATGTACCTTTAAGTGTGCCATGCTCCAGCCGCATGCTTCTGCATGAGACATGTTTTATTCCAACTGGATTCCACATTTCACAAGTTTTGAAGAATGCGTGCAATCAAAGTGGGAGCCAGTAGAAGCTGGACCTTGAAGAGAGATGTACTTTCATGACCGTGCTGCAAATAAAGGAGTTCAATCTTCCATGTTTTAAGAGTTATTATAACAATTTGGCGACAAGGGAAACCACTCTGCAGCACGTAGTAAGAGTGGTGATCGAACCCATGCATTTGGATTTTAAAGATTTCAACTTTCATGGTATGTGCCGTTTTGTTCTTATTACTAAGTACTTTGATTGTACCAGCGGCTGTTTTACACATTACAAGTGCCTTGATGGCACCCGCAGCAGTTTATTTCCTGATTGTATTTTCTGTATTTTCCGACATTTTTACCACTTCATATATTCTTGAACTGGCATTTGCACAACGTAATTCATCAGCTTGAATTTGCTACTACTATTTCAGCTGTGATGTGCTCTATTTTTAAGAATTTGTGTTCGTAATGGTATTTTAAGTAAATTCTTGAAAGTAAATACTTTTACTTTTACTTTACCTCCAACGTTACTCGTCTTAACATTCCTCGATTGGCAGCGTTCTCCGTGACATGTTGTTCATGGTATACCCAATTCTCACGTAATCTAGCAACAACGTAATACTTTGCACGCTCTGCCGCCATTTTGTTTATTCCCCGGTTACCATGGTTGAAGATACCGGACGCGGAAAATATCGGCACTGAATTTTCTTCACATTTTAATCAGGCCTTCATTTTAACCATTTTATAAAAAGTAAGTGTATAATATTTTACTAATTTTCACATTATTGGACAATACAAATTCCGCGGGACAATATAAATACCCGTTTTTGTGACTGTGAACTTCTCCATAAATTGAACCTATTCCACATGTTTGAACGAAGTATTGCACAATTAAATAGAACTTATTTTAATCGCATCTTCAAGTTTTAAGGATCAGATAAATGACTTCTTATACAAAACTACGAGCATAAGAAAGTTGCAAGGCACTGGAATTAATTTTTTTAATGTAGAGGCGTATCTTCATGTAGAAAATGTTGTTGACACAAAGTACAGCTAAAGTATAATTTATTAAAGGAGAGACATTAGTAGAGACCTCATCAAGCAGCAAGTACAAGATAACTGGAAATAATCTTGTGAAACTTCTCACAATAATTTTAATTCATTTACAAACTTGTGCATATTACCTAACTTACCTAATACAACATGCAATTTGATCCACCGGCAAAGTTTATCCAAGTCAAAGGTGATCCACCCATGCCATGGTCCAGGTGGAAAGAAGAATTTTTAACGTACATAAAAGCGATTGACTGTGAAAGAATGGGTTCTGAAACGAAAAAGAGTGTTCTTTTGCATTGTTTAGGATCTGAGGGTCAATTTATTTTCAGGTCTCTTACTCAAATTGTAACACAAAATTAAGGAGGTGGTGAATCTATGAACGTGTACACAGAAGCTTTAGCAAGATTAGAAAAAAGATTCAAACCTAATATCAGCATCGCTCTGAATCGGTTCAAATTTTGTACCAGGAAACAAAAAGAAGACGAATCCTTCGATGATTTTTTTACATCTCTCAGATCTTTGAGCATTCATTGCAATTTTGGCACCATGACTGATGCGATGATACGTGACCAAATTATTGTTCATGTGAAATGTAATAAATTATGGGTTATGGGTGATCCAAATCTAAGTGAAACTATTGCTACGGCTAAAGCTCAAGAACAATCAGATCTGTGGATGGACACTATCAGAAAGATCAAAGAACAAAAGTACCTGATGAAGAAATGTGTGCCATCGGACATAAATATGAATCAAAACAAGAGTCAACACACACTGTGGGAAAATATAATTTTAATAGATCAAAACAATCTCCACACCAAGTATTAAATTATCAGGGCATGTGTTACAGATGTGGCAATAAGTCTCATTATGCTTCTTTTCCAGGTTGTCCAGCGTTAAAGAAAGAATGTAAAATCTGCAATAGAATTGGCCATTTCAGCAATATGTGTAGAGATAGACGTCCCCAATTTCAAAGGAGGGGTGCTGTTGCTTCCTTATCTGAAGAAAACATAAGTACAGTTAGAGATGTCAATCTTGATAGTGATAAAGGTTTTGCGGTGTCTATTTTAGATAATCACACTCAGGTACATTTGAAGTCTCCAAAATGCATGTTTAGTGTGTGTGGTGTTGATTTATATCTTATGGTGGATTCAGGATCCCCATGGACCATTATTTCTCATGAGTATTTTATTGACACATTAGTAAATTGTATTCTATGGATAAGCTGGAAGAATCTGATATCATTGCTGAAAGTTTTTGCGGCACAAGAATTGACATGATTGGTTTCATTCCGGTAGAGTTACATTTCAAACACAGGAAAGCTGATATTAAACTATATATTTCTCAAAAAAGTGTGAATGTCTTAGGCTGGTTTGACCAATGGAAACTGGGGATTATGTTAAAGTCCCGTTCCAAAGTACCAGTATCATTATGTGAGGATAGACTTATGAATACTATTTCTGTAATGGAAAATGATAGTCATGACAATATGACAGAAACTGAAAAAGGATGTAACCTTATTAAGTGTTTCAAAAATGTTTTTAGTGATAAATTGGGTAAGCTTAAAAATTTCTTGCACAGGATTGTGTCAGAAACCAATCATTCACCTGTTGTACAAAAACTCAGAAGTGTTCCCGTCAATATCAGGGAAGAACTTAAGGTCATGTTAGATGAGTTACTAAAAGAGGGCATCATTGAACCTATAGAATAATCAGAGTGGATATCTCCCATAGTTTTAGTACGCAAACCAGACCAAAAATTGAGAGTATGTGTAGACCTAAGAGCATTGAATTCTAATATTATCATTGATTGCCATCCCTTGCCAAATATAAATGAGCTAGTTTCACTGTTGGATGGAGCACAAATATTTTCCACTCTTGACCTCAGATCGGCTTACCACCAAATTGAACTAAGTGAAGATTCCAAAAAACGTACAGCAATTCTAACACCACAAGGGTTATTCCAATACACTTGAATACCTTTTGGACTTGCATCCGCTGCGTCGATGTTCCAAAGAATAATGTTTCATATTTTCAGAGATTTTGACACCTATGTAAACTGATTCAAGATGACATTTTAGTCTTTTCCAAAAATATTGCTGAACATGAAAAGCATTTACAGGATGTTTGTGCAAATTTAGAACAAAGTGGTTTAACCCGTAACTCACACAAGTGCAAATTGTTCAAAAAGTCTGTTGAATATCTAGGACATACTCTTTCAGGTAGTGGTGTTATTCCTAAAAAATCTAATGTGGAAGCTATCACTAAAGCTCCTGCAACAGAGATCAATTACTCTCATTCGCTGGTATGTGTGAATATTACAGCAAATTTGTTGTTAAATTTGCCTCTAAGATGGAACCTTTGAGGAAACTGCTAAGACAGGGTGTGAAGTACGAATGGTCTGATCTACAACAACCGTCATTTGAAGAAATTAAATATGACATCATACATGCCCCCACACTTAAACTATTTCGTATTAACAAAGAATGTGTGATTACAGTTGATGCAAGTCTGTATGGTTTGGGGGGTGTGCTTTCACAAAAGGAAGGAAATGATGAATGGAATGTCGCTTTTGCTTCAAGAAAACTCAATGAATGTGAATGAAAATATGCTGTCATAGAAAGGGAACTGCTTGCTTGTGTTTAGGCAATGGAACATTTTAGATTGTATGTTTGGGGTTCTAAGCTTAGGACAGATCACAAACCCTTCATCAACATTTTGTCGATTGGAGGAGGGTGGAATTCCACAGCCAGGATTGCCAGATTAACGTCGAAATTGCAAGAATATAATTTCATTACTGTTTACGTACCCGGAAAGAAAAATGTGACAGCTGATTGTTTGTCACGCCTACCGTGCAAGCAAGATGAAGTTAGCGTGGTAAATGAATATGATTGTGTACTTACCATTCAAGATGTTTTACAAGAAAAGTTTCAAGATATCACTGAGACACATTGGCATGAATGTGGCATGAATGTGAAGATAACAAATGGGAAGAACTAAAAGAATACATTAAAAATGGTTGGCCAAGAAAAGACAGGGTAAAGTCTGAACTTTTACCGTTCTACAAAGTGTCGGAAGAGTTAGAGTTAGAAAGGGATTTTGTTTTCAAGTCAGGGAAGTGTATTCCTCCAGGGGGCATGTACGATATTATCTTACAGATTGCTCATAAAACTCATCCTGGCATTTCCTCTATGAAAAGATTAGTTAGGAATTATTTCTTGTGGCCAGGTATTGACAAATTCATTGATCGAACTGTTAGAGAATGTCCAGAATGTGTTTCAAGTGAAAGAATGTTAAAAGTACACACTCCACCACTAAAGATAGTTAGATGGCCATCTGAACCGTGGGAGAAAATTGCGTTCGATATTTCAGGTCCTTTTCACATGTTGCCAGAATCTTCACGTTATGCTTTAGTGATCATTGGCTACCACTCAAAGTGGCCTGAGGTAAAGTTTGTCCCTAAGGCCACCACTAATGATGTCATACTTTTTTTTAAAGATGTTTTCACTATAGAAGGATGTCCATCATTTTTGGTCACAGATAAGGGTGTTCAATTAACTTCTTTGGAAATGGCTGATTTTCTCAAAGAGTGTAATATTATTCACAGGTTTACTTCTCTGTATGAACCACATGAAAATAGTCAGGTGGAAAGATTCAATCGTGTGCTGAAGAGTTTCATTGTGGAATCTGTCAAGTTTGGTGTGAATTGGGTAAGTGCTTTAAGAGAACGTTTGTGGGAATTACCGCATTACACCTCACTCCACCACCAAAGTGAGCCCTTTTAAGCTTTTCAAAGGTAGAAATCCTGCGTCAAAGGTATTACCGTAGTGGTTAAGAGAGAAATCTCATAATTTTGTGTCTGATAAGGAAAGTATTGGTGATATAGCCAAACGTGTGGAAAATAAGCAAATTAAGACCAAAAATTGGTATGATAATAAATGAAATACTAAATCACAAGATTGTCAAGTAGGAGAATGGGTAAGGATTCTCAAACCAGGTTTGATGAACAAAGGGTCTGATAAGTTTTGTGATCCCATTCAATTGAAGAAAGTGTTTACCAATAGTGCAATGACTCAAGATGGGAGAATGTGGAATGTCAAAAGGTTGGCCAAATGTCCCACATTTAATATTCCTGAAAAGCTTATTCTGAAGACAATGTACATTTTGACAATAATGATTCTGTTGCCCGCAGAGTAAAGGACTCTAGACGTGCCATTAATGTGCCTAAAAGATATGCAAATTTCATGTAATGTTTTCAGGTTTTTTTCTTATTGTCATTTTTCCTTTGGTATTTCATTGCATATTTCTCAGATGTAATTTGCTATATTAATGTTAAAATTCTGTTGTTAGTAAGGGAGATGTGTTACATCCCTAGCTTAAGGTTATGTAATGTACCTTTAAGTGCGCCATGCTCCAGCCGCATGCTTCTGCATGAGACATGTTTTATTTCAACTGGATTCCACATTCCACAAGTTTTGAAGAATGCGTGCAATCAAAGTGGGAGCCAGTAGAAGCTGGACTTTGAAGAGAGATGTACTTTCAAGACCGTGCTGCAAATAAAGGAGTTCAATCTTCCTAGAGTTATTTTAACAGCGCCCTCAACAACAAATTGTATAATCCCTCATAGTCCTGCACTTTGCTTCCATGAAGAGAGCCTTCCAGAGCCTTAATCACATTGTCTTTGAAATCAGCCCAGTCTTGAGTACTGTTCATTGGTTAAGCCAAGCCCATCTATGAGGGCACTTATCCAGAATGAGAAATTGACAGCATCCTCTTCTCTGACAGTGAGGAGCTTCTCTCTACCTTTGTTAGCAAAGGAGAGCCACAAGAAAGCTGTCCACTGCCCTTGAGGGACCTTCTGAACTTTACAGGCCCTCTCTAAAGTAGTGATCCAGTTATGGATGCCATCCCCTACTGGTAAGGAGTCCAGAAGGAGTGTAAAGCAGCTTGTTTAACCAGTACTAATCATATAGTGTAGGTTAAGTGAAAAAGAACCACACTGTGTAATTATAAAAATATGTATTTATTATAAACACTCACTAACACATTGCAATATTTCCTCCACAGAGATTTACTCACAATACACATATACTGCAGTAATAGAACACCTAAGTAGCACAAATACACAGTGGTCTCCAGGGAGAGACCAAACCATATACTAATAAAGTGGAATGCAAACCACGACCTAAGTTGAGACAGGCCCCGGAAGACTTTGAATAGCTGTGGACCCAAGGAACCACCCAAAATAAGTACTCATGAACCCCATGGAGGCCGTGTGCAGAGTGGAAACACGGCCAGGTGCTCAATGGGAAAGTTGCAAGTGCAGTTTTCAAGAAAAAAGAACCTTCACAGAGGACCCTTAAGAAATCCAGTGGAAGATAGAAGGTTGGAGAGTCATCCCACCCGTGGATGCCCCAGGAACCAGGATACTTACACCAGGAAAGCCGGGTGCGTAGGTGCGAAGTGACATGAGAAACCGCCTTAGACCACAATGGAGGACTTCAGTAAAGATGCCACTGGGGAAGAAGGTGAGAGTCCGGTGGAACCCAAGGGTGGATTCAGGAAAACAAGTACCTGCAGGCAGAGGGGACAGAGTCAATGCCACTCGGGAGTGACCAGGAGGCACTGTAGACGAATGCCCCCTGATATCAGACGATGCAGGAGAGTTGAAGGTGACTTTGGCGCTGTAGCAGTGTGGACCAGTCAATGCTATGGAAGACCAGGAGATGTTCATGAGCATCACATCGGATGTCAAGAGCCAGGGGGTCGGGGTCTGTTGGTAGTACCAACAAGCCTTGGCAGCGGCAACAAATGTGGCAGACAAAAAAGTGCAGTGTCTGGACCAGCACGGTCCAAGGGACTCACCACAAGCCACTAGTTTCAGAGTAGGCCAAGCAAACAGAGGATCCCACTGGAGCCAAAGAATACCCACAAGAAGACCCACAGGCCAGAAGCACAGGAGTCGCAAGAGGACCTCGAGCAGCTCACAGTAATGCTGGCCCATGGTGCAGAGGATGTGGTGAGGATGAAGATCTGGGTAGCGAGAGATGCTGGAGTCCAGAGCTTTTTGGATCCCAAAGATCTCTGCTGAAGAGAGTCATGAAGCCTTGGCAACGGCAAGTCAATGCAGTGCATGGGGTACTGCTCCAGCAGTAGCGACGAGGGATACTGGCTTGAAAATTGCTGTGAAGATAATGCAGGCCTCGAGGGAGTTGCAGAACCACCACTTGTGTTGCTGAACCTTTTGGAGTCCGTGGGAGCTCAGGAACAGCACACTGGTCAGCTTTATTGCGGTGCCTGCAGGTGCAAGGGAGTGACTCCTTCACTCCAAGGAAGATTCCTTTGGGTGTCTTGGATGCCCATAGCCTGGAGAAGAACATGTATGGAGCACAGGCACAGACAACGCAGAAGACTGGCAGGACGACGAGACCAGGAGCAGCAGGAGTCTTCCAGATGCAGTCTCTGCTCCCAATGCAAAGTCCAAAGAAGTCCAAAGTGCCCAGATGGTTGAATAGGAAGTGGTTTCGGATCTGAATCTTGTCCCAAAACGAATCTGAAGAGCCACCTACAGGTAAGCCCTTAAGTACCCTATGGAAAGGGTTGGGATGATTCAGGGGTCCTTCCCGTGGGAGGGGCTGGACAGTGGGGAGGATACACCCATGTCTTTTGTCTAGTTTCACTCCAGCGCAGGAGCCAATGGCTCCCTGGACTGGTTCCAGCGGGAGTATGCAAGGAAGGCACCAAATGTGCCCTTCATAGCAGTGTAGTGCCACTGGCAAGCGCCCCCACCCTGGCCCAATACACCAAGTCCAGTCTGGGAGGTGGTCACACCTCCCTGAGACAGGAAACCTATTGTCTTACCTTCCCCTGCTTGAGCTTGGCTCAGCAGCAGGAGGGTAGAATTTTGTCTGTGGTCGGCAGCAGCCTTAGCTTGCTGTCAGACTCTGGAAGACTAATACTAGGAGCAGGGAGGACTTCCCGAAGGGGCCCCAGAGTGCATGGAATCTTACCTCCAACACCGTTTACATTGTTGGAGTATGATTCCAACATGTTTGATACCAAATATGCCAGGGTTCGTTACAGCCAGTTTAGCGCTAGCCATCGCGTAATGAAGCCTGCCCACTCCATGTATCGTAATGGCTGATGCACTTACAATACCCGGAGAATGGACTCTGGGAATTGTAGGGGTGTTCTGCTCATACAGGGGTACCCTCACACTTGTAACCAAGCACCCTCCCTTCAGGATTGAAAGGCATGCCTCTGGGAAGACTTATAGGTTTTAAGTTGAGTGACCTCAGATATAGGAAAACGTATATCTGTCATAAATGATGCTAGTACCAGCTTACACAGGCATTAATGTCAGGCCTGTAGTCACAATGTGGGTTTTCTCAGCCCATGGGGGGCCTCTTGTGTACCTATGTCCTGGGTACCTTAGTACCATATACTAGGGACTTACAAGGGTAGCCAATCTGGGGGGGTTACCTAAGTACTCCCCATGGTCCAATTTAGGGAGGAAGCACTGAGACTGGGGTCCTGTCTAGTCTGACTGGTCCCCAGTCAGACTAGACAAAAAATCACAATGACACCAGCAAAAAGTGGGGGTAACCATGAAAGCGAATCCTACTTTCCTACAAGAATGCACTGCATTCTGGAGTTACAATTCACAAATAACACAACGTAACATTTGTATTTGTGAAGCACTCATTCGTCTCAAGGAGCATCTTTGTGCTGCATGGCATGTCCTCATTGTTACCCAACTCAATGGTGCATATGTTATAGGTGTCTATACATCATACATTGAGGATAAATATAGTGACTCTAGTAAGACTCCGGGGGCAGCATTACACATGCGGCGCATTTTCCTGCATTACACTGGACACACCCTTTAAAAGGTGCACCCAGCGCAATGAGGGAAAATACACTATGTTATGACGAATGTGCTGCCCTCAGGGCAGCCGCAAACTCCTGCTAACCTGGGGACAGAGCATCCATGTGAAAAATTGGGCGGCTGGTTTAAAGCCCCTCTGTGTTTTCACAGTGCTGGCGGCAAACTTCCTGTACTTTGAAGGGGGATTAGAGATCCCCTTGCTGACGCTTGCTGTCAATGACTGCACCTGCCTGCAAGAGGATATCTAGGGGTCCCATTGGACCCCCTTTCCCCTCTCCAGAGGGCTGCTGTCAGGAAGTACACGGTCAGTGAGCCTCCTGAGAGCTTCTTTGCCTCTGCACCCACATATGCAATACAGCATGGGTGCAAAAGCAAAGGGATTCCCTCACTTGCTTGGGGCATGGCATCATGCAAACGAGGGACCGCCCCTGAAGTTAGCACTGGCGATTTATGTGTCCCAGCGCTATCGGTATTACAGAAGATGACACACAAGTGTCTGCAGCCCCTTCTGTAATACAAAAGTTCCCCGGGTGCGAAAAGCAGGCATAAAATCCCTGTTTCACCCCCGGGGCACTTTGTGTAATAAGGCCCCTGTAGTCTTCCAAGTAGTTGTGGCTGAGCTACATTTACACCCAACGAGGAATTGTCCTAAAGAGGCTAAAGGAGGAACTCTTTTTCTCCAATTATTGAATGAAACAAAGCTTGAGACGAAGATCTGCTTGCTTAGATCCATCAAGGCCCAGAGTTACTAAATACTTGCGTTGCATGAGGCAAGTCGTCGCAAGGCAAAGCAAGCACTTAACTGGGATTTACTAAGCGACACAAGGGGAGATTTGTGCCGCCATGTGTGGCTTGCTAAAGAAAAAGTAATGCAATGCAGCACCATGCACTGTGTTGCATTATCCTGCATCTGGGAGGCATTTCATGGGTGGAGTGTGGGCATTTCAATACATTCACCCATGGATTTGGTGCATTCCCGGATTTGGCACATTCCTCAATTTACTAAAGCTGGTAAACCTACGAAAGTGTCAAAGTGCTACGCCCTCCCCAGTACGGCTACGAGGAGAAATACATGTATTTAATCGTGTTACTTCCTCTTGGTATGTGTGATGCATTCCAAATCATACACAGAAAGAGGAAAATGCCTCAGAGGATCATTTTTGCACAGGAAGGTGTCTCTTCCTATACAAAAACAATCCTGCCTGTAAAGCAGACACCTGTGCACTAAGGTACAACAATGCCTGCATTGGCGCTAGGCTGCACACAGTGCACCAGCCATAGGGGCGAGCAGAAAACCTGAAAATCTTTGTAAATATGGAGCATTTCTGCTCTCTCTTTCACTCTACACAGTGCAACAACTTGGTTGCTGCCCTGCTTTCGGGAAAGATTAGTAAATATGGCACCAAGGGCCCGATGTAGGTAATTCCGATTTACCGACTCTTAAATACTGAATCATACCGATTCGGTATTTAAGAGTAGGTAAATAGGAAGGGGGCAGGTGTAGGTAATTCTTATTTTAGAATTACTGAATTTGTAAGATTCGGTATTTACCGATTCGGTAAATACCGAATCGGTATTTCCTATTGATTCCTATGGGCCTTAAAGCCCATAGGAATCAATGGGAAATACTGATTCAGTATTTTACAGAATCGGTAAAGACAGAATCCTGGCAGGGGGAACGGGGTGTCACTTTGACACCCTGTAGCACCCCAATTGCAGGCTTGTGTGCCACGTGGCTCACATACATGCCCTAAGGGCATGTCTGTGTGTCACATGGCATAGGTGTACATGCACAGATGTGCATTGTGAGAAGGTGGCCTGATATGCAGTGCTCACTATTCTAGTGATCACTATGTATCAGTCCAACAACCCTTATTGATGATTGGTTGTAAGTCAACCTTATAGACCAGCTATCCTAGTAGCGTGGATACGAGCAGTCTAAGGCTAAAGACTCGAGAGGGCGTGTTAAGCCAGCCGTTATACCATCACATATACCCCTTGAACACCAAGTGAAAGGACACCACACAAGTGTTATGAAAATAAACAGTGTATTTATTAGAATCACAACAGCCCTGTACTCTTTATGAGGACAGGGTACTAAGCACAGAACAAAACTCTTACGAAAATACTTAAGTTAGCACAGTATATACAAATGCCCGAGGGGCACGGAAAACCATATACTCTGAAAGTGGAATGCGAAGTTACTAGCAGGTAAGTACAGTACTAATAGGCTTTGGAATCGCTAGGACTTGGCTATAGAATCTTTAGATTACGTCTAGGAAGCCTAGGGGACTCGGGTGCAGTGTGTGCACTCTCACACGTGATGAGGGACAAAGTCTATGGTAGCTAGATTTCACAAAGTTAGTGTTCACGGGCGAACCCGACCTGGTAGGAGGAAAACGAAAGTGGATTCTGACCCTTGGATAGTGAGGCTATGCTGGGGCACCGAAATGCCGAAGTTACCTAGCCCAGGGGCTGCAGCTGCATAGGTCTCAAAAGACGTCGGGAATCCTCGTAGATGGACCAGGAGCCTGGAAGGAAGATGCTGGCAGGCGACCAGTGAAGAGAGTTCGAAGTGATCCAAGCCTGGATCTTGAAGATAGATGACACCTGAAAGCAGAGGGGACCAAGTTCGTGACTACTAGCCAGTAGTCAGGTGGCACCAGGAGGGCACCGGATGGTAGTCACCTCGACTAGGTGAGTGGGCGACGCTGTGCTCTGCAGATCTCACGGACCAGGAGGCGTTGTCGGCGACCAGGATGGAGGAGCGAGCTGTACCGCGATGGATGAAGCTGTCGGCGTTTGCTGGACCCAGAATTGGGCAACAAAGCCTTGGCTAATTCAAGCCCACGCGGTGGCCTAAAAATGGCGTCTGGAGTGGACCAGGAGGGTCCGGTGTGCTCCTCTTTTGGGAGGGAGCAAGGGCCCGTCTGGAGCAACCAGACTAGCAGCAGTGATGTCGTCGGGCATCGTTAATAAGGCCACAAGCCAGCGGGCTAGTAGCCAAACAACGCGGTGAGCAGCAAAAAGCAGAAGGGCCCCACGCAGATCATGGAGATGCTGGGAGGCTGTACTTCGGTGCTGGAGCTGCTCAGGGTCCGGGCTTCTCGGACCCCAAAGCACTCACCAGAGGATCCCTCGGCGGTCGTGCTGGATGGAAGTCGTGCAGTTTTGATGATAGCCGGTCCCTCGAGGTCTCGTCGCACCTACGGTTCTCAGCTTAGCTGTAGAGGTAGGTAGAGGTCAGAGGTGCCAGGGAAGCCGGGTCTCGTCGTGCTGGTCGGTCGGATTCTTGAAGAAGGACGTGCAGCAAACCGCAGAGTTCTTAGATGGTGCCTGCGGATGCAGGGTGACTACTCCTTAGCCACAAGGGAGAAATCTTGAGAAGAGTCTTGAAGTCCTTTCGTAGAAAGTCGTTTCTTGATTCAAAGATGATCTAATTTGGAAGGGTCCCCGCTCCTGCCTTTATCCTAAAGAAAGGGGTGGGTACGCGACTAGGTCCTGCCCTAGGGGTGGGACCAGGAAGGGGGGTGGTTACACCCCTCTCCCATGCCGGACTTTCCCCAGGCCAGGGGCTGGTGTGCCCCTGGAACTGGTTCTAGCCGGCAGATGCGTAGTGAGCACCGGGGTGCCACTCAGCAGTCACCTTCCTGTAAAGCCCTGCCTACCCAGGATACACAATACCCTGTCTGGGATGGTGCTAGCACCGCCCCTGACAGGAACGCTTTGTCCAAGCTCTCCTCGCTGGAAGGACTCCCAGCAGCAGGAGGTCAGACTCGTGTCTGTGGTGGCAGCATCCATTTTGTGGAGCTGAGGCTTCGTTTAACTTTAACCGGGGTTCACAATTACATACATGTCGTGTCCCTCTAGAAGGGTGGAATGCTAACCCCGTCGCCAGAATTGGCGAGGGGTTAGTATTCCAATTCGTATGACACCTTACTCGACATGTTTTGATAAAGCAATACCAAAGATAGCATTTAACCGCGAGGATTATAATGCACTTAAGAGTATATGGTATGCGGTATCATGGAACAGCTATTAGGACTTGGTTCCGCAAGCTGCAAACGGGCTCAGCTCATGCCAGAGCACCATTTCACACGATTCCAAGCACTCTGCCTTCAGGATTGTCAAGGCCTGCCATAGGAGTGACTGATAGGAATCTGCGTGTCCATTTTTAGGGTTAGATATAGGTATACTATATCTACAGCAAAGGGTGATTACACCACCTTGCCCCAGCTGTCGTGCAGCCAGTTGTGTCAGATTTAGATGGCCATCCAGGGGTGGCATAATACATGCTTCAGCCCCTGGTAGGCCCTGGGTACACCTATGCCCTGAGTTACAGGGTCTGATAAGGTGGCCCAGTCCCAATTGGATAATGCACCTAAGGCACACATGTCAATTTAGTGAGAGAACAGCTAGGCTGTGGATCTGATTGGCAGGCCCACAGCCAGGGAAAGTCGTAAACCAGTGAAACAAAAGCAAAAAATCTGGGTGATCATAGGATTGCAGACCCTACTCTCCTACATGACCCCCCCCCCCCCAAACTTTGGGACAATAAGCTAACCTTGACCAGGTGAGTCTTCTTGTTCTAAGTGGAAATATCTGGAGAGCCCATCGGCATTGCCATGATCAGTACCAGGTCTATGTTCCACTGTGAAGTCCATCCCCTGTAGGGAAATGGACCACCTAAGCAGTTTGGGGTTTTCACCCTTCATCTGATTTAGCCACAAGAGGGGCTTATGGTCGGTCTGAATCTTGAAGTGAGTGCCAAACAAGTATGGCCTTAGCTTCTTCAGGGCCCAAACCACAGCACAGGCCTCCCTCTCAATAGCTGACCAATTTTTCTCTCTGGGGGTCAGCCTTCTGCTTATAAAAGAAATGGGCTGGTCTTGACCATCAAAATTCAGTTGAGATAGAACAGCTCCCACACCCAACTCAGAAGCATCTGTTTGGACAATGAATGGTTTGGAGTAGTCTGGACTCTTGAGGATAGGTGCTGTGCACATGGCCTGCTTTAGGTCATCGAATGCTTTTTGACAGCCTGCTGTCCACTGAACCTTTTTTGGCATTTTCTTACTTGTCAGTTCATTAAGTGAAGTCACAATTGATCCATAATTCCTGACAAACTTTCTGTAGTAACCAGTCAGGCCCAAGAAAGCTCGAACCTGAGTCTGGGTGGTTGGAGGAGCCCAGTCCCTGATTGACTGTATTTTGCTCTCCAGTGGTTGAACTTGGCCTCCACCTACAAGGTGACCCAAGTATACAACCTGTGTCTGCCCTATCTGGCACTTGGTGGCCTTGATAGTGAGACCTGCTGCTTGCAGAGCCTCTAACACTTTCCTCAGGTGGACCAGGTGATCCTCCCAGGTGGAGCTAAAGACAGCAATATCATCAAGATATGCTGCACAGAAGTCACCCAGCCCAGTGAGAACATGATTCACCAACCTTTGGAAGGCGGCAGGTGCATTTTTCAGACCAAAGGGCATTACCACAAATTGATAATGCCCACCAGGGGTTGAAAATGCTGTCTTGGGCTTGGCATCCTCAGCTAACCTGATTTGCCAATACCCAGCTGTCAGGTCAAATGTACTTAAGTAGTTGGCAGAAGCCAATCTATCTATAAGTTCATCTGCCCTTGGTATTGGGTCGGCATCAGTCTTAGTGACTGCATTGAAAAGCGCCAGGACGCCCCTTTGCTGGGGCAGCTGTGCGCTATAGAAATTTTAATAACATAACATAACAATAACATTGAGACCCCTGTAGTCTACGCAGAACCTCATCTCTTTCTTACCACCCTGGGTGTGAGGTTTTGGCACTAGAACTACTGGACTAGCCCAAGGGCTATCTGAGGGTTCAATGACTCCCAACTCCAACATTTTCTGCACTTCTGTTTTGATGCAGTCTCTAACATGATCAGGCTGCTTGTAGATTTTACTCTTAACTGACAAGCTGTCACCAGTGTCAACCTCATGGGTACACCAATTGGTCTGACTGGGTGTTAGAGAAAACATATGTCTGAAGGATTGAAGAACCTGTTTACAATCCTTCTGTTGATGTTCAGTGAGGCTGCCACAAAAGACAACACCATCTACTGACCCATCATCAGGGTTCTGAGTGAGCAGGTCTGGGA
Source organism: Lissotriton vulgaris (assembly GCF_964263255.1). Lineage (NCBI taxonomy): Eukaryota > Metazoa > Chordata > Amphibia > Caudata > Salamandridae > Lissotriton > Lissotriton vulgaris. The sequence goes on along the minus strand of NC_141691.1, from coordinate 1,970,761,164 downwards.
GAGGGTCACTCTCTTCCTCCTGTCCCTCATCTATGGCCATGAGCAAGCTCATGTCCTTCCTGTCAACATATGCTTTGAGCCTGTTGACATGGAGTACCCTGTGGGGGCTCCTGGGAGTTCCAAGGTCCACCAGGTAGGTGACCTCTCCCTTTTTCTCAAGAATGGTGTAGGGCCCAGACCATTTGTCTTTGAGTGCTGCTGGGGCCACTGGCTCCAGCACCCACACCTTCTGTCCAGGCTGATAGACAGTCAGGACAGCCTTTTGGTCATGCCAAGCTTTTTGGAGTTCTTGACTGGCCTTAAGGTTTTCAGATGCCTTTTCCATGTACTCAGCCATCCTGGAGCGGAGACCAAGTACATAGTCCACTATGCTGGTTGCAGGCTTTTTGAGAGGTCTCTCCCATCCTTCCTTCACCAAACACAATGGTCCTCTCACAGGATGCCCATACAGAAGTTCAAAAGGGCTGAAGCCAACCCCCTTCTGTGGGACCTCTCTGTAAGCAAATAAAAGGCAGGGAATCAGGACATCCCATCTACGCCTGAGCTTTTCAGGTAGTCCATGAATCATCCCTTTTAGGGTCCTGTTGAACCTTTCAACAAGCCCATTGCATTGTGGATGATAGGGTGTAGTGAACTTGTAGTTGACACCACATTCCTTCCACATAGCAGTTACGTAGCTTGACATGAAGTTTGCTCCTCTGTCAGAGACAACCTCCTTAGGGAAGCCCACTCTGGAGAACACTCCAACTAGGGCTCTTGCTACTACAGGTGCTGTAGTGGTCCTAAGTGGAATAGCTTCAGGATACCTGGTGGCATGATCCACTACCACCAGTATAAACTTGTGCCCTGATGCTGTCTGGGGTTCCATTGGACCAACAATGTCAATCCCCACTCTTTCAAAGGGCACCCCCACCACAGGCATTGGTATAAGGGGGGCCTTTGTTGTGCCACCTGACTTACCACTGGCTTGGCAAGTGACACAGGAGCGACAAAACTCCTTGGTATCCTCATTCATATGAGGCCAGTGAAAGTGTGAGACAAGCCTGTCCCAAGTCTTTGTCTGGCCTAAGTGACCTGCTAAGGGAATCTCATGGGCCAAGGTAAGAAGGAAACCTCTCTGAGTCAAGGGGATAACCAGCCTCCTGGTCATGCCAGGCTTGGGGTCTCTTGCCTCAGTGTACAGGAGTCCATCCTCCCAGTATACCTTGTGGGTACCTGTGGCATTCCCAGCAGCCTCAGCAGCAGCCTGCTGTCTGAGGGGTTCAAGGGAAGGGCAGTCTAATTGTTCCTTCCCCAGGTCTTCTCTTGAGGGTCCCCCTGAGCCCAGGAATTCAACTTGATCAAGTTCGAACTCTTTAGGCTCAGTTTCCCTCAGTTCCTTTAGGTCAGCCTCCTCTGAGACCTGATCCTCAACCTGGGGCAAGGGGGAAGGCAATGTCTTAACCCTACTGCTCTTCTTCTTGGAAGGTGTCTGATCCATTGTTCCAGGATCCAGCACCTGTTCAGTGGGGCATCTTCTGGCCTGTGACCTAGTCACAGCAAGCACATGTGCTGGCAAGCCTAACATCTCCATGTGAGTCCTATGCTCCACTTCTGACCATTGTGATGACTCCAAATCATTGCCCAACAAACAATCCACTGGGAGGTCTGAACTAACTACAACCTTCTTTTGGCCAGTTACCCCTCCCCAGGAGAAAGCTACAATTGCCATACTATGACTGGTAGTGACATTGCTTGCATTGGTCACCAGGAAATCTGTACCTGGCATGATCTGTCCAGGGTCCACAAAGTTAGGTGTCACCATGGTGACACTGGCACAAGTGTCCCTATAGGCCTGAGCCATTTTTGCATTGATAAAAGGTGTCTGTCTGTATTTGCCCAAAGTATTGGGACTGACATCAGGGGATATATCCACATCCCATGTACAGACAAGGACAGCCTGAGTGAGTGTGCCAACTAAGTTGTCATACCCCTCAGAACCCAAGGTTAACCCAACTAGTCCCTTGGGAGGTGCACTACTACTGCTGGCTGTACTAGGGGGCACAGGTGCCTTAGGGGCTGCAGTAGCAGGAGTCTGCCCTCCTTTCTTGGTGAACTCACTAAACCAGTGAGTTTTACTTTTACAGTACTGGCACCACCTTTTAGATTGGCCTTCTTGATTCTTCTTTTTCTGGGGAGCCTGACCCTCACAATCTTTGGGTTGTTGGGGACCTGTTGAAGACTTCTGGTCATTTTGTTCACCCTTAGAATCTTTACCCTTCTGGTCTGCTTTCTTCTGACCACCTTGATTCTGGCCCTGGTTCTGCTTAACTCTTGTTCTGACCCACCTGTCTGCCTTCTTTCCCAATTCTTGGGGAGAGGTCAGATCTGAGTCAACAAGATGCTGATGCAACAACTGGTTCTGACAATTGTTTAAAATTTGTTCTCTCATGATCAAATATACAATCCTGTGTAATCAGTAACCTTACTGCCCAGCAACCAGCCCTCCAAAGCCTTAGTGGCACAATCTACGAAATCAGACCAATCCTGAGACTGAGTTTTCTGGGTATCCCTGAACAGCAACCTGTACTGCTCAGTGGTTAGGCCAAACCCATCAATCAGTGTATTCTTCAGGACTTGGTAATTGTTAGCATCCTCCACTCTAGTAGTTAGGAGCTTATCTCTACCTTTACCTTCAAAGGAGAGCCACAAGATAGCTGCCCACTGACTCTGGGGGACACACTGTACAGCGCAGGCCCTCTCCAAAGCAGTAATCCATTTGTGGATGTCATCCCCTTGTTTAAAGGGGGGCACTATCTTATTCAGGTGCTTTGTATCAAAACTCCTTTCCCTATTGCTAGGTATAATGCTGCCACCAGTGGGGTTTGTCCCACTCAATTCTTGCTCTCTAGCAAAGGCAAGTCTCTCTTTGGCCAGGGCAAGTTCTTCCCTTTCAATCCTCAGATTGACCTCCCTCTCTTTAGCTTCATACACTCTCCTCTGAGGGGATGTCATCCTCCTCTGAGCAGAAGTTTGAGAGCCATTGGTTCGAATGGATCTGTTAGAGCCTCTGGATAGAGACCTAACTCGTCCATTCCCAATGTTAAGATGGCCTGAGAGGGGCCCCAGGGGTCTCCTGGTACCATTCTCATGCCTGCTTAAGTTGTCCCTAGTTAGCTGGCTAACTACTTCTGGACCTTTGTCTGCCTCGTCCCCAGATGTCTCTAGATCCTCATCCTCCTCTTCACCTTCTGCAGAGAGATGGATAAGGTCAGGGTCACCTGAGGTTCCCTCAAGGGGAGGCATGTTCCCATCTGGATTAGAAGGTTCTGTGTTACCAGCCCTTCTAGCATCATAGGTCTCTAAGAGACCAATCAGAAAAGGAATTGTGGGGTTAGACCCCTGTCTCAGCTTCCTGGAGGTACACACTTGTCTCATCTCCTGGAAGCTAAGAGCAGCATATCTGGAAGTGACCTGTGGAAGGTCCACTGACACAAGGGGAGACTCAGTGTTTCCACCTTTGTCTGACATGCTGATTCTAGTGTGGTGTAAGTGATGCACCTACCTACACTATATGTTTGCCTACTGATCCCTTGCTAAAATTGCAGCCAAGGTGTGCTAAGCCTTGAGGAGCTACAACAGCTGGTTCAGTAGAACTCAGAGTATTCTAAGCTAAGTTATATGTACCTGAAGTACTTATGTGATCTTTCACAAGATATTCTTAGGATACGTGTGGTAAAACAACAGCAAGCTCAAATCCCAACCGCTGCCCACCAATGTAAGAAGGTGGCCTGATATGCAGTGCTCACTATTCTAGTGATCACTATGTATCAGTCCAACAACCCTTATTGATGATTGGTTGTAAGTCAACCTTATAGACCAGCTATCCTAGTAGCGTGGATACGAGCAGTCTAAGGCTAAAGACTCGAGAGGGCGTGTTAAGCCAGCCGTTATACCATCACATATACCCCTTGAACACCAAGTGAAAGGACACCACACAAGTGTTATGAAAATAAACAGTGTATTTATTAGAATCACAACAGCCCTGTACTCTTTATGAGGACAGGGTACTAAGCACAGAACAAAACTCTTACGAAAATACTTAAGTTAGCACAGTATATACAAATGCCCGAGGGGCACGGAAAACCATATACTCTGAAAGTGGAATGCGAAATTACTAGCAGGTAAGTACAGTACTAATAGGCTTTGGAATCGCTAGGACTTGGCTATAGAATCTTTAGATTACGTCTAGGAAGCCTAGGGGACTCGGGGGCAGAGTGTGCACTCTCACGCGTGATGCTGGACAAAGTTTATGGTAGCTAGATTTCACAAAGTTAGTGTTCACGGGCGAAACCGACCAGGTAGGAGGAAAACGAAAGTGGATTCTGACCCTTGGATAGTGAGGCTATGCTGGGGCACCGAAATGCCGAAGTTACCTAGCCCAGGGGCTGCAGCTGCATAGGTCTCAAAAGACGTCGGGAATCCTCGTAGATGGACCAGGAGCCTGGAAGGAAGATGCTGGCAGGTGACCAGTGAAGAGAGTTCGAAGTGATCCAAGCCTGGATCTTGAAGATAGATGACACCTGAAAGCAGAGGGGACCAAGTTCGTGACTACTAGCCAGTAGTCAGGTGGCACCAGGAGGGCACCGGATGGTAGTCACCTCGACTAGGTGAGTGGGCGACGCTGTGCTCTGCAGATCTCACGGACCAGGAGGCGTGGTCGGCGACCAGGATGGAGGAGCGAGCTGTCCCGCGATGGATGAAGCTGTCTGCATCGCTGGACCCAGGATTGGGCAACGAAGCCTTGGCTAATTCAAGCCCACGCGGTGGACTCAAAATGGCGTCTGGAGTGGACCAGGAGGGTCCGGTGTGCTCCTCTTTTGGGGGGGAGCAAGGGCCAGTCTGGAGCAACCAGACTAGCAGCAGTGATGTCGTCGGGCGTCGTTAATAAGGCCACAGGCCAGCGGGCTAGTAGCCAAACAACGCGGTGAGCAGCAAAAAGCAGAAGGGCCCCACGCAGATCGTGGAGATGCTGGGAGGCTGTACTTCGGTGCTGGAGCTGCTCAGGGTCGGGGCTTCTCGGACCCCAAAGCACTCACCAGAGGTTTCCTCGGCGGTCGTGCTGGATGGAAGTCGTGCAGTTTTGATGATAGCCGGTCCCTCGAGGTCTCGTCGCACCTACGGTTCTCAGCTTAGCTGTAGAGGTAGGTAGAGGTCAGAGGTGCCAGGGAAGCCGGGTCTCGTCATGCTGGTCGGTCGGATTCTTGAAGAAGGACGTGCAGCAAACCGCAGAGTTCTTAGATGGTGCCTGCGGATGCAGGGTGACTACTCCTTAGCCACAAGGGAGAAATCTTGAGAAGAGTCTTGAAGTCCTTTTGTAGAAAGTCGTTTCTTGATTCAAAGATGATCTAATTTGGAAGGGTCCCCGCTCCTGCCTTTATCCTAAAGAAAGGGGTGGGTACGCGACTAGGTCCTGCCCTAGGGGTGGGACCAGGAAGGGGGGTGGTTACACCCCTCTCCCATGCCGGACTTTCCCCAGGCCAGGGGCTGGTGTGCCCCTGGAACTGGTTCTAGCCGGCAGATGCGTAGTGAGCACCGGGGTGCCACTCAGCAGTCACCTTCCTGTAAAGCCCTGCCTACCCAGGATACACAAAACCCTGTCTGGGATGGTGCTAGCACCGCCCCTGACAGGAAACCCTTTGTCCAAGCTCTCCTCGCTGGAAGGACTCCCAGCAGCAGGAGGTCAGACTCGTGTCTGTGGTGGCAGCATCCATTTTGTGGAGCTGAGGCTTCGTTTAACTTTAACCGGGGTTCACAGTTACATACATGTCGTGTCCCTCTAGAAGGGTGGAATGCTAACCCCGTCGCCAGAATTGGCGAGGGGTTAGTATTTCAATTCGTATGACACCTTACTCGACATGTTTTGATAATGCAATACCAAAGATAGCATTTAACCGCGAGGATTATAATGCACTTAAGAGTATATGGTATGCGGTATCATGGAACAGCTATTAGGACTTGGTTCCGCAAGCTGCAAACGGGCTCAGCTCATGCCAGAGCACCATTTCACACGATTCCAAGCACTCTGCCTTCAGGATTGTCAAGGCCTGCCATAGGAGTGACTGATAGGAATCTGTGTGTCCATTTTTAGGGTTAGATATAGGTATACTATATCTACAGCAAAGGGTGATTACACCACCTTGCCCCAGCTGTCGTGCAGCCAGTTGTGTCAGATTTAGATGGCCATCCAGGGGTGGCATAATACATGCTTCAGCCCCTGGTAGGCCCTGGGTACACCTATGCCCTGAGTTACAGGGTCTGATAAGGTGGCCCAGTCCCAATTGGATAATGCACCTAAGGCACACATGTCAATTTAGTGAGAGAACAGCTAGGCTGTGGGTCTGATTGGCAGGCCCACAGCCAGGGAAAGTCGTAAACCAGTGAAAGAAAAGCAAAAAATCTGGGTGATCATAGGATTGCAGACCCTACTCTCCTACATGACCCCCCCCCCAAACTTTGGGACAATAAGCTAACCTTGACCAGGTGAGTCTTCTTGTTCTAAGTGGAAATATCTGGAGAGCCCATCGGCATTGCCATGATCAGTACCAGGTCTATGTTCCACTGTGAAGTCCATCCCCTGCAGGGAAATGGACCACCTAAGCAGTTTGGGGTTTTCACCCTTCATCTGATTTAGCCACAAGAGGGGCTTATGGTCGGTCTGAATCTTGAAGTGAGTGCCAAACAAGTATGGCCTCAGCTTCTTCAGGGCCCAAACCACAGCAAAGGCCTCCCTCTCAAAAGCTGACCAATTTTTCTCTCTGGGGGTCAGCCTTCTGCTTATAAAAGCAATGGGCTGGTCTTGACCATCAAAATTCAGTTGAGATAGAACAGCTCCCACACCCAACTCAGAAGCATCTGTTTGGACAATGAATGGTTTGGAGTAGTCTGGACTCTTGAGGATAGGTGCTGTGCACATGGCCTGCTTTAGGTCATCGAATGCTTTTTGACAGCCTGCTGTCCACTGAACCTTTTTTGGCATTTTCTTACTTGTCAGTTCATTAAGTGGAGTCACAATTGATCCATAATTCCTGACAAACTTTCTGTAGTAACCAGTCAGGCCCAAGAAAGATCGAACCTGAGTCTGGGTGGTTGGAGGAGCCCAGTCCCTGATTGACTGTATTTTGCTCTCCAGTGGTTGAACTTGGCCTCCACCTACAAGGTGGCCCAAGTATACAACCTGTGTCTGCCCTATCTGGCACTTGGTGGCCTTGATAGTGAGACCTGCTGCTTGCAGAGCCTCTAACACTTTCCTCAGGTGGACCAGGTGATCCTCCCAGGTGGAGCTAAAGACAGCAATATCATCAAGATATGCTGCACAGAAGTCACCCAGCCCAGTGAGAACATGATTCACCAACCTTTGGAAGGTGGCAGGTGCATTTTTCAGACCAAAGGGCATTACCACAAATTGATAATGCCCACCAGGGGTTGAAAATGCTGTCTTGGGCTTGGCATCCTCAGCTAACCTGATTTGCCAATACCCAGCTGTCAGGTCAAATGTACTTAAGTAGTTGGCAGAAGCCAATCTATCTATAAGTTCATCTGCCCTTGGTATTGGGTCGGCATCAGTCTTAGTGACTGCATTGAGACCCCTGTAGTCTACGCAGAACCTCATCTCTTTCTTACCACCCTGGGTGTGAGGTTTTGGCACTAGAACTACTGGACTAGCCCAAGGGCTATCTGAGGGTTCAATGACTCCCAACTCCAACATTTTCTGCACTTCTGTTTTGATGCAGTCTCTAACATGATCAGGCTGCCTGTAGATTTTACTCTTAACTGGCAAGCTGTCACCAGTGTCAACCTCATGGGTACACCAATTGGTCTGACTGGGTGCTAGCGCGCTGCCTGGTATCACGCACTTCCTGAGACCAACTTGGCATTATTGAGCTGCATTGTACATTTTAAAAAACCTTACTGTGCTTTTAAACTTACACGTGCACTTTTAGCATCAATCCCATTTAATACTTGTTTTAAGGTTTTAATTCATACCGGAGTGCTGGTCTCGATCTTTCTTCCTGCCCGCCTCGTTCCGACTCGGTAATTCGTTACCGTTGTGCGGAGGGCGGACAGGTGAGGGCCAGGCACTTCCGGGAGCGGTTAGCGCTCTAGCGGTCTCTGGGGGCTATTTAGGCGGAGACTTTTGAAAGCGCAGCTGCGGTGGGAGACGGTGGCAGTGTCTCCATACCGCTAGCGCGCTGCCTGGTATCACGCACTTCCTGAGACCAACTTGGCATTATTGAGCTGCATTGTACATTTTAAAAAACCTTACTGTGCTTTTAAACTTACACGTGCACTTTTAGCATCAATCCCATTTAATACTTGTTTTAAGGTTTTAATTCATACCGGAGTGCTGGTCTCGATCTTTCTTCCTGCCCGCCTCGTTCCGACTCGGTAATTCGTTACCGTTGTGCGGAGGGCGGACAGGTGAGGGCCAGGCACTTCCGGGAGCGGTTAGCGCTCTAGCGGTCTCTGGGGGCTATTTAGGCGGAGACTTTTGAAAGCGCAGCTGCGGTGGGAGACGGTGGCAGTGTCTCCATACCGCTAGCGCGCTGCCTGGTATCACGCACTTCCTGAGACCAACTTGGCATTATTGAGCTGCATTGTACATTTTAAAAAACCTTACTGTGCTTTTAAACTTACACGTGCACTTTTAGCATCAATCCCATTTAATACTTGTTTTAAGGTTTTAATTCATACCGGAGTGCTGGTCTCGATCTTTCTTCCTGCCCGCCTCGTTCCGACTCGGTAATTCGTTACCGTTGTGCGGAGGGCGGACAGGTGAGGGCCAGGCACTTCCGGGAGCGGTTAGCGCTCTAGCGGTCTCTGGGGGCTATTTAGCCCTCGCCTCCTCGGAGGCGCGCAGCGGTTGCGCGCAGCCTCATACCAGCCGAAGACCAGCCAAAGAGCTGCCCGTCTGCGCCCGTCCGCGACAGGACGGGGCCAGGGGCTCTAGCATGCCGCCCTATTCTAAATGCATCAGGTATGAAACATCTGCGTTACTGAATCTCAGAAAATCTGTTACTCCCTGCCACTTTAGAGATAACTGGCCATGTCCTGAAGGACCTTTTTCCTGCCTAAATTGTCATTTTAGCACCATAACTTATCCAAAGTTGAACAAATCCCATGTGCTGACTGATAATTTGCATTGCATTTTAATAAATGCCCGTTCGATGCCGAAGCACCAATTTGCCATCTGGGATCTAATTGATACTATCACCCCAGATATCTGCTACATCACTGAGACTTGGCTAAAGCCTCACACTGTACCTGCCATCGCCCTAGGAGTGCCAAAAGGCTATAAACTTCATAATGCAGACCGCCCCGACAAAGTAGGTGGCGGAATTGCTATAATCTATAAGGAAGACCTCAAACTAGATATTCTAGAAAGAAAATGTTGTGCACAACTGGAAATAATGATTTACAGAATCACTTTCCCTAATAGAAAGACCTGTAAGGGAGCTCTTCTTTACCGTCCACCTGTACCATGTCCCAGGTTTTCTCTCTCCCTCCTGGAAATACTTGGCCCACATATACGAGCTAAGGAAGACTTCCTACTCTTAGGGGATTTTAATATTCATACGGATCAGCCTGAACTGTCAGACACTAGGAGTCTCGCTGATGACTTAGCGACTATCGGCCTTATACAAAGGAATGAGGGCCCTACACATGAAGGTGGTCATTGCATTGATTTGATACACACCAATTTTGATAACATATCATGTAAAACGCCGGTACAATTAGAGTGGACCGATCACTTTTTATTGGAATTTAATATATTCCAAATTAATAAAGGATCTCATAGGAAATCCATACCCCCTGTTATACGTAGACAATGGCACAAGCTCACACTGGAGGCACTTCAAAATGCCTGGGAAAAACCTGACATTAAGGACATAGAGGATGCGGAACATAGTTTAACAATATTCCAAAATTCTCTTACCACTGCCATAGATAAAATTGCCCCCATGAAAACATTTAAACAATTCCCCGTAGCCAGACAGGAGAAGTGGTACACAGAGGCTCTCAGAACGGAGAAACAAGAATGTAGGAGGATAGAAAAGAGGTGGAGAAAATGTCATTCGGAAGATAACAAGAAGGCCCACCGGGCAGCACAAGCCAACTATTACAAACATATTAAAGCCGCCCGCAAAAACTGCATTACGCAACAACTCACACAAGCTGGTAATTCTCCAAAAGAATTATATCGGATCCTTGAGACATTCGTCAAGCCAACTGCTAGTGTAGGCTTAGATGATTTTTCTCAAAGTCTGTGTGAGGAAGTCTCTCTATATTTCGAAAATAAAATTGACTCCATTTATGACAAGATTCTGGTGTCCCAAGCAGAAAGAGGTATTCTAAATATACCTCTTATCAATAAAAACACCAATTTTTCTCTGACCACCTTTCCTCCCATTAAAAGTGAAGAACTTGAAATACTAATGGCCCATGTAAAATCTGGGTCTCCAGAAGATCTGATCCCTGCTAAAATCTTAATCCCTCTGAGTCCCTTGCTGGGCCCCTATATTCAAGAGGTAATAAATCAGTCCCTAAAGAAGGGAAACGTGCCCACTGTGTGGAAGAGAGCGGTGGTGAACCCCATCCGCAAGAATGCTGTTCTCCCGTGGTCGGAACTTTCCAACCTCCGACCCATCTCCCTCCTACCCTATTTTGGTAAGCTTGCTGAGAAGCACGTCAACGCACACCTGTCCATCTACATCGAGGCAGCGGGCGGCCTAGACCACTCTCAATCTGGTTTTAGGCCCAACCATAGCACAGAGTCAGCTCTCCTGTCAGTGACTGATACTATCAGGATGTCACTCGATGGGGGGAGCTCAGTGATTCTGGTGCTATTGGATTTGTCCGCTGCCTTCGACACGGTGTCGCATGACATTCTTCTCGGCCGGTTGAGGGAGGTTGGAATAAAAGGGGCTGCCTTGGCATGGTTAGAAAGCTTTCTTGCGGACCGCCAACAAGGTGTCAAATTAGGCTCCTACAATTCCATCTGTAGGAAGCTGACCAAGGGTGTGCCACAGGGCTCCTGCTTGAGCCCCACGTTATTTAACATATACGTGGCCCCCTTGGCAGACATCATAAGATCTTACGGGTTCACCCCAATCTCCTATGCTGATGACACCCAGCTGCTGTTTCCCTTCCAAACTCTCACACCAACGGTTATAGAATCTTTCCAAAACGGTATGCGAGCCGTGGCAGATTGGATGGCCCACAACTTCCTCCAATGCAACGTGACCAAGACTGAAGTCATGTTGTTTGGAGGGGCCACTCTGCTATGGTCTCCCGACTGGTGGCCATCTGAGCTAGGACCTGTTCCGGTACCAAAGCAGGCCGTAAAGAATCTGGGTGTGCGTCTAGATCAAGCACTGATCCTAAAAGACCATGTTAATCAAGTCACGGGAACTTGTTTCCGAGCGATAGGGTTACTCCGACGCATATTCCCCTTCCTACCTGACATCCATAGGAAGACGCTGGTACAAGCATTGGTCATCGGTCGGATGGATTATTGCAATGGACTGCTTATTTCTGCCAACCAAGAACAATTGGGTCGGCTGCAGGTGGTACAGAACACCGCGGCAAGACTCATTCTGAATGCCTTGCCCCGTACTCCCTCACGCCCTCTCCTCTCTTCACTTCACTGGTTACCGGTGAAACAGCGCATTGACTTCAAAGTATGTTGTATAATGCACAAATGTATCTACGGATCTGGCCCTCAATATCTAAGAGACATATTTGTCCCCTATTTACCTAGACGTGCTTTACGCTCCAGTAGCACTATGCTGCTTCAGGTCCCTAGGGTGACGAGAGCAAGACAGGGAGGACGGGCCATCTCACTTAAAGGCCCGATGCTCTGGAATTCTCTGCCCTCATTGCTGAGACATACCTCCAACCATCTGTCCTTTAGAAGGAAGTTAAAAACATATCTCTTCCCCCAAGATTAATGTTTTCCCCCGCAATCGCAGCAGTCTTATGTCCTTGGTAGCTCCATGATACCTGCTCAGAAGCTACGCGCGGAGATACCCCTTCGGGGCTGATTCAGGCGCGAAATAAGCATATAAATAAATAAATAAATAAACATATGTCTGAAGGATTGAAGAACCTGTTTACAATCCTTCTGTTGATGTTCAGTGAGGCTGCCACAAAAGACAACACCATCTACTGACCCATCATCAGGGTTCTGAGTGAGCAGGTCTGGGAGAGGGTCACTCTCTTCCTCCTGTCCCTCATCTATGGCCATGAGCAAGCTCATGTCCTTCCTGTCAACATATGCTTTGAGCCTGTTGACATGGAGTACCCTGTGGGGGCTCCTGGGAGTTCCAAGGTCCACCAGGTAGGTGACCTCTCCCTTTTTCTCAAGAATGGTGTAGGGCCCAGACCATTTGTCTTTGAGTGCTGCTGGGGCCACTGGCTCCAGCACCCACACCTTCTGTCCAGGCTGATAGACAGTCAGGACAGCCTTTTGGTCATGCCAAGCTTTTTGGAGTTCTTGACTGGCCTTAAGGTTTTCAGATGCCTTTTCCATGTACTCAGCCATCCTGGAGCGGAGACCAAGTACATAGTCCACTATGCTGGTTGCAGGCTTTTTGAGAGGTCTCTCCCATCCTTCCTTCACCAAACACAATTGTCCTCTCACAGGATGCCCATACAGAAGTTCAAAAGGGCTGAAGCCAACCCCCTTCTGTGGGACCTCTCTGTAAGCAAATAAAAGGCAGGGAATCAGGACATCCCATCTACGCCTGAGCTTTTCAGGTAGTCCATGAATCACCCCTTTTAGGGTCCTGTTGAACCTTTCAACAAGCCCATTGCATTGTGGATGATAGGGTGTAGTGAACTTGTAGTTGACACCACATTCCTTCCACATAGCAGTTAAGTAGCTTGACATGAAGTTTGCACCTCTGTCAGAGACAACCTCCTTAGGGAAGCCCACTCTGGAGAACACTCCAACTAGGGCTCTTTCTACTACAGGTGCTGTAGTGGTCCTAAGTGGAATAGCTTCAGGATACCTGGTGGCATGATCCACTACCACCAGTATAAACTTGTGCCCTGATGCTGTCTGGGGTTCCATTGGACCAACAATGTCAATCCCCACTCTTTCAAAGGGCACCCCCACCACAGGCATTGGTATAAGGGGGGCCTTAGTTGTGCCACCTGACTTACCACTGGCTTGGCAAGTGACACAGGAGCGACAAAACTCCTTGGTATCCTCATTCATATGAGGCAAGTGAAAGTGTGAGACAAGCCTATCCCAAGTCTTTGTCTGGCCTAAGTGACCTGCTAAGGGAATCTCATGGGCCAAGGTAAGAAGGAAACCTCTCTGAGTCAAGGGGATAACCAGCCTCCTGGTCATGCCAGGCTTGGGGTCTCTTGCCTCAGTGTACAGGAGTCCATCCTCCCAGTATACCTTGTGGGTACCTGTGGCGTTCCCAGCAGCCTCAGCAGCAGCCTGCTGTCTGAGGGGTTCAAGGGAAGGGCAGTCTAATTGTTCCTTCCCCAGGTCTTCTCTTGAGGGTCCCCCTGAGCCCAGGAATTCAACTTGATCAAGTTCGAACTCTTTAGGCTCAGTTTCCCTCAGTTCCTTTAGGTCAGCCTCCTCTGAGACCTGATCCTCAACCTGAGGCAAGGGGGAAGGCAATGCCTTAACCCTACTGCTCTTCTTCTTGGAAGGTGTTTGGTCCATTGTTCCAGGATCCAGCACCTGTTCAGTGGGGCATCTTCTGGCCTGTGACCTAGTCACAGCAAGCACATGTGCTGGCAAGCCTAACATCTCCATGTGAGTCCTATGCTCCACTTCTGACCATTGTGATGACTCCAAATCATTGCCCAACAAACAATCCACTGGGAGGTCTGAACTAACTACAACCTTCTTTTGGCCAGTTACCCCTCCCCAGGAGAAAGCTACAATTGCCATACTATGACTGGTAGTGACATTGCTTGCATTGGTCACCAGGAAATCTGTACCTGGCATGATCTGTCCAGGGTCCACAAAGTTAGGTGTCACCATGGTGACACTGGCACAAGTGTCCCTATAGGCCTGAGCCATTTTTGCATTGATAAAAGGTGTCTGTCTGTATTTGCCCAAAGTATTGGGACTGACATCAGGGGATATATCCACATCCCCTGTACAGACAAGGACAGCCTGAGTGAGTGTGCCAACTAAGTTGTCATACCCCTCAGAACCCAAGGTTAACCCAACTAGTCCCTTGGGAGGTGCACTACTACTGCTGGCTGTACTAGGGGGCACAGGTGCCTTAGGGGCTGCAGTAGCAGGAGTCTGCCCTCCTTTCTTGGTGCACTCACTAAACCAGTGAGTTTTACTTTTACAGTACTGGCACCACCTTTTAGACTGGCCTTCTTGATTCTTCTTTTTCTGGGGAGCCTGACCCCCACCCTCTTTGGGTTGTTGGGGACCTGTTGAAGACTTCTGGTCATTTTGTTCACCCTTAGAATCTTTACCCTTCTGGTCTGCTTTCTTCTGACCACCTTGATTCTGGCCCTGGTTCTGCTTAACTCTTGTTCTGACCCACCTGTCTGCCTTCTTTCCCAATTCTTGGGGAGAGGTCAGATCTGAGTCAACAAGATGCTGATGCAACAACTGGTTCTGACAATTGTTTAAAATTTGTTCTCTCATGATCAGATTATACAATCCTGTGTAATCAGTAACCTTACTGCCCAGCAACCAGCCCTCCAAAGCCTTAGTGGCACAATCTACAAAATCAGACCAATCCTGAGACTGAGTTTTCTGGGTATCCCTGAACAGCAACCTGTACTGCTCAGTGGTTAGGCCAAACCCATCAATCAGTGTATTCTTCAGGACTTGGTAATTGTTAGCATCCTCCACTCTAGTAGTTAGGAGCTTATCTCTACCTTTACCCTCAAAGGAGAGCCACAAGATAGCTGCCCACTGACTTTGGGGGACACACTGTACAGTGCAGGCCCTCTCCAAAGCAGTCATCCATTTGTGGATGTCATCCCCTTGTTTAAAGGGGGGCACTATCTTATTCAGGTGCTTTGTATCAAAACTTCTTTCCCTATTGCTAGGTATAATGCTGCCACCAGTGGGGTTTGTCCCACTCAATTCTTGCTCTCTAGCAAAGGCAAGTCTCTCTTTGGCCAGGGCAAGTTCTTCCCTTTCAATCCTCAGATTGACCTCCCTCTCTTTAGCTTCATACACTCTCCTCTGAGGGGATGTCATCCTCCTCTGAGCAGAAGTTTGAGAGTCATTGGTTCGAATGGATCTGTTAGAGCCTCTGGATAGAGACCTAACTCGTCCATTCCCAATGTTAAGCTGGCCTGAGAGGGGCCCCATGGGTCTCCTGGTACGATTCTCATGCCTGCTTAAGTTGTCCCTAGTTAGCTGGCTAACTACTTCTGGACCTTTGTCTGCCTCGTCCCCAGATGTCTCTAGATCCTCATCCTCCTCTTCACCTTCTGCAGAGAGATGGATAAGGTCAGGGTCACCTGAGGTTCCCTCAAGGGGAGGCATGTTCCCATCTGGATTAGAAGGTTCTGTGTTACCAGCCCTTCTAGCATCATAGGTCTCTAAGAGACCAATCAGAAAAGGAATTGTGGGGTTAGACCCCTGTCTCAGCTTCCTGGAGGTTCACACTTGTCTCGTCTACTGGAAGCTAAGAGCAGCATATCTGGAAGTGACCTGTGGAAGGTCCACTGACACAAGGGGAGACTCAGTGTTTCCACCTTTGTCTGACATGCTGATTCTAGTGTGGTGTAAGTGATGCACCTACCTACACTATATGTTTGCCTACTGATCCCTTGCTAAGAGTTGCAGCCAAGGTGTGCTAAGCCTTGAGGAGCTACAACAGCTGGTTCAGTAGAACTCAGAGTATTCTAAGCTAAGTTATATGTACCTGAAGTACTCATGTGATCTTTCACAAGATATTCTTAGGATACGTGTGGTAAAACAACAGCGAGCTCAAATCCCAACTGCTGCCCACCAATGTGAGAAGGTGGCCTGATATGCAGTGCTCACTATTCTAGTGATCACTATGTATCAGTCCAACAACCCTTATTGATGATTGGTTGTAAGTCAACCTTATAGACCAGCTATCCTAGTAGCGTGGATACGAGCAGTCTAAGGCTAAAGACTCGAGAGGGCGTGTTAAGCCAGCCGTTATACCATCACATATACCCCTTGAACACCAAGTGAAAGGACACCACACAAGTGTTATGAAAATAAACAGTGTATTTATTAGAATCACAACAGCCCTGTACTCTTTATGAGGACAGGGTACTAAGCACAGAACAAAACTCTTACGAAAATACTTAAGTTAGCAAAGTATATACAAATGCCCGAGGGGCACGGAAAACCATATACTCTGAAAGTGGAATGCGAAATTACTAGCAGGTAAGTACAGTACTAATAGGCTTTGGAATTGCTAGGACTTGGCTATAGAATCTTTAGATTACGTCTAGGAAGCCTAGGGGACTCGGGTGCAGAGTGTGCACTCTCACGCGTGATGCTGGACAAAGTCTATGGTAGCTAGATTTCACAAAGTTAGTGTTCACGGGCGAAACCGACCTGGTAGGAGGAAAACGAAAGTGGATTCTGACCCTTGGGTAGTGAGGCTATGCTGGGGCACCGAAATGCCGAAGTTACCTAGCCCAGGGGCTGCAGCTGCATAGGTCTCAAAAGACGTCGGGAATCCTCGTAGACGGACCAGGAGCCTGGAAGGAAGATGCTGGCAGGCGACCAGTGAAGAGAGTTCGAAGTGATCCAAGCCTGGATCTTGAAGATAAATGACACCTGAAAGCAGAGGGGACCAAGTTTGTGACTACTAGCCAGTAGTCAGGTGGCACCAGGAGGGCACCGGATGGTAGTCACCTCGACTAGGTGAGTGGGCGACGCTGTGCTCTGCAGATCTCATGGACCAGGAGACGTTGTCGGTGACCAGGATGGAGGAGCGAGCTGTCCCACGATGGATGAAGCTGTCGGCGTCGCTGGACCCAGGATTGGGCAACAAAGCCTTGGCTAATTCAAGCCCACGCGGTGGACTCAAAATGGCGTCTGGAGTGGACCAGGAGGGTCCGGGGTGCTCCTCTTTTGGGAGGGAGCAAGGGCCAGTCTGGAGCAACCAGACTAGCAGCAGTGATGTCGTTGGGCATTGTTAAGAAGGCCACAAGCCAGCGGGCTAGTAGCCAAACAACGCGGTGAGCAGCAAAAAGCAGAAGGGCCCCACGCAGATCGTGGAGATGCTGGGAGGCTGTACTTTGGTGCTGGAGCTGCTCAGGGTCAGGGCTTCTCGGACCCCAAAGCACTCACCAGAGGATCCCTCGGCGGTCGTGCTGGATGGAAGTCGTGCAGTTTTGATGATAGCCGGTCCCTCGAGGTCTCGTCGCACCTACGGTTCTCAGCTTAGCTGTAGAGGTAGGTAGAGGTCAGAGGTGCCAGGGAAGCCGGGTCTCGTTGTGCTGGTCGGTCGGATTCTTGAAGAAGGACGTGCAGCAATCCGCAGAGTTCTTAGATGGTGCCTGCGGATGCAGGGTGACTACTCCTTAGCCACAAGGGAGAAATCTTGAGAAGAGTCTTGAAGTCCTTTCGTAGAAAGTCGTTTCTTGATTCAAAGATGATCTAATTTGGAAGGGTCCCCGCTCCTGCCTTTATCCTAAAGAAAGGGGTGGGTACGCGACTAGGTCCTGCCCTAGGGGTGGGACCAGGAAGGGGGGTGGTTACACCCCTCTCCCATGCCAGACTTTCCCCAGGCCAGGGGCTGGTGTGCCCCTGGAACTGGTTCTAGCCGGCAGATGCGTAGTGAGCACCTGGGTGCCACTCAGCAGTCACCTTCCTGTAAAGCCCTGCCTACCCAGGATACACAAAACCCTGTCTGGGATGGTGCTAGCACCGCCCCTGACAGGAAACCCTTTGTCCCAGCTCTCCTCGCTAGAAGGACTCCCAGCAGCAGGAGGTCAGACTCGTGTCTGTGGTGGCAGCATCTATTTTGTGGAGCTGAGGCTTCGTTTAACTTTAACCGGGGTTCACAGTTACATACATGTCGTGCTCCTCTAGAAGGGTGGAATGCTAACCCCGTCGCCAGAATTGGCGAGGGGTTAGTATTCCAATTCGTATGACACCTTACTCGACATGTTTTGATAAAGCAATACCAAAGATAGCATTTAACCGCGTGGATTATAATGCACTTAAGAGTATATGGTATGCGTTATCATGGAACAGCTATTAGGACTTGGTTACGCAAGCTGCAAACGGGCTCAGCTCATGCCAGAGCACCATTTCACACGATTCCAAGCACTCTGCCTTCAGGATTGTCAAGGCCTGCCATAGGAGTGACTGATAGGAATCTGTGTGTCCATTTTTAGGGTTAGATATAGGTATACTATATCTACAGCAAAGGGTGATTACACCACCTTGCCCCAGCTGTTGTGCAGCCAGTTGTGTCAGATTTAGATGGCCATCCAGGGGTGGCATAATACATGCTTCAGCCCCTGGTAGGCCCTGGGTACACCTATGCCCTGAGTTACAGGGTCTGATAAGGTGGCCCAGTCCCAATTGGATAATGCACCTAAGGCACACATGTCAATTTAGTGAGAGAACAGCTAGGCTGTGGGTCTGATTGGCAGGCCCACAGCCAGGGAAAGTCGTAAACCAGTGAAACAAAAGCAAAAAATCTGAGTGATCATAGGATTGCAGACCCTACTCTCCTACATGCATGTACACTGGAATTCGGTATTTTACCACCCAATCGGATTGGGTGGTAAAATAAGAATTCCTAAGTTCCTGTGGCACTGCAAACTGTGCCACCTACATCTGGAATTACCGATTCGGTAAATATACCGAGTCGGTATTTTTGACCGAATCTGTAAATTTACCGAATCGGTAAATTTACAGATTCTGTAAAAACCCGGCCCCCTACATCTCAAAAAACCAATTACCGGTCGGTAACGGCCGAAATCGGCCGTTACCGACAGGTAATTGGCGACCTAAATCTGGCCCCAAGCGTCTAAAGAGCTGCCTCGCCATCATCCAAGCCTGGATGGAAAATGGCATGCAAGTGGAAGCAGTGAAATCAGCACTTCTAGTACCCTTGCACCATGGCACAATTCGTCCCGTGTTGGAGCTGAGCAGCCTCAAATGGACCAGTGCAGAGAGAGAGGGAGCTGGAAAGTGCCATAGGTTAGCAATTCTGCAGCAATCCTGCTCTTTCCATTTGGTACAGAGAAGAAAGTTGTGTTGCTGAGTTGCGTTGTGCCACATGATGATAAATCTGACCCTAAGATTTTGTTTTTCAATATGTTAGAGAGTATTATATGTAATGAATTACGTTTTGTTAGTGTGTTACATTATAGTACGTTGTAATGCTCCATCGTCTTCTTTTAAATGCAAGTGATGTATTTCACTGTATGATATGATACTGACTTGTGAATAAAAAGTCACATGCAGGCATTAATCTAGGGCTGTTACTGGTGTTCTAATTTTCACTCGAGGGAGATTTTAGAAAGTAGTGCTAAGGGAGAGCAATTTAAGGTTGCCTATCGTGCTAAGTGCAGTCAAATGTTTTTTTTAAGCTGCTGAGGTACCTCTGTTTTAGAAGGTTCTGTGATTACCTAAAAAAAATAAAATAAGTGCAGGGAAATCTTTCTTAGGAGCCCGCCTCCGATGCTACCAAATGCCTGGTTTACTGAATGCACAGGCTGCCCAGACTCCTCCCACCTCATGACTTATCCACCAACCTACACTTCCGGGACCAGATCACGAAATATTTTTCACTGGCTCTATTTAAGGTCCTTTGTAGTGGGTTAGGCAGTCTTTAATCCAACACCTCTTATCACTGTATTATGAATGTGCTTTTCTGGGGGTAGTAACTTGTGACAAGAATGTTTGTGTGTATTTGTAGCATTTTTTGTTATGTATTGTGTTGTTTCGTGCTGTATTATTGTAATTTGCAATGTAATGCTGTTTTTGCAGCGTTTGTGTTGTGCCCTATGTTTTAACCTAATGCCTCCATTTTACTGTCCCGGTGAAACTGTTGAGTAAGCAGATGATGATTCCCTCTCGTAAAGATTGAAGCTCGAATTGTATAGCCCGAAAATGGACCGAGCAACTTATTAGGTTCTGACTGATTGGATTGATTTGTTCATTGGTTTCCCCTCTTGATGGAATTTTTTAACTGACGGCAGGCAAGGCATCTTCGTATGATCAGTCCTTTCACAGTGACGCACAATTTTGTTATGTGGATATTCCGCCTTTCGTCTGTCCTGAAGAGGCCAAAATCACCAGGCCGAAACGTGTTCATTTCTTTCTTGGAGAAGTTTCTACAAAATCAATAGTTCCTGGTTAAGGACATTTGGTACACACACCTAAAAGAATAAAGAGGATAACGTGTTTCCTCATGTGTGTATACTTTAAAGACTTTCTCCAATCGGGCTGCTGCATAAAATGAACAGCACAGCCATAATTATTCAAATTAAAAGGAAGACTGAGAGTAGAGAAATATCTTTAAAGGGGCCCATTACGGGTCAGTGCTTTATGGTACAGGTTTTTCGTACGAGTTAAATATTTATATCTACTGTTCCTTTTGTTGTCTTTTCTGTAGGTGGAGTAATGTTGATTGTTATGCCTACATAGAATTTAGTCATTTGTTTATGTGAGTGAGGATGAATATTATTTTGATGAATGTATACAAAATACATTTGCACGACTTTTGCAGAAAAAGCCAGTGATTAATTAAGGTAATCACAGTTGCAACTGTTGTGTATATATTTATTCCGTATTAATCAAGGAGAGAGTGAGGAAGTTGTGGAGTACGTCCCTATCCCAAGTTCAAATACATGCAAAAACAATGTGGACGAACCCACTGTGAATCAAACGTTGTCACTGTTAAGATGAACGGTGCCAAGGAACCATTAGTTTTTGTTAAAAGACCCCTCACGCACCAACCTGGTTGGTGTCATGCTGTAGTGTAGTTCCTATATTCCCAATAGGCTCTGCGCATTGGAATAATATATCCTATAGATATGACGTAGGACTTAGGTCAGTAGGTCTCTATCGAATATACTAAACTTAATAGTGAGAGCCAGCTAGCTCAGAGGTCACTAGAAACTTTCTCGAATTCACAAGAAGGGATTAGTTTCTGACAACCGCATAAACATGACAACTTTGTTTCCCTAGGACTGGAATAACTATCTTCAGAGTCGTGGAAACAATAGATAAGTATTTCACTCAGTCAATCGTGCATGCTTCGTTTCTACAGAGTTGCAGAGAAATAGTGAGACGGTCGTTTTCAATAAAAGGTTTATTGAACAGTCTTCTTTCTCATGCAAGAGAGGTGAACTGCTACAATTGTTAGACAGAATGCAAAGTACAATGCGTACAGCGAGGATAGTATTATGAAATAATACTGTAATAGCTTTGTATGGTTTCTAAGCCATATAACAATATATACATAAATAGCAGACTAAAATACTCAACTGGTGCTTCTAAAATACGCCTACCCCAATGTACATAGCCTAAGTCTAGGATGAGGGAAGAAGTAAGTATGGTCTTTAGCATAGGTTTAGTTTTTGCCAAGAATCTACCAAAGGTTTCTCTAGGTTCTAATCAGCTCCATACCTTAGAATGAAGGAGGTCTAGTGTCTCTGTTTCAGGACTCGATTTCCCAAAACCCTGCAAGGGGAGTCAGAAACACTAGAGCTGGATTTCTTAGCAGAGCAGGGCAGCTTCCTGATCAGTGCGTCAGCTACAGAGTCAGATTCCTTTGGCACTTGCTGTAGCGAGCTGCGTCGGGCAAGTAGGTCATCGAACTGCTCCGAACCACCGTGCTTTGCCATAGCAAGTGAAGGGATATTTATACCTTGAAGGTGTTTAGGAATGCCATGTTTGATGTAAAGTCGGGCATTTGAACGTCAGGAATGAACCCCTGGGGAATAGTTGTTCATTGTAAAACTAACGGACTTCTTGGAGAAATCAATATTCAAGCAAGGGGAAGTCCCTAACGGCATAAGCTGGTTTTCCATGAAATCGTTGTGATGTTAGGTGAACGGATGGAAGTAGCCATGCCTGTATTTAGGTAGCATGGGCTATGCCTAAATAAGGGCTTGATTTCTATGCCTATAAAAGGGCAATGCGAATTGTACCTCTATAAGGGCATAAATCGGGAAAATCCATTCGGAATCTAAAACAACATACAACACCCAGTCAACTTTCTTATGTACAGCTTCTACTAAATACTAAGTTCTAAACATGTATAAACGAATAAAAACTATCTATACGACAAGTGTTTAAAACCCACCCAAAACAAATGAAAATGCATTGGTACTGGTTGTACACGAAAAGAACATTTGTGCTGTACGCATTCAAGCAATGTTTCATTTAAAGCATATAGTTGACATTAGTAATGCTATCTGAATGAACCATGAAAATACATTTATGAAATGGCTCGTAAATACAGAAGAAAAAAGGTGCTAAAACAAGTTCATTTCATATTACATATAACTGTTGGTATGAGGACAAGGTCAAATATTGTCTCTGGAAGTTTTTCAAAGAATTCTAGTTCTCTATGAATAGTTCTACTTTGAGCAGATTACTTTGTGCCAAAAAATGAAAAATACAAATTTGGAAAAAGAAAAAAGTTAATCATAGAAAAAAAGAGTTCCAAAGTTTGTTTTGAAAAATGAAGGTCGAATTCAGAGTCTTTCAGAACACTGTGTGCCAAATCAAAAGTCAGTGTTATTGGTTGGAGAAAACATCAAATCTTCTAAGTCTGTAAAGAATTAGTCTACCATTGTAGGTGAAAGTCGGATTACCTTGTTAAGAAGATCAACCACACATAGATGTGAAGCATCGCCATCAGCATTGGCTGCATTAGCAATGTTCGAATTGGAAGGTACCTGTGTGCCTGTTGTTTCTCGTACCTCATCAGTAGCATTTTGCGTCTGTGAGATCTCAATGAATGCTGTCATCAGAAGTGGTAGCCGCTGGGGAAAACACAGTGCATGGGCCGTTACAGGTTCAAGAAAAGTATCAACATCCATTGGCATGACTGATGGGAGAGTCAGACATGTGTCAAGCACGCATTCTCCTCCTCATAGCTGGCATCATAAAACAGGTAAGATGCAATCTTGCCAAATTGGTCTGAAAGATAGAAACCATGTGGTATTCAATTCCCGTAGACGAGGTAGTCCCAAAATTTGGACGATGCGCTCACGACACTTCATCGCCAGTAGAGTGGTCTCCACGGTGAACTGGGTGCCACTTGCCATATCGCAGCAGTAGGAGCAAAAATAGTATCCCTGCAGTGAGTCCCAAAATGAGAGGCAATCCGCCAAACACAGAGTGCACGAAGTTTGGAAATATTCCTTGGACTGCTTCAAAAGGTGCTAATAGTCCAGAAAACACTGTCTTAAATTCATGTACAATACCACTAATATCAGACATGTTTAAGGTATGACTTAACATTTCCGAGAAATGTATAGGGCAATTTGTAGTTAAGAGGGCATGTATTTCTGCAGACGTCCTTGCGACTTGCAGATCATAGGTTTCTAGCGACATACAACCATGCTTTATTATTGGGGTCCCAACCGGGGGGCCGAATGCCCCCCAGTTGTGCTGCGACGCCTGATTACAGCGGAGCTGGTGTGGGGTACTTGTGTGAAATGATATAGTGAGGATTAAAAATATCTCTGGGAATCCTTGCCTAATGTGTTTATTAGTGGCGGCACAGGATACAGTTAAAATCAAATAGCGCAACTACTAAAGTGATTTTACTCTTAGTTGTCTAGAAAGTGGTCTACATGTTTCAGCTCAAGATGAAAAATTAATAGGCTTTCATCAGGACCGGGTGAACAGTGCGTGAGTTGTATAAGTTGTGCCACATGAAAGGTGAATATCCAACACGCGCGCTAAGGTGTGATGGGGTGCTTAGTTGTGTCAGTATATTTACGGACCCACTTTAAAACCTGTGGAAACAAGAAGACAAGACAAGACACATAATTGGAAAATGCAGCATAAAATACATTCTTTAGCGTGTTCCTTAGTGCCTTTATACTAGTCTCAGGGAAGTAGGCACAACAGTGAGTCTATCTGTAGTCTGAGCCGAGTGGGAAAACATGCTATTTCTACACTTGGTGCCCTTATGCTATCCGGTCCTGGGGGAGAGGGGTAGGCAACAAAAGGAGGACACGGGAGCTTCAACCTTAGCTACAGAGGCTTGACTCACCGATGTCCATCCCGCCAGACACTGCTGTTACATTTAATAATTGACCTCTAGGCATGGAACAATGTAAATGCAGGTACTCCTTTTCCTAACTGTATATGTAAGCACTGATACTTAGATAGATCAGCAATACTGTAGGCAACGAGTACTTTTATAGGTCCTGATGAATCACGGGTAAATAAGCCCTGAGCGAGAAACATGTCGACCACTACCTTCACTTACTAGTAGAGTCTTGAGTGCGGAAAACATCGCTTTCCAGACCTCCTAGACTAACTACTGTTTTTAGTTAGCGCACCGGACCACCTGAATAAAGTTCCTTCTGGTACCCCTGCGTTATTTTAAATTTCACATTCTGTCTACTACTTCACTGGCCCCTCACCCACACTTCACCCAAGGGCAGTTGGATAAAAAGATCTCCACCAAAGAGCCCATCTTTGAGGTGTAGCCCGTTGGGTATTGCACCGCCCACCTAACGAGGAGCATTGCCCATGATGAAGCATGACACCTGCAAGGGTGTGTGAGGCCAACATATCCAACAAAATGGATACCCACTGGTTGGTTTCCATTTAACCACCTTTCCATATCCACTCCCCAGTGACCTGCACCTTTAACCCAGGAACAGACCAGTCCTCTCTTTGGTACCAGTTATCTGAGGGCCCACACTGCGGCCTGGACCTTCCACTTGTCTCAAGTGGTAATTTGGCCCTCTAGATCTACAAAGATCTCCTCTCCCCCTTTTTGTATACAGTATATTTACGGACCCACTTTAAAACCTGTGGAAATAAGAAGACAAGACAAGACACATAATTGGAAAATGCAACATAAAATGCATTCTTTAGCCTTTATACTAGTCTCAGGTAAGTAGGCACAACAGTGAGTCTATCTGTAGTCTGAGCCGAGTGGGAAAACATGCTATTTCCACAGGTGCCCTTATGTCTCACGGCAGGTATACGGCTGTGACTATAACGCAGCATGTTGATAATCCTAAAAGGTGTGTCTATAACACATTTATATGATAGACTGGCATGCAGCATGCTGATGAAGTGCTATTAAGCAAGGGCTTAGGATAACCCTATGAGTCCCCCTAGATGCCTGGAATCATGAGGTACTTGAAGTCCTAGGTGATCGGCAGGGTAGTGGCCGTCAGTGTGGGCATGTGGCTTGAGCATGTGTGGCCACAATGGGATTTAAATTAAAATAGATTGCGTACATCATAGTATTATAAAAAAAATTTACACTAAATTAAGGTGTGAGGCAGATATTCAAGGTCGGGGAGGGGTTCCATCTGTAGTCACACTCTAGGGGGTGGAAAGAGAATGAAAAAACGCCATTAGCAACTTGTAAAACACAGCAAATTGCTGTGTTGGAATGATAGAATGATAGAAAAAGGCGGCCAAGAGGGGGAAGGGGAAACAGAAAAACCTTACTGACACTTAGGGGGTCATTAGGATCGCGGATGGACTTGAGTCCGTCCGCGACCCCAGAGCATGAGGGAACGTCCGCATGGGCTGCTGCGTTCCCTCTGTGCAGATTAGGATGTGACCGCCAGGGTGGCGGTCACATCCTCTATTTTTAACATTGCTGCGGGTGGAGCTTCAAGCTGCACCCGCAGCAATGTTAAAAATGCATGCGCAGCATTTGAGTGCACAAAGCGGCAGGCACCGCGCGGTGCCTGCTGCATTGTGCACGCAAATGTCACTTTTATCTCAGTCGCGTGGTTTCTTTTTCCTCACCACAATCTCCTTTTCTCACTGTTTTCTTTCTTTCTCTGCCTCTGGTTATCTCTCTTTAATGCATTTCTCTCTCTTGTAAAGTATGGTGATGTAAAATGAGTCCTGGTCCCAAGAATGAGTACCAGTGATCACCACCTGCAACTAACAGCACTAGTTATGCCTTGATAGGATGCGATGTTAGTTCTTAATTTGAGACTGTGGTTTCCGATGCTGGGCATCAGCATTTAATTGTAAATCCCGGTGCTTGTGTCAGTCTGCCACATGGTGGTTCTATCTGTATAGTTTAAACAGTTGTTTATTAATTCAATATAATTTGAAAATGACGATTACCTGCCACCCAAGCCATTCTTATAGCTTTGGGGGCCTAGAATAGTCTGAATTTTACACTTGTAGGAGTGTGATGGTTAGTACTTGTGTTGGTAATATTATTTACAGCACTGGCAGAGGCAATGTGTGGTGCAAACTGCAGTGTTCTAATGAGGGCCCAGGCTCTTATTTTTACAAATTAAGCACTGGCTAGCATCTTTTGCAGTTTATTTGTGGAGTTTTAGCGCGTGACAATGTATTCCAATAGAGCTGTCCCACCAGTGAGTGATGGTGCATTACTCCAGTTGTCTTACATTTATTGCATTCACTGTAAACCATGACATGTGATTCCTCAATAAGCACTGGTCTGTGGAAGGAGTTTGTTGTCTGGTTGTGAAGCACTGGCTTCCCAAGTATCACCTTGTGTTGCTTAGTTGTAAGCATGGGCTGTGGAAAGGTCTGGCATGCTCTGTCGTCTCTGGGAATGATGGCTGTCTGGGTGAAGTGGTTTGTTCTGTTGCTGTGCATTTATCACCTGGCTAATGATATGGCAATGGAAATGTGCATTCAAATGCCAGCAGCCGCCGCTAAGTCCTACTCCACTAGGGTGCAGCAAAAGGAAGCAGCAAACTGGGATTTGTGCAAGTTGGGGACTCCTCAGTTGGGTAGGGCAATTCTGGGGTGAAGCCCAGACGCGAACCTCTGCCTGAGGCCCCGGGCCAGCCTGTTCATGCTCTTTGTGAATCCTAATGTTCTTCCTGTGTGTACAATGTTATGTATCGAAGGCAGAGTTACAGGGTGATCCAGCACAACGAGTACTCAAAATCAATCAAGAAAATGTCTCCTAAAGAAGAGGCTTTGTGCAATCCCGTTTCTTTGGAGCAGTAGAGAAAGTCACAGTACCCTTGTATTCCCTGGGATGGCTGCAAGTCTGAGCAGCGGGGGCTGGCCTGTGATCACTCTAGCTGCGGTGGCAGTGACAATGCCGTGGACTGTGGTCTCCAGATGGCGGGAAAACCCATTTGAAGCGGATTGAAGCCCTCTTTCAGGTGTATGTAGCCCTCATGCATGGCTGATCAGACTAGCAGCCAACTCAGGTTGTATCTTCAGTAGTTGCTTTTAGATCCTCCATAAGACAACCCATTATCTTTCATTTACAGTGCTTAGAAATGGCAAAGTATGGCAGGAAGCTCTATAAAAGTAGCAGTTAAGATTGCACACAAGTTAGTACATGCACTGTTTACCTACTACTGTGTGTAAATCACATGTTCATGCGATGCCCGTTTTGACTGCATGTTTATGAATCCATGCGTTGACATGTAGGGGCTCTGGTTCAACGGCACCTTACATGTATGTAAATTGGTGCTCACCATGGCGACACAGGTCCATCCTTAGCTGCTGCTCTCCCAAGTTTATTTGTCAAACAGCTCTTTAAGCCACCAAAAACGTTTCTAAATTCCACTGGGTGAAAATTCAAAATGTAGCATCCTGTTTTTTCCAGTGGACTCCATTTCCTACTTAAGAAACACACCAGCTTTATTCTAAACCATTCTCGGCCTAATTGCTCTGACATACATGGGCATCCTTTACAAGCATTGACAAAGCCAATAATTTGGTATTTTAATGGGAAATGTTTTGGTGGAATGAGTATGCAAATGTGAGATCTGAGTGACCACTGACATTTGTTGATAGTTTCTGCCTTGAGGGGACGAGCTAGAATAAGCATGCAGTCCGAACTTCCTTTTGGTCTCCTGACAGTGCATCATTTGTGCCAGTAGGTGAAGGTGCGGGCCACTGGCGCTCTTTTTGGGGACGGGGGCTTATTTTTTATCCCCAGACTGTGATCCAGAACCAGCGAAAGAAAGACAGAAAAGGGGGAAAGTGAGAGGAAGAAAAAAAACTGGGAAAACAGTGACATAAAGGGAAAAGGCAGAGATGAGACACGCAAGAGTAATGTAAAGGTGCAAGGATTGTAGAGTGTATGGTGGTGAATGAAAGGCGTAAGGTTCAAGCAAGACCTGACCATCTCGGTATTCAGGAATCCTGACATTAAGAACATAGGGTCATATTATCAAGAAGCTCGATACATTATCGCTGCTTTTATCGGGAGGAAACTGCCGATAAGGGGGCGATAATGGGCTTGATTATATGCTCTATGGAATTCCAATTGAAGCCCATGTTAGATGTCTTCACATATCAACAGTACATCAATGACATGATGCACAATAGGCCCCACAAGGGTGGCAGAGAGCAGTTATTTTGCACACCATGAAGGTTGTTTAGCAGATTGGCAAAGTTACAACCTCAAATCATTAAAGGTTTTCAAAGATAAATAATCATTACATAAATGCCTCTGTTATATAATTCAAAACTAGCTAATTTTATCAAAATGCTAAGCGTTGTCATAGATTAAATCAAGCAAATTCAGTTTCCTGTGAAGGGAAAATTCATTTCCTCACATGCTAAGAACATCTGGGAATTCATGAAAGAAGTCAATCAAAAGGTGTCTTCAAAAGAAGCTTCTAAAACGGAGAATCAAATGAAGATTTAATAAGGTAAGTGTGAATATACTTGCTCAGTAGTGTAACTCTTTGAACAGAACCAGACATCTAGCGGCAGATTTATCAAGATGTCCCTTCTGTGGCGTAGCCCCAATGCAAAGTCATTTTTGCTACTTACTAGGCCTCTTAAAACCACTTTGGGTGGTTTTGAATGGATTAGTACATAGAAGGTAACGCAAGGCATCCCATACCGCTGCATGGCTTTGGTTGTGTTGGAAAGTGTTCCATGAGTAAGCATGGGTGTTTCAATGCTTCTACCTGTTGATCCTGGTGCATTCCTACATCTACAAAGTCTTGTAAACCTGGAAAGGCATCAAAATGTTACGCCTTCGCCAGTTAGGTGGAACATGGGAAATATCTTTATTTGTCCTCGTTATTTCCTCTTTCCACGGGTGCTGGATTTTGCAGAACACATGGAAAGAGGAAAATTCTGCCAAGGATTGTTTTTTTGCAGGTAAGTGTTGTTTTCTGCACAAAAACAATCCTGCTTGTAATGTAGGCACCCTTTCACTATAGTACATATGGAGCTTTTTTGTTCTCTCCCTTTCACGCAATGCAACGCAGCACAGCAGCTTTGCTGCCCTGCATTGCTTGAAAGTTTAGTTAACGCGCCCCCTCTCTTTCTAACATGTCTGCTTACAGTTCACGTGACAAAGCTGTATATGCTGTTGTGCAATCCGTTCAGAAAACATGGGAGTAATTAATTCATACAAGTGGGTTTAACCCACTCAACATACTGGTGACGGTAAATTCTTTCAAAGTTAATAAATCCTAAAAGGGCTTGTTGTAACTTCCTTAACCCCTTCGCTGCAGGGGTTATTCCCCCGCTGTGCTGGGGGGGAGGGGGCGCGCACAGCGCCCGCATGCTCATGACGAGCTGAGCTCGTCATGAGCTATGGCGCTCTTGTGCTCATGATGAGCTCAGCTCGTCACAGGTGCATTGGCTCCCGTGGAACGTTCAGCACAGCGGGGGAATTCTGCCTGCACCTGAGCGTTCCACGGGCCATGACGAGCTGAGCTCGTCATGAGCACCGGAGCGCCGTGGCTCATGACGAGCTCAGCTCGTCATGAGAATGCAAGAGGTTAATGTATTTGGATGCTGTAAATTAGCACACTTCTTAAAGAAGCCAGGTGCCAATCCTTTACCCGTACTAGATATTTAATATCCATTAAAGATCACATTAAGATAGACAATTTTAGATTTCTTAATATTGATTTTATACCCCTGTTGGCTAATGGTGTCACTAACCAAGAGTTCAGTCACAGGATTGTCTTTAACACAGATCTTCTTGTAAGATCTCTATAATCCTAGCTGCAGAGTCTACGGCCATTCTTATACCCCTGAGGCAATCTTTCATACACGTTTTGTTCTGAAAACCACATAATGAAAAAGCTGTTAGATATTGGGATTCAGGCACTAGATTTTGACTAAAGCCCATTAAATATATCTAACATTGTTTTATACGTTTTCCTGACCATATTTGTCATGAAAACAAAACTGAGGGTGCTTTGTAGGACGTGTGTGTTGGTGTCTGTGTGTATGTGCATTCCAATTTCTAAAAAATAACACTATTCTGTATTAATTATCAGGTTTTAAAACTGTAAAAGGAGAGGAGTTCGTGGTAGAATGACAAAGTACAGTAGTAGCTTTTTACCTTGATGTAATAATTGATCTAAAACAGCTCTTACATTGCGCTTAGCTTCTGGCTTTAGGGGATATTGAGCCTGAACTTGCAGCTTACTCCTTAACCCTTTCGATGCTGATGACGAGCTCAGCTCGTCATCACCCACGGGTGTTGTGTGCTGATGACGAGCTGAGCTCGTCATGGTGCCACTAAAATGGCATTTTCCAGCACAGGGGGGGGGGGGGGGAACGCCCAGCAGCCATGTGGTTAAGTAAATCACATGTGGAATGGATTCTTTGTCCCACCAGCATGGCTCTTATGTAATGCAAGAGCCAACTTTAGGACAGGTTTTTGTGCATATTTCTTCATGATTACTTCAGATACTAAGGAGGAAAATGTCTGCATATTACCTCCTCACCTCAAGGTGCATCCCGTATAAGAATCGGATGCTAACCATTTTCTGCAAGGATGATATCATAAGCATCTGACAAAGGACAGCAAAATATAGTTTTGATTTTGCGCAATACATCACCCTCAATGTTCCTGTTCTGCAGAAGTATCCATAGATTTAATTGCATGCTTTCTCACTATACCAGCTACTTTTTCCGCCAAAGTGAGACTTTGAGTATGAACCCTTCTCCTCTTTCTTTATGCTAACTTCAACTTGATGCATCAGTTCACTTTTTTTTTTACATACTTGTCTTTTCTGCGATACTCAGTCCGTACTCTCCTTTTTGTCCTTTTACTGTCTTCAGAGTCCTGTAAAGCATAGGAACAATGGCTATCAGAACGCGGATACCGATCTGGTGATCTGATTTTATCGCGGTCTCTGAAATTGTAACTACCCCCACTTGATTCTTAAGTTTGAGAGAATCCAGTTCTGGAGTTTTTCTTCACCTTCTCCTTTTTCTTAGTCTCAGGTGCAACTTTTTCCTTACCAGAGACCTCATTCTAACTTAGGGGCATATTAGCAAGGGCGTTATCAATGCTTTAGCGGCACTTTTTTCCGATAAAGCGGCAATTTTTTTATCCCCCAATTACCAAGCTGTCGCTAACAGCAGTTAGCGACAGCTTCCAGCTGATAGCGACCGGTTTGGGGCCCGCTTTGAATGTCAGCCCTATTTATCGCTAATGACATGCAAAGTGGGCGTACCCAAACTGGTAGCGACTGAAAGCCGTCGCTAACACAGCTATCGCCTATTAGCAATACCCGCGATGCGATAAAAAAACACATGCTAACCCCGATTAGCGCCAGGATTTTACACCTGGTAAAAACCTGACATGTTTTCAAAGAAGGGAGACAGTGAGAGGGCGAGTTTACCACTCACAGAGGGAGTGGTAGGTCCAGCTAGGTGTTCGCCCAAAATGGTATGAGACACAAGAAGTACCAGGCTGTTCCTATTAAGAGTGGGGGTTTGGTGTTGGTGACACCCGTGCGTAGTGGTAGAACGCGTGGGTATCCAATTTGTTGGATATAATGGCCTCACACACCCTTGCAGGTGTCATGCTTCATCATCCGCAATGCTCCTGGTTGGGTCGGCGGTGCAATACCCAACGGGCAACACCTCAAAGAGGGGCTCTTCGGCGAAGATCTTTTTCCAACTGCCGTATGGGTGAAGTGTGGGTGAGGGGCCAGTGCTATGTAGACGTTTATGGGGGTTAGGACCGTAAATAAATAAATAGTAAGTGCTATTTCAAACTGTCTGGGACCCGGCAGAGAGGGGTAGGTCTACCTGAGGAGACACAGGACTTTCAAACCTGAAAACTAAGAGGTTGAACCCGGAACTCGGCCTGCCGGGTGCTGTTGTTGTAGCTTAAATCTACTCTGATGGACCCTTTACACACATTGGAATACTGTTCTGTAGCAAAGTAAAGGCTCTCTGTAGACAGTTTGAAATAGCACTTACTATTTATTTATTTACGGTCCTGAAGAATCGCTTGTCAGTAGACATTCTGCGAGAAACATGTTGATCTATTAATGTATTCACTAGTCTAGACTCGCACCAGGGAGCATTATTTCCCTCCGAGTCTCCTCTACGTTCTATTTTAACTTGGAGTAAGGGACCACTAGAATAAACTTGATCCTGGTACCCTTTACCCCAATTTTAACCCCCATAAACGTCTACATAGCACTGGCCCCTCACCCACACTTCACCCACACGGCAGTTGGAAAAAGATCTCCGCCAAAGAGCCCCTCTTTGAGGTGTTGCCCGTTGGGTATTGCACCGCCGACCCAACGAGGAGCATTGCCGATGATGAAGCATGACACCTGCAAGGGTGTCTGAGGCCATTATATCCAACAAATTGGATACCCACGCGTTCTACCACTACGCGCGGGTGTCACCAACACCAAACCCCCAGTCTTAATAGGAACAGCCTGGTACTTCTTGTGTCTCAAAAACCTGACTTAGTCATAATAGTCAATGGGAGGTGGATTCTATGGCTAATTCCCCACCTGCCTATTAGCGAGATTTTCCTTAGCGATAGGATTTTTATCACTGGAAATCTCGCGTTAAACATTGGAATCGCCGCTATCGCTGGATTTTTTATCGCTGTAGAGATAAACATTGGTAATATTGCGTTTTCTCCGCTATAAAATCCTGCGATAGGAGGCAATTAAAAAAAATTGCACTAAGCGCGGTTTGCGTTCATTTTTGCTAATATGCCCCTTTGTGCTTTGAGCTGTGGTTTTTTGGCTCGAGAACCTAAAGTATGATGGCCCACGTAGGTGTGAATTTCTGAAACAATCTTTAGTAGCTCTTGTTCACGATCTTGAACAGAAAGGGCTGCCAACCTCTGCTGTACTACCAGTACTGTAGCTTTTCCTTGACTCACACAGAACCATCAAGGAATCTGCTTGAAAATTACAGATTAACTCAATTCCTAAATTAAGAGCAGTAGCAGCGTCATTTGTTTTAACACCTCTAGTAACACCACTACTGAGGGTCTACCATGCGTAGTATAAATATTTACGAATGTTGATCAAAGCAGTACACTCTTCTGTAGCTGGTACCATACCAAGTGGAACTCAAGTAGCTAAAATCCTGTGTCTACCCCGGGGTGTTGTGTGAAGATAAACCGCTTCTAGCTGGTTAGTTTTGCGAGTGATCCAAAATGAAATTTTAACCTGCTTTCTGACCCAGTCAGAACTGGTCGCTCCTCTCGCAGCTCGTCCCTCCTGTGCCAGCTATCTGTGCATGCGACCTGCATTCTGTGCCTGATATCGCGCTCTCCGTGCCAGCGACCTGCTACCTGTACCAGCGACCTGCTATCTGTGCCAGCGACCTACATTCGGCCCGGTATCGTTGCCTGCATTGCTCAATTCTGTACTAGCTATTTGTGCCAGCGACCTGCATTGTGTGCCATTGATTGTGCCAGTGATTGTTTATTTTGTGCCTGCGACCTCGTTCTGTGTCAGTGATCTCGCCCAGCATTGTTGTTGAGCCTTTAGCCCGTCCCTGCCGCTGCTCCCCTGCGGCCCCACCCCCTCCAGCTCCCACTGACCCTCCACACTAGCCACCCCCACTAGCCACCCCGCTCCCGCCTCCCAGCTGCTCCTCCCTCGCCCCACCCCCCTCCACTCACCACTTATGACAGATGCACTTGCGCACAGCGTTCACGCGCAGCGGACGCACCCTATGCGCGCCGAAGGCGCGCCAAAGGTAAGCCCGTCTACGCCCGTCCGCGCCTGGACCGCGCCCAGCGCAAGACCCCCTGGCCCTCGCATTATCCAC
Source organism: Lissotriton vulgaris (assembly GCF_964263255.1). Classification (NCBI taxonomy): domain Eukaryota; kingdom Metazoa; phylum Chordata; class Amphibia; order Caudata; family Salamandridae; genus Lissotriton; species Lissotriton vulgaris. The sequence continues at coordinate 1,970,726,975 of NC_141691.1, read as the reverse complement.
TCCACCCGCCTAACGTACGATGCCGCAACCCTCACTGCGCTCAACACCGGCCGCCTCCCCGACTGCCATCAAGCCGCCCATGGACGCACCCATGGACCCTTCACCTGTCAATCCTGCAAGTTCTGCTCCATCAGGACCCACTCTACATCCACAAGTGCCAAACAGAGCTCAGACAGTAACCACCTGAAATGCATCCTACTCAACACTCGATCGGTCCACAGACACTCCATCGAACTATGGAACCTGCTGGACAACACTACGCCGGACGTCACCTTCCTTACAGAAACCTGGATGAATGCCTCATCAGCACCCGACATCGCAATAGCCATCCCGGACAGCTACAAGATTATCCGAAAGGACCGCATCAACCAGACAGGAGGAGGCATCGCCATCGTCCACAAGAACACCATCCGCATCACGACCAGCCCTCCCCTCGGAAGACTACATTCTACTAGGGGACCTCAACTTCCATCTGGAAAAGAACAACGACAGCAACTCTACCACCCTTCTGGACAACCTCGCCAATCTCAGACTCAAACAACTAGTAAACACCCCCACCCACTACGCCGGACACACGCTCGACCCAATCTTCTCCTCCAGCAAGCACGTCTCCTTCAATCACGTCACAGGACTTCACTGGACGGACCACAGCTGCGTTCACTTCAGCTTCAGAAAGACCACAGCCCACCACCACCCACAACAAGTCCCCCGCAGAAACTGGAACAAACTTACCACCGACCAGCTCACCACTTCGCTAAGCCAAAACCTTCCCCACCAAATCATCAGACCCTAATCAAGCAGCCATCAATCTCACACAATGGATCACCTACTGCGCTGATGAATTAGCGCCCTTGAAAAAGCAACACAACAAGCCAGGTAGCAAAAAATTCTCCTGGTTCAACGACGACCTCAAGAACTCCAAAAAGAACTGGTGCACCCTCGAGAAAGCCTGGTGAAAAAACACAAACACAGACAACATGACCGCTCTCAAGGACCCCACCCGCAAACACCACCAGCTGATCCGATCCACCAAGAAATCTGCCTTCAAGGATCGACTCAACAACAACGCCCACAACAGCAAGGAACTCTTCAGTATCGTCAAAGAGCTTACCAATCCCAGCGCCGACACAAACGACATCACTCCCTCTCAAGACCTCTGCGACTCTCTAGCCTCCTTCTTCCACAGTAAAATCGCTGACATACATAACAGCTTCGGCGACCAGTCCACTACCCTCACCACCGAACTGAAGCACCCCACCACCACCCTTTGCGCCTGGAACCCGATCAGCACCGAAGACACCATCCGCTTGATGAACTCCATTCACTCCGGATCCCCAACCGACCCATGCCCCATCACATCTTCAACAAGGCCGACTCCATCATCGCACCCCCAACTCCGGGATATCATCAACTGCTCCCTCAACACCGCTACCTTCCCGAAAAGCTGGAAACATGCCGAACTCAGTGCCCTCCTGAAGAAACCTACAGCAGACCCCACTGAACTTAAGAACTACCGTCCCATCTCGCTCCTCCCTTTCCCTGCCAAAGTCATAGAGAAGGCCGTCAACAGTCAGCTCGCCGCCTTCCTCGAGTCCAAGACTCCCTCGACCCCTCACAGTCCGGCTTCCGAGCCAAACACAGCACCAAGACCGCCCTCATCGCAGCCACAGATGACATCGGAACACTACTCGACAACGGGGAAACAGCTGCCCTTGTCCTCCTGGACCTCTCCGCAGCATTCGACACGGTCTGTCATAGCACCCTTGTACAATGCCTCAGCAACGTCGGGATACAAGGAAAAGCATTGGATTGGATCATATCATTCCTCACTGGAGGAACCCAGAGAGTCCGCCTTTATCTGCGGCGTACCACAAGGATCATCGCTCAGCCTCACCCTCTTCAACGTCTACATGAGGCCCCTTGCATCCATCGCACGCCAACACAACCTCAACATCATCTCCTACGCTGACGACACACAGCTGATCCTCTTCCTCACCAAAGACCCAAACACCGCCAAAACCAACTTACATGAAGGGATGAAAGACGTAGCCGAATGGATGAAGAATAGTCGTTTAAAACTGAACTCAGACAAGATGGAAGTCCTCATCCTAGGATCAACCCCCCTCTGCATGGGACGACTCATGGTGGCCACCAGCCCTAGGCAACGCGCCCAAACCAACGGACCATGCTCGCAACCTAGGATTCATCCTAGACTCCTCCCTCTCGATGACCAGACAAGTCAACGCCATCTCATCATCATGCTTTAACATCTTGCGTATGCTCAAAAAGATCTTCCGATGGATCCCCACCGAAACAAGAAAGACGGTCACCCAAGCACTTGTCACTAGCCGACTGGACTACGGAAACACCCTCTACGCCGGAACCACAGCCAAATTACAGAAAAAACTCCAATGCATCCAGAACGCCTCAGCCAGACTCATCCTAGACTTAGCCCGCCACAATCACATTTCCGGTCACCTGAGAGACCTTCATTGGCTCCCCGTCAACAAGAGAATAACGTTCCGTCTCCTCACCCACGCGCACAAAGCCCTCTACGACCTAGGACCCAAATTCCTCAACACGCGCCTAACCTTTTACACCCCCACCCGCCAACTACGATCGTCCAATCAAGCCCTCGCCGCGATTCCACGGATCCGAAAAACCACCATGGGAGAATCTTTCTCCTTCTTAGCGGCCAAAACCTGGAACTCTCTCCCCACCCACCTCCGCCTTACACAGAACCACCTCTCCTTCAGAAAACAACTAAAAACTTGGCTATTTGATAAATACCGAACCCCCCCCCCCCCCCCCCCCTCAAGCGTCTTGAGGCCCTCCGGGTGAGTAGTGCGCTATACAAATTCTTTACTTACTTACTTACTTACTTACTTACTTACTGAAGCACCACAGGTTATATTTGTTCTGCAGGACTTTGAATAAATTCCCCTGTTGCACTCGTCAGTAGAACGCACTGTCAAAGTTGAATATATATTGCCACTATCTGGTCTAGTAAGTGTCTTACTTCTGCAATTGTTAGATGTGCTACGTCAGGATATGGTGTGTACCCAGCCAATATGGGCCAGGTGCCACTTATGAGCAAAATACTTTAAAAGGATTCACATTGTTACCCTACCCCCCTGTTAAGGAACTCCTTAGCAAGATATGTTGTATAACTGGTGCCCTAAAATGTACCCCTATCAAAATAATTAGTTGCTGAACCATTATAAGACAGATTCAAGATAGGAGACTCAACACATGAAATAGAAAGGGAAAAATACTTTTATGAGCCAAGCGCCTGACAAACCCACAGCAGAAGGGAAGGAAAAGCACCTCTCTGAACTGAACGAGGTAGCCAGTATTACAACATATATCCCTGCAAATAATAAAAATTGGTATCTTGGGGCATATTACCAAGCAATAGCGATAATTATCGCTATTGCTTGGTTAGAGAAATATTTACCGCTGAGCTGCGGCGATTTTTATTGCAGATAAACCCTGGTATTACCAAGGTTTATCGCAAATGCGATATAAATCGGCCGAAATGCTTGAATATCGCTGAAAAGTCAGCGATATTCATGCAATACCGAGCTAATGCTCTTAGCCATGTTATCCACCTCCCATTGGATAACATGGCTAAGAACTGCTCAGGGCAGGTGTTAGCTTTTGGAGATATTCGCGCTTAGCGCGAATATCTCCAAAAGTTGGTAATAGGAGATAGCGATGTTAGTGACTGTTTCCAGTCGCTAACATCTTGGCACGCCCACTTTGCATGTCATTAGTGATAAATATCACTGACATGCAAAGCGGGGCCCAAGATGGTCGCTATCTCCTACTAGCTGTCGCTAACTGGTGTTAGCGACAGCTAGGTAATAGGAAGATAATTTTATCTCCGCTTTCTTGGCTTTGAAAGCCAAAAAAGCGGAGATAAACCCCCTTGATAATATGCCCCCTAGAGTGTGCCCTCCAAAATAACTCGAAGATCTAGAAGATCGAACCTCCACTTCGGATGCCATTGATATTTTTTCTGGATTTTCTTTCCAAAACACAGCCTGGTATTAAGCTTCCTAGACCCCCTCGCACGAAAGACCTTGTCAATGTGCCAACCCGAGACAGAAAGCCAGTTAGATTGGCTACCATCCATGGTTTTTTATACAAAACCCTATCAACTAACGACAGTGGACAGGGCTTTGGTGCAAAAATAATGCCTCCTTGGGGCAGGCTTTAACAAGTAGAAATGTTTTTATTTCCTCAAATGATTTACATATTGCATGCCTGTTACACTGTACAGGACACATACAATGTGTGATCATTTTAAAGTATGTCTAAGCATAGTATTTTGCATTTATTTGAAGGGTACCGATACACTATAGAACCTATGCCAGACATTAGGCACACCGCTGCACCATGGTACAAGGGTGTGCATATCACTAGGCCGCCTAAAGGACGGCTATGAAAGAGAAAAGCAAAGGTGTATCTTACCAGATATGGCAAAGCCCTGCTCTCTCCTAGCACAACTCAGTACAACATGTATGTGTAAATGGTATTCCTAAGCATGAACCTAGCCAAAGAGCAGCAGAGCACGGTACATGATCAAAGCAAGGCATAAAGGCGACTAGGACACGATCCAGCTGGGTCGAGGATGGTAATGCAATGTGATGTCTGGTTTTCGATGTGTTGTGTTCGGATGGTCCTGATCTATACAGGGATGTTGTTCGAGATCCTGTGTGCTTAGATGAAAAGGCCTGTTGTCTTTTTTTTTCTTTTTTACACTTCTTAGACTGCATTCTGAAGGTGTTCTGGCTGCAGGTGAGCAGAGATTCACCCGAGATGATGAGCTTGTCTGTAAGGTTACTCAGGGGTGCATGGGCCTGATAACTTGGTAAATCACTTTGGTTGCTGCATGGTGTTATAAATTAGAACATTTATCTCTTTGTCTTATGCTGAAGTTACAACATTTGACAGCCATGGATAGTCTGTTAGGTGCAATACAAGCAAAGAGTTGGATCAACTCACAACTGCTAAAATGCATCTCTAGACATCTTATTACTGGAGCCTTCTGCTGGATGTCGCTGGCAGGTCATTCGGCATCAAAGTAATGCGTCTTCAAACGAGTGCCTTTATAGGCCGAGAACAGGGGTACAGTCTTTGCTGCTCATCTTATTGATGAAAAGGAGACCAAGAACAACAACGATTTCACATTAGCAATGGTTCTCTTCAACCTACAACATTGAGAATAAAGACTGAGTCCGGCTCAGAAACAAAAAGGGAGTATATGGATAGTATTTTAGTTCCATCCAAACATGCAGAGTATGCCCGAATTCCCCTGCCAACTTAAGATGGCGGCCAATTATGTATAAGAGACAAAGAAAGTCGTTTATAACGTGGACGTTGGCCCTACAGGTCTGCAGAAGCTATGGCCTCCACTCCTCTGGCAGAGTTCCAATTGCCATAGTGTGAAATCCCCAACTGCCTGGTGAGGTTTTCACTGCCTTAATTTATAAAATAATAGGTACCAGGGCCCCAGGAGGCAACTGCAGCTTGCACCACCCATCGCCCCTGTCATCGCTGCCAAAACAACTACTAACCATCTCTCTCGCCTGCAAGTTCGACAGATTAGATAACTCCAGTCCCCAAGGCTAATAGAATGGCTAGTGAAACAGGTATTAGTAATTTCTGATGTAAATTGTATTCATAAACAATGGTGGTTTTACTCATCTCTAAATCAGATAAGCAGGGCCACCAAGTGGCAGACTGTCTTAAGTGTCATGTTTGCAAGTAAGTGCCAGTATCCAGCACCGGAAACCAATTAAGTGCCTGTACTGAGCACCGGAAACCACTGGTTCAAATTCAGCACTGCTTTATAACAACTCCGAGTGCAGCAGTTACTCTGAAGGACGAGAACTGTGCAATGTGGACAACATGTTTGGGCCCTGCTAAATAAATGTTGTGTTGTTTTGCAGAATAAAACCTGAAAGAGCTGTTCATTTTTGAAACTCGAAAATAATGCCCTTGAGTTTTCTCCCAGTGGATAGGGAAGATTTTCTTTTAGTATTACTTCCTGTTTAGAAAGGCAGGTTTTTCCTGGTGGTCCTGACCAGGAAAAATGTAGCTCAGTCAGTAAAGCCGCCCTTCCGACATGCATTGACTGACAGCCCTGAAGTTGGAGGACCAACACCCAAAGGATTCCAACAGTGGAATCTACTGAGGGTTTGTTGGATCTGGCAAGAACTGTGGAATGGCGAGTTAGATTGGAGTGGGGAGTACCTGTTGGGGCTGATACAGTGGCGTAACGAAACTTGAGGGCCCCCCTGCAAACTACATGGAGGGGGCCCCCTCCCATCCTCCGTGGCAGTCTAGAGTTTTCAGGCAAGCGACACGCCATCCTGCAGGGGATGCGGGGCAATTGTTACGCCACTGTCACCAATGCAGCCGTTATAAGTAACACTGGATGGTGGAGTTGAAGGTTGGGCTTAGTCTGCCAGCAGGCTATCATAGGTAGCGGTCCATTCATTACAGGGTCCCTGCCATCAGTACGCCGGGGAAGTTTGGCCAAATTTAGGTGGGTTTCCTGATGCAGACTCCTGTCATGATATACAACACCGGGCCCACTCATCGCTCAGTTTTGAAAAAAGTGCATCCACTGCTCCTTCTGGTTTCCGTTTTAAAACATTAGACAAAGCGACAATGCAGTATTTCAAACGCAGATGTAACTATAAAGATCACATTTTGATAATACATTTTTATTAGTAGACAATAGCAACCTTAAGAGGCATTGCATAGCTTCATACACACTGTGAACCGAATTCCATCACAGTCTCTCTCTCTCTCAATGAGTCAGTCTCTCTCGCTCAGTCAGTCAGTCTCTCTCTGTCATTCAGTCTCTCTCAGTCAGTCAGTCTGTCAGTCTCTCTCTCTCTCTGTCAGTCAGTCAGTCAGTCAGTCATTCAGTCTCTCTCTCTCTCTGTCAGTCTCTCTATCTCTCTCTCTCTTTGTCAGTTTCTCAGCCAGTCTGTCTCTCCGTCAGTCAGTATTCAGACTCTGTGTCAGTCAGTCTCCACTCTCTCTCCACTCTCTACTCTCTCACTCTCTCTCTGTCCACTCTCTCCGCTCTCTCTCTCTCCACTCTCTCTCTCTCTCCCTCCACTCTCTCTCTCCACTTGCTCTCTCTCCACACTCTCTCCACTGTCTGTCTACTCTCTCCACTCTCTCTCTCCACTCTCTCTCCACTGTTTCTCTCTCCACTGTCTCTCACTCCACTGTCTCACACTCTCTCTACTCTCTCTCTAATCTCTCTCTGCTCTCTCTCCACTGTCTCCCTCCACTCTCCACTCTCTCTCTCCCTTCTCTCTCTCTACTATCCCTTTTCTCTCTCTACACTCACTCCACTCCCTCTACTCACTCTCCACTCTCTCTACTCTCTCTCTCCACTGTCTCTACTCTCTCCCCACTCTCTCTCTCCACACTCTCTCCCCACTCTGTCCACTCTCTCTCTCCACTCTCTCTCTCTTCACTCTCTCTCTCCACTCTCTCTCCACTCTCTTTCTCTACTCTCTCTTCTCTCTCTCTCTACTCTCTCTCTTCACTGTCTCTCTTCACTGTCTCTCTCCACTGTATCTCTTCACAGTCTCTCTCCACTGTCTTTCCCCACTCTCTCTCTCCACTCTCTCTCTCCACTCTCGCTCTCCACTCTCTCTCCACTGTGTCTCTCTCTCTCCCCACCCTCTCTCTCCACTCTCTCTCTCTCTTCACTGTCTCTCTCCACTCTCTCTCCACTCTCGCTCTCCATTCTCGCTCTCCCCTCTCGCTCTCCACTGTCTCTCTCGCCACTCTCTCTCTCCACCCTCTCTCTCTACTCTCTCTCTCCACTGTCTCTCTCCACTCTCTCTCTTGCTCCACTCTCTCTCACTCCATACTCTCTCTCACTCCACTCTCTCTCTCTCACTCCACTATCTCTCCACTCTCTCTCACAAAGTAGTGTGTATTGCCATGGGCGTCCGCAGAAATGTTTCCAGGGGGGGGGGGGGGGCACAATTTTTACTTCATCACCGTCCCCCTTGCAATATTCTCCCCTCTGCCTTGCACCCTTCTCCCCTCTACCTTGCATCCTTCTCCCCTCTGCCTTGAACCCATCTCCTCTCTGCCTTGCACCCATCTCCTCTCAGCCTTGCACCCTTTTCCTCTCTACCTTGCACCCCTCTCCTCTCTACCTTGCACCCTTCTCCCCTCTGCCTTGCATCCTTTTCGGCCCCCCTTGCGGACGCCCACATGGTGCTTCTAACAAGAGTCCTTACCTGAGGGCACCATTTTGCTGCCTCATCCCTTCTCATATGAGCTTTGCCCTGAAGAATGCTCTCTCTGGGGGCTCCCCCCCCCTCCTTGTCAGGGTCCCTGCTCTGTGCTGCCTCCTGCTCTCTGGGGCCCCCAACCCCCCCTCTCCTTGTCAGGGTCCTGAGCAGTGCTCTGTGCTGCCTCCTGCTCTCTGGGGTCCCCAGTCCCCGCTCTCCTTATCAGGGTCCCTGCTCTGTGCTGCCTCCTGCTCCCTGGGGCCCCCAGCCCCCTCTCTCCTTGTCATGGTCCCTGCTCTGTGCTGCCTCAGAGGAGCAGCGGAGACTGCTGACTCTGGGGTCCACACCCTTGTCCCAGGCCTGCCTCTGGCTCTGACTGAAGAGAAACATTGTTGATACTTTGTTTCTCTTCAGTCAGTGGGAGGGGGCAAGGGGCTCAGAGCAGCCTGCACCTGCTTGCTTGCTTCAGCGCAAGCCTCTCTCACAGCTGTCACTGAAGAGCTGAGGGGGAGGCCGGGGCCCCCTTCATTAACTGAGGAGAGTGGTGTTCCCCCACACCGCTGGGCCTGCGCGGGCGTTTGTTACGCCCCCGGGCTGATATGAATGGAATCTGGCCCAGTGGCAGCTGCCCTCTGTCAGGATTCTGCCATCCCTCCACTAGATGACACTCGTGATCGTCCTTTACGAACCTGCTTTATATCAGTACAGGTAAAAAAATACACATAAACACTTACCATACATAGTTCTGCTTCACCTTTTATTCCACATTTCTGTTCTACTTACCAGATGCTTTATGGTACTTGTAGTTCTGTTTTCAGACCCTTCCAAGATCACGTCCTGGTCGTGGTTTCCTGTTCACCAGATTTGTTCCTGGATCCTAAGGTTATTCTAACCTCTTTATAATTACTTTCTGGGCCCTTCTCTATATTTGATTTCAATCCACACTCTGTTCCAGTTTTTCCTATTCCCTGTCTTGTGCCTCCTGGTGTCCATGGTCTTTCCTTCTCCAGGTCCCATCTCAGCCTTCCTTTCCTTGAGGCAAGTTTCTGTTTTGGTGTTCCTTGTTCTGCTCCCTGATGTTCTGTCTTCAGGTTATACTGTCAATCAATCAATCAATGCATTATTTTAGTGCTTCTTATCACCAATGAGGGTGTCCAGGTACTGGGGGTGCTGCTGTTCAGGGTTGTCAGTCGAATATCCAGGTTTTAGGCCTGTTTCTGACATTCTGTAGGGTGGTTGCCATCCAGAGGTGGAGAGGAAGGGAGTAATTTTTGCCAAAGCTTTCAAGGGAGCCAGTTTATACTCTAAAGCGTGTTACTTTGGCGCAGAGGATGACCCTGCACTCTTTCTCCATAGGAGCTTCTGGGTGTAGTTAATGAGATTTATCTGCTCCTTTCCTTCTTGTAAGATCTTTTCTCCTCACAGACAGACAATTTCCAAGGAGCCATCTATATGGCAACATCTCCAAAAAAGTATAGGTGCAAATAAATTACAAGGTAAGTTAGACACAACATTTGTTTACACTTTTTTTTATTAGAAATAAGACACATTCATTTGTGCTCTGAAAACTGTACAGAAAAGACGGACAAACACAGAAATAAGAAAAAAGGAATCTTCTGAATTAACCAAGGTAACCAAATTAAAAGGGTCAGTTTAAAACATTTGTGAAACAAACACTTATTCCAGGGGTTATACACTGTTAATGTTTTGTAACTTGACAGCAGAGGGGGTCAAATAAAAAAAGGGTTAAAACAGTAGAAAGATATTTTGTATGCTAAAATTTCATTATATGTAATTTAATAATTACAATATTATACAACACGGCAGCGGAGGCCTTGTGCTTTCTCTTCATATAGAATCTAAAATCTGACAATTACATCACAGTTTTTAAGTATTCTCGCTTATTTACTATTTGGATTTTAAATTTTTTATATATTTTCTGTTTTCTTATATTATACAGCTAATGACAAGATAAATGTCATTTTTTTAAACGTTGGCGCAAAATGCTTGCATATCAAGCAACCTCCATCAAGGTTAATGTGTCTGATTTATTTCTCCTATGGATGTATCTAACCCATGACTTTATTTTTTTTTACTTCAAGCTCTCAGATCTCAGTGCTGCTGCAACGAACTTGATGTTTCTCAGTGAGTTGCATAATCCCATCATTCTGTGGCTAGCCCAATGCGTACGGCCACCTATGTGCTGGGCGTGGTCAGAACAGAAGTGGCGCGTGGGGGGGAGCAGGAGGGCCGGCTTCCACTCAGTCACATACCACACAGTGGGAGCAGCCTCATATCCCCTCCTCTCTCTTGTTCTGCACAAGTGTGATTTAAGTCCCTCTAGACACCTGTATCCAAACACAAAAGTGACAACCCTCCTACACTTGAGAACTGGGAAGTGAGAGTCCTTGAACTTACGAAAGTGCTTTTTGTTTGTTTGCATTGTATTAAGCAGCAAAGTTCTCTGGCAGACATGATTGATTTTGTAAGCTCCGAATGTTCCCGTATCCTTCTTGTCGCCGCCTTTGGAGAATATGCTCACATGTTCGAGAACGACACCCAAAGTATCAGCAAAATGGCGGCTGGATCCTTTGCCAAAGGTGTTCATGTCTTTAGAACAGTCAGATGTATAAGACCAACTTTGCTCCTCTCCTCCCCGCCGTGAGGGCCTTCAAGGCCCGACACACCTGAGACTCGCAGTAGACGTGCAGACCTGGTCCAGAACAACAGATTTCCTTTTTTTTTTACAGTCTCAGGTATTGGACGTAAACTGCTTGCTCCTGCGAACATGTGCCAGCACTTTGTCCACAGTTGCTTCCATCCAATGGGAAAGTCGATCTTATGGCCCCGCCCCCCTCCACAGCCAGTTCTATTCTATCTTTATCTCTCTTGCTCTTCTATTGGATACCAGCAATAGAACAGCACGTGTTTCCCAAAGTAGCTAGGGGCTCTACATGACACTAAACCCAAACACCAGGATCAGTTCTCTGGGAGGTCACACTTGAAACTACAGCTCAACTTGAATGGCATAGGATTTAGGGCAAAAGCTTGGACGTACCTTCTTCTAATTGCGGCTTCAGCACATGCCTCTCCTTTTCATTACTCAGGGGCCGGAGATGCTACATGTATAGCGAGATCTGCACCCTATCCTGCACCTCCTGGCCTCGCGACTTGCCCCGTGGTCCCTCTTCTCTGTCCTACCTGGGAAAGATCATGTTGCTCTGCACCTACCTGGTCTAGCTCCTATAATGTAAGATCCCTTCTGAGAACAATACAAAAGTATTTAAGGTTTCAAAAGAAACCAAACGTTTTCCACCTGTTTTTCTTTAATGTAATCATTTTCCTTTGAAAAAACTAGTCTTTCTCTCCTTCAGACTTCCGTCTGAAGGTCTATAATGTCTTGTCCCACTAGAGGTATGGTGGCACCCGTCTTCTCCCACTCCACAGTCTTTAGTTCTAGGGGTGACGGTGAGACGGGCTCCATGTCCTTTTTAACCCACGAGGGTGGGGACTGGACCTTCCTGATCCCTTCCCAGGGTCTCTTGTTTGGTGTCTGCTGTTTTTCTTGCTGCAGGAGAAAAGAAAAAAAGTTCCTGATTAGCAACGCACATCAATGCCACAGGAGATTACTTGGCACACATTTTCGAAAAACATAGGAAAACTAAAACAGTATCACCTGTTTGTGTGAGCAGAAACTTAAAACAGAAACCCCCACACAAAAACAATCCAGAGAGGAGTTTTTCTCTTTCTCTGTGTGCTGGGGAATGCAGCACACATGGAAAGAGGAAAAAAACAAACAGAAATACAAATATTTTCCTCATTATGTCTGCTCTGGGGAGGTGTAAGGATTTGACGCTGCCCCGGGTTGACATGATTATGTAAATCTGGGGCAGCAACAAAATCCATGGGTTGCTGCATGGGAAAACCCACCCCATCACCCATGGAGCGCCTCCTTGATGTAGAGTAAGACAAGGCAGTGACTTGCGCTTCTTTGGCTTACTACATATCTATGAGGCCATGCAAAGCCACGCAGAGTGGCTTTGTGCCGCCACGTAGGTGAAATTGAGAGGCTTACGCCACAGGAGCATCAAAAAAAGTGACGCAAGCCTCTCATTACTGAGCCCCGAAGTTTAGAACTGAAGTTTAAATTTAGACCTAAAGTCCTGAACCCCACAAAGGAGGTGTTTAAAACCTGGAGAGCAGTGCTGAGGGGGATGGTCTAGGACCATCCACTTACAATGGAAACCCCTCTATGGGCGGGCTGGTGAGTGGCACAGGTGGCGGGGCTGGAGGTGTTCAGAGGGCGGGACCAGCTGGGCATCACATGACATGGGGATGTGTGGGACAAAGGTCAAATTCGCTCCCTCCAGGACCTACAGTTGGAATTCCAACTGCATGCCTCACAATTTTTCAGGGATCCCCGGCTCGACATGCTCTTACTGACTACCATGACAACTTTCGGGAGGTCCCAGATTTTAATCTCCTGGAGGTGCAGGTAATAATGGGCCCCCTTGGGAAGGGGGGAATATCATAAATGTATATAAAACAAATTGGGGGAACACTCCCCGGACTCCCTCAGGCCTTTAAGTGCATGATGGGAGGAGTGGGTTGGGCCCCTGGAGGAGGCAGACTGGTGGGATGTCTGTATGACACCCCAGGTGTTGACTATTTTGGCAAGGCTCCAGCCAATCAAGTTTGAATACCTTCACCAGGGTTAGCTTAGACCTTATCGATTTTGGAGATCTCAGGTGTATCCCTTTTCTGTGTGTTTGCTGTGTCAGGGGCCTAGAGGAGATTTGTTTCCATATTGCGTGGACCTGCTCCATCATACATGGACGATAGTTTAGAATATTTTCAATTTTGTCCAGGGTGGTGGGTCCCATGTGGTTGCTGGTCCCAGACTCGCTCTTTTGGGTATTTTGAAGGATATGGGTGCACCCCGCGTAGACGGGCTGTTGGTAGGACTGGGAACATTACTGGCCAAAACGGATATAGCTTAACACTGGGCCTCTGCCAGTACCCCTCCTGTGGCGGTATAGTATGGACTGGTGCGTAGAATTGGAAGAGACTATATATTACACAAGGGTGTCCCCCCAAATATGACATAGTTTGACACAAATGGTGGGCCTATTAGGGTTTAGAGGGGACTGGCACCATATGTAGGGCCATGGGTTGAACTATTATATATCTGGTGTGGGTTGTGGCCTGAAGACGCTTTGTAAGACGCGGTCTATAAAATATTTGCTCAGTGACAGCTTATTTAATTCTATGAAAAACAACTACAAAATTCTTATAAAAAGAAATTGCATTCAGGCTGTAATTGTACCTGGGATATGTTTGAAGGGGCTACATACGTTGGTGGTAAAATAAATGCTGTAGGCCCACTAGTAGCATTTAATTTACAGGCCCTGGTTATATGGCATAGCACTTTACTAGGGACTTATAACTACGTTAAATATGACAATCGGGTGCAAGCCTATTTTACCCTTTTTTTAAGGAGGTAGTAAGTGCACTTTAGCACTAGTCAGCAATGGTAAAGTGTACAGAGTCCTAAATCCAACAAATTTAGCAAAATAGGAGGGTGAAGGCAAAATGTTTGGAGTTGAGCCTGTAGAGAATCCCAAGTCCAATAGTTAAAAAAAAAGAATTGCAATGCCTAGACTATTGGAAAACCTGTGGTGCTTAACACTTGTTCCTTCGGATACAAAATCTGGACCGGAAACAAGAGTGTACTCTGTCTCTCCTTGAATAGGCCTTTTTTTACTCTACACTCAACAGAAATGTGCCAGAGGTCAACTCAATGGGATCCACCAAGCACAATATTCAGATTCTATGCTTTATGGAAGTGGAACTAGAATGCGCCTGGCATTGTACATAAAACATCTGTAAAGGTTTAGCACATGTGCATGATGCTGGCTTATGTTACATCCAAAATGATCCATCTACAGACCTGGAACTCAGCCTCGGACACATCAACCTTGCTGACCGCTGATGGTGTGAAATATGAGCCTGTCTCAGACATTATGGTAACAATAGAACAGTACAATATCTTCTAACTGCTGCATTCATGCATTCATGACATGCTTTTTGTTCTGTCCACGAGGGACATTGTGTAGCTGACAGCACTGACTGATATAATGACCAGTGACATTAGAACACATTATTTTTAGCCTCGCCAAATCTTCAGAATCCAAGGATTGATATGCAACTAGTTTGGCTACTATAACCAAACTCTTCCGAGGTAGAACGGCCATACGAATGGTTCTACCTCCGCCAGGCGTCCTTCATGTGTAATACTGTAAGATACGTGTTTCAGTAGTAAGCTGAACATGTCCATCACCCTTCCACAGTCATACTGGCCTTTTAAAGCGAAGAACGCCACTCAGTTTGGTGGCTTCTATGTGTCCATCAACCTCCCCCACACACCCAAATGTGCCTTGCATAGTGTGCAATGGAAGGGATACAGACATCTGGAGGAGGGCTTGCATATTGTTCATGGAGGCTCAGAGACGCTGGCGACAATGACACCATTTTAGGTCCCTGAACATTAAGGGGTATATTTACAAGGAAAGTGATGGAGCATGGTGTCAGCCTTCATGGTATAACGCAGTGCTCCGTCACTTTGAAAACGCAGGGCTGCACCGTATTTACAACAATATGGTGCAGCCGCTAACTACAGATGCCCAGCGCCAACGCAGGCACCCTTGCACACAGTGCAAGGGTGACTGAGTTGTGGCAATGATTGTTTATGTGCAGGAAGGTGCATCTTCCTGCACATAAACAATCTTAACCCCTCCCCTGCTGATGACGGAACCGCTCCGTCATCAGCTGCGGTGGGGCTGTGCTGATGACGGAGCGGTTCCGTCATGGCCCGCCCGACGCTCCTGCGCGGCGCGAATTCCCCGCCTGCGCTGAGCGTTCAATTGAGCGGGCGGGGCCATGACGGAACCGCTCCGTCATAAGCACAGCGCAACCGACGCTGGTGATGGAGCGGTTCCGTCACAAGCATGCGCCCGCCGCATTTCCGCCCCGCCCCTTAGCACTGCGGCGGATTAGCCACCGCAGTGAAGGGGTTAAATGGCAATGTATAACTTCTACGTGTGCTGCTTTGTGCAGCACACATAGAAATTGCAACTCGTAATCTTTTAAATGATTGTTTATGTGCAGGAAGGGTCATCCTCTTTTGGCTAAAGCCATCAATCTGAGGTGTGTTGGTAGTGGGTGAATCAAGAATTTAAATCTATCACATAAACACACACACACATACACCAAATAAGTTGCGATTCATCATCCAGGTTCATAAGTTAAACCTCTTAATCAAGCAGCTTTCTCTCCAATGCACAGATAGGATGTGTCCCAATTGGTTTGCCCTCATCACTGGTGCCTATGACCTGACTCTGCTTCAAATCTATGCACCGGGCAGCAGGCAGACCTAAAGGAAGCCTTCAATATCCCTGAAAGCTCAGGTTCTCTCAGCCCTCTCAGAGGCTTCGCTTGACATTCCTGCACCAGGAAAGTGGACCTTTGGTACTCTAGGCGCGTGCGTGGACCTCGCTTCCTCTGTTCCAGAGTAAAGCCAAAGATGATCATCTGAACTTCAGAAATGCTTAAAGCCCTAAACACTCAAAAAACCTTTAACCAAAAATCTCAACACTGTAGAAATTTGTCATCTTACATTTCCCCACAAAATAAGACTTGCAAAAGTTATAACGACGGCTTAAGGCACTCGCTGTTCGTTCTAAGGCCTGTTTCTCCATTTACCCTCATCGCCAACAGGCAACTTCTTAGTGAATATGAATACAAAAAATGGATGCAACAAAGGGTTTTTGCTAGCAAAGTTAAAAACATTCCAGGTTTTTAGCCCTCTCTCTGCGCTCACCCCAAAGTGTTTATCTATTGGGAGTTAAATATGTCCTCCTAGTAAGCTGACTTCCACTTTGATGGAATCCAGCTAAGCCTGAATATGGACCTAGAGGTTTTTTGTTGCAAATTCATCATGTGCAAATTGCTTCTATGAATAAAATCGCTTGCAGTGTTTGTCTTTGAATATTAGCTAAGCTTGCAACCCCAAACTTTGGAAATTTAAATCCTCTATCAAAAATACCCATAGCTCTTGAAGTCTCGCCTCAGCATCTCGTCACCAAGCAAACTTCAATTCGGTCTTATCCTTGCCAGTGCATCTTGCAAATAACCAACTCGAGACAACGAAAGGACGGGCCAACCCATGGCGGTCCTTACCCACTCATAACCCACAAGAAACGACTACTTGATATGACATGTAACCTCGCTCACTTCCTTTTCCTACCCCACAGAGCACCTGGAAACATCCTCTAAGCACTACAGATGCAATATAAAAGGCTGGACTGCTACCACATAAAAGCCAATGCTGGTGCCACATAAACGCCAATATTGGTGCAACCTGAAAGCCAAAACTGATTTTACTGTAACATATTTTAGATCAGTTCATTCTTGTCTGATATTCGCTAAAGAATCACTGTAATTCTACACGAGAAAGTTGTATTTTTAATTCATCCTGTTCTGGTGTATTCGATGGGACATTCTTTTGAACAATTTATTTATCTGATCGCAGTATTCGTATATTGTAAATTTATATGCTATCTGAAACTTTTTACTGTATTTAAATATATTTATACTGTGTGATGCTGCTTTTACCAACACCACATAATGCAGCTCTTCACTCTGGAGAGCAAGCACCATCTCCCACCCCATTCCACCGTGAGCAGTGCAGAGGACCGGGCACCGAAACTCAGAGGTGTGCTGATACACGAGATCCCCCTTCCCCTTCATATCTTGGTGTGTACAAGTCACTGGCATGTGCTAATTAGACCACTTTCAAACCCAGAACACAAGGCGTGCCGCGTTTCCCAGAGGAAAGTTGTGGCTTATTTTTCAAAGGCTTAATTAAGGCCCGAAATAAGCAATCTGTCTGGAAGAGAAGTCTGCTAACAAATGATACCATTAGCCGAAATGAAGTATTAATTTGTTTTTCTCTTCGGGCAAATGATATGGGCTGCATCGTAAAGCATTTGGTGGCTTATTTACAAGCCCCCTGCGCAAAGGTTACGCACCTGTGGCGCATCTTGCTGCCTCATATTTACAAGGACACGTAAAGCCACCCAGTGTGGCTTTTCGTGTCCTTGTACATAAGGCCCCTTTACATGCAGCATTTTACAGGAATGGGGCGTTCCATCGGTGTTGCTGTGGGGGTTCCCACACAACACTCATGGCTTCAGCTGCTGTTCCAGATTTATGGGAAATCGTAAACCTAGAAATGCGTCAAAAATACTGCGCCTCCCCCAGCGTAGAGATACGCAAATAGGAGAAATGTTTTAATTTTTCGTTTTTTTCCTCTTTCTAAGGAAATGACCTCTTGTGATTGTTTTTGTGCAGGAAGGTGTCCCTTCAATCTCCATGCAATGCAGGCACCCTTGCACGAAGGTGCCTGCGTCGGTGCATGGCAGTGAATTGTGCGCCAGTGCAGGGGGGAGCACAGGGATCCGTCGTATCGTTGTAGAAATGACACATCCCGGTGCTTTGTAAGTGACTCTGTGCAGCACAGAAAATTGGCTAGCGGCACTGAGCGGAGTCCCTCTGTTGGTTCACAAAAGTCTCCGCGGTGAGCACATAAGTGGGTTGAGGTGACTGTGGGATCCGTTCTGTGGTATTCCTTTGCATTCGGCGTCCATGCACGGATGTTCCCCCTTGCAGCCCAATTATTAATTATCATCACTCCGGGCTGTCTCAATAGGCCAAAGAAGTATTTCTGGGTTATTACACCCTGATGTGGGGGCGGAGTCTGTCTGCCCCTTAGATGGTTTTTGCTGAAAGACACATCAGAGGGAGGGAGCTGAAGCCATGCTGTGTGCAGTGTGTTTTTTCTTCCCCATCAATATTATAGTGAGTGTAATATTCAAGGTAAGCCGGGCATGTTTTTAATTTGCATCTCAGATCACAAATCCGATTGGCTCCTGGCCTTCAAGGTATTTAAGCTGTTCAGGGGCTTAGCTTGCACAATGTGGTCTCAATCAAGGAAGCCGAGAGGGCTGCAGGGACTGTAATCAGATGCACAAAGGATTTGGGAATTATCGCCGGGCCCTGTGCTGGGTGATGCGACAGAGATGGGACCCAGAATCTGTGCTGTTCCTACCCGCAGTCTATTGTCAACGAGAGTGACTTATGTTTAAAACATAATCTGCAGAATCTCACTCGTTCAAGAGTCTGTCTCTATTTTATTCCCACCGGGGTTTATTTACAAGCCGCTTGCGCCACCTGTGCGTGACTTTTTCCCATATTCAAAGTGACGCACGGGCGGCGCAAGGGGCTTGTAAATAAGCCAAATCGACTTTTAAAACCTGGAACTGTGATATTGTTCATGCTGGAAAAAAATTCTATTCTTTTTTGGGGAACCTGTCCTAAAGTGAAAGTATCTGAATTAAATACGGATGTAGGCAACTGCCAGGAAAATGATATGCGTAACTATGCCTTAATATTTTCATCACATCACAATCCAAGGATAAGGCCTCTGGTAGGTGATGTTTAGACTTCAATTGTAAAACCACTTTTAGGCCCTCAGAATTTCCTCTCAAAGACGGTCACATCCGCCCTCAAACTGGGGCAAAGCCATATCCACAGAAAAGTGAACAACCTGTTCCTCCTCTCAGGCTAAAATCCTGACACAGTTCACTCAGGAACGCTGAAATACTGATTGCAATCAGGGGCATTTGTTAGCTGTCGGTAGATTTAACAACGTTTGATTTATATTGTCAAAGTGTATTTAGGAAGCCTGACTTCAGATACCCTGTATGCTTCACTACATAATTACTTATTTCTTCATGTTACCATAAGCAAATAGTATACTCCAGCAAATCACTCAATAGGCATTTCCTCGTTGGTGGTAATTGCAGTAGTTTTTATATTTTAATAAAAAGTTTTAAATTAAAAAAAAACCATTGTGATATAAAAATGCATAACTCTTGTATTATGTTCCTACATTGCCATCTGGTGACATTTATAAAACACTCGCCCTTCTGCCTCACCTTTTATGTTGCCGGACCCTCCTGATGGAAATACAGGACCCCATTACACGGCTAACAAGTTTTGGACACATTTGATTCCGCGCCCATCATGACACCCACATGGGAGGGTCTTCCTGGAGGCGCATGCATAGTCATTCCTTGCTTACTCTCGACAGTAGCGCTAAATCGGTGTTAGGGACGCCGACAAGGTACGCTGCCCTGTTGGGTAGCAGTTTTCTATCTAAGAAGGCTGGTCCTTGCAAAGGGTGGAGCATTAAACTAAGTCCATAGGCAGACAGGAATCCAGCCCGCAGTGGACCGAGCTGCTGGGATGATGGCAGCGGCTGCAGCGTCCACTAGCGAACCCTGGACACATTGCAGCAGATAATCGATAAGACCAACGTACACAAGGTTAGGATAATCGATGCACATTAAAAGGAAAGTCAGACCCCTGGCTGGCAGTGAGTGCCCTTGTTAACCCTGGCCTGCGGAATCATGACTACAGTGTAGGAACCCTCTTTACATGTCGCTCTACCTATTCGCCCGGAGGCCTATAATGCTGTTAAGATGACCCTACATATAAGCAGCCTATGATGCCTGGCGGCTCTAGGCTCATGGTGGCCCTGAGCAGGGAGTGTAGGTAGGGGGCCCCGGAAAAGGGGGTCCGGGCGGGGCAGAGCACAGAGGCCAGTGAAGAGGGGGGGGTCAGGGTGTTTGGAAGTGGAACAGAGCCTGAGGCCACCAAATCCCTGCCGGGGCCACCACACAAATATATATTCATCCTCTAAGGATTATTATATTAAGGATATATATTGGCGTGGTGGCCCCTGGGATTTGGTGGCCCTGTGCAGGTGCACAGCTTGCATATGCCTAAGGCCGCCCCTGCTGGCGGGGAGGAGATTCCATTAGTTCCCAGCCCAAGTCCGCTGCCGTCGCCGCGCGGGTGACACCAGCACCAGCAATGCCTTTTCATTTCACGTCAGCATGAGCTGGGGATACATTAGCAGGTGCTTAGCGCTGAGTTGCATGACCTGATTTCATGATTCGCGTCTTCGCTACAAAGCTTCGGCTCTGCGAGGTCTGGAGTCCGGCACGCGCCGGGTGGCGCAGCAATCAAGCTGGATAATTATGGAGGCGCCGGTGAGATCTAGACATCTGTCCTGAATCATCCAACTTCCATAATTACTGGTGATTTAGCTGGGGGCTTTTCCATTAAAAGTAACATCAATATGTCGAGGCAATTTCGAGTGAAGGTGCGCAAGGATTGTTAAAGACCTCATTTAATCCGGTTTCCGGGGAAGGACATCGCGCCAAGTGCCCATCGAAAGAAGCAGAGAGGTGTTCGCTGACGCAGGCTAAGCAACATCAGCCACAATGTCTTGATGCAATCTCATTGGACTTTCAAAATAGCTCTTCATTCTTTTGTCCCGCCCATGCGGAAGTCACCTGTCTACGGTCGGACACGCGGGCTGTTATCACTCGTAACCTGAGTGGCTTCTGGCCACATTCCACGATTAGTGTCACACGACTGCCACCATTACTGCTAGATGCCCCCCCCTCGCCCCCCTAGTACTTGAGCTCAGGGATGCTGAAAGGGATAACTGGTCCACATCTGTTGTTAATCTAGGATTTTCATTATCCTGTTCTCTGTGTGCTACATGTGCCTCTGTGAAACGAAACCTAAATGACGGCTTATAGTAGGGCAAGAGCTTTATGTTCGCTTCACAGCGACCATCTTGAAAGGTAACACACTTGCAGGTTTGGGTATATTGATTGAAATGACCAAAAATCGACACCAAATGTAATGGTGCTAGTAAAATCAGTGGCAGGACATCTTTGGGGAGCCGTGCGCTGACTAATCAATCAATCAATACCCAGGTTTCTGACTTCAAATTTATTAACATGTAAATTAGAAAACAATTAAATGGTCCTCAAGTTTTACATCAAATCAATAATATACACAGAAAAAACCTTCCCAAATCAATAACACGTTTACCAATCCATTCTTCATCTGAAGTATTAACTAACATCTGTATTAAATCAATGGTCTTCCGAAGTACATCAACTGAATAACAAGTTATACAGGGACTTCATCAAATCAACAACACACTATCTGGCCAATTCAATAAAGGGCACCACGCTCCTCAAAAAACGCCATTAAATTAAAAACATTCTCTACTGCAACTCCCTTGAACAAAAACCCAAATAGAATTAATGGTACAAGTACGGGTGATCTCCCAAGATTCCCCATCAACACCCAGGTGTGCCTCTAGCTCACGTCAAATGGATAGTTACACGTGCCCGTGGCAAGGTGGCCCATAAGTTGTGCCCTTCAGAAGAAGGCCCCATTGCGGAGGCCGTTGACAAGGTAGGCTCATCAATGGCACCCTACACAAAGTACCCCATCGATAATTCCCTACACAAGGTACCCCATCGTTGGTGCCCTTGACAAGGTGGCCACTGAGCCGTAAATAACCACAGTTCAGAGTTCTGGGTGAACCGTCTCTTCTGGAGATTCTGCAGAACTATCAAGAAAATCCTATTCCGCGTAGGAATTAGGTCAGATGCACACCAAATCTCCAGATGCCGAAACCATGTTTGCCAGCACCAAGGACGTCACCGCTCCTCGTCTATTTCTGGCCATCCCATTGCCATGTTGGACACCTAAGACAGGTCCAATCCCCCCACATACATGCTGGCTCATACAAACTCCTTACGCACACCGAATGACAATTTCCCAGAGGCTTGGACCATCAGACAAGGTGACTACCAGTGCAAAACCCGTAGCTGACCTCATATTAAACCACGGTCTGTTCCTTTATGTCCCTACATGGTGGATCAGTCGTCCCCAAAGCCATTGGAAGTGCTTGGATTGGGGTATACAGAACTTTACAAAACCAACAAACAAATACCTTCGTTCAATAGCACACTCACCATTTACTGCCTTACATACTTGTCGCAATCTCCATTTATTTCTTGAAAAACATACAGTCCCCAATTCCTTTCTTCAATCAATTCCAGGCTCGATATTGACTTCCTTGGATAAATGCTACACACACGGTTCATTTGATAGAGGTCATAACACATTCTGTGGTTACTTTTTAAAATAAACAGCACAGGCCTCGACAGACTCCTCAAATCCAAAAGGACTCCATTCATAAAGGATTTTGCACGCCTTATTGTCACTTAGATGTAAAAACAGAATTAGGGTGCTAATTCCAAACCCTTCTTCACAAGATCATAGTAAACCTAACTTACATGAGTTCAGAAAGAACCTGTGGACCTGGCTGTTACATACTTGGGCCTGATGGAAGTTTGGCTGATGTGGGGGATGCCTTGTCATCCAAGCTCATGGTTCGCTCAGCAGAGCCTCAGCTGGCGAACATCTTCGAATCACATCCTGTCTATCAAAGGGCCCTCGGTCAACCTAGATCAGAAAGTCTTCGCTCTATACCCCTGCAACGCGACAGGCACATTGCATGAACCCGTATCTGTTGGCTCCCGCGCTTCAGAACCACGATGACTATTATGTAAACCATGCACCGATGGTGGGAACCGTGGAGGGGGTAGGGGGGGGGGGGGGGGGAGGGGGGTTAACCTAAGCATCCCTTGAATACTGGGGGCAAGCTGGGGCAGAATTATCCTTTATTGGGATTCTATACCCTTGACCCTGTTCATACTGGGGTCCACTATTTAGGACTCTATTGCAAAGACTCAATTAATGATGATGGGGTGCTATAGGAAATGCAACGATTGATGTGTGTTTGTGACAAAAAACCAATAAAATTTGTTTAACAAAAAAAATTTGAAAGTCTTCGCTGTTTTGGTGGTTCGTTGCAGCACACATTTGTCCTACTCAGAACCCCACAGGAAAGGCTGGTGGTCCTGAACAGTAAATAAAAGAAGTGTCAACGAAGCATAGGGAGGAAACTCCCAGTATGTCAGGGGCATTTATTCTTTGTTTTTCAATATAAAACTCCTGCTTTGGGAGTTTTTTTTTTGACTGAAAAACTTAAAACTTTGAAAGTGAGCACATCAAACATGGCACCAGCTCAGTAAAGCTTCAATGCCTTCCGCAAAGCCACCATGGCCGTGGCGCTGCTGGAGGCACAGGCACTCTGGCCTGCTTGCAGGGATCTCTAAATACTGAAGGCGGTCTTCCCATAGGAGAGACTTGTTTGGTCTCTTCTGACATGGCAGGCATCTGTTGGATTGACACTTTAGATATGACTACTACTGCACCTTCATCAAGGGCATATGCTGCTCCTTATACATACCCCACCAGACAGACAGACAGACAGACAGACAGACAGACAGACAGACAGACAGACAGACAGACAGATAGATAGATAGATAGATAGATAGATAGATAGATAGATAGATAGATAGATAGATAGATAGATAGATAGATAGATAGATAGATAGATAGATAGATAGATAGATAGATAGATAGATAGATAGATAGATAGATAGATAGATAGATAGATAGATAGGTAGATAGATAGATAGAGTGCATATTTAGAATCACAAGAAAGCACTTATAGATGCAAACTTTCTTTCATTTTTGGGGTTAACAGAAGGAAAGAAGGGGTGTCAGGAACACCCACAAATTCAAACATTTCTAAGTATTCACAAACGTTTTGGATAACCATTTCCACCCTGGGAGCACTTGAGAAGATACTCCTACAAAGGTTGGAACAGGTTCGTATCCAATGGGTTAGAAAAACGACGGCATTTCATGGGGGTGAATGGGAAGGGCGTTCTTCACAGGAAAAAAATATCCATGTGAAGAAAATAAAGCAAAAATATTAAATGTGCATACACATTTCCTCTTGATTTGCACCTTCTGGTATTTCCCAGTAGGGGTACTGCTGGAAAGATACCATATTCATTGATGACCAAGAAATGGACATCTACAGCAAATTAGTGGAGGAAACCTGTGGACCTAGATGACAACTGTTTTCAGCAGCTTGGTGTGAATTTGGCTGGAGAAGAAAGGATTTGGTATTGGTTCACAGCAAGAAGGGCTGGTCAGATGGAGACCCTTGATATCAAGGATTAACCAAAGGAAGTAGTATTATATTTGTGTATCTATGTTTTAGGGCTAAATATTTTTTATTTATGACAGCATAAGGCTTGAAACTATTTTTTATATATATGGAAAGTGCAAAGTAATAACACTTTGGGATAAAAAGTGTTCTTTCTCCAATTTTTGAAGGGTCCTAATTCACTATTTGTGCAGGGTCCTAGTTCACTATTTTTGAAAGGTGCCAACAAGATGTGCTCTACCATTGAATTAAGTTTACATGTGTTGCAAACAAACATGAAAGTGCATGGTTTTGAAAAAAGGAAGATTTCCCACTTAGACAAACAGTTTGTGTTCAGGCTGTTTGCATCTCAATGGACGACCCAACGCTAAGGGGCGGCCTGGTCGTCCAGGTGGTCTCTGATCATTCTGAAATGGTGGACCACCAGCCAGTGCAATGGTTTAACCTCAGAGTAACACTGCAATCGGCTTACGGCAGCCAATAAAATTGCTTAAACAGGAGGTGTTTTAACAATCCTGATTGGCTGCCCCTGTCCAATCAGAGCAGATCCGTGCTTAGACCGTTGTGATTGGCCTATGGGCAGCCATTCAGAACTGAAAAACTCCTGCTCGCCTCTTCTGCCATGGACATTCCATGACAGTGTCAGCAAGCTGGCATTCTTGCAGTGGTTCACGACCCACAATTAATCATTTTCTGTAACACAATATTTTTAGGGGCTTGATCTGTATCTGGCTTACCGCACAGGGTTTAATAATGTACAGAAGAAGCGCAGTGTGAAGTCAAAAGGCAGGATTGACATTATACACCACAATCTCATTCCCATCTCAATAGTCTCTCAGATTCATTTTTCCACCACAGAGTTCCTCCTTTTTACTTAGCAAAGGCTCCAACGTGCTCCTTTACAAGCCTACTGCTCTATTGCCTGTCGGCCCTCTTAAAGATTTATGCATTACGCTTTTCGTTGTTTTTTTTACACTTTCATCAAAGATTCGTACTTTTTTCTCTGGGGCGACCAGAACATTTGGTTACATGTCCCAGAAGACCACAACTCATCAGCGCTAGTGGTTTCTTGCTGGGTGCCTCCTCTACCTCTCATTTAATGGGTCACATTTTAAATCAAATTTTTAATTCAAATGAGTTTTTTTACTACAAGTACTCCTCTTGTGATCATTGTGCAGTCCCCTTTAACATTAAACTTGCAGAATCTTCCTCTGTGTCCCCCTCTATCCCTGGGTCCTGATCTCGCTCCTGGAAAAAGATTGCCGGCCAAAAATGGGAATCTCGCCTCACGGCAAGTTCCACCTCTGTGCCTATCCCGTCAAACAAAGGATTCACAAAGAGGCAACAATTACCATGGCTGGACCTCTAAGGCAGCCAATCTTTTTACCCCTAGTAAAAATACCAAACACTGTAGGAAACAACCTCCTGCAGCCTGCTTTGCACCTGAGCTAGCGGAGGCCAAAAAAGGCTGTAAACATGTGTTTTGGAGCCTTAACTATAACAGAACGGCTAAAATACAGCACTGCATCTTGCTAAAGTAACATTACAAAACTAGTCATGAAAGCCAGCACTTCATTTTACGCCGCCACCATCATAGCAGGGACTAATCCCTCAAGCGCAATCTTCATGATTGAAAGAATCTTATGGATCCATCTTCTTAGGCCCCTGCTATTTGCCATTTTTGGTGTGATTCCCTTTGTAACTTTTTTTAAGACACAATTTTAAGCCTTTATCAGTCATGCAATGGGTTCCAAACCTCTTCCCACATTCCCACCACCCCTATTTTTCAGCCTTGTGTAGAACAATTATTTCCTCTCTCATCTGAAAATACCATCCTTAATACTATCTCTTTTGCATCCCCTCTCGATCGTTGCCCTCCCTCCAAGATCAGGAAAGCCGTATCCGTCATCGTGCCAAGTCCGATGTCCATGTGTAACATGTCCTAACTAGAAGGGACAGTCCCTGATGCTGATGCCTGAAAATCTTCCCAAGCTACACCTTTCCTAAAGAAACTCTCGGCTGATCCTACCACCCTGAATAATTACCGTCATGTCTCTTATGTTCCTCTTTCTGCCAAGTTTTTTAACAGAGGAAATCAATTCTCTGTGAAGACAACTCTCTGGTTAACCCTTTTCCACTCTGGCTCTGCACCATTCACGACACAGACGCCGCTCTCCATAATATCCTGGATGACATCTGCCTTTTACAAGACCATGGCAGTAGTGTAGCTCTCGTTTACTCAATCTAAGTGCAGCCTTCAATACAGTGTCCCACCAGAATCTTATTGACAAACTTGCCTCCGAAGCCATATGCAAGCTTGCTCTCAGCTGGGTCCTCTTCTTCCTCATGGGGAGGAAGCAAGCCTTCTTCTTGCCCACTTTCCGTACTGCATCTAAACCTATTATTTGTGGAGTTTCCCAAAGTTTCTCAATTAGTCACACTCTGTTTAATCTCCACATCTCCCCTCTGGCTGCCTTGATCCACAGATTTGGATTTTTCTTGATACTTATACAGATGACACCCAGCATCCCTCAATTTTAAGGATGATCTGGTACACTCACAACATTGTAGGCCTGTTTCAAGCTAAATGGAGACAAAACACAGGTCATCTTCCTGGGAGGCTCTCCCTCCTTCTTGTGCCCCAAATGATGGCCTCAAGAGCTGTAGAAGTATTTTTCCTGTAACATCGGCTACAAATGTAGTTGTTCTTATAGAATGACAACTTATCTTTCATACAACAAAATCACAAATTTTCTTCCTCTAGCTGCTGCTACCTTGGGTGAGTCAGCAAAATCCTACTGTTCCTTTCTATGAACGGAAGACACTTTAGCTACACTGGATTATTGCTCTCGCTATTTTTGTCTCCAAATATCAAAATATCTGCTGCCAGGCTGCTATGATGGACCCCTGAATGCCTCCACCATATGGCTCCTCGTAGCAAAAAGAATCCTTTTCAAAATGATCTACAGCTGTCATAAAGAGTTCCTCCCTCTTCTTCAGCTCTTCTGATAAGAATCCCCAAGACTCACAGAATGTATCCCAGGGGCCAACTTACCGCTGCTACGCGCTGGAATTCTCTTTTGGACTCACTACAGTCAACTAACTCTGTCCATTTCCAGAAAAGCTGGAATACCTGGCTTATCCAAAAGGTGTACTGCTAATTTCCTTCTTTCCTCCATCTATAACAAGCATCAGGACTCCCCACTGCGCATCAGTGAACTCTGGAAATATTCATTCAGTCATTCATTCATTCAAGTGAGGAAACAAATCCTGGAAACCGCAGATTAGTCAAGCAATTTGCTTCTGTCGCTCAGTCGAAAAAGCCAAGCCCATATGCACATATTTACATTGAGTCCAGTGATATAGTGGTGTGGCAGATGTGTGGTATTTAGCCAGTGACCTAGAGGAGAAGGGTAGCAAATCTGTCAAGCCACCCAGCAAGCTTAAAGACAACGACATGATTTCACTGAAAAATACCCACTGAATAGGAAATAGAAAATAGAATTATCGAAAATATATCTGAGGCAGAAAGGAAACAAACCAGGGACGCTCCCATGGACAATGCATCACAAATCTGTGTGACGCTGCATAATTGCGACATTCCAGTAATTACGCTCATGTACCTGCATCACCTAGTGTCCGTGCATGCACGCCTGTAGAAGCATCTGCACCCTCGTACATTCATCATGCTCTGATCTACAGTTTGTCACATGATAAGTCAATGGAAGGACTTACCTTGCTGTCTACTGTGGGCAACTCCTTGTCTTTCTCAGCATGCTGGAGCTTTCTGTTCAGGTCCTGGAACATGTCTTGATGCCGCTTTCTCGTATGCATGATTTTCTAAAAATGATCGAAAGAACATGAAAGATAAGAAAACCACTTGGTTGATATGTCTGGAGCATTCAAGATACGCAACTAGCGCCAATGATGAACAGAAATGTCAGCTCTAACATCTGCATAGAGAGTAGTGCACTACGCATGCTGTTAAAAGTTATATTACTGAGCAACTAAAAGGCTAACTTATTTTGACTCTCTTGCTGGAGGGCATTGTGAAGGACCAGCCAGTTAGCAATTGTGCCCAGTTAGCAATTGTGCTGACTTCAAATACTGCATCGCCCACAAATGGCCTTCTATTAACTTAGGTAAGATGCTGGAAAGATGCCATAGTTCAAGGGAAGACCTTTCATTAGGAGGGTATCAGCATTAAGGCATTCTACTGGTCGGCTGTAGTCAGCATTAAGACTTTCTATTGGCTGAAGAAGACATCAAGAAAGACCTCCAATTAGTTGGATGCAGTCACCAGTAAGATTTATATTCAATGGGTACAGCACAGAAAAGATCTTCAACTGAGTGGATGTAATCAAGACCCTCTAGGTAACTAAATACAGTCAAGAACTCCAGTTGATTAGATATAATCATCAGTGGTTCTACTTACAGGATAAGGGACATGATATTACTTTTGCCACTTGGCCTGTCCTCCACCAGGACGATGGAGCAATTTCGAACTCAGTGGACATTTCTAGCATTGGTAGGAACTGCCGTCATGGCACTTCCTGTCAGTTTATTGTAATTTTGCAGTACAGCTCCGTGAAGCAGTATGGCAAAAGTACTAAGTAAAAATAAATTGTTTTTTTAATGAAAATCCCAAAATGGGATTTTTGGGGGCGGTGGGAAAATAAAAAAAACAAATGCCAAACCTCGCTATGGGAGTGTCCTTCCATTGCAAAAAGGGCATTAAGGCCTTTTCAATGCCTCATACAACCAGGTTTTTTCTCGCTGTGACGGGCATTGAAAAAACGGCTATATGTCTGCCCATCTAAAGTAGGTCGGTGGAAATGTAGCTTATGCTCTGACGGCACTTACTCCATCAGGCCATCAGAGGAGTTAGACTATGACAGAGACAAACTAGTCTCTGCTGTTGTTAAGCTGTGGTCTGCTCACATTTAAATCTGGTGGGTAGACAAAAGTCTTGGCACAGAGCGAATTCCATTGCCATTGTGATGTTGTTCGCTTTGTGCTAAGAATTAAATTGGGGGTGGGGGTTTGCGAAACAAGGGTACCCCGTTAAGCGAACCTGGGGTTTAATATTTATAGTAAGTACAATGGTTCCGGGGAGGCCTGATAAGGTCCAGTAACACAAGGTTAAATATTATTTGGTCTGATAAATACATCTCTAAGGGAGCAGGCTTCATAAGGCAACATGTATTCATTTAATCATAATAATATGCAGATTGATATTTACACAGATACGTTCAGGTGCTCACATAAGTGACAAGGGTGTGTAACGAGTGGAGATGACAAAATACAAAATATCACACAGATAGACAAAGAAATCCAGAACGATATGTACAAGTGGGGGATTTTCAACTGGGGGTCGACGACGTTTCGATCTTTAGATATTTTAGATCATCATCAGGACAAGGTGAGCGTTCTGAAATGATTTATGGAGTCAAAGGATGTATTGGTGTCTTGGTTAGGTTGGGAAAGGAACTTCTTGAAGTTTAGTTGGAAGAGATTTTTCAGTAGGTATATCGATCTCTTCGCAGGAGTGATTATGTGTGTCCCGAGGTCTAAACCAAGTAGGATTGCGACATTGTGTGTGGAGACTACGCTTCATTCATAAGGATTCAAGAAGAAGCCATGATAATTCAATTAAGGGACATCCGAGGCTCTTATGTCCTCGTGGTGCTGTGGCCTCGGGTCAGGATTGCAATTTCTTGCTTGTTGCGGTTTTAATAGTTCCAATCGTCCTCGCTGCTGCTGTTACTGCTATAGCTTCGGAACTATTACAACTAGGGTGGTCGGATCACCCTGAGACCACCGCCGCCACTAGGGAACCGCTGTTCCCTGGCGGCGGCGCAGCGGTCTTGAGGCTACAATATGCCTGGTGGGACAGTGAATAGTACGGGTTTCCTCTCTGCCACAGTTTTCATGGTGGTTCAACCTCAGGGAAAACCGTGCAATAGAGGAAACAACTGGGGCCCTACAGGACCCCTGGTGCGTCACGCCATGTGGATGCATGGAGGGGGCACAACACGTGCGCCCGCCGTATGCAGGAACTGTTTTTGCATTCCCATTGTGGTGCCTATTTCCTGAGGCACTGCTGTGGGAACACCCAAAGACAGCACGTCAGACAGTAGGAAACTCCTAATCTGGCAGGCGGCCCGACCACAGCGGGAGCGTGGCGGTGGCGTACCACCTGCTCCCGCTGCATCAAAAGTCATAATCGCGCCCTATGTGTCTAATATAATAACTGTAAAGCGTTCTGCTACGTCCACTGGTCTGCTTTGTGCTATATAAAACTATGCAACAATGAATAGATCAAGTGATCAATGGCACTCGCTCATATCAGTCTGATGTTTTGCGGCCGTCTGCGAGCAAAGCCACACGGTCACATCATCCTATCTATGTCCCACATGACGTCCTCATTGAGCTCATGATGTCTTCAATGGCTTCATCATTATGGTATCAAATAGTTTTGGAACCTGACGGATAGCTTCTCTTTTTGGTCCAGCAAGTAGATAATACCTATATATGTATTCTTTACAGTCTCGTGTGAGCAAAAAGTAGGAATTGCATGGCTGGAACCAGACTGCTCTAATTTACCAGACTATGAGGTATGACAGGTTACCCAGAAGTGCTGAGAACACACAAATGACAACAGTGCTTTAATTTTATTGGAAAACTTGTCAACTGTCTAAACACACTACAATTACAACACTCCCTCAGGCAAATCCATGAATTAGATACTAACATTCTCTGACATACACACACTGCACAACAACGCATTAGCTGGGCACGCAGACAACAACATATTAGCAGAGAATTCTTACTTCGAAGTCGAGCTCAGCATACCGAGATTTTCTTCTCTGTAAATGGGAAAAGAAGAGCTTCAGTTATCTGTAAACCAACAAGATGTCCGCTCACGCACGGCTCTGCGTCACTGCGTACAGCCATCAAGCTTAACTTAAGTCCCTCATTACGAACATGTCAGAATAGGGTGAGGTATTTCCCACGCATGGTGAGAGGTAGTTACTGTGAGTGGTAAATACCTACTCCTAGGTTTTTTAACTCCTTCGGCGCTGATGACGGAACCGCTCCGTCATCAGCCGCGGTAGCACTGTGCTGATGATGGAGCGGTTCTGTCATGGCCCGCTCGCCGCGCCTGCGCGACACGGATGCCGCGCCTGCTCTGGGCGTTCCATTGAGCGGGCGAAGCCATGACGGAACATCTCCGTCATGAGCACAGCTCAACCGAGGCTGGTGACGGAGCGGTTCCGTCACCAGCATGGGCGCGCCGTGCGGCCGCCCGGCCCCCTTAGCGCTGCTGCGGTATTGCCGCCGCAGCGAAGGTGTTCATGGAAAATGGAGCATAAAACACAGAATCTGTTTTTAACACATCAAATTCATCATGTTTTGCCTTTTTTCTTGTTCTTTCCCATAAAGAATGTCGGCAGGTTCATGCACTGAGTGTGCGATAATTATAACACAATTTGTAATCCCGGCCCCTGTGCAAAAGTGCGTTTCCAATGGGATCGGAATTTAGCCCGTCACTTGAAATGAGGATCATAATGTGTGAACTCTGTCAAAGCACCTTTAATAGAACGTGTGCTTGACATGGCTTTAATAAACATTTCTTTCTGGTCTCTCGCTTATGTGCCTCGTAGATACATATTTTGTTGTGCTTTACCATAGCGACATGTAGGCTTGAGTTGAAATGCATTTTGGGCACTGTAGTGCCTCTTATGATCACACATTACCTCACATTTTCTTCAATACAATTATTGTAATAATTCGTGTGGCGGTGTGTGTCAACAGTGTGCATGATTTTCTTTACAATAGACATCCCACAGAAAAAAGAAATATATGCATTCAGTTTAAGCAGAGGCTAAAATGATACATTTGTCTCTAAAACCCATTGGAATCAAACAAACTTGGCTTCCTCGCTTGAGCACACACAGTGTTATCTTCGGCAAACTTGAATCATCTTGTGCCTCATAACCATATCTATCAATATTGGGAATGCTTAGCATTGTTATATTGGGAGGCTAAGTGACTTCATGGAACATCTCGACATCTATGACAGACACAGGGGCATATCAACATAAAACAGCGATAATTATCGCTAAGCACACTTAGCGCTAGGATAATTATCGCCAGCTATTGGCAAATTTTATCGCTGAGATAGCGTGCTATTAGCAACGTTTATC
Source organism: Lissotriton vulgaris (assembly GCF_964263255.1). Taxonomy (NCBI): domain Eukaryota; kingdom Metazoa; phylum Chordata; class Amphibia; order Caudata; family Salamandridae; genus Lissotriton; species Lissotriton vulgaris. Next base: position 1,970,694,399 of record NC_141691.1, on the reverse strand, counting down.
TCAAAAGCGATAATATTCCAGGCGCAAGCTGCCAGTTGTGCGATTACCGCTGAAAATACAGCGATATTTGCACGTTTGGCGATAGCTTGTTGATAGGGCATGGCAGACTCAGCCATGATATTCACCTTCCATTGGATATCATGGCTAAGTCAAACTAAAATACGGCATAAGGAAAGTAGCGTTAACCAAGGTTAGCGCTACTTTTCTTATCGCTATGCTTATTAATGTGCCAATTGATAATTGGAGATTTGTCGGTTAGCAACATTTCTCCAGTTATTTTGAGCTGGAACGCCCATTTTGCATCTCATTAGAGATTCAAAGGTGGGCATTACGGGAAAGGGCGCTAAGGCAAGGATTCACGCGATCGCGTGACCTTGCTGATATAGCGATAAAATGATTGCAGCTTTTCGGACGAAAACGGCCGCAAAAGCGGCAATAATTTTTTATCGCCGCCTTGTTGATATGCCCTACAGTTCTTTTATGTCGCTGTGGCATACTAGGTGATAACTTTTAAGAATTTCCAAAGGAGGACAGACATTCACTGGTACCCAAGTGGCGTTGCTATGTGCCTGCGCTGGCCATTTATTCAAAGGCCCTGTTTTTGCCGCAGAACTGAGCACATACTCTACTATGCGGGAAAGAGGCTCTGACCACAGCGACACAACTACTACCACCACTAAGGGCATGGCTACTTCTCCCAGGAATGGCCCATAGCATCTTCAGGTAGGGTCATGATTGGATGACCACAATGAACCAGTGAGTGCCCGCCGAAACGCTTTTTAATTTCCCCCTTTGTGGATGGCGATTTTTAACAATTAATTATAGCCCAAGGCCTTTTTCTACACAGTTGAAATTGTGTAAAGCAGATGAACTGAACCATAGAGACAAAGTGATTTGCTTAAAATCACACGGTTGGCTCAAGCGGGATTGGAACTGCTGATTACCGAAATCAATAAGAACACTTTGCCTCTCTTTATGAGTCCCTTTTCCTTGTCACTGGCTGCCGGATAATCATTTATTTACCTTGTTGGTGGAAAGGAACACTGTATAAAAGTAGTCAATAAGACTACTAGAATGCATTTGGCTAAATTTGTAAAAATGTAAGTGCCAGAACTCTCGTCAGGAGGCAGCTTGCACCAGCCCATTTCTCCTGCTAGTGCCGCCTCAAACAGAGCCAACTACTAACCATGAAAGTGGGGAAAAGATGTGGGTTAATGGCCAGAGCTGCCAACTTAGGGGCTGGGGAACCAGGTTCGAGTCTCGGCATCGGCTCAACATCCTTTTATTTTGATGAAGTCACTTAATCTCCACGTGCCTACCATAAATGAACGTGTCCTTATCCTGTGCGTATGAAAAGAGCCGGTGTTGATGATTAAGTGCCGGTGCTGAGGACCAGAAACCACCAGCTCAAATTAACCACTGCACAAATTATATTATTCGGACAATGCCAATGCAAATCATTTTTGCACCGTCATGTAGAACATTCACTATCCTGCCAGGGTAACACTTTGAGTGAATCAGTGATTTCACCATCAAAATATATCGGAAGAGGGTATTAAAAACCAGAAGTCACCCTTCAACTACAGACTAAAAAGAAGCTGCCTATGCAATATTACCCAAACTTTCTAAATAAAGCAATGACTGTCATAGGGAAATAAGGAACTCATATGTACTACCAAATATCGACATAAAGAATATTGTGATACAAGAAAATCGAGTACAAGATACTGAAACAAAATATCGAAAGGTAAGTGCATGTAAGGAAGTAAAGATTTACTATTCTTTAGTCCAAATCTAAAGACCTAGAAGATATTTGTACTGCCTATATACATATATGTTGAGTTACATATAGAAAATCTAGATTTACGTGTCGATATTTATTTTTTGTATATTTAGCACCCTCGATATTCTGACTTCGATACTTAGTAAGCACACCACCCATACACTACACAACCGTGGAAAGAGACAGGTCCCAGAGAGTACATTCATGTTACGGCATAAGTTGGAGGTGATTCAAATAGACTAACATTTACTTAAAATATGTGGACCTCAGTTAATGCTCCAGATTCCCTCTTGAAGCATTGGAAGGGCAGGTGTAAAGGTGAGATTCAAAGTTTGTTTATAACTAATCAGAGACACGGAAGAAAGACTGAGGGGCATATTACCAACAACTAGCGATAATTTTTGTCTCTAACTTGTTTACAGACAAGAATTATCGCCGCACATCGGCGATTTTTATCGCAGATAAACCTTGCTATTAGCAAGGTTTATCGCAAATGCGATAAAAAACGGCCGCAATGCATGAATATCGCTGAAAAGTCAGCGATATTCATGCATTATCGAGCAAATGCTCTTAGCCATGTTATCCACCTCCCATTGGATAACATGGCTAAGAACTGCTCAGGGCAGGTGTTAGCTTTTGGAGATATTCGCGCTTAGCGCGAAGATCTCCAAAAGTTGGTAATAGGAGATAGCGATGTTAGGGACTGTTTCCAGTCGCTAACATCTTGGCACACCCACTTTGCATGTCATTAGTGATAAATATCACTGACATGCACAGCGGGGCACAAGATGGTCGCTATCTCCTATTAGCTGTCACTAACTGGTGTTAGCGACAGCTTGGCAATAGGGAGATAATTTTATCTCCGCTTTCTTGGCTTTTAAAGCCAAAAAAGCGGAGATAAACCCCCTTGATAATATGCCCCTGAGTCTCTCCAAATTCTTCAGCTTCTCTGGTTCCTTACTTTGACCCTCACCTCTACTCAAACACTGTTCGGCCTCCTCTTTGATCCCAGTGTGAACTGGACTTCGCTTTACTACTCAGCACAGAGACCTTAGCCCTCACCCTGCATCCTAGGCACCACTAAATACACGTTTCTGACACACAGATGCTTTCTGTGGCCAGGGGCGTAGCAAAGGCCCCTGCAGTACAGAGGTCCCCAACCCTCAATGGGGCACTTTAGCCCAAAGCCAATGAATATCTGTGAGATATGGGAGATTCAGGGGCCCCTCATCATGTTCTGTGGGGGGGCACATCATTTCGCGTTACGCCAGAGCCCCTGGCACTGATGAGCGAACAGGACTCGATAAACCACTGTCATGCCAAGAAAGTGCAGAGCCACTACACGCCACTGCGATTCTCAAATCCAGAACCAAGCCAACATGCACACTTAAGGGCTGCTGGGATTCATGCTTTACGGGAAGGAACTTTAGCTATATGACAGCAGATTTACTCTTTCATCCATCCCCCTTGTACCCCTCCCCTCTGCTCTTACACCTTCCCTACTGTTTTATGGTAGAGATGGTCCCTATAAAAATGTATCATAAAATAAAAAGAGAAAATAAAGTAGTTTACTATTCTTGTGAAATGTAGCTTGGCTCCGCACTTACAGCGTTTCCGGTCAATAGGATCTGTACAGACCTTTATCTAAAACAAGCACACTAGCTAATAAATAACATGATAAAAAACTGCATTACAGATAAGGTCAGGTAAAGAAAAGGTGCAGCATCTTAGTTCTGCACTATATTCAGCTGAGATGAGAGTACATTAACAGATACAGTGTCTTGGTTGATCACCAAGTCCATCATTAACACAGACCACGAAGCAGGCATGCTTCAGGTGCCCCGCTTACCTCCAGCGAGCTCATGGAAAGAGTTGAGATGGTTTCACTCTTGGAGACCAGCCCCGTGTTTCCTGAGTCCCCTGTATCGCACAGACTGATCGGGATCTGCGACTCACAGGAAAGGTTTTGTTGCTGCAGGATGGGGGACCCTTGTTCGTTGCACATCATCCCCATCTGCTCCCGCGGTGGGCTCTTCACCATGAAGCCCGGGTCGGTCATGCTGAGGTGTATGAGCCTGGTCTGGGGCATTTGGTCAATGTTCATGCTGTACTTGCCCTCATCCTTGGGCTTGGCCCGTAATGTGGCCGTGTTGCTCGGCAGCATGACGTAGCTGCTCTCTATCGTCTGTTCTTGAGCTCTCGTCAGCTCTGAGTCCAGCTTTTTGAAAATGTCCCCATCACATATGTAAACAGATTTGGCGGGCTGATTTTTGTCCTTTTTCAAGGTGAGTGTGTGGTTGCTGAACTCGTTCATGTTGAAGCTTCCAAGGTAGTGGGGGGATCCCTGGAGGTGCATTTTGGACACGTTCGATGGAAGACTGTTAAAATTTGACCCCTTTTGGTGGTTGAGTTTCAGTTTTTCTTCGTCTTGGAGCGATGGGCGCTTTAAAGTTCCAGTGATTGTAGACGTCCGACAACTACTGATGTCTTTATTGAGCACTGTAACACAAAAGATGTGTTAGCACAGAGGAGTACAGAGCTTGTTTACATTTTATTGCATTTGTTCATTTTGGCACATGGTTTCTCCTTACAAGAGTGTTTTTTATGACCTATACTAACTTGCCTAGAATTTGTACTGAACTCTTTTGAATTGTGATTTCTCAACATGCTTATCAGTAAAGTCTTCAAAAACCACCATCGTTGAGATGGGGTGCAAAAGCTTCAGTGAGGATGAGGAGCGCCTGTCGCAAAAATATAATTCAAATCAAATGTCTTCATATTTTGGGCAATGAGGACATTTTAGTGACATTAAAAAGTGTCCATCAGAATTCTTACAATAGATACGCTTTTGGTTACTTGGAAGTGAAAGAGATGCAAAACTATTCCAGGAAGCCATAAATAATTGAAAACATCTCTCAAAGGAATTTTAACACGTAGATGCAGCAAATCACAACATTATGACAGGCTGAGAAAAGCCAAGATATGTTGCAGAATAAAGCATTGTATAATACAGAAACATTTGTGCAAAACTGATTAATAGCCACATGTTAACACACATTCGTATTTGTGAAAAAATATGTTACTGTTACCTAACGACCTAATTTAGATCTTGGAAGAGGGGAATACTCCATCCCAAATGTGACGGAGATCCTGTCCACCATTTTACGATCCCATTATATCTTATGGAGATCTTACTATGGTGGACGGGATATCCGTCACGTTTGTGACGCACCATTCCATCCGCCAAGATCTAAATAAGGCCCTATATGTAATATGGTTATCTACTCCAAAGCTTTATAAAAATGCTTATAGAGGCCATCCAAGGTGGGAACAAACTGATCTTGAACAAATCTTGCATCACTAGTCATCACCAAAGACAGGCACCCCATAATGTTGCTTTTTTTGATTACGTCTGTTTTGATTTTGAGAACTATTGCAGCATCGTTCACAGGACGACCCCTTTAATACATTTTCAACAATGGCTGCCCAAAACCGATCATTTTAAAGCCAAAACATAGGCTTTCTCCCCAAACATTAATTCTAAGCAAAGAGCTGTTCATAAGTACTCAATTTGTTAATTTGTGTAACCTGTTGTCCTCATTAAGGAGTTTTCATCTGAGGTAAGGTTCCAGATGATAGGAGCTTCAATGCACAGGGAAGTTATAAATATGCATACTTTATGCTAATACAGTTGTACATCTGTAATTTTTTTACATGTGTGCATGTCTTCGACACTATGATTCACGTGACAATTTAGCCACAGTTAACCGCTGCTCTCCATATTGCAACCATGCCACCTCCATGGATCTAGCTACCATCATATTTCTATAACACCTTTCTGACCAAATTGTTTTTGTTGCTAAATAAATAAATACATAAGTACATAAATGGGTGGAGTCAAGGAAATCTCCGGGGATGATGTTGTATTCATCTGCATGAAAATAAACAAGAGTAGCATCCTCCATAAATATATGAAAAAAAAATATTTGTTGTATAGTATCAGTATCGAAGAGATGTTGTATAGAACAGTTTATCCCGAGTAAAGGCTGCAATCCCTACAGCCCCTATATATTAGTAGACAATCTGTCATGGAGACAGCTCCTAGATTACCACTGATAATTGCAACCCACAAAGCAACTTATAATAATCAAAGCAGCCAGACAAGCCTGAAATTCATACCAGGCCCTGGTGGCTGCCTCAGATCATGATGTATGTACTTAGCATGCACGCCTTTCATGTTCAATGCAATGCAGAGCCGCAAGAAAGAGGCTGGCGCACAAAATGGAGGGAGCAGTGGATCATCAGGTTAGCTTATGGGGCACTATCGAGTGGTTTTCGGTATTAATGCCTACGTCGACTCCGGAGGCTCTGCACCCAGCCGGGGCACTGAAACAGGTGGAAGTTTATCTCCATTTCCATCCTGCTGACAGTACCTAGAGATGTATTCCTCAGAAACACATGATGATGCTGACCAGGATATGGGCGTTGAAAGTGTGCGGCAGAATGTCATCTAAATGGGCATCCGGACAATTTTTCCACCAAGTTTAAGTGCAATAAACTCTGGGATTGGTAGTTACTGCTCCAGACTTATCCGATGGGTTTACCGGATAACATTGTAGTCTGTCAAGGAGTGATGCTCTTGGGCATTGTTGCTGGTATTAGGGTACTAGATTTTGTATGTATCTCCAATCACAAAATCACTGAGGGATGTCTTCAAATCCTCTGGTACTTTGGCCAATTCATTTTTTCAGTAGTTCCAAGGGAGTGGGAAACAGTATCCCTTGTAGAAAAGAGGTTGTTCCATGGCTAAGAGTATGTCTGCACCCCCTGTGCTGTAGGTGAATTAACGCTCGAAAAGGCTCGAGCTGCTTTTTGAATGCAACAACAATTTAAAAATGGCCAACAGATTGGAAAGGACCGATGTTTGAAAGGGGAGGACTCACTGGCAAAAACATGAATATATTTATTTAGGAACAACATCCCATACAGAGAAATACCTTCAAAGAGAAAGCACTGGACAGAGAATTTCTTTAAAACAAAAAAGAATTTAGGCTGCTATTGCGATAAAACAAAATTGCTACAATATTTACTTTGCAAGCAGCGAAAGACGAGAAATAAAATAAAGGGATAAACATGCTAAAAAGAATAGAGTGAGAGTCATCAGAATAAGTTGTAAGGTGAAGGACATTGTACAGGTAAAGCCTAGGTTAGAGTAACGTTTGAGTTAGTGTCAAAATTAGGAAAAGAAAAAATGCTAATGTTCGTGGTCAATTTAGGGTTAGAGATAGGTATAGGTTTAGAAGATAAATAAAATCAATATATTTGTGAAGGAATTCAGTGAATGGTATTTAAGTATTCTTGTTAGCATTTCTCTGTACAGATTTCCCACTAAAGGCGTCCCCTCTGTGCAGGTATTTTCTACATGGTCTGATGGAGAGCCATGTAAAGGGTCTGCTAGTTGTTGAAATCGGCCGAGTTTACTATCTGAGTGGTTTGAGTTGTCTGGATTGTATCCTACAAACACCGGAAATGCGATTTCCAATGTTAGTGCCTTACACTATGTGGAGGGAGGACAGACTGTAAGGAAATAAAGAGAATCAATTTAAACATAACTGCGAAAAAAGCTAAATCTGTGTGTGCATTTCCTTGGCTGAATATTAACTTCTGCGCCTGGTGTGAGGGGCCGGAGTGCCTGTATAAGTAAGCAAAAAAAGAAAATCTGCTGAGAGATAACAAAGACAATAGTGTGAGGTTTACATTCTTAGATCTAGTGAGGGATTAAGACACTGTGATGATCCCGTGCTTAGATCTAGTGAGGGATAAAGACACTGTGATGATCCCGTGCTTAGATCTAGTGAGGGATAAAGACACTGTGATGATCCCGTGCTTAGATCTAGTGAGGGATAAAGACACTGTGATGATCCCGTGCTCAGATCTAGTGAGGGATAAAGACACTGTGATGATCCGTGCTTAATTCTAGTGAGGGATAAAGACACTGTGATGATCCCGTGCTTAAATAAAGTGAAGGATAGACACTGTGATGATCCGTGCTTAGATCTAGTGAGGGATAAAGACACTGTGATGATCCCGTGCTTAGATCTAGTGAGGGATAAAGACACTGTGATGATCCCGTGCTTAAATTAAGTGAAGGATAGACACTGTGATGATCCGTGCTTAGATCTAGTGAGGGATAAAGACACTGTGATGATCAAGTGCTTAGATCTAGTGAGGGATAAAGACACTGTGATGATCCCGTGCTTAGATCTAGTGAGGGATAAAGACACTGTGATGATCCCGTGCTTAGATCTAGTGAGGGATAAAGACACTGTGATGATCCCTTGCTTAGATCTAGTGAGGGATAAAGACACTGTGATGATCCCGTGCTTAGATCTAGTGAGGGATAAAGACACTGTGATGATCCCGTGCTCAGATCTAGTGAGGGATAAAGACACTGTGATGATCCCGTGCTTAGATCTAGTGAGGGATAAAGACACTGTGATGATCCCGTGCTCAGATCTAGTGAGGGATAAAGACACTGTGATGATCCCGTGCTCAGATCTAGTGAGGGATAAAGACACTGTGATGATCCGTGCTTAATTCTAGTGAGGGATAAAGACACTGTGATGATCCCGTGCTTAAATTAAGTGAAGGATAGACACTGTGATGATCCGTGCTTAGATCTAGTGAGGGATAAAGACACTGTGATGATCCCGTGCTTAGATCTAGTGAGGGATAAAGACACTGTGATGATCCCGTGCTTAGATCTAGTGAAGGATAGACACTGTGATGATTCGTGCTTAGATCTTGTGAGGGATAAAGACACTGTGATGATCCCGTGCTTAGATCTTGTGAGGGATAAAGACACTGTGATGATCCGTGCTTAGATCTAGTGAGGGATAAAGACACTGTGATGATCCCATGCTCAGATCTAGTGAGGGATAAAGACACTGTGAGGGATATAAATAGTGTGATGATCCCATGCTTTGCCACAGTTCGAGTCCGCCAAGGAGGGAGAGAGGTGCAAAACGCATGCTTTGTGTCCACTCAATGATCACCCATTGAAGTTTACTCTTTTTCCATTCCCCCCTCGACACAAATTTACACAACTCAATACAGCCCAGCTTCACCGGTCTTGTGACCCTTCTAATTCAACTATCAACATTCCTAAATTAGTTCCATCTTAGAATTAGTTAATCTGGTCACAACTGGCAACATCTATCACAGCCTTCTGCTGAACGTGTCATGGTCCACCGAATGAATGTCAGTCATATCCATACACTCACAGATTTAAGATGCTTGACAGACACACAGATAAAACTGAGAAGACACTGTTTGAGCAACTTAAGACCACATATTGTAATATTTTACGCACCCTAATTATGAGTTGACCCTTCAAGATTTGGCAATCCAAATAAAGACATTGGTTCAATTCTATCTAGCACTACTTACCAGATGATATGTTGTTTCAGATTACTCTGCCTCCCTCTTCAATCTCATCCTGACACACATGTAACTTGCAGACTCGGTTTCCAACTTCTAATTGACTCTACTCCCTACACCAACCACTAGTTCAGATTCCTTCCACAATCTCAATCTTTACACTGCATCAACATGGCTATAATCCATCAACCTACCAATATTGGCTCTAACAAACACTGCTGGTGGTGTGGGAATCCCAGACAACGTTGTGTGTGTCAGTGGTAGTAGGAAGAACAAAAATGTGAAATGAAGAGGCCACAAACATTTTAATTTCCCAGAACCATAAATGTCTCCTTCCATAGTGGAAGTTGTAAACATGAGAATATGTAAACATCTGCACATTTTACAGCTCAGTCTAAAGTTGTCTCTTTATAGGAGACATTCATAGAAAGCGTCACTTTCTATTGAAAAGTAAGCACTCCCTGCCCCTTCCCACTTTGCCTCTATGAACACTGCACTGGTCTTCCAAACTGAAACCGGTGTCAGATCTCAGTTCTTCTGCAAACCAGTTTCATGGCTCTCACCTCGGGCTAAAAGGTATGCAGTCCAGGTTGTATATAATTATGGTTATCATTATACTTTAGAAAGATGACTCATAGGATAGCAACAGAAACAGTTTGACACACCACGCAACGTGACATAAATCAGAGGCGTGCAGGTTACAGAGCGAGTGTCGCAAAACATAGGCTCAAATTAAGGCTTTTTGTTTCAAGCAGGTATCATGGACTAATAGCAAACAATTTAGAATCAAAACTAGCAGGTACACACGAAAACAAACTGCAAAGTAAATGCGTTCTCATCACATCATTTGGGAAAAATGCAATGATTTAGGCCAGAAGGCATGCTGCTGTAGGCTTAAAGAACTACTTTGCAGAAGTCAACGGAGAGTCTCCAACCAGCCGGCGCTAAGGATTAAGCCTGGGACGCGAGTTCTTATCTTTCTGAATGCCTCCGAGAGGCTAATCCTAGCAACTGATCTAGATTCTCAATGAGGTATTACTGTTGTGGCTTCGTAGTCACAATAATGGACAATGCTTGTGGAGATTTTAACGAGGAGCAATAATCCTTACAGAAGGTTTAGATTCTTGATGATCAGTGCTTTCTCTACTAGTAGCTTTAAATCCTCAAATAATGGTTAATCTTTGCAATCATATGGAATCTTAATTAGGCTTAATTGTTAGGTTTATTTCTCTGATAAAGCTTAAATCTTGAAGTAAAGTTTGATGCTCAAAGAGAAATAATACTTATTAAAGTAGAGTTCGAATTTAGACAAGCGATTATTCAGATACTCAAAGAGCGCTACGTTTTGTTGTTTAGATTCTCAAAGAGAAGGGTTACTGGTTTCAGTAAAACTAAACCCTGATTAAGAGATAATTCTGGCAGCATTTGTTAGATTTGCGGTCTAGCCCATTGCTAGCAGCAGGCCTAGATTTAAAAAAGGTATATTGTGTGCAACAGGTTTAGATCAGCAATGAAAAGACAAAGGTTCACATTAAGTTTAGGTTCACAGTGAAGGTTTAAATCCTTGATGGGGAATAATCCCTGTAGCCTATTATCCTAACAATAGGGTAAAACCACCGATGAGTCTATATTGTGCTGCAGCATTAGATCAACCAATGGTCAATTATTGCAGTAGGGTTAGATACTCAATGTGGAGAAAAAGCTACATATGATTTAGACCCTCAATGTCAGCTTATTTTTGCAGCAAGTTTAGCTCCTCAATGAGGGCCAATCCTTGCAGTAGAGGCAGGTAAATGGCAAATGGTATTGCGTGCAGTAGGTTTCGATCCTTGTTGAAGGTGCATCATTGTAAGAGATTCAAATTCTCAGAGGTGTCAGGGCTTAAGTCTTCTGTGGGGACTAATCTTAGCAGTAGCAGCTTTAAATTCTCAAAGAGGATGATTCATTCTTGCAGCAATGGACTATCTAGCTATCTTATGGATTTAATATTGTAATGCCTTTTGGATTGTTGAAGGATGTCTGCCAATGTACCACAAGGGCTAAACCTTAAAGTAGGGTTTTCTCCTTCATGGTGGCTCACCCTACAATAGATATAGAACAGTAAGATGAGCATCTACCTCTTGCCAATGGACCACAGCAAGAATACAGACATGGCCGAATCAAGATTTTCAGGCATTCTTACCTTAGGTGCTTTTCGACGTGACAACATGGCCTCAGCCAGCCAGGTAGCCGTCAATATGTTTATTTCTCATTAGATCATGATGTTAATACTTTTAATACGACAAGAACTTAGTTTAGTGCAGGTGCACAGCCTTGTTTCTTTCAAAAGTTTCAAAGTAAATTCAGAGAAGTATGAATAGTTTTTCAGGTGCTCCACAGGAGGCGTCTTCCGTCCTAGACATCTTATTCAACACTAGCAAGATGTGCCCCTAATGACCCACTAATGGGTCATTAGGAGCACATCTTGCTAATACTTTTAATACACCATACTTCAAACACAAAACATATAAAAGAAGAAAAAAGTGCTCAGTTTGGTTGTCCAACTGAGCCACTTGTGAGCCTCACCTGTCAGGTGTTCACCTGATCTGCACGCCATATCGACATCTTTCTCAAAATCGGTCTGAAATCAAATGAAAACACACAGCTGAGTGTGGCAGCAAGGACATCTCATCAAGTAATTTAAAATGAATATGCATCATACAAAACATTTTCAATTCAGGGATAGTTTAATCTAAAATGTCAGTTACAAAGTTTAATAACTGTATCAGACCTAATCCAGCACAAATGCTACTGATTAATTTGTCTACAAATGAATTCTCCGTTTATGAAAACATTGATGGATTCTGGAATGAATGAACAAGGCTGTTGATATAATCCAACAATAAAACACAAGTGCTTAAATTAGATAGTCAAAAAATATGAAACCATGAGTGATTGTTCTTTCAGCATGGACTGGTTGAGGACGGTTGACTAAATCTCTTTAACCTCTTGTGCCCTTGAATACCCTGCAGAGCTCGCAGGTTGACAAGAGAGGTGTATGATGGAGGAGGCTGAAGTACACTCAGCGCAAAATGTCAAAAGGAAGGCATGGGGACAAACGGTTGGAAGATGTATCATTTGCCGCCATCTTGGTGCTGAATTATTAAATGGCTGCTTCATTTGAGAAAGGGTTGCAGGGCATGCATACTTCTTCGAAAAATATAAGTGCATGGCTATTTCTGTTCAAACTGCAATTTTCTGACTTAAATGTAGAACCATATTTGGGTATGGAACAGCAAGAGGCCACATTTTAGTGTTCACATTCAGTGAAAACAGGACTCAGGCAAGAACTGTGCCACATATTTGATTTGAATTAGACCACTCATATTGGCTAGTGTTGATCATTAAACCACCAACAATGCTGTTAATAGCAGATCATTTCCCATTAATTTGGTAGATAAGTTGTCTATGATTTTCATTTCCAACCCAATTCCAACTTTTTTTTATTTGACTAATGTTAGGTGACCGTGTTTCAGAAGCACTGGTGCCTGCATAGTAACATATGCAAGTGTGACAGCCAGATCATTTCACAACTGACCAATCAGAGGATGTTCTGCCGCATTTCATTATATGCTTCCTGCCTATTGGTAGTTCCATAGATCTGGACGACTTGCACCAGATTATGATACTATCAACACCACAGCAACGTCTCTTATTATATCAACAAGAGTTAATTATTTGACATAACCTTCTCCATGGTCACATTAACTTGACAGATTCCACCAAATGCAGGCTGACTTGTGAATGTTGATCCTCCAGATATAGTGTAACAAGACCCAATCAAGCATACACAGAGGCAAGTTGTATAATTAGATTTCAACTCACAGAAAACAACTTCTGATCTAGGTTTTGCCAGTTAATGGTTGCGCAACAACTATGTGCAGCACCAAAGGCTGTGAGATTCTTTTCTGTGCAGAGCCTCATAAACATACAGCTGTCTTAGGAAAACTCCTGGAATGTTTCATTAGTCAGCATTAAAAAGTGAAGCTAATATAGATCTACAATCTTACTGGTTTGTGGCTATCTTTCAAATTCTCCGATTACGAGCCCGTGTTGCTGTTCTAGTTCTTCAGAAGGGAGAGACCAGAACAAACATGGATCCCAACAAGCTTTCCAGACTTCACGTGTGACCCATCAGGCTACACCAGTCTTAGTTTATTGCAGCTTGTATCTTCACTGGCCAAAGCAAGTTTATTAATCTGTGTAGGCTTTTTTTTCTCAGAATTTAGCATTTTTTCCTGGAAAATATGCTATTTGTAATTATAGAAGACTTTTTGGTAAACACTTCAGATGTTCCAGGTCATGATAGTATGATAGAGGATAGAGTAATAGGTAATGATTGAATACAGCTGGTGCTAAAAGCATGGCCAGAGCATTGACATAGCATCTCACCAATTCTCTTTCCTCGACACTGCTATACACAGAACACAACCATACACAGTACACAGCTCTACACAAGCAAATTGTGGTGTCACTTGTAGAAAATGTTCCTGTATGCACAACAGGTACAAATATGGGGTGACAATTTTAGACACATATATCTTTTAAATGATACTTCTCTGTGTCGCTTTAAGCCTTTCCCTAGTTCATGCAAGCCTGTATTACTAACAATACAAGACTGTATTCAACAAGCACATCAGACAGCAGGGGTTGAAATGGGTCTGAAGTAGACTTCCTAAGTCGAAGTGACCTGGCAATGTTGCATTACTTTTATTGCCATTAAGAGAGACTGGTGCCTATTCAAACCAATGAACCCTTTTAGCAGCCGAGAAACTAAGCCCTGACTGTGAGCACAAAGTGACAGGCTCAATCGTCCTGACTGTGATGTCTAAATTTGACTCTTGACTTCACAAATCAAAAATCAGTACTGTGCATATGTCAAAGCCTAACAAGCTGAAATATGAAGCAACTGGACAGATGTGGGATACTAAAGATCCTCTCATGAAGACAGGCACTACACTTCACGTCACAGACCGATGTGAGATAAACTTGTCATTGAGTTATCGGGGTGAATGTAGCAGTGGGCAGAGCTGGAATCAGACAGCCATAAAGGGTTCATCTATAGGATTCTAGCTCATCCATTCCATCCATAACGGGAACATTGGGTCAAATGTCTATTAAAAAAGTAATTGCAAAACAAGTGGTTCCCTCCATGGAATACACATTAAAAAACGCTGTGGTGCATCGATTCGTACAGATGTTTTTAATGCGGGTTCCACCGTGGGAACCACTTGCTACTTTACAACTATATACCTTTGTTCCTTCCAAACTGTGGTTCACCACGTCCTAATAATTATAAGAAACAAATAATGCCACAGTGCTTCAAGACATCACAGCACAGGTACACATGTGAACGTGATTCACAAGAAAAATTAAGATGTAGTAGTGTCACCAGAACATATTTTCAGTTCAGTAGACACACTCCCCCTACGCATTATGATACACCTCTAGCTTTGATGTAACAATGGATCAGTAGTTTGATAACCTTTACAAGCTGGCCATACCTCTTTGCGTCAAGTGCCTATCACTGCATTGGGCTGTACTTTATGGAATCTACCGATCCTACCCTCAAAACAGAGTCATTTTGGAGCACTCCATGCCATCAGCCATGCAGGCAGTTCCTAACTCAGATACATGTTGTGGTGGCATGCTAATCACTAGCCAGAACACTATGGGATCTCATTGGAAAGCTTTTAACAAGTTCACTCTTAAATAAATTTGTCCTGGAAGGACATTGAAGGGCTTAATGAGGCTTTAGTTAATTGTGTATATGCCCCTTTCATTTAGTGAGGCTGTGCTGTTCATTTTGTAACTTTTTACATTCAAGGTATTCACAGACAAAAGTAAATGTAAGCATATTATGTTGAGGTGCTCTGGTTGCCAGGGTGATGTGCGCATCAAGCTTATATGTTAAAAATCTCCTGACCACCTCAATAAGATATAGAGAGTAAGCACATGTGATTGCATGAGGACATAACACTTTTGATATACATGAGGACATAACACTTTTGATATACATGAGGACATAACACTTTTGATATATCTCTATGAAGAAATCTTTATGATATAATGCTAATATGAAGACACCACTGTGAAAAAAAATTGTGATTACAAATTTTATTTTCAGTGCATTCAAACGAAAACAAAAATGACCTAAACCCATGTGTTTTCATTATCAGTGAAATAGCAGAAAATAAAGGAACAGAGTTGTTATAAAAGTATGGGTTATGAATTGGGACTGGATTAGTGTAAGTTAGATGAGGGGGGTGATTGTTAGGTTTAAGGGTAATATTAGCATAGAGTTAAGAATTAGGGTTAGGTTAGATATAGGTTTGGATTTAGGCTAAGGGTTGCATGAGGATGCATGGATTACATGTTTTTCATACAGGAATACTTTTTAGAAACTTTGTCATGTCTGTCCATTTAATGATAACTGAAATTATTTCTAGATGATTATTTATCATGATTTTTTTTCATATTGACATCTCTTCATAAAAATATTCCTCAGTCTAATATTGGTCCACCTAACATCCAAGCTGAAAAAATGATTATGGGTGGCGTAATTGCTACTAGTGCTTTGACCTGAGACTTTCACAACTCCAACAATGAATCAAAGAGAACTGTGTCTAAGGTAGAGCCACAATGGCTGCCGCACCCTGGTTTGGCAAAGGAATTTCTTATTCACCTTAAAAAGTGGTGATGTTGAGAATAATGCAGGTTCGGTGCTGGATCCGCTAGGCCTCTCCTGTTACATGCCAATAGAATTAAAGACAGTATTTGCTAGACTGCCCACTTTATTGTCATGCTCATAGCTCAGTACTTACATGCTCATAAAATGATTAAATTGTCAACCATGCGTGGAAATCAAAGAATTAAGGCAATTCTGTGAAGGCAGAAGGGAGCAGTACCGTATGATATGAAGTCCTCCTCACAGTAATGCATGCCTTACTACCAAACTTAGAGCACCCCTATTATTTTCATGCAGAACTACATGGCGTGCATGCAATGGGAGGGAGAGTTGGAGGCTATGTTACATTGATGGGGATATTATAATTAGGTCTGACAGCATCAACTAACATGCGCTTATTGTCTCTCAACTAGGTTTACTAAGAAGCCTGGTCATATATGAGACCTAGATTGTGATCCAGAAGAGAAGGATTCAGATCAGAAATATCTGCTGAGTCACAACCTGTTCTCCTATACTTACATGCTGGAGAACAGAATTAAAAAACAAGTGGTTAATGTGGTGCAGACTAAAAATGCCCCTTCTGCTAAAAGTAATGAGTGGCACTCTGTCCTACCATTAACTGTGCATGTCCGTTCTGAAATGAACCACCAGAGTCTCCATTGCCCTCTTCCTGCCGATCGACAACCCGGCACTTCACCGCATCCTGCACCTACCGGACGGATCATACAGCAGATATCAGTCAGGCAATTCTCCAAACTGAACATTGGGTCGAGAGGTCATCCAAGACATCAACTAAGCCCCACCAACCAATTCTCAAATAAAAACAGGTAGGAGTAACTAATATGTTTCTTGTCTTTGCTACAGAATTTTTGAGATTGTGATTTGCAACAAATTGATAGTGGCTGGAGATCGCATTCATCCACGAACAAACGAAGCAGGTTCAGCAAGGGCAATGGCTGGGGACAATCTTGCTCCCAAAGCATTATCTACGTTCTAGTAGTATCTCTGGGAAGGCGCTAGTTTAATCTTAACGAAATGTAACCATTAGCCCAACAAGTTGCCAAACGGGATTCTGAATAGGGGATTTGCACTGATATCTGGCCCTAATATTGTCTCAGCCTTCCGACAGTATGGGAACTACACATTACACATCGATTGTTTTGACTTTTCATGTGTGCAACACTTTGTTAATAACCATGCTTTAATTTTTGATCAATAAATTAATAATCATTTTTGAAGCTATTGGGTTGTTTTCCACAATGGTTAATTAATGATTTAGTAAACATTTTCCGCTCTTCTCTGACTTATGATTCTGTATTTGATATTTAATGTGTGCATGATATTAACTTTCTCGCTTTAGATTGGATGTCAACTGTGGAAATACAGGTGATATTACAGAAGATTGCAAAGCAGAGCAAAGTCAAGTGGCAGCCCTGTTCAGCCCTATTCCCTCGCCTGACTTACATTATTCAGCATGGACACAGCTCAGACCAAAAACCCAAAGACTAGGTGAACTTTCAGGATTTGATAGCTCAGGACAAGATGAGGTCTGCACAAGTTGTAAAGACTGAAGTGTGTTGCAAAGTTTTATGTACTAATATTTGATTGAATGACACACTTGAAAATAGCAGCCTACCTCATCAATGCTTCATTTAAGACCATTTTTGAGTATCACTTGCTTGCAAAAGTAAGAAAACGCTTAGATGGGATGGACAGTGAGACAAGCCTAGAGTATGACCTCAACCCAGATGACACTCAGGAAAATGTAAAGGGTACAAAGTCAAGGCTGGATGTTTAACATCAAAAACAATGGGCAGCACTTTACTACTTGTAGGTGAAGGTGTATTCAGCATGATGGAAAGACAGCACATTTGTGGACAGAGTAGGCAGTCAAAGTCCAAACATAGATATGGATAGAAGACTGCTGAAGAAAAATTAAGTACCATGGCTGGGCCAATACTGTATGACAGTACATGCCGTTCATATTCCTGGTTAAATTGGACTGGCTAACATTGTGAATCACTACCCTACAAGAAAGATGTAATTAGGAATATCGATAGCAAAATATGATCTGATGTAATTATTGTGGCCTAAATTTTGTTCACAAAAATATTGCTGCACTGGGTGCAGATTTTCTATTATTAACTCAATGGGGCAATATGTTTGTAAACAATATTTGGTACACAATATTTTTGTTGAATGATATTTAGGAAACAGCATTTTTAGTACCATGCACACAGGCCAAAAATAGAATGAAGGGATGGAAACTGCTTAAAATTTAAGATAAGAGGAAATTGGCGCGGGAAGGCATAAAGTCAACCCCGTGCACAAAACAGATAACGCATGGCTTCCACGATCAGTGTTCTGTTGCCTCTGAGCTATTTTTGTGCTGAACAAATTCCGTAACATACATTTACATTAGGGGGCTTTTACCACTGCACGCTAGCCTAGAATTCTTTACATGAATATGAGAGATCAGACAACATGGCAGGGATATAAATATCAAATATTATATCATTTTATTTAATGTTCATCATGTCAGAAGAGCATAGACATGCAATATCAATATTCTATTTACATGTCTTACAAAAGATAGACTTTAAAACTGATGTGTGTAGTTTGAGTAAGTTTACATGAACCATCTACAATGTATCATATTTACAAAAAGATGCCTTTTCAGCTGAAGGGTAATGAGCATCATCTCTCGAATTCATAGCAATGTCTCATCCTATGTATACTGCAGAGGTTTGAACCTTCATTTGAATGATCTTTTAGAGTATGTGACCTAAAACAGGTAATGAAAGGAGTGCCTGGCTGGCCCGTATAAACTGAAGGTATCATAAGATGCTCAATGTCCCATTGACATCTTCTGAAAGCATGTGGAACTACCTGGCCCAGCTTTGTGATCTACCACTGTTTGGGAAACTCCTAATGTAGTTACTAAAAGTGCAGACCGACTCATATTTTTCCACTTAACATAGTCAATTTGTCTAATTGAGTCACAGAAAAAGTCCCCAATATTCAGCTCACTGCCCCATGTGGATTCAAGATGCTCACCAATGACAACTATGAGGTTTACAATACATCTCAAGTCGTGTGGCCTTGTACTTAGCACTGGACTGTACCCTCCTGGGTAAGGCCAGGGCAGATTTACCTGTGTTTGTCACCTGTCTATAAAAGCACGGATAAGTTAAAAAATAAAAGGATGTACCCAGAGTAGTTTCCTTGTGGCCCAGATAAATTTAAGCCTTTCCGCCCATGTCTCTGTGCTATATAAGTGAATTGCTCTACATATGTCTGGATGTGGGGCACGGAGAGGCTGTGCAACAGGTACTGAAACTGATCCCTCTGGATAAGACCAAAAAAAGCCTCAACTAATTTGTTGCTTGAGTTTCCATTTAGTTGGGGCGCGGCTGAAAAGTTTGGACTTGACTGCTGCTTTTTGGGCTTGCCTGTCTCTTTTTAGGGAAGTACTGACTTGCACGAAGTTGGTTCCTGTCTGTGATAGTGCAAGTGGGGTAATAATTATAAAGTAATTAGTAGTAGGTCCGATTGGTCCAATTATGACCAACCACTGCTGTTTTACTGTTCTAGCTTGAGCCTTGCCAGTTTTTCATAAGTAACAGAATAGAAACATGATTAACATGAAAGCCCATATATAAGAACTGCAGAAGTCACAACCCAATGTATTAAGAGGAAACTCTGAACATGTGGCTTCAAAGAATGTTTCTGCAGTGGACTTCACTTTCGTGCTTAAAAACAATAACTTTAGGTAAATGTTTTTTATATATATTTTTAAATATTGTTATTAAGTGCTAGTTCTTTTAATTCCTTCAGTAATTCTCAAATGTGAAAGATGTTTTGTTAAACAGAAAGCATCCTCCGATGAACATCGGTTACCAAGTACTAAGAAGAGAGCGAGCGCTTTATAAAATCTAATAAGGTAACGTCATTCTTTCTAAGTGATGAAGGTGATCTTTAATTCTTCCATGTGAAGGTAGGCATCCGGCAGCACGAGGATGAGCTACACGGACCCATCATTTCTTGAGTGGATTTGAGAGTTTTCAAAGAAGGTGGTTTTAAAAGACACTGACCTATACAGACAAAGAGGAAAACATCTCTATCTGTAACACTACACAAGAGATCCCAATTTGTGGAAATTGAAAATTTAGCAAAAGATGCACTGCACACGGCAACAAAGTATCACCTACAAAATGTTCCGTACTCAATAGCAATTATCACTAGATGGAACTAGACTGAAACCAAAGGCAAGAAACAACGGAGACCTTGTGCCAAAGACATCTATTTTCTCTTTAACTCAGAAAGCAGGTGGTCTTACAAAAGCCATCAGAACTGTTAGTCAAAGGTCAAATAAATGGAGAAGCTACGTAACGTAATATTCAAGAAAAGGCAACTCATACCACTGCATAAAAAGACCTTCAGGATACTTGTAGAGATATATGACTTGATTGGATCATAGACAACACAAAGTGGTCACTGTTTTTCAAGAAGAAATGCATCTACATAATTAACGCAGCTACAGGTTGGAGTCACATCACGGTGTGTGCCATTCCAACGTTTCACAGCTTGGTCCTTATCACTAAAAGGGTAGTACACAGGAAAATATGCTTCTCGAGGTAGGATTGATGTCAACATTGGCATTGGATGAACAATGGCAACAGCAACCCTAAAGTTTGAGGGATCAGCAAATTCAGGCTTTCAGAATCTCAAGACATAGCATTAAACTATATCTGCAAACTAACAGGAGAACCCAACTTGGTCGTTCCAGAGAATATTCAAAGGCACAATTAAGGAAGTGGCAACAACACACTAGAAGTGTTCTGAACCCTTATTTCTACTTAGCACCATATAGTGTCTGATATTAAAATCCAATTCATTTTCCATTGTCAATCAGTGACCTCCAAACAAAAGATCTTCTTGGTTTGTTGTACTTCTTCTGAGCCCACGAAGGCCGAATGATATTTCTGATTTTAATTTCCTTTCTCCCAGGATCCAATCTTAGAAGATGCATTACTAACTCAAACACCTAGACTCCATGAAGATTACTCCATCAGCACTAAAGTAAAGACCACAAAGACCCCATAACAGAATCCCATTTGGGACTTAGCAATGGGATCTGAGAAGTAAGGTACTATTGCAGCCCGGCCCACATTTGCGCTGTGTAAAATTTCTTAAAACAAATAGGAGGTACCTGCTCTAAAGTTTCAGGAAATGCTACCAATTTTGGTGAAGAAAACTCGTTGAATAAGCAGCATCATATTAGTTCAGCAGATTCTGCTTGCTTTGCAAATCAAGAACCACCATATGTTGCCTCTATGCATGCATAGAGATATCACATGCGGAACTCGCCACGACTTATCATTCCACCATGAGTGATGTCTGAATAGGCAAGTGCCACAGATCAAAACATCACCCTGACTTAGCCACCACCCAATAACCATTTTTGATTGGTACATATAATGAGAGCTCATTGCCCTACAGGAGGATACCCGTAGCTGTAGGATACTTATGGACATGGTGTGGCACCTTGCAGAGACTCTGAGTAGAGCTGCATCTGAACAAGCATATGCAAAGGTTAACCTAAGCCTTACTCGGGCGGTGGTTCGTACAGGGTATTTTTGTGGACCACATGTAGAAATGGAAGAAATCTAGAATTGCCGCTGCTGAACCTGATCAGTGGATGAATGGAGGACTCTAGCTCACATCACAACACAATACAATACAGTATTAAATCACATGTTCATCACAAGTGCATCCCAATTACGGGAACAAACAATAATTAAGAAAACAGTGAATCACAACATGAAAAAGCATTTTAGCAGACACAATGGCAATAGTTGCAGTATTTAATGGCAATGGAAGGCAGGTGGCTTTTGAGATGATATCTGAAGAGAAGAAGAGAACTGGCGAGATAATACACAGTAAATGTAATTCACATTAAAACACTATCTATCTATCAACAGTTGCATTTAACTCCACAGGTGAATGGTTGGAATGGTGAAGAGCTGATGCACAGACAGCAGGCGTTGACATCTAGTGAGCAGTACAGCAATGGCAATGGAGACCCAGCTAAAGAATTGAAATATAAATGCCAAATTTTAAATTGACATAATGGTGTGAGCTTTAACGGTGAGCTGTTTTGAGCTTTAGTGGTGAGCTGTTTAGTCCTGAACACACAACAGTTTCAGAAACCCCTAAAGTATGTTCAGTCAGGCAGTGCAAAGGTTTCAGCTATGAAGACACTGAAATAACAATGTACCTTGACCATTTGTAATGATGTTTTTCCACTGGTGAGAAGTAAAGCAGGTGGAATGGGTAAAGTGCCTGCTATGTAAAGGAGGGGAGGCATCAAACCGGAAGTGGAACTGTGGTTTGTTTCAGAGGCACACTTCAATTTTGAGGCCCTCCTCTTTCCTCCTTTTTAATGGGGTGTACTGTTCAACACCACGGGATAATTACTTTTGACCCCATCACCCTTCTCATGTATTCTTGTTTTCAAACATTGCAAGAGGCGCAAGTGTTAAGTCAGAGGTACCATCAGCGGCAAGTCCTCCGCTAAGGCAGAGGAGCGCCGGCCCACTGCTCTCTGAGCAGTGGAAAAATGAAAAATAAAATGATAACACAATGTCATAATTTTATTTTTCCAAGGCAGTTTTATGGGGCGGGGCTGGGCTGTCGTTACAGCCAGCAGGGAGAGGAGTGGTTTCGCCGGGCATCTTGGGCCAGCCAAACAGTCATGCGCACTTAGCATGTTCTCCACTGGGCTGTCTTGCCAGCCTTGGTGAGAACATTCACAGGCTCCCACTCCCTGTCTGAGCACCAAACCTTGGCACTCAGACCAATCACGATTCAGCGCTCATGCTGGTGACAGCAGCATAGTGATTGGATTAGGGAAGCCTGTGAGCATCCTGCTTTCGATCCAGGGGGAACAGAAGAGAACGGACGAGAGGCGGCGGCCAGCAGCCAGGTAACGGACACCACTGGGTAGGATCACCATGGCGCAGAGTTAGGGGTGCAATGACAGCGTACCAATTTTGAACGATGTCTAATTTTATAAAATAAGGATGATGGCAAATTGATTTTCCTTCAAACTTGGGACCCATCTTGCGCATTTGCACATAAAAAAACAGTGCACAATCTGCTTGCTCCACTCCTTGGCACTGGTGAAAAAAAAAATCATATATATATATATATATATATATATATATATATATATATATATATATATATATATATATATATATATATATATATATATATATATATATATATATATATATATATATATATATATATATATATATATATATATATATAGTGATTTAGACTACTATTGGAGTGGTTTGCTTAACTCTTTACTAAGGAAGAAGGAAACTTGTTTGGTTGCACCAGTGCAAAATATTAAACAGTATGATACAACATTGGTGAGAGCTCACTTTCTTCATCCTACGGTCACAATCTGAGAGCTACATCAAATAATGTTATTCTATATTGTACTGTTGAAGAGATCCTGAGTACCAAGGGGCAGACTAGAAAGAATGTGTGGCTTTCTTTGTTGAACTTTATTTTCCGTAATCTTACTCTGCAAAATCAAAACAGTCAAGACATGGTACTGTCAAATGGTTCCTGCAAACACCCTCTTGTTGGCACTGCACATAATACCGCAGCACCACCCACGTGTTTTACATTGTCATAGTCTGTCAGCGTCCACATTGAGAGATTCTCCCAACCTTTTATACCTGTGCATAGAGTCTGTTGCTGTGCATTTTTTAAAAACAAGTTAGGTTTATCAGTGCAAAGAAAAAAACAAACCCCATGTTGGAAGGAAAGGGATTCATTTGAAAGTCCTGAGCACTCAAAGGCATCGGGTTTCAACATGGACCACTTCCCCAGTGATCTGTGAGGATGGATGAATTTCAACACCACTTCCTACCCCATAGGATATGCTTCCAGCATCTTTTGCCTCCAATCGCTAAGGTGTGGGGTGGAAGATGATCTGGCGCAGCCGCGGTCGGTGCAGGTAACAGCCGAGGGAATATTAAATAAATAATTAATTTTCCCTCTGCATCGTCCCTCGAAATCCCCTCTAACCCGGCCCCACCGCTGTTACCTGCGATAATTAGCTTTGCAGGCACCATGAACAAAACTGCAGTTCATCATGACACCCTCTTTTCAGACCAAAAGGAATAGGCATTGCATGCAGAGTTCAGAGACTACTGACAAAGTTGCAGCAGTAGGAAAGATAAGATCCCAAAATCCTGCTCCCACATCTGGGGCACATTGAGGAAGGACCCTGACATTATGTGTATGAAGTCAATTAGTTTATTGCGCAGTCCAGATCAGCAGCAAGAAAAACACAAAAAAAACAGACTAACCCGGCTTCTTTTGAGCATGATGTTAATACTGGCTCTGTAATAAAGATACTCATTGGTGGTAAAGTATGTTAGGAAAAAAGAAATTACTGCAAGGAGTATGTGTCCTCACCTCTCGTCGTAAGATGCAGTGGACCATGACAATGACAAATCCTTCGAGAGAGTCAAAGACAGCGAAGAGGATTTGGAAAAGGGCGGAACGGCGATCCGTGATGGCTAAGACTGCCGACATCCAAGTGAGTGCCAGGAGTGGCAAGACAACACAGGAGCTCCACAGAGAGGCCCTGAAAAAACAAGAAAGATTATCAAAGGTTACTTTAAAAAGAAGTCAATCACTCTTTGTCAAAGTCATCAATTTGCAGTAGCCTCCAGTTTCCCAACGCCTTGCCGCTTAAGAGTGCAAGGGATGCAGTTCTAGTGGGAAAATGATGGTTACTCCACTCTGCAATTATCTCAAACATATATGAGTTGCTTCAGCTGATGAGCCAAGAAGCTGCTCTACCATGGCAGAGCTCTGGAGGAAAGTGACCTGAACTGCAAGGTCAACCCAGATCAGGAGAGAAACAACAATCAGCACATACAACCATGGATTTTCTAATCAATCAATGGTTCGATTAGAATATCAATAATTTAAGAGCCGCAAGACAGTGGCATAGGTTTACCTTAGAACTCATATGCCAGCAATGTGCCAATGTAGCCATTTTTAAAATCTCTTTCTGCACAATACTAGCATCACAAATGTATTTTGCAGTCAATAAAGGAAGATCATCAAAGGGGCATGTGTACAAGAAAATGTCGGCGCACAGGGCTGTGCCACATTTGGCAGCACCACGCTCAGACATGTTCAAAATGCAGGGATGCGCCGCATTTACAACAGCGCCCCCCTGTGTTTTCCCTTGTGCTGATGCTAAAATTGGCACCCTTGCACCATATTGCAGGCAAAGATTGTTTATGTGCAGGAAGGTGTCCACACATAAGGGGGCACCTTCCTGCACATAAACAGTCCATAATGGCGATTTTCTACTTCCACGTGTGCTGCAGGATGCAGCACATATAGAAGTAGCAAATTGTAATTATTTATTGAATGTTTATGTGCAGGAAGGGGCCCCGTCCTGCACATAAACAATCATTAAAGGTAATTTGCTCCTTCTATATGTGCAGCATAATGCTACAACGCATAGAAAAAACAAAAACAAGGAGAAATAAAAGTATTTCTCCTCGTATCTCCATTCTAACACCTGCTCTTGCATGGTGTTTGTTTTTGGCGCTGCCATAGATTTACACGTCTCTGTAAATCTGGAGCAGCATCAAAAAGCAATGGGTGTTGCGGTGGAACGCCCACAGCAAAACCCGTTACACGCGCCTTTCACGCAAATACCTGCGTGAAAGGGTACCACATTTCCAAAACGGCATCAAACCAATTTTTGTGGCATAATGCCACTTTGTAAATATGCAACAGGGCAATGCCCCGCAGGAACGTCGAAAACAGTGACGTTCCTGTTGTGCAATGCCATTGCGCAATGCCCCAAAATTCTCTAGGTTAACTCTTATAATTACATCTTTTAGGGGGTACTTTAAGAAAATAAAACTAAGTGCATGCAATAAATTGATAGCAAATGACCAGCCGACCATCCACTCTACTTATTTACCTGCCTTCATTAACTCCATGCACACTTCACAGACCTCTTTCTCACATTGCTGCTCCTACATTAAACCTGAGATTCGACGACTTTCTTTCCCATATCCAATTGCATCATGGTATGTTAGGACGTTTCATCCACTAAGTAGCCACTAACGTAGTAGCATTGGAGCTGATGATCCGTGAAACCTATTTGGACACAGATGTTTCTCTAATGGAGAATATTTCAAATCTGTGGAAGCTTGTTACAAAGTAGGAGGGTATCTACACTTTTCCTGTATGTCACTGTGTATGCTTCCACACTGCTGCAGGAAGTCATGTCTAATGCCCGACTGGATCAGCATCTCGTCAATAATCAGTAGCAACGCAAGGGAGCAGTGTGTGTAGGCATAACACCACAGGTTGATATGGAACCAAGAGCAGCAGCGGCCGGCTGGCTTTGCGACAATTGTACAGAGACGCCAAGGATGCCAGCCTCGGGTGGCTGCCCATCACTGAGCCTGTACCTTGGGGTGACCTCTCTCATCCTAACGGATGAAATGGTGGTCAGGGTATCTGAGCTGACAAAAACAAGGGTATCCCCCATGGTTGGCTATCTACAAACCATGGATAACAAGGGTGTGTCCATGATCACTGAAAGAGAGTATGAAATGGTTTTGGACCACTGGCATGGTACTGGGCCATAGGAGTGGGCTCTTTTTTTTATACATTATTGTCACATTCACTTCATCCTGTTTGTAGAAATCTAGTCACATTAGCATGGTTAGTTGATGGTTAGGGCAATTTCAGGGGAGAAAATAAATAATCACATAGCAAATTTGGCTCAACATTGACATTGTTTGACCGTCAATAGATATCGTCGAAAAGGAATCAGGGTGGGTGTAAATTCTCATTAGTAACCATTGTTTTTTCATTATATCTAACAACGTTTGCCATTTTTCTGAGAAACCAAAGCTGTGAGTTAAATAAGAGATCTGCTTATCTAGGTGGTTTCATGTTAAAGGTCCATGGGACAGTTTGTCTGAGTGATGTACCCAAAAGTCACGAGCATTGATGCTTATCAATTGCAGTTTCATTGTGTTTGACTAATCTCCTGCAAAATGACCCAGTGACATGTAAAGACAGTCAGACATTCTCTGTTAGTAAATTTATAGGGGCTATAGCTTTGCGTATTCTGCTCAGTTACCCAATCATTAGAAAGACGTTGGACATTTATCAAGCAAAGTGGCCTATTATTGGGATTCTGGATTCCTCATCGATTGCTGGAGTGCAAATGCACTTTTGCTACTCTCCAGTTGGAAAGTAATTTAGTGGTGACTATAAAATCCACTATGTAATGGAATTCTTTAATGTGCCAATAAATTTCATCTAATACGCCTAATTCGATTACAAAGTCATGTCGAGTAAAGACAATGAGAAAAGGGCCTTCGATGTGATAAGGGGTCAGTCTGCCCTTCAAGGTGCTTGCTAACTGCAGATTACTTTACGGAACATAGAGGCAACATGCAGTTAAGAGGCACAAAGGGAGACACTTTCAAATAGGGGCACAGATAGTATCACACAAATATAATACTCTAAGACAACAGAGGGGGATCTATTGTCAAGTAATAATTGGTATTGTGTCCTAAATACTAACTGCATAATTTTCCCCAGGAATAGCCATGAGCTTCTTAGGAGCAGTCTTCTTATGAGCAGACTATTATCAATTGCAAGAGCTTGGATGAGTCGTAGCCTTGGTCCATCCGGGCTCCATCCTTAATTCCTCAGAATATTTAGATGTGTTCATAGTTGATTCTAGCTCATCGACACATCGAACATATACTTTGCACACATCTGAATCATAAACATTTGGTTGACATTGGGCCGCACAAATGTAAACACACACTCAAGAGGAGGACTGTGGGAAAAACATCTCTGCCTAACTCACATCCTTGTTGAACTATTTGTGGAGTACATACGGCACTGTAGACAGCAGCATTCTGCTCGATTGACTGCCCGAAAAAGACAGCTGGGTTGGACCGTTCTCTTTTGTATGCAAATTGGATTTGGATCCACTAGAACTTCAAACAAATGCTTGATATGTGGCGTTCCGCAGCGATTGTCACTATTGCTGTTTCTCATCAACTAAATTCCATTCCGTTCACAGTTGACAGATCAACTCCAGTTCCAGTTAGATTCTGATTTCTAGTGGTAGATGATAGCTACATATTTCATTTTAAGAGTATCTCAGACAGACCTTTGGTGACATCTACTAATCCTGGGTTCTGCAGGTGTGAATAAGAAAGCAAGTATTTGTGCTAAATCCCACACAGACAGAGGGACGCAGAGCTATTCCTTGTACCCTTCTGCAGCCCACATCCCACGCCTATCTAGACCACAAAGTAAGGCAGGGTGGTGTGGGATGCCACACTGGTTCTGAATACCTGCCAATCGGCATGGTCCAAAAACAGACCAATTATGATCGATCAAAAGGCATGCAAGCAGCATCGCCAAATAAATCTACAGCCGCATTCTTCTTGCCAAACCAAATCCCATTTCAGGCAAAAACATCCATTTGCACTGCAATCAGGATTTTAACTCAGGCCTTCATTGCGCCACCAAAGTTTTGTTGTCGTAACACTTTGGAAGCTTGCAAATTCCATGCTAGAAAACTGAGAAAAATCTGAGTTTGCACATCTAGCAAAGAGGGAAAATATGCATGATAATTATTGTGTTAACTCGCATTTAAAGGTCCTAAGCTCAGAAGGTCGGGCAAATAGTGCCCCCCTGTAAACTTTATACAAAGTGATATAGGTTTTCACTGGGTGCACTATTAGCATCTAAGATTGTGGGATAGGCAGAATTAGGACCATAGAGTTATGGCCAATCTGAATGGTCTTTGATTCTTGGCTCTGTCCATTCAGACTAAATGTGGGGGCGGCCAATCAGAATATATGGGTCAGTCTACACCTTATAGAAGCAGCTTTGTATGTCAGCGAGTTGAGCAGAGGCATCGGGTGCTGCAGAATGGCCCACACATTCAGAGTGGTGGTCAAACTTCATGGTAGCAAATTAAAAATTGTAAAAAAGCACCACACATTTTGCATTACAGTGAGTAGAGAACAGATCGGATAACAAAGCAGGAACACTAGGTGCCAATTTTATATCTACATAGAGATGAAGGCTGGCCAAAGCCAAAATAAATGGCCAAAGTGTGAGAGAACCACAAGCAGAAACATCATGCCCTTCACCGTAAGTCTCCGGACTTGAGAATAAGTCTCAGGAGCAGATCCTTGAGTGTCCTGTCTGACTCTGATCTTTCCTTGTCCCAGAAATGTGCCAAGTTAACCAGCATTACACATAATAAGACACAGAAAGATGGTTGGGCCCCAATTTTTAGATTTTTTCGGACTCCTGTGTTTTGTATGGTTGCTGTCGATCAGTGTCTTCTTGGGTTTTTGATCATGCGCGTGCTATCGCTTTTAGCACCATTGTCCCTGTTGTTCTCTTTAGTTATATACTGACCGGTGAAAACGGCACAAACTCAATCCACACACTGAACAACAGGCCCAGGTTTGTAATTGGGCAGCACAGTACTGACTGAAAATACACCACACTGCGTGAGTGAATTACACAAAATTGTATAGCACCATATTATCAAGAGTTGGTTGTCGCTGATGCCACTGGAGGCTTACCCTAAAAATGCTGTCTTCGCACGGTGCTAAAGCGTGGTGCAAAGGTGAGCAAGAGGTGCTTTGCTGATATTTATACTTGAAGCACACACCAGTATAGATTTCTACTGAAGACAACTGCCCAAAAAGAACGGTTGTATTGTAGAAATGACACACTACCTATTGAGGCAGCTCGCGATATTCTGCTTGCTCGTTGTTGAAACCTGATTTCATTTGGTTCTAGAATTCCACGGAAAGCCAGGTCATGCTACTTTAGTTGATCTGGCTTGGTGTGAAATCAAAGGGATTTTGTCGCTTTTTCTGTCCTCTTATGCCCACTTCGCACTGTCTATCAAGAGTTTTCTGCTGCGTGATGCAATGCTGTACCACCACTCCTTTTGATTGCAAAATTAGATAAATGCTGTCATTTGCCCTGCAATGCATCATGTATCATCCCTTTTCGTCAAGTTTAGTAAATCTAAGACACAGTTCTGTAGCAAAAAGAGGGGCCTGGGATTTCATGTATTATTTCAATTTCTAGGGTTTAATATGTTTCCCTCACAAGTGAAACAGAAGGGGATTTGAACGCCAGTATTCATTGTTTGGTAACAGGTCAGTCCCATGGGCTACCAGGAATGCAGATGGGAGGCTTATTTTTGCAGTGGTTACCATGTCCCGGGACTAAGCCATTTTAGGACACGCTTGGTCAGCGATGTTGCAGTGGTTACCATGTCTCCGCATTCACCCATTTTAGGACCCGCTTGGTCAGTGATGTTGCTTGTTCTCAATACAATAGACTGTTGTGTGACCTGGAGGTGGGGCCCTAAGTGTCATCAGTATTCCGAGAACAATCAGCGACGGGTCTCATTCTGACGAAGGCCTGAGACCTTCTTTATTTGCTGGACAAACAAGATGAGGACAATTACCATTCGGGTAATGTCCGACCAGCTGAAGTGAAATCCGGGGGGAAAAATGGTAAATCCGAACAAACAAAAAAATGATTATGGATTCTGAGAACCAGTTGAACTGAGTTCAGGGAGAGAGTGAACTACTTTTAAGAGGGATAGCGCTGTGTATTACTCAGGTACCCAACATAGGTATCCTCTCTAACTGCAAACTGAACTTGCACATCCAAGTCGTCAAAATGATGGTCAAGGCAATGGTCTTTCTCAAAAGCTTTCTTTCATATGACAAGGAAACTTCAACTAGTGTCCATCAAAGAAGTGCGGAAGTTGAGACGAGCCTCTTGCGTTAAATTGAAAGCCCCATTCAACATGTTCTTTAGGTGTTCTTCATTCCAGCCCCTAGGGTCTGTTACTTAAGCTGGTGCACCACTGGCCCAATATGGTCTTCAATGCTCGTATGGTGCCTGCATAATCAACCCAACTTTATTACTCAAGACACTGATGCACCGAGTTGCACAACTGGTGGAACCCAATTTTACTTGATCCAGTTGCACAACCAGGGTACATTTGTCATTGCCCTGGTAGTTGAGGAAGAAAGGGCTAAGGCTTTCATCTGCACTATACTCAAGCTCCCTCCATAAAAGGAATCACTCAATGATAGACACCGGAGAAGAAGAGCTCCCTGGGAATACCTTGGCTCTTCACGAAACTAGTCTAAGCTTCTAAAGCGTAACTCTCAGGATACGCCAGAGTTCTGAGACCCACGTAATCAAGGTCAGGACTAGTTAAGAGAAAAATAATACATTATCCAAATAAATAAATTACTAAACTAACACGTATTGACTTCGAAATAAAACAATAATAAACAACTGATCAATGGGAATATAATACTTCAAGTTAAACTACATTTATATTAATCATGATAGCCACACAAATCAATGAAGAAGTTGGAAACTGACTCGCTGAAAATGCATATATGTTCAAAGCTCTGGAAGTGATTACCAGGGTAGGTTTCTGGGAATGGGCCAGGAATGTTTGGGCCTTATTGGCACGACCAAGGAGGAGGAACTCCCATTCAAGGAAACTACTTTACGAATTGGTCATTTTGGGACAAAGAACGACTGACCGGTGCAGACTGCAAAGACCCATTGAAGGTGATGAAAAGGTGCTGCCTCCAATAGGGCAGAAAGGAAGTAGGACTTGAAGAGGCTGGCCCCTTTTTCCAGCCATGAAGTAAAGAGGAATTCTTTAATAATGGTGGACCCAGTGTTCAAGTGGTCAAAGCTACAGAAACAGAGACCTCTCATAGTCCTAGTCACCAATCACTGTGAGATCCACCGAATCCAAGAAATAGTTCATCGTGGAGAAGAAAAATTACAGCATGCGCTGTAGAGTTAAGAATAAGATTTGTTAATCCTGGATATAAACTGTTCGCCCCCAAAAAAATCCTTTATCTGGATTCTTGCAACGTTTTATACAGAGATCAACTTGGTTCACTTCATAGCATGCTCAACCCCCCGTTTATTCAAATAGCGACAACAAAATTGTGTCTTCTTAAATTGCCTTCAGAGTGTTTGTGTATATTAGCAGGGAACGCAATACAATCGCAGCATAAAGGGAACAGATTCAAGAGTCGGCTGGCCATAAACAACGCTAAAGCAAACAGAATCAATAGTTGGCAAAGTTTTCTCAGGACGTAACAAATTAGAAAATGCATTGCATGCTGCGTCCTGGCCAGCCGCATTAATGAACATAATGGACTGCCTGTCGGGCGCAACTGACTCTATGAGTAGCAAGAGGCTGAGACTAATGGAAGTAACACCATGGGTTGAGTGATGGTGTTAACAGTATGATATCCAGGGCATAGGTATCACACACTGTATTGTGGGTCGTGCATAATGAGGTATTCTGAGGGCATCTCTGAAAGCAAAGATGCTTAGCAGGGCGTGGTGTTAGCAGAATCACACCCGCAAAGATTTCAAGATCAGGGATGAACAACGGGGATCTAGGAGGGCGCATACATTCCAATTCTAAGTATAACTAGTGCATTCAGATTAATTGCATGCAAGTTTATTTTATGTAAATTCTGGACAGATCTGGTAATGCTGGTCCTATGCTGGGATGCCTGCTCTACAGCAGATTGTATTTCATGGGTACAAGGGTGGCAACAATCCTGCACATGAAATAGGATGTGTGCAAACAGGAGTCTGAGCTATGCTATGCACTGTGTTCACTGGTGTAAAGAGTTCAGACACCCGGTTGAGCTACGGCAAAGTAGACTGGTCCAAACTGCTTCAGATCTCTTGAAACTGGATTTGATGAGCCTAGCGTTCTGCACCTCCTACCAACTTTCAAAAGTACTGAACATTTCCTATTCAAGAAAGCTTTCAACATCAAGCCAGATTCCTCTAATGCCGCCCGCACACCTCTGAAAAGAGAGTGAGGTCTCGACACCCAGCCACAAACCTAGCGCGACACTCACTCGCCAAGCACTAACAGTTAGTTGCTGACGACAGAACAGAGACATACAGACTCTACCACGCACTGGTCCAATCTCAGCTCCACCCGGTGATACAAACTGTCCTCTGGTGGCATGCTTGTGCTTTGTATACAACTGAATAAATGCATATATAATTAGGCAATGTATAGTCAGACAAATCGTGCAGCAAGAAGACTGAATTTAAGTCTACTTCACTTACAATATGAACAACGTATATTCTAACAAACATTTTAAGACAGTGCATGGGTTGCCTGGAAAAGAAGTAAAATATATTGATATATCAGTTAACAGGAGAAAGGCATAATGTTTCACCAGATCCCTCTGAACCTGATCCAACCAAGCAAGTTAAAAGAGCAGATCCTTTGAGTCAAATATACTACGTAAACCCCGCCGAGGCTAATTCATTAAATTTAATTCCATATATCTTTATTGCCCATAATTGCCAACTCACTATATAGCAGGAAAAGGCGTTCAGCTACAATCTATGCTTTCAGGACCAACTCGCAGTTTTGAGAGCTCTGTCTGTTTCTAACAGAGGTTAGGAAGTCTCTACCCTTCTAACTTGACATGGCTGTGGTTAAGGGGGGAAAACAGAGAGAGACAACAGAGGAGGGGAATATCAAACAAAAGAAAGGAGAGGGAAATCATAGACCACGAAAAGCAAGTAAGAAAGTAAAGAAGTTTGAAATTAGAGGAACTAACATGGCGTTACTGGTGGCGGTGGCGGAAACTTCTGCCGAAGAAACTACTCCACACTTGGAACACTTGAGTGTCATGCCGTATAGAGGCACTGTCATCTGACTGCAATTAAAATCAAAAATACTGAAACAAAAACAACAAAAAAATACACTTGGCTTGTGAAACATAAAAATGCACGACACTCCCAACAATAACCATTTTAAGCTTTCAGAAACTCTAATAATCACATTATCAACAGAAAGCAAACAGAGATCTTGGTGACAAAAGTGGCCATTTTGAAAAATCAACTAGGTAGAATGATTGCTTGTTGGCTGCCAAAACATTTATCTTCAGACAAGAAGGTTTGGCATAAGTAACAACATGTTTGAGGTAAAGCAGCTTAGTTCTCTTCCTAGGGCTTCTGGGGACAACATGCATGATGGGCAAGCTCTTAACTCATGTATTTCTCATGGTGAGATGCAATCAGACACATCTTGTGTTGGATCATGAATTAAAAAACACATAGCCCTGCAGCAGAATTCTGCTTAAGGTTGTCTTAGTGGCCGAAACGCATGCACTAATGACACTACAGACAACATTAAATGCCACATTAACATGCCTACAACATGAATTGCCAGTGCTTAAGGTGCTGAACAAAGAAAACTAAGGTCAGGACATTTAATAACGCTGTGACACGTTACTTTATCACTGCAAAAAAGAAAAAAAACGATTTGATCATTTTGCAAGACTACACTCACTTGTGTTTAAAATTTGCACCAAAATCTTGATTGGATGGGTCTCGATATTTCCCAAAAAAGCATGAGTATATGACGCAAAAACGTTCAGCCCTCTGTCCTCATCTCTGTTTCTTTTAGTTCCTTTTAGGATTTTGATTGCTTTAGCAATTTGTAAAATGTATACTTTTTAATACAAGCTAACTACAGCAAGTAAAAGGAATAAAAGTTTGGCTTATTGTTCTTTTGCCGCTGGTCTGATTAAATCTGTGTGCAAGTTTCTCTATAGGAGGCTGCAATATTAACCTTTTCTGTTTACAAATTTGCTGTTGAAGGTCGTTTTTTGTCTGCTGAGAGGAGTTGATTACACAGAATCTGACTAACGGGTTTTTAATCGAAATTGAAATTTAAAGTGCTTGACTGATTTTTGGTGATGGCATACTTTGTACTGGGAAGGATAATGATCCGTTGTGCGTCTAGTTGATTGTTTATATTTGTGGGATGTGGAGGATTTATTTGCAGCGCATGGAAAGAAGCATTGTAATAATCAAGGTTACACAGGGCGAATTTAACCTTGTACTTTTAAAGCGTAATCAGTGTGAAAAGACAGGCCGAATAAATATAGAGTGCAAAAACTCAGAATTAAATATATCTACCATGCAAAAATAGCCGCTTACAAATATTCCGCTTTTAAATTCCTGACTACAGTCACACTCACTTCCCACCCATTGCAAGACTGGTGTAATTTAGTACTATCATCAACCCAAAAAAAGGGGGTGGGGGAAGAATTAACCACGTTTGTCTCATTATCAGAGGCTCCGAAATATCGTCTCGGAGACCCTCATGTCGACCGGACCACTAGGTACCATGGATCAGTGATTCATCCACTTAACATCGTTTTTGTTTTTAGCTTTATGCCTATCCTATTCTTTTTCCTCAATAAAGATGTACCTACAGGATAGGAGGTAGTGTTAATTTCCCAAACCACTGTCACCATCCAGACAGTCTCCCTCCTGGTGGAGGTCTTGACGCCCCTAAGAGAACGAGACACCAAAGTGCTGACTCGATGATGACACTATCGACCAACCCACACTAAGCGGAGTTTATATTCACCGGAGACTGTGAACGTGTGGTTGAGGGTCTCTGAGACAATATTTCAGCGACTTTGGTATTGAGACCACTGTAGTTCATCCCCCTCCACCCTTGACTGATGACAGATTTTGCTTGGAAGCTGAATGAACCTCTGCTTCCTCCTCCCTCCAATTTGTTTGGACAAGAACATTGAGTTCACTTAGAGAAATGGCAAAGGTTTCCTTTGGTTTACAGTTATTTATTATGGTCAATAAAGAGGAACAGCTACATGCTTGATAGTGGAGTTGTGGTAAATGATGTACGTGAAGATCACAATCTCATGGAGACCAACGTGCAGCATCTGATTACGGAATGACGGAACTCAGTTTTACAGCACTTGTTAGTGAACCCTGTCTGCCGTATATTTCAGTGGTATTTCGGGCATGTCTATTAGAAATATATATTCAGTTGTAACAGCTGTATTCCAAGGATACTCTTAGGATGCCACAATTGTTCAGGCCAGGATAACTATTTAATCTTTCATTTAACCAAATATATTGTGGATGTTTTTCCACTGCCTAATCATTCATAGGATCTGTGGAAAATACAGCAATACGAGTGAGCAAATGAAGGGTGGAAATGTCAGGAGATAAAACTGCATAAATGGGAACCAAACTAAGTGAGCAGGAAAAGTTGCACCGTTGGATTGGGACATCATTCCTCTCCAAAACTGCAAGATCTTTCTCACTCTGCCTGAGCATAATGCTTTGTGCGGTAGTTGCACTTTGCCCTATTTAGCATATATGTATCTAAATATTGTCACTTTTAAACATAGACTTAAAACATACTGTGAGTTTTTGAGCTCAATAAATGTTATATGGCATGGAAGCACCCAGCCATGTATGTAATGCCAGGAGTTATTATATTTGCTTTGGCTTGTTGGCGTTACATTCCTTGGCAGTCAGTCAGCCACCTTTTTGCAGTACCTTGGTCCCTTCCAAGGAAACACCAATTACAATGTGATTCAGTAAATCGTCAGGAAGGCAGAGAACAACATTGAGTAATACCGTACCTGAATGACGAGGAAAACCATGCATGACGATTGTTGACTTCGCTAAACATACATAGATTGCACACAATGCTGCAGCCTGCTACAGGCACAGGTCGGCACCATATTGAAAAACATTTTGGTTGGGTGGATCCATTTTGATAGAAACCATTTACTAGTACATGAAGATCATCTAATGAGTCTACACCGATACCGGCATAGCTGCATACGGTGAGAACTTGTCATTATTTGCATTCGGGCCCCAGTGAGGGGAAATATGTCGAAGCAAAGTAACTCAGGCCATGGCTCTAAATTAGAGATATCCCTCGGGTGTTGAATGTCAAAGACCATAGACGAGAAATGTGGTCTAATGGGTTCTCCAGGCCTTATGTGAAACATTTTATATTCATTGGGTCATTTATGAGTTACATTATCTTTGCTACCACTGGGGAACTTTCATTTTTTGACAAGTCCATTCCCAGCACCAATAGCTTCCCTTTTGAAACAACAACTCTTTATAATAGCTGAGATGTAACTGGTCATATTGTAACTCTACTCCTTATAGGATAACGGGTAGAATATATCACAGCATATTGTTCATACTTGTATTGTAACCTTCTTTCTGGCACATAGGGCAATAGAGATACGTTTCCTATATTCCTATATTAAAGAGAACCAAGACCTACATTTTTACAGGGATAGAGGATTTGTAAAATTTGGCCAAAAAAGTAACATTGTTTGTATACCATTAAAGCCCTTACCATTTAAGCACTATCAAACTATCTGGGGCTGTATCTAGTCTCAATGAATGTATCCAGTTAGATTACTGTGTCCAACCGTATCTGAGCCCACAAACCACTTATGACACCCTTGTAATCCTTGTATCTACTTTTGAAAACTCAAGTGTGCAAAGGGGATAACATGATTATCCAATTTGTATAGAATTCAATCTTGGTTCTTGGGACTGTGGTAAGCGACGGCACCTACCAACAACACGGGCCAGTAAACAGTGACTGCCCCAGGTCCCACAGTAAAAGTTCCACCAGAGGTGTCTCAGATAACTAATATTGTGAATTTAAAAGTTTGAATTAGTGCATCAGACACTTGATTCCAAACCTGACGACGGCTCCTAGACCGCATCTGCACGTCTCATGCATGGAAATCACGTGGAAAGAAATTGGAAAACTGGTGCAGGATTTTTGCAGGATCTGGTGATCAAGTAAAGGATCACAAAGGATCAGCACCAGATTTGCTGTGGCCACGAGGCACAATGGTAATTGTACCCACAAATAACTGTGTGCTGTGAAATCACTTTTATTTAGGGTAGGTGAATTGCTCAAAGAACAATATGTGGTATTGGCACATAATATTCACACAATTCTGCCATTATGGAAAAAGAGACATAGATTTGAGGGGTTTAGAAAAATAGACATATGAACACAAATTGTTGACTTTATTTGTGATGAAAGACAAGCTGTTTCCACACACTAGAAATCAGAAAATGTATTTCCAATTGTGCATATTCACACAAGCAGGGGTTCTCTCTAAGTAAGTAACAAGACTAACTAGAAGTAAAGCACAGTGGTGTTTCAATACAATAATAGAATTAATTATAGAATTAGAGGTCAGCATGGGTTATTGGAGTTGAAATTTTTAGGAACTTGGACCACTTATTGAACGCGGCTTTCAAGTCTCTCAGTTGCCACCACGTGTTTTTGTCTATCACTTCTCGTGTTTACCCCTCTGCCCTTCACTAAATGGATAAGTGGATGTTGCACCTCACATTCCGCCACAAGCTTCTGAGGTTGGGCGAATGCAGGCTGCCTATGGCGGCCATTTAAAATCCTCCAAAGCTGTCTTCCAATATGGATGCCATGCTGACATTTGGATATGCTGGGCAAGCGTAAAGCAAACATGGCAGCTAAATGCCTCAGAGTGTGGCAACAAAGAGCAACATATCATAAACAATCAGTGCACGACAGGACTCAAACTAGGGAAGACATCCACATTATAACAAACAATGAATTCTTAAGTAAATCAAACTAAAACAAAACATTTTAAACAAATTTACATCTCAAAAAAGCTCGGTATGACAGGATGAAAAATCAGGTGGACACTTTTAAATTAAGGAGGTAATTACTAGTTAATTTTTTACAGTGCCTTGCAGAACTAACATATTAACAAGGAGTCCCTGCTTGTGTTCGTCTCAGTGGTAGTTTCTGGGTCTGATAAAAGGGAAAACAAAACACTTGCCAAGCACAATTTAATTTTGTTTTTATCTATATATGGCTTTGAATGTCAATGCCACTGAGATCAGCCTCTTCTCCCATTGGTGATCCTGGAACATACATGAACTGGGTCCCAGCAAGGAAAGGAATTGTTCATAGAGTGGGGACATTTTTGTACTGCTTCAGGGACCATTAAGTACCACTGGTCTAGATAATAAAGACCCCTGTTTTTTCAGATTGTGAGTGCGCCATACAAATGCTCAGTCCCACAGGAAGTGAGGTCTGTGGGTAAGCAGAGTACTTGGGCTGGTGGTGGTATCCATTTAGAAATGTCCACATACACATTGAGAGCAAATACTTGTTTTGATTAAAGAAAGCCAGTTTGGGAGGATTTCTAGGAGTTCTCCTCCATCCGCTGGCTACCTTATACTCAACGGGCCCGATTCACAGAATGAACTTAAGACTCAATCCTAAATTTACTACTATTTTGGTATTCACAGAATGCACTTACTACTTTTGGCATTCACAGAATGCACTTACTACTTTTGGCATTCACAGCATGAATTTACTACTTTTGGTATTCACAGAAGTTAGGATTTTGTCTTAAGTTTGTCTTAAGACAGACTTAAGACAGACTTAAGACAAACTTAAGACAGACTTAAGACAGACTTAAGACAAAATCCTAACTTCTGTGAATACCAAAAGTAGTAAGTTCATTCTGTGAATACCAAAAGTAGTAAGTGCATTCTGTGAATGCCAAAAGTAGTAAGTGCATTCTGTGAATACCAAAATAGTAATAAGTTTAGGATTGAGTCTTAAGTTCATTCTGTGAATCGGGCCCAACGTGTATATAGGGGAAAAAAAAATTGGGGGGGGGAATGAACTGTCTTTGATTTTCCACTTTAGGCTTAAACTGTGGATGTCTTAGGAAATATGTGAGGAATGAATCTCCACCACAAAAGTTGCTGAAAGTTGGGTTGGGAATAAGGTGCAGCACATATTTCCCAAGCTCTACATCTAGGGCCCTTTAGCCTAATGGCAAAGGGATAGAGGGGCATTGCTTCAATAAATGCAGTGTACTTGCGTTGCAGGTATAGTCCATGACTCATACGGTGACCGTGATAGATGCCGAGAGTAGTGTGCAAAAAAAGCCACTTTTGACATAATGAACATCCAGAGCTGTGTAACCTGGCAAAACATGTAAGTATTGAAAAAGGTTGGCTCTTCACAATATTTCTATTGTACAGTTTTTAGATACGAAATAAATTGTTTTTAGTGCATAGAATATATATTTTGGGTGAAGATTTTGTGAGCCCATCAGAGGCAGGCCTCCTTGTACATGTCTGGGGTTTTGGTTCTACTATACTGCATTAAATTATATTATGGCATGTTATATTACATATCGTCGAAATTTAATAATTTACATATATTATATTATGTTATGCAACAGTATATCAAATATTACATACTTAAAACACATGTAAGATATTTCCAGATATCATATCAGGACTTATTGTCTAAAGTGAGAGTTTTCAGTTATAATCAGGACTCATGTATCTGCGTTTTTTAAATGCCCGGCCTCATTTTTAATCCTGTCATTTTGCTGCAAATCACATGTAGACATCTCATACCCTGCCCGCTCCTTCAGTTTTTTGTCTGTGATCCCATCTTTGGACACAAGCTTGTTGAACACCAGAATGCCAATGACCATGTTCACCTGTTGAAGGAAAGAAGCAAGAGGCATTTCTTAGTGGTTGGATTCAATGTGCGGTAGAGAGAGCGAGAGGTTGGGGAATTTAGTGGAAAGACACATAAATGACAACCAAGAGAATAGGGGAGTGCCACTTACTACCAGCCCTAATCTTCAACACTGCCTCCTGAAATGCAAGCGTGGACTATTCTACCTGACAATGCAGTGGGGGCAAATCTGTCCCTCTTCCAAAATACATAAGCAAAATGGCTAGACTAGTCCAACTCTACCCTGGATAGCCAAGGCCCTCCAGAACCTTGGGGGGAACATCCTTTACGACGCAACTATTATCCTGTACTACCATTACAACGTGGGGATTACAACGAAAGTCGTTACAACGACTTTCGCTGGAGGGTGCTGTTGGATAGGGAATAGTTTAATTTTCAATCCAACACCTTCCCTACTACTGGAGTTGAAATAGAAAATTAAACTATTCCACTATCCAGCGTGCCCCAACGCAAGTCGTTGTAACGACTTGCGTTGTAATCCCCGCGTTGTAATGGCATGCGGGGTAAAAGCATGCATTGTACTGACTTACAACTGAACCTTGCTACCCCTTGCCCCCAGTGGTCCTCTCACTGGTATCTGCCACATGTTCTGAGCAGGCAGAACATGTAGGAGAGTTGTCCTTCTAGGCAGGGGAAAACCAGCAGAAAAGACTTGTGTCCACCTTGTAATATTAAGGAACAAACCTCTTCATTGATGGATTTTGATTCAGCGATACTGGGTCAGATGTATGACCAATTTTTGCAGTTGCACAGGGGCATTTTGGTAGCACAATGTACCAACCCTATTTTGCGAGTCGCTAATGTAATAGCAACTTGCAAAATAGGGTTAGAGACTCGCTATTAGGAAGGGGTTTTCCAAGGGCGTCCCTTCCTAATATCGACTCTGAATCCATTGTGAGAATGTTTTGCGACCGCATTTGCCGTTGCAAAACACTTGCAGTTTACCACCTTCTTCCCCTTTGTGATTGGGTGCGCAAACATTTTTTGAGAGCATGCAGTGGTCCGAGGGACCACTACCTGCCCTGCCCTTAAAAAAAATTAACAAAAACGTTTCAATTCTTTTCTTTTTTAAATGCAGCCCATTTTCCTGTAAGGAAAACGGGCTGCCTGTTTTTAAAAAACTGCTTCTTGACAAAGCAGTCCCAGACATGGTGGTCTGCTGATCCCAGCAGGCCACCATCCCTGGGAGGGCCAGCCATTCCCAATGGGGTCGCAAATGGCGACAGCCTCATTAACATGCATGAGGCATGCAATTTGCGGCCCCATTGGGAATCACAAACAGTTTCTCTGACACAGGTGTACATTGATATTTGCAACTCGCAAATTATGACTCGCAATTTAATGCAATTTGCAATTCGCAAACATCAATGGTCGTACATATGTCCCACTATCTGGAATCAGAGATTCCGC
This sequence comes from Lissotriton vulgaris, assembly GCF_964263255.1. NCBI lineage: Eukaryota > Metazoa > Chordata > Amphibia > Caudata > Salamandridae > Lissotriton > Lissotriton vulgaris. Next base: position 1,970,652,435 of record NC_141691.1, on the reverse strand, counting down.
CACCCTAGTATGCCTGCAACAAAATCAAGTATGCTAAAAAAAAGTGAATGAGAAAAATATGAATGAGAAGAGTATGCATGTTGTAGACGAGGGAAGCCAATGGTAAGGGGATTAAAAGGGAAAGGAAGGTGCTTTGAAGATAAAAAGGAAGAATACCAGAACCACTGCAGCTGCCGGTCCCACAAAGGCATAGAGGAGGCCTCCTTCCAGCGACAGCCAGCAACTGCAACACAAGGAGGGAAGGCGTGTTAAACAATTGATTGCAGAGGCAGAATGCAATGAGTGAGAGAGGGAGGTAGATGGGGGAGTGAGGTATTCGGTGTGCTTGGCATTATTGAGATTGAGTCGATTAACGAACGAGTGAGTGATTGATCAAGTGAGTGCCTGGATTGAATAAAAGTGAATTTAAGTACATATATGTGTATAAAAGTATTGCATAAGTTTATGAGGGAGCAAGTAAATGATTTAGAGATAGTCTTGAATGCATCAGTCAGTGAATGATTGAGTGAATGCAGGGGTGATAGTAGTAGGCAACTGAGTTTGTCTGTATGTGTCTGAAGATCTGTTACTAAGAGTAGGTGTGCAAGAGAGTGTAAACAAGTGAGTTTTTAAAGGACTTACATACTCTGCACAGTAAATCAATTTACATTTTGACAAGTGTGCTATACAATACATTTTGTGCATAAGAAACCATGGGGCGGTAGACATATTTTCAACCATATCTGATGCACACACTATATGGATAACTGTCAGGGTCACCCTTGTTTCTCAACTTTCCATTGCAAAATCCAAATGACTTCTTACAGAAAAATCAAAACTATACTGAAGCATCACAAAGAAATGCAGGCCCCTTACCTTTGGCTGAAGCACTCTGCCTTTAGGTCTGTCTTTGATCCTATTCCTTTAACATCTCTGCCCTGCGGCTGTCCCAGACATTATCAATAGTATTACTGATTTTGCTCAAATAAGGACTCCTGTATGCCAATTTTACTTACTTTCTAAGAATGGCTTCTTATGCTTGATCTGCCTCACCTGTCAATAATCCATAGGTTTAGAACTTCCTATTCTGGAGCGATACCTACCTTGGAATATGCTTAACTCATAAACTCTACTATTAACGAAGGCACACCCTATGATATGTTTCACTATATTTTCTCATTCAGGCCAATTTAACTCCTTGTACCTCTCTTCAGAAGTTTTCAGAAAATATGACAAAAGCCCGCCTTAACCCCATGGGCGCAGGCGGAATTTTGCCGTGGTGTGGCAAAATTCCATGCGCGCGCAGATTGGACGGCTCCCGGCCGTCCGATGCACACGAGCACCGGGGCGTCAGACGGCGAAGGGATTAAACTGAAAAGCACAGGGCATGCGCGTACTCCCACAGGTGATGCACGTGCAGACCTCTGCTCCTGACAAAAGAATGCAATTACTCAAGTTTGCAATGAGTGATGGATTGAATGCTTGAATTATTCTCAGCCACTGGGAATTATTCAGAGCCTCATCCCTGTACATCGTTACTTTGCACACTATGCCACCTCAGTTTGAACCCAGCCATATGCAAATCAGTCTTGCCTCCACTCCAATAGGAACAGTCCAGTCCAAACTGCCAGGTGAGGTTCTCCCAGAAATTGAATACAAGCAAACCAAGACCAGTTGTGCCCCTATGAGGGATCAACAGTCATTATAGCTTGGATCCCAGTGGCATAGAGTGCATGGGACCCACATCTTGGCATTCCCAGCCTACTAAGTGCGTTGCACTCGTATACAAAAAAGAGATAGCTAAAATGCTTGAATTAAGTCTCCGCCACTGATAATTACTTGGGCTGCAATCACAGTCCATCGTTATTTTGCGCACCACGCCACCTCAGTCTGGACCCAGCATATGCAAATCAGCCTTGACCATGATCCAACAGCAACAGTTCAGTACTTTTTTGTATACCTCAGTGCAACAACCTAAGTGGGACGGGTGTGCCCAGAAATTGGTGCATTGCACACTTTGCAACCAAACTATAGCGACTGATGAGCCCTAATAACTGCAAAATTATTTTTGGATTGCTTGTGTTCCAGTTCAGGGAGGACCTGGCCTGGAGTTCACGCTGGACTGTTCCTATTGGATATGGCTGGCTCCAAGCTCAGTTGGCTTGGTGTGCAAAATACCAATGGATTGGGATGTGGCCTGAGCACTTACTAGTGGCTGAGACTAAGTTAAGCATTCTATCCATCACTTTTTAGTATACTTCAGTGGGACACCCTAAGTGGGATGGGAGTGCACACTGTGCCACTGGAACCAAGCCACCCTTGACTGAAGGGCCCACTATTTATTTATGTATTTATTTATTTATAAAGTAAAGGCGAAACGTGTTGATTGTGTTCCCGTTCAAGGAGGACCTGCCCTGGCAGCTCAGGCTGGACTGTTCCTATTGGGCCAAGCTTGAGACAGATTTCCATATGGCCGGGTCCAAACTGAAGTGACCATGGTGTGCAAAATAATGAGGGACTGGAATGCTGAATAATTACCAGTGGTTGAAATTAATTCAAGCATTCCATCCATCACTTATTTGTAGACTTCACTTTTTTATCTACTTCAATGAAATTTAATTACCCAATGGGTTTTCCACAGCTTGAGTATCCAACCAATCACATCGCTGGTCTCGTTCGGCGTCAACGTAGCGCCAGTTTTTCCCGCCAGACAGCTGATCTATGCATTGAAGCTCCCAGGGCTGTTTGGAGCGCTCATATTAAGATTAATGCGGCTCGCTCTCGCCCACCTAAATAAAGTCTGCTTAGTAATTTTTGAAGTGAACAAGCGGAAAGGTTTGACACGGTGGCAGTGCGTGGCATGAAGAAAGCCATTACTCAACGTCAGGAGCTCGCAGCCCCCGGTGCGAGGCCCGGGTCTAAATATTATCCTCCGAGTGCGTCCAGTCATTTCTGGCGACTTTGAAGAATGTCCTTGGGCTTGGAAATGTCTCTCTTTAAATACACCCAGCACGCGCTGCTAAGCAGGTCGACGTGACTTCGACGCCGTCTGGCCAATCAGCTGCCACGTGTCAAGGCCTTCATCTCTGCTGCGTTAATGGCTGCAGCTGGCCAAGGGCTCACCGTGCAGTTATTGAGTGCCCTGGCAAAGCACCTGGGAGAGGAAGTATGTGATAATAACCAAGAGCAAAAAAATGAGGCAATACCTTTTTGAAGAAATTAAATAATTATCTCTAACACTAATAATGCTCCTAACCCTAACCATGCCAAGCTCAAACCTTTCATAATACTATATATGTCTAATGTTGTTTAATCGGTTTTGTTGAATTTTTTTCACTCCATAAAATGTTAGTAATTCTGCTTGTCTTAATTCTATTTTCTTAAAAGACTCTGCACGCTCATTATCCTGTTGTTCCCTTACCACAAAATCTAAATAGGGCGTGGATGCCTTCCCACAGGCCTACAAGGGAGAACGGCCACATAATTTAACACATAAGGCCAACTATGCCACACCATGCCGCACCACATAATACCGAACCACCACATACTGATACAGACTTGCAACGTCCAGACTCTTGAGGGCATCCAACAGATCACTAATTCCTCAACATGATCATCGAGTTAAGGATGACTTGCGTCAGTGGTTGGGCGTTGATCTGACACTAGTTTCGAAGAATTGAAACTACTTGCCATAGGATACACATTGAAATTCAACTTCAGTATCAGAGGGGGCTATCGAAGAGACGGTTCCTATGTAAACAATTTGTTTGCAGAAAACCAGCTTTCTTAAATATGGGTCTATCAAAAAAAATGCAACCTTGAGCTGTGTTAGGAGTATCGCTCTCACTCAATATGGAACCATGGAATCATGACCCATCTTTGATTGACAAGACTGAGTCCCATGATGAACACTGCACAGGGTACAATATACTAGAGCCTGGTTCAACTCTGTGTCAAAGGGGGATTGATCGCTCAGCGTTTAAAGGTACGTCTCTGAATCATGTGCAAATGGTCTCTGTATTGCCTATTACAAATTTAAATTTACTGTAATGCCCATGTGAACTCTGGGAGGGACTTTAGAGTTGTCCAAAATTCTCTGGTAAACTGCTGAAACCCAAAAGCGTGTGGATGCAATCAGTTCTGTACCCAATAGCCAGGAATGAATAGGCCATATTACAACGCACGAGTTTACAACGCATGCCATTACAACTCAGTTATTGCAACGACTGCCTTGTTAAATCGCATAACATTACAACGCACGTTACTACAACGTCTTGGTGTAGGGAGGCGATAAGAGTTTTGAATAGTATAATTTACTATTCCAACTCCAGTCTGTGCAAATGTAGGGAAGGTGTTGGATTTTAAACCCAACATCTTCTGCCCCCTACAGCAAGTCATTGTAATGGTATGCAATGAAACAATGCGGTCATTGTAATGACCGTGTTGTAATGGAATGCGTTGTATCGCATTAGTTGTAAATGATGTTTACTGTGGGGAACACCTTGGCCACCGCCAAAGCAGCTGGCATGGAATTACACGTGTCTTGTGTGAGAGGAGTGGCTGGAAGCGGCTCTAGATTGTACGCTATACCAGCAGTCCCTGGTGGTTACGGTAGGGCACTTCCTGAGAGTGGAACATTCTTTGACTTCATGCCCCTCTTTTGCAAGGGGACCCCACTTTCTAAGTCCAAGAAGAGCCTTCTTTACTCAAGGAGGAAAGCATTGCAGCAAGCCCTCATACCACTCTACGCTCCTTGCGTAAATCCTTGGTCTTTCAGACAATACTGCACACTACAAGATCCATAAGGAGATGCTTCTGTACGGTTTATAAAATGTAGAGGGAGGAGGAGTATTTGGGGGGCGGGCAATGCAGACGTTAACTTAAAAACAAATTACATGAGGTATGCATGTGTCTAAGGAAGTGTACTCCTAGGATCAAAGGTCAGAGCATGAGAACTGCTGGTTGTGACCAACGGGTAATTTTTTCAATTGCTGTTTATGGACAGGGTGGACAGTACATGGAGCAATTATGCAGAATAGGAGCTGGAAAAGAAAACGTAAAATAGTTTACAAAAATGTGTAATGACAACAAATAGCCCTGAGAACGAAAGAGAATAATCGCAGACCATGTGGGGTGAACCGTGTACACAATAGGTGCACCGGATGTTGCAAGGCGGACCTTGCCTGCTGTAAGGATCTTGGTTTTGCCTGTTTTTAAAATGCATGTCATGACTGTAATAGTATTTTCCAAAGGAGCCGGTGAAGTTTAAGCTGCTGCAGGCGAGGATAACAAATGCTCCTGCAGCATTCTAGGCAGCCGCTCCAACAGGGTGGGCAGCGAGCCAAGAATCCGCTAGGCCAAAAAGACATCCGGCGTCCAGCTCGCGCATGGAATACCAACAAGGCCTAGGACGCTGAAGGAGTCGAAGGAGGGGGCTGGGAAGAGCCGCAAAGCCCACTTGGTTCTGGTGCAGTGAAAGCCTGACCCCCACCACCTTCCAGGGATGATGAAAGGACACTGCAGTCTGCCAGGGAACCAGGGCTGTCTTAAAAGAATTATAGGCCGCCCTGCAAGGCAGTTCACTGGGCACTGCCTACACAACTACTCACAGGAAAAAAATGTTTAACTGAAAATTAGTGTTAAATTCTGGTGTGCTTATGGCCTCTATGCTTGTGGGGCCAGCGGGCAACTGCCCAGCGTGCCCATGTGTTAAGACGATTTACAAAAAGGGGGTGGTGATGAACAGAGTGTCTGAGTTAAACAGACCACTCTTACCCAGTCCAAAGATCAGGGCTTGATCCATCACCGTTATTTATCTCACTGCCCCATCCCAGCTCAGAACCTGGCTATATGCAAATCAGTCTGTCCCTGGCCCAGTGCATCATGGGAACAGGGCAGACTAAACTACCAAGCCAATTCTTCACCAGAAAGGAGACAAGCTACCGGGGACCGGTTTCTGGCATTTCAGCCTTCTTCGGCCCGGCTTGCTTGAATCCTGATGGAGCAGTGAGAAAGGGACTCATGTCTGAGTATACCCTGCCACACCTATAGTGGCCAAAAACGATTTACAAAAAGGGGGTGGTGATGAACAGAGTGTCTGAGTTAAACAGACCACTCTTACCCAGTCCAAAGATCAGGGCTTGATCCATCACCGTTATTTATCTCACTGCCCCATCCCAGCTCAGAACCTGGCTATATGCAAATCAGTCTGTCCCTGGCCCAGTGCATCATGGGAACAGGGCAGACTAAACTACCAAGCCAATTCTTCACCAGAAAGGAGACAAGCTACCGGGGACCGGTTTCTGGCATTTCAGCCTTCTTCGGCCCGGCTTGCTTGAATCCTGATGGAGCAGTGAGAAAGGGACTCATGTCTGAGTATACCCTGCCACACCTATAGTGGCCAAAAACGATTTACAAAAAGGGGATGGTGCAGTGAGCTAAAAAACGGTGTTGGATCTAGCCCTGATCTCTTGACTGGGTGAGAGTATTCTGTTTAATTCAGAGACTCTGTCCCTCACCACCCCTTGTTGTAAATACATGTGTTAAGACGGCACTGCAGGGAACCTGAGAACTCCCAGACAGTGAGAACGAGCTACACTGGTGTGCGGCCCCTCTACTGGATGCAAGCGGGCTCTGGTGCAGTGCTGCAGGAAGCTCGTAGCTTACTGGAGAGGGGCGCAGCAGGAACCAAGCTGGAGTTAAAAGGGGTGAGCTGATAGGAGGAGATTTGCTAACGTTGCTAAGGAGACTGGAACACCGGAAACTCTTTCATTGCTACACTGATGGTCTGGGTACAGCTGGTAAATGAAAAGCAAAAATGAAATCAAAAGAGTACCAATCCATTATTCTAATCCAATATTGAGAGGCGAACATGCTATCAGATTTAACTAATAAAAACAAGGGTGTTTGGAAGGGTTCTTTGTGGGATTTGAGGATCATTCAACTTTTGTGATCGCCCTTATTATATACATTCATTTTTCTAAGTGGGCATTTTCAACACTGAGGATTTTAATGTATACACAAAGGGGGTCATTATGAGTACGGGGGAGAGTCCCGCTAAACAGGGCGTGTTTTCCTTGCTTTTTGTGGTGAAAGGGATGCTGTCGCGGAGTTTCAAAACGAAGCTCCACCTGCAAGTGTGTCAAAACACGACATCTGATCATTTACAGCAGATGCTTCCTTCCATCCGACACACTGTAAATGAGTTTATAAAAGACATTACAAGAAGGAAAAACACACACTGTGATGCCTGCGCTGATGCATGGGACAGGCATGCTCAAGACCGTGTATCATCCAAGGGCGGCTTCAGATACTAGGATAGACGGCTTGATTCCAGTGGCTCGAGCTCACAGTAAGGGATTAGGGACGGATGCAGAGTTTGGTGGAAGATTTATTCTCTCATAAACGTAACGGATATCCCATCCGCCGTACACGTGCTGCGGGATATAATCCACTTGTGATATGGCGAGCTGAATATCTGTCATGTTTGTGATGGAGTAACCTGTCCGCCGAACTCTAATCCAGGCCCAATCCTATGGCCCGCACTCGGTGGGAATTCTACATATGAGGGAAGAATATGGACTTGTTACGGCTAGATCTTGTAAGTCGGGTAAAAACAGGTCTCTTTAGGAGTTGTGAAGGGCAGTGTGCATCATAGGAGGATGGGGCTTAATAAGACCCGTTCTCATTGGTAGGGTCAGATCAGACAGATCTCTTGACTTTCCCGTGAACTTCAATGAGAAAAATCAAAGATGGTGCTCGCTATATATGTATTTCTTTAAGATGTTTTGTGCAGTGCCACGTCATGCTTTTCCGCTCGTTCTAGCCTGGGAGAGTGCCTCGTATGGCTACATTTTAAAAGCACCGGTTGCAGGACATGTGACTTCAGATATCGGAGAAGGGTGCATCAGTGAGGTACACTCACAGTTAAATCCCATCTGGAACACACAGCTAACATCTACAACCTCCACATGTATTATTTGGAGTCATTTTGTGGTAGGAAAGTCTTACAGCGCAGTTCTAGACCCAATTTGCATAGCAAATGTTTTATTAGACGGTAGCATCCAGATCGCGGGTGAAGGACACAGAACAGTGTCGCGTTTGTGTTTGGGGTATATGCGTTGTTCGATAAAGGCTGAATTACAGTAACCAGGACATGGTTGGCAGGGGTCAGGTCCAGACATATAGCAGGGATAGTACTGAAAAGTGCATTTATCAGCTAGTTTGATGTTACATATGACGCGTACTGCTAAACACAGAAACCGAAGACAGACAAGTAGCTCCCAGCTCATCTCCCTTACCAGTATTTCAGTATCACAAAATGAACTCTGTAGTCATCTGACCTTTTCTCTAGCAGATTCTCTGTGCAGTCTGACTCCAATCTCACTTTCAAAGAGTATCTGTTCCATGCCCTCTCCACTCTTCATGTGCAGAATTAGCTTCTCTACTCCTGAACTTCAGAACTTCCTTTCCTTCACTTGAGCTGCAGCCGCTCTCCTACTAATAGTCTGGTCTTAGTGTGTAGTTCTAGTCCCTTGTTTCATCTATATATCCACAGTACCAAGTACAGGACGTGGCCATTTGGTGATAGAATTTGCATTTTGCCTTGCCTCTTAGATTTCAGCCTAGGTGATACTGATGTAGTATGTTCAAGATGACAGTAGACATGCCACGCAATCTCTCTCTTAGGGAGGTCGTAGCGTAGAGTCTTCATGTCCGCCTCACTACTGACGGGGGCCTGGGCAGACCTGAGTCAAGGCATGTCCACCAAATGAAGGAATGAATCATCACACCATGTGCATTTGCACTAACAGTTGCCACACAGCAACAATTGGTTGCCCAGGAAGACAAATGTGTCTATGTGTGCATATGAACACACAAATCTGCATGTATGAGTGTGCATGTGCGTAACCGAGCAAGAAAGCTTCTATACCATTTCTCTTTATGTACGCACATACACTACTTTCGGCTGCTCACAACTTTACTGAAGTAAAAGATGGTAGAAGCAGGGGGCGTGAATCAACAAAAACCACACAAGCAAAAGGAATCAATAGGGAAAGGATGAAGAAAGTAAACCAGAGTAAGAGAATGAAGAAAGATTGGATGAGGAAAACAAAAAATAAAGAAGCAAAACAATTAAAAAAGTAAGAAAATGAAATGAAAAACAAGAGGAAGAAAGAGAGAAAGAAAGAAAGAACGGAAGGAATGAAAGAAGAAAGGAAGGAAGAAAAGAAGGTAGGAAGGAAAAAACAGTTCCATGCATGGCAAGCACATTCGCCTCAACTGTCACTGCATGTAAACATCAGCGAGGAGAGTCTGGCACATTCTTGCAATCTCAGCTTCTGTGAGAGAGGGACACACAGTCACAAGTCATCACCTCAAGCATTTGTTAAAGTCCACTCGCTTATCTTGTGTATTGTTTTTTTCTATAATTAACCTACAATCTAGAGCCCGCTGGGTAAACCCATCGATTGCCTTTCGGGTAGGTCTGCGCTATACAAATGCTGCATACATACATACATTCATGCAATGGAGCAAAATATGTGACACTTACTAATTGGGTGTTCCGTAGCCCTTGGCCTTGGTAAACCCCACAGATATGGCGACCACCAGTGCTGGAAGGCCTGAAAGGGAAATAAAAGGAGAGAGAAGGGATTATTTTCATATCCTTTACTTACACTTGTCGCGGCGCATGCTCTCACTCTGCGTGGTCTTACTCTGCAGCGTCTCGCTGCGACTCTCCCTACAGAACTGGTGCCGTCCATTCTCCACAGTGTTATCAATGACGTTGAACGTCAACCTTCTCCGGAGACCTTGGATGCTCAGCTATGCTCAACAATGAAGGATACAACATAGACTAGTATGTCCCACTTCCCATGCTTGTAATACGGAAAGACCCTGGAGGAAACCTAGCCATTCCTTCTACCACTCATGGCATCTGACCACTGTTGAGAGGTGGACAGGACTGCGAGTCAAAGCCAACACCACTGACACCAAAAGTAGCACCAAAGGTGGTAATAATATTTGACTAGAAAAGGTAGTTCAGAAACACATGGATGATGCAATCTCTTTGACTTGAACACTGACATGATCTTTTGCTCAGCCTACAAAGTATTAGTTATTGCAAGGTGGGCTCTGCACTTCATGATGATGAAGACTTGAGATCTGATATCACTGCATCATCCCTACAAAAGTACTGACCGAAACACTTGCTCCAATACTACCTGACTTCCATGCACTGAAACTCCCTACTGAGGGGAGAAACTCCACGCAACGAGCGTTTTAAAAGGTTCACTTGCAAATTGTCAGCAAGGACGTTCACAGAGCAGGTTTGTGGGTCTCTGCTGATATGATATGTTTTATTGGGGCAGGGCAGTTGTTGTTGATGGCTGAATACAGGCATGAGAGCCCTTTCTTCATCCCTCTTACGTGGTGAGTTGAGACAACAGGCTTCTTTCTTTGTACAGAGGAGAGACCAAGATGCTGGGCATGTCTGATGACTCATACAGAACAAAAATAGACTTTTTTTTATAAAGGACCAGGTGACTTGTAAGCATCTAGCCAAAGTCAACTTGTTGAGCTGTATCCTAAAAGGATGAACCAAAGTTTCCTCAGTGAGAGGAGCTAACATGTTGTCTCTTTTGTGTAGGATTTAGTGTTAAAAGGCAAACATTCGATAAAGCATGTGGAGTCTCCGCCCACGTTTGAGGGTGTAATATGAAGCCTTTTCAGAGCATGCAATAACTAATCGACTGTCAAAGGAAAAAAGGATGCGCAGGCATCTGAGTCGACACATCAACACACAAGTCGCTGATATTTGATGGAGGATCACATAGCTGGCATTTGCTTTGATTGCCTTTTGCTTGGGACTCTCTGTGGTGGGGTAATGTCTAAATGCCAATTTGGTTGGGGGGAGTAGGACATGATTGGCAGGGGCAGGTCGGGATATGCAGCAGTGACAGTACTGAGCAGTGAATTTTGATTTTACAAATGACACACATTGCTAAACACAAAAACCGACAACAGACAAGAAGCTCCCAGCCTATTTCCCTTACCAGTATTTCAGTATCACAAAACCTACTCTGTAATCAGATGACTCTTTTTATAGCAAATTCTCTGTGCAGTTTGAATCTAATATTGCTAAAAAAGAGTCTCCATTCCATGCACTCTCCACGCTTTAGGTCTGGTTCCTCTACCCCCTCTGGTATGGATTCACAGTTATTGGGTACCACTGGACGCCTTCTGGGCCACTGGAATTATGCGGCAGTGGGGGCCATATTATGCAGCAGGGCTGAGTAAATTATGAGGCAAGAAAAGGCAAATTATGTGGCGCAATGCAGCTATTATTTAACTTGATAATACTGCCTGGGCTTTGGGTTTCCCCCATTAGCACCAGTTTAACTTCCAAATATAGAAATAAGCAACAGAAAGAATTAGCTTCTCTACTCCTGAACTCCAGCACTTCCTTTCCTTCTCTCGAGCTGCAGCCCCTCTCCTGCTAAAAGGCTGCACTTTGTGTGCAGTGTCTATCATTAGACATATATATTGTCCTGCTATAGTATTGCTTGATCAACGTGCGTTGACCATTTCGTCTGAAGGTTAGATGTCAATATATTGATTTTTTTATATTAACCTAAAAAGATATTGAATTCAGAATACTGCGATATCATCAGTGTGAATAAAGGGAGATCTGGATAGATTTACAATTCTTAACTCCACATGTATGTACCTTGGAGTCTTGTTTTTTTATTTTTTTGTCGATCAATATAGAAAATTCGATAATATACTACAACATGCTTGTTATCTTTCAGGAAATAATATTCCAAGACTCTTTTTGAAGATCTGAGACACTGTGTTGCTTTGTTTTAATGGATCACACATCCAATTCTTCTAGGAAGAATAGGTTTCCTGTATTCCAGTACATTTCTGTTACAAAGCTTCTCTGTTGGACTTTACAGAGACAAACGACTACAGGCTTTTACCTTGTCTCTTCTTCTCCGAGATAGCTCCTGGTATTGAAAGTGACAGGTTCCCGGCTTCAGCCGCGAGCAGGTGTGATCGGTGCAGAAGACGCACAAATCTCATAATTGCTTAAGAGGATTTGTCCCCTGGCCGCCACCTTCAAGCCTCAGTGGCTAAAAGTCAGAATGTCGCTACCACCTATAAAATGGCAGAGGACCACCTTGTCCATAAGGTCAGACATTTTATTTACTACCCAATACTGTTATGGATGAGATCTCCTGTTAGGTCTTCACAAGAAACCCTATTGTAACAGAAAATATCTTCAAACAAATCAAATGATCTATTTCAAGCTTAAAGGTTATGCACTGTGACAGTCTGGGAGGCTTTTCGTACATCGCACTGCATAAAAATGACCAGACGCAATTATGGAAATATCAATTTTGGGTGTAAGCACCTGTCTTGGGAGGATTCATATACATTCTATCCTGCTAATGGACACTTTAAAAGTAAATCTATATGGAAAAGATTGCCTTGCATTACAGAAAAACATGAAATTCAAGAGCAGTAAAGGACAATGCCTCTAGAGCAGTCCAGGATGCCATGTCCCCCACACAGACTGCTCAGGCAACTCCCTGCAAGGTCTCCAGGTTTACACTTTCAATTTCTCTATAACTCAAACAGGCTACATGAAGCCATAGAGAGCTGTATTCTCAATATAATGGAGATTGTAGAATACCCAGGGCCACTGGAAATATGAGATTGTGAGGTCACTGAGTTTTTGCCATAATTATTGATTTTCCCCATAATCCATCATCTGCTGCATAAATGGCAGATTTTAACACAGCAAATTGCTTCTACCTCAAAAGGTTCAAACGTTGCAAGTGCAGCAACAAATGTTGCCACGCAGTGGAAGCCCCTTTGAAAAAAGTTGTATGGTCATCTTTCTGTTGCTTATTTCTATATTTGGGAGTAAAACTGGTGCTAATGGGGGGCACCTAAAGCCCAGGCAGTGCTATCAAGTGAAAAAATAGCTGCATTGCGCCACATAATTTGCCTTTTCTTCCCTCATAATTTACTCAACCCTGCTGCATAATATGGCCCTCCCCCTGCCACATAATTCCAGGGGCCCTGAGCATATCTCAGCAGAAGCCTTCCAGTGGTACCCAATAACTGTGAATCCATACCAGAGGGAGTAGAGGAACCAGACCTAAAGCGCATGGGAGCTATGAATTAACATGTGGGATTGGCCACATATGCATTTGGAGTTGGAAAAGTGTTGTTTGTAATCAAAGGGAATTACTAAATGCCCATAATTCAGATACAGAAACATATAAGGGACAGAAGCTTGGGTAAAACTGCCCACAAATGGCATTGAAGTCACCATAGCCTTTCTATTCACTTGCTCACGGCAAAGACCTGGAAACCCCTGCCTCTCCACCTCAGGCAATCACTGCCACTGCCTCAATTCAGGAAGGACCTTAAAACCTGGTGCTTGGACAGAACCACGGTGCCTTCGTAGGATCAGCAGTCCCCCGCCCGCACCTTGAGACCCTTACGGGTGAGTAGTCACGCTCTACAAGACCGTCGATTGATTGATGTGACCACCTAAAAGGACATATTGTGGAAGGTCCATTTAGGAAGGTCTGAGGCCGTCATTAGTATCCTAGTAAATGGGCCAGATTTTACCAACCAACGGATTTAGCAATAGGAAAATCTGGCCCATTACAAGGTGGAAGATGAGGTTCCGCTAAGAAATTAGGAATGACTGGCAAAACCCAGTTAATATATGGCCAAGTCCTATAATTTCTCTATTTACGATGGACTTTCACATAGTAATTTCGGCTGTTTCCAGCAGCCGTGACCTCCGGCTGAATCTAAAGAAATCGGTGGAGTTTCAGCGGATCTCATAATTCCAATGGGGCCAGTAACTGCTGTACCATTTCCACCGAAATTATGAGGCCATGTGTAGGTGCTGAACTTACTGTCCGCCAAGAGTGGTCTGAGCATATCTGTAACACAGGGGCCTTAATATCAGGAAAGATAAATGTGTCAAATGTAATGACAGTAGGACTAAGGCCCATACATTCACAAGTGCATTCACTAGCTGGGTGCTCTGTCCACGGGGTCACAGTTTCTATTACAGCACTATGTTCCATTTGAGCCCCTATGACGTTGTGTGTATTCCCCATGCCACAAACACTGGTCCGCCTCAATTGTAGGAACAAGCACAAGATGTGATACTCATTCAATGAAAAATGCCTCAAGTGTAATTTGGAAATTTAAATTCGGGGAATTTGAGGGAAACAGCATTTGCCCTCTTGTGCAATTTGTCACCTTCATCAGTCTTTATTTTATATATTAGTGTCATCTTGGTTCAGAGGGGCAGCAACACATATCTCTCTTAATGGTGTAATCAACTACCTACTACACAAGACTTTCAACCCCTTTTCCCGCAATACAACCTCTGCGAGACTCAACAACAATCACTGACAGTTTATTTCCAGCAATACAGCCGGATTCTCTTCTTTTTACTCCTAAAACATGTTCCGAACACCTTTTTTTATTTATTACTTAGTGCCTACCAATCTTGTTTGCCATAGTTTTTCAACAACACCAAAGTTTTGCAGACTCACCCCATCCTAGGCACAGAAACCGCTTGCGGATGATACGGTTCCGAAGCCTCCCCGTCACAGCCATGTAGGACTGCCACGCTTCCGTCAGCACCCAACAGAACGAGGAAAGGAAGAAGAAATGCAGGAACGCAGCCACTAGCGTACATATCACCTGCAAGAAGTCAATGGGTAAATCAGGTGACGGGTGATGACACAGTGCACTTACCTTTTCCACATACAGATGAAACAGCATGACAAGCTAGAATTCTCTAACTGAACCTGGATACTGGATTTAGGTATGTTTTTACATAACTAATGAAATCACTGTGTCACCAATTGTCACAACGTAGAAGGGAATCCGGGTGACCACAATGTGCCCATTTTTATCCCTAACCTTAAATATACTATCTTCTTAGGTGTTTCATCCTACACTTACTCAACAACATGAAGGTTGAGTAAATTCTAAATCCCTAAATCATATCTACTTAGTTACTTCACGCTCAGTACTGTCTGTGATTTCCCCATCCTTTCAGAAAGACTGTTCTGCCAGTGGCCTCTTGGGAAGCCACCCACCCTAAGTAACCCTCATCTATAACCTACTCACTAAGTTCTAAAACATTATCTGCTACATTAAGGGAGCCTCAACTCTCTAGCATTCCTTGTGCATTGTCTTATGGAGCAAAAATAAATACTGCAGGGGTGATTTGGGGGCTTTTTGCTTTCCTTTATGGCTTTTTCTGTTAGGGTGTATGTCCATAGTGTCTTGAGACCGCTCAGAGATCTCACTGGTCAGGACGGGGCTAGGAGTTTCACCGTCTTGGCCATCACCCTCTTGCCGCCCACTCTTCATATATGTAGATTATGTTTAATGTATTTGAGGAGCCAATAAGGCGCCCTCTATTGGTGGGTAGCTTCCTAATATTGTATTGACCTACCAATCACCTTTCTGCAAATCAGCTTTAACATCCAAGTGCCAGGAAATGCGCCTGTGCGCCTACATGCATTTCTGCTCTGCCTTCGCTCCGGCATCCTCCAAAGCAAGATTCATAGGATGCTGCGTATATGTGATAAAAGAAAACTCTGCTAGGACAAAGGTCTACACTGAAGATAGCTGAGACTGGCTTCATTTCAGCTTTTACTGCTTGCTTCTCTATTCACAGCCCCAAAGACTCTTTACCTTCTGTACAGGCTTTCCTCAGAGCTCGTAGCCGAACAAAATGGCTAACTTCTCTTCGTAACATATATCAGCATTATTAATGGCGGAGCACCGAATTATAGTCTGGCAGGAGCCAGAAGGTAGAAGAGAGAGGAGGAAATGAGAAAGGAGATGGAGGGCGAAGAGAGAATCACAGAGAGGAGACATGTGTGCTTAAGTATAACATTAGACATCAATAAATTTCTCACCTTATTCCTCGTCTGGGTCTGCCCAATCAGAATTAATGCGTTGGAGGAGATAATGGACAGGCAGAAGTTGATTAAAATGACTGAGCGTTCTGAGCGGATGTACCTATAAGCGGAGAGAGGCAGAGAGAGAAAAATAATCAAAATGAGGCTCTTGGGTATTAAATGGGTTTTTAGATGGGCGCAGTGATATTCTGTGATGAAGCTACAGGCAGGTGAGAAGTGATTGAGTCTGGGAATATGAATATTAATGAGACTGCAGCCTCTGCAGCCAGGACAGGAGGGCTACAGCAAAATCCCATAGAGCATTGAGCCACTGTCACCAAGCTAGGCTGCCGGGGTATGGAAAACAAGCCACCAATAGGCTGGTTCATACCACCATATGGTAAGCAGCTTGTACAACAGACATGATAAGGCAATCGGTTCTTACCCTTCCTCTATGGGCTCACAGTTAAAGCAAGCAGTTGAGGTCTCGTTTAGCGGAGAATCGGGGCAAAGGATGGTTTGATGCGTCGTGTCAGATTTTGGCTGTTTCATTGTGGAATATTTGAAGCTTTCTATATGGCTCTAATGTTCGTCTACTCATACATATACCATGTATTTAATAAATACTGTCATGGCTGCCTCCAAAGTTCTTCAAATTACAAGAGAATGAAAAAATATCTAGGCTTTTCTACAAACAGAGGAAACACTCTGTACCTTAAAGACCTCTTAACTGCAGTTTTTAATGCGACTTCTCTCAAAATGAGTACAAAGGTTTAATTTCCTTAGCTTCATTATTTACCATGGCTTGTCGAGTCTAACTAAACCTTCCATCACTGTGTGTCAGCTTTTTTTTAAAGCATATGTCCCCTTCAGGGATGTAGCTTGGTCAGTGAGATTCGGACTATGTGAATCGCAAATTTCCCAACTAAAAACAGTATACAGAAGGGTGAAGGGAAGAGATGACCACGGCTTGAGATACAATGATCCCACAAGGAAAAGGTTTAGTATTGATATGAATTAGATGGGCCTCTGTCCAAGCTCTGGATAAAAATAATTAACAAGTTTAAACTTTTTAGTCAAATAAGGACAAAGAGAAAAAACAACAAAGGCAAAGACCAGACTCAGAGCGCCCAAACCCAACTCTCAGGCCAAGAATACCTTTATTTGGGGGGTGTAACACACCAAACAACCACCCTGAAGCTATGCCCCTGGTACCCACCTCCCTCCTCCCTTGTCAGTTTCTCTGTAAAAGAATTTCCTCCAACTCTGCTCTATTGAGTCTGCTTTACTCAAGGCATCCAGCAAGTCGGTCCCCCCTTGTGTTACATTCGACCCCTCCCAATGTCCCCACGCCTCTTTTTGGATGCCGGTGTGCTCTCGCTTGTCCTTTGTTCATTCCACATGCACCCTCCATGCCTGCCTGGCCCACATCTGTAACTTTCCGTGCTGCTTTCTGCTACCCCACAAAAAGAGAACATAGGTCATCGTTGTGGGATCTCCAACATCAAGCATGTTCTTGAGCGCATTCCCAAAGGAGGACCCACGTGACTGCTGCATCCTATCAATGCAAACCAATGGGAGAGCGCGTCAACGTGAACTTTTACAGAATTTTGTTCAAAGGAAGAAAAGTATGGTTTGTAGCCGGAAATGTCTTCTCAAAATTAATGTCAGTATGACCAAAGTCCCTTAATGAATGAAACAACAGCACATATGTGACGCATTAAGATAACACCAAAAAGGGTCTACGTGAACGGAATAATGAAATTCTAAAACATGTCCTGTTAAGCAGCAGAAACTGGTAATAGTCAACTATCACCATTATCCTTACGTCTACGAACCAATAACGAGTGTGCCTCAGGACAGCACATCTAATGGTGGTTATAGTTTAACCTACATACCGAGGTGCTAATGGGAGCGCCTCATTGCCGAAGGCTAAAAAGACGGGTGAGTCAATAGTGAATATCGCTTCCCAAGGTTAATGCCACCAGCTAATGTACATTAGCCTGCAATGGGAGCATCGCACTCCAGTTAAGTATGCTCTCCACAGTGAGAGAATTGGAATAGCTGGAAATAAATGTTCCAGCCTTACGTAAGGATCTATCACAGGTGGCACTAAATATCAACCACCAGAAGCTCCTTTGGGGCGATCACATCACCGCCTACTGAGGGATCTACTATTCCCCTACAGAAGTGCGGGCGTGCCCATGCTCAGCTACAACCTACATTTGTGAATGATGCGAGTGGGCGGAGACTGAGCAAACAGCACTTTTAATTCAGATCCACAGTTGGCATCGAAGCACTTTCTACCTTTTACGTGTTAAATGCGATAGCCAATAGATGTATATAAGTTAACATTAAAGTTAGAGGAGTTTTAGGTGAACCCAATAAAAATTCAATTTTAAGCAGTTTAAAACGATAAGGTTTCCTTATGCAGCTTCATGGTCAGTTTCACATGCTTTTGCTGGAACCCCCTTTTCCTTTCTTGCACAGTGCCCTCTTCCCAGAATGCACCTCGGCATGGACATTAACATTACTATTTCACTGCATTGTAAAAGAAATTGCTCATTGCCTCCATTCAGTTATTCTTGTGGTGTTATCATAGTGGGAGTTAAAAGTGTGTGCGTGTTTACTATTCTAAAGATTACTTGAGTCTGATGCACAATTTTAATCCCATGCTCTTTTTCTATAAAGTGCAGACCTTAACACCTTCGCTGCGGCGGCTATTCCGCCGCAGCTCTAAGGGGGCAGGGGCCGCGCGGCGCGCACATGCTGGTGACGGAACCGCATGACGGAGCGGTTCCGTCATGGCCCCGCCCGCTCAATGGAACGCCCAGCGCAGGCACGGAATCCGCGCCGCGCAGGCGCGGCGAGCGGGCCATGACGGAACCGCTCCGTCATCAGCACAGCGCCACCGCGGCTGATGACGGAGCGGTTCCGTCATCAGCACGGAAAGAGTTAAAATAGGGTAACCTTGAATTACAAAGAAATAAGGTTCAAGTCGAAGACAAACAAGGGTAACTCATGGGGTGCAAAGCGGGATGGACTGCAGCACATGTTCTCTGTGCTTGGACTGAATGCGAGCCATTCCATCATGTCCGTGTTGCACTACAGTTGAGGTGTCCATGTGGAGCAATGAAGCAGGTCTTCACCTACAGGTGTAAGTGGGTAAATACTGGATGGAAATTGAAGGGTTAATAGCTTTTGCTAAGTCGATCAAAATACAACTCATAAGATATGCAATTGCAAAAGGAGATCAGGAGAAAGGTTGATGAAAAAAAACAGCATGGATCACACCAGAGAAAAGACCCCAGACAAAGAGGACGAGATGAATGGATGGAGAATGAAAACTGATGATGTGAAATGTAAAACAGAAGATCACCCCCTAAAAGGAAGACTACTGTGACGCCACAATGACCGCGTGTGTAAAAGACCGTTGGACACCTGGTGAAGAGAAGATTGGCCATTTATCGAAGAGACATAAAAGATTCAATGTATGGATCAAACACAGGGTTGGTTTTCATTTTTTATAGCACGAACGAGACTCTTTAGACTATGTACTTTATGTCTGACAAGAGATCAAAAATAGTTTTCATGTGTTTGATTTAGAAGAGCGAGGCATGTGTTGGTATTTGAAGACCAAAAGATGGAAGTCAACCTTTTGTTAAGGACCCCATGAGCAAAGCCAGGCAAGGACAGACTTTTAGTAGGTGTTTTGGGCGAAATTTAAATTACAATGGGATCATTTGCATAATTTCGGGAATTTCACATTATTTTTACTTACACGAAACCTTCGAAATCACGCCAATATGCCACTTCATGTAATTAAGCGCCATTTGCTCTAAATATTTACCACGAATGGTGCCATTTGTGGTAAAAAAGTGTGGTAAAAAATGACTGGGAATGAACGATAATAGAACAAGAGCGGTGGTTGGTCACAGTGCTGTTTAACCCCTCCCATGCTGGTGACGAACCCCAGCTGTCACGCCCCGCGGTGGGCGTGTGCTGATGACGGCTGGGGTTTGTCACGGCCCCGCCCTGTTCTTTTGTTTACCGAACAACGGTAAAATCGCGGCCGCAGCAAAGGGGTTAAATGCATCATCGCTTCACAAATGGACACAAGGACGCATTAGGCACTAAAATCTAGCACACAATGACGAATTTGCATTTCTCATAATTATGTGTAATTTGCAATAACTTTGTGTAGTCGTGAAAATGCAAATTAACCAAATTTGGCAGACCCCTACTCTTTCAGGCCTGTGTTTACTCTGCTCGAATATTACAGGTTGGCGGGCGAAGAAGCCGCCCACCTCCTTCCTTGGTTGAGTAACACACTTTGTACGCCTAGACAGCCGTGCAATTAACCACTGGTTCAGGTGAACGCTAAAACCTGGCTTCTAATGGGGCACTGGGGAGCATGCAACTTGTCGCTGTTTGGTATCTCATCTGACAAGCTTTCTTCCAGAGTCAAGACATTTCACTCTAGTAAGCTGCAGAGCTGTCAGCACTGTTTTCAAGTAGAATTCTGTCGCTGAGCTATTCTTCTTGGCAGATCATTTCTCCTCCAAGTGAAGCTGTGGCTAGACGTGAGCAAAAAGTATTTATTAAATGTGTTACGTTGGCGGATATGGGGAGGGCATCCTTGGAGGAGCCGATAACAGCGGGTATATGAGATTCACATACATAGTTACAGAATATAACTGAGGATGTACATATATGTCAAGAGGACAAGGTATAGATTATGGTAAACAATGGAGGGGTACTATTAGTTGACATAAGTAACCTACAAGCTACAGGTTCATGTTACGGAAGGACTAAATGAGCCTTTTCTGGAGTCCATAATACATGTACCATTGTAGTGAGAACATATTACCTTCAGTTCATGATACTATGGTCCGGATGTACGAAGCCATTTAGCATTTAACGAGCCGAATTGCTATTTCGGTCCATTAAGAAATGCTAAATGGCCTTTTCAGATGTACAAAGGACCAAAACTGGTCGCAATTTACGATTTCCACAGTGTAGAAATTGTGAATTGCTTTTTAGGATTCACAAATAGGGATTACCTATTTGCGATTCCTAAAGCACATGTACAAAGCATTTCCAAAATACGAATTGGGCATTAAGGAAATGCAATTACCATTGACTTCAAGTTGATGGTAACCATGAACAAAATTAAAAAAATACATTAAAAATGCATTTTTGTATTGTGACATGAAGCGTACATATGCCCCAAGGGCATATGCGCACTAGGAAATTTGGGGGGTCTCCAGGCAGGCCTTAAGTCCAAAGCCACCTTTGGGTTTGATTTTTCTAAATTGAGGTTTCCTATTAGGAAATGCAAACCATTTCCTTTGTCGCTTATAGGCGGGAATGCAATGGTATTTCCTATTTGCGATTCCCAAATAGTGATTCCTAACCTGTTGCAATCGCTGTTAGGGATTCGCAAATTTAGTACATATCCCTTTACACTTCTTAAATAGCAATTCCATCAGAGTTACTATTTATGAAATGCGAACGGGAACCTTAATACAGCTGGCCCTAAGTGATTATGCAGATTTTGGTATATGCTATATAAATAAATACTTTTAATTAATACTACCAAGAGGCACTGTGCGCATGTCAATGAATCCTTCGGGATGTGAGTGGGAATTCTTCATCGAGAAGCAGAAACCAAGGATATACTAATAAACAGGCGCAGTCTGTCTCAGGTGCATTTTCTCATGCCATGGAGGTAAAGAGGCCGGTATCAATTCAGCACTGCCGGTTACAGAATCCAATTAGTCTCCCCTGACTTCTTCACTTAGTCTTATGAATCGCCAACCTGCTTACACTCAATCACTCCGCGAGACTCACCCGTCCTTGCAAAACGCTTTGTGTCAAGATTATGAGAATAACTGAGGCAATCCGTTAATTTGAATGCCTTTTTATTGCAGGTGGTAAAAGTATGGTTCAGCCACCCGTCCTGTTCCTATTCGTTTTCTCCAACTGCAACCTCGTGCTTGCTAGATGCGCTTCTAAGGTATACTGTGTTCTTGCCTACGCGTGGCGGCAGCAGCAGAAGCCGATCCTGCATCAGGGCAAGCTAGACTAGCACAATGGGCTGCTCTGCGAGGAACTGAACAGCGGGCAGGCGCATTAACTCATGCCATCATTGGCTCTTTGTTCCTCTGAAAAAGGGCATTTCGCTGGGCTACAAACCACTATGAAACCATCAGCGATTGCCTTAGAAGTTGTAACTATGCAGCATATACAAGGAGGCCACGCGTAAAACTTCATAGGCTGTTACGATGCCGAACAACTGGCTCTGGGTTGAAATTACAAATAAATAGGGTGTACTTAGCATATGAAAAAGAAGTCATGATTGCTTATAACTGAAACAGACATGCTTTCTCTAAAACTAAACCATTTGAAACATTCATTTTCCTTTGTGTAATGTAGGTGCACTGCTTCTATGATGAAGACCAAACTTATCTTACTCTATCTGTCCAGTGGTTCCCTTTGTGTTCACGTCCTGGCGTATAAGAGGCCCAGCGTTCACAGAATCCGTTTAACTCACTCCCAGACCCGCACTCACTCTCTTACTGCACAAGGAATCTCAGGGTGTAATTTAACTCCAGCACGAGACATAGACCTTCATCAGTTCCATTATGACTCCCACCAGATTCCATCTCCGGAACTTCCAGGTCACGTGCCACTCGTTCGCCACTGTGCTACAAAATCCATGCTCAAAACACGCTACCGGTTAGACAGAGCACACAGAAAAACTCTCAGCCTTGTAATTAAGGCATTACAATGTAGGTCACTGCATATCTCCCAGCAGTTCCAAACACAAATGGTGAGCTTCCTGCCTCAGCCGCCTTTCTGTTCTCAGGTCACTCTGCCCCACCCCCGCATTCAATTGGGTGCCTAGTCCATCCCACTGATCCTGCTACTCATCTCAGGTGTTTCACCCTTGATCTCGTCTACCTACATGTTGCCTTATGTATATAAATTGGGGTATAGTTAAGCAGTAGTGAAGGTGGTGCTTTCCATTCATGGTGTTGGTGTCTGCACAAGAAAGAGCCTCCAGCATAGGGGCTCAATTAGGCTCAACCCTTGCAAAATGGCATAATGTAAGGAGAACAGACATCTGCAGACCAGCTGAGGTAAGGATAACGAGGATGGCCAAGTGAAGGATTCCTCAGAGGACATCTAAAAGGTCTTAATGCATCTTAAAGGTAAGTGAGAAATGGCATTATCTAGAATGAAGAGTGAGACACAATGAGCGAAACTCTACCGGGCGTCATTTGATAGACATTTGACCCCCCACCCCCCTTGATGGACTGGAGCCTGCTAACCCACCCTTCCCTTAGCGCCTTGAGGCACTTACCGGTGAGTAGTGGTGCTTAAAAAATGCTTGATTGATTGATTTAGTGCAAAATGTGTACGTCTCCCACAGTGGAACATCAACCTCAGTAACACTGGGCAGCATGAGTGAGTTTCTTGCAGTAGAAAGTCCGTACCCCATAGAACCCGTCAATGACCCCCTGGAAAACACAGCAAGTTAACTCACTGATGCCAAATTCTGGAGGCCCAAGAACCATAACACAGTCCTACTAGGAGGAACCATACATGAAAAGCAAAATTATGCCACTTTGTCTAAAGCCTCAAATCAGAATCAATCGAGGGATGTCTCAGTCACAGCCAATGTCATTGGCCCTGTACACCATACTGGAGTCTCACTGAAAAGAGCTATACGTGTGAGGAAGAAGGCATCCCTTTATCTAAAGCTTCAATCTACAGACCTGGTACACTACAGGTTCCATCTAAGCCAACTTCAATGAGTCCAAAAACCATTACTTAACCCGGTACTGGGAACTTTACATGTTAGACAAAATGGCGTCACTTTGTCCAAAACCTTGCATCAGAGTCCTCACATTTGGGAATCTATTTTGGATTGTTATCATATCGACCAAACCTTAAAAGAAGCTCTCTAAAATTGCATCATTTGTCTTACGTCTCCAAAAAAGGCATTTGATGGTGTCACCTGCAACAAAGAAGTGCTGATCATACATGTTGAATAAGCAAAGATTCCTACCTCCACACAGAGATGTAAATGATGATGAGTAGCAGGAGGGTGAGTGATGAGACGCCACAGCCCACGATGAGAGTGACCGACGGAACGAGGACCTTTTCCATATTCTGCAAGTGGAAAGAAACCAAGAGAAAGGAGTTACGTAGGATACCTGCAGCAAGGCACCTTTGACGTGCGGTCCGTGGACCAGGCTCAGCTCGCGCACTGTGGTGGTAGGAGGAGGGGACGGGCCGGCTCATGGATGACCCAATATGTTTCACATCACCATCACTTCCACCAAGGGATAATGAGGAAATAACAGCAGGCGGCACAGCGAGAGAGATGAGCCGTACATTTTCCAATCAGTGTTCATGTAGCCAGGCACAATCCGTTAGAGGACAGGAGGGTTTATCCTGGCGCGAACTGCAACAGCGATACCCACAAGGCAGAACAGCAGCACACCCTACCAATAAAACCATGGAGCGCATCACGTTCAAGCATCGTGTGATGTACCTGCTTAACCTAGGTTATTCGCTAAATACCGCACAGCAGAAAATGTAGATGTTTTGCCTTTTTTTGAGATACTACAGGCTTGGAAACATGTGGACCCCAGAGTGCTCTGCACTGTTTGAACAGTAGACTAGTTTCAGTGCTGTTGACCTTTTAGCTCAAAATATTAAACAAGCACTGGCAAAGTCAAAAGGTCTGGCCTTTGCAAGCTGGTACAACAGTTCTTTATATTTATTTATTGCTAGCACAAGCCACAAAAAGAAAAAAATATATATGTTGCAACGTACACATTTGCCACCGTAGGCTTGCAGTAAAAAAATAGAAATCTAAAAAACATTACCACTTTACTAGTATGTTGAACAGCAAACCTTTCAGTGGCACCACACATTTTTTTAATTATTATTATTATTTGTGAAAGAGGAAAGAATAAATAAGGATCTAACCAAGAGCTCAAATTGCAGGCACCCACAATCTTACAATGTCACTTATACATTTTATAACAGCAACTTTAAAAAGGAGGTGTAAAACAAATCTCCCACTAATTGTGGACCCAAATTGCAGGCACAATAAATAGTGTTTATTTAAGTCACGACACAAATAAAATAACAACCATTGTCTCGCCTTTGATACCTATTGGAACTGCCAATGCCTTTTCTCATGCTGTACATGCCGATGCTGTGCAGCATGAACAAAAAGGGAGACTAAACAAGCACCTTGACTCGACTGCCAGCGACTCCATCATTTTGTAGGCACATGCGAAAAAAATCACGGTGTATGCATGTGACACGGGTGCCATTTTGTTTTAGGTACCGATCTGTTATGGATCGATAAAAAAATAAAAATATATTCAAATTGCATGAAAGTGCTTTTATTTAAAAAGTGGAAGAGCTGGCAGCAATTTGCTTCCTGGTTCTCCAAAAAGTTTATTAAAAAGTAAAATAATTTTTTTAAAACAGGCTTGCGGGTGAGGGTAATTGATGGGTGGGTGGGGTAGCAGGTAGAGAGGAGAAAGCACACAAGGAAGGAACTAACAGGGAGGGTAGGGGGAGACACACACAAGTAAGAGAAGAACACGGGCAAAGAGAGATGTACAGGGGCAAAGCAACAGTGAAGCAAGCACGCGAGTGACAGAGAGCACAGAGAGAGGCACAAAGATATGAGAGAGCAACATGGAGCATGGGGGAGAGCAGTGTACAAAGGAGACAGTTGGAGAAAACTTGCACTCTCATGGAATGCTTAAGCAAAAAGAAAAAAGTAATTCTCTAAAAGTGAGCAGTGAAAGGACACAAGTATAGTGGAAGGGCACAAGTATGGTTGTTATGCTCCGAGGGGAGGCACAAACACGAAATGGACAAGGCGAACAATTAAATAAGAAACAAGCTATTGGTTTATATGTAAAGCTACCCTAGGTGAGTTAGAATGAGCGTGTGTTAGCTTGCGTGTGGGTGTGTTAATGTGAGTGGGTGTCACTTACAGTCATCACCTGCTCAGTAATATGCTCGACATCTATGCTGCTTTGTGGGTCTAGGGGCAAATATGCTCATAACTGGACAATCTTAGTGGATTTTACCTATGTAATAATATGTTTAATTGTACTATTATCAATGTTTTCCTGAAGTTTTGTTATGATACAGCTTTTCCAATCCTTTTATTTAGACTTTCAGTTTTATCATTTTTTTACATAATACTATGGAGAAAAAGTGCAAAAAGTGAATGGTCATCAGTGAGTTGCTTCTCCCGCTTCACTAACCAGGGTATCTACTTTATAAGCTATCTGTCAACTTCTGTGGTTTGACAAATGGCCACCCACTCCGGTGGTATCCTAGATGTGAACTCATTCGTTGTGCATTTCACAGGCCACAGTGCCTCACACTATGCCCGTCCTCTTGGTGAGAAGACGATGATTAACAGTAGGAAGGTAATTCCCACAGAAATATAGGTAAATTCATGGAGCTACATTGGAGGATGGAGCACGACATGAGGAGGGGTGTATATGTAGTGTATGTACCTTGACTATATATACATCATCGGGGTTCATATATGTGGAGTTAAGTACCGTAATCCAGGGCCGGACTGGCCATAGCGGGCACCGGGCAATCCCCCGGTGCGCCGGTTTTGGGCCCCTGGGGGCCGTCTTTGTTACAGGGTCGTTTTTGCAGCATAGCTGCAAAATCGGCCCTGTACCAAAATCGGCCGAAAACCGCCCCCGGTAAAAAGCTTGGCGGCATCTCCAACCCCGGGGTTGGGGCGGCCGAGCACTTTGTCAGGGACGGTTGTGGTTCCCAATCCGGCCCTGCCGTAATGATATACTCAGCTATAGGCACTTACCTTCACGATATTTTGCTTCTCGATAGTTATACCCGGTTATTTTGCCCCAGTGATATTTACTACTTGATATTCAGGTGGAACACCATGGTGACGGGTTTTGGCGACCCAACAGCATCTCCTGTGTTATCAGTGGTCTAACGAAACTTGAGGGGGGCTCCATGCACGGTACGTGGGGGGCCCCCTCCAGACTTAATTAGGAGCTCCCCGGCCGGTGTTGTGCTGAGGGGGGCCCCCTGGAGCTTGGGGGCCACCCCGCACCGCAGGGGTCGCAGGGGCCTGTGTTACACCACTGTGTGACATCAGATTCCCTCTTTGACGGATCTCGGCAAAACAGCTCTTAGTATCTTCACAATAGGTCCCACATCCTTACCAAAGAAGTGTCTGGCACCAAAGGGCTTCGAGGAGGTTCTACGTTCACCACTTACGCACGATAGATGTGCTTAAACTTGCACTGCTTTGAGTGCCCTTCTGATACTGAGAAGACTGTATCAGACTCGAATAACATGGAAGTAAGTTGTTACAGAAGGGCAGAATGCACACAAGGATTGGTCTGATTCTAGGAAGGATCCAAGACGTAGCAATACATCCTTAGGGCGTAGTTGTACATACATCAGATCGTTTAAAGCACTGTGCACAAAGCAGCACCATCATCTCTCCCTGCTCTGCTGAGCTAAATCAGGTGCACAAACTCCCAGACATTCTTGGCTGATGAAAAATCATTAGGTTGACCAATATGGCTTACATTGGGTAGTAGCTACTATGGGAGTTTCCAAAGCAGATCTGACCAGGGTGGTACAAGGGCGCTTCACATTTGTTTACAAAGAAGACCTGTGGCAGTACTAAGCAAAGTGATCACTGCCGCAGTCTGTGCCGCACCACTCCTTTAAGTGGGAGTGCCAGGGGCAGACCAGAACAGTGCACCCTACTGAAGAGAATGAACTGCTCAGTATCCAGATGCAAGTTCACGTCTGCACTGTGAACACCGCATTATTGAAATGCAGACTAATTCTTTAAAGTGCTGGTTCAAGTTTCAATGCAAGTGGTGGTCCAGCTTCCATTTTAATGTGGTGGTAAAAAAAAAACCTTCATAAACTTCATGCAGATGCAATGAGTGACTTTGTGGGGATACCTCGTAGGTTTCTCTGACCAATCAGAACCCTGCCTGGGGCACTCTCAAGGGGCAGACTGTGAGCTACCTTTATGTGGCGCACAGTCAGTGTGCCTCTTGACAGGCTCTTTGCCTCTGGGCCCACCCCGGGCAAATGATGGCACCCAATCCATCCCCTCTCCCGCCTCCAGGATTGTGTCAACGCACACTTAACACTAACGTGGTCCATATCACAGACCAGGCTGGGGCCCCCTCAATAATAATAAAAAGCGAGGGGTGCAAGAAGATGGTGCAAATGCCTGTTGCACCGCTGGGGCACTTTCTGTAATACAACCACCACAGCATTGAGTCACTATGGTTAAGCATTAAAATGGCGTGCTTTTGTGGCGCCTAAACCCAGCCTCCAAAGATGTAGGAACTATAGTGCCCTGACAATTGCACACCTCTATGTTGGTGATAACACCTATATTTCTTCACTGATACTGCTCCCTGCTGAACAGCTATGAAGTTAAGAGCACAATTTAAATTAAGGGGCACCAATCAGTTGTGCTAACATGATACATGCTGCACAAACGCCATTTCTCCCGATTCAGGTGGGAGATTACCGATTTCAAGGCTGGTCTCCCACCTCCCGATTCCGGCATGCAAAAACCCGATTCTTCGACGGGCTGCTGCCGACATGGACTGATCTTGTGTGACTCGGGAGTATGCACTGCCAGTAACTTGCACCCGGAGGCCAGTGCGCCACATTTTTGTCACACGCTCTCTGCTTGCTATAGCGCTTTCTCTGTCCTCCAGACAGGCAAAAAATATATATGTTTGTTTTTATGATACCCGACCTTGCAGCAGCACAGTTGCAACTCCCATAGATAACAATAGACGCGATTAAGGTTTTGCCCTCAATTGAAGTCAATGGGGCGGATACATTCTCCAAATTATTATTTTTTTTATCTCCCCATTTCTCTTCTAAAATGGCATGTATGATGTTGTTAAAAACTCAGTCTGGCCTGAAATAACTTTTAGAAGCCACCCTGTGCCCAGATGATAACAGCCACAACCCCTTGAAGCCACGCCGAATGACAACGAAGCACTGGGAGGTAACATGGCCGCTCCTGAATAATTCATCTTTATTTATCCTTGTTTTGAAGGATGTCTGCATCAAAGACGATGCGGGTATCTATCTTTTCCCACTTTGGCTCTGAATTAACGCAACAGTGGACCGGCTAAAGGAATGGGAGGATCTGTCAGTGCAGTGAAGTAGAAGGCCGCCCCAGCTTTTCCAAAGGGCTGGAGGGCTGGAGTCAGTGACATGAAATGCAATTAGTTCTTTTCGCTTCACTTAAATGCATAAATTGGTTTTCTTGGCGTATGGAATGTGTGCATGCATGGTAACGGGGTGCATAATTCCATATGATTAGCCAAAATACATTCCATTTATCACACTGAAACAAGCAAGGGTGCCAGGAAAATAAGGAGCGTTGGCAAAATTACAAATAGGGCTGACGTGCCACCCTTGATGCCCCCACTCTACAGCAGGAGCTAGAAATCTGAGTGGCAGCGAAAAAATGTCCATTCTATACATGAAATGGCCATCACTTGTGAACTTGCAGAGTAAGGGCAGAGAAAGGGCAGTTTGCCAGGCCTCACCCGTTAAGAAGCATGAAATGACTAAAGGGAGAGAAAACGCACAGCATGCTGTGTGACGGTGGCCTATTGTGAACATACAAATAGTGAGTGAAAAGTGAGCACAGCTCATGTTTCCATTGGTGCTCTGTGCAAGGATTTCCGAGATGTGAAGTCTGTTGTCTGTCTTTATACGGTCTTACCAATATTTAACTTTTTTAGTGTAGTGCCACATTGAATATATACCTTTACTACGCATGGTTTAGATGGCATGCAACAATGTCATTACAACGACCGCGTTGTTACAACGCAAACCATTTCATCGCAATTTGTTACAACGACTTGCTGTAGGGGGCGCGCTGTACTTAGGAATAGTATTATTTATTATTCCTACTCCAGTTTGTCCAACAGCGGGGAAGGTGTTGGATTG
The DNA here is from genome assembly GCF_964263255.1 of Lissotriton vulgaris. NCBI lineage: Eukaryota > Metazoa > Chordata > Amphibia > Caudata > Salamandridae > Lissotriton > Lissotriton vulgaris. The sequence continues at coordinate 1,970,622,445 of NC_141691.1, read as the reverse complement.
TAAATCCAACACCAGTGCACCCCCTACAGCAAGTGATTGTAATAACTTGCAATGTAATGGTTCGCGTTGTAACAAAATGGTCGTTGTAATGACCACGTTGTAATGGCACGCGATCTAAAGTATGCGTTGTAAACGCTTCTATCGGCCACATACTCATTTCCACCACCTCTCGACACTGTTGATGTCCAAATAGGCAAACTGCTGTTTACAGGTTGCTGTTTATCCCACAAGGGTAGTAGGTCTGGGCGAAGTTAAAACTCTGCCGTACTGCGCAGAGTTCCGCAAGCGGCAGAATGCGTTACGTTGTGCCATTCACTCAGATTTTTAGCGCCAAGTGTTTGTCCTGCGCTGTAAAATTTTACAGAGCGAACAGCACCATGTGCAGCAGAAGAGGGCGCCTCTTAAAACATATAAACTACAATTCTGTGCTTCACACAGAGTCACCCGGTAGTATTTGGGTGTGAATTTTATGTTATATCATCCAGACCTCTCACACAACAACTAACATTGGCCTACAACAAGCCAGATCCATTAGCTTTGCCACTGCTTGTTAGCAAAATCATAAAAATGAGAAACAACAATGTAATGTTGTGCGTGGTTAGAAGTGAAGATGTTTCAGTTATGAAAACGAGACTGTCAATGAAACACTACTAGGATCTGTAGATGGGAGTCTCTGAAACACGCCTGTTCTCTCCTACACACTACTTTACTGCGTCTCATCAGTGACACATGATCAAAAAGTCGGTGCCCACATGGTGCATCAGTCCCAGGATGCACAACTGTAACAACATCACTTCAACATTTTCATCCTTTTTAACATTATTATCATTGTTTGTCAAAGTCTTCGATATTAATCCAAACAAAGGGCACGATTCACAGAACTAACTTGAGACAAAATCCAAAACTTACTACCATTTTGGTATTCACAGAAGGCACTTACTCATTTCGGTATTTACAGAAGTTAGGAGTCCTAACTTTAGGACTCCTAAATGCCTTCTGTGAATACCGAAAGTCTTAAAGTTAGGATTGTTCTCAATTTAGTAGTAGTAAAGTTAAGACTCCTAACTTTAGGACTCCTAAATGCCTTCTGTGAATACCAAAAGTCTTAAAAATAAGTTTTGTTTAAAATTTAGTAGTAGTAAAGTTAGGACTCCTAACTTTCGGACTCCTAAATGCCTTCGGTGAATACCAAAAGTCTTAAAATTAGGATTTTTCTCAGTTTAGTAGTAGTAAAGTTAGGACATATTAACTTTAGAACTCCTAAATGCCTTCTGTGAATACCCAAAGTCTTAAAATTAGGATTTTTCTCAATTTAGTAGTAAAGTTAGGACTCCTAACTTTCGGACTCCTAAATGCCTTCTGTGAATACCGAAAGTCTTAAAATTAGGATTTTTCTCAACTTTAATACTACTAAACTGAGAAAAATCCCAATTTTAAGACTTTCGGTATTCACAGAAGGCATTTAGGAGTCCTAAAGTTAGGAGTACTAACTTTACTACTAGTAAAGTGAGAAAAATTATAATTTTAAGACTTTCGGTATACACAGAAGGTATTTAGGAGTCCTAAAGTTAGGACTCATAACTTCTGTGAATACCAAAATGAGTAAGTGTCTTCTGTGAATACCAAAATGAGTAAGTGCCTTCTGTGAATACGAAAATGGTAGTAAGTTTAGGATTTTGTCTTAAGTTAGTTCTGTGGATCGGGCCCAAAATGAGGATTTCCAGATCTTCCAAGTTTTAGTAGCAAATAGTAGTGCTCAGAAAGCATGCACAGTCGCTTCAAGCATATTTCTACAACATATGACGGTGTAACTTTCATCCATTCTGACATATACTCAATGCATTTTTGGAAGATTCCCTTCTTCAGGGATAACTACAATACAACAGGATGAAATAAACCCTGTTAGCCCACTAAGTACGTGATGTTTACCTAGCAAAAATCACAAGTGAATCTATAAATTATAGATCAACGCATACATAACCTCCCCCATAATGTGTGCCCATGGTTAACTTGAAACGAGGTATGAATCCAAATAAATATCATCACGTGATAGAACACGTAAGACCCCCTGAATCAACAAACTAGAAGAGGAACTGCATGTTTAAAACCCACCCTGTTCATGTGCTGTCAAAGTCTGTGGCCAAACTATGATAACCTTGTAAGCTGGATTCTACTACTTTTACAGAGAAGTGAAACATCACAGAGAGACCCCAGTAAATGTGTAAAACTACAGAAGTATAATGCAATCCACTTACAATGTGTTGCATTTAAGAGGACCATATCTTATTGAAGTAAGAAAAGAATGCAGAATCTGATAGCTAATGCCCAGCTCCTCCAATGCCGTAAGGAGAATCCAGTGAAATGAATCTCTTTAAATGGCCCCAAACTGAACCGGTGCTCGGGAGGAAAACAAACGAAATACTATGAACCCCCATAGCTCATGTGCTCTAAAGGCAAGCAGAAAAAATAACCAGTTATTGTCGTAAACATTTGCTTTAACTGGGATACTGTGGGGAAGTTATTCAGTAAATGCTTACCTGAAACTATCAATTTTGCAGAAAATATGCCACGAATTACCATAAGTGTTACAGTGTGCTATTGAAAAATGCTCAGCTGTTCCATACACCGGATTTCGCGTTTGTGGGGGTAGGTGTGAGAGGCAATAACCGCACGCCACTAAGGTACCTAACCAGACCGTGCAGGTCCCACAGGAACAGTCTGCGGGCCCGATAGGGTTTTTCCTACGGGGTCACCGTACCAGAGTAGGACCTCTAGCCTACCAATTACCGAACTAGTGAGGTTGTAATTTTCTTTTCTTTCATTACAATTGTTGGTTCACTGTGTAGTACTGTCACTATAGGTCCTGAAGAATTGCCAGATAGGCAAGAAACATGTCGACCTGACCAGAGGGTTGAGGTAGTTAGCTATAACCCTCCCCGGTTTTCTATCTCCCCTCCCACTTTTTAACTAAGGGAACCAGCCACACCAATAAAGGTCACTGTGGACTGTTTTACCTTTTTTATTTCACCACTTCCGCACGACTACACTATCATTGAACACCTTACACGCACTCACCAATTGGCCAGAACAAAAGAACTCCGACAAAGAGCACCTACAAGGTGCCCGTCAGACATTGCAGCGCCAGTCTGATGAGGAGCAGAAGGCCAGTGATGAAGCATGACATCTAGCTTGCTGGGAGTGTGAGGTCTTCTAGTTCCAATAAGGGAACCCCCCAGTTCCCTGTGCAGATACCCTTCACTCCCTACACACACTTCTTCGTTTTGCTTGGGGAACTTTGTACCCTGTGTTGCTATCAGTTCATTGGACTAGTACACTGGACCCCATTAAATATTGTCCACCTAAGGTTCCCCCTTTGTTGCTGTAAAGTAAAATGCACTGAAAGTGAGAAGAGCTGAGGTATGACTAAAGCGCTAGCCACTTGTGTGTCGTGCGACCCCATCAACAATCAATGAACCATAAATGTTTGTAGTTACAAGTATGCAACTAAATTCTCAATGTATGTTGGTACTTGTAATTTAAACTTTCATGGGGTGCAAGCTGAGGGTGGCAGGAAGGTAAATACTTTTATATTGTGGCAGGATGCACAATAAAATTGTGGAGTGCATCCTGCAACAATATAAAATTATTTACTATAGCCTTAGAGCCCACCATAGGGGGCTCTACCGGCTTTTAAGTCCTGCTCCAACTGTAACAAGGGAGCGGGCCTTTAATGGTTGGTAGAGCCTGCTACTGAGGGCTCGAAGGGTATTAGAACACTTGGCACCTAGAGGGCAGAATGTTCTAACTGTAAAACAAAGGCATCAAAGAGCCTCGGGCTCCATGAGGCCGTTTGTTCATAGCAACAGCCATGAACAAACATTGTCATGCTGTAATGTTGAAGCTCTGGGCTTCAATTGTTTTCAATGGCGCTTCCAACATTCCAGTGTTCTAATTATCAGTGACACGCTCATGCATTTTTTTTCTCCCAACATCTTTCTGAAATCCTTCATCTGCATCCCGCACATCATTTCCTTCCTCTTCACTATTTTTTCATTGTCCTTCTGCATCTACTTTCCTGCCTCCCCTTCTTTTCGCTAAGCCCCTTCTCCCGCACACACTCACTCTCTCTCCTCACCTGTAAACACAGAAGGCTATTTCATTCGGTGCTGTCAATATTTCAACAGCTGTGCATCCCTTCTTCACACACTTCCACATTACAATTTGCACATTTGTGACCATCGCTCTGTGCTCTCTTCAGAGGCCTAGACCTTGATGTTAAAGTAGTCTGTACACATATATGATTCAGTGACAAGCACTCTGAATGTTAACACTGCTTTCAGCTTCAGCTTTGTGCCTTTCAATTGCGACCCATAATGAAAACACATCCTTTCAATAAATCACTCAGAAACCTAGAGTACATGCTGTAAAGAAGCATCCATTTTTGCAATTTTATATAGCACGAACTCGACCCAAAGGTATCAAAGCGCTTTCCATGAGCACCAGTTACGTTAAAGAAGGACACATTCATTAGGTCTCGCCTGGCGTTATCCCTCGCCATGCGAGAGCCTTTTGCGATCGATTCAGCCAAAGCTGAATGCACGCGCGTCCAGATGGACAAAGATGGCTGCTCTCTCCATCACTTATGGACAAAAAATGCACGTGCATGTGGACAGCCCGATGCCATCTTTGTTTACTTTAACGTAGGGATGTGCTCACCTGAGCGTATTTTTTGTCCGTACGGTTTCACTTTCATTCTTTCACGGCTGATTTCTGGTTGTGCGGATCCATTTTCATCGCGTACAGTCCCGCAGTCGCATTTACCTCTTTAGCCTTGCAGCCTATCACCTTCATTGCCTCATATTTAGAGCCTTGTATCCTGATCCAGGAGGACAGCAGATATATTTACACCTTCCTGGTGTCAGCGGGGAGGTCCCTACTAATTAGGTGCCATGTGGGTTTATAACGAAGGTGCCCCCATTTCAATTCATGTGCGGCTCTCCAACCCAAAAGACTACAGCATGTTTGGTTGGAAGGCATGTGGGGCAGAAGGGATGTAATCTCTGCACATAGATTTTTGATGAGGAGTTAGTATTTTCACCCTAGCGTGCTCACTTGTTAAACGCCTGGGGGGGTGTCATCGTGCTCGCACATAGATCCCTGCTCCCGCTCTAGTGTTTTACTTGCACCATTTTGGAAGAGTGTTTTCACTACGTTCCCAGGCTTGGAACGCGACGCAGAACACACAGCTTATGAGGTTTTAGCGGCCATTTTGTTGCGGGACTTCGAGCACTGTACGCTTCAAGAGCATAATGGCCATCTTAATGGGAAAGTTCCAAGTTGCGGGGGACATAGCTGCAAGGGATGTTTATTGTGCTGATCCGCACAGCTTTCGCTTGACTATTATTCATTTTGCCGGCATAGCTTCTTCCTGAATTGTTCATCGTTGTGGTCTTTTCAAACTGCTGGGACTGGCATTCTGTATTATCAGTTCATAACTATGTGGCTTTAACAGCGGTGATGCGCACACCTATTGTCAGCACATAGTGATCAGTAATTAAATTGCTTCTTTTGCAGAAAGGTGATGCACAGACCTATCAATAGCACATACTGTGCTGTAATACAGTAGTGTTCTACCATCACGCTGAGTTTTGACTGAAGACAAAGGTAGTGCACACATCACACTGTAGCATGGAATCTGTACAATTTGATGTTTATACTTTTTTGTTGTTGTTATCAATGGATGTATGTGTAAAGAAATCCCTTTAAGACACCACCAGAGCTTCAAAATACCTCACTGGTAGGACCTAACTATACATTGTTTTTTCACACCATCAAGCCCGTGCAAACGATCTCTGGCAAGCCAATGACTCTAGACTGGACAGCAAATTTGCAAAAATAACTTTTTGGGGAAATCAACAAGCATCAGAGTTATATGAGAAGGGGGATTTGGGGTGCTGTCGCCACATCTGACCGCTGCTCTCTCCTCTCCTATTCTTCTCTCTTTCCTCCTCCTCACAAGGTCACTCCTTCTAGGCAAGCTTCACTCATGATTTGCCAATGCTTGTTGTTATTTGACACAGCTGACACAGACAAGACTTCTAAAAGCGGTAATACAGTATTCTTCACGAGGGTTGCTGGAGGGGTTTCATCTCGCTACCCTGCCCTCATGCAGCACCGGCCATCTACTTTTAAAGTGCCTGGCAGCGCTATACATTCGGGTGTTAAGTTGGTTTGAGCTCTCGCACCATCTCTCCATTCACCCCTCCTACTTCTTCCTATTTTGCTCTCACTCCCTATGTCTCCCTCTGGCTCCTGCCCTGTGTCCCTCTGACCTTTTATATATGTCGCCAAAATATTTGCATTAAATCTGTGGCCCAGAATGCGGACCACTCTCCCAAACAACTCCTCACTCTCTCCTCTCCATCTATGCAACAACTCAACCCAGCTCTCTCTTTCGTCCATTCCGCTGTAGTCTCGTCCTCACAAACTCAAAACCGCCCTCTGTTCCCTACTCTCTCTCATATTCCTTTTCTCCTGCCCAATTCTTCTCTAACCATCCCTTTCTCCCTGTCACTCATGTACACTTCTGGGTAAACCCTCTTTCTTTCTCTCTGCCTCTCACGTTCATATCCTGTTCTGGTATCACACACTCTCCCGTCATGCATTTTCCCCAACCCTTTACAGAAATTGCTTCCTTATTTTTTTAATTCCTTTTTCCAATGGTGTCATTTATTTTCCACCTCCTTTCCCTCCCCAATTTCTGGTTCTCCAGCTCCATGAGGTTATACGAATGGCAATAGCACTATGATCCCTCCACTGCAATAGAAACAAAAAAAGCATTGGCATAGCCAATAGGTCTCACCTTTGGGACCTTATAAGTGTTTAACCATGCAACAGTTAATGTTGTTGCACCAAGGATATTGTGCTGCATATCTAAATACGTATAAGGTCCCAAAGGCGAGACCTATTGGCTATGCCAATGCTTGTGCTGAGGTGAAGGGGAGTCAAGGACGAACTTGCAGGAGAGTGACAAGAGGGTGCTGATGAGAAAAGAGATGAGGTTCAAATGGAGGATTTCATGTGGGGGAATGAAGGCGTAAGAAACTAACAGAGTGAAAGACATCAAAAAAAAATTGGCGTGAAGGGAAGAACAGGAGTGGTTGAGATACTTCGAACCCCACTATTCCTTCCAAAGCCCTTGGTGGTGTTTAATTTACAGTCTCATATTTTCAGAATTGAAATAGTTTCAGTTCTAATTATTCATAACAAAATCATTGCAGTTACTCATTGATCTGATAGGTGCATGTCCATTACTGTGTGATATGTCTAGATGCAATAGCGGACATTTCAAAGAGAGGTACCCAAATACTGGTTGGGGCAGCACACTATGGGAATCAAAGGATTTTAGACTGCATGTTGTAAGCCACATTTACATAGGTCACATGTCTGGGAAAAGGTTCCTAGTTATGCTACTTAGGGTTTGTCCCTTTTAAAGACCACCCACCCCCAATGTTTTCATCCCACTTCACCTGCTTCCTCACTCTTCACATGCTCTGAAAGATCTTCAAATGGCTTCCAGTCACCACCAGATGCACTGTAACTCAAGCCCTCATCACTAGCTGTTTGGATCACGGCAACGCACTCAACGGAGAAACCACCACTCACCTCCTGAAGAGACTACAGATAATACAGAATACAGAGGCCAGACTCAACGTCCCAGAAAAGACCCACTTTACTCCACACCTCAAGAAACTCCACTGGCTACTGTCCACAAGAGATGTCAATTCAAGATGCTGACCCAGCCCAAAAAGTCCTGCACGATCAAGGACCAGCTTACATTTCCACCATCTCTCTAGACACCTGTATTCTGCCTCCCTCCACCATGCACACACGCCCAGCATCCACCGAAGCAACAATGGAGGACACTCCTTCTCCTACCTCGCCGCCAAGCCCTGGAACAGCCGCCCCCTTCAATCCCGGACCTCACCCTCTCTTCAGAAATTCTGGAAGGGATTCAAGACTTGGCTGTTCAACTGAATCCACCCGAGAAGCATGGCTCTCAGCGCCTGCATACTTTCACGGGTGATTAGCAGTGCTCTATAAATCTTGTTTGATTGATTGATTTAAAACCCTACTGGAAGGGATCGCTGGAAGGCAAGATGAACCAGAGTATGAATTGTGGGGTCCCATTTCCTCCTCCACTCCTTTCTCTAGGTACCCAGGCTTGTTGTTCGAAAATGAGCGTGAAACAGAAGTGAGGAGCTCTCAGGACTGAATGGGCTTTGCTAACACTTTATGTGCACACCCCCATTTTGCATCAAACTTGTGTCTCTGCTCCAGTCCTACCATCTACTTCCCGCCTTCACAAGTACACTTCCCATGAAGACCAGATCATGGAGAATGATTCATGGGCAGACAGGGTGATAAGCCCAATGTCACTAAACATGCGGCGAGTGGGAGCGGGAATTAATGTTTAACCCCTTCCATGCTGATGACGAACCCCAGCCGTCATGCACTACGGTGCTCGTGTGCTGATGACGGCTGGGGTTCGTCACGGCCTGCCCCTGTTCGTGTTGTTTACAGCACACCAGGGGAATCGCGGCCGCATGGAAGGGGTTAATTACTCTTCTCGGACAACCTCGCGGGCAGCCCACATGCACGGGTTCAGGGGCATGACATGTGCGCCTATGAGCCCCTGCAATTTACAAAGAGACATACACAACATTTATTGTGGTGTCATTTTCTGCCAGAAATAGTCACAAGCCATGTCGAGCCACATGACCTGTAACTATTGCTTTATGTGAATTGAAACCCTCTGCTGTAGGTTGGAAGTTAGGTCTTATATCAAGCAGGTTTATGGCACGCTGAGAGACTTCGAACAGGCGGGAGTGCAGCAGATGAATGTTTTCACCTGTCCGCTCTGTATTTATGGCCCTTTCCTGTGCTACTATCATCTCTATTTCCACCTGCCGGAGATGCCTTGGGGAATAAGAAGACTCAGGACCTAATTCACAAAGGGCCTCTGCATTCGTGATGAAGACCCCACAGTTGTGGAAGGTACCCACACTGAAGGCAGAGACCCCAAAGTTGTGGCGGGGGTCCTGCACTCGTGGCAGAGGCTCCACAGTAGTGGCAGGGGTCCTGCACTCACGATGGGGACCCCCCAGTTGTGGTGGGGGTCCCGTACTCGCTATGGAGAATGCCCAGTTGATGCAGGGGTCCTGCACTCGTGGCAGAGGCTCCACAGTAGTGGCGGGGTCCCACACTTGCGATGGAGACCCCACAGTTGTGGTGAGGATCCCGCACTCGTGGCAGAGGCTCTACGGTAGTGGCGGGCATCCTGCACTCGCGATGGAGACCCCCCAGTTGTGGTGGGGGTCCCGCACTCGCGATGGCAAACCCCCAGTTGAGGCGGGGGTCCTGCACTCGTGGCAGAGGCTCAACAGTAGTGGCAGGGGTCCAGCACTTGCGATGGAGACGCCCCAGTTGTGGCAGGAGTCCTGCACTCACAATGGAGACCCCTCAGTAGTGGCGGGCGTCCCGCACTCGTGGCAGAGGCTTCACAGTTATGGCGGGGTCCCGCACTTGTGACAGAGACCCCACAGTTGTGGCAAGGGCCCCGCACTCAAGGCAGGACTTCCGTACTGCAGCTACCCATTGCGAAGGTCCTGCCACGAGTGCGGGCCCCTGCTACGAGTGCGGGCATTTCGTGAATCGGCCACATATACACAGAGGTGCACTGGGAGAGAGAGAGTTTGAGAGGGAGGTAAACAGGAAGAAAAAGAAAAAGAGAACGTTGTGCATTCAGAGAGAGACAGAGAGAAGACAGAGAGGGGAGGCGAGAGCTAAAGTATGGGGGGAAATGGATGGGAGAAAAAGAGAGAGAGGAAGAGAGAGAAAGTAATAAGGATAGCTAGACAAGAAAAACAAAATTATGAGAGACCAATAAGTACTAGCAAACAAACAGGTCTGTTTTTTTTTCAAACATTTGCAACAAACACAAATAAGGGTAATCAAAAGTAGAAATGCCGCTGTCTAAAGGCGGCATGCATATAATTGTGAAAAAAGATCCTTTGCAAAAATATACTTTAGAACTCAAAGCAGAAATAAAAGTGGAATGCTTTGTTTCATTGTGCTGGGCACCTTTACTGTCAAATTTGTGAGAACCTAGGAACAAGCTCGAGCAAGGAGTAAATGCCATGTAGTCAGTGAAGCTCTCAAATGTGTCTTTCTTCCATCTATCTATCTTTTCCTGTTTACAGCCTCTCCTTCTGCCCCTTGGTCTTTTTGTGCCTTATCAATTCTTCTCTGTTTATCTTCTTGTCTCTAGTCATCTGCCTCGCACTTTCTTTATTTCTCTAACTCTCAGCATCTATCTTTTGATTTCTTGCTCTCATCTTTTATCACTCATACCCCATATATTGTCTCTTCCACTCTTTTATATTTAAATCCCTTTTTGACTTACTCTGTCTCTCCCTCTCTCTCTCTCTCTCTCTCACTCTCTCTCTCTCTCTCTCGTGCTTCGGGACACACCTTGGAGAAGAAAGACTTCTATCTCTCAGATAGGATATATAAACGGGGGTTGAAAACATAATATCTACTCTGTAATGCCTAGAAATAACTATTTTGAAAACAAGCTCCAGGCATTCAAACCACTAAAAAACATGACAATAACGGTATGCTAATTTTTGAGAATGTGATCCCAAAATGTACTTAGGACTTCCGAATCTGTTGAAACAGCCCTTGCCTAGCCCTACAACTGTATCCTGAGTAGCACAACAAAATATAATATTTAATAAAGACCACCTCAAACTGGGATGAAGAACAGATACAGTGGTTTATTGATGGTAGTCACACTTAGAGCCTGATTTAAAATTTGGCGGGTGGAGTAAAGGCAGTCAGGTTGACGGTGGACTTTTCGATGCCCACCAAGTCTTTACTCTGCGTAACAAGTTCACCGCTGCGCCGGCAGTGACCTCCAAAAGTTTGCATAAACTACTGTTGTGGCAGTTCATACAAAGCGATTTAAAAGTTGTGTGTGTGTGTTTGTCATTGTTGATTTTGCCCCCAACTACATGAAATCTTTCTCCCATGATGTGGAGTCATGTTTGCATCTTTACTGTCCCTCTCTGCCAGGATATTCCTGGTGGTGATAGACTGTATACAAGAAAAGCATCTGACTTATTGTCGATGGCCTGTACTCCCTCTGGCCGCTGGAGGAAGGTTTACGATCACTGGGTAAATGTTACTATATAGGAATAAATTTGAAGGTCTGCAAGACTGAAAATAGGTTGGATAGACCAAGAGTTTGGCGGACAGGGTACTACTCCGTTGCAGCTGCACCAAATGCTAAATCAGGCCCTTAATATCTAAACCAATACCAGAAGTGCACAAATTCAAATGAAAGCCATACGCCCTGTGTTTTTCAAAGTGAAGGAGAGAGTCTGATCACAAGGGATCAACCAAAGGATCAGACAGAGTTGAGTCAGTGAGACAAGGATGAAGCTGGAAGAAGGCAATAGACAGACTCAAATTGGGCACAGCAGAACATCTCGAAACTGGAGAGATTACTAGTGTCACTGGAAGCCAATAAGATGCTGAAGCAGTCAGCGAGATATCCGAAGACCTTGAATTATTGCTTGGTATATCGCCTTCAACAACACAGACAGCTCACAAAAATGGTACCTTACGTTGCTAACCATGTTTGTACGATAGGCCAAGATATCCATAGACGGACAGAAAGCGAAGCAGTACATGGCAAACAGAGGTGCAGTGTCAGATTTATACGTGTGACAACTGAAAACAATCAAAGGTTTGCAGACCTAATTTTTGGGCCTTTTCGAAGAGCAATCGGTATTGGTAGCTTTCAAGACGATGATGCTGAAATGTGAGGTGCAGGTGGCATTAAGACAACAGGAAACGATGCTCTGAGATTTGAGGGCAGCGAGACAGCAAGGAGACTGGGAGAGGAACAGACAGTCCAAGGGGGAGACAGTTTCTGCATTGTAAGGATGTGTACATTGGCCAATATTATAAGCTTTTGCGACTAATATGCATCGGGTCCTCATATGCAATGAGCCTCTTCTGCCTAGCATCCAAAGAAAATATTTATGGAAAATGGAAGATAATTCAAGGTACAGGTGACAAGCTTGAAGTAGATGAAGAGAGACTGGCTCCAGCACCATCAACATCACAAACACTAAGGGGATGGACTTCCACATTATGGCAAGTACATGGCTTGAGGCTAAGCAGCAACTGTGGTAAACAGGAAATTGGCTTTTTGGTTCAAATCTCCCAACAATAGCAAATAAGCAGTAGAACTGCCGAAAGCAGCAAGGAGAGAGAGAGATCTCTCAGAAAAGGAAGAACTAGAACGCCGCACTGCGAGTGCTGATGAGGAGCGCAAGCCCCTCAGGCACGCAAGTGTCTGCAGAGGAAGCGACACAAGCCCGACCAATTGGAAAATCAGGCCACATGAAGCTGGCGAAGAGCGCAGCAAATGGCGCTCTGACTCTGATGCTTTGTGATTGAGTTTGAGCCCAGCATTGATCGCAGAATAGACAGCAGAGCAGAGAGCCGAGCTACTATCAGATTTTTTGCTTTCAGTACACAGTGTGCTTGGAATATTCTCATTGCCAACACCCTATAAACGCTTTGCATGCTCCTGGCTTCAGATAGCATCAGCACACAATGCAGGGGTTTATGTGTGGGCATATGCTCCCATCCTAAATAACTGCATGCATGAAAAACCTATGGAAAAAATCCGGCAGATTTAAAATAGGTCACACACATCCCAAAAATCTGAAACTCTCCATAAAAATACCTCCACCAAACAGCATGCACAAATCAAACACTCCCTTTAAAAATCAAACAAAATAGAGGGAGTAATGTGATTTTGACTTGTGGCATAGGATTGTCCACACTGAAGTGAGTCAGAGGTCACTGGACAAAAAAAGAAGCATTTTACCACAGAAAACAGGGAGCAGTGGCAACCTTCAATCCTTGGACACCACTATCATCAATGGGTTATTTTTCTGCAATTGCAGGAATTTTGTGTAGCTAGTGAATGCAGATTAGTGGCTTCCATTCATATTAGGTTCTGCAAGGACTGCATTATAATCTCAAGATACACTATCATTTTTAATCCTCCTGAATCTGGTAACAGAGGTTACCCTTTGGGAAACTGAAGACACTTTAACACATTTTTCCATTGGAGACCAGGGGTCGTACGTACCCACTCTATAGAATAACCAAACCCAAGCACACGGTTCTTTTACGGGAACAATAATGAACTATGTAAGTGTGGTCAATCATCCATCCCTTCTAACAACTGCAGGGATTAAGCAAAGTCATACCACGTCATGAGTGAATACTAAGGCTAAAATAGCCAAGCGAGCTAACAATACCATTCCGTTGATTCGGTTTTTATAGCACTAGATGATTCCAATAACTACTTTAGACAGTAGAACATGCCACGTGGCGATCCATGTCCAAGACCAAGCCTCTTCTCCTTCCAGGCATGATCTCTCTAAGCCATGAGCTTATCAAAGGTCTTCTATCCTTTGTCTAAATACTATAGGAATTCTTCTCATGTTTCAGTCGATCTCTTCTCACTGTACAGCACCTAGCTGCAAAAACCGGCCCAGAATTAAATCCTTCTAATCTAAATAAACAGGATAATTGAGTCTTTTGGGTAAACATATTTGTACTGCAAACTTTTCAAAGCGTATAAAGTCTCTGTGTGTCGTTTTGTGCACTAAACAAATAAAGTTAGTCATTACTTCCCGGCTCAGCTCACTAACTCTAAGCCCCGACACCTGTAACACAAATAAAATATTCCCCCCTAGATTAAGGATCGTGTACGGTTGCACATTAGCCAAGTGCCAATGATATGCCACGAAAAGCGAGTATAGAAATACTTGTTTGTTGAAAAACAGCACAGTTGCACCCGCATTATACTGGTATTCACTGTATGATCTTTCTGATATAAAAAATTACTTATACGTTCTTTTCTCAGTATTACCATGCGCATAACACCATCCGCTGACCATACGTAATTTTTCACAACAATCCGACCCCACATGTGCTTCACTTTCTTCCAATGTTAATACTTTGTTAAAAATTGTATAAACGTGAAAAGCTAATAAAGTAAGCCACAAAACACAAGGGACAAACATTACCTGCATACTAAATAAATGTTTTACCTAAAAAACACTCAAAAATGTATTATTTTGCGCATTTAATATACACATCTTCTACAATGGTGATATAGAGATTCCTATATGATTCTGAGCGGATTCCTTTGGGTTATTTATAGGGAACTAGAAAATGCTCTTAAAATACTTCCTAAAATGAAGTGCAATGGTGGAGAGTGGGACATGGCAGCAACCACTAGGAAGCATCTATGGTGTCCTAGAGGGCATCAGCAACCAATTTCAAAAAGGCACACATGGGTGAGATCCCCACCAAATATTAAGGATTTCCCTTTTGATCAATAGCATGTAAATGTATGCCATTCGGATAGCTTGAATATCTAAGATGGAACCAGCCCTCATAGACCAACTTTGGAAAACTCTGTCCTCGAGGTGTTCCATGCATGTATATTGCTTTACCACACAATACCCAGGCCCTAACAATGTGCTAAGCGCGGGCCCTGGCCCTTCCCAACCTGCAGATAATTTCCAGAATGACTCCAGCGTGAAGTGATTTAATTCCAACTAATGTGGAAGCTTCCTCCTAAACAGAAATTTAGAAGCAAATTGCCTTTTCTGCAATCACTGCTCGGCGGCAGTTAGTCCTCATTGCCACATAAGAATCTGGTTCTGAAATAAAAAAGAGCCATAAAATGGCGATTGAGAGCATTCATTATTGCGAAGAGATGGAAGTCGGCACATAACCCCAAAATAGAACTGCGCGGTTCCTGTGCTAGAAATCTGGGACCGTTAGAAAATGTTATATTCAGGGAAATGAATGGTCTGTCCATGTTACTCCGCACATCTGTGATGCAAGTGACTATTAAAATGGAATGTAGTAAAAATATTACTGTTTTGCGGTATTCTACAATTTTGAATACTGACCATGTTTTTTGCGTAATCACCTTAAAAAAACCTCCAGTGAAGTAACACAGTGCGCGCAAAGTATTTTTTTTAAATGACATTTACACTTTAAGATATCAAATATATTGTTCTAAATATTTTAACTTGAGCTAGCTTTTACAATAAAGAAGAGAACTTTTTTTTAAAACTTTGATGTGGTTGTGAATTTGTAGATTGTCAATATTATCCTCTTGTGATGTCACTTTCTGATTAGTAAACTTAAGGCACTTCATAAAAAACGAGTAGACACTAAGTTAGAAATAATGTCTTCTAAAAAACAATAAGAATAAGGAAAACGGAACAGGAATGGGATATCTACCGCTCAAGCTGTGAAATGTTTAAAAGAAAGTAGGGAATATGTCACTTAATTAATGGAAAAATGTATACCCTTTGAAGCAATAGGAGTGCTCTCATACAGTTCAACATGGTACTAAGTAGCTTGTTTTACTTATGCCCACTTTTGTTAGTTCTCAAGTTTAACCTGCTAAAAAAACTAAAAGTTTTCATGCGCTTTTTGGACAATTCAAGGTTAATGAGCCTGTGCCTCAAAGTACCACAACATAACACCAACAAGGTGTAGGTATAATAGTACAGTTAAAGAGAGGACACTTAAGAAGTGAGTTCTAGTCCTGGGTTCTCCAATTAAACAAACTGTATTATCCTAGACAAATTGTGTCTTGCTACCATTGTTCTGTTTCAGCATAAAGCAAACTAGAACATTGGAATGTTGGTAGCTCCATTGAAAACCACGAAGTAGCTCTGGGTTTATAATGGCTAGTTTAAGCCCGGAGCTCCCACATTCCAATGTTTCTTTGTTCACAGCTCAGGCTGTGAACAAAGGCTTCAGGGAGCCTGAGGGGATTTCAATCCCCTCACTCTCCCTGAAGGCTTTGTTTTATTTGTTAGAACATTCTGCCCTCTAGTGGCAGAATATTCTAATAGCCTTATAGCCCTTCGTAGCAGGGCTATACCGGCTATTTAAATCCCGCTGCCTTGTTAAAGTCCCTCACCTTCGGCTCAGGCCTTAAACACTGCAGCGGGCCTTTAATAGCCAGTATAGCCCGCTACGGCTGGCTATAAGGCTATACTAACATTGGTAAACCTAAAGTGTCTTTTTTTTCAGTGGCATTAGCTTCGTCAATACATGTTGCAGATGCTGAACAGCAGCGGCAAAACAAAAAAACATGTTCTTATACTGAAACGGATCACAAAAAATAAAAGATAAACACCCATTGCAACGACTTGACATATAAGCGCACATGTATCATGATGCTGTGGCAACTATGTTTTTTTTTACTTCATCATTCCAATGTGTTAGACCTAGGAACAGTAAAGAAAAAGAATAATAAAGGTGTGGAAAAGCATATATTAAAGAAACAAATGTCACACAAAGTTTATGGTAGAATTCTACTTCCTTGTTAATTTGTTTGGTAGAATGGTGCTTCTTTGACGTTTATGGTAGAATGCTTCTTTTTTGTTAACTGTGTGGTAGTATGACTCTTTGACTTTTATGGTAGAATGCTATTTATTTGTTAACTTGTGTGGTAGAATGATGTGTCTGATGTTTATGGTAGAATGCTACTTGTTTGTGAACTTGTGTGGTGTAATGGTGCTTCCTTGCCGTTTATGGAGGAATTCTACTTCCTTGTTAACTTGTGTGGTAGAATGGTGCTTCTTTGAAGTTTATGGTAGAATTCTACTTCCTTGTTAACTTGTGTGGTAGAATGGTGCTTCTTTGAAGTTTATGGTAGAATTCTACTTCCTTGTTAACTTGTGTGGTAGAATGGTGCTTCTTTGACGTTTAGGGTAGAAAGCTTCTTTTTTGTTAACTGTGGTAGAATGACTTATTGACTTTTATGATAGAATGCTATTGCATTGTTAACTTGTGTGGTAGAATGGTGCTTCTTGGACTTGTTTTTGTGGACTTGACATATAAGCGCACATGTATCATGATGCTGTGGCAACTATGTGTTTTTTTACTCCATCATTCCAATGTGTTAGACCTTGGAACAGTAAAGTAAAAAGAATAATAAAGGTGTGGAAAAGCATATATTAAAGAAACAAATGACACACAAAGTTTATGGTAGAATTCTACTTCCTTGTTAATTTGTTTGGTAGAATGCAAATAACAGCTGCAAGACCCTCAAAAAAAGAAATAAAAAGAAAAACAATTGGGATCGGGAAGTAAAGTACATGCTAAGGGGGAAGAAATGAAAGCAACATAGAGAGAATGGGGTGTAAAGAGGAGGCAGCCTGTGGATAGAGAGCAGAAAAGCACATTTACTTTTAGGGAGTATTGAAAGAAAAAGGAAAAAGTAGTTCCATGAATATAAGCAGTGGAAGAATACAAGTTATCCAGTTAAAAGTATTATTAAGAAGCTATGCTCCAGGGGAGGGCCAAAAGCAAAAAGATAAGGAAAAATAATTGAACAAGAAGCAAGCAGATAAGATTGACAATTAGGTTAATGGATGACAAGTAATGGGCTGACCCAAAGCTCAATGCAACTATTGGTATTGTATATAATAGTTCTTTCTCCAACAGACAGCTAAATGTAGGCAAGACCTAGAAATAGAAGGAGCACAAACAAAAAATGACCTAATTCACAAACATGATCATCTAGGTACAGACATTCACAAGATGTGCACTACTCAAAAGATCTGGATGCTACACTATGTTTACCCGACGTGTGCATAAGCAAAATGCAACTCTGATAAATATAGTGGACCTTCCAATGAGTGGAACGGTGAAATGATCTCATTTGCATACAAATAGAGCTAAAGCCCTTGGAAAAACCTTGTATAGACAATGTAAATAGGGAAATGCTCACAGGAGTGAAAATTCAACAAATTCAGCAAAGATTTGTGAGTCACAGAAATTGAGGTTTAGATTTTCATCTATTTACACAGTTTGAAACGCGCCCAGTAAAAAAATGTCCAAAGTTTGTTCAGTATGTATTTGGCTTTATGTTAGAAAAATATGCCTTCTCAGCATTACAGACACCTATGTGTTAGGATCAGAGGCATAAGAGGGGAGTAGGGATGTTCCCCATACTTAGGCAGAGAAGCAATTTCATTCCACTCCAGCCTTATGATTGCCCACTTATCAGCAAAGAACTAATATGAAATTGATTACAGTCCATTTGTGCAATAGATATTCGAACTTTGGCATTCATGAATTGATGTCTTGGAAAGGTAGTCTGAACCGACGACTGAAGAAACAACAAACATCCATTGTCCAATACTTGAAGTAATCATAGGTGACATGTTTCTGCCTGTTTTAAAATAATGGCAAGAATAATTTAACTTTTTTCTTATAGATATACAGTTTTCTAGTTATCTAGCTTAGTCGTCAGCACAGGAACCTTTTTTCTATAATGCAGGTCAATCACAAAACATCTTTCTACAGCACCTCGTCGTCAACAAAGGAACAATTTTCAGTCATGCGGAGTCATTTATCTGTAGCACAAATTGTGGTAAAAGAGTCAAAGTACAAAAACTATTAATATTACTGACCCATGTCACAATACACACCCTTTCTAAGACTCAAATCACTCAAAAATCGTCCTTATAGATTGCAAGCCAACGGGAAACGATTGTTCCATCAGACAACTCAGTGGAGAAACAGCTCTATTTTCTAGCTCAATTGAAAGGCACGTTTCTACCATGTCAGTGAATGGAGAAGTACAGTTTTAGCATATACGTCAAAGGTGAAGCGGATACATGTTAATGGAGAAGTGCAGCTCAAAAAATTATAAATCAAAAGAGTAGAGCTTTCTAGGAATTGCTAAACAACAGAGTTCTATTCTAAATATGACATATCAATGGAGAAGCATTTTCTGCAATACAAGGCAATAGAGAATAACAATTCTAAAATATTATTCAAAAGAATGTTCTGAGGGACAAATAACTAGAGAATCATTTTGTATCAAAGAAGTCAATGGATGATTCCATTTTGACCAAAAATGTCAATGATGAAGCGGTATTGTACAACACACGTCAACAAAGAAGTAATGTTCCGCCAAACAAGTCAATGAAGAAGCGACTTTCTACCACACAAGTTAACAAAGAAGTAGCATTCTACCATAAACGTCAAAGAAGCGCCATTCTCCCACACAAGGTAACAAGGAAGTAGAATTCTACCATAAACATCACAGAAGCACCATTCTACCACACAAGTTAACAAAGAAATAGCATTCTACCATAAAAGTCAAAGTCATACTACCACACAGTTAACAAAAAAGAAACATTCTACCATAAACGTCAAAGAAGCACCATTCTACCAAACAAATTAACAAGGAAGTAGAATTCTACCATAAACTTCGAAGAAACACCATTCTACCACACAAGTTAACAAGGAAGTAGAATTCCACCATAAATGTCAAGGAAGCACCATTACACCACACAAGTTCACAAACAAGTAGCATTCTACCATAAACATCAAAAAAGCACCATTCTACCACAGAAGTTAACAATGAAGTAGCATTCTATCATAAAAGTAAATGAGGTCGTGTCATTTCACCACACAACTTAACGTAACTCTAAATAAGTAGAATTCTACTATAAACATCAAAAAGGTAACATTCTACCAAACAAGTTTACAAAAAAGTAGCATTTACCATAAACATCAAAGAGGTACCATTCTATCACACAAGTTAAAAAAAGTAGCATTTCACAATAAAAGTCATTGAAGAGGTGCCATTCTAACCCGCAAGTTTCCAAAGAAGTGGCATTCTACCATAAACTCAATTAGGAAGCGCCACTCTACCACAAAAGTTAACAAAGATATAGCATTCTACCATAAAGGTGAAAAAAGTGCCATTTTAACACAAAAATTAACAAAGAAGCAACATTATACCATAAAAGTCAGAGAGAATGTGCTATTCTGAAATTCTAGTCAGTGAAAAGGTAAAATTCTGGCATAAAATCTACAAATTCTTCCAGACTTGTCACATACATCACATATAGAGAAGATGTGATCAAAACATGGAGGTGCCGGGCAAAGTAAAAATATATATAACCCTCTCCCTTGAATATGAATACACATTTAAATGTTCACTCACAATGTAGGATGAATCTATAAAGTGTTGGAGGTGCTGAGAGGGACAGTTAAAACTTTGATCACTGGTCAGAGGTGTATAGTCAGTGGATTAGAAAGGGACAGAGTTACTTACACACAGAGCCCTCTCTTTTACATCCGTACAGCAATTGATGTGTTTTGAATATGAAAACTTTATTATCTTTCTAACAACTAGACCAAGTTATCAGATCTTCCCTATCCATCCAACAAGCATTTCTAAAGTCAAGGTAAAGCCTGCTAGATGTCCTCTTCAGACACTGTTGTGCAAATTGCTCAGTCTTCGTGCAATCTTCCTCTCCACTGGTTAATGTGTAATAGTGGAAAACCTGTTTTTTAGATAGCGAAACAAATGCAGAGCCAAATGGATTGCAGCATTCGCAACTATGATTGAGATGTAGGAACTCAAAAAGAGATTGCCAGCTATGGCACACCTCTATGTCACATTCTTCATTGTCTTGCTTCACACAATGCAGATTAAACTCAAAACTCGGACTGTTTCTCATATAATTTACAGAATTGCACCAAAAATCACTCGGGGTGATTTAAACCCAAAGGAAAAATCAGGTGCAAAAATTCATTTTCACAATTTTAATAAGGCTAAAGGATAAACAAGGTTGGGGTGCAAGGAAAGCTATGTGTGTGTGCTTGTTTGCTTACAAAGGTAGAGGGTGATGACTGGTGAATGGTGAGCTTCAAAAACATGCAGATCACACTAATGGTTTTGTTCCAAATGAGCACCTTGATGCTGCTGACCTTCCCTGTATTAGCGTGTACCCCTACAAATGGAACTATCACACAGTATTAAACCAGGCTGCAGTCCACACAATGTACTACTGACACCTTAATCAGGTACAAAAGGACATTTCATTGCTACCTGAAATTCTCTTTAGTGCTAGCAGCGTGCTCCCTCGTGCTCCTCGAAGTGCTCCAGGGCATTCCTATATCTGTGAGGTCGCTAACCCATGGGAAGTTTTATGGGCCCCTCCCCAAATTTTGCAGAGAGCATCACTTTGTTTTACACCAGTTTAGTTTGTCTTAGTAACTACCCAGTAATGGTTAGCTATTTCTTTTATAAATAATGTATGTACAGTGGTTCGCAAACTCAAATTCATCCAATTATCAGTTTTGCAATTCACCAGTCAGAACGTTAGATTAAATATATTTTTCTACTCTATCACCTCTTAAATGTTAAAGCTATACCTCCTAGACCATATCTGAGATGAAGAAAGTAAAATCTAAATCTACTCCTCGTTGCATTTTAGTAAAGGGGGCAAAAACTGGAGAAGCCAAAACAATGAGGAAAGAAGAACAAACGTTTGGATTCAGTCAGTAATGATGTTTAGTTGTCTCCACAGAGATCTAACATTTTAGAACATCTTATGGCTTTGGGTTCAAAGTATTTATCTCGGTTGATTATTCACCCAAAGATGAAATGGTGTGGATTAATCTCGAATGGATTAATGTTGCACTTCTATTTTATTTTATTGAGGCATTAAATTTGGAAATTTCAAGAAAAATCTCAATTTTTTTATATTCTAGTGAGATCTGTACCTATCTTTTTTTGGCTTACCTTATTGTTTACTTTTTTCCTTGCACCGTCAAAACTTATCAGTTAACTTTACCCTTCTTTTTCTTGAATTAAGGTGGCGGGCACCTCCTTACCACCTCCCTTCAGCTAACTTAGCTCTTTCATTCTTTTTTCAAACCCTAGCAATCCCCCTTACCATATACGTTACCATTACTATGTGTAATCATCACACTTAACAGGGTGAACCATCTCAAGCCGTGGTTGATTTGAACTAACAAGTTAACTTGATGGCTAAAATAGATGAGAATTATAGAAGTGACCGAGGTGCGGGCTAAAGGTGATCTATTCTGGTTTAGCAACAGATCTGCACCAAGGCTATCCAGAAATTGTTGGCCTTTGTGGGTCACAGAGGGAGCTGAGTAGGCAGTAATCAGGTTATTGAAGATGTTTTAATGGATAATGGCTGCTGAAAATGAATTGTGAACTGTAGGGTTGACCAGACACAGCCTACAGACAATGATTTTCTCTTTCACAGTAATCTCTTCACATCATATTAGCAAAATGAATTATACATTCCTTATAGATGCACTGGTATTATTTCCGTTAATGACTCTTTCAGTGTATGCATCTTTCATTTTGTGTTACCCAGCATTCATCCAATGGGCCTGGGCAGACTCGGAGGAAATCACACATCACCGCACTGGAAACCTTTCATCTTATCACATGCAGAAATACCGGGCTTGGTCTCAGACTAACTATATCCTACTCTGAACCTTGAATACAAGACACAAGCCTTGTATTCAAGGTTCATTATGCAGAATCTATGAACTGTGCCAATCAATATATCCCAGTGCAGACAGGCCAGAAAAGGAGCCCGCCTTCTGTTTGCGTGTGAGTAGACTTGATCAATACTGCCATTTTATTCAAGGTTCCATGCGGAAATGCGATAGTCCCTCTCATTAACGTATGTGTCTTGCCCCCATGCCTGAGACACACAACATGCATCTGAGCCACACGGCCCATGCATCTGCTAGACGCCCCTCTCCACATGGTAGACATGGATACACAACCTCGCCTCATTGAATTCTGCAATATATGTGTTGCCACAGCTTGATGGCTGCCTGCTAAAGAACCCATGTGCCTTTCCCATCCTGCAGCTTTATGGCCAACCGCTAAATAAAGAAATAGATGTGGCCGATGAATTCACAATACAGGACTTTATGAGGGAGAACTGAAAGTGTGCTTGATGCAGTGGAGTTGTCGTTTCCCATGCCAGAGTAGCGGATCAGGGACATAGTAGGCTGTTAGGTAGAGTTGTGGTATAAAATGTAGGCAAATGCAAGCTGTGGTGATGGGGGAAAGATTACTTGGGAGAGAGGGATGCCTGTGAATTAAATATTACTGTTATCATGGGGTGAGACAATACCTTCTTAGTAGGATAAGGCAACAGAAAAGAGTGTCTCTACCTATATCGAAAATATGAAAGGTAAGAATTTGAGAGTGAAGGACAGAGAAGTGATTAACAGCAGACCGAGTGGCAATGAGAACCAATAGGATTCTCCTATGTGACAGGATGACAGCTGTGAGAAGTTTGTGGTAGGATTTGCAAAGATTTTGCTTTGACATACTGTTGTAGTACTGTGGACTTACTCCTGCTAGCCCCAAGTGCACCAAATGCAAGCCATGTGAATTGGGAGTAAGCCATGTCCACTGGTAGGAAATCTTTGTAACTCGGACCCGCGATCTTAAGATGATCCTTCCTCTTCCAGACATAATCAGGTAATAGTATGTCGTCCAAAAGGAGTCGGCTGATGACACTGTCATAAAAGTAATGCTGCTCAATGACTGTGAAAGAGCAAGATTGAAAATCGGAAGCCGTAGGGTCCGATGCGTCAGTGGTTGGGGCTCAATCAGCATTCACAGTCTGGCACTGAATGTCCTTCTGTATTGAACCTTGTTACTGTTTGTACTCTAAATGAGGAAGCCATTTACACAGTACCGCCTTTGGCATTGTACCGGACTCGCTTTTCATCTGCAGTCTATCTCAAATGCCTTGTTCCATCTCTGCCGGTGAGCATGTAGACTTCTCTTGAGACACAGCACAAAATGAAACTGTAAGTCAATAAAAAGCTAACTAACATGGACAGGTTTGCATGGCCAGTAGGTAGACCCACTGGCAATCAACCTTTCATTGGGATCAAAAAGTAGTGTGCAGTAGAAAAGAATGCCCAAGTGAGCAATATGTCATACTGTGCAAGAGTGAGGTATCAATTCAATGTTTTCAATTCCTCTCTATGGCTTTCCCTGATGTTACAGCAGGAATCCCTTTTATGTTGAAGTGAGAGCACAATTATGTCCTTTACAGTGTAAAGATTGCTCTTATATCAGTCTTTGAACATACACCATGGTTACTACCCTCTTTCGGGGGGGATATAAAGATTCCTTGTTCTGTGTATATATGGCAGTGATATTCAATCTTAGGCCCTGATGTTCAGTTGTAAGGAATAGGGGTAGCATTTACCACACCCACTAGATAGTGTTACCCAATGTAGGATATCTGCTAGGTGAGAAAAATACTTCCAAATCTAAGTTTGTTAGGCTGGAATGAGTCACAATATCAGCACCACTACTAAACCCGGGTAAATTTCAGGACATTTGTGCTACTGAAATCAGCAAGGAGAAAATGCAGGGGTCTGTGTTTGGTTATTAGACCCTACTAGGATTTTCGATCCCTATGCAAATTCACGTTTGCACAGGGATGGAATTCTCACAACAACCCAAAATTAGGGCTTTAGAAAGAGAGCAAGAACACCCTCTATATTTATACTTTCACATTGGATGTTGGCACTTCATAAAGTTGTTAAAGGTGTTTTAAAATGTTTTAATTTTTTTAAGTTCCATTGGCCTTGAAGCGGCAGGGAAATGGAACGCAGTGAATGAAAGTTTTTTCAAGTGAAAACAAAATTTGTATTTTGTTTAGGGTTTTATTGGTTGTAATCAGTTAAAACCGATAACATGAAAACCTAAACATAGCAATAACACAGCGTACCACAAAACAACCCACACAACATAACCAAAACGAAAAAAATGTGGTTTTTTTTCAAAGCATGGCCAGCTATAATTGTGAAGCAGATAAGAACAAAATTCACAATCCAGAAGCAAGAATCCTAGAATTGATTTTGCTAGTTTGATCTAATTGGCAGAAGTCTATGCTAAGAATTCAGATCATCATCTGGCTTTGCTGGTGAAATTTTTTTAAATTGTTAATTTGCCTTTCAGCACAGGAGCTGTTTCTGTCACCAGAGCCTACAATGGCTCCGCCGGCTTTGACTAACAGTCCTCCACAACAAATCTTTGACTGAAGGCCCGACTGTCCATCCTGTTCTGGACCAGCAAGCAAAGCATGGCAGTCCAAACAAGAAATAGGATTAAGGATGACTCCCTCCTACCCACTCCCCATGGGCTGGGAAAAACAATTTGCAGCATGTTAGGGCCATTATTTTTTAGTTTTTCAACAAAAAGCTCTACCGTTGGAGGTTTTTGTTTGAAAAACATAGCTCTGCTAGCTTATTGAACATGGCGCCCAAACAGCAAAGCTTCAGTGCCTTCAGTGGAGCTGCCATAGTGGGTGGAAGCTCTGATAAAGGCACGGAGCTCTCTGCATGCCTGGCAAAGATCTTCAAGTATGGCTCTGTATACCCATCAGGGCCAACAGAGTACATCCCTCAATGCCTGGCAGAAAGGACTGCAATCTGCCTTCTTTATAAGGCTTCAAATTAACAGGTGTGGGTGTTTCTGCTTTGACCAGTGTGCACAATAATCAGATTACAGAAAGCCATTTTGGATAGGGAACAAAATTTACACCTGCAAATTGCAGATAATATGCACTGCTAGAAACACGTCAAGTGAATGAAAACCAAACAACAAATAAAAAATATAATGCGTACTGCCAGTAAATACCATACCAGCAGAGCAGGTTAATCCATTTTCAGAAACGTAACAGTTCTGAGTGCCCTTCAAATGAATACCGCAGAGCTGCAGGACAGAATACTGAAATCTTCCACTTAGAAGCGATCAATGTTTTTGTTGTCTGCATCACACCTTCTTCAGGACTCCAGAGTAATAATTAAATACAGTCTAGACCGTAAGCCTGTCGCCTCAGTAATCGATTCGTAGCACTTTAACATTTTATCAGCAATTCGGGAAGGCAGCACTAACCAAAGCCTGCAAGGTGAAACATGTTAAGCTTCCTCCATGTCTGAGCATCCACAACAAGAAAACTGGCACTCTATGCACAGAATGGTACAATATGTGCCAATCTTTTTTCTGATCACCTCAAATGTATCCAGTGCCAGATATAAGGTCAATCCAGCATTACATTCCACTGCCGTTGGCTATTCCATGTTATACCGGTTATAAAAGGCCCTCGTCCAAAGCTGCAAGTGAGGGCCAATAAAGTGAGGCAGGGACTTCAACAGCAAGTACAGCTGAGGCATAAGGGCTAAAAGAACATACCACACACTCACTGTAGAATGTTCTAAACAGAAAGACAAACACCAGAATGTTGGAGCAGAAGGTCTGGAGCTGCATTATTGGCCCTCTGCCACTCCATGGTCTTTAGTGTAAAGCCCAACATTCCAATGTTTTATTATAGCTTTAGAACCAATGTAGCGGGCTTTTCAGGCCATTAAAGGCCCAAAAGGCCCGAGCTGAAGGCCCTGGAGGGCAGAATGTTCTAATTTGTAAAACAAAGGCCTTAGGAAGAGGGAAGAGGTGTGGCGCTGCTGCTGTGGTGACTGACGCCAGATTCTGGGGATCACGGTTTGATCCCCTGCTCTGGCGGCAGGGGTCTGCCCAGCGCCATGCAACTCTGGGCAATCTTCCCAACGGCCCCCAGTGCCGGGACACCCCAATGGGGTGAGCTGTGCGCTATACAAGTACTGGATTTACATTTACGAAGCCCAAGGGGGTTGAAATCCCCTCGGGCTCTGTGAGGCCTTTGTTCACAGCAATAGCTGTGAACAAACATTGGAATGTTGCTGCTGCATGTTTCTATCGGCCATTGGAAGCCCGGAGCACTCCATTGCCTTCAATGGAGCGCTCAACATTCCAATGTTCTAATAATGTGATTCTACCTAAGTAGAAGGTTGTCTCTCTTGATTTAAAACACTGCTAAAGGACATAGGGTATCTGTGAACAAAGAGTGCAGTGTCTGACATTTTACATTTTCATTGGAAACCAAAACCTAACAAAATAAAACAAGCAATTGCAGATTCTAAATAGTGAACCAATGTTTTTCAGGACAGATCAGTTTCTAAAATGTTTAGACACGGTACAGCCACTGCAGTTTCTTCCTAATGATTCTTGAAATTATTCCAAGTGGCTTCCTGGGGGTTTCTCACAGGAAGCCAGTCATCCCCTTGAAAACTTCAGCAGGAAACATCTATAATGTACTCTTATAGGAAAGCAATCTAGTTTTCTGAATAATAATGTATAGAAAATATATTGGTAAACATAATAAAGTGGGATCATGCTTGGGCCACTATATGTTAAATAGAGTAGCTGCCTAGAGATTACCAATTGACCTGAAAAGTACTTTAACCCTCCCTCAAACCCGAATTCTGCCCTAACTCTATCCTGAAACCTAACCCTAATAAGAATTACACTATAATACTTAATCTTACCTGTAACTTTCTGTCATGTTTTTCTATCAAATGGTTTGTTACTCCCATTTTTATTGACCCTAAAAGATATGTGTCCCAACTGCACCTAATGTTCTATGCAATATAAGCAAATAAATATTGTAAAACAAATAGTATTTTTCTGTAGGAAACCTATATGATGTTTTTTTTTTTAATATGAGATATGGGAATACATTTGAATATGTTACTTTTACCAGCAAGCTGCCATCTGCGCCTTAAATAGTGCTTTAAGGGTGAGGTATAGTGAAGATGAAGTGGACAATATATATGATGAGTCTGTACACTGAGGTCCAGATGGCAATCGTGACACAGGCAATTCTGTTGGTGCTGTAACAATAATAAAGCTTGTATTCAAGACACACTCTGTGGAAAACTCCTCCCTTTATGAGCCCACTTTTAAAATTGTTTCTTTGCCCCCATATTTAAGGGAACCTTTGTATTTTGAAAGCCCAGTTTTACAAATGTAGCGTATTTGTCTTCCTGAAGAAAGGTTTATGCCATTTGAAGTCCAGTTAAAAAAACAACAGGTGTTTTCCGCAATCAGAATTTCTATGCCCACTTCAAATCCTGTTCAGACTAAGGGTGTCAAATTAACACATGATACACTCACCTCCATCTGCTCATCTGCCTGCTGCAGGCCCTGCTAATAGTTTTCCTTCAACCTACTGATAAAATATCAGTCTTTTTCAGATCACTCTGACACTTCCAAGCTCATGTGGACTATATACCACCAAATTGCGCAATAGCCTTCGGGCCTATTTACCTACATCAACTCATTCAAACAATTTTTCGTGACTTATTCCAAATAAAAAGGCAATGAATTCCGCAGCATCAGGTGCTTACCAGTGTTTTGCTGGGCAACCAGAGTGCAAAGGCCTTAGAAAAAGCCATTGTTGACCACTTGCATCATTTCCTCAAAACTCAGAACATGCTACCAATCCACCCAAAAGACCTCCTTGCAACTACTGACTCCATCTCCGCAGCCATTCTCAACCACATTCAACATTGGTTGCCTTCAACGCTTTCTCCTACCTAGCCCCAACTGAATCCAGAGAGGACACAAATTTGGCATCTGTTTGAATTCTAACAGCATCAAAATCCATCTCAAATTCACTAATCCTCTGGTCACCATCACAGAAACAGAGACAAGTGTCCATCTGCCAATACGGAGTGAACGGGAGCAAGACAACCATAGATAAATTAAATGGTGCCAGAACCCAGGCCACCACCAAAGCCACCAGTCTCATGCTTCAACTTCCAGCACCGCTGCCCCATATCTTTTGTCAATACGTCCATGTCCTAAAAATTATTTTCAAAACTTGTTGAGGTCTACCTCGACAGTGACCTCAGCATGAACATTCACATCAACGCTACCACTTTGGCGACATTTGTCGGAATAAGCCAACTCAAGAATCCCACTCATCCTCCTGATATCAAAACATCCCTGCATTATCACACGTATCAACTTCAAACTTGCCTTGTGGCGGCCAAGCCTTCATAGTGGCGTTGCTTTTTGATCCTTAGACATCAGCTCTTCCTATCATTGTGAAGAAGAATTCACCAAGAATTGGTTTGTTCCCCCACTTATAGGGAACGTGTTTGGGTTTAGACCGTTGTGAGACATGTTAGTTTTACCCTACTGGTGATGTGTTGTTGCAAGAGTAATTCACTATGACTCTATTAAATTCATTCATGACTATCAAAAACACTGACTACAAAAATTACAGAACGCAACCACAGGACAGAAACAAAGTGACACCATATCCATAGCGTAAGAGCAACTTCAATGGTTCTGTTCAGAGCTTTCTTAAAAGAAAAGATCCTTCGCTAGCTACAAGGACCTAGCTGGCATTACTCTCTCTCTCCTATATCCACATCACAAATATCAGGTACTAAGATGCCCGATCCGGAGAACAATGCAGGTCAATTCCCCTTGATGCCTTGCCAATCACAGCACACATGGAAAAGAAACAGAAGATGAACTAGTCAACCCACCTTGCTTTGGAACAATCTAACTCCTGGAATATGCTGTCACCCATCATACACCAGCTTCTGAAAAAGCATTGGCAAACACCAAAAGGTCCTGTATGTATTTTGAGTCCTGACTAAAATATTTAACAAGGCCTGCTGCATCAAAATGGAAAAAAATCAACGAACAATTGCTTTCTTTGTGAAATGCATCTATGAGCTCAAGAATGTAATGTGAGGTGATTCAGAGTACTTATGCAGTGTGAAATGATCCCTCATGCCCTCCAATAGAAGCTTCTCATAGGAGGCGGAATGAAACACTAAACAGCCAATAGCTTTAGTTGAGAGGAAAATTGCCCACTGGTGAAGCCAAAGCCCACTCTATGTATATCTAAAATCCACGGCTATAATAGGTATACAGATAGCCACACTCGCAAGCCAGGCCAACAACAAGGTTCCTTTTGGAAAAATCTTTTATGCCTAAAAAAAAAAAATCAAGAATAAAAATATTAATTGGGAGCAAAGGCCAAATACACAGAAAATGTCAACTTGCAAAACTTTAAATCCGAATTTAAATATCAAGAAATTAGAAAATGCAATAATGTCTTGTACCTTTAGCCTTTGCTCAAAATTATGATTTGTATTCTTTATTGAAATATTTTTATAGGTATTAAAGGTATTTCCTAAGGAAAGATTATTCTTTTATGTTTACACTATATCCTGGTTCCCTTATAGAATTACAGTGTAGTGCTATATATTTTAGGCACCACGACTATGAGGGGGAAGGAACTGGGTGAGGTAACTACTGTGTGCAGTAAATATCTACATCTATGTGTGAGGTGTTTACTGGGTACGCTTAACCCTCCTATTACAACTTTTCTCTGAGAATATGTGGAATGACATGCATATCTGGTATTTATTGCACCAAATAGCATATATATTGGTATTTTCAGTACAATATATCCTATTAAATTTTGGGCCAGCTGTTGCCAGTCAAAAAGAATTTGTGTTAAACGTTGGCCTTCTTGCCAAGTCCCTCCAACGTTTACAACAGACATAGTAGTGTCTTCTACTATATAAAATACTGGGTATTCATCCAAGGCCCTTGTTTACACACGCGCCATATTATTGTGCTGTCACTGTGACGAACCAGGGTGGCCACCTTAGGACAGTATGAAGAAAACCCTGGCAAGATGTGTCTGAGCAGAAGGGGCTTAAACTGAGCCCTGATGATGGCTGGGTGCAAAGATGTGGTTGTACATGAGTTAACCAGAAGGATTCCGCCGTGGAACTTTAACTGAGAGGATCAGTCGAAGGTATATCTTTGATGGCTCCCAACTAGGCCATCCTTTTAGAAGCTATTTGTAATCTGAGTCATTATACCTGCAAGATATTGCTGCTAGTATTCTACTGCAGGACTTTGTTTGAAGGAGCTGAAATGGGCCAATTCTAAAAGAGCCACAAAAGGATGCTCAGATGTGGAGATGTGGTCCAGTGCAGTGTTGTAACAATAGCCACCGCGGTGCTGGGGAAGAAGGGGTGAGCTCCAGGGGGCCCCCTGCGGCACTGTGCATGGGTGGCAGGCCTCTGGCCTGAGAGCTCCTGACTGGGTCCGGAGAGTGGGAGCCCCCCTCCATGTACTTTACAGGGGGCCCCCCTCAGGTTTCGTTATGCCACTGGTCCAGTGGCTGTTTTCGATAGTAGCACTGCAACATCTCAGTGTGAGCTGTCATACTGGATTCTTAGTTTGACCGCACTGTGTAATCCCGAACAAACTGCTTTGTCAACTGGTCCTCAGTCATTCCTTTGCTAAAATTGGATGCACCTAAAAACAGGCTAACAGGGAGTGCCATGTAGTGTACAAAATAGGTGCATTTGTAGATCATTTCTTACTGGATAGGGTATGTTAAATAAGGTCCCTAAACGTATTAACTCGTCCACATTTTACACCTACAATCTGTTTTAGGGAACCTGTTGACTGGATCTGTCCATGCTTGCAAAGAGATATGTTTAGGAACAATGTGAGTGCGTTGAACTCTTGCCATCACTAAGAAATGTAAAAAGGCAAGTTAACTAAGGGATGGTATGACGGAGGAATTGCCCTCCCGGACATAAGACTCTATTGGGCCTCGCAGCTAATGGTGGTGAACCACTGGGTATATCGCTCCCCACTTGACCCGGCCTACATGTTGGACAGATATCAAATGGGTAGAGAGGGATACATGGGGGGACTATACACGAAGGCCCGGAGAGGAAGGTACTTCGGACCCACGGCCCACAGAGTAGCAATATGGCACCAGGCGACTAGCCGCCTAGGATGGTTGAATGTGCTGACCTGAGCAACACCACTGTGGTTTACTCAACGACTTGGACTACTATGTAATCAGCATGGGTTTGATAAGTGGGACAACGGAATCTCCACTATAGGAGACCTGGTGATAAAGGGCACACTCCTTAAATTTGGGAAATTGAGGGAGAAATATGATATGGCTCAATGGGAGATATTTAGATACTTGCAGATTCGACATGCCGTCACCACAGCTCTTCCGGACAAGAGTGAGATACCAGAGTCGTCCCCCTTGGAAGACTGGTTGTTGGATGGGCTACTGCTCAATAAAGCCATATCAATGACTTACAGAAAACTGCAACAACCTACCAGACACTTTCCACAAACTCTGAGAGAAATGGCAGATAGACCTAGAGCCCATTGACGATGAAGACTGGCTAGCGGCGCTAATGTCCCCGAGGGAGGCGGCCATCACCCTTCCTTTCAAACTTAAAATCCTGCATAGATCCTTTCTCACGGGGGTTACACTAGCAAAAACAGGCTCGAGATCTGATGCGCTATGTCTTTGTGGCTTTCATCAAGACGCAACCTTTTATCATACAATTTGGGACTGTCCACTAGTACAACCCATATGGGAGGGGTCCACATAACATATTCAAGATGCACTAGGAAAGGTACTCACCCTTACACCACGACTGCGCCTTCTTTTTTGAGTTCAAAATATTTTATTGAAGAATTATTTTACATATATGAAACACAATACAAAAAATAATATGTGGAAACAGACTGACCTTACGGAAGTGGAACAACAGCTAACCACATTAGGTTACACTCTAGTGAAGCAGGAGATTGCGAAACAGTGGGGCGTGGCCGATAGACCTTCTCATCGAATGTGGGCACCGGAATTTGACAAATGCATGATTGCTGAGAAGGAGGTATTTAAGTCAAGAGGGTGTCCAAAGAAATGGGACAAAAAATGGGGCAAGTGGAATGGGAGACCTATGTATTTCCCAAACGGTGGAAATGGAACTGCAACGCACCAGAGCGCAGATGCTGTAGGTACCGTCACTTAACTGGATTTCCGCTCCCTAAAGGTTTAATGCACTATGTAACTAGCCGAACTATTGATCAACTAATGTCTGTGACTTTAAATGTTGTGAAATCAATAAAATATATATATATATTTTTTTAATGTAAAAAGGCACCCTTGCCCAGTCGCAGGGCACCGGAAGTGACTCTGTCCATCATAAAGCACTACACTCATCCTCTCACTGAAGTTAGCTCACTGCTTACATACTTTGTTCACTCAACTAAAAGTGGTATCATTATGCACAGCAATGTGGGTGCTGTCTGCAGAGCTGCCATGCATGCTTCCATGTGAATACCCACGTCAGCAGCTTCTAAAATAAACAAACCCTACTTTGGGGTAAAGCAGGGTTTGAGCTGGATGTCAGTGCATGGGGAGGGAAGAGCTCACCCCACGCCTTTGGGACTGTTTCTAATCCTAAACGCCACAAATGGAATCTCAAACTAACCAATACCCTGGCCTGGGGATTAACCCCTAAGGGGCGGGGGCCGCGCGGTGCGCTCATGCTGGCGGCGCGCTCATGCTGGTGACGGAACCGCTCCATCACCAGCTGCGGTCGCACTGTGCTCATGACTGAGCAGTTCCGTCACGGCCCCGCCCGCTCAATGGAACGCTCAGCGCAGGCGTGCCGAGCGGGCCGTGACGGAACCGCTCCGTCATCAGCACAGCTCGACCGCGGTTGATGACGGAGTGGTTCCGTCACCAGCAGGGGAGGGGTTAAATGGACTTTTGTGGCCTCAATGAGCCTTGGGCGTCCCTGTGTATAGTCCTTGTGTATAGCCACATTATGAACTCCATCCGCGTACCCCAAAGTTTGAGAACTTCTTTCTGAACAGCTGAGAGCGTGTAGTCTTTAATGCCCACAGATGGCAAACCAGATCATCAAACACACACCTGGTCACTTCTGCCTTGTGCTACGAGATCTCTACAACATGGAAAATGTGTGTCAAATCCATCAACGTGTTCTTGATTTATTGCTGTCCCTTCAAACATGCATAAACACACTACGCAAGTGACAACCCTTTAAAAAACAATAGAACATATATGCCAAGCCCATGCACCCTCTTCTGAAACTCTGTCCCTCAGCAAGGGAGCAACAAGAAATCTTCAACACTTACAAAATGGCCTCCACTGAGCATGAAATGGGACCTCGCGTGAGAAGGAAATGAATCAAAGTTCCTCACAATTCCGCACCAACAGTGCTTTAAATGGGCCGGTGCTGTCCGGTACAGAGTCCCTGCACTTTTATTTATCCATTTCAAGCACTGCGCACCAACAACCATTAATAATTAGTATAGGTGGGATTTTTTTACAACTCTTGTAACGTCATTAACACAAAATCCCTGCCGACAGACCATTAGACCGTTGTGAAATCTGTTTTAGATTACAGATGGGGGGTTTGCTGGGCAAGAAGTAACGCAACACGTGCTCCTGGCAGCGAAACATGTATAAACAATTGCTAATAACGAGCACAGATCTAGCAGGTGCGAAGATTGACGTCAATCTAGCTTGTGACTTCCAAGTTTCAGCTCCACCCACTTTTGGGTTGAATGCCCAGGGAAGGAACAGAAATGGCAGCCAGTGGCGGGAAACTTGGGTGTGAGTATGTTGACCACCTCAGTGCAACCACTAAAGGCCACGTCGAGGCTAGAAGAGCCGCGAACGGGCCTGTCAGTGCAGGGCCAAAGCAGAAACCTTTGCTGCTCCAGGACACCTAACATGTTCCCCCTGGGCTCCCTCTGGCAATGGGGCGGTTACTGCTACCCTTTGGCTGGTGACACCCTAGGCAGCTGCCTAGAGTTCCTCCACGGTGAACCTGCCCGTGCCAAGGCCTGCATCTGGCCTGGGCAGCGCGAGTCCTGTATCTTTAAGCAACTCCAGTGCAGATGTTGTTTCCATGGTAACCAGTGGACCAAATCCATTACTGTGTCTAATAATAACCAACCTTCATCTTCAAAAATGATCTCGTCCCCCCCTCATTTAAGGGGTGCGCAGCACGGCAGCGTGTATTTAGTAAATATTCGCGGGGGGCAATTCACTCTAACACATGTAACCCCAAAACCGGGGCGCCGATCCTTTCCAAGTCCACAGTTTTATTATAACGCGCACCCAGATAAAACACCACTTGCGATTTAGGTGAACAAGAAGAGCGGATATTAAAAAAAATATACAAATATGCTCGATATGACAGGTTTCTTTCAGTGCTAAGAGCGGGCTTGTGAAGGGAAAAAACAGAAGCGAAAAAGCCAGCGACAGAGCCGCACTAACCTATACACAATGGATTGGTAAAGCGTAAAAATGCTACTAAAGGTTAATGCTTCGGAATAGGTTCAACGATATGCAGTGGTTACATTTGGTAGTATTTATTTCATTAAAATCATAGGCCCTTTATTCCCCGTGCTCATTAAATGTGATAAGAATGCAAACCAGCCGCCACGTTCACAAGGTTACACAAAACCATGGACAGCAACCGTGAAATCAGCAGCACATACAATCTAGGCCCTCCAATCACGGCAATCTCGGAGTGCCCCTCTCTCCGTGCACCTTATTACATCGAGGGGAAAACTGCATAAAATCCCTCTCGAATAAAATGATATTACATTTAAGTGGGGAAAAAACAGCATTAAAAAAATCTGCAACAGCCGGGTGCGTTATGCAGAACGGGGCCCGGTCAGATTAGAAGCATCCATGCATGCATGGGAGGGGGCTGCGACCTGCATCTCCCCCAAAAGTCTCGTTAATATGTTGTCTATATTTAGCAGTCGTCCTTGCATCGCGCGGCGCCGTCTCTAATGCAGCATTTGGTTAAAGAGCCGACTTCAACCTGGCACCGCTTCGACACAGCCTTATCTTCGCGTGGGCGGCAGGCGGGAGGCATATTTGTATTTTTAAATCTTTTTTTCTTGGCACTTACCATGTCTGCGCTGAGCTGGGCTAAGATGGCGAAGGTGGAGAGCCGGTCACAGAGGCATTTCGTCCGGGAGGAGTCGACGGGCACCGTCCGGCAGCCTCGGAAGGACCAGGCGCCGAGCTGGGCAGACCTGGAAGTGGGAGGAGGCGGTGGTTGGTGGTGGGGGGAGGGAGGTGGTGAGGAAGGGGGGAGAAGGGAAGAAAAAAAACACACAGAGATGAGGGGAAAACAGTTTACATCGTGAGAATAAAAAGCAATCGACACCCAATCTCTTTCAACAAACACAACAAAAAAAATATGAAAACAGCCGAGAGGGGGAGGGGGCGCCGGGCAGGGAGGGGGCGGCTCGGCGGAGTGTTTCCCAGGCACGGAGCGAGGGGAGGGGGCACCGCGCGTCACGGAGGAGTGCACGGACGGGGGGAGGGAGGGAGGGAGGCTGGGGGATAATATCAATATTTCTGGGGCGGTGTGTGCAACAAGGCGCGAGCTGCGGGGGTCCGGGGAAAGGGGGAGGGCAAATGGCTTCTGCTATAGAAGGCGGTGGGGAGGGGGGGCGGAGAGGGGCCGCCGAGGCGATAGAGAAGGGGGGGGGGGGGGTATGGAGAATGGACGAAGGGGGAGAGGGCTGGAAAGGGAGGAGGTGGGGGTCGGTCGGGTGGTGAATGGTGTAGCGGAAGGGGGGGGATTCAAGTTCAAAAGTGTGTTGGGGAGGGGCGACAAAGAGAAGGAGAGGGCAGGGGAGGTGAATGAGGTGCGTGATGTGAGATTCAATGGGAGGGGGTACGCGGAGGGTGACGTGAGTCTGGAGGGACGCTCGGGGGATGTGAGGAGCAGGAGGACACGTCAGAGAAGTGATTGGGGTTTTGAAAGTGAAGTTGGGGTTGGGGGGGCGCCTGTCAGGGGCAGGAGGGGTCACGCAGAGTGGTGTGCGTGTAGTGAGACACCTGTCGCGGTACCGGTGGGTGATGTGAGAGGGTAGGGGGCTCAAGGTCATAGGACGGATGTGACCCTCAGGATGAAGTGAAACTAGCAGGGAGGGAGGGGGGCTGGGTGAACCGGGCCTGCGAGCGAGGACTGGTTACTAAGATCGACTTGGGGAGTTTCAATCTAGTGAGAGGGGCTTAAAGGGGCCAGTCTGTCATCGCCATGAACACGAGCATGGCTAGGTGGCCCCCATGGCATGTTTGACGCCTCCTGTCGGTCAGGGCAGTAGTGGCATTCTGGGACGTGTGGTTTCGCTTTTAGCCTTCTAGGTATGCAAAGCAATTTTGGCTGAGAAAGGCAGAGTTGTCTCAAGTTTGTGCCACACATGACACAGGGCAGGCAACATCATTGCATTCATACACAAGCTCAGATAGCGGGATTTCAGGAAGAACTGGAGTCGGTGTCACTGTCAGGTGTAACACGGACAGAGGGGTTACAAAGTTGAATTACACAAGGGACATTGACCCTACTGAGTGCACTGGAAATGGAAGCTAAGGATGGAAAAAAGCGGGAACAGGAATTAGCACAAGTTCTGAAGAAGGAGGTGTCTGTGGTCACACTAAAGGAGCAAAACGCGTTGAATAAAAAGCAAGCCAAACAATGACACAGAGAGAACAGCAGAAAACAAGAGGCCTAGAAGCACACCGTCTCTGTTTATGTTGCTACCCGACACAGACGCCACTCCAGAATACTACAAGCAGCTCCCACGCACGCACACTGCGCTGGCTGGGCTGAAGAGCAGAGCCAGCGTTCATTGATTCAGACGCAAGCAGGTGAACGTGCCACGTGCGTGCTTCCTTCACACTAACACACTGCCTGCTACACGCTGTGGCGTTCCACGGACCCGGGGCTGTGAATGTCGCCGCAGTCCCTCCGATTGTCCGTGCCAGAACAGCCATTATTCCTTTCCTCTTCTATACTATTTTCGAGTTAAACTACACTTACAAAGAAAGACATTTGCCTAGGATCACACAGTTTGATGAAGCTGTGAAGCCAGGATTCACCCTTGTTTCACTCTGTGCCATTCAGCCTTCTTACATCATAGTTTACATTCTTTTTTGTTTAATTTTTCGAGGAGCTTGAGACTGGCGTACGAGTTGCGCTATGGGTAGAACGAAGCCCCATTATGACTCGAGACTCCTACAGGACCTCGAGCCGGAGCCGGGCCAGGCACCGGCGGCTCGCCCAACTCTAATTTACACAATGTGTGTTTTTGAAAGCATGCACATACTTGGTGGATTCTTGGCACTATTGTGATGTCTCCTAATTCATTTTCTGATTCTTTGGAGAACCTGGGTGGGCCTCCTGTTTCGAAACAGACACCACGGGGGGCCAAACACAGCCCCACCGTGGATACAGCAGTCCAGTCACCCGCTAAACAGGGCTGGGAGCATTAGGTTCTGCAGACATTTATGCACAGAAGCAGAATTTACATCTGTGTAAAATCGCCAGGTGACTGGCGACCACAACGGGATATGGGTCGAACTTTGATGACATACATATTTCGAGGCATGCCCCCAAATCATGGGTTTGCCTGGGTCAGAGGTATCTAGCGAAGGCCCAGGGAGGCGGAAACACCCCAAGTTTTCAGGAGAGCAGTGATTATGTAAATGAGGTCTTTTGGGATAATTGTAAATCCGTTTTATGAGGATATCCTTATATCTAGCTAGGATCCAGCTGTCCTCGACCTATGTTGGACACCCCTGTTCTAGGTGTGTCCTAGTCTGTTTTCTCTTTCTCCCCATGAACGTACGACTGCTTTCATTTAGAAATACATAATATCTACCACATTCTGTACATAGTAACATGGCGGAGACAGAGTGTCCATGCCCAACGCTCTGCTCAGAAGCCAGCGGCTGGCGCATTTAAACATCAGCACCCTAAATACCAAGGCTGGTAGTTTTTAATGTACCTCATGCCTCTTTAATCTCCTACCAGGCACTCCCTGCCCCTTTATATCTCTCTCTCTTGCATGTTCCTGCTGTCTCCCTTTGCAACAGGGTTGCGGTCTTTCTCTTCCTCTATCTCTCCGATCTGTGTGTTTTTCGTCTCTTGCACACAGTAAATATCTGATGTGGGAAATAAGTGAGGATCCCCAAAAATAAGTGCCAACGGCTCCTACCACAACCACTGGCTCAAATTAAGTACTAGCGGTACCAGAGATGACTGTGAGCGGTAATGACCGAAACAATACATTGCTTATTGTAGTACACTACACACATTTATTTTTTACAATACACATGTTTTAATTACATATATTTGTTTATCCCACATATACAATTTAGAAAATACAGTGACACAAAAGGATTTTCCAGGAGCTCAGGTTTGTGGCTGGAGGGACATATCTGGGCAACAATTTCAGCCTCATGGGCACTCGACTGCCCCTCCCCACTGCACCAGGGGATACCAGACAGCATTGACTGTGAACATTAGGTGAAGATATTGCATGTAATGGAACCTGTCATGGCCCCTCAACAGTCACCTGGCAAACAAGTTCAAAGTTATGAAAGTCACAAAACTGGACACTGAGCCCAGGGCAAAGAACGGTGAAAGCCACTGGCATCTTACAGCAGTAGAGGACATTAGCCTGGCATGTCCTGCCATAAAAGGACTTTCATTCAGCATAATCATCAGACCCAACTTGGAGAAGGCCTGCGCCCCTCCCAACCAATCCTCTCCCAGGCAGCACAAAAACACTTACAGGTTACATTTTTATAATGCATGTGAAATCTTGTGAAAGGCATTTTGCATTACGCCATCAATTTCGGCGATTGTTCCATTTTATGAAATTCTCGCCCGAAAGACATTGATTGGCTTGAGGAGAAAATGTTTCAACGCAATTGCAAAACTCATGTTTGCCTCGGCAGTGAGGGCCATCTTCTGCTTGAAAATCGTGCAGTTTTATTGGAAGCTACTAGTCAAGTACATTTCGCGCGTAATTTTCATGACAATTGTGGTTCTTTTGGAAAAAAAGTAATTTCGTTCACCCAGCAGGAGGAGAAAATGCATTAAGTTGAGACTGCAGCCTAACTTGGCTTTGTTCGGGCTATTCCAATCGTGTTTCATGTTCATGGTGGCTACACCGGTGGGTGAATCTACAGCTCTGGGGATGTCTGCAGTTTTATTTATTTATTTAATGCGATTTTATGTAGCGCAAACATTACCCGAAGGTGTCAGAGCACTTTACAAAAGAACCAGTTGCGATAAATAAGGAGTTAGGATTACATGAGTTACATAAAAGATACAAACAGAGAAAATCGCAAATGTACAAGTTGTAAAGTCACTCAAGGAAGAGATACAAATGGATAAACTCTAAGAATCACATAGGAATGGTAGTGAGTACAAAGGTCTACTACATATACTAGTGGTTAGAGTTATCTCTATATACATATATATACAAATAGATTTTCTCAGAATTTTTGGTGAGAGAAGCAGCATGCTGGATACAGGTTGTGCTGGGTCGCACCAAACAGGCAGAGTCTGCAAAGGTTAACAAGGGGGCGGCCAATGGTCCCCCCCTCGATGGATTAGGAGGGAGCTGTACGCTAAAAGCGTGCATCTCCAATGCGCTCCCGTCTGCAGTTAGTAACATCCTGAGCTCACGTGCAGACTGCAGCTGACAGCGCTGTCAATCATCACACACCTGTGGCACGCGACAGCTGCTCACGCTGCGAACCGCCCAATCACCGCTCACAAACCTCCTCCGAATCTTAGTGACGTGACACGCGACGTCTGAACGCGCAGCGGATGCCCCGAGCGGCAATGACGGCAGCCCAGGTGGGACACACATGAGATGGGGGCAGTTACAAATATTCAAGTGAAACGAGAAAAGGCATAACACGTAAAACAAGGAGAAGGTGCACAATACTCAGAGGTCACTAAAGGTTGTCGGTCACAGTATTGTGGTGGAAATATTAGGGCCTGCAAAAATATAGTGGTCACAATATCGACTCTTAATTCATCATCAATGTAAGAGCAGATTTACTATTATTAACTGGGCTGTGATGACATCATGGTTCGATGTTTTGCCCACAATATTGTGGTAGAGCGCTGTTATTAGAACTCCTCTCAGGGCCGGCTCTAGGCATGTGCAAGCTGTGCACCTGCACAGGGCCACCAAACCCCAGGGGCCACCACGCCAATATATATCCTTAATATATTAATCCTCTGAGGATGGATACATATTTGCGTGGTGGCCCCTGGCAGGGATTTGGCGG
Source organism: Lissotriton vulgaris (assembly GCF_964263255.1). Classification (NCBI taxonomy): domain Eukaryota; kingdom Metazoa; phylum Chordata; class Amphibia; order Caudata; family Salamandridae; genus Lissotriton; species Lissotriton vulgaris. The sequence goes on along the minus strand of NC_141691.1, from coordinate 1,970,581,589 downwards.
CCTCTGGCTCTGTTCCACTTCTAAACTCCCTGACCCCCTCCCCTCTTTACTGGCCTGCGCGCTCCGCCCCGCCCAGACCCCCTCATCCGGGCCCCCTACCTACGCTCCCTGCCCAGGGCCACCATGAGCCTAGAGCCGGCCCTGCTCCTCTAGTCAACAAGATGGCTTCTTGTATGAACGATCCAGTCTATATGAAGAACAATCGCACTACTGGTAAAACAAATGTAGGTCCAGTATAACAAAGTGAGTAGGCGCAATTTGGTTATCCCTCCTGAGTGCGAGGAAATTAAATATACAGTGGACAGCGTTATCCCAAACAGTGGACTATTTTTCTGTAAACAGTAAAACACACAGCATTATAGAAACATGAATCCAAAACATATAGTTAATTGTCAAATGATGCATAAACAAATGTATTTCACTGGTAATGTACATTTGACAATGGACTATATGTTTTGGATTCATGTTGCTATAATGCTGTGTGTTTTACTGTTTACAGAAAAATAGGCCCCTGAAGAAGGGCTAGGCCCGAAATGCATTGGGCATTTGTCTGAAAAAACGATGAATAACATTTTTGTTTTGAAGCAATGACAACATTTAAAAAAGAAAGAAATTTGAATAAAAGCTACATATGAAACTACAAAAAAACCATTGACTAACATTATTGAAAAATATTTTTTGAGTGCATTTGGTGATGTTTTCCACTGTTTGGGGTAGCGCTATCCACTGTATTTTTGTAGGGACCGTCAGACGGGTAATGTTTCCAGTTTTACTGCAATGCTTCAGTGTCACAAATGGACAAGATGGTAACCTATAATCTGACCTCTGGCCTCTCCGTAAATGAGCCAACGCCAGTCTCCGCATCTCTAAGTGTGTCCACTGCACCATGGGATGCAAGGTCTTCATGTTGATAGTAATTACTACAGGCACTGCTGTTACTCTAGCACTAGATACTACAGCCAATGCAGGCAATACTGGGAGGACTGGCCTTGCAGTTAGCGTGGTTCTGACGTGCACAACTCTGACCATCAGCATTAGTACAGATACAATAGTTGTTACAAGCACCATTGCTAATACGAGTATTAGAGCTACTTGAGTACATTATGCACTATTGTTACCACCGGTACTTCATATTACGGATGCTACAGGCACTATTGCTATTACGAGTATTACAGCTACTTGAGTACAGTATGCACAACTGTTACCATCGGTACTACCGATATTACAGATGGCAGAGGCATCATTGCTACTACGAGTATTATAGCTACTTGAGTACAGTACACACTATTGTTACCACCAGTACTACAGATATTACATATGTTACTGACACCATTGCAACAATGAGTTGCATTGCCACCCCATCTGGTTCTCCGAATACACACTACTGTTACCACCACTCCTACAGATGTTACAGATGCTACAGGCACCAATGCTACATCGAGTATTACAGTTACATGAATACAGTATGCAGCCCATCTATAGTTCCAGTAGTACCAGTCTCTACTAACACTACAGCATCCTTAGTGCCAGTGGTAACTGTAGCATATATAGTTCTGGTAGTACTAGTAGTGTGCATGCTCACTGTAGTAGCTGTGTATGTAGTAATGCTACGATCTCTACTAACTCTCCTGCATCCATAGTTCTGGTAGTACTAGTAGTGTGCATGCTCACTGTAGTAGCTGTGTATGTAGTAATGCTACAGTCTCTACTAACTCTCCTGCATCCATAGTTCTGGTAGTACTAGTAGTGTGCATGCTCACTGTAGTAGCTGTGTATGTAGTAATGCTATGGTCTCTACTAACTCTCCTGCATCCATAGTTCTGGTAGTACTAGTAGTGTGCATGCTCACTATAGTAGCAGTGTATGTAGTAATGCTAGGATCTCTACTAACTCTCATGAATCCATAGTCCTGGTAGTATTAGTATTGTGCATGCTCATTGGAGTAGCTATGTTTGTAGTAGTGGTATTATCTCCACTAACTCTCTAGCATCCATAGTGCCAGTAGTAGCTGGCACTATGGATGTTGGAAGCCGCCTGCCGCCCTTCCCTCCAGAAGGTGCTCTCCCCTCCTGTTGCTGCCGCTGCACAGCGCTTGAGAGCGCCTCTGAACCCCTTCCACCACCGGATTACATTTCCCAACAGGACCGGAGGCTGGGCAAGCTGGTTTATAGATTTTCGCGCCTCTTGGTGCATCTCGGGACGTGCATGGGTGGAGCCCAGGTCAAGCCCGGTGGCCTGTCTGTACAAGTCAGAGCGTGGAGGAGACTCGGCTGGGCCATCCCTTTTTTGGCTGACCCCAGCTTAAGGTACTGTGCCCGCTCTCCAGTCCCTGCTGTAACGGTTTCTAGGCTGCCTGCTGTCCCTAAATACCGGACAATTATTTATTTATGTTCTACCCATCCCTCTGTGCTGTCCCTGCGCTTCCTGCTGTACCATTCTTGTGCTAAATGCTGCCCCTGTCCCGCACTGCTGTTGTCCCTATACTGCCTCTCCCTGCCCCTGTGCTGCCTGCTGTCCCTGTGCTGCCTGTTGTCCCTATGCCTGCGCCGCCTGATGTTCCAGTCCCTGAACTGCCACTCCCCTTGCACTGTCCCAGTCTCTGCACCACTACCTGCTTTCCCTGTTCTTGTGCTGCCGCACCCCCTGTGCCTGCACTGCCTACTGTTCCTGTCACCGTGCTGCCCGTCCCAGGTCTTTGCACAGCACACAGGAGCACCCACCAGGTCCACTAATGGTTCACAAATGGAGGCTGCGGACACAACCGGGCAGTGAACACGCAGCGGGTGTGCTGCCAATGCACCACCGGTTGGACAACACCTATCGCCAGGACCCCTGGACCTTCCACCACCTGATGGTACACCGCCAAGGAACTCCTGCACCCCAGACACCGAAGCAACAGCTGTGTTTCCTCCTCCCCATGATCCACCAAAGGACCCTTCACCTGCCGACACTGTCACAGTCTCAACAGACCTCGACCAGGCCGTCCAGAACTTCGTCACCTGGATCACCAACAGCGTCAACGGAGTTGCCCCACTGAAACCTGTAAAATTCAACAAGACCTCCGAACATGCCAGTTTAGACACCAAAACTCAGGACCACCAAGCGCAACTGCCACCAACTGGAAAAACGATGGTGCACCACTAAGAACCCCGCCGACAGAGCAGCTATCGTCAAAGAAATTTCAAACGCAACAGCCATAGAGAACACCATCCAACCCCAGCACTTTGCAAAACCCTCTCAGACTACTTCCAACCAAAACGACCTCGACAACCAGCGAACATCAGTGAAACCATTAACACCTGGTCTCCGATCGCTGCCTTAACCACCTCAGCCATCATGTCTTCCATCCAATCCAGTACACCCACCAACATCTGTCCCCACCACCTCTACAACCTCTCAACGAACCCGACCAGCACACAACTCACCAGCATCCTCAACACCTCCAGCTCTACAGAAACCTTTCCGGACAGATGGACACGCAGATGTCAGACCCCTCCTAAAGAAAGCCTTTGCCAATCCCAGCTATCGCAAAAATGATTGTTCTATCTTTCTGCTCCCCTGCCTGGTCAAAGTACTCGAGAAAACCATCAACCAGCAGCTCATTGAATTCCGTGAACAAAGCCACCTCACAATCAGGGTTCTGTGCCAACCACAGCACTGAGATGGCACTGATTGCCACCACAGACGACATCAGAACACTTCTCGACCACGGAGAAACTGTAGCCCTGATCCTCCTTGACCCCTCCTCGGTGTTCAAAACCGTCTCTCACAACACCCTCATCAGCAAACTCTACAACATAGGCATACAGCATGGACAGAGCATTGCAGCAAATCAAACACTCAGCCCCTGTCAACTCATCTGGACTGGGGTGGCGGAGTGAACTAAAGAATGATGATGGATTAAACCCAGATCAGTTGACTGGGGGTGAGTATTTGATTTGCTTCAACGCTCCGTCCATCATCCCCTTTGGTATTGCTGTGTTCGCCCTAAATTGGCAGAGTATGCCCAGATGTGGGACCCATGCTCACTTTGCCACTGGATTCAAGCTAGCCTGGCTGATGGCAGCTGATTAGCCAGAAACCGTTCCCAGGATGCTTCTTTCCGGTCCAGGGAAGACATGGCTTGGCAGTTCCGTCTGGACTGTTCCCAAGAGGCAAAGGGTCAGATTGATTTGCATATGGCCGTGTCTGAACTGGGGTGGTGAAGTGAGCTAAAGAATGATGATGGATTAAACCCAGATCAGTTGACTGGGGTGTGTTTGATTTGCTCCAACGCTCCGTCCATCATCCCCTTTGGTATCTACTAACTCTCCAGCATCAATAGTGCCAGCAGTAACTGTAACAACTATAGTTCCTTTAGTATTAGTAGAGAGACACACAACTACTACAGTTAGCATGGGCACTTCTAATACAACCGGAACTATAGATACTACAGTTACTACTCACATTATGGATGCTGGCGAGTTAGTAGAGACAATATCATTTCTACACACACAGCTGCCACAGTTACCATGTGCACTTCTACTACTGCCAGACAAAAGGTGGTACAGTTACAATTCTCACTATGGATGCTGTAGAGTTAGTAAAGACAATAACTTTCGTACAAACACAGCTACTACAGTGAACATGTGCCCTATTAAGACCACACGAACCATAGATGCTACAATTACTACAGGCACTATGGCTGGTGGAGAGTTAGTAGAGACAATGCCATTACTACAGACGCAGCTACTACAGTTACCATGTGCACTGTTAATACTACGGAACTATAGATTCAAAGGTTACTGCTGGAATTACGGATGCTAGAGAGTTAATAGAGACATACTATTACTACACACACAGCTACTACAGTTAGCATGTGCACTACTATTACTACCAGAACTATAGATGCAACAGTTCCTATTGGAACTAAGGATGTTGAGGAGTTAGTAGACTCAATACCATTACAACAGACACACAGCTGCTACAGTTACTATGTGAACTACCAGTTACTAATGGCAATGCTGTTAATGCTAGTACATTAAGGGTGTCTCCTCCACAGTGGGGAACACCTTTATGTTTTTAGGTCCCCTCACACACCAACAGGCCCCTTGGTGTCATGCTTCATCATCGGGGTCATCGTACCCCTCTACGGGGTACGGCGTGCTGCGACCTACGGAGACGTGGGAGCACTTGTTAGACTATGTGTGGTGTTGGTGAGGGGGTATTTTGAATAAATGTGAGTGTATTGTGGGGTTTGGGAAATAGTGATAGTTAAAAAGAACCTGGCTCGTGGGGTGACTAAAAATTATTTAATAAGCCCCCGGGCTGGTGCTGTTAAAAATGAGGGTGGGAGGTCACTACGCTGACAATGTGCTTTACCTCCTTTTTGTGTGCGTCGACATGTTTCGGTGCCGAAGCACCTTATTATTATTATTATTATTATTATTAAAGCAATTTGTAATGCGCTACTAAAACCCCAAGGTGTCAAGGCGCCTACCAAAACAGATCCAAAAAAGGGCAGGGGACAATTATAGGTATGTCCGCACAAAGAGATGGGTTTTAAGAGCATTCCTAAAAAGCTGAAGAGTAGGAAGGGACCTTAGTTCCAGGGGGAGGGCATTCCACCACTTGGGAGCCAGATTAGAGAAAGCTTTGCCACCCCATCTGGTTCTCCGAATACGGGGAACTGAAAGAAGAAGTCTGTTCGAGGAGCGCAAGTCCCTGCCAGGGCTGTAGCGGGACAGAATGGAACCTATTCCAGTGGGACTGCTTTTTGCTAAGGCCCTATAGGTCATGCACATGGTCTTGAACACTATTCGGTCTTCTATAGGAAGCCAGTGAAGTGATTTTCTGGCAGAGGTAGCCGAGGTACGCCGGGGTAGATCAAGGACAAACCTCACTGTTGCGTTCTGGACCACCTGCAGGCGCTGAAGCAGGTTTTTATTCAAACCCGCATACAGCGCATTGCAGTAGTCCAGACGCGAGCCAACCAGGGCAACAGCAAGTTGTTTCCTTGCCTGCTGGGAGAGGTAGTGCCTGATCCTCCTCAGTATGTGAATAATACCCCAACAGGTAGAAACAGTTCTGTTGACCTGTTGGCACATAGTGAGGGTGGGATCAATAATGACCCCCAGATTTTTAGCGGAAGAGGCAGGAGCCGGGTAGGGACCCAGCGAGTTTGGCCACCAATCGGCTGACCATATCTCCTCCTTACCTCCGAACACCATCACCTCAGTCTTCTCCCCATTCAGTTTCAATGAATTGTATATCATCCATTGCCCGACTGCCTCCATGCAAGATCTAAAGTTGGAGGCAGTCGAGGTTACTGACTGGGAGAGAGAGACGAGGATCTGGGTGTTATCCGCATATGAAACTACCTCCATCCCGAAAGATCTAATAAGTCTGGCAAGGGGGGTCACATAAATGTTGAAGAGGGTCGGACTTAGCGCCGACCCCTGAGGGACCCCACATTGCACAGACAGGGATGGAGATAGAAATTTGCCCAGCATCACTCTTTGCTCTTGTTGATCGAGGAAAGAGGAGAGTAGCCTAAGGGCCACCCCCCGAACCCCGATCTCCCCCAGACGAGATGTTAAGACTGAGGGAGAAAGGGTGTCAAAGGCCGCCGTGAGGTCTAAAAGGATCAGGAGGGAGGTTTGACCCTTATCCACATGTGTGCGGATATTGTCAAGCACTATGGTCAGAGCAGACTCAGTACTATGCTCCCTCCTAAAACCGTGCTGGGAAAGATCCAGACAACCCGAGCTTTCCACAAAGGCAGCAAGATGTTTATTAAGATGAGTTTCTAACATCTTCGCAGGAGCTGGGAGCATTGAGATGGGGCGAAAGTTCTTTAAAACCCCAGGATCAAGAGAGGGTTTCTTGAGCAACGGTTTTACTGCAGCATTTTTCCACTGTTGGGGAAAAATGCCATCCTTCATGGCCCTATTCATGATGTCAACAAGGGGGGGCAAGAGGGATTCTCTACACTGCTTCAGGATCTTAAGCGGACAGGCATCCAGGGGGAAGCTGGATTTGGTTTTATCAAGGAGAGTCTCTAGATCCTGTAGGGAGAGAGGAGGGAAAGATTCCATGCTTCCCAACGAGAATTTCTCCAAAGGAGCAGGGACCAAGACAGCGGGGGCAGGGGGCTCAGAGGTAAAAGATCTCTGCAATTCCAAGGCGCTGTAGATGTCAGAGATTTTGGTCTGAAAGATGGAGGCTATATTATCACAAAGCTCCTGTGAAGCAATACCCGGGTCCGGAGTCTGAAGGGTAGTGAGGGAGTCCACTATCCTAAATAGCTCTTTAGGAGAAGAGAGAGAAGTAGTGAGAGCCGTGAAATATTCTTGTTTTGTTTTTATTACTTCCCGCTTGTACTTCCTTATCAGGATCTTATGGGCTTCCTTGTCCTCAAGATCCCAGCTGGAGTGCCAGAGACGCTCCCGTCTTCTAGCCTCCTTTCTCAGGAGTCTCAAGTGCTCCGAGAACCATGGGGCCGAAGGTCTTTTCCTGGCTGAGTAACACTGGCGGATGGGAGCCAGTTCTTCCAGAGCCTCGGCTACGGTCTTTTCAATTTGTGAGACTGCTGACTGTACATTGTCCTCCTGAGATATGGACAGACTCGATATCCAGGGAGCAAAGGAACTTTCCGTGATGTTCTTAAAATTCCTACGCAATTCCATTTTGCTCGGATTTTTACTAGTTGTCCCCGAGATAGGATAGAGCACAATGAAAGGAACGGCTAGATGATCTGACCATGAAAGGAAAAAGGGGTCTTTCACCATCAACCTCTGATCATTACAGAAAATCCCATCAAGCGTATGTCCTGCTTGATGGGTGGCCCCTTTCACCAATTGGGTGAGTCCGCAGGCAGACATAGCATCCAACAGGGAGAGAGTATCATGGGTCTCCAACAACTCCAAATGAAAATTAAAATCTCCCAATATAGTAAGATTGTCACGGCCAAAGTAAGGTTCTAGAACATGGAGCAGCTGCTGTTCGAAGCCTGCTCTGGGACCAGGGGGACGGTAGACCAGGATCCCATTAAATACAAAGTTGTGAACACCTGTTAAGGAAAAGTACAAGACTTGGAAAGTATCCTTGAGGTCAGAGAGTGGTAAAATATGGCAGTGAAAACTATCCTTACAAAGAATTGCTAACCCACCTCCTACACGTCCCATTCTATCCTGACGTGCCAGGCAGTACCCTTCTGGGACTGCTTCAACAAGGTCAGGACCCGAGGAGTCCTTTGCCCATGTTTCCGTGATAAAGACCCACGAAGGTTTCCTATCGAGTACCAATTCCTTAAAGGCAATATTGTTTTTAATCAGCGAGCGAGCATTGATGAGAATGCAGTCTTCTCTCAACGCTTTGACTCCAGGGTCAGCAAGGGGTTCTAACTGATGAGGAGGGGGAAAAAGGCTAGGGCCACCAGGGCCTGTCGAAAAGCAACCGCAACATGGAGATAATAAGAAATCATCCAGAGAACTTCTGTGAAAACATGCAAGTGCATGCGGGTTAAGCTCCAACACCTCCTGTAGCGAATACTTGCAGAGCGGAGGGGCAGCCACATCCAGAACAGAAGTCCCGCCGTCCTGCCCGTCCTCAGCGCGGACGGGCGCAGACGGGCAGGACTCTGACACGACTCCGGCGCAGATCTGGCGCGTCCGCAGTACGCGTCCGCTGCGCGGAGTCATGACTGTTCTATTTATAGCACTGCTAGAGCGCGCGATTCGCCTGGCCCACACCCAATATGGCTGCCAAGATCGAATCCCAGCCCTCGGCGTCGATGCTCGGCCGAGGGCGGTCCGGAGGTAGGGGAGGGGGGAAGGAGCACAAAGCGCTTAGGAGCGCTAGGGGAGTATCTAATCTCAGGCGCTTTTTAATCAAGCGCTGTCAAGCACACAAGTCAAATACACAATAGCTATTTAAAATGCTTCTTAGTCAAGCATAGTCTGAACACGATTAAAATTGCTGAAAAGAAAGATTCTGAAGTGTCAAGGTAAAGAAAAGACAAGAGACCTCCCGGCTTCCGCCTCAGGAGGGAAAAGGTTGCTTCTGTTTAGTAATCACCAGGAACGATCCCTAATTCCTTTTTATAGCGCTGCTAGAGCGCGCGATTCGCCTGGCCCACACCCAATATGGCCGCCAAGATCGAATCCCACCTTCTTCAGGACGGGGTGCACAAATCCCCACCTTACTCACGTTTCTCTAACTAATACCAGAATGTTCTAATAAAAGTGAGGAAAAATTACAGTGCAAGTAAAAGTAATGTACCTAGCAAAAAAAGACGTTGTCTATTGATCAACTGTTTTGGAGTTGTAGATAAACCTCATGAGCCAAAACGTCAGGATCTGGTGTGCTAACTAGCACGATTTCTACGAGGAAATACCTCCCGATCGATCCCTACGTGGCTCCGGTGATATTATTCCTCAGTGAGTAATTTTTCCTCACTTTTATTAGAAAATTCTGGTATTAGTTAGAGAAACGTGCCCCCCCCCCCCACCCCCACTCCCCATCAACAGCAGCACTGGCTTCTGTTTACTCCATTGAGCACTAACATCAAAAAGATCTTAAATAAACAGGCAGGCATCTATTTAAAGGTTAATTGGAGTTAAAGAAAGGAAGTAACTGGGTGTCCAGCATCACTTAACTTTAGGAATGCCTTCAATTTTAGAGGCATCTTTCATAAAAAGTGTAAAACACGATAGTCTCTTCAGAATTCAAAAAGCATTTCATTAACATGCAGAACTGTTTCACCTCAGTACATCAGATTATCAGCGCACTGAGAAGTATTGATGTATTTATTAAAAGTGATAGTTTTCAAACTCGAATTTAGAAACATTCATTCCCCCCATCCCCCACTCTGACAACAACGCCAATAGCGAGCTAAGATGCCAGTCAGTTGTTATGTGCACTCTGCGGGTGGCCTGGTTGCTATAATACTATTCTACATGAACCATATTATGGATTACTAAATCAAATGCAGGAGAAGGTTTTGTAGAACACACATCCTGAAATCATGTAGTTCGAATTCCTCAAATATGTGCCAATGAAGAAAATGGAGGGGAAGTGAAATAAAATAATTGCCTAGGATCACACAGTTTGATTAGGTGGGGAAGCCGGGATTTAATCCCACGCTTTCTGGTTTGAAATTGTGCAATTCAGCCACTAGATATATATATACTTTGCTTCCCCTACACTCACCTTACCCCCACCTTGCCCCCCAAAACTCATTACCGCAGCCCGGCTGGTATCAATGGCATGCGGTCCTTGGTCACTTCATAGACCACGTTTTTTGGCACTTGGGAAAATGTTTGCGGGTACCCATGAATTAAAGCAAACGCTTTCCTCCTTTTACACCCTTCACCTACTCCGGGAATATACACTGGTAAAAAAGGAGATTCATTTAGTAGAGATTGTTCCCATGGATACCTCTCCTGGTGACGTGTTGGTCATTCGTCCTTTCACGGATTGACTTCTAGACAAGTGCAGTCAGTGACCGGGGAGGCGGGCTCGGCCAGGAGGGTTCCCCGCAGGAGAGGCCTACAAAGCGGGTGCCCCACAGAGTGGCACAACAGGGACTCTGAGCATTGAGTCAAGGCCTATAACAAACACGCGTCGGGGCAATCCTTCAGTGCACACATTTGTACAAAGGCCAGGCTCACTCGTCCCACAAACGCAAGTTGTTCACACCCACTTGCTCCATTTCACACAGCTGACAAGAACACGTGAGACGGCAAGAGATTACACGCGTTCACAACTCAAGACCGTGCGAAACCAGCTCTGTGAAAAGATGCCCTGAAGGGTGCTGGTATACACGTGTGGTGTGTGTACGATTGTAGGTGTCCGTGAGTCCATATATGGATGTCTGGGTGCCAGACCGGTACGTTATTTGCAGTGCTTTGTAAAGGGCTGTTAAGCACAAGGGTCCCTATGTGCACAGTATAGTTGTGTCTGCATAACGTTAAAGCTGTGCACTGACATGTGCAGACACGCGTCTGTCTATATTCACATTACCGTGGCTATGCGGCTTTCACAGTATCAATGACAGAGGTTGCAAAGGGCGCTGCTGCATGAAATAAATGCGTGTGCCAGGCCAAGAAGAAGCCAGGGAGCTGTCCTTTCAGCACCGTTAGGTTACATACAATGCGCATATTTCACCACACTTCTTCCACTCTTCCCATAACCGGGTATATAGTGCCTGCCTTCTGCCCGCCCGACCGACCACGTGGCACCTCTCTGGGCCGAGTTCCCAGCCCCCATACCCCCCCCCCCTCACCCTCCCCCCCCCACCCCGCCCTCCTTCAGGCCTTGCCAATGCAGCGCATTGATCTCGCAGTCAGGGCGCACGCTGGTGCGCGAGGGCTCTCAGCTGCACCCGGAGGCCTCTGACGGCCTCTACGCAGAGCGCGCCTGCAACCACGCGCTGAGTCACGCGAGCCACGCAAGGGCGCGCCGAGAGCGCGCGCTCGTGTCCTCGAGCGGCCGGAAGCGGCCTAGGCACATGGACATCCAAGCTAAGAGGGGAAAGGCAGAGCCGAGCAGCCTCTGTGGGAGGGAGAGCAAAGCAGAGAGCATCACGAATTGTGAAATTCTGAGCGTTTGAGCCACGGACCTCCATCAGTTCACCATCACGGGCAGTAGTTGTGGCATAACGGCTAGTTGTCAACTTTGGAGGGAAGGGTTGTGTGCAGGCGTTCCTCCTTTCCAAATAAGTATTGTTATTTAGAAGGTCATTCCTTGTTCAAATAACACTCATTCATCCTGGGTGATTTGAGTGACAGTAGTTCTTTTTATTCACCGCATTTATTTCACTCACAGTGAACATCTACCTAAAATTGGCGGATCTGTGCTCTGCCATCACAGTTTTTGACCCATTGCCCGACCCTTAGCTTCCAAAAGACTCTGATTTGTTGAGGACAGGCTAGGGGAAGGGTGGAGGGGGGATGACAGGTGGGATATAGGGCTGTGTGTGCCCTTTTTAATGATTAATTCTGGCTTGACAATGCACCTGTTTGCAATATCTGTTGTTACCAGTTCTTTAAGAAATTTACACGGAGTTGGTGTTGGCTTTACTCAGAGTAGTATCACACTTGTACTCTCACTTAATTCTATTGGCTGTTTAGGGTATTATTCCAGCTTCGAGAAAGTGCTTCGATTAGAATGTATAAGGAGCTATTTTACATCTGAAAAGCATACTAGTGAGCACTGCAGAGGGCACATTCATTCTTTATCTCCTGTATGCATTCTGTACAGTTAGCAATTCCTTTCTGCTACTTTTCCTAAGCATTTCCAAAGTTGTAGACGTTCCAGGGTAATTACCAGCCAAACAGGCAAGCCCAAGAAATCTATAAGTTTGTAGGCACTGGCAAACTTTTGGCAGGCACATTCTTACCTTGAACGTGGCAGGAGATGTATTCCTGTGAATTTATTCCAGTAAAGGGCAGAAATAAGTCTGTTTCTAGAGTAGCTATCGGGAGCAAACATTTGGTGCAAGTATAGGACTTACAGGAAAAGTAGCACAATATCACTTTTGCTTTTCATTTCACACACTGAAATGCATATTTGGTACATTTCTGTCCAGGTTTAGGTTTGTGAAGCTTTGTGTTGGACAGGACTAGAATGTGGTGCCTCTGAGGGCAAGCAATCCTGTGGTAATTTTACTCTTTCTTTTGAACTCTGAAACTGAGATTAGGCGTCCCACACATTGACACTTTTTTTTTTGCTCCAAATGTGCTGACCTCACTTTGGGCCAACCAGCAAAGCTGCTAAATGTCACTCCGTGTGGGGAGGCGACACAGAAAAAAACAGACACAACACCCAGACACACAGTTAATTCAAATTAACTTGCATTGCAAGGCAGCCATTGTTTGGGGCAATAGACCATGAGTCTACATGTTTTCTTAAAAAGTTCAAATATGAGTGTGTGTGTGCGTGTGTGTGCATAGATCAAATCTGCATTTACCTATGCAAGATATATACACACATACATTCTCAATCAGATTGCAACATTTTAAGGGCACTCAAACAAACATACAGCCGCACACCATACGCTTGACAATTGCACTTTGCAGGTGGCCTATGACTTTCACTGTGGCCCACTGTACGCCTTCTAAAAATCACTGGCCGAGACGTCACTGTTCCCATTTATACAATTTAGTTCCCAATCTACCTGCTAATGTGTTGATGGCTTTGCACATCTTGACCGTGTGCCAATTAGCTTGAGGCATCAAATTCAGCCTCTACCTGCATCCCACATTCTCACCTCTGTGCTAATGGATCATAAAAATACTGAAATCCTGTCACTCAACACTCACTCAATACAAGCGGGACCTGTTACTTGCAGAGAGGCCGCTGGAGGAGATGCCTCACGACTTTTATTTGGGCACGGACCTCGAACTCAAATTAAACAAGCATTGGCAAAAAACAATAGGTCTGGTACGCATATTTGGTATACATTTTAAGTCCTAAAATGTTTTTACAAAGTACTTGCTGTGAAGAAACATTAAACTATTGCTTTCTGTGTACACTGCATTAATTCTGTATATATTCAAATGTGTTTACAGTGCATGGCCCTTCGTACCTGGCAATGTAAGTACTCTATAGGAGGCAGAGTTATACAGTAAACAGCCAATAGCATGAACTGAGATAAAAGTAATCATGTGGGCGAAGCTAAAAGTCAGTCTATGTTTTTTTTAAAGAATTGATAACAATAGGTATTAGAGACAGCTGCGTACTTAAGCCAGACTTAGTATATGTGCACACATAACTTTATCTAACAATGTAGGATTACCTGCCAAAGTATTGTATTAAGGTCAATTCAGTTCTACTTGTCTATACTTAAACCTCACCACACAACTGCTATTAAAACAATGAAATGCTGGGAAGTTCCATTGAAGAAACATTAGTGGGTGGAATGTCCTAACAGCTTTATAGCCTTTCTACCTGGGGCTATACTGGTTGCTAAAGGCCCTCTCCCTTGTTATAGGCCCTTGCCTGCAGCTCATGCCTATAATTTGGGTGTAGGGCCTGCAATAACTGGTATAAAAGTCGCCAGTGGGCTTTAAGGCTATATTACATACCACCGATGAGGGCAATATCAGCCATTAAAGGCCCTCTCCTTAAGTGATGGGCCCAAACTGCTAGTGCGTGACTACGAGTGAGAAGGATTTTAATGACTGGTATACCCCAAGGCACAAGGGCTATAATAATATTTGAACAATCCACCCAATTAGAGTGCAGGGAGGTACATTAAACAGGCAGCCTCACATAAATAAGCACTGAATTGCTGGATCAGAAAGTCTATGGCAGCCATTTCTGGCCCTGTGCCACTCTGGTATCGTTTATAGAACTACAAACATTCCAATATTCTAATAACTGTTTATCAAATCTGAGGTTATCAAAAATCTTTTTTGAGGTCCAACTGTAGGTTGTAAATACATTTAAGAAACTTCAAATAGCTGAACCACGCATCTAGGAAAAATTATTGGGTTCACCACTTTCAGATTCAATGCAAGCCATGTGGGCAGACTTAGGATTGTTGAATACAATTTGTACTTAATTTTATGAATTTCAGAATTAAAAGCTGAAAATCAATTTAACACTGGAATTTAAACAGATCAGTGTGAGCCCAATGGAGTTTGGATACGAGTCTCTGGTGTGTCATATTAGGGGGTCATGTCCCTCAAAGGCGCAACATGACCACAGAGAGAGGCTCTTAGACCCAGATGTAGAGTTTGTGGTAACAGAAAATCACACCATGTGCGGCAGATGTGCTGAATCCTCCATTAGAAGGCTCTCTTCTGGTCGAAAATCCATTGGAAGAATTGTCTATACCCAGGTCCACTGGTAATATGAGAGCGGAGAGGAACAAACTATGTGATAAAAGGTTAACTAAATTATGCAATAAGAAAAGTGAATTATATGTGTAATGGGGCACATTTTGCGAAAGTATTGCTTCCTTATTTGGTCATTTTTACAGAGGTTAACACCAAAAAAACACAAAAAGCATAAGAAAGGGCACCAGAAAGCTTTTGCAAAGGGCCTTCCATTGCACAGCACTACATATGGCCATGTTTTTTAGTAACTTTTGATTTGTCTGTTAAAATATGCAGATTATGCAGCACATGATGGATTATGTAGCAGTCAGCAAAATCATAATTGTACGGAAAATGCAGTGGCCACAAAATTGCATAATTCCATAAAATTGCCTATACCATACTAATCAGACAGTGGCTGCATTCTGACTGGATACTAGAGAGAAGAATGTTCAACTGAATGATTTGCATTTCCTCCAAAAATTAGAGATGCTTCATCATAATGCATAAATTAGTCCCTGTAGTGAGGCCCCCCTCTGCAGAAGGTCAGGAATACAGGCGACCGTGTGTGGCAATGCAACACTGGAATTTTGAAAGTTCAAAATGTTTCTCTTAAACTTCTTGTGACTTCATCTTTATTTTTAACACCACGCACCCTAACGTACTGGTTGATTTTTTAAAATAGATAACTGCTTTTCAAACTTTTTATGAGATCTGGTGTTTTTTTGTGCTTCTGATTTGTGCACCTATGATTTGTGAAGGCATTTGTGATCCTTTTCTTCGTAGTCAATTACAATGAGGGGTGAGTGAGTATATGGTGTTTCATTTCGTTTCGTTTACTGGTTCGGCGTACTGACTAGGTGAACTGGCAGAGAGTACTGGCTCAATGTGGTGTCTGGGAGTGAACTGGCTCAGATTTCTGGTTTGGTCTACTGGTGAAGCCTTTACTGAGTAGCCGGGTGTTCTATCTGATTGAACCCGCTTGATGTACTGGTCGGAGGAGTGACTGAGTGTAATAGTTGATAACAGTAGATTAGTGTATTGGCTGGGTGAAGTGGCAACAAGAGCACAGTTTGCCCTCACACTTTCGACTTCCTTCCAGCACTGTGACAAGGCAAGCACAATCATTTTTCATCTGAGCCCCAGTTAGAGAATTGAGTATATGGAGCTCCGTTGAACACAATGAAGTGTCTCAGGGCCAATAATGGCTGGTACAGGCCTTAAGCTCCAACATTCCAATGTTGTCTCTCCTTTTCTCCCATTTTGATTTGGAACATTCCACTTTCAGTTGGTGGACAGTTCTAACATCATTATTGCTGGTCAACCTCAGGGTATAAAGTTCGGTAAAGGCCTATCCTTCCTAAAAGCCCTTCCGACAGTGAGCTTTTAATAAAAAGTACAGCCCTTTGAAGTAGGCAATAATGCTATAATTTTAACTTGAAACAGGGAAATACAATAATATATCGGCTTAATACATAAAGAGGGAACTGATATCTTTCCAAATCATTGTTTTAGTGAATATTCTAAACCAGGCTTCTCCAAGGAATGGCTCGAGAGCTACGGGTAGCTCTCCAACTACCTATAAGTAGCTCGCATGTACTAAATTAGAAGCTTGTGTCATTGAATCAATATATGTATCCCAAAATTGAAAAGCGTGTAGTTGAGATGTAAATGTGTGTATTTTCAGAACTCGTAAGCTCATGCTTGGAGAAAAATGGTTGAATTTCCAAAATGTATTTAAAGTGGGTATTTGAGTGATAATTAATGCAGTGTTGGAGAGCCCTATTGCTCATATTACATTGGTGCCCGGGGTAGTGCAAGTAAGGCTGTCGACTATTAGCTATGCTGAGGCTTTCCAGATCGATAAAGCCTTTCTTACATCACTGCTGGAAACTTTGTCCACGAACTGTGTTGATCCCTGCTAGTATTATTGCATCGGGTGACCACTAATATAATATTGTGTGAAGTGCTCACTGTTGCAACATTGATAATATTAGTAGCTCTGGGTGATTTTCATTGGACATAAGTAGGTAGCTCTTACTACAGAAAACGTTTGAGGTCTCTGTTGTAGACCGTTCACCTAGCAGCGGCATGCTTATAACCTAGTGATGAAAGTTTGACCACGCCTCGCTGTGCTTTTGCTATCCTAACAACATTTCTAGCAGGGTGGTGGCAGCTCTCTGTGTGGTCTTTTACCAAGCGCTTGTGCAGATTGCGAGGGGCTCCTCCTCTGCATGCTACTGATGCCCTCGAGAATCGTTTTCTATTGAAGAACTACTTTTCCAAGATCGTACCTCTCATTGTTGCAATTGAAATAATAATTGTAGACTTTTAAAAATGTTTGTTTTAAACTCACCATTACTGCTGTAAAATATCACCCTCAGCCCCGTTCCATCGCGGCTCTGTGCCGTTTGCGTGGAGGGCAGGGTCAGCTCCACTGTGCTGCAGCGTGAGGTCACCTATTGGAACGGAGGGAGTGTCTCAGCTGGGGGCGGGGCTCAGGACATAAAATGGCGACCCGGAAGCGCAGCGGTAGAGCGCAAAGGGAGCGCCATCTCCGCGCTGAAGCCGCGCCTAAGGGGTGCCAGTCTGCGCCAGTCCGCGCTGGGACCGTGCTGCGTGCCAGTCTCTCTGGCCTCCACCGTCCCCAACACATAGCAAAAGTACTGTCTTACGAACACAGCTCCTGAGTATAGGAAATACATTACGTGATAAGAACTGCTCTCACTTTGACTTTGGATCATTGTATAATTATGCTCACATTGCTTGCCCAAATTGTGCGCTTACGACCGCATCACCCCTGTTTAAACACTTTTGCACCCCTTCCTCCAGAGACAAAAGCGTTAAACATTTAAGCTGCGTACTCATAAATACACGCTCCCTCATAAAACACAGATACGATGTCGCAGAATTAATAACCAGTCAAAATATTGACGTTATGTTTGTTACCGAGACTTGGGCAGATCTTGCATCTGGCCCAGACTTTAACATCGCCACTCCAGATGGCTATCAGGTAACAAGACTAGATAGATCATCAGGGAAAAGAGGGGGGGGACTAGCTATTATATATCGAGACAAGCTTGTCATAAAAACTGAACCCCTTGATTACAACTTTGCGGAAGCCCTTGCTTTTACGATCTTTGTCTCCCCTATACAAACTTTCAAAGGAACCCTCCTCTATCGACCACCCACTTCACGCACACTCTTTCTGAATTCTCTCATTCAGTTATTAGAGCCAGTACCTGCTAACCAGGACTACACTATACTGGGCGATTTTAATTTCCATTTGGAGAATGATAATGATAAGGACTCGCACACTCTTATCTCTGACTTCCTGGCAGCAGGCTTAGAACAACAGGTTAATATGGCTACTCATCAAGCTGGACACACACTAGATGGCTTATTTACTAATAATGCCCATATAACATTCTCTACAGTGCTCCCACTCACGTGGATGGATCACTTAGCTGTTAAATTTACTATCTCAGCCAACTACTCCAAGAACTCGTCCACCGGCCCTTGCCCTCCGATCCTAAGTCGAGATTGGAAAAATATTGATGTCACCGCTCTACAAAATATCTTGGAATCCACGACACCGGTAGAATTATCCGCTCCTCAGGAGGCTGCCTTGAATTACCAACGATGGCTACATATGGCACTTGACCAGGTAGCCCCATATAAAAAATTGCAGCCAAACCGCACCAAACCTTCCGCGGCTTGGTTCTCGGAGTCACTTAGGCTCGAGAGACAACGCTGCAGAAATCTGGAGCGGCGGTGGCGTAAATACTATAACAATAATGACAGAGACACTTATAAGAGTGCCTTGCTTAGCTACAGAAAGCTGCTCACTGCTGAAAAATGCACCTTCTACAGCACACAAATAGAACGTGCTCTTAATTCGAATAAACAATTGTACCAGGTGGTAAAAGATTTAGCCAATCCTCCAGCCCCCCCCCCAATTGAACCATCCCAAATATTCTGTAACAAGGTGGCAGATTTTTTTCAGGCCAAGGTTCTGGATATTTTCGATAATTTTACTAAAATAACGATCACTGACCCTACCATCCCGGAACCCCCTCCTCTGCCGTCAAATCCTAAACTTGAGGTCTTCTCTCCACCCCTGTCCATGGTGGATCTCATAAGTAATGTTAAATCAGGCTCGCCACTGGACCCATGTCCCCCACGTATCCTTAAATTAGTACCCAACCTAATAGCCCCAGTACTCAGAAACATCTGTTCCTCCATATTCCAGACAGGTGTTTTTCCCCTTGTCTGGAAAAAAGCAATTGTGACACCTCTTTTAAAAAAACCCGCTCTAAACCCTTTAGAGCCAAAAAATTACCGCCCTATCGCCTCACTCCCTTACCCTTCCAAAATAATTGAAAAGGTCATGAACCAACAGTTGTCGACTTTTATTGACCAGAATGGTCTACTTGACAACACGCAGTTTGGTTTTAGGAAGGGCCATGGGACGGAGACTGCCTTGATAAAAGCTGCCGAAGAGGTCAGGATAATCATGGATAAGGGTGGTGCAGCCATCCTGATACTCCTAGACTTATCCGCGGCCTTCGACACGGTCGATCACACCATCTTGATCGACCGTGTTGCCGCCCTAGGCATTCAGGGCAGGGCAAGAGCAACACTGGCATCTTTCCTGGCCAACCGAGTACAGTCTGTTAAGATGGGATGCTTCTGCTCTCCTGATTTCACTCTCCCGTGTGGCGTTCCCCAGGGCTCCTCGCTAAGTCCGACACTTTTTAACATCTATGTGTCGGACTTGGCGAGGGTAATCAAGTCGTTCGGCATTGGCTTAACATCTTATGCCGACGACACACAGCTGGTCCTGGAGATACACAAAAACGGTGAAGCAGTGGCAGCGAACTTTCAGGAGGGCATGAAGGCCATCAGCTCATGGATGAAGCGGAATTGCTTAAAGCTAAATTCCGACAAGACGGAGGTGATGGTTTTTGGCGAACTGACTCCGTCTTGGTCTCCGGTATGGTGGCCCTCGGAATTGGGAGCTCCCCCATCACCTGTAACCAAGGTGAAAAACGTGGGCGTGCTTTTTGATAATAAGCTTACGTTTTTAAGCCATGCCAACGCGGTGGTGTCAGCCTCCTTCTTTACCCTGAGAATGGTGAAGAAACTGCTTCCTTTTCTTCCCCCAACCGCAGGCAAAACCTTAATGTCCTCCCTGGTGTTATCTAGGGTGGATTATTGCAATGGTCTATTGCTTAACGCACAAGAGCAAGTTCTGAGTAAATTACAGCTTGTCCAGAACGCTGCTGCAAGAATTCTCATGGGTATACCTAAGCACGCTTCTATCTCTCCCACAATTCGTGAGCTCCACTGGTTACCAATAAGAAGCCGGATAAAGTTTAAGGCCATGTGTATCATTCACAAGGCTTTAAACAATAATGGACCTGATTTCTTCAAAAGAGCATTCAAACTGTACAAACCCAGTCGAACACTACGCTCTTCTTCGGCCCAACAGCTCCAAATCCCATGCACAAAAAAAGTATCTTGGGAAGACAGACGTTTTGTAGTGGCAGCATCAAAATTATGGAATCAGATCCCCTGCTCTGTCAAAAATCAATCATCACTACTCTCATTTCGCAAACACCTCAAGACCTGGCTCTTTAACCAGTAAGACGTCAGTGGAACCCCTGCAATCTGCAAACTCCAGCGCCGAGACACCGAAAGGTATTTGCGCGCTTTAGAAATTTAAAAAATAAATAAATAAATAAATAAATAAATTTCTCTCTTTCCACCAGCTTCAGCAGCCATCACAAAGTGTCATTCTGGAATGCCCAGAATCATGATGCCAGGTAATGCTGGGGTATTTTACCTGTGAGCTCCGTGTTTAACACATGCATGTACCTGTAATCACTAGAAGATCATGTATGATACTTGGTACATTGGGTGTTAACAGGTTTTAGTGACTCGTACAAATTGTCTAAAAGGCCCATGGCTCCTTCGTGGAAACTTCAAGCCATGCTATCGGGTTAAGCTGTGTAAAAGTAATTTGAACTATAGAATCATTGTGGTTACGGTTGTGATGACTTTTCTTGCAATAAAGTGTGTTAAGAGGTGTGAAAAAAGTGCTGGCTATCCTCGAGTTTCTATACAGGGTGAGGCCTTCAAAAGCATCTATAAAAGTGATAACGTGCCTTGTGTCACAGAGCTGATACACAGCATGAGCACAAAGGGGTGTCTGTCATTACACCAGCATGTACGTTTAAAAAAGGACACAGACTGCAAACACAGACCTTTCTTTTAGATGTGTGTACACGTCTTTGAGTGTATGTGTATACCTTTCATTAATGTCGGTTGCTCCTCTCAATGACACACAAACCTTGCTCTCACGTTCACAAATAGACGTAACACACATAAACATATCCACTCATTCCAACACTTATAGCCACAAAACCACGCACAACACACACATACACATACTTCCAGACATCTCAGAGCTGCCAACACGCAAATACACGCAGCATACATGTGCCATATAACATAACCCAACACAACAAAGGTACACAAACATACAATTACCCGCTATAGTACCCAAACATACCAACTGGGCATCAGCAAACCTTGCACAGAAGCTAATATTGCGCACAAATATGCAGACAAACACACCCATGTGGAAAGAACTCCTACAAACTAGCAAACGCACACCCACGTTAACCGCGCCCGGCTAATCAACAGAAATGAGCATGCCAACAGGCACAAAAGTGTGTCACAAGAGGCACAGTCAACCATCTTGGCGTCGCTCCACGAAATGAAAGCAAACAAGGCTGCTCTGATCACAGACAGATAATGCACCACTTTAGTCTGTCGAGATGTGCTGAACCCTCCGTTCTCACCCCTCGACCGAGCCACCACCCACAGCACAGACAGAAGGAATGCAGCCAGCGGGGGGAGGACCCGCAATGTACAATATCCCGAAATTCTTCCCAATTAAGAAGAAGCTTAATTTGTTTCATTGTGCAGCCAGCCGGTGACCCTGGCAGCTGACACTTACAGATCCATGCAGCAGAAGCCACGTGACCCGCCGTAAGCATGGCAACTCTAATGAGCTTCATCCGGCTGGTCCAAAAGAGAAAGAGGTGGGGGGCGTCTCGCGATGCCTCGCGCATGCCAAAGCGGAATAAACACAACTTCCCCTCCCAGGGGGAGGAAAGAGAAAAGGTGGGTGAGAACAAGACGACGGGAGAACCCCTCAACCTCGTTGTTGAATGAGAATAGAGCACAGGTCACAGGCAATATAAAATGGGACACGGGCAGGGTTAGATTGGGAGTACCAATCGGCCTGGGCACGCTAAAAAAGTGGCCCACATTTGCATATTGGCTTTCTGCTAAACTGCTTCGGCGAAATTTTATAAAAATAAAAAAGGGTTTTTTTTAGAAAAAATACACGGATTAGTTTACACTGGTGAAACACTGAAAGCAAGTGAGGCCACTTTTGCTCAGGCGCCCTGCCCCCGCTCAATATGCATATATTAATGGGCCGGCCCAGTGAGAGAAAGGGAGTGACTCCTCTGCCATTGAAAAGAGGGAGGTAATGGAGGCCCATCTACCTCCAGAAAGGCCACTCAGGCACCCACTGGCGGCATCGAACAACGCAGAAACCGCCCAAATCGGCACCTCAGGCTGCTCAAAAAAGCAGACCAAATCTGGAATTCGGATACCGGCCCATCGGGCATTGCCCGAGTGCCCGCATTACCAATCCAAAGCTGGATAAGGGAATGCGTCTAGAGGTTCGACCTCGAAGCTGGGAACCCAGGTTCGAGCCTCGGCAGGGACACTCAACATCCGGTGATTCTGGGCAAATCAATTAATCTCCCTGTGCCTAACAAAATAAAGGTGTCCGTCCGTCTGTGATGCAACTGGTGCTCGTGTAAGTGCGCTCTGATGCCTTCGGGTCGATTTCGCGCTATATAAAACTCCCCCAATTCTTTTTATTAAAAAAGGTTCATACATTGCGGGGTGCACCACCCCGCAATGTATAAACCTTTTTTCTAAATACAAATTCTTCTCAAAATGGAGAGCATCGCATCGCTGGACACATCCTGATGAAGGGAGACACCCTAATGGTTAGACTTGCAACCCACCTCACTACAGAGGCCTGCTCGGCATGTTGGAAGTGACCAGCCAGTTGCATTGTGTGCGTGCTGATAAAGCTTGGCTGCGCGGAATCAGAGGTCAGCTCGGCCTCCACCGCCTGGGTCGGGTGTGCATGCTTGTACGTGGGTGGGGTGGACTTTGTGAGGGGTTGGAAGAGGTGGGACTTTTAAACGCAGGGCGTATGGGGGCAGAACAAGAAATAGGGTAAAGGAGCAGACAGGCCGCTGCGGGGAGAAGGCCATTAATTCTCGGGGTACAAAGGAACGCTCTGCCAGACTCCTACTTGAATGGGTCTCTTTAGAAGAGCTTCCTCCCGGCTCCTTTTGATTCCTTCAGCTGAGAGCTTTTCAGCCTGGGAGTTAATACACTCTGCATCCGGCGCTGCACAACACACATCTGTATTCAGCACACACACACAAAACGGAGGTGACGGATGCTCGTGTTGTTGCCCTTTGTAGGAATGACTGTGTCCTGTGGTTTATCTGAACTACAGCCGTGCCCCTGCCTACATCTGGAGTGAGTGTATCCTAGTAAGGAACTGCAGCTATAACTGACTCTGTCCCAGCCCTACTGCATTCCAGACTTGTCTGTCGGACGGTCTCCTGATTAGTCTGTAGGCCTGTCCGGCCTTCACCGGTATAGGAGACCTACTAATAATTCCTTTTGTTCAAAATTAGCCTGTATTTCATAAGATAAAATGGAGGACGTGCAGTAGTTTATAACAGAGTAAATGAAAAACAGTTGGTTTTATACACATGCAATCAAACGGACATACACAAACTTTCTGATGAATAAAGTATGGGACAAAACTAATTTTCTCTAAAATAGTTCTTTATGAAAGAACCTAAAAATAAGTTCCAGCTGGCTTTAAAGGAGTTAGACAGACTTCAGAGCTGGTAATTAAGTCTGTATCTCCATCCGCTGTCATAGCTGCAGCTGAAACCCCACTCATAGTTCATAACTCTGGCTTTAGCGACACCCACAGATCATAACTCCGGCTTTACCCAGTGTTTGTCCTTGCAGCTTTAACCCCACCCACAGTTTGCAAATGCAGCTTTAGCCCAACTTGCAGTTGGTTGTCAAGTCTTTGGTGAAAACCATGGTTGCTTTTTAGGCCAACCACAACTTTGGTTCTTAATTTGCAAAAGAACAAGTGCCAGCACCCAAAGGTTTGCTTAATAGCTTACAGTCGTTGCTGTTCATCCACCACCACTGTCTCACTGTTTTTCTCAATCACAGAAACCATATGATTTGGGCGCGCTAACAGTGTCTATTTGTTTAGCCAGATTCTCCAACTGCATTTTTGTGTCTTTTTTCAAGTCCTGGATTTGTTTCTCCAACTCCTTAAGAAGTTCTATCACTGGGGTTAATAGGGTTTTCATTGAGGTCTCCAACAAGTATAACATTGTACTCTTTCTTACCCTGCTAGCATTAAGACTATCCTCAGCAGAGCTATTTCCAGAGCTATTGGAGATTAAATCGGCCATCGAGTCATCCAGAATGGTATCATCCGGGATGGCTAGGCACACTGTGTTAGGGGGCAGGGGATCTTCTCCTTGTGTATCATTACCATTAACAATAAGTGCATTACTTGTGTCTATTAGTGGATCTTTACCACATGCATTAGTAAGCATATTTTGATTTGTCCTCTTTTTAGGTATTGCCCCCTCCTTTATCCCCTGTAACACAACATTTTTATCTTTAGGGGTCGCTGCTGTATGTATCAGAACACTAGTGGATGCCTGGGTAGATGTTAAGGTTTGGACTAGGGGAGCCTGAGTAAAGTTGGATGTTTCAATGAGAGTTTGCGAAACCGCTGTACTAGTCCCATCCACAGGTAATATATTATTCTCTCCTCTAATTGGGCTCCGTACATTAGCAAAATGGCCCATGGAAGACCTTTTTGCATGTTCCAAATCCTGCGATACCCTTCTTTCCATCAGAGAAATCCCCTCATCAATCAGTACATGGGTTCTTACAATAAAATCATCTAGGGTGCCTGTTAGTTTCTTCCCCCCTGCTGCTGCCCTACTTCTAGTCTCACGCATCTCCATACTATTATTAGAATCACTTTATAGGATGTCCGTAGGACAGAGAACCCAGGTCTATAAATGCAGTAAATATACAGGAAGAGATATAATAGGCGTCTTACCACACACAACGCAGATTTTTTAGCATGTAAATGGACAAATGTCAAACGTAGGTACCCCAACAGTTTTTAGGGCAGAGTAACTGGCCCGGTCCGGTCTCTTCTGGCCAATGAGGGCCCGCCCTTTGCCCGGGCTTAGCCCCGGGCGTCCCGCTCGCGTCCCGCGACGATGAGGGCACAGGTGTTTATAGGCCCCTCCTGTCGCAGCACTCGCGTCAGGGTATGCGCCGCAGCAAGGGACGCCGGGATCTGTAGTCCCGAGGCGGCTGGTTTGCTCGGCGTGGGTGGTCGTTGGCGCTCCTGCGCTTCTCCGGTCCCGGTACTGCTGCTCTCTCACAAGGACACTCTCTCGCTTGGAAGCGTAGTGTTATACTTCTTTATACTTCTTTACACTTCTTTTGGGCTCCTGAGTGACAAAACTGCGAGGCTGTGATGCCCTCGTTGAGGGAGATAAATGGTGGGCTTCGGACTTTGTTAAGTGGTTTTGCTCCTTTGGCTTGGATGGCTGCTGTTGAATGTTGGCCCACTGTTTGCCCTGTGTTGATGCTCTTCTATTATTTATTTATTTAATTATTATTATTTTTTTTCCCGGGCCCCCCTCTGGTCCCCTCAGTGCTGCCTAGCTTTCCATCTCTCAACCGCTGGTTTAATGAAAGCTACGGAGGCGGAGGATGGTTGGGATCAGTTAGGCAAGGGTTTAAGGGAGGCAGGGTGCACAGGGGCAGGCAGGCAGGCAAGGTCGGTAGGAGTGATGAGCCTCGCACCACTCTCTGATAACTGCTTGGCTTGGCGGGAGGCGCACCAGAGGTCCGGTAAGGTCACAAGCACCGTGAGGAAAGGCAGGAAAGAGACAGGAAAGAGGCAGTGCGGGACTACGGCCAGCCGCGGGCAGGGACTACAAGCTGGCTCACCTGCCCCGCACTGGTCACGCCGGGTGTCCGCCTCTCGTAGCCCGCCTCGTTGCCTCGTCATCTCACCTCGTGTCCTGCTCCTTCCACTCTCGCTGGCTGTTGGGAGTCAGGATCGGGTCACTTGCAGTCTCGGGGGCTCGTGGGCGATCGACCGGCCAGCTGACTGGCAAACCCGGTACCTTCGCCTGCTGCCCTCTACTCCGGCTCCGGCACGGCACGGCTTGGCGTCCCGCTGGCTCCCGCTGCAGCACCTGGCTCGCTGCTCGCCGTTCGGTGCACAGGTTCAGTCGTACAATGGCTCGATGGCGCCGTGTGTTTCATCTTTCTCCTGTGTATTTGTCTCTCTAGGTTATTGTTTGACTAGGAAAATGATATGCCGAGCTCCAAAAAAGAGTGCCAGTGGCTTCACCTGCAACCCCAGGCTCCAATTAAACATTGCACGCCTCATAAGTAGGGCTACAGCATCAAGAGCAGTCCTTAATTGCACCAATAGCCCCACCTGAAGTTTGCTCTTGCTCTTTAGGTTGCAGCCAAAGCGACACTGTGGTGCTGTTCTGTCATCATCCATTGTTGACAATCAATGTTTCCTCAATCTAACATTATTTATTTGATCGCTAGCTGCACAAGTAGTGTGTTAATCAAAGTCTAGCTTCATCAATGGATGGTTGTTGAATGGTCATCTCCTTCCATCGTTGATAGGGTTTCATCCCAACTTGATTGGGACTTTAACTCTGCTATGGTTGGTCAATGTAGCCTCATCTCCTAAGACAGTGTGCTACTGAAACACTAATATCACCTACTGTATCCATTGAGGTCCCAGTCCCATCAATGTTTGATCTCCCCACAGCTGGGTCAGATGTTTAGCCCATTGGGTAAGTGGGTTCTCAATTCCCATAAAATCTGTTATTTTAGACTTTTCAACACTTAGTCCTGCATACCGAAGCTCATGCCCTACCCCCTGAAGATATTGACAACACTGCTTGGGTAATGAGATTTTCCAATTCCAGGTTGCAGCACATTGAGAGCTCTGCCTCCTGCCTACTGCCCCGTCCATGCTCTTCCTGCCAAGTAAAGCTAACATAGCCGGGGTCTCCTGTGGATTGGGGCAATTCAATAGCACGAAGCATAGCGGGAAAAGAACCATGCAGCCTGAACGGCATTTGTGATTCTAAAGGCTTAACACAGACATGACTTGCGCGATGTATCTCCGGAGAGAAAGATTATACTGCAGGGCATTGTGGGCTGAACATAGAGCCAATCGCTGGAAAAGCAAGGGTAAGTGAAACCTGTGATGAGTCTAGAAAAGACTGAGGTTCTGTCATGCTCACTGCTTAAGCAGCATGGTCCAGTGCTGAGTGCCAAAACATCATCCTGTTAAAACTTCGACCTCACAATATCGACAACCATACTATCGAGAAGTACAAGAACATATATATTCATAAGAATAGGTTAAGTATTGTAAAATGCAAGCCTTCCCAAAAGCTGAAAAGCAAGCTTCTCCCTATGATCTAACAACAATGAGCATCCCATGAACAGACTCGTCCCTTTGCAATATGGAGTCTACAGGGCCTTCTGCCCCTGTTGAAACAGCCCGAGCACCAGTTATCAACAACGGCAACATCTCCCATGTGGAACATCCTCTGTGTATGCCTTGCCTCAATGGTTAAACCTAAAATTCAATATGCTTGAATCGCAGATGTGCGAAGGCAACATGCACACAAGATATCGGTACACCGGCCATGAAGAAGGGCTAGGTCTGCATGTCTGGTACACCTATTGACATGTGTGAGTGCTATAGTGTACTTCCCTCAACCCCAACAGTCTCAGTATGAAATGACATTTCTGAACCTTGTTAGTTTTAGTATAAATGGTTGAGGTAGTTTAATCCGACTTAGTTAAGCATAGCAGGATGTCAGAAGCCAATCCATGACACAACACAATACTGCCAATGCATGTCCCAATCAAGGCACAACTCAAAGCAGAGCTACGCAAGAGCTCCAATCTTATGGCCTTAAGAAGTGCTGAGCTTCACAGGCAAAGCATCTTCCTCCAAGCTGAAGCCTTGATTGCATCTAAATTAAACCTAAAACCAAGAAATCAGATCTTCGCACTATAAATTCCTACGTGCTGACTGGAATTCTCCCCATGTTCAGGGTTACCTCTGGGTAGGCTTCCAGCCAGTGCACCAAAAGAGGACCTCTTCGTCCCGGAAAACAAAAGGCTTCAGCTTACTTTGTTAACGAGTACATACCAGACCCGTACATTGATAAGAAGTAACAGTTTCCAGTTTTCCTACATCCAAAGTCCATTGGTACCTAAAATTCGATGCCCAAAGCAAACAATATTAGTCTAAATTAACCTTAAGATAAATAGCCTTTGAGTAGCCTTCCAAAAGGTTTTGACCATGCTGCTGCATCCTGTCCATATGCGCCATGTTGACATAAAACAAAGACTCTATAGGGTCACCTCAAAGCTTCTGTGGAGACCTTGAACGGTCCTACTTCTTAGCCAACTAGTTTGCGTAATATTAAGTTTGCGTAATATTAAAGAGGATAGGGGAAAGCACAAATGCTCGGTAGATGAATCACTGTGCAAAAACGAGTATGCTCAAATCACCCCATCAATTCTGGACCTTAACATGCAGTAAACATAACAGTGAAAGCTATGGGGATACATTGAAAACTATCCTTCAAATGGGACAATGAAATAATCAATTATCGTTGTCTATATGACTCTAACAGTATCACCAAAAGTTCAATTAATTTATTCATGCAGCCTAATGCAAAGAAACATATTAACTTTTCTCTTGTTGGAACTTCTTAGGTATATACCATTGACAAATTAAACATCACATACAATCTACATTTTATTTATATATACATATATACACACATTGTACCCACATAAAAGCTCTCAATAAACATCTTAAACTGTGCAGGATGTCAACTGTTTATTTAGTTATAATCCACCTGGAGGTAGTCCACAGGGATTTAGACGAAGATTTCTCCATTCATTATTTGCGCCTTGCTGTCTCAATTAATCAGTCAAAAGTGTATTTTATTCTCTGAGATTCCTTCAGAATCATCAAGTAAACGCGTTTCGGCCATATACAGACGTGGCTTCCTCAGGTTCAATGAAAGACAAGGAAACATTCTCGAATCACTTTGGTCCAAACCGACATAACTATGGGTGGAGACAACCAGACATTCATTCAAATGTTCGTACCAGATACCTTGTAAAAATCAAGGGATGTGTGTGTGAATCTTCATGTCCCCGAACGCGTGATTATCAGCGTCCTGATCTCTATGCACTACATAGCACACATAGCATGCACTACATGTTGAATTGGCATCTCCAGCCAAGAACACATATGGCAGTTAGTTGAATGTCATCATGCTCATGAGAACACTAATCTCTCATGGCACGCCATAAATACACATTTACCATACACTTTAGACAGAACATTGCACACATATCCTTTGCAGTACAGATATAGCACATAGTTCGGTATCACCATGTTCACAACTGCACTCTCCAACATGCCACATCTGGCACTATCATTCTACAAACACATCAAGACAGCTCTCGTAACATACATCCAACACAACTACAATCTGCCATTATGTGGGTATTACATTATCAACCAGGTGGCTCTACCACCAGCCACCCTGCACACTGTTGCTTTTCAGCTAGGTTTATCCTAGGCAAATACCGCATACATACCACACATCCACACAACTGTGGCAAATCTTCACAAATGGCTTTAAGTTTAGACACTAATCTGTGCTGAAAACTAAGAATGATTTGGAAATTCACTCACAATCTTCCGGAAGGTTAGGTGTTAGGAACAATTGTTTTTACTGGCTTAAACAACTATGTTTTTTCATACATTAATTAAATTTGATGTAAAAGCACAAATATGTGGAATACTTGGTAATCTACTAATTGTACATTAAACAGGACATGTTACACTCCACACACTCTCCACTCGAGGGCAACAGGGGGCTGAAATGGATCGGATAAGATCCCCTCCAGTGGTGGAACCTGAGCAGTAAAAACTACACAACTGCTAAATAAATTCAATTGTGCCTTGTGATATTGGAGCATAACCCTGACAACTGTGAGCTGCATCCCTGGCAGGCTGTCATATTAAGTAGGATTTGATTGCCAGCTAACCAGGAAATGTGGGCAGCACCCTGATATATCTGGCAGCACCATGGCATTTTATGTAAACATCCTGGCACAATGTGTTTCACTATAATTTGAGATGGGCTATTTCTTTCAGAGGACAATGATTTTCATTAAAACTCCTAGCACACTATTTGAGATTGCCATCTTTTCTCCCTCCGCTTAGGTGTTTTCAAATCCATTTTCTAATGTGGCTCAACCTGCATAAGATAGACGCTGCACAAATATTTGTCTACTCTGCTACATGATTTGCTGCTGTAGAGAAAAAATGCCCCAGGACTGTAGTAAGACCCTGCAGAAGAAGAATGTGCCATGCGTTTCCATAGAGGTGATTCTACAACCTAGACCTTTTAACCTATTTTATTTGCAGGGTTGTGCTGTAAAATGCACCATTTCGCCCTATTTTTTTAACCTGATTTGCATGGGAAAGTGTATCCATTTCAATGTCATGTGGAGCATCGAGCTTGCCTGCCACGCCTGTTTTCACAAATTCGACAGGGCCGATTTTACACTAAAGCCCCAGCCTCAAATTTCACCAACCTCCCCTGATGGAACATGCTTGTGGTTGAGGGACGTCTTTGAATGAGATCTCTCCAGGCTAAGAAGCGTAAGTGTAAGTTGAAGTCCCATAGATAGTGACACTTCTCTGTTTGATTGAAAAAAACTCATGGGTAAAATGAGGTACTCTAGGTGGAAAAGGCCTGATGGCTCAGTGGGTTAATGCGTCAATTCCAGTAATTTGTGTTTGTCCTCGTAGTCACAGGTTCTAATCCCATCAGTCTACTCAGACTTCCATCATTCAAAGGTCAATAAATAAATTGGGGAAGAATACATATTTGTTATTCAGAGTCAAGGGATGATTGTGTGCTTTCCAAATACACATTTTGTTACATCTGAAGCAGCTTTATTCTTGGGGCGAAACCACTCAATAAAGACCTTCAGAAGATTGCGTCTCTTTGGAATGGTGTCAGTAACCCCACAGCACACTAAATCAGGGGTGACCAACCTAGATCCATCCTAGATTTTCAGGATACCCTAATAAGTTTGTATACAAAGGATCAACATGGAAATCATCCAGATGGTAATTGATTAGCTGACATCCATTCGACCCTTCTGGACATACATTGGACACACCTGAACAAACACTTCTCAGAGAATGATTGCTTGTTTGTGGGGTTAGGCTACTCTCTGGGTCTGGTTCAAGGTCAAATGACTCATCTGGCAGCTGGTGTGTAGAGTCAGGCGACTCCGAGCCGGATCTAAGAACAATTGACTCCTCTGGGAATGACTGCTCTTTGTATGGGGTTGGCTAATCTCAGGGCTTGATCTAAGGAGAAATGACTCCTCAGGGAGTGATTGCTCCTTTGTGGAGTTAGGCTACTTTGTTGGCTTGGACCAAGGTCCAAATGACTTTGGAGAATGATTGTTCGTTTGTTGGGTTAGGCTACTCTGTGTGGGCTTGGCCCCCCGAAGAGTCAAATGACTCCTCTGGGAATGATTGCTGCTTTGTTGGGTTAGGCTTCTATGTTGGCCTGGTCCAAGGTCAAATGACTCTTTGTGAATTATTGTACGTTTGTTGGGTTAAGCTACTCTGTGTGGGCCTGATTCAAGGTCAAATGACTCCTCTGGGAGTGATTGCTCCATTATGGGGTTAGGCTACTCTGTGTGGGCCTGATTCAAGGTCAAATAACTCCTCGGGGAGTGATTGTTCGTTTGTTGGGTTAGGATACTCTGTGTGTCTGATCTAAGGTCAAATGACTACTCAGGGAGTGATTGTTCGTTTGTTGGGTTAGGATACTCTGTGTGTCTGATCTAAGGTCAAATGACTCCTCGGGGAGTGATTGTTCGTTTGTAGGGTTAGGATACTCTGTGTGTCTGATCTAAGGTCAAATGACTCCTCGGGGAGTGATTGTTCGTTTGTGGGGTTAGGATACTCTGTGTGTCTGATCTAAGGTCAAATGACTCCTCGGGGAGTGATTGTTCGTTTGTGGAGTTAGGATACTCTGTGTGTCTGATCTAATGTCAAATGACTCCTCGGGGAGTGATTGCTCCGTTATGGGGTTGGGCTACTCTGTGTGTCTGATCTAAGGTCAAATGACTCCTCGGGGAGTGATTGTTCGTTTGTTGGGTTAGGATACTCTGTGAGTCTGATCTAAGGTCAAATGACTACTCGGGGAGTGATTGTTTGTTTGTTGGGTTAGGATACTCTGTGAGTCTGATCTAAGGTCAAATGACTCCTCGGGAGTGATTGTTCGTTTGTTGGGTTAGGATACACTGTGTGTCTGATCTAAGGTCAAATGACTCCTCGGGAGTGATTGCTCGTTTGTTGGGTTAGGATAGTCTGTGTGTCTGATCCAAGGTCAAATGACTCCTCGGGGAGTGATTGTTCGTTTGTAGGGTTAGGAAACTCTGTGTGTCTGATCTAAGGTCAAATGACTACTCGGGGAGTGATTGTTCGTTTGTAGGGTTAGGATACTCTGTGTGTCTGATCTAAGGTCAAATGACTCCTCGGGGAGTGATTGTTCGTTTGTTGGGTTAGGATACTCTGTGTGTCTGATCTAAGGTCAAATGACTCCTCGGGGAGTGATTGTTCGTTTGTGGGGCTAGGATACTCTGTGTGTCTGATCTAAGGTCAAATGGCTCCTCGGGGAGTGATTGCTGCTTTGTTGGGTTAGGCTTCTATGTTGGCCTGGTCCAAGGTCAAATGACTCTTTGGGAATGATTGTACGTTTGTTGGGTTAAGATACTCTGTGTTGGCCTGATTCAAGGTCAAATGACTCCTCTGGGAGTGATTGCTCCATTATGGGGTTGGGCTACTCTGTGTGGGCCTGATTCAAGGTCAAATGACTCCTCGGGGAGTGATTGTTCGTTTGTAGGGTTAGGATACTCTGTGTGTCTGATCTAAGGTCAAATAACTCCTCAGGGAGTGATTGTTCGTTTGTTGGGTTAGGATACTCTGTGTGTCTGATCTAAGGTCAAATGACTACTCAGGGAGTGATTGTTCGTTTGTTGGGTTAGGATACTGTGTGTGTCTGATCTAAGGTCAAATGACTAATCGGGGAGTGATTGTTCGTTTGTTGGGTTTGGATACTGTGTGTGTCTGATCCAAGGTCAAATGACTACTCAGGGAGTGATTGTTCGTTTGTTGGGTTAGGATACTTTGTGTGTCTGATCTAAGGTCAAATGACTCCTCGGGAGTGATTGTTCGTTTGTTGGGCTAGAATACTCTGTGTGTCTGATCTAAGGTCAAATGACTACTCAGGGAGTTATTGTTCGTTTGTTGGGTTAGGATACTGTGTGTGTCTGATCTAAGGTCAAATGACTACTCAGGGAGTGATTGTTCGTTTATTGGGTTAGGATACTCTGTGTGTCTGATCTAAGGTCAAATGACTACTCGGGGAGTGATTGTTTGTTTGTTGGGTTAGGATACTGTGTGTGTCTGATCTAAGGTCAAATGACTACTCAGGGAGTGATTGTTCGTTTGTTGGGTTAGGATACTCTGTGTGTCTGATCTAAGGTCAAATGACTACTCGGGGAGTGATTGTTTGTTTGTTGGGTTAGGATACTCTGTGAGTCTGATCTAAGGTCAAATGACTCCTCGGGGAGTGATTGTTCGTTTGTTGGGTTAGGATACACTGTGTGTCTGATATAAGGTCAAATGACTCCTCGGGAGTGATTGTTCGTTTGTGGGGTTAGGATACACTGTGTGTCTGATCTAAGGTCAAATGACTACTCGGGGAGTGATTGTTCGTTTGTTGGGTTAGGATACTCTGTGTGTCTGATCTAAGGTCAAATGACTAATCGGGGAGTGATTGTTCGTTTGTTGGGTTAGGATACTGTGTGTGTCTGATCTAAGGTCAAATGACTACTCAGGGAGTGATTGTTCGTTTGTTGGGTTAGGATACTTTGTGTGTCTGATCTAAGGTCAAATGACTCCTCGGGAGTGATTGTTCGTTTGTTGGGCTAGAATACTCTGTGTGTCTGATCTAAGGTCAAATGACTACTCAGGGAGTGATTTTTCGTTTGTTGGGTTAGGATACTGTGTGTGTCTGATCTAAGGTCAAATGACTACTCAGGGAGTGATTGTTCGTTTGTTGGGTTAGGATACTCTGTGTGTCTGATCTAAGGTCAAATGACTAATCGGGGAGTGATTGTTCGTTTGTTGGGTTAGGATACTGTGTGTGTCTGATCTAAGGTCAAATGACTACTCAGGGAGTGATTGTTCGTTTGTTGGGTTAGGATACTCTGTGTGTCTGATCTAAGGTCAAATGACTAATCGGGGAGTGATTGTTCGTTTGTTGGGTTAGGATACTCTGTGTGTCTGATCTAAGGTCAAATGACTAATCGGGGAGTGATTGTTCGTTTGTTGGGTTAGGATACTCTGTGTGTCTGATCTAAGGTCAAATGACTAATCGGGGAGTGATTGTTCGTTTGTTGGGTTAGGATACTCTGTGTGTCTGATCTAAGGTCAAATGACTCCTCGGGGAGTGATTGCTCGTTTTTGTCATGGACCAGTTCACTGACACAACCTACTCTCCCCTCTCCCATTCCCACTGCCACAGGAAGGTGGGTGCAGCGATACCCACAGGGCGAGCAGGGCAGGGCAGCAGCCTTGGCAGGCATTGAGCATGTCCAAGTCAACAGGGAGCCTGGAAACGAATACATTTCACATCCATTATTAACAGTGAGAGCTTTAATGCCAATCTATATGCAAATAAGGCAGGGCATGTCCTGCCTTCGCAGGGAGGAAGAGTTGTGACTTTGAAGGCCATTTTATGAGACATGGACGGCGAGGGGGCTGATCGAAGAGCCAGTTTATCCTGCCCCCGTCCTGTCCCCAGGGAGGCGTGAGTGGCATGTTATGGGGTCGCCGTTGTTCTCTCTCCTTCCCTGTGATGTTAAATTGTCCAGCGGTGATTTAATAAACACATATTTCTGGTTGCGCGAGTGTTGTTAGAGCAGTAATTAATAATCAGTGGGGAGCGACAATTCCTGGGTGTACCGAGCAAGGTTAGCCCTGCAGGGGCCGGCCCGGTGACAGGCCTCGTATCTCTGCTTCGGCATCCGGGCTAATGTGGGAGCTGGCAGTAAAACGAGTCGTGAAATAAACCACGTCTAATTATACCATCTTAGGAATGTATATATATCTAAAGCGCTAGTTCTCCCAAAGGCATGTTGGCACTATGGGCCAGATGTAGGTAAGTTAATTTTACCGATTCATAAATACCGAATTTTATGAATCGGTAAAATAGAAGGGGGGAGATGTAGAAAGAATCGGTAATTGAATTACCGATTCTGTAAGAATCGGTATTTACCGAATCGGTAAATACCGATTCGGTAATGCCCATTGATTCCTATGGGCATTGAAGCCCATAGGAATCAATGGGCATTACCGAATCGGTATTTACCGATTCGGTAAATACCGAATTTTGCAAGGGTGCAGGGGGTGTCACTTTGACACCCTCTAGCATCCCGATTTAAGGCATGTGTGACATGTGGCACACAGACATGCCTTAAGGGCATGTCCGTCTGTCACATGCCATAGGTGTGCATGCACACATGTGCATGCACACCTGGAATCGGTATTTTACCACCCAATTGGATTGGGTGGTAAAATACTGATTCGGTAAGGCCTGTGGGACTCAGAAAAGTCCCACCTACATTTCAAAATTACCGAATCGGTAAAAATACCGATTCGGTATTTTACCGATTCGGTAAATTTACCGAATCGGAAAAATAGGCCACCTACATCTGGAATAGCCATTTACCGGTCGGTAACAGCCGAATCGGCCGTTACCGGTCGGTAAATGTCTACCTACATCTGGCCCTTAGTCTACTAACACGTAATGATAGGGTGAAGGAGCAAAAAGCATTCAAAGATCTATAGAACTGCCCAAAATTTAAAAGGCACTGCAGGTTTTACAGTGATGGATTCCAGAGCTAGGTCCAGTTGAAACGCGGGATCTGGGCAGGGATTGAGCTTCAGAACCTGTAGATCTTTCTGGGACATAAGGAGACACCAGGGGGCACATTTATCAAATGTTCATGCAAGGCATCGCAGCGCAGCAAGCCCCGTTGCTGCGCTGTGTGCAAAAGAGCGGGCAAGAATGTGTTGTATCGAACATTATATGGGGCATTCCTGCTCTACGTCTGCAATGGCGCCCAAACTGCTGCCTTGCGCCAACAAAGGCACCCTTGCAAGGGTGCCTGCACTGTAGGCAAGGGTGCCTGTGTTTCAGGCAAGGGTGCCTGTGTTGTAGGCAAGATTGTTTCTGTGAAGGAAGGTGTCCCTTCATGCAAAAAAACAATCCTCTGGGGCCTTTTCCTCGTTTTACGGGTGCTGCAGAATTCAAGAAAGAGGAAAAAACGAGGAGAAATAAGCCTATTTCTCCTCGTTACCCCTCCCCAGTTCTTTTTGGTGCATTCCCAGGCACTAGTAGCAGCATCGTTGGCTACGTATTTCGCACTTCAGGGCAAGAGATTGATCAGACAGAACGCCAAGGTTTGTTATTGAGGCAATCGATGCAGTTGGTGGTCTCTGGTGGCCGGACAACCAGCTGGATGACCAGTGGAGGGATTGCATTGCCAATCACCCGTTCCACTATTTTATTTCCATACAGGTTCAAGAAGATGCCAACCATACAGATCTGAAGAGAATGCAGGCATCAGCTGGGCAAGGACTGACCAAACATCAATAATATATTGGCATCAGTGGTATAAGGTCTAAAAGGCAAAGGACTCCCAAATTCACCCTGTGGTTGGAAATACAGGCTAAGTAAAATTATAGGAGAGGGCACCCCATACTTCTGGCAACCTCCCGGCAGCAAGGAAACCACCTGCATCCGTTCTGAGACGGAGGACCAGAAACACCCATGAGCCGAGTCAGCCAATTTTCTAACTTGAGAGGGTTGATTAGCACAGTATGGCCGAACATATCAAGTGTGGTGAACATATCTAGACCTGGAGGCTGGCTTGGACTCTCTTGTCCCTGATGGTTTGCAGATCCTTGAGGACAGGCACTTAGGTTCAGGACTGGGTGAAGCATGGTGGCTTTTGGGGACTCACCCCACTTGGGTACACTCAGGACCAGAGTTGGAAGGCAGCAGCAGACGAGCAGTGGCTGACACAGGCTTCTTTTTTAATTTACACTGCTCTTGTGGAAGATCGTGCCCGCCCACTATCCACCCTACTGTCTATGCATGAGGGGTGTGTGCCTCCAAACTGTGGGAGTGTGGTTTCCTCCTCCACCCTCTACTGATTCATGGTAGACCTGGCTGGACTGCAGACTCAGCTTTTTTCCACCTAAGGCTAAGCATGCTGGTCGGATCCCATTGGCACAGTCGCAACCTTATCCACAGACCCTTATTCGGACCCTGTGTTGAACAATAGGTTCCATCTACTTCCATTTCAGTGGTAAATCTGTACTTCCACTGGAGCCGGCGCTATTCTCCAGGGGCTGCTGCAAGAAGGATTACCAGTGGGTAATTCCCCCGATCCCATAGTGTCCTCAGAGACTGTCTGCGCCGATTAGGCTCCTGGTTAAAGACTTTATTCTGATGTCACTTGAAAAGTCTCTTCTGGCAGGGATCTACAACCATCAAACTCTTTCAAGGCCGTATGAAGCTGTAAAGGCGGTCTCTCCACTGGGAGCCTGGTGACTGCACTAACGTAGAGCTGGTCTCCCATGATGTAGTTAGCTCACGGGCCTGTGACCTTGCATATTAGTGAAGCCTGCTGTTTGCCCGCTTTATATATTAGTACATAGCTTTTGATAGGCTGTGTTAATGAACAGATCACTTAAGTCGTAAGGCCTGTTTTTTACTCCAAATCTTAAACTTCTAAATTATTGTAGCTGGGTGAGGTGGACTTCGTACATGAGGATTTTGAGAAATCAATCACAGGCTATAACAAACAGCCTTTTAAGAAAGGCCCAAAACTTCATATATCTACCTCAATGTTTCCCTCTTGTGCTCCTTTTCCTCTTTAGATACTCTTACTCCTGACCTGCGCTTACTTTGTCTCTTTCATTAGGTCATTTCCCTCTCTTGTTGTTTCTCTAATTATCTTCCACTCTGTTTCTCCTCTAATATCTATCGGTGCAGTCCTCTTGCTCTCTCACGTTTCTTAAATGTATGTGTTTCTCCCTCTTTAACCATCCCTGTTCTTCTCACCTTTCCAGTCTTCATCATCCTCACTCTCCCCGTGCCTTACTGATGCTCTTTACTCTTGCTAACTCTACCCCCATCTTCTTCCACCTCGCTTTCTTCCTCTTACACTAACTAACCATGTATTCCCCATCTTCAACTATCTCTTCTTCTTGTGTATTCCTTCCTTTTAATTTTTGTCAATACCCCTACCATCCTTGTCTTGCTTCCTATTTTCAATAAACTGCTTCTTTCGAAGGTAGCAGTGCCAGACCTCATAGTCCTAACCCGGTTCAATAACCTCATGTCTTTCATCAACTGGCGCCAATGTCCCCAATCTAAAGGGAGTCTCTCAGTTTGGCTAGCAATTTCCATGATGCTAAATTTCCACTCAAATCTCACAAAAATATCTACAGATACTCCGCACTTTACCTCCTAAAAAGATTGAAACTACTCAAACATTCGTGAAATGGATATATTATCCCCAAATCACTCTATTGTTAAAGGAAGTATAGCAAAATTATAAATAGCATTCACCATAATATGTAATGGAAAAGTAGTGCTCACTACATAATCAGCTAAACATCACATAGTTTCCAGCGGCCTCATAGTAGAGGTTTTTAGAAGAGAATCAATTTGCAGGGAGAACTGTGGGTATGCAAATTTCTCAGGGGCCGATTCACAGAACTAATTTACGACAAACTGGCAGATGCATCAAAGTAATGTTTTGCGAGTCCTTAATAGCAAATTTTAAGGAATCGCTATTAAAGACTCGCAAAACGGGATGCATGTAGGAATCGCAATGTTAT
The DNA here is from genome assembly GCF_964263255.1 of Lissotriton vulgaris. Classification (NCBI taxonomy): domain Eukaryota; kingdom Metazoa; phylum Chordata; class Amphibia; order Caudata; family Salamandridae; genus Lissotriton; species Lissotriton vulgaris. Next base: position 1,970,542,454 of record NC_141691.1, on the reverse strand, counting down.
TAGCGATTCCTTAAGATTCCTTATTAGCGATTCGGTAATAGCTAATCGCTAATAAGGAATGGCTTTCCCATTTATTCCTATGGGCCTTTTAGGCCCATAGGAATAAATGGGAAAGCCATTCCTTATTAGCGATTAGCTATTACCGAATCGCTAATGTTCCGCTATTTCAAGGGTGCCAGGGTGTCCAAAGGACACCCTGTTGCACCCCTGAAATGGACCTGTGCACAAATGTTACACACACACATGCCCTAAGGGCATGTGTGCGCGCAACATGTAACTTTGAAAAATGCACAAAAGTGCATTTTTCAAAGTTTTAGCAAATTACCACGAAGTTCAACTTCATGGTAATTTGCTCCCCCTATTAGCGAAATCGCTATTTTTTTGGGTTTCATGCATTGCATTTAAGGAATCTCATTTTGGGATTCCTTAAATGCAAGAGCTATTTAAGGAATCTCTATTTAGAGATTCCTTAAATTGCGATTTCTGCATTTGGGATGATGCATCCCAAAAGCAAAAATACCGGGAGCAAACGGGCAGATTCTGAGAATCTGCCCGTTTGCTCCCGGTATTTTCTTTGATGCATGTGCCCCAAAATCTTAAACGTACTACTTTTGGTATTCACAGAAGGCATTTAGAAGTCTTAAATTAGGATTTTGTCCTAAATTAGGATTTGTCTTAAATTAGGATTTTGTCTTAAATGAGGATTTTGTCTTTTCATTTTGATTGTGACATCATTAGCGAAAGCAACACATCTCTATGAAATGTATCATGATATTAAGAATAAGAAATTAATTTTGGTTTGAAACCAATATGGTGTCATGTAACAAGTCCTCATTAGTAAGATCTCCATGAAATAAGCTTTGCAAACATATATATGATGGCCTTAACATGCAAGAAAATGTATATGAAAAGGAGTTAAAAATCCATATTTTGTTTAAGTTTTGCTGTTTCCTTGTGTATTATTTACCCGCAACCTATGCTAACCCTATATTCTGAATATGAGCACTTATTCATACGAGAACCCAGTCAGTTCAGACTAGTGCATGCATTCACACCTGGCACTAAACTAATTTCAGAACAGCTCCAGTATTTGCAGATATGGCAGCTGATAATATTTGCACAGTGTGATCAAGTGGAGAAGTCAGGATTAGAAATAAGCCTCCTGGTTCCAAAGTCTACATGCCTCATTCACAAAAGCTAGTTTGGAGTACGTGAAGTAGTAATAACGAATATATTCTTAAAAAGTAATTCACTAACACCCAGTCAGATATCTCCCCATGCACCTATCTTTTCAGTATGAAGATCCGCTGCCCCGAGTAAGCCGAGCGCCTTACATTACCAACCAATCAATCAATCAATAATTGATCGAACATTACCAACTATTGGTACTACCACACATCCCCATAGAAACCACTGAAGGCAGGCAATAACACACAGGGAAATGTATGACATAAATGAAATTAAATAACATTTGAAAAGAAACGTATTTAAATTATTTTGACATTTTTACTAAATATTCTTTACAAATAAAACACAATAATTGTTTACTATATATACCATTTCTATAAAATGTATTGTTACTTATTTAAAAAACAAATCACAAACAATACATAACTTGGATCCAAGATTGTGACACACTCAACACAAATTGGCGGTGGGTTGGGAATGGACATTCAATTACATTTAATTATTTTAATATAATTCAAAATAAGGTAAACAAAAGTAAAAACATTTAATTAAGATAACATTTAAAAACACGTTAAGTTTTAGTGCAAGTGTTTTGTCCCTTGCTACTGTGGTAGCCCTAGATGAGTAGGAGTTAGGGAAATTTGTGTTTAATATTTTTTCATGGAAAAATAAATCATGTATTTTTTAAACTTTAAAATGAATTAATTTTCTTAAAGTTCCATATTAATTTTTCTAGGGAGATAGCCGTCCTGGCGGCAGAGATCTCAACCAGCAAGTGGGCTCTCACTAATAGTAACTCTTTGGTCAGACATGCTTCTATGGTAGGATCTCACTTGAGGGAGGTGGAGACTTGTAGGTTTACATGCAAATTGTGAACTCTATTCATGAGATTTACTCCATGATGTAGGAGTAGATCTACGTGTGATACAAACATGCAAACCTACCTTCGAGATTAAGGCCCTGCAACTTAACCACCGGAACACAACTCCACACTCCTTAACCCGGAAGCGGACCACTCTGGCATTCAAGCCAAAATCGTCAGGTTTCACCTCCATGTTATGTTATGTTAATTAAATTTATACAGCGCACGTATACCCTTAGGTGTCTTGGCGCTTCCAGTGCTACATACTGTACTACAGACTACTGCTTCTAAAAAAGCCTGGCCTTCAGGTGTTTTCTGAACTCAAGAAGGGAGGGAATTTTTCTAAGATATAGAGGAAGGGAATTCCATTCCTTGATGGTATTGTAACTGAAACTCCCCCCACCCCTCCAGTTCGTCTTCCTTTTAATTCTGACCATAGGCATCAGATTGGCATTGGCCGAGCGCAGAGGTCTATTAGGGGAATACCATCTAAAAAGGTCCCATAGGAATTTTGGCCCTTCTTTGTGAAGTCCCTTAAACTTTACCCGCTGACCGATGCTTTACCATGCTGCCTGTGGCTGCCCAGAATCAACCCAAATGATTTTCACCAAGAGCCCTCCAATGTGACCTCTTATTATTAAAGAGGCTTTGGAAGTCTGTAATTGTACAGAAGAGCACTACAGCCACATTCAAGGATAAAGTGTGCTTAAAATAGAGATGCTTCAATTAGCAGGCACATGACCCAGGTCTCCCCACAGACAGGCTAATGAATTAATGCCAGCTTCCTTCAATGCATGGCATGTCCCTGGGGGTGCGGAGCAGGGTTAATGAAAGTCAAAAGTATTATATTTATATATGGCCTTTATTCCAGCGAGGCCTTGGTCACCTTAACATAACTAGCAAGGTTTAGGAACATAGTGGCCTTAGGGGAAATCACCGGTTCCCTAATACCGCCTGATGCCTTCCTAGGCCAGACAGAGCTGGGGATGTGGGGTCTGAGTCCGCATGAAGGACAAGCAGCCTAAAACCAGGCAGCGTCTACATCACAAATGACTCGTGATGCTCACTCAGCCCAATCACTTTGACTTACGAACAAAATCAGGCGATGAATGCAGAGTGCTGTCAGCTATGTAATGTAATGTAATGATGTCTTGTAAAGCGCATGAATCACCCCACATGGGGTATCTCCGCACTGTAGACCGCTGGGGAACCCGTCCTGGCTATCCCTGTGAGATGGTCCCTACTGGGTATCTCCAAGGTGAAACCAGGCATCTCCGGCGTATATGGGGGGCCGTTGTAGAGATGAGGCAAGCTAATGCCCAGAGTTGTCGAGTGTGATCGCTGGTTAGTGTAGGCACCGAAGCGAGAATTATCGAGTCCTCTGACCCTGGTCCACGACCCTGCCGCATCTGGAATCGAACCCTGGTCCCGGGCCGTCCTCTGCGTCTGGGTATGCCGCCTCTAACCAGTGAGCCACACCACTCCACTCTATGCCTTACCCACACTGTACATGAAGTGCCAGCTCTCTTCGGCTCTCCCTCAGTCCCGGCGCGCAGAGAACTGTGTGCTCCACCTTCTAAGGGGCTTATTTACTCATTTCTAGCCCAACGCAATGCAGTAACAATGGTTGCTGCACTGAGCTAGTGTGAAAGACCCCCACAGATCCCTATTTATATAGTGCTGCTGCTCTCTCCACCAGCTCTAGCACACAATCAGACAGCCTTGGGCCATGTAGAGACCCTTTGCGCCATCTTGCAAAGGTGTGTGTGCTGTACTGGAAAGTTGTCTAGACAAAGGGGTACATTTACTTAGACGTCATGCAACGCTATGCAGCAACTACTGTTGATAAGAGATGGTGCTGTTGCTCTCTCTCGGTGCGGGTGCATTTTATGCTGCCTTGTGCCACACGAGCACCCTTACATCATAGCACCATATGGTGTTTGCCAGATGTCTAGCATACGCTTCGTAGAGAGCGGTAGCATTCCAGAAAAAAAAGATGCTTAGACTTAGTTTTAAATCTTTTCCAACTTTGTATGTGTGCTGTGTGGTACGGCACCCCTGCAAAGTTTTAAAAGTTTGGGGAAAAAACTCCTTTCTTTAACTTTAACATTAACATTACTGTTTAGTTGAGGTGTACATTTTTGCTGCAAAACTTTGTCTACAAATGTTATTAGAGAGGGTTTTTGTGTAAAAAAAAAACCCCATAGCAGGGGAAAGCCCCCTTGAACTCAAAGTAGTGCAAAATGTTTTTATGCCACTTTGGGGCAGATGTATCAACATCCAGATTTGCGAATCTCAAATAGCGATTTTTTTGAAATTGCTATTTGAGATTTGCAAATTGGTATGTATGTAGAAATTCACATTTGTTTGCGATTTCTTAAAATTCCTTAATTGCAATTAGCAAATTGCGACTAGCAATTAAGGAATCATTTCCCATTCATTTCTATGGGCCTGGAGGCCCATAGGAATGAATGTGAAGCTATTCTCAATTTGCGATTCGCAATTTGAGAATCGCAAATTGAGAATAATTTCAAGGGTGCAAGGGTGCCATAAGGACACCCTGACGCACCCCTGAAATTCACATGTGTGGGCATATGGCGCACATACATGCCCTAAGGGCATGTATGTGCGCCACATGGCACCTTCACAAATGTAAAGAAGTGCTTTTGTGAAAGAAATCGCAAATTACCACCAACTTGAAGTTGGTGGTAATTTGCGATTTCTTTCACAAAAGCACAGGGTGTAGGGGATTTGAGCTTGGTATAGGCAACGTTTGTGTTACTTTCAGGAAAATCAACAGTAAAAAGTGTCCCAGCCGACCATAAAACAGGTCCACAAACATCCCAAACAAAAGTCCAGACACTGACCTGTCAGACCAGCCAATCGGGCACTGCCTGATTGCCCAATAGACCAGCCCGACCCTGTCGGTTTGCATCACTTTTGTGACTTTGCACTGGCACAAAGGATTGCGAAATCTGCCCCAAATCTGCATATACAGTACACACATCTCCCACTTCTAACCACCAGTCAATGTAAGAGGGACTGTATGAGGCCCACTGCTGCCATCTCAGTCTGTGTTTGCACAGCAGTGTCAATTGTGCCATTTCCCTCAAATGACATATGTGCACAGAAATGTCAGCTCCACCACAAACATACTATAACCCAGGTTTACTAACACTATGGGCCTAATTTGCTTTATAAAAATGGCACAAACTGAAACAAAGTCTTTAATTAGGATTTACTTCTCACCAAAAATGTAGGGTTGCACTGGAAAGCAGTCCTAAAGTAATGCAAAGTAGTGCTGTGCAAAACTTTGCACAACTTTAGGTCAAGGGGATGTACCATGGTTGGTACATGGGTGTTACAGTGCAAACGCCCATATGTTTTTGACATAAAGTCTTATCTCCAGAAAGATAGACAAGGCTTTGTGCCAAGAAATGTATGCCTCCTCGAGGCAGTCATAATGTTTGAGAAAAGTGTTCTTTACCCTTCGAGTACAACACTGATGCTAGACATCAAGCACACACTCTTGCTTTATGGTACAAAGGTGTGTGCATGGTGCAGGGTAGCCTAAAGTGTGCCTGTGCTAGAGGACAATACAATGGAGCGCAGCAACCTTTTGATTGGATTTTTAGTAAATTTGCTGCTACGTGCCGACTTACTCTTTCCTATCACAGTTCATGTGACAAAGCAGTGCTACAACCTCCATCCCTACGACAGTCAAAGCACTGTCGGCTCCACCCGCTCCCCCACCATCGATGCTTACTCAAAAGTGTCATTGTCATCCTTCCCACCACAGATGTGTGCCCCAGTAGTGCCAGATTCACTCTTGCACCCTCCATCCATGTCGGGAGACCAGGCCACACTATAATTATATTCAATTAAGTCAGCTTGCATCACGGCCGGACTGGCCATAGCGGGCACCAGGCATTTCCCCCCGTGGGCCGCCAGGATGGGGGCCGGCTTTGGCCCCCTTGGGGCTGTTTTTGTTACCGGGGCCAGTTTTGCAGTATAGCTGCAATATTGGCCCCCTGTAACAAAAGTAGCTGCAGTGTTTTACAAGTGCACCCCAACCCCCTCCACACCCACGGCCGGCTCGACTAAATTGCCAGGGCCGGTTTGCGTTCCCAGTCCGGCCCTGACTCGCATGCCCTACTGTCAGTCTTAGTGTGCAGCATGGTGTTAGCTGCACAGTCTATGTGTTCACATCTTTGTCAGGTCCATTCTCCAAACACAAAGTCCATGTGCCTAGGGCTGCTTGAATTAGCCCGCTAGACACAAGGTCATTTTCTCTCCTCATGGGCAGTGACGTTTTAAGGATTTTTGGGCCCCTGGGCACGACATATTTTGTGGGCCCCTGTTTGTAATTTTACTGCCCATTTTCTACCAAGTAAAGCTCACCTGATGCCAAACAAACTTTAATAACGGGTTCAAACAAAAAACAGTTGAATATGTCTTTCCACTGCTCTCAAAAACCATCAAGATGTCCCTGGGCAGTGGCGACTGGCATTTATGGGGGGTTGGACGTAGACACAAAAATAATATATTTAAAAAAATGTACTTGGAGACAAATGTGACATCCTCTGGTGCGGATGTATTCTTCCTTTCCACAGCAGCCTGGCCACCAGGAAATTCACTTGCCAAATCCTGGTGTCACTCACATTCAGCATGTGAGCAATGCCCTGATTGGAGTTTCGACCTCACTCGGCGTTCCACGGTGCTCTGGAGGCCTGCAATTACTCTCAACCTTAAGACAGCTGGGTTGAGAGGTTTAAAGTGTGCATGTGTGGTTGGCCTTTGCAGCAAACAGGTGTAAAAGGCAGCCCATCCTCCTCCCTGTTGCTGTCACTCAGCAGCGGCCCTGCCCCCTTACTGACTCTGTAAGTGGTGCAACACTCATCCACTCCAACAGAGGAGCCGCCCATGCCACTGGGCAAAGTGAGAGAGAGAGACTCAGAGTTAGAGGTCGGCAGAGAAGAGAGAGGCTTACATATGGAAATAGAAAGTTTACTTTCCCAGGGGGACACTTGGAAGGTGGGGCCCTGGGCAATAGCCCACTTTGTCCATGCCTTAAAACATCTTGTGTAATATCCTCTTCCTGGGCTCCAGACAGACGTGGATGTATTATCAAGTGATTCCAACCTACGAGCCCTCAGAAGTGAGCCCTGTTGCTAGTGCTGCTCTGTAGCCACCATGTGGTGGTGGAGGGTGAGGGCCAGACACAGAAGAGTTAGTAGCGTGGTGTAGAGGGGATGTAGAGCCCAATTGAGGAGCCTGTGATTTAGGATAAAGGCGTTCAGCATGAAATTAGTTTTGAGAAGTGAGCAAAGAAGACTAGTGCGTAGAAACTGAGTAGAAGGCATTGCAGGGGTCGAGGGGAGGACGCAGGAAGGACCAGGGCAAGGTACAGAGTTGTAGGGCAGATGGTCCTCCACGGTGGGTGTGTAGTGTAAGAGTAGTGATTCAGGATAGTGATGCTCAGATGAGTAGGTTGTGAGTGCATTGACCATTTTGTGCCTTGTGATAAACTAATGAGTTATTGCTCTTGCGGGTGCACAATAAGCTATAGCATAAATTGGCATTATGCAAGGAGAAGAATGCATCTGGCGTACATTTTACGCACACCCTAATCTCATCAGCACAGAGTGGAGCTCAAAATACTAAGCTCATCTTTAATACCGCAGATCAATATGGGGTCCCTTTAGGGGTGCGTTTCAGGCCACCATACATGATGCCGATATTAAACTACCGTTTTGGGTGTGTGGCGGGGGTGCGAGGGATCTAATGCATCAGGTTGTCCTTCAACCTGTGGAAGGAAGGCTGCTCTTACACCGCAGCAGACGTGCAATCGTGAGCAGAATTCTGTTCCCGCACCAAGTCTGATATATTTAAAGAGGTGAACATAGAGCACATACTTTTGTGCACAAATACTTATTCACAAGCGGCACTCTGCTTGTTACATGCATCTTGCATTTCAAACTCCCTCCACAGACCATTGGCTGTTCTGCAAAATGAATGCCGCTGTTCCGTAGCCGATGACAACAAAAATAGAAAAAATCATCACAGCTCCACCAAGATCATTTGTACTCTTTCATTGTGGACACTTTAATTAGAGAAGACTAATCAAGTAATTAATGCAGCCTAATCTCATTAAAACGGTATTCAGTGTGGCGGTTTCCATTGTTTCCAGGATGCTGTGTTCTTTTGTAGATAATTAGAGAGGAATGTCTCCTGTCTCCTAGAGGAGTTAGGAAAAAAAGCTGCTGGTGCAGTACTGGCATCCAGTGGCCAAAATGGGTACTAAAATGGCCAGAGGACAGCCTGCAGTCCACATTTCGGGAAATGGGGGCGCTGTGGTTGGTCTTATTTGAGTGGGAGGGATAGGAAGGAATGCTCAATTGAAGCCTACAAACCAGATAGGATAGGAGCCATGAACGGTCAAACTTTAAGATGCTAGTTATTAAATGAATAAGATTTCTTGATCCCAATATATGAGTTGGATAAGACTAAAGTTAAGTTGTGTTGAGATTAAAGCAGGCAAAACAAAATTAGAAAACAAACTCCAAAGCGAGTGTTGTTAATTTACAGAAACGTATTACTTTGTCAAAGTTTTAACACATCAGAACATTTTTACGCAAGACGAATTAAACTCCAGTCCAGGAATGGAAACTCTGAACCATTTGGAAAAATCTTCAAGAACCACCAAAAGCACTGCGATGCCATATAAATGGAAGACAGTGAACTATACAAATGACGATTACATAGCATAGAATAATGTAAAATAACATAGTAACACATCACTCAGTATCCTATAGCAGAACATCACATCACAAGTAACATTGGGAGCCGGTTTAGAAAAAAAGGACAGATCACCATTAGATTGATAAATCATTCACAGTAAATGGGGATATACATTGTCGCCCATGCCTTACTTTGTCCTCCTATCAAAGTTTCAGTCCTGCCACTGAATGGAAATAACTGAGTACAGGAATGGAAGAGGGAATGAGCGAGTGTGTGGATACTATATTGCAACGGAAGTGAGTAAATGAGTAAAATTCTAAACTTCAAGGAACAAACTCTTAGCTAAGTGAATAGTCTGCATTAAGTCAATTGTCATCTTTCGTTTTATCATTACAAAAATGAAGGATTACTCTCCCTTCTCATCAAATGAAGGTAAGAATGAACAATCAAACCAACAAAGAAAAGATAAAATTAACAAATAGATTAGAGTGGTCAGACATAAGAATGAATATCCCAACAAATGAACTCATGGATGAAGGAATGAAAGCACTCCTATATCAAAATATATATGTATATATAAAATAAAACATGCGCCTCTGCAACTCGATTTTCCAAATGAAAAGACATTCTTGCAAAGTACTTGTATTTATACGTAAAATAGACTTTACTGACATCTAAATACTGCTACCAACATTAATATCCATGTTGTATGAAGAAATCCGCACCAGGAAATATTCAGTCAAGTTTTCTGGCGAAAAAGGATCAGGAAATATCAGGAAAACTATCCAATAATTTTAAAGTTCATCACCCCCTAAGAGGTATGTCAAACAAATTGTTAATTTAATACCACATAAAATCAGAGCCTAGCTATACAAAATGAACAGCCACCACCAGAGTGCAAAACAATGATTTCCTCCCATTACCATTTAATAACTTCATAAATCAATCTATGAACAATATATTCCTTAGATATCATGAAATTAAACTTCCCAAATTAGTCTAACGGTGCCAATTAAAAGCATAAATTAACATTGAGAATATATATAAGCCATACATATAGTACCAGCGGTATGAGGTAATTTCATTAGCATGCTAACACAAAGTGGCTAGACATTCATATTTTGGAGACTTTAATATTAAAAATGCAAGCATTGCACTTAGACTACCCTTTCAATGTTGTGTTTTTAAGTTTGTACAAATCCAACTCTTCATTAAGGCCTTAAGGTTGCATTATTTTCAAGAGAACAATCCACACGTAAAACCACCGACCAAAGTTGTACCACACCTTACTCAATTCAAAATGTTATCTTTAGTATTGTCAGCATGTGTGCATAAAATCAATTTTTTGAATCACCTATTGCATTATAATGAAAAAGCACATTATTTTCTTTTGAGGTCCTTATATTTTGAAGCAGCCACATTTCAAATCAATCAGGTGTATACAAATGAGTTCCAGGAGGGATAGATCAATGCAGGATTCATAACAACCACATTACTAAGTAAATTTGGTCCTTATATTCAATGCACATACATCTATTTATGCAGATTGAAATCAGGCATAAATCTAACAGTTTGACAGGTCAAATGCAATATCATGCAATTCAGTACTAAACACTACGCTAAACATTTGGTGAGCGCCAAAATGACATCTACACACCGCATATTCACAAAAATGTGCATATCGCAACAAAGCCTAGCTGGACCGAACAAATATGAAACAATAATCAATTCATACACAGTAGGCCAAAATATATTCACAACTAGTGCATAAAATCTAAAGATACCAAAAGCGGGGGCGTACTTACATGTCTGTCTCATCCCATAGAATGCATGTCTGGTTTGTTGTTCCCTGGAATGAAAGAATATGGAGAAGACATCACGTGTGTTGTCAATTTACTGGGAAGGCGTGATATTGTACAATTGCATTCTATGCCATTTACTTTATTTACTGCAGGTCTCACGTCTTAAAATGTTATTCCAGAATCTGACATGTTTCCTTTTCCTATGCAGTGGCTTCTCAAATGTTCCAAACAATTATAAGAAGATGCCACACATTTAGCTTTTTATATCATAGATCTTCTCGATCTAAGTCTTTTAGTCTCACTATTAGTCCACAGCTCCCGCCATAATTCAATTTATCATTATGGGAAGCTGGGTGATTCTGAAGTTTCACGGTTGTCTGAAAACAATGTGTTCTTCTATTATTCTGTCCAATCTTGGAGATCCATTATTAGCATAAGACTGCCATGTTAAGATGTTGAAAGATACCATTCTTGACTGGTTCAGTGAGATCAATGTTCAACGCTAACAAATGTGGTGTTTGAGAGTTCATGAGATCAAATAAAGCCAATCACAACACAGCCCTCTGTCCACCATAGAATAGCTGCATGGGTATCATTTAACCCCGGCTTGATCCCGCATTAGAATACTTTCCCCTTCCAGGTTACCAAGCCGAGGTTATAACAATACCTGTACAGCTGCTACCCAATATACTCAGTTTCAAATATTGCTAAATCCAATATACAAAGACTAAAAATTAGCAACACTCTTACACATGGGAAGCAACTACTCCCGCTAATGCATCCGCACTGTGAACTTGCTACTTATTATTCTCACATAGGATAAAGAGATACTGCAGGAGTCCTGAAGAAGTCCAGAGGGTGAAACATGTTGGCCGCCATTTATGAATTCAGTTCTACACAAACCCCATGTTCTTTGTGGAGTTCAGTGACAAGACACTTGATTGTTCAAAGATACTTGATGTAGAGATGTGAATCGGAAATGAACACCTTGTACTAAGTTTAAAATACGATGAGCAGTGAACCGATTTTTGTGTGATCTATTATAAGAATATTGACGGGAGGAATTTGTTGTAATCTAGGTAATAGAGGTACATTGTTGAATATATTAGTGTTTCACATCTATAGATGTAAACTTCAAATATCATTTGATATATTATTGGTAACTAAATGCGGCTCTTTGCGCCACAGTTGCCAGGAGTTTTGGGGCAACACTGCACTAATGCTGTGTACAACTGATGCAGAACTAACATAGTGTCTATTAATTTTACGTTTACCCTTGGATGAAAGAATTCTGAAACATTGTCAAGAAAGACACAGGAGGCATTCATCAACAAACCCTTGACCCTGTGGTTTTGAACAGCGCACTTATGTTTGCCACTACATGCCCCTCTGTAGCGGAGGAGGGAACTCTCACGTTTTCCTATTTCAAGAAGTGAGTTGCTCCTCCAATCCAATGTTTTGTGTTGCCTTCTGGGACTTGTAGTCCTGGTTTTAAAATGGTATAAACTAGACTACAAGTCCCAAAAACTTTGCTTAAATTTGCTATTCATACACAGACATTGGAAACCTGGGCAGAGCTCTGTTCAGTGAGGGGCATCGCTTGTACTCACGTTGTACATGTGGGAGAACTCGATCTCCAGAGGAACTTGGATGGCCCGTGGCGTTGGCTTCACAGTGACGGAAAGGATTTTGGAGTTCAGCACTGTAGCATTCCTGAAGACAAACAGTGATATAAACATGAAGTACAACTACAGTCAGTTAACTACAGCTAATCTGTAGACATAATTGTCCTTTCTTCATGTCTTGTGTCTGTTGGTACACACTCTATGGTTGAGAAATATAACCTTCATTGGTGAGTAAGTTGTTAGCTTTCCTTCACAGCAGCAGAGACATAAACACAACACAATGTACACAAACTGCAGGAACAGGCTGTTTTATAAAATAGAGAGGTATGGTGTATAGCTATTGTACATACTCAGGTACAGTACACAGATTCAGTATAAGGCATGAACATGTACTAAATAGAAGTTGTCCCATCTGTACATTGTCCCGCTTGTTGTAGCCCCATAGACCTCTGTTCACTAGCTTTGCTTCCTTCACGCACTATCTATGCTGTCCCATCTCCTAGTGACCAAGTGGTGAGGCCTGTATGGATGGAGCACACCCTCATATCTGTCTGCTAGGTAAACCACTCCCTATGAAACTTACCTTCTTTGGGACTCAGCCTGGCACACTGTTTGTACACTTATGAGACCATCATCCTAAGATACTTGCAGTAGTGTGAGCTGAAGAGTTAGCCTGTTGCACCCACCACATCCCCCACCGAGGAAAGTCACACAAAACCTATTGACACCAATCATTGGCTCGGACAAACCAACAATTAATGCTTTTTGATACCCATCTAGTTGCTCTTCAAATTCTCATAACCATTCAAAGCTTAAAATGTCTGAAACAAGACAGTGGCCTCTTACTATTCTTGTAAAGCACACTGAACGATGTAATTGCTTCGAGGCGCTAGAGCACAAAAACTAACATGTTAGAATGATGGGTGTGAACGCGGTTGAAGCAATCAGGATCCCAGTCGTTTAGCAACATGACTGGGCAGGACATGGTAAATTGACAATGTCGGATGGGCCAGTGTCAGAGCTGTCATACATGGTGACAGGTCTAAGTGTGATTACAGTGATCACCTGACCCTTCAGTGGAATAACATGCCTGGTCTTGGTTGCACCACTGCCTGTCCCCAGTTGATACTGACGAGGCTTACACTGAGTTGATTAGTAAAAGTGCTTACGGGTAAGGATAATGGAAATGACAGGGGCATAAAACAAGTGGGCATACCGGGTTTGATTGGTCTGGTTGTTCCAGAGGCGTGCGCCTACCAGTGAGAAGAATCAGTCTCCCCTTTTTTGGATCTGGTTCTGAAAAGGTCCAGGAGAAGGTTTTACACAGAATGTTTTTTGGCAGAACAGGTGTATTTTCCAATTCTTTCTCACAGTTTTTTGGGGTATGTGCCTTTGATGCTTTTGCATGTGAGACAGGGCTGTCCCAAGGTTTGCAGTAACACGATGATCAAATAGGAAGCTCACAGTTATCATATTGTGGCGATCACAATCCACATTTCTATCACACAGTTTTTTTTTAGATTAGTTCACAGGACCCAATTGTGTGTCCTAAAATGGATGTCAGACTATTTTGAAAACTGTTATTACATACATGATGGAATCATGAACTTAGGGCTTGGGAGCAAGGTCTTGTGGTGCAGTCTACTCTTTGGCCCTGATTCACAAAGGTAAGTTACCCTTTTGAGTAAGTTTACACTTTTTAGTTTGTTTACTACGTTACGTATTTACAAACTTGGAGTGTAAACCTACGACAAAAGCGAAAGTTACATGTCTCCAGCCAAGAGTAAAGCAATTGGCTTATTCTTGCATGGGTGGGTAATGCCCCTTCTTGAACACATCTATTCATCTCTCTAAATCCTTTTTACTCCTCCCTAATCCCAAATCTTTTAGTAGTCAGTCTGCCCTTTTTCCCACCCAATTCCCTGTGTCCCTTCCATATTTACTACTAAAATCAATACTTACATGAGTGAAAACTCTGCAGTCGGGTGGAAAGCTCCGCACGCATAAGTATAGACAAAACGTATATTTTGTAGTACGTTTTGTTGTATGTTTTATACTTCTACACAACGTATTACAAAGTGCAGTTTGAGAATCAGGCTCTAAGTATGTACAACAATAACGGCTGGGACTACAGGTGTAACAGAACATTGAAGAAAGGAGTACAGCCATAGTATTCCCAGAAGAGAGTGAATACACACGTTGATAACATGGACTGTGGCGTCTGCTAACCGGTCCAGCACACATCTGAGCAGGGGTCATTTGAGGACTTACAACAGAATCTTGCATCATGGCTGCCAGCAGAATCTGACACTAGGCTGAGCACGACGCGGCACGCAGAGATCAGGCGAGGCCAGCACTGCGTGGGCGGCTACACATTTTGCCCTCCCAGGCTGATTGTCTTGACAGAATAGTGCTTCAGCCTCAGAGCCACTGTCCTGCTCATTTCACTCTGCCTCCCCATAATCCTTAGCTTTTTTTACTGGCACATCGGTCAAACTCACTGTCTGCCCATAACAACAAAGCGTATGGACCTGGTGTCCGAGGGACACAGGAGGACGAAGATGCTGGGCTTCAGGTGCCCGCTTCCGATGCAGCATCAGGTGCAAGGGGTGCAGTCTGCAGGCTGGCTTCTGGCATTTTCTTTTCCACCAGGGTAAGACATTTTACCAGCCTACGGTTTAACTGCGGGTCCCCAGGCTTAAAGCAGGCCAGCCCTGCCTGTCTCCGGGTGCGGATCCCTCTGTAGTTAAAAAGAGCTTTGAGAAGCCAAGACCTCTCCCTCATTAGCTCTTTACAAATGCATAGCAAGTGTGGCAGGCCCTCCGTGCCGTATATGCGGCAGGAGGATGAGGTTGACTACCTCTGCCAAGGTAGAAAATGCAGAGTAAACAGGAGTATCCCCAGCCGGTGTTCCACAAAAAATTATTTTGTTCTTGTGGAGTAGCCTAGGCTAAAATACTTTTGGGGGGCGAGTGTTCTTTAGCTTTTTATTGTCAGCCAGGCATGGCGTCTGTCTGAGAACGTTGCCTTGTCTTCAACCAGCTAAAGTCTCTTTTTTACTGATTTCCAAACCAGTTTTTAAAGGCTGCATTGCTGGATTGTATGTTCCAAAGCTGGGATAGCCCGGTTTTTGCAAGAGATTCCTGAAGATAGCTTCTGGCAAGTGATGTTTTCATCCCCTGCAGTTCTTGCCAAAGGAGATGGTTTAAGGTGTTTGGGGCAGCGTTTCTGATCTTATGCCAGCAGATGATAAATGATCCTTGCCTTGCCAAAGACTGTTTCATTAGGCCGAACTCCTGCCGAATCGGTACCGCCGAAGAGTCATTTGGGAGATTGAACAAGATTCTGTATGCCTTGACCAGAGTGCTATCCGGTATTTTGGCACCTCTGCCTCTCAGGTATTCGCTGCCGTAAGTGATTGTGGATAGTATTTTAGCGACTGCCACCCGGAGGAGAGGGAGGAGCATCATTCCTGTCAGTTTTGATTTGAGACTCTTCAGTGTCCCTGCTTCCTTTTAATCACCTCTTTCTTGGAGGCGAATGTGCCCTCTTTGTCGAAGATTATGCCTAGGTATTTGTACTCGGCTGTAGTCTGAATTTGTGTGCTACCCGTATAGCAGGTTGGAGGCTTTTTCCTTTTGTTGTTGATAGACACTGTTCTTAGGACTAGCTGACATTTCCAAGACCTAATCTTAATGAAAGATATTGAGCCCAATTGTGAGGGCAGAGCCCGACAATACAATTTACAGTTTTAGTAAGGGCCCTAAACTGAGCTGTTTCGGCTCGCTTTCAACTGAACCTCTTGGACCTGCAGAGTGTGGCAAACAGTATCAGCCTGGGTTACCCATTACCCACTAAACTCTATCTCACTCCCGCTGCTCGGCATTTAAACTCTATTGTGTCCGGTAGTGCTCCTAAGTAACCAAATAGTTCTACAAAACTCCTCAAAAACAAAACCTGCCTTACCCAGGCTTCCAGGACTAATTTGAAAGCCCAAGACTTGGAACAGGCCTGGAATGTAGACTAGTTGACAAGGAACTAGTGTAGTCTACAGAATTCCCAGGTGGCTGCAGCTTCCAGAAGGCCTATGGGTTGGGGCAGACTTAGGCATGTGCTAGGCTATGAACTACAAACAGAGACTACATCAAGGAACAGAGGCACTAAACCCACCACTTCCTGGGTGTGTGGTTCTTATTGAGGTGCCATCATGGCAAAGATAAAAACTGCTGTTTAAAGGTATACTAAAGCCTGGAAGCTACAGGCATTGATGAGAAGATGGCTTTTTCACTTGGCACTCATGGGGAGCTGAACAACAAGGGCAGTAGGCTGTCAGCAGCAGAGTGAGGCCTCTAGGACACAGGTTCCAATACTAACAGCATCAACTCAGCATTTCATCTAACTTTGATGTATGGGTACTATAACATCTGTGTAAAGCACAAAGGATCAATTTAGTTTGTGGTGTGTCCTTCATAAACTTTAAGTAAGCAAGCGAAGGGTCATTCTTTCATGGGATAAGGACCCTCTGAAGGATTATTATGATGCCCAGTAAATGTTAGACTCTTGCACTCCTAGCCCAAGAGAGACCTATGGCTGACCTAATGTTATGAACCCGCCAGCTGCGCCTTGTCCTCAGATTCTTCTCTTCAGCCAGCAGATCTTTAGTCATGACTAGAGAAAGACAGTAGCAGTGGCACCAGAGAAATCGATCACCAAATACTCAAGCAGCGAAATGACTTACCTCTGGAGAGAGAGCAGGCTGCCAAGGTTCCGGTAGAGAACGGTCCCGATCACAAACACGGAGGAATCATCTGTGTCTAGAAGCAGAGAGACAAGAAGAAGAAGCACAACACAGTGAGCGGACGCCATCTTAGCTCTCACCGACACACTAAAGCGCGGCACAGGCCCATAGGGCTCTTCCGTAGCAGGACTGTCATCGAACACTGGCCTGTGTTTGACCCTCAACCCCCCTCAAGTGACCACAGCTTTTACATGATTGACAGATGCGCTGGAGCGGGTACACATAATTTTTCTGACAAGGTGCAGACGGGCAGCGTATGTGAAAAGGAGAGCACAGAGGATGCTCGCCGCTGCTGCATCTGCAACCCCAAGTACACATGAGCCGATTGCCTTTCGGGCCTGCGGGAGGTGCATGGTCCCAAACGTCTGAGCTCTGTATCAGCAGACAAGAACTGAGATGCGTTGTATGGTTCTATTTCGACAACCGTTGCATCAACCTAGCAGTACACAGAAACTACTAGCAGGACCTACTGCTGCATTATTAACTCATAATTTAGCTACCACATCTTCATAGCATTGTCTGCACCCTCCCTAGCCTTAAGTCAGAGGAGAATCCATAGATTAACCCAGTAGCAACAACATGATTTATAAAGTGGGATTCTGATATTAAAGCAATGGTATTTTTAAGGTGGATCTTACCCCCTTCACCACTAGCCTCCATTTCCCAAGAAAGAGGTTAAACAAGAAAGAGGTTAAATAATTGATGGAATATGGTGGTGCAAGCAGTGCTGGAAATGGAAACAAAAAATAAACTTCGGAAAACCCATAAATTAAAGGTTCAAAGTGTAGCAGAAGAAGGGGCGGAATCATAAGGGGAGGAGACATAAAAAGAGGAGTCTGAAAGTCAACTTATACTTTTATTTTTCAAAATATCTGCTGCGCAGAAACTGGAAACAATGACAAATGCAACAGCAAATCTGTTCTGACTTACTTAATTAGTCAAAAAATATTTTACTCGATTATGGCAGAGTTATTTGTGTCACCAGCAAGAATAATATCACTCTAGTTGTTATTGCATTTCTAGGAGAGATCTGTGTTTGATCTAGTCACAGTTCTGACTCATGAAGTAGCAGTGATCATCAATGTGCCTGCTGCAAATCATATTGAGTAACTTGCAGATCACAGATTTGTATTTTAGGTAGCTGGCTCAATGACTTACTGCTTTTGTCACAGAGATCCATTTGTTACTTGCATTTTATAAGTTACAATCCTTCTAATATATCACGGTGAACTATGTACCGACATCAAGGAGCAGCAGGCAAAGTGCAAACCATGGGTTTAGAACCTTACTGTTTTTAGGTCGAGCATTCAAGACCTCTTGTATATACTTTAGTATGTACTTCTATGTGTATGTGCTTTGTGGGCTCTGGAGATCAGCCCTAGGACTTGACTGCTTCAGCTTAGGGACTTTGTTTTCTATGCAACTGCCTCTATTTAACTGTCTTGATAGAAAACAACAAGTAGAGGCCAGTAAAATACCAGAACTGCTTGCTGATTGTTCAACTTCCTCGGTCCAGAGGCCACTGTGGTCCCGCCAAGCATATTGTGAGTTTCCTCTCCCCCAGGGTTTTCATGGCAGTTCCACCACCATGAAAACCCTGGCAGAGAGGAAACAAAGGAGGCCCTACAGGGCCCATTGTGCCTAAACCTCATGTCCATGCACACATGGGGGCACAACATGTAACCCCCGGTGTGCATGCACATAGGTTCCTACACAGCATGAACTTTTGAGTCCTTGCCATGCAGGAACCTTGTTGTGGGATTCCACTGCGGTGCCTCTTTCAAAGGCACCACCGCGGGACCGCCACGCTGACAGCCCATCAGACTACTGAAAACTTGTGTTCTGGCGGGCGGGCGAGCAGCGGCGAACTTCAGCAGGTCCGTTGGGCTGCAGCTTGCACCACTGCGCCACCGCTCTGCCAAAAGTCATAATCAGGCCCTAAATGCCTCCCACTGTGGACGGTGTGTGACTTCTACACCGTGTAATCCTAATTGTTTTATGTAAAATTTCATGTACATTGATTTACTCACTTGTATACTTTATTGTTTCTGTTTAATGTGTGTGTCTATGTGTTACCTCAGGTGCTCTAGACAATATGTGGATGCTGTGGAATGCATCCCTGTGCCGTAAAATGACAAGGGGGCAAATCCAGCATATTCCACTGAGGCCAGCGGTGACAGTGGATCTGGCTCAATAATAGCAGCTGGTCCCCCGCTTCCCCGGACTGGGTGCAAACCCTCAGGTTCAGATCTCACACAGCAGAACTATCTCACAGATAATGCAAATTTAGCTTGCAGAGCTACCAGTCAGGTTACACAAATCTTTCAGGGTTTAGCTTTAGACAGCAAAGCGGTCTCTCAGGCTACACTTATCTCAGGCAACACTAAACTCACAGTTTTTTAGGCTCAGACCTCACACAGCAGAGCTTCCTGCACATGACAGAGAAATGTAGGATTTGTATTTAGACATCAGAGCTATCTCTCACAATGCACAGAGTTTACAGGTCCATTCCTCAGATTGGTGGGTATTTCTCCAGCTAATAATGTTACACCCCAGGTCTCAGACAACAGAGCTGTTTTACATGTTCAGGTCTCAGGCAGCAGTGGTACCTGCCTGTCCCATCTCTATCCTGCCCTTTTTCTGATGGATGTTGCACAATGGATTTTCAGGTTTATGTGGTTTGCTTTGGTTCATTCTATTTCTTGTATCCATTTCAGTTATACAGCAAAACTGACCCTTACATGATGCTTTGCTACGCTCTGTCTCTAATTTTACTCATCTCTTTGCTTTCCATTGTTTCTCTTACCCCTGTTTTCTCTCCCTCTTTTTTAAAAAAAATTCTCTCATCATTGCCCAGTATCTTACCTGGTCTGTCTCACTAATCTGAAACTGTGCTGTAAGGTTTCTCGCGACTGGATCCCCCAAGTATGGCACCGTAACTTCTTACTCTAGCTCTCAGCCTAACCCTTACCAATAGTACTTGAGTCTGTGTAGTGGTGTCCATGGAACATATTGTCGTAGCGCTGTGTGAATGCATGTGTCGATGAAGCGGAGGGTCGGTACTGGTGCAGTTGCCTTGTGAAATCGTGGTGTTCACCACTCGGCTGCGGATACCCGACTAGGCACAGTGGAGTGAAGCAGGACACCGAGCAGAGGATGCAGGTTACACCCTTGCATAGATCCTCAAGTGGCGCCCCATGTCAGCTTTTCAATATGACCAATGAATATTCAATTAGTACAACCTTCAGAAGCTCAGCATGCAAATGTATCTTGTGAATATTCATTGTGGAATCCTGACTGCTTGATCAGATTGCACCCCGAGGACCACACACGAATGCCAAAGGTCTCGTGTCGCATTCATCAGCGGATGCATCATGTCCACCTTCTGACCTCTTCAGTCCACAGACCATGAAAGCGGTGGCTTTACTTCCAGGGTGCTTCTCCGCCTTCCTTCTCTCCCTCCTCTCGGAAGCGTAGCCACAATCTTTGAAGCATCCATTTCTCACCCTCAAATACATTCCAGTGTCCCCGCTCCCTTCCTTCTCCAAGACAAAGAAGTTCATCTGACTTACTACATCCATCACAGATCAGAACCTTTTCAGTCCCTTCCAACCTGGCTTCTGTGCCCTTCATTCAACTCAAACTTCACCCGCCCACACTGGTGACTTTACTTCCTCTGCTCGCCACGACCCTCTGTCTTATAACTTTACTCTCCGTCCGCAGCGCTCAACACTGTAGAATATTCACTCAGAACCATTGGAGTCAAGGCTTTCGCTTTTCAATAGTTCCCATCAATAGTCATCTGACCGCTCCTTCTCAGTGGCTTGGAGCTCCAAAGGATCCCCGTTGACCTCTCAGCCACTTCGCCTTTCGTTCCGATGCACGTCTCCCTGTCTCACTGCTAGTAAACATTGGATGGCCCTTGCGTCTCTTCTCTTACTGTTCTCCACGCCTGCTCAACTGAGTTCTATACCATCTCTAGTCCTTACTAAAGTGAAATCTTGCAACAGTCCTCTTGAACGTCTCTGTAATATTCCTTCTCCCCTTTACACTGGGTCTTAACCTTGCAACCAGAATTATTTTCAGCCTGCCCAGCCATAAAGCAGCAGCATGGCTAGCAGCTGGAATCAGGGCCATCTACAAGTTGATGACAACTGCATTCAAGGTAGGTCAGGCATTCCTCAGACTGCCTGACCCCTACACTGACCGACCACACACTCACCAGGAATTTGAGATCCACCAACAAGAACCTGCTGACAATTCCCATACCAACATGAGCAGCATTTATGTTCTCATTCTGTTCTACGTACGGTCTAGGCCATTATCGCAGAAAATCACTGCTTTCCAAGGTTCGAGCTTGTCCCTCTCGCCTTCAATTCAACACTACCCCAAAAAGCTATCATACGTGATCTGAATATGGAACTGAATAATGGAGATTAAAATATCAAATTATAAGTAGGTGTTGTTGTAAACTCTACTGTGGAACCTATATCCATGCAAATCAAATAAAAATAATGAAATAAAATAAAATAAAATAAACGGGGATGGGGGAGCTGATGGAGCACATCTGCGATAAACTTCAGTGTATCTATGTATTTATTTGTTTATCATGTTCCACGGCGCCATATACCACATGAGGCTGCAGAGCAAGGTGTATTTCTATTACAACAGTAGTGCGAAAGAGTAGGAGAATAAACTAAACGTGCATTATTGCAGTCAGCAGGGAAAATAGACAGACAATACCAGATGCTTTAAGTCTCACTCATTACGAGTGACACTCACACATTTAGAGGTCAGGTTGAACTCTCCATCACATGAAGCTGAATGTCACATCTGCTTTGAAGGGCTAAAACCTGAACTCTGCATGTGGCTTGCTGTAGAGGTTTGTGGTGTGCAGAGCAGTTCCTGGGCTCATAAAGTCTTCGGGAAATAGTCTCACCACAGGTGGGACCCTCCAGCAGATACGTTTAGTTGCTAAAAATCTGTTGCCTTCGCCCATCCGAGTGCTGCTCCGCTACCATTTAAGCCACAAGTTACTTTCGTAAAGCTCTGTTGCTATGGCATTCATTTTACATTTATTTTGTTTGTATTATCATTTCACTGACGTAATTTCCGGTTCGTCGTTGTAATGAGTTCCCTCTCTTAAGTATTTTTAAAACTTCAGAACTCTGACAAGCTGGGACTACTGTAAATATCTATGTATTTATCAATGTATCTATTGATTTAGGGTGTGTTACAGGGCGACCGGTAGCCCTATAGGAGTGACCTGTCTGTGCAGAACAGTCAGAGCTATAAAGAAGGAGGGAGCTGGAGACGTCAGTGTTCCTGCGGTGTTTCAGGGGCCTGTGACATCATACTGCAATTTGATCCTCCAACGATATGACGTTTAATCGTACAAGGGAACTGTGTATTTGACGTCAAGAAAGACATACATTCTAACTGAACCAAAGAACCTTGGGTGGCCTGCCCTCTGCTGGTTACACACAAAACTGCAGTTACTCAGACATTACAGTACTTCTGTTCATGCAGTAGGGGGACTCCACTTGGCTGAGCACATACAATGGTGTATCAATAACACTGAATACCAGTGTTTTTCAGTTTTGTGGGATTGTAATGGAACAATAGACAATATATATATATGTACCTTACACTGGTGATTATGTTTCAACAGTGTGACTTGCAGTGTCTGCAGCAAGGGCATTGACTGCAGAGCTATCTTAGCATCATTGGTTAAATCAGCCCCCGGTGGTTTGTCCCACCTGTTATATATGTGCAGGTCTACTTATCATGAATCCACTTTGGTTTTGGGAGCAGCATGCTACTCACCGAAAAAGCACTTCGACGCCTCGTAGGGGGTAGTTAGTACTATAGTGATGCAATTACAGTTACAATTGCAAAGTACTTGACTGCAAAACTTGTTTTCGCTTGATCCCATCATGTATTTCCTCTATTACCCTACTTTCAGAAAGAAGCCCTGCTTCTAAGCACACTCTCCAGATGCAAAGCATCTGGAGAGTGAAGAAAAGAGGAAGATCCAGATAAAGGGGGATCATTTGCAACATGAAAGTGCAGAAAAATGTTTTCACTCAGTCTCCAAAGACAGCTGGATACAAAAAGGAGTGCAGAGCGCGAGGGTCGTGAAGTGCTCATGTTAGTTTAGCTACTCAAGGTAGCTCAGAGGGCTATTGCCCCTGCGAGAGATCTATGTCCCAGCTGATGGACAAAGGTTTAAAACTCTGTTTGGAAAGCTTGCATTTCATCTTTTTTAAGGTCAGTTAAGTTAAAAGGGCTGAATCGGATAACAGCAGTTCTATCCTCTATAAACTTTCAGAAGAAAAAAATCACCAACCAGTTAAATTGCTTTTCAGTGCACAATTAATATAGAAATTTGAAAAATGAATAAAAAGGGGGCGGGGGGGTTGTCTAATTAAAATACAAAGTGACATCTCGATCCTGTGATACCCAATTTTTAATGGGAGTGAACCTTTTACCAAGTCTAAGCAGTGTGGTCGTCCAGGAGAATACACATTTCATGGATAGTTTTTCTTTACATGCACTATGTCTTAGATGTTAGTTTATAAATATTTTATTCGAACTGATTGGGTTAAACACTCACTGATGAGCTAGGCTTCCGAGGTCTATGAAACGAGTAACATTAAATATTTACAAATTGCATACAATTAATATTCATGTAAGAGCTACGGATACAAAAAGCGTGACAAAATACTATATTATTCTCTTTGCTAACAATATTATAATGATTTTTACCTCTATTTCGACTTTGTTTTAAAATTCAGTACAGCCAACACACAAAAAGTGCATACCCGAAGCATTCGTATCTCCTTCAGACTCAAAAATAATCCCATTAGATGATAAATTGTGCTCAGTTACCTCTTCACACTATAAAAAGTCATACAATAAAGAAATTCTATACTGGGTCAACATTATTCCTTTTAAAAATATTAAGTTAACTAAATCCTCCGAGTGACCACTTCTGAAATGAAATGAAATGAAATGAAAAATTCCACTTATATAGCGCATAACTACCCGGAGGCCTCGCAGCGCTGGACTTCTGAACTTGTAGTTACTAGATAGCTCGCTGACCGGCCCTTGGTTTGTTGTAAGACTTGCATCCACACAGCCCTCTGACCCTGTTCGCTGGGTTCAAGGTGAACAAATACATAAATACATTTTAAAAAAAATAATGCTTGCCGATTTGTTCAAAGTGCTCCTCTCGAGATCTGATGTCCGATTAGAGCAACCTTGGGAATGCCTGCCCTCTGGTGGACAATGTAGAAACATGTGGTTCAAGGGGATTTCCGAATTATCGGCCAGAGTCGCCCATCTGGCCACAATTCTTTGAAATATGTTTAGACCTGGGGGAAAAGGCATGTCAGTGCACTTACACTCAGCTCAGAAATAAGGACTCATGGTTCTGTGAGCTCTTTTTAATAGGGTTTGTGTTTTGTAGCCATGTTGCTCAATCAGCAATGAAATGATCCATACAAACCGTCTCTGGAGTCCATAATTGAAGCACACTAAATTCTTTGTTCAGGATACTTGGGAAATTAGCCCTCCCAGCCCTTTACATGCCACTGACAAGAACTTGAAGGGCGCGGTGTTTACTGATGTCATATATCAAGTCATATTTGTATGGATTTTAACGTTCTGTCCCCAAAGTGTTGATTATAATCGGAAGAAAAAACGCAGAGATTGGAGCCTAGCTGGATCGCTAACAAAATGTACCGTTTTTTCCCCGAAATGCGCTCTGTTTCAACGGAACCTTTGATGGACTTAGGGGACCAAGAATAAAACACATCTTGTATTAACCAAATATGATTAATTTACGATGGTTATCCATCGTCTAAAGTCCCCTTAACTGGCACTAACCAGTTGCAAAGCAGACAGACTGTGATATATTACACCTCTTCGTATTTATAATACCATCCCCCCTTCACATGTACTATTATGACCTGGTGGTGAACTGGTGCAGACATTTTTATTTTTTTCCTTAATTTGCATAAATAACTGTGGCCTCTTGATCCATAAAAACACATTGATTTTGCAAAATCATGCTTAGTCATGCTTGGGAAGCATTAGTGTACGCACCGATGGATGGATTGGTGGTTTGAGGAGTGAAGGATCACAAGGCGTCATGACGCCCTACGTCAGCAGGAAGCATCTCCGGTGACCTTGATGCAGCGTGCACGTGCCTGTGAGGTTAATGGGCGGTTCCCTGGTGCTAAGGTGTTGACAGGAGAGAAGATACACTGGCGCCAATCAGCCAATGAATTGTTTTCTCTCCCTATTCCATGTTTTGCTTAGAAAGTGATTCTGAGTATATACTTGTGGCTGGAGAGCATACCATAACAAAACCAGATTGTGCCTTTGATAATATTGCATTGAGGAGTCTTCGGGAGTCTGTTAAATGATAAGCTAATAATTATGGGAAACGGCCTTTACAATGCGGGCTGAGCCACGCGTGCCGTTTCTTCGCAAGTGGAGCCACACTTGCCTTAACCACGCATGTACCTTAGCCACGCATGTGCGTGGTTAAGGCAGTGCGCAGTCTATAGGCGCGGGTGGGCGGGCACAGGAAGAGGAAGGAATGGGAGAGGGAGCTCCGGGACGTAGTCTGGTAAGTGGGGCTGTGGCTGAGTTTTGGGAGGTAGGTTTAAGGGATGGGGCTTAGCTTTTAAGGCTTGGGGTTGTTTTCAGGGCTTAGGGTGTGGGTCGATTGTTTTTAGGGCTCAGGAAAGTCAGGATTGCTTTTGGGGCTCAGGGAGGATCGGGGTTGTTTTTAGGGCTTGGGGTTGTTTCTAGGGTTCAGGTTTGTTTTTAGGGCTCAGGTGGTGGCATTGTGTTTAGGGCTCAGGGGAGGGGGGGTCGGGTTGTTTTTAGGGCTCAGAGCAGGGAAGCAGGGGTGTGATCTTAACCACACATATTTCTTCACCAGTCATGTCTTTACTATGAAATTGCATGGTAAAGGCATGCGTTGTTAAGACGCATTTGTTGTTCGGGCAGTGTTGTAGTGTCGCGCGTGGTTTAGCCATGCTTGCCTCTGTCATACAACCCTTAATTGTTTTATAGTGCTCAAGTACAGCAAACATTTCATATTGTTTCGACCGAAGATATTAAGGGCAAGTTTATCCAATTTCTGTTAACTACAGTGTCCATTTAATCTAGTTCCCCAATCACATTCAGTGCAGCAAACCGGAGGCTGTCAGCCCTACTTCAAGGGCCGAGCTTCTATGGTGGCGATGGCCCATAGTGTATTCAATTTTGTCTTGTTGTAACAGTTGTTGTTATCAATTAATGGTCTCTGGGGTAGCTTGGCTCTGTGGGTCCCAAAAGGAAAACCCTTAGAAACGTTCTTGGGACCAGGAAGCCCAGACTTTGATTAGTGTTTTGGTTATAAAAGCGCCATCAAGCCACTGAGAAGCAGGCGGAGAAGAGCAGAGTTAGTATGCAGTTGAGGGGAAATTAGTCCACTGGGATTTGTGGGATTTTTGGTGATTAGTGTTTGCCACTGTGTTCTCTGGGAGAGAGGTTCGGGGTGAGCCTTGGAGAGGCTTGGACTCCAAACCAAGCAGGCAGGAGGTGGGGGTCCTGATGAGGGGTCCAGTGGCTGATCTTTTGGTACAGTTAGGGTACATCTATATAGGGATCTCTGTGTGAGGCGGAAGTGGTTGAAAGGACTGCAGCCCCTTCTTGAGAAGCTGAATAGCGACTGAGCTGTGCATCCGTCTGGGTCAGCCAAGGGCTGCGCTGGTGTCATGGTTCTGGAATACTTGAAGGTGGTGATTTAACCAGCTCTGGTATATGGTGGTCGCGAGATGTAAGAGGTAGCCTGATACTTGCCCTGTGTCTGCGTGTGCTAATATTCTCAGCTGGATAGCTGGGAGGCCCCCACACTGGTACTTTTTAACACAATCTCCTTCGAAAGCAAAATAAAATGCCCCCGACCTTTCCATGAAGACTCTACACCTTCAATACCACTTCTGTTGTCAATGATCATTCCCTACAAATACCAGAAGTCAAGCAAAAAGACAGCAGAATCAGTCATTCAAACCAACCAATGATCCATCACTAAAGAGAGAACTAACCAAATCGTGGAGCAAGAAAATTCCAACTGGAAATAAATGGGAAGGTAACAATGATTGCGCTTTTGAAGAAATGACCCAATGTCAGTGGTGACTACCCATGCTACTGCTGCGCTGGAGACCGCATCCTCGCTTACCTGTCAGCCCCGATGAAAGAATGCTCTTGGAGACGGTGACTTTGTCCTCCGAGTTCCTGGCCCAGTCTGCCATGCCTCTCCAGCCCTTCATGGGAAAGCTGATGTCTGTGGCCGCATTGGCTGGTCGCTTGTGAATGCTCAGAACTTCAAGAACAAATCATAACGAACAAGGGCATTAGTCATGTGATCACCAACAACACCGCGCTTCACCTGAAAACATCGAGTCAACCTAGTATCACTATCAACGTAGGATAGGACAGCTGAGCTACTATTCCATCAGAGAAGAGCGGTAGGCATTTCTAAGACCAACCTTTCCGCCCATTAACCTCAAGACTTGGGTCAATGGAGACAAGGAGCATCTGTGGAGGGACCCGATAGGCCTAGAATTTGGTGGTAATTTATTTCCTAGCACGGGTCAGGAAATCGAGTAATTTGATGCTAGTGGGTAGGTCATTTCAGGGCCCTGGTGCTTCGACTGGAATAAGTCTGTCTATCAAGCCCATGTATAGACACCTGCTTTGATTTTATGTCATAGTTTGCAATTAAAAACCATTAATCAAACACCACTACAAGAACTCTTTCAAAAAGGCTACTAATAGGAAGGTTGTGCATTTTCAAAAGTCAAAGATGCTGCATGCTTGGTGGGACATACAGAGGGGTGTGCAAAATCTCAAATCATTTTTTGTGTGATATTTGATCAATTTCCATGAACATTTCAGAAACATATGTTTTCCTAGTGAAATGTGGTTTGCCGGTATCTTGCGTCACTTGTTTTATCCAATCATGTGCCACGTGTAAAAAAGTCTTGCACAATATAGGTGACTGGTCCGAGCAGAAGATGTCTCTCAGTGAGACATTTTCTATGCTAATGAGTCTCCCAAGTTATCTCCTGAGACTTTTTTTTTATGAGAGGTGTGTGTTTGGGTAAAAACATTTACTGCAAAGTCCATAATGGGAAATTTCGTGAATTTTGCCACTGTATTAAAATTTCACCCTGGCCTAATACACAACAATGCAAAGGTTGGAGAAAAGGTCAACAGTTGCCACCTGCAATCTCCTTTGGAAGCCTTCTTCTGTAGGTAGTTAGTAAAATGGAGTGGAAAAGGGGGTACCGCTATGAATGTCAAGCTCTTTTCTGCAAACCGCTTGCACTGCCTTAATTAATTTTGTGCTCCCTACTGCCAGGTGGGGGAACAAACGTTGTGCTGTGAACAAGTAGAAGGTTAGGATACTCGACCTACTGGGGGATGGCAGCGCCTACATCCACTGGAACATGAGTTACTTCGCTTAATTAACCTTTAGGCGGATAGTTGAACCGTTTCTAATTTCTTTATTATAGTCGAGATTTGACATCTCTAGTTGTCACCTGTAATAAGAAAATGGCACAACTGCTCAACTGTAATACGTTATTACAGTTGAGTTGTGGCATAATAATGTCTCCTGTCAGAGCCAACAGCCACGGTGAAAGGCGGGTCACAGAGCATAATTATGGATGATTACGATGAAAAATACTCATAAAGCACAACAGATACCCATTTATCTTTGTCCTGGCGCTGCTAAGAAAATCAAAGTCTTATTACAAAATTAGCCAAATAATCACAATTTATTTTCTTTGTGAAGACCAAATAATTCAATTCACCTCTTATATTAACAGGGAGTTTATTCCAAAATTCAGTGGAGCATTAGAAGAAAGATCTTCCTCCAGTTTGGCCTTTTATTAATCCTGGGGACAGTGGGCAGTGACTCAGAAGAGTGGAGGGTCCAAGAAGAACAGCAAGGCATGTCTTGATAGCCTTAGAACCTTACCTGGAACAACCCTTGTGATAAATACAGACAGGCACATGCATCAAAGGACTTTGCGATCGCCAACGGTGCGAATCGCAAAAAATCAGCCGTTTGCGATTGCAAAATCTGCTTTTTGGTATGCATGAAGGGTGAAGACCCTCGCAATTTGAGAATTCGCAAATATTTGCAAATTCTCAAATTGCGATTGCATTTAAGGAATCGCGTTTTGCGATTCCTTAAACGCAATGCATGAAACTTTAAAAAATTGCGATTTCGCAATTAGGGGGAGCAAATTACCATGAGGTTGAACCTCCTGGTAATTTGCGAAAACTTTGAAAAATGCACTTTTGTGCATTTTTCAAAGTTTCATGTTGTGCACACACATGCCCTAAGGGCATGTGTGTGCACAAAATATGTGCACAGATTGATTTCAGGGGTGCAACAGGGTGTCCTTTGGACATCCCTGCATCCTTGAAATCGCATTCTCAATTTGCGATTCGCTAATTGCTAATCGCAAATTGAGAATGTCTTCCCATTCATTCCTATGGGCCTCTAGGCCCATAGAAATGAATGGGGAGGTATTCCTTAATTGCGACTCTCAAATTGCGAGTCACAATTAAGGAATATTAAGAAATCGCAATTTTTTTAGCAATTTCTTGATGCATTGCATTTTGCAATTCCTTAATTGCGATTCCTTATTTTTCGCAATTAAGGAATCGCAAAATGCAATATTGATGCAGGTACCTGAGAGTGTTTTGACGATAAATCTTCTTTGCACTGGAAGTCAATGTAAGTCACTTAAATGGGTAGCAATGGCTTCCATCAAAATATACATAAAAGAATGGTCAAGTAGTACTGTTCTGAATAACTTGAATATTTGTGAGCGTGTATTCGTACACGTAAGAGTCCCAAGTATAAAGAATCATAGTACTCCCATCGAGACATAATTACTGTCTGGAATTCTTCCTAATTTGGTCCAAAAGCAGGAAAGGAACAATCTTACAAATAAAAGTAGGTAATAAAGCAGGCAGCGCTGACTTCGTATATTAGAATCCAAAAGGATAACTAGCTCCCGATAGTCACCTGAAGGCTTTTGGACTAGTCAACTTGGTTAAGAGGGTATCCAAGCTCAGCAGGCCGTGAACAAGGCTATGAGGAGATCCCAAATATCAACACCTCTGTTTTTCTCCTTTCGCTTTTAGAGACTTGGCCAACATCCACAAAGCATCCTTAGAAATGCGGCACTTAGAACTCGCTGCCACAAATCGAGTCTCCTCAGTGATGGAGCTAATAATCTGTGCATCATCGGGGTAATATACCAATCGAGAACCGAAAAATAGAATAAACTCTGTCAAGGTAAAGACAAAGACTGAATTGTGTAGGGGTCAAGGATGAGCTCTACAAGACACCACATTTTAGAGGTTGAGAAGTTGGGCAAAAGCAGGAGCATTGAATGGCTGGGGGTCTAGAAGTCAATAACCAACCTTTGAATGCTGCCCAAGGCCAATCGATGTAAAAGAGTATGATGAGACACTGTATCGAAGCAGCCCTCGGGTCCGATCAAATCAATGCGGACCTGCACTAGCCTGTATTTCTCAAAGTGCGTCTAAGACAGGTGGTATAGCAGACTCAAAGTAAAGCTTTTCAAAGTAAGGTTCAAAACCTGCTTGAGTAGAGTCAAGAAGAATGTTTAACTCAATAAGACACATAGGATGACCTTTTTTTCTATTATTTTAACAGGCAATGGTAGAAGATCTATAGGTCTAAAATTAGTCGGCAAAAGGCTTGTTCAAAAGCAGAATTTGTTGTGCCAGTTCCAGCTTGTAGGAACTGGAGCCGAAGCCAAGGAGGAGTTGCAGACACACACAAGAGTAAGAGCTACTTCTTTATGGACCTACAGCCAGATTCATCAAAGGAAATTCGGCTCGCAAAGGGCCAGGTTCTGAGAATCTGGCCCTTTGCGTGCGCTATTTTTGCATTTGGGATTCATCATCCCAAATGCAAATATCGCAATTATAGAAATCGCTAAATTGCATTTAAGGAATCTCAATTTGAGATTCCGTAAATGCAATTCATGAACCATTTAAAAATTGCGAATTCGCAATCTGGGGCCGGTATTTACCTCGAAGTCTAACTACGTGGTAAATAGCGAAAACTTAGAAAAATGCACTTTAGTGCATTTTTATAAGTTATATGTTATACACACACATGTCCTTTGGACATGTGTGTGCACAACACCAGTGTACATTACCATTTCAAGGGTGTTACAGGGTGTCCTTTGGACACCCTGGCACCCTTGAAATCGTTTCCTTATTTGCGATTCGCTATGTGCTAATCGCAAATAAGGAATGACTCCTAAAGGCCCATAGGAATGAATGGGGAGTCATTCCTTATTTGCGATTAACAATTAGCGAATCACAAATAAGGAAGCTGTAGGAATCGCAATAAATATTGCGATTTCTACATGAATCCTGTTTTGCGAGTCTTTAATAGCGATTCCATAATAAACAAAACATGACAATAATGAATCTGGGGGCTAAATAAAGAATATGTGTCTGGCATGGGCCTAGTGCAGAGCCAGATTCCGTTTGAAACAGATTTTTTCCAACTAATTCCAAGGAAAGTGAGTGAAACTGCGTTAAGCGCTCTAGGCAATAAGACTTTCCACATGAGAGCAAGAGTTCTGAGCTTGATAAAGGGATTGCACCGGTTTTAAGACATGCAAAAACTCCCATGTGGAATGTTTGGCGACATCAACTCCATTTGCAAAATATGTGATCAGGACTTATTTTATTTGTTTCAATTTTCTTTTAATGTCTCCTTATAACCGCCCTTGGTCTCAAGGCTGTAGTTGAGCTGCCAGGCTCTCTCAGTGCTCAAAGAGCTTCGCTTGGCACAAGCAATCTCCACCGGGTACCGGGAGCTGAAGGAAGCTTTTCGTTTCTTTCATTTCATTTTCTTTTCATTTTCTCAGTAGAGCAATAATGTCCCGTGCTGATGTTAACCTTAAATCATATTTATCAACCTGGCCCACTATATCAACACAGGCACTTGTAAGAGTGAAACAAGGACTGGCTTTTCGTTCTTCTGATCTGTTTTTCTAAAATGAACAATAAACTTAGCGTATAAAATGTTTATTTTATACGCTAAAAGTCAGTACAGGAAATATAGGATCGCTCAGCATGCTTCTAAATATTCTCAGCTGTAGCATTCTTCAATCGGATATACATTAAATTGATTCTAAAAATGTTCTCCAAAAAATTACTAACTGATTTTTGGTGTGTTTAATTACTCACTACAGATTCTGCTTTTGTTCTTCAAGTCTACAAACCTAGTATTCTTTTCATATGAAGAAGGAACACACCAAGGACTTAAGAGATTTGTGGGAAGGGTGATGTTGTCACCATGTATTACTAGCAATACCCTCTGTAGTATGTTAAAAGCATACTGCAGGTCACTTTCAGCCTCTATCCTCTATGAGCTTTACGGACCTCCTTGGCGTCTTTTGCAATATTATTAGAATTTATGTACTTTATACCATACAGTACATCATTTAAGCCGGTGGTTGCAGGTGAGGCCAAAAGCACTCATTTTTGGAGACCATCCCCATCTGGGGTGACCAGACTTTGATCAATAAAAAACACAAAAAATATACAAAAACAGAAGGAGGACTAGAATTTTGCATTAAGCGAGAGGCGCAGCATGCCTTAAATGGCAGCCCTCTTCAACATGGAAACACGAACAACGAAGCACTATGCAAATAAATATATGCAAATTTAAAAATCCAGAATCATGTGTTCTAACTGCTTCCTGACAAGAGCTGCTAAATAGTTCTGTCTTGAAGCACATTCAAATGTGCCACCCTCTGTTTTGAGCCGACCATCTTTGAAAACCGGGGCATTTGCTAAATGTTTTGGAATCTGCTGGGACAACTGGTGAAAAACAGGGCCTGTCCTGTAAACAGGGCTGACTGGGTGCAGAAACAGGCCCTGGCAAACTGCTCAGCTGCCTCCCCCTGGGGTGAGGGGGAGTGCAGCCGAGTAGTTTGCGAGGGCCGTTTTCGGCCGATTTTATTACCGGGGCCGATATTGCCGACCTCCGGTAACAAAATCGGCCCCCAGGGGCCCAAAATCGCCCCCACCCTAGCGGCCTACCGGGGAAACGCCTGGTGCCCACTATGGCCAGTCCGGCCCTGCCTGTAAAATCTGGAATGCCTGGTCATCCTATCCTCATCAGATTGTGAACCAGAGCAAGAGAAGGAAAAGCACACAAAGGGGAAACAAGTGGAAAGAGAAAGACGGAAAGGTAAAGGGAGAAACCAGGAACCAGCAAGACTGATAAAGGGGCAGGGAGTATCCGGTGGTAGATTAAAGAGGCATGAGGTTAAATCAAGAGTATTCAGCCTTGGTATTTGAGGCACCAGTAGTCAGTGGTGTCAACTGCTGACTTCTGAGGAAAACTTATAGCCCAGAACGTATTATTTTGCAAACTGATCCCATATTACCAACTATCCCATTGGTTGTCCAGGCTTAAACATCCTGAAGCTAATGCAAATTGGCATAGTCCGTGAAATATGCAATAATTTAACAAAGAAAGATTACATCCTTGATACATAAATCCCACCCTCGTGCAACCAGGGTAGGCTGGCTTATGTTGCAATCAGGCAGTGCCCAACAGGTACTCTGACAAGTCAGTTTGTGGGCCTGTTGTATGGTCTGCTGGACCAGTTTTACTGTTTATTTCCCAGGATTTAAAACAACATTGCCTGCAGCAAGCTCCAATCCAAGCAGATGTCCATAACTTGCGAAGCACTTGTACAGCGTGTCCTTACAAGTTCAAATCTGCCACAGTTTCCAAACATGGGCCACTTTTTTAGCTATCTAATTCATTAATGGGAGCCACTTTTATATCAGTGCCTTGGCCTCTTTTCTGCCCCAGTGCAACCCTGGCTGCAACTGAGAACTGACATTTTCTCTATTCTGACTAGGCACCCCCTTCGTTTAGAAGCTGGTACAGCACCCTAGAGATTACAGTGATTCAAACTGCAGAGGCTCAAGCATGAATCAAGGCAATCCAAAGTGTACATCCCAGATGAGAGGCAGTGTGTGGCTGATAATGAGAGCCACTGGAAGGTACCACATACCCAGGTTGTCGGTGACTTGGTATGTGTCCCTGAAATCCTTCATGCGAAATCCAATGACGTCAATAAAATCCTCGACCAGGCGGAAGAGTTCTTTAGCATTTGGTCCCATCTGCAGAAGAACAAATCAGCATAATTTCAGTTCTCATTTTGCAGCATCAACCGTTGAGTGTGTTCATATTGAGTGTCTCTTTGCTTGGACTGTGTAAAGCAGTCATTCACTGTGGCTATTTGAAAAACAATTGTGAGTACTTTAAGAAGCCATTTACCATGAACATACAGCAGCCATTCACCAAATTTAAGCAGCCATGCACTATGGCCATTTACAGCAGCCAATCAACATGGCCAGTTACAGCAGCCAATCAACATGGCCAGTTACAGCAGCCATTCAAAATTACAAATTTTAAAGGTATTCACAATGAGTATTTTAAGCAGCTATTCACGGTGACAATTTACTGGAGCCACTGGCTGCATATATTGAGTTGTGGCCATTTACTACAACCATTGATTGCAGCTGCTGTAGACATCCTTTTCCCATGATCATATGGCTGACATTCAACGTGAGTAGTTAAACAGTCATTCACCATGAGCATTCCCAACAGCCAATCACCATGAGAGATTCCCAACATCCAATCACCTTGATCGTTCCCAACAACCATTCACCATGGCCATTCACATTAACCATTGATTGTATTTTAAGCAGCCATTCACCAGGACCACTTACTGTAGTCATTCACCGTGAGTATTCTATATAACCAATCAGCAATTTACCATGAGCACCAGTGAAGCCATTCACTTAGACAATTTAAGAAGGGAGTAGACCCCAAGAATTCATTAGCTCGAAGGTCAAGACCCCAAGATTACTACCTTTTCATTAGTAGAATTACATGCATTTTGGACTGGTGAGGTGACATTAAAAGAAACATGTCTACTACTGAAAGAGGGATCAGGAATGATTATGAGGAACATCACTGTACTGAGTATGTTTAAATGGGACCTAATTGGACCCATTTGAATAAAGTACCCCAATCTGGACACATCAAGGCGCCTAAGGATTCTGCGGCCCTGTGAATGTATTTCGCCTGTGCCCACATGACTTCATGACTTCATAGGGTCATCAAAGGACATGCCAAGATAGTTCCAGAGATATAAAAAATGCGAACAACAGATAGTTCCAACTGACTATCAACAGTCAGTAATGTATTTAATTTCAGAATGAGCAGTGGATGAGACAATAAATATAACACAATCTTGATCATAGGTGGATCAGTTTCCAGAAATGTTGACACGTAGTTGTAGCAAATAAACAGCCGGCACGTCTTTAGTCGTTGCTCAAGGCTTAAGTTCATATCTGTATGCAGAAGAATCAACGAAAGTACACTTGTCTTCTCCAATGTGAAGATTCAAACGTGTGTGGCAATTTCGATATGAATCTATGAGTCGCAATACATCTAAATAATCACTAGCTATAACAGGTGAACTGGAACAAGGCCCGCTATGATAAACGGGAAAGAAGCCAGTGTATAAAGCTTCTAAAAGAGTATCGGTCTTAAGTTGAGGTCCCATGGAGCATAGTTTCCTGCTCGCATCACGAAAGCTCCTTGGGACATCAACTGGAGACCGATACTGGTCTGCAGGCATGGTAGTGTCTGGGGGCACAAATTTGTGGAAAACATGGTTCTTTTCTAACCAAGTATTAAATTATTTTTATCAGAGCTGCTATTCGCAGAATGTCTTCCCTGAATCAGGCGACCTTCAGTACAGCCAGAACTCTCCCCCCTCACACTCAACACTTTTCCTTTCTTGGTGGGCGACCCAACACCATGACCCCCCAGCTTGAGACCTCCTTGGAACTGGCCTCATGTTGTTACAAGCCTGGTTCTCCGGTTACCAAGATGCGCTCCCGCCTGGATTGGATGATACTTCTCTGCAAGCAGCAGGCAGAGGATCGAGACCTCAAGGCAGAAGCTGAAAGAAGCATCCAGTAGTGTGCCTCGCCCCACCCCCAGGAGCCTTAGATCGACTCATTTGAAGGGCATTGTACGTACCATCTGCGCTTCCTCCCATTTATCTCTGTTTTCCTCCGACAGCAAATTACTGATGATCTGCACAAAGTTCTAAAAGAATGAGAAAGAAGAATGTTCACTCAGACATAGTCAACCATCATTTAAACTACAGTGGATCAGAAGAAAGAGAGGTTAGTGATGAGATGCCCAATTCTATACATGGTGCAATTTCCATCAGACAGGAGATCTGAGCTAAGAAAATCAAATGCAGGGGTAGAGAGGCTAAACCTGACATGCTGTCCATAGTTGAAGATAGAAAGGCCATTTATGGGTCCCATACACTGCCATTATCAAAATGTGGGTGTACTTGTAAAGCGCACTGTGACTCCAAGAAGTATCCTGCCGCTGAAGACCACTGGGGAACCCGTCCTGGTTTTCCCTGTGAGATGGTCCCTTTCTGGGTATCTCCAAGGTGAAACCAGGCATCCCCGGCGTTTGTGGGGGGCCGTTGTAGAGATGAGGCAAGCTTAATGCCCAGAGTTGCCGAGTGTGTTCCCTGGTTAGAGTAGGCACCGAGGTGAGAATTATCGAGTCTGTTTGACCCTGGTCCACAACCCTGCCGCGTCGGGGATTGAACCCTGGTCACGGGCCGTTCTCTGCTTACGGGTCCGCCTCCTCTAACCAGTGAGCCACACCACTCCACTCAATTCACTTTTGATTAGTCTAGTTATTCACTGCTATGACGTCACACCATGAAAAAACCCAGCCATGATGGTGTTGTGATCACAGCAAAAAATCTCTAACTGGACTCTGCTTCCTAAAAGCAGAGGAGTCCACACCACGCCTACAACCAAATGGCCCCAGTAAGATGACAAAGTTTTATAATCGATGGTCACTGCAGGCCCTGCCTGTTTCATTCCTATCTGATAGACAGCTTGAGCATGTGGGGTGATGGAAAATCCCAGTTGTATAACCCTTAAAGTGGGAAAGTTTTAGAAGATGAGATCTAAACTCTAAAGGAGCCCAAGCCTTCCACACGGTAGCGTGACTTCCAATCAGTGGTCATAGGGGAGTAAGAGTGAAAATGTGATTTAGTGATTGGAGACCTGGGTTTTAATCCCCGCTTCAGCATTTAACCAAAAATATGTAATTCTGAGTAAATCCCACTTTCGCCTGGTGGCCCAAGTAGTACATATTTACACTATTAAAAAGAACTATATAGTGTAGTGGGCCAATGTCGTCTTCCCCCTCTAACTCCATCATAGCTACACCCCACAGACGTTAATATTCAGTGCACAGCGATACGTTTGATAGCTCCTGCTAATATAATAATGCTGTATGTTATTGCGCCACTGCTGCCTGAAGACAGCCCAGCTATCTATCAACCACCAAAAATGAAATAAATAAAAGCCACAAGAACACATAGAACGGAATGAGCTGGCCATAGCGATGGGGTCAATCTCACTCGAAGGCGGTGTAGATGGGGGTGGAGGATGTCATAGTCTCATATCTACTGTGTCTATGAACACTGAGCCCTTCATGCAAAATAAGTGATTTGCTTTCAACCAACTGAACAGGGGCTAATCAAAATATAGCCTTTCCAATGTTCTGTTTCTGCACTGGTTCATTATACTTATGGGGGGAGCGGTGAAGAGGTACATCCATGCAGTTGGGGAACTTCGCAGTTCTCGAAGAAGTATCTTTGCCCATGGATTCAATTTGCCTGTCCTATTGCATGCAATCGGATGTCCTGTACAACATGGACTGGACCAATAGCGCAGCAAAGGTGCCATGGGCCCTTGTAAACGCAAGGAAAATGGCCGCCCGATCCCAGTGCCCCGGCACCAGCTGTACAATTGATAGCTGCACTGGACACCAGAGATCAGGTACCTGTGTTCCTTCGGTGTCACTGGTCTAGCTCTGAGGGACAGAAATAGTGCAGATTGGAAGCCATGTTATCGCCTTTCCTCAGTGCTGGAAGTCCCGGCTTGGACTGCCACTAACTGGGAAATAAGATGCACAGTGTGCCACTTCTCCTGCGATAAGTGGCTGCTGAGACTAGCTCTAGAAGCAATGTGTGACATTGGATATATTTTTTGCTGTAGTGCAGAGTCCCATCACTAGCCCCAATTTTTTTTTACTGTCAGTTTTATGCATATCCTTTAGTTAAAATCAACATGTTGTCAGAAAGGAAAATTCAGAATTTCTATGCGAGCCTAGATAGCAGGTTATTTCAGTGGCATAGCTATCCGAGGTGCAATAGGTGCAGTGACACCAGGGTTCAAGGTTACAAGGAGCTCTTTCAGTTATAGATGTTTTTCACATCCAAACAAGTGGTTCTGAGCCCATTATCCATACTGTGATTAGGGCCCCACGCCACAGGCTCATCTTTTAGGAGAGAGGCGGCGCCTTACAGAAACGATGATGTCCTAACACATTGCAAAACTAGCACTGATATTGACGCATGACCTTGTACTGGACCAGTACACCAACCTGCACATCCAGGGCGGTGGGACTGTGGTAGGCTCTGCGAAAGATCTCGGTCAGGTTCCTGAGGGCCTCTATAGTGGACAGCAGGTCGCCGCTGTAGCTGGTGCCGTCCTGGGAGATCTCCACGAGGCTCTGGATTACCTCCGACACGCCTTCCCCGATTAACCCTCTTTGAGCCTTTGCGAGATGTTCCCGTGTCTGAAACAGAATGATGGGACATTAGCATTGCCCACACGGTGCACTGCCTCATGTGTTCCAATAAATACAACATTTGTGATATGCAAGCTTGAGTTAGTTGTTTCAAAATCCTAGGACGGGTGGGTCGCTTATCAGGAAAGGAACTTGGTTTGAATGGTAATCATAAAATATTTGAGCAGATCGCGGTGTCACTCTGTCACATTTATCCCAGCGATAAGTCTGGGATTCCTTTATGTTCATTGCCAAATCATCTTGAGCACACTTTCTTCTGCTTGGGGGATCTCACCTGGAATTAAAACTATCATGAGTGATCTCAGGCAAAAAGTCCCTTTTCACCTGATCTTGTCTCTATAAGCGTCCTTCGGACATCCGCACCCAGAATTTATGACATGTAGAGTGTTTCAAAGAACTATTACTAAAATAGACAATATGTGCTGGATCAAATGCACATGTGGTCTATGTAATTAAAAGCAGTTGCTGAACAAAATAACACATCAACGCCCTGAAGCTAGTCTTGCTTAATTATACATTTTCAGAAGTTGTAATGAAGTCTGGGGACGCAGAGATATACATTGAGCGTTTCCATTGACAAAGTGGTATCAAACCCCCGGGAGATATCTCTGCTCTTACCATCTGCTGGACGTTCCTGTAATCCAGGGACACACATTTGATGTAGCTGGGAGCTTCCCAGTAAGCCTCTCCTTCATCATCCAAGGTGCATCTCCTGAGGATCAACCCTACAGGTACGGGACGAGAAAATGGTAACAGGAAAATGGTGGTCATGGCGTTGACATGCAGACCCAGCGACTAGAGAACTGTCTCCCGTAAGGAATACATGCGATATCACCCTGACCACTGACTGACAAAAATCAAGTTAACAACAATGATCTTCCATAACAATATGCAACAATTCTTGTGATTACGAGCGGATGTCCTGTGCAGGGGTCTGCGAAATTTGCATAATTTCCTTCTGGGTAATAATGCAAATCTTCACCAAAATTATGCATAATTATATGAAATGCAAACCTGTCATTTCACGTTATAATTTAGTGCGAAAGGCGTTCTGGCATGGTGACGCAAGGAACAACAAACAAAAACACTGTGAACAACAATGTCTTGTATTAAGTTTTCTTCTGCATTTTGCAGTACATCTTTACAGCGAACAGCGCATAACTACGTGAAGTGGTGCAATGGTGGTAATTTCTGGAAGTTCACGTAACAAGTGTAATATGAATTTATGCAAATTAAGTTGGCTAATTTACATTTTGCCCAAGGCTAGTCCTGCCCCTCACTTCACTTATGCAATTACATCTACGTTTCTAGATATTTTGCACCAGATTGTGGAACCATGTTGACGTGAATGATGACACTTTGGACACTTTCTAAAATTGTATTTTAGACAAAGGAAGTGTGGGGGTCTTGGTTTCTGTGGAGGGACTGGGAGATGCCAAGCAGAGAGGTATTAAGCAGGGAGATTTAGAGTTCTTATAAAACAGGTAAGACCACAAAAGATCCAGAATGGTGAATGACATTGAATGAAAGAGGTATTTTCTTCCTGATTTTGAACTAAGAATAATAAAGAAATTGCACAGAAAAGAGTAAATAATGGATCTGGAATCTTTTAAGGAGTGTAAGCTGAGATGCTGCACAGCCTAGAGACCTTAATAGCGAGGATGGGTTTGTTATGTAAGGCAGGATGCAAAACATGCCCTATTTAGTACGTTCCGTTGATGGTACCACCAATGCCTATTGCAATTGGCTCACTTTGCTGTACCCGGCGCAGGGGGGTAGGACCCTCTCTTCTCACCGGTGGCGTTCCGTGGACACCGCACAGCCGCAGCCTCTCCAGCAGGCGTCTCTTTCCAGACCACGGAGTTGAAGGTTTCCTCAGAGCAGATTTCATGAGGCTCTGCAAAAGTGGAAAACATTGTTAAATAAAACTTACCATTTAACTGGCTCAGTGCTGCCAAACATGGAGGGGATCTGAAGCCCTTGCTGCTTATTTCATATGTGGAGTTTTACACACGCGCGTTGATGTTATGCCCTAGCCTGCGGTAGTGCCTTGGGCAATTTTTGTGGGGGATTCAGATTATGTGGAAGAGGCTGTGAACCAACTGTGTCCTATGTTTCTGCTGATGCCCCCTTTCCTGTGAACTGACGGTTCTTCTCAGGATATTGGATATGGTCAATCAATCAAATAGTTGTGCTTATACTTTGAGAAATGTCATGGTCACTGTGAAAATTCCCAAAGGTGTGTGGTGGTTTCCTAAAGATTTACAAACTCCCTACAAAAGAATCTGTCTGACATTGGCTAAGCCATCAATGCTTGCATACTGGTGTTACCTAATGTGGCTTGTCAAAGAGATGTATGATATGGAATTAGCGCTGGCTAAACTGAGGGGGACCCGTTCAATATGTAAACTCAAGAACATTTGGGGTTTGTTGTTCTAAAATTTAAGAAATATTACTGCAGATCTAAGCTGGTCTTCTGTCTTGTGATAATTGCTTGCACAATTAATTTCCTGTAAATTAATTATTTTTTCTGAAATTAGATATGTCATGATACTGTTGATTTTATGTCTTGTGTCTGTCTATTCTCCTTTCTATATTTCCTCATGTTGATAAATAAAATATTTTAAAAAAATTAAAAGACTAATGTGGCTTGTCTGCATTCTAAGCTCACTGACCTTAGGAAGAATGAACCAGAAGCAGATGGGGAAGGCTAGCCTGATCGTCCCCCATAGGGATTTAGGGGATGAGTTGAAATTTAGCAGAGGGGGTACTCAGTTGCAGCAGCGATGGAGTACTCTCTCTGCCACACTGACCGCTGCACACTCAATTTAGGAGTGGGTGAACCGCCAGGTTTACGCCGATTGAGTAAAATTTATTCAGTCACCATCATCCTTCCTCCAATGTCCTGAGAGAGTAGGGGGCGGTTAAAGGTAAGCTAACCAACCATCTGCCCTACTCAGAGTTGTCAGCCGGATGGCTTTTTTACGGTCTGAAAATGCCAGGTATATCCTGGCTGGCAATGAGAGACAGTAACCCACATCATAGGGAGTTTATTGTTGAACAAATAAAAAGCTTTTGAAAAGTTTAACCTCTTCTTTGCTAATGACGAGCTCAGCTCGTCATGAGGCACAGTGAAGCTGCACTCATGACGAGCTGAGCTCGTCACGGCCGTTGGAACATTGCAAGCGGGGATAATTACCCCGCTGTGCTGAACGTTCGAAAAACGGGTGTGGTTGTGACGAGCTCCGCTCATCATGAGTGCAGCTGCACTGTGCCTCATGATGAGCCGAGCTTGTCACAAGCGGCGCCACGCGCGGCCCCCCTCCCCCCGCACAGCGGGGGAAAACACCCCGCAGCGGAGGGGTTAACAGTCAGCCACCATGTTTGATGGAGCCATCTAACACACTTTTCCTACATTGATAAGAACCGCTCTCACCTCGGATCCTGCCAATGTATAGAGATGTCTGTGGGTCAGAAGAAACTCAAATTGTGGCATGTGGAGTTAAGGCAGGGTGGCAGACGTGAAGTCCTCCACCACCCTGTCTGCCTTCACTCCGTCTAACAAACCTTCAATCAGTCGCTGAGACTGGAGAGAGAACTCTTAATACTGTTAGTGGGTGCAAGCTGATCAGTGTTAACCGCAGCAACGGTTAATTGCCTTTTTCAGTTCATAATGTACTGTTTTGTCATGAACCTATAATTGAGGGGAGGACAATTAACAGAATTTAACACACTCAGAAGAGGACATTAACCACTGTTAATGTTCTTAGAAGAGTAACAGAATTTGATGCACTGGTGATAAATAATGAAGCTATATTGGTCACAGCTTAGTGACGGTTACAACGTAAGGGTGCTGTTTTCCATGCACCATGTTGGTGTGAATGCCACAAGTAACATCACAAAATAAAATAAAATGATGGACGGAGTGTTGAAACTTTACAAACACTCACCCCCAGTCAAAACTGATTTACATATGGCGGGGTCAAACTGGCAAGCAAAATAACGATGGATTGAATCCAGATCTGGGACTGGGGGTGAGTGTTTGAAAAGTTTCAACACCCCATCCATCATTTTATTTTGTGATGTTGTGATTTCAATGAGTTTCATTTTCCACTTACAGCCGTCTCTATAGAATGCAGCGTGCCCAAATACTTAGTGGAAATTGCAGAAATATTTGAATTTTTTCATCACTGTTAAAATTATAATTGGGCTCTGACATATGTGGGTTATGCCATATTATTGACAGCGTTTCGCTGCTAGTGCACTTGGGCCCAGATTTACCAAGGAGACCAGAAGAGACTAGGAGAGCACTATGAGGCATATTATCAAGGGGGTTTATCTCCGCTTTTTTGGCTTTAAAAGCCAAGAAAGCGGAGATAAAATTATCTCCCTATTACCTAGCTGTGGCTAACACCAGTTAGCGACAGCTGGTAGGA
Organism: Lissotriton vulgaris; assembly: GCF_964263255.1. Taxonomy (NCBI): domain Eukaryota; kingdom Metazoa; phylum Chordata; class Amphibia; order Caudata; family Salamandridae; genus Lissotriton; species Lissotriton vulgaris. The sequence goes on along the minus strand of NC_141691.1, from coordinate 1,970,499,131 downwards.
GATAGCGACCATCTTGGGCCCCGCTTTGCATGTCAGTGATATTTATCACTAATGACATGCAAAGTGGGCGTGCCAAGATGTTAGCGACTGGAAACAGTCGCTAACATCGCTATCTCCTATTACCAACTTTTGGAGATATTCGCGCTAAGCGCGAATACCTCCAAAAGCTAACACCTGCCCTGAGCAGTTCTTAGCCATGTTATCCAATGGGAGGTGGATAACATGGCTAAGAGCATTAGCTCGGTAATGCATGAATATCGCTGACTTTTCAGCGATATTCATGCATTTCGGCCGATTTTTATCGCTTAGGCGATAAACCTTAATAATAGCAAGGTTCGTAAGCGATAAAAATTGCCGCAGCTCGGCGATAAAAATATCGCCGCTAAACCAACATAGCGATAATTATCGCTAGTTGTTGGTAATAGGCCCCTATGTTTACACAGATATGGCACTCCCCGCCCTCTCCCTAGTGCTGATGCAGAACTTTGCTGCCATGAGCCACGCACACAGCTTCGCACCAGAGTTCAAGGGTGTCTGAGTGAGTCTAGCATATGTTGTGTACTGGAAGGATACCCTTCAAGTACAAAAGACTAATATTAGACTAACTTTAAAACGTTCCCACCTCATTTGTGTGCTGTAGAGTGCAGCACACATGCAAAGCCAGAAAAGAACAGAGAAATAAAAGCATTTCTCCTTGACAACGCCTATTTGTCTAATTTTTTTTTGTGGATAGGGTTTGGCGGCATAAACTATGGGTGGTTGCATGGGAATGCCTATGCACCACCCATGAAATGCCTCCTTGGTGCTAAGTAATGCACAGCAGTGCTAGGCACTGCTTTACGTCACTTTCAAGTGAATTTCCAGCTAAATTGTTAAAAAAGTTAATTGGTAAAAAAGACTTTAGGTCGATTTATGTCACGTTTGTAATGCAAAATCTTAGTAAATATACCCCCTAACCTTTTGGCATTGTAATGATATTTGAAGTTCCTAATAGTCTATGGAAACTACAATATCATTTAGAGGTGTCACGTGCTGACATGTGGCTAACCCTCTGTGGATGTAGGTTTATGTTGAGTTGGAAATAAAGCAAGAGTTGACTTTTAGCACCCCACGGAGAGGCGCCTAACGATTTATAATGCAAGAACTGAAACAACATTCTTCAAAAGGTACACAAGATCACAGCCATTCTTGTCAGATGCTCATGCCAAGAGGACCATAAGCATTTTAACAATTTGAAATCTTACCAGGGCACTTCTTTTCATTGCACTGTTTGTACTCCTCCATAGGTTCTTGACATGCTTCGCCTCCGAAATATGGCCCGTCGCAGAGTCGATCACGCTTCTGAGTCCCTCCACCACATGTAGTTGTACAGCTCCCCCACGTACCCCAAGACAACCATTTTCCATCCACTGTAACATATGAAAACAGGCGGTATCAACGGCTAACCCTACATGCAAATGTCCTGTGTTGAGCAGTGCTCTTCCACTGAAGCAGTAGTGATGTTTGCTTTTAATATTGGGTGGCATTCAGAGCGGTATAATATGAAGCGGGAAACTGGTGTAATACGACACCAGGAAATATAATAAAACAAGTATCAAATGCCATTTTGAACTACTATAATATCTCTGGCACTTAAAGATCATACATGATGGTGTCTCACTTTGGAACTTGTTCTCAGTTTTAGAAAGTGCACTTCCACTGTGGTATGTCCCATAATTAATGAATTCTGTAATAACCCAAAACTACTCTCTTTGCTGCTAGTTAGAGGATATTTTACTTATAGTTAATTCTGAGTCTAGTGTGAGTCTGTCCCTACTGTCATGTGGTTGTTGGTTGATAAATAGTATAAACTCCTTTAGTGGTCATGGCTGTGATGTGTCCAAATTACTAAAACCAATCCACAACTTAATGAAATGTTTTGGACTGTCAGCCATATAATAAGCATGCGTTTCAGATAGAGTAGGCACTTGGCCCAAGATTGGAGTTTGTACATCATGTGTTCCACACGTGTGATTGGTGGTTGACAATGTTCACGTCATTTCTTCACTAAATTAGCCACTCACACAACCCTGAGCGCAGAGACGTTGTTCGCGTCTTCATAGGAAAAAGCAGAGTGCTGGAGAATCTTCTTCAACGTTAGAAGATGTAGACTTCTTAGCTACTCACAAAAATCAATTTCTTTGCCCATACAAATCTATTAGTAGATTTAAAGCCTACAGCCAATCATGAAAGACTATTGTCCTGTGTGAGAATCTTTTTTTGTTTAAATGATAAATGTTTAAATATGAAGAAAAGTTGCATTTCTTTTATCCATATGGAAAACATTTTCAACGTGGAGACATTCCTACTCCAAAATGTCCTCAACATTTCAAGGTCTTTGGAGCACATACACACACAATTTTCACACTTCCTCATCTTTTTGTTCACTGTTTAAGTGTGCAAATTGAAGGTGAAAAGGAGTGAATACCCACATTTACAACTGTGTGAGTATTCACCTCCTTCACAATCGCCACTTCCCTGTCCTACTCCTGGTAGCACCAAGCATGTACTCAGGAAAGAGGAAAACGTGGATTTTACGTGGTCGTAAATAGGATTTAGGGTTGGGGGATTCTAGGAATAAGGATTTGGGTATTTTTACAATTTATTAAAGTTGTTGTGGTCCTAGCCGTATGACAACAAAACATTTAGTGGCAGAGGGCTTACATTTCACCAGGGACTGAAAGTCTTCAGACCAAAGGGAGATATTATTGACACATATCCATGGATATAGCATGTTTATAAGACATATTTCAGAATGCATTCAGTAGATTTTGTTGTAATCTTATCCATTTGTGTTGAGATAAGAAGAACGCTAGCTGTTAAATATGGTGGCTCTATTAACTAGGTTGATGTAATGCCAGCACACTAACCCGGGCACTGCCGGTCGAAGCAGCCTCTGGTTTCTGCCCACTGGCCGTTGCATTCTGATCCCCCATTGGATGGCCCGTTGCACTCGCGGATCCTTTGCTGCGTGCCATTGGAGCAGGTGGCTGAACAAGCGCTCCAGCTTGACCAATCATTCCAGTTCCCATCAACTATAATACATAAAATCCATGTTAGCATCATCATCATCATCAAGCTTTATTCGGTTTAGTTTCAACCATAAAAGCATACAGTGTAAAAAAAAAATATACAGTCATATAATAATAAACAACATACATTTAAAAGGGTCAACAAACATCTCATTGGATTAAGTAAAATAAAGTTAACTGATCCAGTTAGTTATTTACATTTTATGCACCCGCCTAATAATGACACTTGTTGTATGGGGTGAAAAAGTTAGATTGAGGTAGGTTGCTAAACTTAAATAGTCTATGAGGAAAAAGGTTATGAAAGGGGAAGCTGTGCTCGTTTAGTGGCCAGGATCTATGGGCCAGCTCTGGGTTGTGATTGGCAGACTGGTCCCGATAGGAGTTGTATGATTCACTTGGGTAAAAGTCGTGTAGGTCCCAAGTTGTTATAGGGCCATCACTTTCTTGGGGCAGCCACGACTGTAGATAGGGGACAACATGTCTGCTCCTAAATCTAATTAGAATGAGATCCCCACAGATGTCTTTCCGGTGGGGACCCAACCAACCCACTCTCCTCACGCTGACTATTCTGCCATCGAGGTTGTGGGGTAGGGGTCTGTTTTTCGATAACCAGAACTTAACTTTATTTACCAGATCACTGGTTCTCTCGATTTTACCAGGTTTCAGGGGAAGAGCCCCCGACAGGATGGACACGTATGGAGCGGCCTCTGGGGGAAGATTGATATGAGGGGTCTTAATGCTTTTTGATTTTGGCTCAATAATGTGTTCAGAGGTAGGTATAGGTAGTGGTTTAGGGACGGGTGAGCACACAGTAGTGGAGACTGTAACTTGTGTTGGGGAAACTGTGTTTTGCACAGTTAGATTAGGCAAATTAGGTTGCCCGGCCTGAGGTAAACACTTGGATGTTGCTGTGTATAGCTGGTTATGTTTAACAGTTTCCTCAATCCCCGTTAGTCTTTCCCCCAAGGTGTTAATTTTGTCGATCAGGGGGTGAATGATAGTTAGAATCAGCTGTTCCATCATGGTCAGTAAGACCAATTGGGGAGAGGATACTGGGTCATCTATTTTTTTACCCATCTCCTGGATTAGCAGAGCCATGTTAGCAGGCGGGTTTGATTCTGTTAACACATGCTGCAATGTTGGTGATTTGGATTGGGACCCACTTTCTCCAACCCCATCTTGTTTCCTTTTTCCAGATATGACGTTAAGGGGAGTTGATTTGTTTGCTTTTAAGTTTACGAAAGACGGTTGAGGCCCCTGTGTACTATCGTTGAGAACAGGCGGACTGGCGTTAGAAACCAGGTAGGGCGATGTAACAAGGGAGTACTTGATGTTACACATACTATTAAGGTTATCTAGCCATTGGGGATTAGATGCTGTATTGGACGGTTTCATTGAAGGATCCATGCTGGGTATGTTTAATGTGTATGAAAACAAGACAAACAGCTGTGGCTAGGGGAAAACTTTAAGTATCCGCTCCCTTGTAGGAAGGGGAAACAGTCACAATCCAATGTGATAGTCAATGGAGTTGGCAGTAAATGGCTTTACCTCTTCTTGGGAGACCAAATGGGATAGCCCGTCCCGGCCTCCTCTGGCCTCCTCTGGCCACAGAGGGCCCGCCCTTTGCCCGGGCTTAGCCCGGCGCGGTCCCGCGCGCGTTCCGCGACGCGGAGGAAGCCTCCTCCTTTTCTGCGCCTCCGGGCGCGCTGCAACAGGAAGTGACCCGCTCGGCCTGCTGGGAGCTGTAGTTCCCCGGCGGCCGTGTGGCTGGAAATCACTGGCGCCAGGGGGAACAGGCAGCGTTTGGGCCCCAGCGGCGGCGTGTGGCGAGTGGCGAGTGTCCCAGAAGACCCAGGTGAGTTCTGCAAAGAGTTAGAGCCCCCGCTCCTCAGTGGGAGCCTCCTCCTTTTCTGCGCCTCCGGGCGCGCTGCAACAGGAAGTGACCGGCTCGGCCTGCTGGGAGCTGTAGTTCCCCGGCGGCCGTGTGGCTGGAAATCACTGGCGCCAGGGGGAACAGGCAGCGTTTGGGCCCCAGCGGCGGCGTGTGGCGAGTGGCGAGTGTCCCAGAAGACCCAGGTGAGTTCTGCAAAGAGTTAGAGCCCCCGCTCCTTAGTGGGAGCCTCCTCCTTTTCTGCGCCTCCGGGCGCGCTGCAACAGGAAGTGACCCGCTCGGCCTGCTGGGAGCTGTAGTTCCCCGGCGGCCGTGTGGCTGGAAATCACTGGCGCCAGGGGGAACAGGCAGCGTTTGGGCCCCAGCGGCGGCGTGTGGCGAGTGGCGAGTGTCCCAGAAGACCCAGGTGAGTTCTGCAAAGAGTTAGAGCCCCCGCTCCTCAGTGGGAGCCTCCTCCTTTTCTGCGCCTCCGGGCGCGCTGCAACAGGAAGTGACCCGCTCGGCCTGCTGGGAGCTGTAGTTCCCCGGCGGCCGTGTGGCTGGAAATCACTGGCGCCAGGGGGAACAGGCAGCGTTTGGGCCCCAGCGGCGGCGTGTGGCGAGTGTCCCAGAAGACCCAGGTGAGTTCTGCAAAGAGTTAGAGCCCCCGCTCCTCAGTGGGAGCCTCCTCCTTTTCTGCGCCTCCGGGCGCGCTGCAACAGGAAGTGACCCGCTCGGCCTGCTGGGAGCTGTAGTTCCCCGGCGGCCGTGTGGCTGGAAATCACTGGCGCCAGGGGGAACAGGCAGCGTTTGGGCCCCAGCGGCGGCGTGTGGCGAGTGGCGAGTGTCCCAGAAGACCCAGGTGAGTTCTGCAAAGAGTTAGAGCCCCTCCATGTTAGCACAGAGTCCACAGATAATGGCTTGAGCTGACGACTGTCTGGCACAGAACATGGCTGGAATCCAGCCTAAATAGGTATTAAATACAACCGCTGTCATTCCACCCATTCCTCTGGCACACTGTAGGAAGAATGTCATTGAAAAATACCGCTGCAAAAACACCTCCACCAACACTAAGTCAATGAATTGCATCGGGCAACAGACCTGCAAGAAGTGGGTATTATATTCAGGTCTCTTACTTACTTTTACATTCAGATCCTTTACAGTTTACTTTATTCTTAATCATCTTTTTTTCAGATATCTGCTCGTTCTCTCCACTTATCTTAAAACTTGAATTCTGTATTCCTCTCACTTTTCTCTCATTTCACTCTTGGGCACCACTAATTATTGCACATTGCTCCATGTCTTTCTGGTCCTCTCTCTTACTTCAAACTCTTTTCCTTGCTAAGTTTTCTTGCTTCCCTCGTTCATTTCACATTTCAGTTATAAACTGTTCCCTGTTTCATATTCTTCTCCTTCTCGTTCGCTCTTTACCCCTTTCTCAGCCTGAAGCTTCTTTATCTACAGTTTTCTTTATCCTTGTTTTCTTCATCCTCGTCTGTTATAATTGTTGGCCCCCTTCACATTTCCTGTAACTCAAATTGTCCCCACTCTTTAATATTTATTTCGTCTTTGCCCTTGATACTTGTCACACTCCCTCATTTGTTCCCCTCATCTGGTCTTCTCCCTTCCAACATTATTTATCATATAGTTTTGAGTATTTCCCACCACCCTATTCATCTTTTGCATTTCTCTGCCTTTCCAGCTTCTCCCTTTTAGTCTTGTGTCTTCTGTGTCCTTGATTTCTCCATCGCTTCTGACTCTCCTTCATCTTTATATTGACAGTGCTCTTCTCTCATTCATCTTAAGATGTCTTCCTTTAATACACTCTACCGTCTCTGGCAACTTTGTTTCCCAGTCCTTTGTTTCCTCCCTGCATGTTGCTACCTTTACTCAATTTTCCTACTTTCCCTCCTCACCCCCGCTCTGTCTATTGTGAAAGAGAGAATTAGGAATTCCCTATCCGTTGCTCTAGCCTTATTGCCAGTGCCTATCTACGCATAGGTTCCATTGTTGGCTTTAAGCTTGGAAGCATAGGGACAGGCATTGTGGGGCGGAGTCAAGCACAGGTGTATGGGCAGAGAGATGGGTCACTAGATAAAAGTTAGACCGTATATGGTGGTTATAGACCCTGACGAGTCTTTGATGTATTCACTTGTGGCATAACATAGGTGCCTGTAGCGCCCACGGTGCGGGGGGCCCAAGCTGCAGGGGGCCGCCTTAGCACAGTACTCTTGCCTGAGAGCTCCTGATTAATTCCAGAGCGGGCCCCTTCATGTATCTTGCAGGGGCCCCCTCAAGTTTGGTTATGCCTCTGCAGCTTGGGCTACAGCTTACATAAAATAAGCATTTGCAATGCTATCAGTCTCACCTTTGGGACCTTATATGTATTTAGCTATGCAGCACATTAGCTGGGGTGCTGAAACATCTACTGTTCTTTAACATGGAGGGAAAGTAAGCACCAAACTGTGACACGCCAGGTATGGGAACACATGGAGAGAAATATTGCCTTTCAGCAGGAAATGGTATAGTCTAATGCTCTGTTTTTAATGTAAACTCACGGCCTTCGGTGGTCATATCACTGAAAATACAAGTTTTGAAAAAAATATTATTGTCTATGGGTGCTTGTGGAAGACAATTTCCATTGACCTGAACCTATGGATAACCTCGCGGGTGACTAGCAGCGCTCTACAAATCCACCTTACATTACATCACATCAGGCGCAATGTGTAATATGCCTGACCCAGGGGTGTCTAATTAACCATTTCTTCTGAAAAATCTTAATTTCAGAGGGTCACAGTAGGCCAGTGCTGTGATATTTGCTGTAGTTAGTCGCAGCGTGTGATACTTTCAAGTGGTTTAAGACAAGAATGAGTGTTTGTCATTATAATTTCCGGTGCTCAGGGATTGGACAAAGTGAAGATCACATAACTGTGCTCAAGGAAGGTGCAGATCCGGCAGCAAAGCATCTATCTTCACCGGGCAAGAGATCTGCCATATTTTTTTCCTAAGTAAACACAGTCCTTCTTTTTAAGCCAAGTTTCCGAATTGCTTTACTTCCTTTTTATTAATTATTCTGTTTTACAATGTGAAGCAATGACAAATTATTATGTTTGGGTCTTTTTTGCCTGCAGTATCTAAATTTAGTGCTTTTGTGTGTTAAGGGTGTTCCATGAAGTTCTTCCACAGAGTCTCGATTGACTGATAAAAAAATTAAAAATGCAAACACTTATGCGGTCTGTCTTGCTATGTTAACCTGGCTCCCATGACACGGATGTGCACATTCCTTATGGTTGTCCAATGTGTTCGCCATTTCTGTATCCTGGCTAGTTTCCAGCCCCGCCTCCGCGTTCACAGATTTATCATGAGCCGATTCTCCGTTTCATCCTATGATTCCTAATGTTCTCTTCTTCCTCATCAGCCCCAGTTCCTGTCCCATTCCTTGTATTCCTTTATTTAAAGTGACACTTTCCTGGATACATTTTCATTCTCTTCCTTATGGTAATTCATTTCCTTTTCAATGTCTCCTGTTTTTCTTATACACCGTGCACCTCCTATAATTTCCTGCTCTATCGCTAAATTCTCTGATTCTGTGTTCACTCCACTTTCCATCCCGCACTAAACCTTTGGACCTCAGTATCAAATCCTTTGACATTCAAATCTTCACTGATTTCCATCTTTGCTCCAGCCTTGGTACCCCTATTTTTTCTGTTCCCAATGGCACCATCTGTGTTCCAATTTCTTGTCTCATGTAAATGTAAATGTATTTGAGCTTATATAGCGCACAGCTACCCGCAGTGGGTTTCCCGGCGCTTGCTTAGGGAACCCGTCCTGGTATTCCCCTGTGAGATAACCCCGGCAGGGTATCCACAAGGTGAAAGCCAGGCATCCCGCCGCAAGGGGCCGTTGTGGAGATTAAGCAAGCTATTGCCCAGAGTCGCAAAGTGTGAACCCGTGAGTCGAGAAGGCACCGGAGTGAGAATTATCGAGTCCATGGAATTTTTAGCCCAAGACCCGCCGAGGCAGGGCCGATCTCAGCTTCCGGGTCTGCCACCTCTAACCCCTGAGCCACACTTCTCCACTACTCATGCTACCCTTACTTCCACAGTTGATAACGTACAGCGTTGAAACCAATATTCTGAACAGTAACAATTTAATTTTGACTCAATTTTCTGGCATTCTCAAAATCTGCTATCATTTGCCCTCCTGTGCTCTCTCTACTTTACTTAGCATCTTTGTTGCCAAAATCGTATTTTCTTTGGCTTACAAAGTATTTTTCAACACAATTTTCGTTAAAAAAACGGAATGGGCCTGACATTTCATATTTTTACTAAACAAAATTGAATACACTAAACATTAGCTTACACTAGTTTGTCTCCAGGCATAGTGTCTGCGTGAGTCATAAAGGCCAATACTTGCTTGGGGGAAGTCTTTCTCAACCTACTGCAAATAATTTACGACAAACATAGTAGGGAATTTTAAGTCCTTTACTCTCTATTTTAAAAAATAGCTCAGCAGTTCGATCAAACTGAATAACTAAAAGTCAAACGCTCCTAAAAATCACAAAGATGATGCTTTGCTACAATAACACATATTAGCTATTGGACCGAAGATACTTCCGGATAGGATGGGATGTTTACGATTCTAATATCTATCATAGGCAATTGCAATTACTTAAATCTGTTCAATCAATTCTTGAGTTATTTCTCAGTGATTCCAACATTTAATTTAAGAAAATGGACAATGTAACGTTTTGTGATTCCTTTTTCCTTTTCGAGGCTTTCAATTAGCCTTAAAAAGACACAACCCAATTACACACATTTTCTCATGATCATTAGTTTTATCTGGAGTGAAGGTCTTTTTCTTTGTTTGCTCTATAGATCTTTCCTTTCTGTTGAACCCCAGTGCTGCTGAATAGCTGCATCATAACATACAAGTAGTCATTGAAATTAAATGCTATGTTTATTCAGCTTTTAATGGCTTTGGAACCACCACATTTCTCTGAATTTCAATGGAGAGCACAAAATGATGGAGCCCCCCCAGGAATGCAAAGTGGGGCCCTTCAGTCTCCTATATCAAACAGCTGTTCATTGACCTTGGGCTGAATGAGGGTTGGGGGCCCCTGCACGTCAGGGGCTGCAGGGGCCTGTGTTATGCAGTGTTTACTCCAAAACATGTCTGTAATTGATTGACCCCTATTGGTACTGCATGGCCAAGTTACTCAAACAACATTGCTCGGTGCCTTAACTCATTGTGTGCCATAGTTAGCAAAAGCATAGGTGCTCGCGCCCATGAAGCCTACTGGTAAAACTAGCATTCTCAATGGACAGAGAATGGACAGTGGGTCAAGGTTTGGAAGAACAGACCAATAACCCTATTTAAGCCTAATATCTTTTGTCTTGATTATTCCACAGTAGGATCTGTTTGGTCAAACTATGGATCAACCCTCTCTAAATACTGTGATTGATTTTCCCATCAAAACAGTTTTTGAACAATCAACTGAATGCTGACAATAATGAGCAATTGAGAATGAGAAATCGATACAAAAAAAAAAAAAAAAAAAAATACTGTGTGTAAAAAAGCAAAGAGGTGATAAAAATACCTGGACACAGTGCGATGGTGCAGAACTTGGTTTGTTTCTCCGGCCCATCGCAGGGGTTCCCGCCATACTGAGGAGGCTTGCATGTGCGGGTTCGATCCCTGAACCCTCTGCCACACGTAGACGAGCACAGGCTCCATGGCGACCATTCATCCCAGGTACCGTGCACTGAAACCAGAGTAGAGAAGGCAGCATGACTGAGACGACCCGCTACGTAGCGCAGGCATTCATTTAATACACCCACCCACCCCACCATGCACAAGTAATGAGGTCCAAGAGGCACAGAGAATGATGCAACATCACAGGTGGCCACGGGTTGCAAATGCATCAGGTGAGTGTATGCAAATGCATTTGCAGGCTTGACGGTACCTGAAGCTTCCAGCCAGACAGAGACAGGATAGAGGTGGTCCACAGACGCGACGGTAAAGCCTGATAGGGCTAACACTCTATGGGCGAGGGGTGACGGGACGAAAAACACTGAATGCATTAATCCTTTCCTCCTTTCTCTTTTATACACACATTTGAGAACAAGAACTTTTTGAAGAAATTTGTAGGTGCCTAAATCTGACTAATGGATCTAAAATATCCTAAGACACGGGTGAATGAGAATACAGCGATTCAGAAAGAGTTAATCTTATCATCACAGGACACCAATATCTGCAGAAGTGGGCGTTCCCAGGTTAGTGTATTAGATGCATTTGGGAAATCCAGTACAAATGAGGTGAACATCCATACAATCATAATTTTGAATTTCACACTTATAAATGTACACCAATATAGCCTTATTGGAAGTGTTACAGGGGGCGTGAAGAAGATGCATGGAAACCCCTCACCTGCCCAGGGCGTGTGCACAAAGGGAGCACTTTACACGGAAAGTGTTTCCATGTAGAGAAATAAGGGTGTCTGCAGATGTTTTGGGAATTTGACTTTCCTTACCCCTCCAAATATGTTTTTTCCACAATGCATGTAGGGTAGGATTATGGAAGGTGGGTACCATACATTATGGAATGTTAGTGAATATGCTATATCCCCATGAATAATTTCCAAACCTGGAGGCAACACATCAGATCTGCATTAAAAAGTAACACAAACTCGATGCAAAATCTTTGTGAATCTGGGCCCAGAAGTCTTGACAGCTTTGAGAGGCAAAACCTCCCAAGAGTGAGGATGGTTCATCCCTGCCTTATAAAGAAGACTTTGCTGCACTGTGATCAATAATCCTGGCTCAGCCCAATGGCCATTTTACAGGAATGGTTTTCGTCAATGTCCATCGCAGCACTTGCTGCCTCAAATCTCACACACATTAAGGTGGCCCTCGCGACTACCCTGTATTATTCCACCCACCATTCCCGGTCCTGGAAGCCTCACTGTGGCTCAGTGTGACCGCTTTTGTCAGTAATGGCTGATGAAACAAATATGGCCTTTTGTATCACATCTGCCTGTTGTCCCACCTTCTGGCTTTCTAGTACTCAAACTTCTGGTCATGTCCATTCTAGTTGCGGTCTGCAACCTCCCTCCCTGTCTCCTTTACTGCATTTAGATTCATTTAACTGATGCACGCCGCATCATCTGCCAACAATCTAAGTCATCAATGCCCCTATTGCCTCTTCCAAATTTAGGGGCGGATTTAGATCTTGGCTGACGGATATCCAGACCCCGTATTACGATCCTCATAGAATATAATAATACTAATAGAATGCTTTTATTTGATTTCATAAAATCATAAAAGGGTGGAACATACCACCATGGGATATGCAATGTAACACAGTAAATGAGATTATAAATTGCAGCATAGGATATCATGTGATCGTAATACGGCGGGTGGGATATCTGCCACGTTTGTGACAGAGTATTCACCGCCACCGAGATCTAAATCAGACCCTTACTATTAATGTGGCTAGTGGATATAGGTTGACCATGGCTCGATGAACTATTTAACTGAACTCGTGTGTGCAGTCCAACCATTGTTTCAATACCAGAGAAAGCATGGATAGGCGGACATGCAGAGGAGTGGTCGACAGAAGCAGGCACATACGGAGTGCTCATGGAGAGGCAGAAGTCAAACACAGAGGGACATGCATACGCAAACTCCATGCCACATACCCACGCGTGTGGACTTTGGCACTCGCTAATGCACTCTCAACCTCACACTAGACACATACATAAACACACATACTAAAACTCTCACATACCAATAAATCTGTCTCTGATTCAAACCTACATGCAATTGAGCCCACTCAGAACCCCCTACATAACAATGGCATAATGCAAAATGATGGTCACTTCCTTCAAAATGCAGATCTCTCTAAAATGTATGTGGCACATTTACGGATATATACAGGGTACGAGACGAGTGGGGGACCGCTCTCTACCTCTGTAAAGTCGCAAATAAAATCCATATTTGTAAAGCGAGTACATATCACCCCTTAAAGTTTCAAGGCACTGGGGGCCATCGGGGAGATTAAGTGAGCTATTGCCCAGAGTCACATGATACTGAGCTGAGCAGCCACCGGTGTCGTGGATGAAACCGGGAGCCCTGCGCGCATAAGTCAGCCGCTCTGGCCACTGTGCCACACCTCTCCCCAAAACACACAAAACACATACATGCACACACACACACTCACTTAGACACTCTCATACAAAAGCACATGAGCAATTTCTCAAGCACTTGCCTCATGAGACAAGGCCACTTGCCCCAAATGTATTCCCGCCTCAAGCCACTGCACCGCAGTCCCCCGGTGCTCTATCTATGCCTGACAATTGTGAAAACCAGCGAAACCCTGAGTGGCTGTGGATCAATCAGAGCCTTTCCCGAGGCACCAGTAAGAAAACATCCCTATTGATGAGAGGAGAATAAGTAAGGTTTTTCCCAATATTCAGATTGCCTTTTTTAGAACCGAATTGGCCACAGGAGTGGAATTAGGCGAGCAGAAAAATGCAGCCATTGATTGCCTTGCCCGACAACTAAACAGAAGCAATTTACTGCGGCCTGTGTCTAAGATGTTTAATTTGAATACATTATTAACTGGCTGGAAGAAAGGAAGCCAAAGAAAAAGGCTTGAACAAACAGCTGAGTGAAGCGCTCCCAAAAGGAGGCTGTATCCAGCAGGGCTCGCGCCGTGCTTAATTTGTAAAATTAAATATATATATATATATATGTGCCCGGGGTCCAAAGATTTGTTCAGATTCCCACAGCCGGCGTTATCAAGGATAAGGGTGCCGAACACACAGTCTTAGTTTCACCTCAGGCATCTTTAATCCATTCCAAGACACCTCTCTCCTCTTTTTATCTCACTCTTTCATGTTCTTTTTCAATTCTGCTTTCTCCCTTTGTCACTGTTTTTGTCTCTCATCCTGCTTGTTTTCCCCTTTTGTGTTTTTGTCTCTCCTGCTCTGGATTAAAATTTGTGAGGAAAATAGGTTCCGGTCCCCATAAATGAGTGTTGGTGGGCCCCACCTGCTCAAATTAAGCACTTGCCTTCCTCCATCGTTTTCTTGCTTTATTTCTACCCCTCCGCTCCTTCCTCCCAATCTCTCTCCCCCCTCTGTGCTTCCTTACCTCACCCTATCTCCCTTTTTCCCTCACTCCTCTCCCTCCACACCCTTCCTTCCCTTCTTCTTCCTCCTTTCTGCTATAAATAATCTTGTGTCAATCTAATATTCCTCCTATGATCAGACTTTTCCTTTCTGTCATCCTCATTATGTATCCTTCATCTTTATTACCTTTCTTCCTATCACCATATCATGATCTTTCAATATTCCTTCTCAGTCTCTTTTTATCATCTTTTTCCAGTGTTATCGAAATTTTCCTGATTCCTCAGCCTCCTAATTTCCTTCCAGCCCTTCACATTTCTTTGTTTGTTATGCCTTTATCCTATCTCCTCTATCATTTTACAGTGTTATCGCTTCCTGTCCTCTCATACTTTCTTGTATCACTCCTATCTCCTGTGTTCCCGTTTATTTATGGGATTTTCTTGACAGCCTTTCAGCATTAGTTAAGGCCCAAAGGTATATTAGTCATGTTCTCGCTAAAAGCACGTCCTCCCATGTCATTGAGAACCCCTTTTTTTAATAGGTTTTAGAAAATTCAGATAAATGTTCTGCTTAATAGTATGGATGCGTTTTTTAGGTCGTTCGGTAATATGAGGAAATGTTCAACCTTCATTCAAATCCCCTGTAAAATAGCAGAAGATTCGCCTGGCTCGAAACACAATATATAAATAATGTCTAATTTGAAAATTGCAGCAGTATGTTTGTTTAAAGATATTTCAAGGCAGAATTGGACATAATTAGAACACCATGAGCATGGCTTTTCTTGGATCCAATAATGGCCCCTTGGTACGCTCACGCGGAGACTTTACAAAAGACCTATGGAAAGATCTATGGAAATTTCCTCAACTGTAGGGAATCTCCTTCTCCACTCAAGGACTGTGAGAATGATGTATGAAGTGAAGGCAGAACTGTAACTCTTTGGTTTCTCAGTAACTGTTACAAAAGTCTTTCTAGTTGCCGGGTCAAATGTTCTTTAAATTACCTATAGAGATCGCTATGGGATGACCATTGGAAATTGAAGTTTACGCCCTGGGACCAAGATCAATGTTCTATCTCTGCACATATTCATTTTTATAGCAGAATAAGATTTTGAGAAAAGAGCAGCACAATCACGCAAGAGCAGGAGAACACTTTTAGTATATGATGGAAGCTTGGCCTCTGGGGTTATGCTATGTGAGAGAGATTATTGCACATGTTCAAAAACATTCTAGGGGAAATATACAAACTAATTGCCCTGGATTTGCGAAATCAGAGTGAAGCAAACCGTATGAAAGTGGTGGATTGAGATTTACTTAAAAATGCAAATCCCAATTTAGAAATTAGCCTAAAGTTACACAAATAAGTCCTTTGCTCTGCTTTGCACTACTTTGTGTCATGGGGGATGTACCATGGGTTGTACACCAGTTCCCATGCAACCACCCATAGGTTTTGACAAAAATCCCTTTCCTCTAACATTGGTCAACCAGGATTTATGCCAACAATTTACGCATCCTCCAGGTAGGCATAACATTTGAGACAGTTTTGTTTTCTGAAAACATTTTTACCTGTGCATGTGTGCTGCACTGTTTAGCACACATACAAAGTGGGGAAACTGTTAAACTATGTCATAGTATAGCCTTTTGTACTGGAAGGGTATCATTCCAGTACAAAACTCATCCTTGACATCACACACACACCCTTGCACAATCCATGGCAGGAATCGATTGCTTCACAACACCATTTGGGGTTCCATTGCGTCTGTTTTGTTATTGGCGTTGTGTGCCACACATTTATGTCTTCTAGACTGCTTCATCCGTAGGCACAATGTGGAGGTCAGCAATATTCAACAGGTGCACGTGTCTGTCTCTCTGATCACTTTCCCAATGTGGCCTCACTAGTAAAGCAGAACTGACCAATCCTGGTCTGGTCTGTGAGAACGACCTGTAGGTCATGCAAGGTGGGGTTCAGGTGCAATCACTCAGTGTGGTGAACTGACATCATGTGTCAGTATCTGATATCTCACACTCTTTATCTGTAATCTGATGTCACAGCTGCTGCGAGGACACCCTACTGCCTTGGACTCCTGAAATGCTGCCAGGCCTTGACCTGAGCTCACTGACATATGTCCTAATGAAGGAGAGTCTGAAATAAGGCCAGGAGGACTGGATGTTGTTTAAGACAACCACTGAATATGCAAACGTTGTTTTGATTTTTTGATAGATCGTTGATATGTAAATGTATGCGGGTATCCGCAAAATGTGGACTGGATCCACCCCTCTAAAGAAATATATTGGATCCCCTCGTCTTGGTATAAACACAAATACACTATGGAGACACTCTGAAGGCAAAGCTACTACAAGGACTGAAGACTCCAGTAAGGGCCGACTACAGGTGCTCCCATAATGATCAGCATAGCCTGTTACAGCACATCACACCCACCCTCAGCAGCAGATTTACAAAGAAATAGTACAATGCAGCAACCACAGTTGAAGCGCTGCTTTGCACCATGATACCCGTCTAGTGCAAAATCCTATAATTAGACAATTTTGAAAAATATTTCCCTTATTGGATGTGTGTTTTATGGTGCAAGACACATGCAATGTTAGAAATGCTAGGAAAAATCAAATCTCTTCGCTAGACTTTGACCTGCCTCAAAGTAATATGATTTCATTACACAAAAGCAGGTCTGACAATCTTTGTAGTCTGGCTTTGCATAGAAAATCATGGGTGGTAGCGTGGGAATCCCCAAGGACAACTTATGCGACACCCTCTTTACACATGTGGCACAAAGCACTATTTGCGATACAAAAGGACAAGTTTGCAGCGCAAAAAGGTTTTGCACTGGAAAATAAATGCCATAGCAAGTCTGCATCACTTATGTGACTTTGCAGTGGTTAAATTCCTTTAAGAATATGACCCTCAGTAGGACTTGACACCAATCCATATCTAACATTGGTATTAATAAAATACAACAGTATTTGCTGAACTTCTCGGCTCCTCCTTTGAAGGGTACATGCTTGTCAAGTAACTGTTATCTGACGGCTTTGCTATCTGCCAGCATTTTGTATAATAAGTACATTTTCTCGAATACACCTCCTGCAATATGGTATTCCATATCCCCATCAGCAACCATTGACTTTCTTTGATTCCGCCATCTTTGATGCCATTTTGCCTTCTGTGCTTGCTTTATTATGTTGTTGATCCCTTTGGTGTAAGTGATGATGTGCGACTATTTTGCTGATTTAATGGCTGATGACATGCTTGATCGGTTAGTAGATTGATTAGTTGCATGAATTACTGGTTGAATGATTCATTGATGTGCTTAGATACTTGCTTTATTAGTTGGTTGAATGATTGAATAAATTAGTGAAAAGTTAATTGATTGATTTATTGATGCACTGATCAGTAGACAGACTGATTGACTGGTCGGATGTTGGTTCATTTACTGAGCCTCTTTTGGAAATAGGATAACAAAACAAACAATGGCAGCTGGCAATATGATTTAAAAGGCATAATCCAGTTTTAGTTACTAAATGGGGCAAAGGGGTACCTACGATAACCTGAAATGACCATAAAAGGGGTACTTTCCAAGAACTTACATTTTTATAAGTGGAATATTCAATCTAGAGGGCAGAGCAGTTTGTAAATTTGGATCATCACCTCTGTATTCATAAATTTGCTTTCTAATATCAATTTATAAATGTGGGATTCATTATATCATCTAAACACCCAAAGACTAAACCTACTTGAAATGGGAACTAGTATGCATGTACTCTCCTACTGGCCTCCTGAAACTGTCATTGTAAATTTTGTAGGATCCTGAAAGATCTCATCTTGAAGGGGACAATGGGAGATCCTGAAGGACACACGGAAGAGGTATCTTCATTTGTACGGTATTCTGAAGGCTTCTTGCGAACCTGGGCAGATGGCCGAGTTGTTGCACTGCCTCTGCTCCCTGAGAGGGCCGCTGCACTGGGTGCTGTATGAAGACGACACGCAGAACCGGGTCCTGGTTTGCCAGCCCTCCCCGCAGGTGGTAGAACAGACGCTCCAAGGGGACCACTCCTCCGCTGCCGGGTCACCTGTCAGGTTCAGAAGAGAAGGTGAAGCCTCGGCACTCGAATCACAGAGAGTCACTTTTTAAGACATCTAAGGGTTTTAATTGTCTAATTGAAATATCATTACTAGAAAAAATTCTCTGTTTCGGGGACGTGTGAAAGAAGAGGGGAGGAATTGTGCATCACCCTGAGAAAATATGACCCTAATATTATAGTGTGTGACCTGGGTTCCAAAAATATAAGTGTACTTGGTCATTTTGTCCATGAGCTATGAAAATGCAGTCTGCAATACTTGCCTGGAGGAGGTTCAGAATCAACAGACTCACAAGAGGTCACATCACATGCAAAGAGCAGAATCCTACGACGCCTCTTGAGCCTGATACCAAAAGGAGCAGGAAAAAGGAACTTCTCAAAATACCTAACTCTGCCACAAGTTAGGCACACCCCTGCCAAATCATGTGATGGCACCCAAAACATGCATAAGCTTATACTTCTTGCTGCACCCATCTCACAAATGTTTGCACCCATTCACAATTGGTTGCTTACACAAAGTCTCTTTGATGACTCATTGGAAAACTCTCCACACATGCACAGGAGTTTTAGCCCCACATGGTATTGATGGACACAACATTCAACAACTAGACCTGTGGAAACTCTACAGAATGAGCTAATACAATTGAAGCCTGTCTGACATCCATCTACCACAGGAGCCTTTAATTAACCTAAGACAGAAACCGACATCACTACTCTTGTAACAACATATATTTATCCAACATGGCTATACCAGAAAGGGTTCACTACCAGTCACTACCGAGGACCTGCAGTTGTGATGACAATATTTAAAGTCACTGAATTGTGAGTGTATGTGAGTATATGCATCACAAAGAGATATCTATCAATGGGAGTTGATGTGTGTTTTTCCACTTTTCTGTCTCGGCGAAGGTCAACCAGTAAACCCACTGTGCGGATAACTGTAGAGTTTAATCAAAATGCGCAAGACACTTCGGACAGTAAGGAAAAGTACCATTGGATTCTTAAACTATAACCTACCAATGTCAAATAAGATTTACTTTATCATGGGAGGAGGCCGCAAACAGCTCCTTGGTAAAGATAATCAAACCCCAGTGTTTGGGAGAAGCTTTCTCCTCAAAGTTGGGTGACCACCAAATACCACCAGAGCAGAAGAACATAACCATGAAAATACCTCCAGGATTTATTGCCATATAAAAACAATATGCGGGCATACTACTATGAACATGGTCTGTCTCAGAATAAACACAACCAACCACAAGAGCATAAAAAGAAACATGAATCATCAGTAGTGATTTAGATTTTAAAGTGCAATGACTGCTGGAGAATTACCCAAAAGCAAAAATTGAATGGCGCTTCTATCAGCATCTTTCGTATTAAGTCCTATTGACCTGGGTAACGTGGCGCCTATTCTTTTCACCTGGTACCTACCGATGCCCACCTGTTGCCACTGTACTATACAGCATTATTCAAAATAGGGCCCCTTTACAGTAGAAATACCACTGAGGTCCATTTCTCCAAAATCAAAATAACCATTTTGTAATCCAAGTGGTCATTGAGCAGGTATGGCAATTACAACTGCAATGGTAATGAAATACAACTGATAGCGCTTATGAAGACCTTAAAAATAGAATGTATGTGTGACACATGAATTCCTGCTATGAGCATCTTTTCCAGCAGCTGAATAAAATCCTGCTGTGGCAGACACCACTGCCGGTGACCACAACTAATCAATACTTGTAGTGATAGCTAGTGGCTAGCAGGTATACCCCATTTAAGATCCCTCTCAAATTGATCTATCTTTGGTGGTAAGTACCACCATATCTGGACATTATTTTTCTGCATGAAGACAACTGGCAGTAATGTAATTACCACAGGCAGTAATGTATTAACCATGTGTGGTAAAGATACAGCCAGTGGTAACCTGGTAATAAGCAGATTATTGCAGGTTGCTATCTGCCCCTTCTCAAATACTAATATAATATTCACATTAAATTATTTAAAAATAGTGCTTGCTACCATATAACTTGTATTTAACAGTACTGTAAATGACAGATGTAACTATAACCCAATTCAATATATGCATGGCAGCACACTGGTAATATCCAACTGCAACATGCATCATTCCAGCCACACATACAGTAAATCAAGGCCCTACAGGTTGAATGCAACTACAATCTTATAAATACTGGCCACTGAAACTGACTTTAAATTAGCCATTTTAATGTTTGTTTTAAGGCTTACGATTAATCTGGTTTACCAAAGCGTGTTGGAAGCAATTTTGGGTCCCGGTCTTCCAGCATTAAAAGGTGGGAGAAGTCGGTAAGTTTGCAACCAACACTCTCTTTCCTGCCCAATGTGCATGTTTGGTGCATTTTGAAAGCTGGTGAAGTTAAAGAGGTCAATAATATGCCTTTGTGGAGTAAGAGGTTTAGGGGCTTAAAGGAGTCTTTGTCTGATCAGGTAGATGGCAGTAAATTCATGATGTTCTAACTTTGTTTCCTTTCAACACAGTGGCTGCCATTTTGTAATGACTCTATTAGAAGATAAAGAGTTGACATTGGGGAGCTCTAGGTTGTTTTGTTCCAGACCCAAGGGATGGACGCCATCTTCTTTCAGTGTGTACACAACTAGACTCCACCATTATTCTCTACTCCATTAGGGCTTTTATGCACTCTGCACATTTTTTACATATTATAACCATTTAGGTCATGGGAATACCAACTCCTTACATTCATCCAATATTCCTGGTCAACACCAATTTGGATTATCATTAACATAGTATTGCTGCAACGGTATACAACAATGATATGGTTATGGTATTGGTAAATAGGGATATAACTGAATAAGTAGTATCACTTCTCAGGCTTTCCCTTCAATGGTGCCGGGCCGAGAACAGTGTGTCGTATCCAACCGAGATCCCATACACTCCCTTACACTCTATTGGCAGCAATTCACAGGTACGGGCACCTACCACACATGGAAGGTGGGATGCAATTGGCAATTGCAAAAGTAAACGATCCAAACCACGATTCATACCTCGCCTGACACACGCACACCCACATCCGACTCATGGCATTAAAATCAGCATTACTGTTGCGGAGATTTAAAGGGCATGAGATGACTAGACTGCACATCTCCATCTGTGTGCATATTCCGACTAATTAACCTGCATTAAATTATCCTGTTGGCTGCCATCACTTTCACTTATTTCTTTCCATCTAAGGACCTTGATGCTCATGGAATGGAATCAATTACTGTGCCAAAGAACTTAATGTCAGATCCTATCAGGTATGTTTCCAGGAAAAATTGGATCATTAGTAAAATGACTGTTTCAATGTTCCGGTGCACTTTTCTAATCAGGTATACTTATTCGGATGCTCTTGCCTGATCCATAAATCCATGGTTCAAAAACTGCAAATGTAAATGTACATGTTGAGATTTTATCTACAGCAATTTTCATCACCATTAAGAATCTCAACGAATCTGTTGCTTTTCCTCAATACAAATGCCTTTATGTTTACTACTGCTTTTACACCAAATCATAGAACATGCTCACTGATATGTTTGACAAACTGTCAAAATCAGGATAAACTACATAATCTGCTTTGTAAATTTGGCATCCATCTATTCAAGTGCATTTCACCTGTGCTGCTAAAGAGTTGACTAGTGTAAATTACAATTGTATTTTACAATATTCATCTTTCATTCCCTAACATTAGATCTACTCACTTTTATGCTGCTTTGCATGCTATTATTAGCATTACAGCTCATTAACCTTTACAGACTTTTCAATATATGTCGAAAATATACAAGGAAAATAGCTTTTAAGATAGAGACTGCATTCCTTACCCTTTCCCACTTGGCCTGTGAGGTGAATACCTTTGTGAGGACTAGCGAACATGTCTAATGATTTAACAAGGATGTTTGACGACATATTGATGACGGAAGCGAAGAACTCTAAATATTCAAATGGTTTCTAAAATATAACTTTTTTCACTGTAATAATTAGAATATGTACTAATGCAGGTGTTGGAAAGAGATGTTAGGACCATTTCCAAGTGCCTGCAAATTTTTAAGAGGGGGAGATAAAGGGAGATAAAGGGATTGACCCAGGTTCAGAAAAGACATCTGAGCCTAGAGGACAGGATTTGACCTCTGGTGTCCAGGCCCCAGTCAGCCACATCCCCTTGTTAGAATGAATCAATTCAGGATTGGAGCACATGCAAAGCATATGGTAATTACTTCCTGGAAGTCTAAAATCTGCATATGGTTTAATAAGGTAACTATAGTTGTGACAATAGGTGTGCGTGGTGACCGAAGCCGAAAAGTTCACGAGCCGATGATTATTGCTTCTGTTGGTCAGTGTGATGCAAGGCTACTCACAAGGACTAACGCTCCTATGGGGACATTACTATTCCAGAATGGGGGTTCCATTCAGAACAAGTCGCTTGGTTGGGATTTGGCAATTACAGAGAGCCGCTGACATCTCAGCAGGGCAGTGTTTTAACAGCTCTGTGTGTGTCTGACATATCCTTTCTGATGCTTTCGACACTGCCATACTACACATGAGAGATTGGAAGGAGGCAGCTTTTTAGCCTGCTGTGGTCCATGTTATAAACATAAACTCCATAGACTTTTATCAGGGAAACTGTCCCCTTTGTCTACTGGGTTCCTACAGTAACCAAGCAAAACGCAATGCATCATGACTTACATTTCCTCAACCAGCACTCACACAGCTCCCCTTGAACTACCATGAAGTTTCCAAGAACAACCAGCACCCCATGAACTACCATGAAGTCTCCAAGAACAACCAGGAACCAGCACCCCATGAACTACCATGAATTCTCCAGAACCTACCAGCAACCAGTACCCCATGAACTACCATGAGGCCTCCAAGACCAACCACCGCCCCAGGAAATACCATGAGGTCTCCAAGACCACCAGCAACCAGCATCCTATGAACTACCATGAAGTCCCCAAGACTAACCAGCAATCAGCACCCCATGAAATACCATGAAGTCTCCATGACCAAGGAGCAGCTACTATCCCATGACTATCCTAAAGTGCCCAAGACTAACCACCACCCCATGAACTACCATGAAGTCCTCAAGACTAACCAGCACCCCATGAACTACCATGAAGTCTCCAAGACCAACCAACCAACAGCCACCACCCCATGAATTACCATGAGGTCTCCAAGACCAGCCAGCAACCAGCACCCCATGAACTACCATGAGGACTCCAAAGATCAACGACCACACCATGAACTACTAGGAGGTCTCCAAGACCAACCAGCAAGCAGCATCTCAAGAGTTACCCTGAAGTCACCTATACTAACCAACAACCAGCACCCTATAAATTACCAAGAATTGTCCAAGACCAACCAGCACCAATGAACTACCAAGAAGTCTCCATGATCGATGAGCAGCCAGCACCCCATGAACTACTAAGAAGTCTCCATGATCAAGGAGCAGCCAGCACCCCATGAACTAGCAAGAAGTCTCCATTACCAAGGAGCACCCAGCACCCCATGAACTACCATGAAGTCCCCAAGACTAATCAGCACCCCATGAATTACCATAAAGTCTCCAAGACCAACCAGCAGCTAGCACCCCATGAACTACCATGAAGTCTCCAAGACCAACCAGCAACCTGCACCCCATGAACTAACATGAATTCTCCATGACCAACCAGCACCCCATGAACTAACATGAATTCTCCATGACCAACCAGTACCCCATGAACTACTATGAAGTCTCCAAGACCAACCCCCACCCCAAGAACTACCATGAAGTCTCCTTGACCAAGGAGCAGCTAACACCCAATGAACTACCATGAAGTCTCCAAGACCAACCAGCAGCTAGCATGCAAAGTTTTAACGGAAAGGGTAGGCCGGGCTGCAAGGCAGTATAGATATACCAGGGCATAGTTTATTCAATACCCATCGCAGGGTTTGATGAGAATGGGAAGGACCAAAGCTATAATTAATATTAAGATTGCTAGCACCAGCCCCAATACCGACCTATTCAGCAACCCAGGCTGTTCTGAGAGCCAAAGGATTCCTAACGGTTGTAGAAGGAGCCCAGGATAACATGGAATATGCGGCCAGTCAAAATCCATACCTGAAACAACATAGAAGAAACAGGACCCACAAAACAGGTCCCTGGAAGTTCTTAGCTGAATTCACTTAATGAAATCAAGATTAACACTTTCAGAGTATCCTGACCCATCCTCAATTTCATATGAAGTAACCAAAAGATGTAAACCAGCCCATGTAGTATGGTATGCAGCCATTTCAATGCTTGTTGTGCCTGTATTCTAGTGCCGGAAAGCAACCAAGGAACTGCACCTACAAATCATTGGTACTGCCTAAATGTAATGAAAATATAGTAGTGAGGGTAATTCAATCACAGGAAAGCAACTACAAAACAGAAAAAAAATTGTGATCTCAAACACAATTTTCAACCGTGTCAAAAAGATATATTTATTTTCTTAAAATAATGTAAACAGCAAAACATATTAGGATTATTACAGTGAAAATGAGAGTTTTCAAGGCAGCATAAACAAGTAAAATGTCTTCCGTTAAAGACATTGTTATACCTATAAAAAGAATGTGGCACTAGTATTACAAACTGGTAATATCGTTTGTAAGCACTTATGTAAGCAATCAACACATCAATTATGACATGATCTTCAATTTCCATCCAACCAGGGAATGATGATGTTTCAGCACACTAAATCAGTGGTTGCCACCTTCTTCAGGTCAGATATGTGGGAAAACTTAAGTAAAAAGGTAAACAAATGCCTTGCTTGAAATAGGAAAAGGCAAGAAACTATTTTGTGTAAAGAAGGCAAGATGTCCTCTGAACTAGTCTGGAAGTCTTTTTTGAAAAAAATAACTTTCAGAATGATTGAGATGACCACATTGTGGATACTTGACCCCAGGCTAAATTGGGGAGTCCCATTTGAAAACATTTAAGCTACTTAAAAAAACTTAACCAATATTGGTGGACTGCTTAAGGTCATGATAGGAAATGTTGCCACTATTCCTTAAAATATTGCAAAGTCTAAAATGTGAGCTTGGTTTAATACACCTGAGTGATCCACCGTGCACAGCATTGCCGCAGGAGAATTCCCCTGGAGGTACTGCTGCATTAGCTGGTGGGGGCAAGACATGAATTTTGTAAATGTTCCTTTAATTGAGTCATCAATTAAGTTGCATCCTTGAATCAGTTAAGAGATTGTAAGATCACTATTTAGTGACCTGAATATAGCCAGTTTATAGGAGGGCTAAACTCCCACACTTTGCACAACTTGTACACTATTGACTCTGCGGTATATCACTCTGTCTCATTCTTTGCTGGAATTCCCTTTTGATAATTAAAGCCACAGGCTTGAAAAGAGGTATAGCAGTGACATGGAGTCACCTGATATCCCAACATGTGAACCCACTTTGGACGCCACGGTTAAAACTCCCTTCTAAGCTCAAGCATGAACGCACCCAAAGCATACCTGGGGACTACTTACCCTACACCGTTCAGGGTCGAAACGTAGACTATTACCCCCGTACCAGCTTCTACCCCTAGCACGAGTTATACTGCTGATTCCAGAAGTTTGGTTGCTTGAAATCTTTGGAACATTTTTTGTACCAATGTCTGACTCCCGTGGGAAGCCAGTAGAAATTCTGTCTCCTTTGTTTTTGGAAATAAGTATGATTGACCTGCACCACGTTCCCTACCTTGCACTACTTTCTACCACTTCACTTTTTCCCTCCGCCGCTTCCCTGGTCATTGGGCACAAATATTTGTCAATTGATACTTTCATGCAATGTACACCAAGATGTGTTTGAGTACTCTGTGAATAAATAACACTGTTCTCTAAATCTACGTAACTTTTTCCTATTTTTTTTCCCGATTTGTGTGTTTTATCTGCCATCCCGTTCTGGGACCCCTCTTTCTATATTAATCCATAAAACCAAAGCATGCATTTTCCTAAAATATTCTGGGATTGGAATTACATTAGTAATCTGCCCAGTCACAAATATTGAGGGGGGTGGTATTTGCTATTTCTTGCAAATTTCCATCTAGTTCCAATCTCAATTACGTTTATCTGGCTACTTCTCGAGACTCTTGGCAGACAGGCTTCTCTTTGTTGCTTTCTCTCACTGTTTTCTTCACAGAAGTCTGCGAGCTCATTACCATAGCTAATTATGCCTCAGTAATGGACACGCTAGAACCGCACTACTTGCCTGGTCCCGCGTACACGGGGAATCGCTAACGAGGGACGAGGTGGGCTCATAACAAGGAGGAAGGAAGTGGATGCCAACACTGGCGCCCATAAATCGCAGAGACCCAATGTGCTACAAAGAGGCAGGGTGGAATTGGACCGGTAATTAGTTCCTGTGCCAACACACTGCGCCACGGCGGGGGGTGGGGAGGGACAGGATATTAGAGAGAGGGAGAGAGAGAGGAAGAAGCATACAGAAAGACAGTGAGACTGAAAGAGAGAGAGAGTGTGTGTGGTGTGTGTGTGTATGTGTGTGTGTGTATGTGTATGTGTGCTTGCGCGCGAGCGCGTGTGTGGGTGCGTGTGTGCGTGTGCGCGTGGTGACCTGGCAGGCGTTATTACATTTACTCCTGGGTAACTTTATGCTAAAACTGAATATACAGTTATGCAGGAGCATGACCCACACTCGAGTTGGTGAGTTTGTGGGCCCAGACATGGTTTTACAACACGCACACACCTGTTCTTTATAAGTATTCACAGGTTCCTTTCAGGCCTTTTCTCACCTTGGAAATGGTTGGTAATTTTGCATTTGCAAAAAACTGAAGTAAATCTCTTTCGAGTGGCTTTCACCACAGGGAATTTCTTTTTTCCCAGTCACAAAAAACACTACAAAACAATTTGGAATTGGGGAGGTTGCCTTTCGCCCATGCCGACAAAAAGTCATACAGCATTCAGAGAAGCTGGACCTCCCCGTTGCTCTGTCATGGTCCCAACGGTTGTAAGGCATTACAACGCGGGCTTTTACCCCGCATGCCATTACAACGCGGGGATTACAACAAAAGTCGTTACAACGACTTTCGCTGGAGGGCACTGGATAGTGGAATAGTTTAATTTTCTATTCCAACTCCAGCCCACGTTGACAGTACGGAAGGTGTTGGATAGAAAATTAAACTGTTCCCTATCCAACAACGCCCGCCAGCGAAAGTCGTTGTATTGACTTTCGTTGTAATCCCTGCGTTGTCATGGTTGTTCCCCATCCCAACCCAACAGGAGACCATCTCCACTTCTGATTACCACGTCGATTTTTTATACTAATACACGCCCTGACGAAGTTCAACCTTTTTGAACGAAACGTTTTGGCTGAGGCTCATTGCACCCTGATTTTTTGATTACCCAATAAAGAACATTTCTGAAATAAAGAACATACTTTGCATTGTTACTGAAATAGTCGATTGGGATAGTGCACCACTCCATTTGTTCACAATACTGGGTGATCCTGGTGAATCCATATTTGGAGTTTCTTACCTCATATCATCGAAATGCGACTAGTAAAAGATTTAAGGTTCAGCTCATTAAGCATGAAATAGTGACAATGTAGGAGTAGCTAGGTCTGATTATCCAGGATTGCACATAAAGTAAGATTTTGCTTGTAGACGTTGAATACACTGAATACTTTTTAAAAAGTGTAGCGCCGCTGAGGGCCGATCCTTGCTTTGATTCTTGAAGAGAATTAAAAAGTGCCCCAAGAGCTGTTCTTTTTCTTCTCCAGTCATTTTCATCTCTAGCACCTCCAAAAAGAAAATCAGTCAGTAGGGATGCAGCTGAGGGGATCATTTTCATAGGATCCTCTTAAATTTCATAACCCTCTAAAACTCTAAGGACTTTGCGCTTGGCAATCAGCGCCGTCGGACTAAGGCTAGCCAGGCTTCCCATTTCTGGAATCCTCTCGGGAATGCCGCAGAGCAGCACGCGCAGCAAGGCCCTGGGAGCCATTTTCTTTTCTTTGCAGTCCACGGTGTGTGCACTTCAGTGCAATGGATGCAGCAGCTAGCTACCAATTCAGGCTCCAGATCCTTTTTCTGTATATAGACCAGCAACAGTGGTGGATTTACATTTGAAAAACTCTTGCATATGACCGGCTTCAGCAAAGCATTCCTACAAAGCATCATTTGCTTTATGGTGCAGAACACTCAAGAGTCTTGGAAACTCACTTTAAAGAAGACCTTCTTCAGATATGCTTCTCGATATTGCCATTTTGTTTTAAAACATTTAAAATTTTGGTAGATATTGAAACTCATGCGCTGTAAGAGATACGCCGTTGGAACAAGAGGTAATGAATTAGTATATGGTGCATAGCAAAAATTACAGAGCAGGCAATGGCCCCCGGGCCCACCAAAGCCGGTCCATTTCCGCTCTTGCTCTGAACACCATGAGCCCCATTAGCAATGTGACGACCAATTTCCATACCCCTCTGTGTGCGCTCGTGCATGATGCAGGTGCATTAGGGAACCAATGGAAGCCGACATTAGATTATCGCAACATATCACTCTGGTCATCTCAGGCCTCCAGGTGCCTGCAAAGTTATTACCTCTAGCTTTTAATTTGAAACTTTGAATTTCTGGTTAAGTGAGTCTGGCCTCAGGGATGGGATGAATGATACAACATGAACTTGTGCTCTGGTTCAGCTCTTTCCACTGCCATTGGTTGAGTGAGCGACAATTTATTGATCAGTATGCAATTGGTGGCAGGATTTCAATTTCAATAGATTTAAACACAGTGGGACTATGTCTCCTGGACCCCCACCTCAAAATGTCCCGGCACTTTGAAAAACCAGGTAGACTAATATACAAGAAATGAGGGTAGTCCCATCTGGACAGAACATTTGCTCTTGAGCAGACATTCTGAGGGTTGGACCCAGGTAGTAAACACACCCTACTAAGCTCGGATGATGATTGGCGCCATTGGTAAATTCTGCAAAAAATACTTCTTCCTGGAAAATCACTATTGAACCACATTCAATGGGGTTGTGCAGCTTGTGTGGTTAAGGGATGAACAGGGCCGGACTGACTACCGGGCAGTTTGGAATGCTGCCGAGCTGGGGGCTGATTTCACTGCGGTGGGGGCAGATTTTGTTCATGGAGACCTATGTGTGCTTCGAAATAATTAAAGCAAAACGAATTTCGTTTAGCACACGCAGCTCCCCATCAACAAAATCAGCCCCAAGATCAGCAGCAATCCAAACTGCCCGGTAGCCAGTCCGGCCCTGGGGATGACCACACGTCTTTGAATCATCTAAAAGTAATGGGGGTGGGTGAATCACAAGTTACAACAGGCCAAACCAAACCCCCATACTTTGCCCAATTTATGGCTACTTTGACTTACTGAGTTTGCCAGGGACCTGTCACTAGCACCGCCACTGTTCAGCTACCTACACCCTTTCGTTACACTACTTACTCCTGTGCTCGCGTCTGATGCAAGCAGAGAGCATCGTTAGGTTCTGCTGACGTTCACACAGGGGTGCACCTCACAAGAGAAGGTGTACTTATCTTATTATGGTTGTTGTGTTAACTAAACAAATTCCTGCCAAATTCCTGTCAAACTACTCATATCTTTACCTTCTTCCTTAACCTGAGGTGATATGTTTTGCCTTGCTAATGTTTAACAACCTGGTCTCTGGAATAGGCTGCAGCTTGGATTTTGTATTTATGAAGCCCATGTCCATGTTTGCACAGGATGTTGTTCTCAGAGAGGATGATGGAGGCCATCTTGGAGGTACCCGGGACCGATGCCGCCAATGGGTTTTTGGGCAAGTGTCAATACACTGGTCACCGTTGTCAGTCTGGGCATAACTCTGCCTCTTGTCTCCTGTATCAAAATGGTCTTTATTGCTCTGTTTATATTTGCCTTCTCCTGATCAAGTTAATTAGAGGACAAGTATGCAAAGAGTTGCAGTAGCCCATGTTGTACATAGCGTCTCCAAGGGGACAAGTATGCAGAGAGTTGCAGTAGCCCATGTTGTACGTAGCGTCTCCAAGGGGACAAGTATGCAGAGAGTTGCAGTAGCTCATGTTGTACGTAGCGTCTCCAAGGGGACAAGTATGCAGAGAGTTGCAGTAGCCCATGTTGTACGTAGCGTCTCCAAGGGGACAAGTATGCAGAGAGTTGCAGTAGCCCATGTTGTACGTAGCGTCTCCAAGGGGACAAATATGCAGAGAGTTGCAGTAGCCCATGTTGTACGTAGCGTCTCCAAGGGGACAAGTATGCAGAGAGTTGCAGTAGCCCATGTTGTACGTAGCGTCTCCAAGGGGACAAGTATGCAGAGAGTTGCAATAGCCCATGTTGTACGTAGCGTCTCCAAGGGGACAAGTATGCAGAGAGTTGCAGTAGCCCATGTTGTACGTAGCGTCTCCAAGAGGGGAGGACATCTCCGTGCAAGGCAAGAGGTAATATCTGACTCTGACTACTACGTCTGTAGAATGTTCCTTATAGAACAAATCACGACAAAGCCATGACCACACTGCTGGAGTTATCGGTGGCGACCCCAGGCCCCGGTCTATTTAAAGGCAGAGGGATTGTGGTCTACAAGCCCACCCCTATCACGTGCACTTACTTCTGCTTGTACCACTCTGAAGACATGATTGCTTCCTCACCTTCGGGTGTAAATGTCCAGCAGCCCCCCTTGGGTCTGTTCATCTCCCAACACCAGTGTCCATCTGCATGTGGATATTTGAATTTGAATTTAAAAACATTTATTGAGCGCTCTTATACCAAGCGGTTTCATGGCGCTTTGAAGATTACGACCAGCAAACAGCAGCAGGAAAGGACATACTAGGTGGCAAAAGCACTAGAAAAGAGAAAAGTTTTCAGGTTTTTCTGGAACTCTAAATAAGAAGATGAAGTTCGGAGCGCCAGGGGGAGGGAGTTCCAGAACACCGGTGCAAGGGCCGCAAATTTCGCCCCGCCAGCTTTCTTTTTCTTAAAGCGGGGTATGGCCAGGAGTGCCATGTGAGTAGAGCGGAGTTCTCTGCCCGGTAAGTAGGGACTGACAGCTGAGCAAATGAACTCAGGAGCAGTGCCCATCCTGGCCTGGAAGATGGGGCAGCCTAGTTTGAATAAGGACCGTTCTCTCACGGGCAGCCAGTGCAGTGCCTTCAGCAATGGGGTGGCTCGATGGAATTTGGGCAATCCATGAATCAGGCGGGCAGCCTGATTCTGCACTAGCTGCAAGCGGTGTATGGCGTAGGCCGGCGCGCCGTTGTAGATTATGTTTCCATAATCAAGGCGCGAGAGCACCATAGCCATTACAATAACCTTTAGCGCCGAAAGGGAGAAAAAGCGGGATATTTTCCTGATTATCCTGAGAGAGAAGAAGCAGGAGGATACCACCGAACTGACTTGGGAGTGCACAGAAAGTTGAGAGTTAAGCAGAATCCCAAGGGTTTTGACTTTAGGGACCGGGAGTAGGGGGGCACCGAGTGATGAGGGCCAAAAAGATGGGGACCATGGACTGCAACCACCCCCAGTCAAGACCAGCTCAGTCTTGTCTGGATTGAGCTTGAGGTGGTTGCAGTTCATCCAGTCCTGAATGAATAACATAACAGTTTGAACAGTCTGAGCGGACGAGGGGGAGTGGGAAAGATTGAAGATTAGCTGGAGGTCGTCGGCGTAATTGAACACCGTGACCTCCAGCTGCTGTAACATAAAAATGAGTGGGTAGATGTATAAATTAAATAAAAGGGGGGAAAGTGATGAACCCTGGGGGACGCCACACTCCACCTTACGGGAGGCGGCAGTGAAGCCAGCAAGGTGGACCGCTTGAGCCCTGTCGCACAGGAAGGACTCAAGCCATGAGAGGGCTAAGCCCTCTATGCCCGCCGCCCTGACACAGGTGAGGAGGATGGAATGGTCCACTGTGTCAAAGGCGGCGGACAGGTCCAGGAGGATAAGGGCCTGCGAGAGATTGGTGTCAATGCCCTCGGGAAATCCATCCATTACTGAAATCACTACCTTCTCCGTGGAGTGTAGAGGTCGAAAGCCCGCCTGGCAGGGAGAGAGGCAGTGATTTGCCTCCACATGGGTGCTCAGGGTGTTGGTGACGTGGGTTTCCAAAACCTTTCCCAAGTAGGGCAGCAGGGAAATGGGACGATAATTGGAAGGGGATGAGGGATCGGCGCCAGGTTTTTTCAAGATTGGGAGAACAACCGCTGCTTTGTGAAAGTTTGGGACGACACCATTGCTGAGCGAGTCGTTAAGGAGGGTGAGGGGAGGGGCAGGGCAGGCCAGGAAAATTTCTCTGAGGACGTGAGCGGGGCCGAAGTCCAAAGGAGAGCCCGATTTTACCCGTTGAATATCATCAGCAAACATCTGGAAATTGTAATTGTAATTGCATTTATAGAGCGCTTACTACCCCTGACGAGGAATTGAAGTGCTTTACGCCACTCAGCATGCTGTTCTGGAACCCAAGTTTGAGATGAATCAAAGTCCTCCTCTCTGATGATCCCGAAAGGGGCTTGGTGTCAACATTAAAGAAGGGGGGCAGTGAAGGAGCTCTTTGGGGCTCACAGCACCCAGTGACCACGCTGGACATGAAGGTTTCCAGGTTGACCTGCTCCGTGTGGCGTCTTTGGAAGTAGCTAGCGCAGTCATCACCCGCTCACGATACCCTTGTTGACATCTACATTCTCTCGATCAGCGTTCAGACAAAGTAAGCCATCTTATTCCAGAGCAATTAGTCATGAAAAGTGGGATGTCCAACTCCTTCCAGAACACAAACCCCCCGAAATACAGTCAAAATAACCTCAGGGGTAAGTCGCAAAGTGCCTAAGAGACCACATCAAGGAGCTATGACACTGCAAGTGCAGATTAGACACAAATATGCCATTTAGATACGGATCTACTTGACCCTAGTTGTAGATGCTTTATATAGAGAGAGTGTCTGTCCCCTTCTCACACATTTCTTTGTTACTACTTTATCCAAGATATTGGGGTTTAGAACCCCGATTCTCCAAGCACAGAGGTCCTGCACAGTTGTTTTGCCCTCTCTCTTTTTTACACGTTTTCATTTTCCCGCTCAAATTGCAATCTGTGGGCCTGGAGCCAATTTTATGCTGATTACAAGCAGATCAATAGATGCAAGACACCCATCCGAGGCAAACGTCGACCCTGCTCAACTTCTACCTAATGATTCAGACAAAACAAAGGTTTAGTGGAGGTTGGGTGAATGTTCCTGACGTCATGAAGGTCCAGCAGCATTCCCTCCCACTTACAAGGTCTTGTAGTAACTCCTGTCTAAGTGATTTGCCCAGAATCACAGAATGTTTGGACCGACCGCCAGACTTGAACCTGGTCCCCAGCTTCGAGTGCGGCCGTTCTAGCCGTTAAGCCACATCCAGCTTTGGGTGCCAGGTCCTATGACCTTAATTGCTACCTTAATTTCTACACTAGAACTCATGCCTGCAGGTTCTCTATAGGTGTCACATTTGGCACTTCGAAAGTGGTCCACATGTGTGTGAATGTTGACTGAATGATCTCAGACCCTTTAAACCCATAAGCCAGGGTCAGGAAAGCATATCATGTCATAGGTCCATATGTAAGTGCCAAAAGCAATAAAGTGTGCAACTGATGAGCAGGGTAGACTCTCATAATTCCATAGGGAAGGCAATGTAAAGTTCATAAACCGAAGTGAGTGCACGATTCTAATTTTCCAAACGAGGCCAATTCGAAGGCTGTAAAGCTGAGTAGTAACAGTGACACCTAGTGTCCATCGTAAGAACAGCAGTGAATGAGCTGTGAGACGTGAGCAGGAAGGAACATGGCGGGGGACGCATACCGGCCCCCAGGGGTGGTGCTGTGAATAGCTATCGAGGGACAGTAAGAAATAGAATCAAAACCCGTCACAGCAAGAAGCTGACAGAAAGTCGTACCTTCAGTACAGCAGTGAGTGACCAAAAATGGGAGAGAGGAGGGAGAAATGGGAAGGAGAGAGAGTGAAGAAAAGTGTGGGAGAAATGGAAGGCAAGAGAGACAGAGATAAAGTGAGAGAGAGAGGCAGAAAGAGAGGAAGAAGTTCGGAAAATGGGAAAAAATGTACATAGAAGAGATAATCAAAATTTACCAGTAATATTACCATCGCAGCATCCAGACAGACACTTACATTTTTGCAGTGTGCCCTTCGAATATTAAGCATTGTGCAGAGTCCTGTTAACAGGAGAAGACAGCTCTTATGGACACTGTCTTTGTGTAAAACATCTTACGATTTATGAGACTGGTCAAAATGCGGCGGCGTGGCAGTATCACTTTATTCCTTTCACCCAAGCGTTTTTTCCTTAAATCTGCATATAGATTTCCATTTTTACATCCATGCCTTCTGCCAGATTTCCGCAGTTCCAGTTAATCCCACCGTGCGCAGCACAAGGGGACAGAGGCCAGACAACCGTGGGAGATGGTGTGAGAGCCGAGGATGGGGGTGCCTCGAGGGCAGAGGGGTCTACACCTGAGCCATGCAAGCTTACAAGGCAAGATCTTTCTGTCAGGCTCGTGGCGTGGCATAGTGTAGAGCCACGCTCCCACTTATCTGAAAGTGGCCTTTTCAAATTAAATGAGCCATCTCTCGGGGCGCCAGAAGAAGCCATACAGACGAGGTGTGCACAACCTGCAGTCACTCGAATACACAAATTGTAGGTTTATGATCCCTGTATCGGAACTATAATTCAACTTTGCTGAATTGACTACACAAATTGTAGGTTTATGCTCCCTCTTATTAGAATTATCATTCCCCGTAGCTGACTCGACTACACTAATTGTGGATTTATGATCCCTCTAGCAGATCATTCCCTGTAGCTGAATCGACTACACAAATAGTAGGTTTATGATCCCTCTATCAGAACTATCATTCCCTGTAGCTGAATCGACTACACAAATTGTGGATTTATGATCCCTCTAGCAGAACTATCATTCCCTGTAGCTGAATCGACTACACAAATTGTGGATTTATGATCCCTCGAGCAGAACTATCATTCCCCGTAGCTGAATCGACTACACAAATAGTAGGTTTATGATCCCTCTATCAGAACTATCATTCACCTTAGCTGAATCAACTACACAAATTGTGGATTTATGATCCCTCTATCAGAACTATTATTTTCTGTAGCTGAATCGACTACATAAATTGTGGATTGATGATCCCTCTATCAGAACTTTCATTCCCCGTAGCTGAATCGACTACACAAATTGTAGGTTTATGATCCCTCTAGCAGAACTATCATTCCCTGTAGCTGAATCGACTACACAAATAGTAGGTTTATGATCCCTCTAGCAGAACTATCATTCCTCGTAGCTGAATCGACTACACAAATTGTAGGTTTATGATCCCTCTATCAGAACTATCATTCACCTTAGCTGAATCAACTACACAAATTGTGGATTTATGATCCCTCTATCAGAACTATTATTTCCTGTAGCTGAATTGACTACACAAATTGTGGATTGATGATCCCTCTGTCAGAACTTTCATTCCCCGTAGCTGAATCAACTACTCAAATTGTAGGTTTATGATCCCTCTATCGGACGTATCATTCCCTGTAGCTGAATCGACTACACAAATTGTGGATTTATGATACCTCTATCAGAACTATCATTCCCTGTAGCTGAATCGACTACACAAATTGTGGATGTATGATCCCTCTATCAGAACTTTCATTCCACGTAGCTGAATCGACTACACAAATTGTAGGTTTATAATCCCTCTATCGGCGCTATCGTTCACTGTAGCTGAATCGATTACACAAATTGTAGGTTTATGATCCCTCTAGCAGAATTATCATTCCCCGTAGCTGAATCGACTACACAAATTGTAAGTTTATGATCCCTCTATCAGAACTATCATTTCCTGTAGCTGAATCAACCACACAAATTGTGGATTTATGATCCCTCTATCAGAACTATCATTCCCTGTAGCTGAATCGACTACACAAATTGTGGATTTATGATCCCTCTAGCAGAAGTATCATTCCCTGTAGCTGAATCGACTACACAAATTGTGGATTTATGATCCCTCGAGCAGAACTATCATTCCCTGTAGCTGAATCGATTACACAAATTGTAGGTTTATGATCCCTCTAGCAGAATTATCATTCCCCGTAGCTGAATCGACTACACAAATTGTAGGTTTATGATCCCTCTATCAGAACTATCATTCACCTTAGCTGAATCGACTACATAAATTGTGGATTGATGATCCCTCATACTAGAACTATCATTCACCTTAGCTGAATCAACTACACAAATTGTAGGATTATGGTGCCTTCATCAGAACTTTCTTTCCCCGTAGCTGAATCGACTACACAAATTGTAGGTTCATGATCCCACTATCAGAACTATTATTCCCTGTAGCTGAATCGACTACACAAATTGTAGGTTTATGATCCCTCTAGCAGAACTTTCATTCCCCCTATCTGAATGGACTACACAAATTGTAGGTTTACGATCTCTCATCAGAATTTTCTTTCTCTTTAGCTGAATTGACTACACAAATTGTAAGTTTATGATTCCTCTATCCGAACTATCATTCCCTGTAGCTGAATCGACTACACAAATTGTAGGTTTATGATACCTCTAGCAGAACTTTCATTCTCCGTATCTGAATGGACTACACAAATTGTAGGTTTATGATCACTCTGTCAGAACTATCCTTCCCCGTAGCTGAATTGACTACACAAATTGTAGGTTTATGAACCCTCTCTCAAAACTATCATTCAACCTTGATGAATTGACTACACAGATTGTAGGTTTATGCTCCCGCTTAGCAGAACTATCATTCACCGTATCTGAATCAACTACACAGGTTGTGGGTTTATGATCCCTCATATCAGAACAATCATTCACCATATCTGAATCAACTATGCTATGCAAATAGTAGGTTTATGATTACTCTATCACAACTATCATTCACCATTACTGAGTCACTACACAAATTGTAAGTTTATGATCCCTCCATCAGACCTATCATTCACCGTAGCTGAATCGACTACACAAATTTAGACTTATGAAGGCGTTGGAAGATAAGACTTGCCGACAACTCCTCAGTAAAAATGCTGTTCAGGATGAAAGAGGATGGGGGGAGGTGGTCGGGGCAAGTCACCAGTTGCAAAAAGTGGGGGCTCCTATTGAGTTTTTGTTAAATAATGCAAATTGGATACAACATGACTTGATCCAAATAGTTTATGAAAACTTATAAACATTTTCAATCTAGGTTTCTTGGATTGTAGGTTTCTTGGAAAAGTGTGATTTCCTAGCCAGAGCGTCTACCGGCATGGTAAAAGACAGAGTACCTACATTTTCCCCTGCGATTCATTAAGCCATCATACTGGTTTTCCAAAATCATACAACTGCTTATCTCCCAGGCTATATTAAATATGACAAAGTTACAAATCTAGTACAGGTCACCATTTTTTCCTTTGAGGGTTCCCCAGCACTGACAATAAAAGAAGAGCAAAGGAAATAGCAAGAAAGCCAAGCTGACCCTGCAGGATCTGGACAAAGAGACGGATGAGTGACCTCACTTGACGTTGCGTCCTCCAGTAACTGTTTGCTAAAGGCTTTATTTGTGGTCGGCATGCGAAAATCCGGCTCTATAGTACCACCCCCGCTTTCCTCAGAGTTCTGACAATAATCCTTCCTTCAAAATGCAACTTTCAACCAGTAAAGCCCTCCTCCTGTGGTTGCATGAATGGCGACCATAAGTTTACTCTTTGGAAGAATGCAGCGTGTTGACAGACGTGCCTGGTGGCAGATGGCCGGGGCCTCAGCGGATGTGAGTGTGTCTTTCTTGTTCCTCTACGTGTACCAGACAATGGCACTGAGAGGGTCTATTGAACCACAATTGCCGCCTCTTTTTAATTAACTTGCGACACTGGAGGAAGTTAAGACAAGAAAAGCAAACTGACTGGTCTGAGTTGCTTTCTAGCCCTCCAAAGGAGCTCCTGACTCCTGAATAAAGGGCTTTTATTCAACACAGTGAGTTGTGGGAGGTTTTTGTTCTGTTTTAGCTCAAAATAATATGTAATTCCTATTGCCTGTGAATTGAGGCACAGCCCACTTCCCTTTACAATGTCAAACTCCTTCCGAACCCAAATTTGCATTCAAATTGGTGCCCCAATTTGCTTAATTAGAAATCAACGTTGACAAGCAATTTGTTGGGTTCATAATCTTTCATTCCAGATCAGCATGGTCTGCTCTGGCCCCGTTGTCTCCTGTTTAGCCAGGAAGGGGCAGAAGCTGTAGGTCACTACAAAACAGTCATTGTACGTGTGAACTTGTAGTTCTTTTTGTGGGTCACATGAAAGATAAGCCCACATTCAGTCAGCACTTGGCTTCCTCCAAAAACAAGGATTTGTTTGTCAAATACCATTTGGTACAACGCGCACAGCTTTGCTGACGGACTACCTTGGCATCCGTTTTGCGGCCATTTGACTGCTTCAGAGCACATAGTATTTTGCATTGCTGCTGGTGCACCATCAGCGGCCAGTTCCAATCAGGCATAAGGAGGAGAGGTGGGTGCGCACCCACCCACTGCACTCTGCCACCCAACTGAAACACCTTTAGTTTTCATACAGTCAGATGCTTCATACATACCTTTAACCCCTTAAATACACTGCCTAATAAAAACAATCTGACCCAATCAGTGATTCCAAGAGATACAGTGTTTTCTTTTATTTTGGACTGTTCTATCTAGCTTTGTTAAAGGGAATGAAACAGACCAATTACTCTATTTTTCAAACGCCAAAGGTGGACTATTTTGGGGCATAATATCTTGCTCAATCCTCTAGTTCCACTACCAAGAGTACATTGCAAAGCAATTGTGCTCTACTATTGTCCGGTGCAACAACTACCACATTATGTTTGTGTATGTTTATCTTTAAAGGGGAGAAACTAAAGTTCTACCTCTTTATTTTTGCATTAAGAATGTGACCTGCCTAAGCAGATATGCAAACCCAATTGTGAAAGAGTGTCTTAGGATTTAAAAAACACATTACCCGATGTAAGGTTTTTATCTAAAGTTGCTCAACGGTCCTATGTTACGTTGTGTTCCTACACCTTAGAGTTTCATGAATATGCAGCGTGCCACAACATGATGTCACTCCAAACAACATCTCAACTTA
Source organism: Lissotriton vulgaris (assembly GCF_964263255.1). Classification (NCBI taxonomy): domain Eukaryota; kingdom Metazoa; phylum Chordata; class Amphibia; order Caudata; family Salamandridae; genus Lissotriton; species Lissotriton vulgaris. The sequence goes on along the minus strand of NC_141691.1, from coordinate 1,970,459,808 downwards.
TTGTATCAGAAAGTAATCCAGGTGTAACAAAAAAATCAAGAAATAAAGGTTAAAGATGTCCCTAATCATCTAAACCAGCATAATCTCTGCGTGTCTTTAACAAAACACAAACAATTACAATCTGTGAAAAGCACAATGCACTGTGAGCTCTTGACTGTCTACAGTAGGAATGGTGGCATATTGTGTTGTCCATTGCTTCATAATAGAAACACCGACACGTTATTCACATCTACGATGCAATGGAGAGCAGAAACTCAACTTAGTAGTACACCTCACCCATCACACCCACACATCTTTCCACTATAATCTGTTGAGGTGATGGGCTCCCAAAAGGATAAGAAGAAAAAGGGATACTTGTGAACGGCTGCCAGCTAGACATTTAGAATAAGGAACGTTTAACGACATAGCGATGACGACAACACATGAGGGCGGATTCTGGTGTGAGTAGAACTTACCAATCTGTGGTGAGGGGACTCCAAACTGCTGCAGGTCGTCCTCGTCATCGCGCTTCTTGTTATCGGTGGATCTCAGCGCCTGGCTTCGGGAGTTATAGCGTCCGTTGGCTATATCAAGGCAATGGGGTCATGTGAATAACCTGTGCTTGGTTGAAGTCTGAGAGTTTTCATCGTTAACACAAGGTCACACAAACAGAAAAGCATCAACATCGACACAGAAACATACACACCTGTTGTTTTAAGGCCCAGCCTTCTGAAATAACAGCTATGGTTGTAATTGGAGTTAAATGATATGCTTTTTGCTATAAAGTGTCCCCATTCCTAATTGTTCTTTTTCTGGCAATAGTTTTCAGATTGGTATGTTATAATGTTTTATGTAAAATATTTAATTTTATTTTTGACATCAGAACACGTGATATTCTACAAGGGCTTACTCACAATCTGCAACCCTAGGCTTCTTGTAGTCTAATGTGAGCTGAGCAAGGGCACTACCTTGGTGGAGAATATGAAATGCTTTATTTTTAAAAACAAGAACCTATGGTACATAGGAGGTGAAATAGAAGCACCAAAATACACCACTAAAACTAACAGTATATATATATCTGGAAACATGGGTGATAGGCACTCTGCAAGCTGGCATTATTCACAGACTGCCCTCTTTATTAAATTTCATATTTTTCAATTACAAATACTGTTCATTAGTTAATCAGGTGTATATGTAATGCTAATGACAGGTGGGGTAGAAACATGGCTGAAAATGGAAGCCCTCAACTAGTCTCAGCCATACATAGTACGAAATCAGATGCAGGGGGCTATGTATCTGCCTTGAGCCCATTTGTAGTGCCATAAGTTTCGTGGCGAAATACGGAGTTGTGTTCCCAATATGGCACCAAAGGCCAGTGTTCAGTTTGTGATGATAATGTATTCAAGTCAGTTCATCTCTACGCGGGGCACAACAACGACATAGTCAGAATGTTTTACAGCTCCAAATCCTATTTCTATACATTTGATCATTCTCTCCAAGGCCCCACATGATGTGCATGTGTTAACGGCCCTTTTAAGAGCCACCTTTCCCACTTCATACATCATATAGCCAAGCAATGTAGATTCACCAGCCTGCCTTGAAGCACAACAAGACACATATTTCAGTGTGTACACAGCCATCTAGAGAAAGTGAAAGTAGCTTTATCCATCCCTGTGCTCAAATAGTAATAACTATAGAGCCACTTAAGTATGTATTTAAAAAGCAATGATCGAGATGTCATATCATGAATGCTTTAGTAAGCCAAACTCCATTATCAAAACAAACTGTGATAAAACCGATCTGGGAAAGTTAGCTATCCCCTATAAGCTCTAATTAGAGCCTCTACTCTTCACATTGATCACCCTTCCACTTCTGGCTGCGTATCTTTATTGAAATAAAAACACAATCTGTCCACACCCTATTAATGGCCGCTGTATTGCTGCATTTGCATGAAAAAATATCGAGAAAATGCAAATATAACTTCACATAATAAAGTTAGCACAGTTATGGCAAGGGACGCTAACATCTAAACAAAGACCCCAACAGGAAGTGACATCAACATTTGAAATACATACGGAAATACAAAAAATAGATCAACGTTCGCTGAATCCAGGTTGAAAGACGGCTATTAAACAAAAGAAGGATATGTGGATAAAGAGGGAAATTTAGGATTGGATATAGGAAATAGCACAAGGCATTAAGCAACAGTATAGTACACTTTGGAACTACAAGGAAGAAGCCTGTGTTACCTGTCGTTAATGGTCCCCAAAAAGCAATACTTTCATTTATAAATATTTAATGTGAAAGACAAAAAATTAATTTCCCTGGCATCAATAAAGAAGTTTATTATGGAATTTGAACAAGCAAAACTGCTTGAAATTTGAGTTTCAATGCTCAACGCTACAGTCAGTGATAGTGGGGCGAATATTAAGCTCCTGTGCCCCTAATGATCTCTTATGCTGTTAAGCAGCGTGGATACATTTAGCTTAAATTTAATGAATAACAGTCAAGACTTTAAGACTTTTTTGGAAGTAAATCTATTCCCAAATGCGCAGCGCGTCAGTCTTAAACCTTTTGATATAGTGAGACCGGGGATCAGAAATACTGGATCCACTGCCATTTTGACTTTAAAGTGATCTGGAACACAAGGTGAGAAAATGAGCACCTTAGATGAACTATCCTTCAGGAGATGGGGTTTCAAGTTGAGGGTAAGAATGAGCAAAGACGTTTAAAGCAGGTAGATATACAGAAATTATTTTTGAAGTCTGAACATACATAAATTAATGGAGCATTATGAACTATTGTCGGAGACTTTTAAGAAATCACCAGTAAAACCATAGAGAGAGGGCGGATCTACCGGGATCCCATAGAATAAGTGACCTGAAAATAACTATACTATAAATGTCGATTAACAACTGGTCATACACTAACAATATTGTAAGGGACACGTGATAAGAGAATGTCTTGAAGGGAATGTCACTAGGCTGAAAACAATATAAATCTGTGAATAAAACATATTGTTGAATAGTAATTGACTTCTTTATAGAATTCCAATTCTGTTGTTGAAAGGAGAAAGATATAACTTAGTAGACTTTGAGTTTATTTTTGTGCTTAAGGAAAATGATCACGTATGAAATGACAACTTTAAACTGTATTGTTTGATAATGTAATGTTATCATCAAGAAAATTGAGTTAATTAAAAATGGGAGGTGTTATAAGTAGAGTATACCAAAGAGTGCTGTAAAGGATTCAACATTGTATTACTAAAGAGTGATTAATAGTAAGGAGTAAAGCCACAGATATTTTAGTTCTATTCTATGTTAGAACAAAACCAGGAAATACAATCAACAATGCACAAGGAAGAGAACAGTGAAAGGAAGACCTAAGGAGACCAGAGCAATTATGGGGTTTACATAATAAAAGACTTATTTTTAATTATGTATATATTGGCACAGTTAGCTCTAGGCACTTTAAGATATGGTAATTATAATTGATGGGCGATCACTGTTTCCACCAACTTCAAGGAGAACCTGGGCACAGGCGAACTGATTATTACACCAGGCGTTGTAAAGTAATAGCAAAATATTAAGTGCTAGACCAAGCTGAAACACAAGAGATATGGCGAGCTGAAGAAATGCTACATACATTTTACAGAATTTTAACAATCTCACACTTAGATGCTGGGTTTCATTTTTTGTCGTAAAATGACCGGGGAGTTGAGTATATGAAGGAATGCTAGCACAGTTTAGCACAGTGGTTCTTAACCTGTGGTCCAAGGACCGCTGGAGTCCGCAAAGCCTAATCAGGGACTCTGTGACTGCTTAAGAACTTAAATAATATTAATAGAGTGTACATAAATAAAAAAGCAAAGCTTACAATTGTAAATGTTAAACCGTTTGGTAAGTATGAAGGAAATTGAAATAGAAGGTTAAAAATTAAGTTAGTGTCCTCAGATTGATTGGTATGAACTGTGCATGAGTATAAAACAAAGTATAGTATGAATGATGGGTGGCCAAGATTGAATTTAGAAAAGTTTCACACTTGCCATTATAATGAAAAGTTTTATTTTTTTATATTTATGAATTAAATAAAACATTTCATTTGTGTGTTTGTTTGATGAATGCTTGTTTATGATTTTTGTGTGTATGGTTTTGTGGTTCAAATCAATGAGAGTACATAGTCAGGGGCCACTCTCTTCTAGTAGTGACTCAGTGGGGGCCTCCCCCGGATTCAAATGATGATCGGTGGGTGTCCCTGGTTTCCAGTAATGATTACGTGGAGGGTCCACAGGAGTCGAAAGGTTAGGAACCACTGGTTTAGCATGTTTGGCTGCAAACCTTATACCAATGTTTAAGGAGAAGCATATAACACAAGAGGAATGACTTGATCAAAGTAATTAATACAGAGAGCACTAGTTTGTGACTAGGACACAGTTCTAGCTCTTAAAGTAGTTCCTCAATGGAAAAGTCCATCCTTTGATGAGGCTAGCAGTTCATCAGTGCAAGGGATCAAAGACAGCATTGACGCTCTAAAGACTACACGCAGCACCAAAAGGCCCAGACTTGGACACAAGCTGTGCTTTACAAATACCACTTAAGAAAAAGTAGCACAACTTAATAAAAGAAAAACGACATACCCTACATCAGGGAGTAGGACATAACATAATCTACAGGTTCCCTTCCAACTCTAAGGTTCTAACAAACCCTAACATTCTTACATACCTCAGGCTGTTGTTGTGAGAGTGCAAAATAGGACTATAAACGGGTCATAGCAATGAGCTACTATTATATGATAAGCAAAGTCCTCAGACACAGCGTAAAGTCTGGAGGGCGATGTAGACAATGCTTGTGCAGAGATCTACTAGAGATTGACCTCCACTCTTCAACAACACTAAGCAAAGTTACAGATAAGAAATCCCCTATTTTCATGAGTGGTTGGAATGCAGTAGCAGGACATCATTTTGTTCTGTTTTTTTGTTCGGTGAAATTATTTTTGTGCTGTAAAATTCCAGGGAGTATCTTTTTTGCGACATATGGGATTCCGTCTGTGCTTTTTTTCTCTTTAAAGTAAGTTTCTCTTTAATTTTCTGTCCAGAACAGTAGGTGGAGAAGGAAGGCCAGTGGCAGATCTGCAGCTAGCGCGTTGGAGGGTCCGGGTTCCTGCGCGCCATCTAGAAGGATCCAGGAGGAAGCACACGCCCCCGACAGTGGGGATCGCTAACAAATATCAGATGGACGTGGTTGTTGCTGGCAGCCGCGTACAGGCTCCAAGCAGAAATAGAACTGGGCACTCAGGAGCAGCCTGTGTGCAAAAACATCGTGCTGCGTCTTAGCAAATGTGGATCCCACCCCGGCATTAGGACTCGCTTATTTAAAGCAGCTCTGATACCACAAAGAATTTGTCAAATTCCATGAACAATATTGAAATTAAGGGAAAACAGTTTAATTTACCATAATTTCTAGTTTTTTATATAATCCCTTCCTAATAGGGATAAGTACACTTAGCCTCTGAGAGCTCATTCAGTTAAGCCCTCCCCTCTGTTACAATTCAATCCAGTTGTGCTTGACAGATGTTGTGCCGCGTTTCCAGGGATAGCAGCATTCTATCAGCCTGAAAGTTGTATGACTTAAAATTGTCATGAAAAGAGAAGAATGGCCCCAGAAAAGATTTTTCAGATATTGGTGCTTTTTGAAAAAATAACAAATAGCTTTACTTCCCAATATGCCTACATGAATGAGGTACAATATGTGTTGGTAATTAAATTGTGGCGGCAACCAGCCAATGAGGTTGCTTGGATTGAAGTCCATAATGGTACAGGCACTCCACTGAAACTCTCCACCAACAGACATTCTAGAGCAACAGCCGAGAGAGAGGGACTGAGAGCAGTTGGCACACTCACAAATGTCGGTGACCTTGCAGCTGGTCAATAACACCAGTTAAGATGCCTCACCATCCTTATGTGTCGGTGCATGCAGGTCCTGCCCATGCGTCAGTTGAGGGTCAATAACTAGCATTATTAACTGGTGCAGCTGTCAATAATGCTTATTTCATCGATGTAATAGGATGAAAACAAAAAAGGGATTATAATACCGTAATAAAAATGTTCATATTGTCAAGTTCACCGGATAGTGATGCTCCTTTAGATTTTAAATGTGCTCAAATGTGTACAAACCAAACATGACACAAAAATACCTTACTACAGTGAAGGAGGAAGAGAGCCACTCATTGCTGTGAAGTCAAAAGTGAAGCTATAATTATATGGGTCAATATCAAACCAAGTCAGGTAAAATAGTAACTGGGCTGGGTAATCTGGAATGTACATATGGAAGGCATGTTCCAAAAAATGAAATACAATCCAGATTTTGCATGTTCTGTGAGATGCGGGATGGTTAGAACTTGAATCTATTTGATCAGGACCAGACCAGCCACTAAGAAGGCGCGTCACAACTTCACTTGGTCCATGAAGAAAGGGATGACAGATGGGTGATGGTTTTCTAATCCGATAGATTGCTTTTGACGGTATACTTTTTAGGTCAAGCCTGGGCAGCGCTTTCGCTGCTCTGTGAGGCATGCTGTATTCAAGTATGGACTTGGAGATCCGCCCATATCTTTCACGGGCTTGTGTCATAGTCCTTTGGAAACTGTGGCTTTTCATTGGTCAATAGGCTTAGTATCCCCTCCCAATACCGCTTTGTCTCATTTTGTAACCTTCTATGAGGACACTCTCTGCTATATGTGTTGTTACTCGGTAGACTTTAATTACCACCTCCGAGCATTATTTTGTTTAATGGTTTTCACCTGCCTGCTGCAGGACACACTCTTGCAATGCTTTTTTATTATTTTTTCACTTAGCACGGCATGCAGCGCTGATAGTAGTGGACGCGCCTTTGCTTTATTTGCGTCACCAAATGCGGCTGCATGTTTTTTTTTTTACTATTTATTATATTCTCGTTTTTAAATTGCCCCATTCCGCACTTACACTTTAATGGTGGCCCTGCCCCTTTCCTTAAATGAGCCGAGTCTAAGGAAAGGGGCGTGTCACCATTAAAGTGAAAGGGGTGCTTTTACCCCCAAAAAAAATTCAACTTGACCAACAAATGCTATTTTTTCAGGAGCACCCCATACCCCGCTTTCACTTTAATGCTGTCCGCATTCTTGTTTGAGGGAATCCAGGTGGCGCTTGAGTTTGCCTGTATCTCAGTGTGTGGGCGGGTGCAGCAGGTTTTTATGTATTCGCATATATGGGTGCACCATGCTGTATCCACATCAATAAAAAACGCCTGCAAGCTAATCAAGAAATGTCCCCTACTTTATTAATGTGGAGCATACCTCTGCCGTCCCATTGTCATAGCCAAAGGAGGTTTAAGCAGAAGAGGGCATTCTACAGCCAAAGAACTGACATGACTCTGCCACTCCGAGCACACTTCATGCATTGGACCCTGTACGTGGGCTGGTTGGCTAGTATCAGGGAGTGCTTGAAAACGCCCCCCTCTCGGTTGAGACAGCTCTACTTTACAACAACTTTCTAGGGACTTTGGCCAATGCATGAGTAGAGACAGGTATGGATCCTTCATTTGATGCCCACTGAGAAGGGCAGTTGACTTCTTAGGACAATAAACCTTGATCGTGCCTCACCGTAAAGTTACGCATTATGAGACTATCGTCCTGTAATATATTAAGGCACTGAGGGGTGCCCACGTTTCTGTGCTTTGATGAAAGGCCCAATACATTTTCATTTTTAATTCAATGATGCCCCTTCCTAAGGATTCCTAAGATACGCATCATCAAGGCCAGAGATTTTACTCCCTAAATTGCTCTTCCTTAGGATTTTTACAACACGTCATCCAGGATATGTGTTTTACTACTACATCAGCCTCTCTTTCTTAGGATCCTTAAAACAAGACCCGGCATTTAATATTCACAATCCCCCTTCAAATCCAGAAGATGCATGTAGTTTAGGCCAGATATGTCTCTCCCATGGACCTTTTTCCTTAGAACCACCAAGACGCGTGTCCTCAAGTGCAAACCCTGAGCAGATTTGGATGAAGAAGCACCACTTACGAGCGCAAGCCTTGCTATTGCAGAGCCTTCCCTCTTCCAGGGCTCCTTCACAGACAAGGCCTTCCTCAGGCAGAGACTGGCAAGTCCGGCTGCGGGTCTGCAGTCCTCCCCCACAGTCCCTGGTACAGTCCCCCCAAGAGGACCAAGGATTCCAGCCACCTTGGGAAGAGAAACCAGAAAACGGCATCAGCTTTGGCATTCTGGAAGACAGCGAAGAGCGGAAGAGGTGACAGAGGAAGGAGGAGAGGCGTTCAGGGGTTAAAAGAGCAGGAGGAGGAGCAACCGCCCCTATGTTATGATATAAATAATTATTTACGGTGCACACTTCCTGCAGCAAGGCATGGAGATTAACACCAGAGGTTTGGAAAGACAAAGTCTGCCACCTTCTAGGACTCCACCAAAACCTGCAACCATTTGTAGTCTGCACTCCCCATGATCAGTGGCATCCGGCACAGGTCAGGACAGTGAGGCGGAGCAAGGGCGCAGTGTGGGAGGAGTCGACAGACAACAGAATAGGTCAAATCAAATAGATAAAACCCCTTACCTTGCGCTTGCTGCATCGCCAAGTCAACAATGGGACGAGCGCAAGGTAAGTGGATTTATTTATTTAATTTAACTAATCCCATCATCTGTCGACTTCCCCCACCCCGCCCCACAGCCTACCGCTCTTACCTCTGCCAGCCGCCACAGCCCATGATGGTAGGGTGGTCCCACGGCGAGGGCACAGTTGGCCGGTATTGGACCCCTGCTAAATATTTCTCCAAACAATATCAGTTCAGTTGCCATCAGCAGTGTATTGCCACCTTCTAATTAGGCACTCACACGGTGAGCATTGCCTAACAGTGGGCCCAGTTTCAACCCCCCTTTTCCATCACTGCATGGACAGCAGGCATAACTCTACCTTCTCAAAAAGAAAGAAAAACGTTATGGGTCTTTGTTATATTGCACACAGAGTGTTGAACAATGATCCATCTCTATGCAACATTTCTGATACACTTCATGAAATACTAATTTAGAAATATCATCCTATAATAAAGTATATTTTCCCTTTACTGAAGGCACTAATAGCTAATAAACGCCCTTTCATGTATTGTGGTTCAGCGGCAATAACGAGGGAGCATTACGTGTGAGCCGACAAATAACAAGCCTTTACTGCTCCCAGTAAAGGGCCCTCCCACCCCAATTTCACCAAAATTTCCAATGGATATTTCTATTGCATTGTTTCTCCAAGCCACATTGTAGCAATTCAGTTATTTCTACATGTTGTAGTCACAAGGATACACACACCATAATTGCAGCGCTCTCTACCACACGTCACAAAGAAATTTACTTAGTGTTGTCAAAAACTCACTGCCTAGGAAATTCTGAATTTGAAAATACCGTTTTTTGGAATGGCTCTCGGCTTACTAATTTTCAAAATGTACGGTAGACTTCAGATTCCCATCAGCCTCCGGCTCCAGAGAAATAAAGGCAGTGTTCATTCTTGAATTCTACTATTTTTTAATAAGGAAAATATCCCATACCGGCCACCGTAATCTTACTCATAATGTCATTACTACCAGGGCCACTGGAATTATGCAAATTAAGCGGCCACAGCGATTTTCGCATGAATATAGATCTACCGAATTTGCCACATTATCCTTAATCTGCCGCATAATCTGCACATTTTAGCACAAAAAAAAATGTGTTTCTAGCTCTAACGGTTCAAAAGTTATTAAAAATATAGCGAAACGAGTTGCCGCGCAGTGAAATGCCATTTGCAAAGCTGGACTGATCACCTTTTTGTTGCTTTTTGATATATTTGGGTGTTAAACTGGTACTTATAAGATGCAACCAATGCCCAGAAAGTGCTACCTAGTTTTTAAAAATTATGGCATAAGGGAGTAATACAATTACAAAATCTACCGCATTATGACGCATAATTTGGCTTTTTTTGCTGCATAATTTACTCAACCCTGACGCATAATTTGGCTCTATCCTGCCTCATAATCCCAGTGGCCCGGATTACTGTGCACAAGATTAAGACCAACTACCTGGCTCCCGTCTACGCTGAACTATACATCACCCTGAATTACCAAACACACACCCTTAGGATGCAAATCAACCCAACTGACAGTGGGCAGTATGTAATATTCCTTCTGACTTGGTCACTTACTCAAAAAGTTGTCATGTTTTTTTTGCCCTCTCTACCCCTCACTCTTCTTTAATAACAGAGAGGCCATGCCCTCAGTGGCTTCTCTGCTGTCACCTGTCAAAATGGAAGGCTGCCTTCTCCATCAGTTGATGACCTAACCTCCCCACCTGCATTTACTGTTCTACGCTGGGCTTTTAGTGCAGTCTATGACCTTGAAGGGTTTTGTGTAAGTCATCCAAACCCACTGTCCCATCTATTGGCCCAGATGAAGCAGTCACGGCCAGAGCACTCTGTTCAATTTCCTGATAGGAGCCGTATTGAGTTACAGGCAGAGGGAAATGTATTGACAAAATGGCCGCCATCTTAGTGTCTTCTCCGCGCGATCAATAGGAGGTCTGTAACCAGACACGCGGAGCCAGACAAGGGCTTATGCGCAGCTCAGAAGTGAGGCAAAAGGATTCTCTTTCCTCTGATCAAGGAGTAGAAGGAGAGTAATTGATGAGAGAAGAACTTCTCCCTTCCAGCCATTTCGTTAAGGCGGTGATTTATTTTCCAGCAGTGCTTTTCCCAATTCATCATTTGAACGGCCCACATAAGTGCTCAGATGCATTAAAAGGTCGTCGAACATTGCAACGGTGAGCAAAACGCGCGTCTGTCATCCCAACGGATTGCCAATCGAAGGGTCAGTGCTGAAGCGAGGGTTACTTAAACAGCTCTACATTTTATGATGCTACCCATCGTGGTATCATTAAAAGCCATTAGAAAGATGGTCAAGTTGGGCTGGCCCGAGTCGCACGCTCACTCTAATTAATACTGTACGCCGTCTCCATTCGGATCGAGAGGATTCATGGCATCGTAATCGCTTCTGCTCAGCATCCGCTTAATGTCTTCATCCTTCCTTACCCTATGCCCTACATAGAGAGTCTTGCTGCCTTTGGCTGCTATCAGTCGTATACATGTGATAGGATGTTGGTGAGCACCACCACATTTTATTTGCGGGGTTCTACTGAGTGGAGCACCATAGAACAAGAGTTCGGTGTTGCACTGGTCATGTCCATAGAGAAGCTTCACTTATAAGAGCCACAACGCGATCGCCAAGGTACATATATGTGGAGTTATACATAGTAAAACTTTGCTTACACATAGAAACTTAACTTCACGATATTTGTGTGTCAGTACTTCAGCCGCAGCTTCCGGGCCCTCTGTTGAAGCAGAGCTTCTAGATGGGTTTTTTCTTCCTGTCAATAACACAGTAGCAGAACTGCATCTACAAGCTAGGCAGGCACTAGGTGCTGTTCTCTCTGCGTGGCAGACACTAGCCGACCATCTCTCCGTGTGGCAGACCCTAGGTGGCGATCTCTTCGTGAGACAGACCCTAGGTGGCGATCTCTTCGTGAGACAGACCCTAGGTGGTGATCTCTTCATGAAACAGACCCTAGGTGGCGATCTCTCCGTGTGACAGGTGTGACTCGGTGGCGATCTCTTTGCGTGGCAGCCATGAGCGGCATTCATCCCACCAATCTTGAGTGAGTTTTCCTAGAGTTTCACAGGATACCACAACTATCCCTCTTTCTCCTCCCCGCCCCAATTGTACTCCTTCCAGTGAAGTATCCTGGATCAGGGCCTGGGCTGCGATTTAGCATTGGCATGGAATTCCACCACGACTGGTGCAAGAGGGCCCTTCACAAAACCTCAAGAGCAGCGCAGTCACGCCCCTGAAAGCGCAGACCTGTGCACTGCGGGTGTCATGCAGTTCATCTGACTCCACCAAAGTAGAGGTTTCACTTGCATGCAATACCTATGTGCAAGGTTACTGTGCTAGCCCAATTACTTGTTCACTCTCAGGCTTGCTTAATGACCGAAACTTGCACATTTATATCAGGGCCTGAGATCCATCTTACTACTTTCACAAAAGCAAACTTTCTTCACTATCTCCCACTTATTTTTCAAACGTAAAACAGGTCATTTGGGGCACAGCTCCCCTCAGGCACTACTTGTTGTCGAATTTCAAACACAGAAGGACTTCTTGAATCAATCAATCAATCAATCGGATTTGTAGAGCGCAACTACATCGTCTGTGAGGGTCTCGCAGCCAACCGGGGGATCCGCTGAGAGGAAGCTACTTCTTGCATCGCACTGGCCATGATTTCGCGTTGGGTGATAATGGGTAACAGTGCACAGCATGTGAATTTACCTTTACTGTGCGGGTGTGCATTCAGTCTCCCAGTACCGCCCACCAATGTTTATGTTTGTAGAACCACACAGAATTCCCAATTCTATGGGGTTCAATACAAACATACATTGCCCACCTGGAGCAGGTGGTAGATGAATGAGTGGACCTCTGGATGTGATATTGGGGAGGGAGGAGGGGGAAATTAGGAGAAGGAGAAAGGGAAAGGAAGATGGAGTGAAGCTTGGATGCTTTTCCTGCCAAAGTCTCATGCAATTTTTCCAGCCCGACTTACCGGTCGTAAAATTCAAGTATGGTTTTCCCAGCCCTTGAAAAGATGGGTGTGGAAAAACCTACCAAACAGTTCCGGATTACCGAATAGGCAAAGTACGCACCGGCCTATGTGCCTCAGTCCTTTTAGGGGCCCGCGACAATGGATCAAAATACAAATTAAAGTACATAAACCAGAGACATCAGATTCACATAACAGTTTGTCTCTTTAAAGCTCATCTTCTGGCAGCTGTTAGTTTGCAAAGAAATCCGGTGCATGGGTCATTAGGAGATAATTTGCGGGGGCCCTGAAACGTCGACTGCCTAAGGGCTTCCATAGGGTTTAATTCGCCACTTCAACCAATTTATAATCAGGCAGAGCAGAATTCCATGCATTTCTTTCACTTTGCCTGACTTCTAATCAGGGTCTTAATTAATAGGGTTACAGTTTTCGATTTCTCAATGTAGCCTTCGACAGACAGGTGAAATATGTAATTGAACCTGCCAACACTTGTTTTGCACATATTATGACCTTTGCACGATGTAAATGGGGCACCATCCTGAAAAGTCATTGGAAGAAAGATCCGACTATTGTCTCCACTATAGGGGCCTGAGTTGGACCTCATGGTCACTGGATCAAATCCCAGCTGGTACACTCAGCCTTTCATCCTCCAGAGGTCGATAAAATGAGTACTGTTGGGTAACAATAAACATCTGTTATTCAGCGCCAAGATATCCTCGGGTGAAGGACGATGCGCTTTACAAATGCATATCCTATGTTATATAAGAGGAGCTTGCCTGAAATACAAGACTTGCTGACTCAGCATATGAAGTGTCCTGAGCCTGGAGTACACAATACATTTGTTGATTACAAATTCATATAACTGGGTGGTTAAACCGCGTAATAGTCCGCATAAACAGTTACTGGAGAATCACACGCTCTCTTCTCACACGCGTGTTTTCTTTTCTCTAATTATCTATGGCTTCGATTATGTTCACGAAGTAAATGTATTTATTAAGCAACGGATTGTCTTGCCTGGCTCATGTTTCTTTCCTGTAAAAATAGCTTGTCAATAATCCCCATGTAGAGTCCCTTTAGCATTCCTGAAACATGTTCCCAAAAGTACCCGTCACTGAAGAAATTGCCTTTGCTGTCTTACTTTCTGATGAGCTTTTTGGAATGCAGCAAAGGACCCTGGGAGCTGTAGTGTTACCTGATCCAGTAGCCGCTCACAGCACAAGAAAACTGATTTTTCGTGTCCAGTGTTAGTGGTCTGCTCACACTAGGGGTTGGGGTGTCTTATTTACACAAAAGCCAACAGAGTGTTATTGACTTCTGCCCTACGACAAAATAGGTAGGCTTTTAGTAGTCACTGGGCTTATGAATGTCCACGTGCTATCAGAAAACCAGAGTGGACCTCCATGCTTCCAGTGAAACCCTTCAATTTGGTTCTGTCTGAATTTACCCCAGACAGTAAAAACACATTTGAATTGCACATGATACAAGTGAGCATTGGGACAAATTCATAATTAGAGTTCAAATTAGAATACGCTCACATTCCACGCCAAAAGCACACTGGAGAGGTGCATTTTTTAAGTGAACACAATCTTCCTAACGCCCCCCTTTCTTCTAACTTCAGATACATGCCACACACATCACACATTCTTCCTAATGCCCCCCTTTCTTCTAATTTCAGATACATGCCACACACACCACATAATCTTCCTAACGCCCCCCTTTCCTCTAATTTCAGATACATGCCACACACATCACACAATCTTCCTAACGCCACCCTTTCTTCTAATTTCAGATACATGCTACACACATCACACAATCTTCCTAACGCCCCCTTTCTTCTAATTTCAGATACATGCCACACACATCACACAATCTTCCTAACGCCACCCTTTCTTCTAATTTCAGATACATGCCACACACACCACACAATCTTCCTAACGCCCCCCTTTCTTCTAATTTCAGATAGATGCCACACACACCACATAATCTTCCTAACGCCACCCTTTCTTCTAATTTCAGATACATGCCACACACACCACATAATCTTCCTAACGCCCCCCTTTCTTCTAATTTCAGATACATGCCACACACATCACACAATCTTCCTAACGCCACCCTTTCTTCTAATTTCAGATACATGCCACACACATCACACAATCTTCCTAACGCCCCCCTTTCTTCTAACTTCAGATACAAGCCACACACATCACACAATCTTCCTAACGCCCCCCTTTCTTCTAATTTCAGATACATGCCACACACATCACACAATCTTCCTAACGCCACCCTTTCTTCTAATTTCAGATACATGCCACACACATCACACAATCTTCCTAACGCCACCCTTTCTTCTAATTTCAGATACATGCCACACACATCACACAATCTTCCTAACGCCACCCTTTCTTCTAATTTCAGATACATGCCACACACATCACACAATCTTCCTAACGCCCCCTTTCTTCTAATTTCAGATACATGCCACACACATCACACAATCTTCCTAACGCCACCCTTTCTTCTAATTTCAGATACATGCCACACACACCACACAATCTTCCTAACGCCCCCTTTCTTCTAATTTCAGATAGATGCCACACACACCACATAATCTTCCTAACGCCACCCTTTCTTCTAATTTCAGATACATGCCACACACACCACATAATCTTCCTAACGCCCCCCTTTCTTCTAATTTCAGATACATGCCACACACATCACACAATCTTCCTAACGCCACCCTTTCTTCTAATTTCAGATACATGCCACACACATCACACAATCTTCCTAACGCCCCCCTTTCTTCTAACTTCAGATACAAGCCACACACATCACACAATCTTCCTAACGCCCCCCTTTCTTCTAATTTCAGATACATGCCACACACATCACACAATCTTCCTAACGCCACCCTTTCTTCTAATTTCAGATACATGCCACACACATCACACAATCTTCCTAACGCCACCCTTTCTTCTAATTTCAGATACATGCCACACACATCACACAATCTTCCTAACGCCACCCTTTCTTCTAATTTCAGATACATGCCACACACATCACACAATCTTCCTAACGCCCCCCTTTCTTCTAACTTCAGATACAAGCCACACACATCACACAATCTTCCTAACGCCCTCCTTTCTTCTAATTTCAGATACATGCCACACACATCACACAATCTTCCTAACGCCACCCTTTCTTCTAATTTCAGATACATGCCACACACATCACACAATCTTCCTAACGCCACCCTTTCTTCTAATTTCAGATACATGCCACACACATCACACAATCTTCCTAACGCCAACCTTTCTTCTAATTTCAGATACATGCCACACACATCACACAATCTTCCTAACGCCACCCTTTCTTCTAATTTCAGATACATGCCACACACATCCAAGTTCTAGAAAACAACGATTTTTGAAAGGAGTTTACTGTCTAAAGTTATCCAGAATGAATTAGCTCGGGTTATCAACAAGGCAAAATGCGACAGGAGGTAGGAAAACAATGTTTAGCTCACACGTACAGAATATTATTTTAAACAGCAAAAAAGTCTAAAATAAAGTCTAATTTGATGAACTTGAGTAGACCTGCCGTCCGCTGGTTCCTTTGCTGCCGGGAAACCAGTGTTAAAATCCCAGCTTCAGCAGTCGATCAAACAGTGTGTTTCTGTGCAAACTGCTTTAATTCCCAGCTCATACGCTCTTTTCTGTTCAAACAATGAACGCGCTTAACAACAGGATACGCAGCAGTTAGCACTATACAAAAAACCGATATTTGCATCACATGGAAATGTATGGCTACACGTGGTGCCTGATCTGACAGGTGCGGGCCGTTTCAAGTGTTGGAATTTCCAATTTAGCTTCAAGGTCCCAGGTGGCGCCTTCTGTGCCTTTCGAGGTTTGTCTTTTTCAATTACTAACGTTTCTTCGACGCTCTCTTCCCCCTCCATTCATAAACGGACGTGTGCCAGGCAATTACCGCGATTAAATCAAATATTTAATGCCATTTTGTACATGAATGCAAATCGCGCCACACAGACATCACTGACAACGAATAAATTGCCTGTGAGGAAACTGAAAAACATCTAAGGGCACATGAAAGCGCTCCGTCTGCGAGCAGCTCGGAGGAACATTTCTGTACAAACAAAATGGCACCCGGGGTCTCCGGTGCGGGCCCCTCCCTCCCCAGCCAGCTGTCAGCTCTGAGATGCAGAAAGCTCCCAGGAATGCACGCGCCATGGGTATACTGCAGGAAACGGACTCTACTAGGGTGAAACTCAGTCCCCGCAAACTCAGTGGCGCGGCGGGGGGGTGCATCCCTTCCGGGAGACCCCATTCAGCTCACAGCTAATTAATATCTGTGAGCTATGAAAGACTCAGGGGCCCCTCATCACTTTAGGGGGGGGGGGAGGGGAGAACAGCACCATTTAGCAATATGTATCAACGATGGAAGTGCACCAAACGCATTTTGTTCACCACATGGGAACTTCCTCAGGGCTGCAGAAAGATATACAACACATCTGCATGCTCACATTTAAACATACAAGTTAGAGACCATCCGAACAAAAGTCCAGTTCCAAGTTTCATGTATTCCAAATCGTCCTTATTTTCTTTGTTGATATAAAACAAGACAACCAACGCGTTTCGTTCACCATGTGATCTTCCTCAGGGCACTTAAATTCCTATAACGCCAATTGAGCATATTGGGCAGCACTATGTTGTGGTTGAACGCTCGTCGATTTGTACAATAGCTCGCCTAGCAGTTTTTCTCATTTCATAATAGGGTAGATGTTTAACTGACTTATCGATTATGTAATAAGATGCTGTTTCCTGTGTTGAATTCTGAACTATTAGAGCCAGTCCATGACAAGCCCTCCCTGTTAATGCAGCTTTTTGGTAAGTGTGACGGCTATTGCACCTAGCGATAACCCTGTCTTTTTATCTCGATTTGCACCCTAACACGCTTCCCCCCTTCGTTGAGGAGCCTCGGGATGTCTGCAAAGAGTCATCCATATAATTGTCATCATCAGAATCACTGAATAAGTTGGTGGCACCACCTGAAATTGTCTGAGGGTAAGAGCCCATGATTGGCCATGGTGTTGGCCATGCATTGCAATGTCTTGGTGTCCTTGCACTGCCAAAGAAATTCTGCAAAACAGATATACTGTTATAAAACTGATAATATGGAATTAGAAAGAGGGCCATCTGCACCGGTCTTGAGCCTCAATCGGTTCCAGATACATGATGCTCAGTATTGGTGGCAGCAACAGTGGCAACTGGTTTCCCAGCCGCCTCTGGCACAGGCTGACACATCACACTGCGGCAAGTGACAAGAAATGCTCTGATGTATGAGAGGCAAGGAGGAGGGGTGGCTTGCGTGCAACATAGTAGCGACACCCGTGAAACCCAGCATGCTAATCGTTGTGACAGAGTCGTCTGTGAGACGGCGGTAGACAGCGTGACAAATGACCCCCTGTTTATCACTAGAAGCACATTCTGAAGCAGGCCGCTGTCAGCAGCGGGAATCAGTATATCAGCGCCGTGACCTTCCTGGCGTATCACGGTACTCATCAAGGTCAAACAGCCCATGGATAGAGGGCGCGGAGTCTGTCCTTTGCGTGCAAAGTCAGCACGAGGTGCCGCACCCATGATGAGGATGCTCCCACAGCTTCCAGGAGTTGTGAGCCAAGGAAAAGCATAAATGCTACTCTGCTTCTTAGATCTCGCAGCAAGGAGTCACCTTTATCATTTATTTCATTACCCTGTTTATTACATTATAATACATGGGATTCTGTAATCACTGTATAAACTGCAGTCACTAATTTCTTTATAATCGCAGACTTGTGACACACCAAGTTGCAGTTACTTATTACAATCGAGTTCTAACATCACAATGCCTGCTGCCAGAGCCAGCAGCCAAGGCAACAGGCAGGTCAGGTCAAGGAGCTGTTTTTATTTCTTCTGCTCTATTTTAATACCTTACTGTGACAAGCAGAGAGAACATGTTATTTTTTTGGACCCCTTAGATAGAGAAAAGCTAGAATCTTTCTGTATGCTACTACACATTCCGGGGTACACCAACTTTTTTTAACTAACTTGTATTGAGCTGTTTCTAATATCTGTTCGCAACCAATATCTAAAAGTCTTTTGATGTGTTTAGTTTTGCACAATAGGGGTTTCATTTTATTTGTTATGTTTGCAAGCATGCTCACTCTTTTATATGAAAGAGTTACACACCAAGGTTTTAAGTGGTTTGTGGGAAAGGTGATGGTGTGGCCATATATTATATAGGATAAAGTATCCCATGGCGTACATGAGAAGGATATTGCAAATCACCTCAGAGTTCCATAACCTTAAAAGGGAACTTGGAAGTTCAGTCTCGTTCCTCTATATGGCTATGGGATTCCTAGGTGACTTGCAATATCCTTATAATGTATGGCAGACAGTGCTTTATCCCTTATGTAAAATACTTGAGGATCTGCATCAATGAGTGCTGTTTATTTTTTAATTAGATCTGTATGTAAATACTACAGCGTACACGTGTAAAGTCCTGCCTGCTTGCATTGTTCGACTGCTACCTCAACCAGTAATGTTTGTCCTCCCCTTTAATTTATTATCTTCCAGCACCAATCGACGATGCCCATCCCTCCACCCTCTTCAGACCTCTATCTCTACCCCAATCGCAAAACACCACTCCCTGAAAACAATGCTTATTTTTCATACCTTTTCCTCTTCTCTTACAACCCTTCCTCACTAGCACTCCAGTCTACACCTTCCAAAGCCTAGTGTCATTTTAAGTATTATCAAAGCCAGATCAAAAATATTTAGGGGCCCTGTTTGGAGCAATATTGAATTTTAGTTCCAATTTTCTACTAATTTAAGCCACATGAACCAAAAATATCGACTTATACATTAAAGGTAGGAATGGAGAAATAAAAAAAGAGACGCAAACAAAGTTCACTTTCCCAGATGCTCATTGGAAGGTGAGCCCTGGTTAATTGCTCACATTGCTCTTGCCTCTCTACCCACTGGATGTATGACGTTACAATGCATACCATTACAACTACCTACCATTACAACGCGACCATTACAACGCATAGCGCTTTGAGGTGCTGGATAGTGGTAAGTATAATTTACTATTCTAACTCCAGTCCCCGTGGACCCTAGGGAAGGTGTTGGATAGTAAATTATACTTATTCCCTATCCTAGAGCGCCCCCCAGCGCAATGCGTTGTAATGGTATGCGTTGTAAAAGTCGCGTTGTAATGGTAGTGCGGAGTAAAAAATGCGTTGTAACAGGTGTATACCCTACCCACTCCATATCACTCTAAAAGCTCAATAAGACTGCTGTCTGTCCAAAAACCCAGTACCATGCGTTCATCGCACATCCGAGGCAATCCGCTGTGCTTCCAGGCCACTACAAGGGCATGCATTCGCTACATAAATACCCAGTAACATAACACAACATATTTCAACCAGATAAAAATGAGAATGCAGCAGCTGCAGTGATCGAACATTTAAATATTCTATTCAGGTGGATGGTCGACTCTGGCTCACAGGTGGGTATAGTTAGATAACAGTTTAAGTAAACTTAAAGTGAAAATGGAGAGAAATGTGAGATGGAACAGAAAGCCAGACAGAGTGAGCCACTGTAATAAGCTATTCCATGAACTGAGTGGTACAGCGTCACTGTAATACTACCAGCAGCAGCACTCATACCAAAAAGGGGGCCTTTGAAGGCATGGTCGAGAGACAGACGAGACACAGTATACATAGCTACTGATCACAGGTTAAGGCATTAGTAAAGGCAATACCAGATGCTCTGCTTTGCCCCTGATTCAATCTTTGCTCATCCCTCCAGATGCACCCTTCATGCACATTGATTCACCAACATGTCTGTGACAATGACTTTACTCATCTTGTGGCCCCTGACGATAGCAGATGAATGGATCCTTGTCCAATCCTCACCCATCAAAGGGCCTATTGGCTGCTGAGACCCCGGGTAAGGAGTGGGAAGGAGTGCAGTTGGGGCCTTTCTCAAAAGGAGATCTCTAGATGGACACCCATAGTCACCCTGTACCTCCATTAACATACTGTTTATTGTCCCGCTGTAGATTTGAGACAAAGTTGTCTGATCCTTAAGTTGTTTTGTAACCTCAGAGGAGTTTGCCGCCAATGTAAGTCAATGCCTTTGCTAGAGCTGCACATTCTGTTCATCTTAGGTTGTGCACAGTTTCCACGTTTTATTTTAGTATGATCAATGGAACACGTGGAGCTGGATGATGTGTTTACTCGACTAGGACCAGGACCACTCCATCGATTATTCCCTTGTCCATTACAGTCAGACCGAGAGCTTACAGCTGCAACTTCTTCTTTATCCTGCTCACTGTATGTATGTATCTGGTATTTCTATAGCATGAACCTACTCAAACAACAATGGAGCACTGTACATGGTCAAAGACAAGCATAAAATCAACAATATATACGATGGGTAGCTGGTTTGTGAATGGTTAATGGAATACGATGTAGTGTTCTTTAAAGAGATGAGTCTTCAACTCTTTCTTAAATTGGAACAGCATTGGGGTGGCCCTGATGGATAGGAGTATGTTTTCCAGATCCCGCGTGCATGGATGGAAAATGCCTGCTGTCTTGTTTTTTCTTTTCTCCTGCTTAGTTTGCAGGCAGGTGGCGTTCTGGATGCAGGTGAGCAGAAAACCAACAGAGAAGGTGACCTTGCCTGCAAGATAAGCAGGGGTGCTGGTAATGATGGAAAGAGTTGTTGCAGTTTCCTCTGCACAGAGCACAGCAGCAGGTCTGCGACAGGAGGCGGCTATGGACAGACGAAAGGGAAAATGCTCCATGTCAGCGATTTAGGTCCTATTTATATTTCGTATTTTACTTAACTTGCATTCCCTAAGAGTGTTTGCTGTTTCCAGGATGGTGTGTTTCTGTATTCTTTTTTTCATGTGGCACATTACTCTTGGATAGCGCATGTTTGAACTGAGTGGCCTTGAGGTGTTTATAATGGGTCACAATGAAGAGCAGTGGAGCAGAGGCTGAATGCAGGGCAAATTTCTCACAGTGCCTGTCAGTGGGTCAGAAAGGTGTCAGAATACAGAGTCATCCAAGCCTTGGTTTCTCTGCAGAGTGCACAGAGCAATGGTCACATATTCCTGATGCAATTGGGATTCAGTGTACATGTGGGGGGAGTAGGTACACTGGCCAATATTATGACAAGGCAAAAGAAAATGCAGAGCTTACGGGTGAGTGAGTGTGTCGTGTGTTTGAGGGGTGGTGGAGTGAAAGACATGTGAGGAAGTGTGTTTAGTAGAAAGCAAAAAGAGGGTGCAGAAGAGGAAAGAGATGAGGTGTAAGATGTGCAGATGGACGAGATGTGGAGAGAAAAAAGGAGAATTTGTCGAGAGTGGTTCAGACACTCTGAGGGCCACTACCCCTCCACGGGCCTCAATAATGTTTAATTCAGTCTCACAATTTCAGAATTTAAACATTTTCAAAATTATTTCCAACAAAACGTTTGTTGTAACTCATTTATCTTATCCCGTTCGCTGCGTGCGTCGGCCAACGGCCGTTGCGAGCACTACCTCCGTAGTGCTGCGCACGTCTGTTGGCCGACGGGACCCGCCCGCGCAAGAAAAAGCCTGCACCACAGCGGATTTTACGCCGCGGTTAACGGGTTAAAGAGCTCACAATCACAGGCAGAGGCAATAGTCCTGGCGTATTTCCGTAACTGATACCAAAGAATAGGGTTTTCATAGATAGGAAATGACGGAGCTCAGCAAATTAACATTGTTCATTTAGACATAAGCCTATTAGTTAGTTTCGCTAACAGGAAAGGGGCGACCCTAATAACCCCTTACTTTGTGGCGGAAAACCAACCACATACAACAATAGCAACAGTTCTGTGTACACATACAGAATAAGATTACACAGTGTATGCGTAATTCAAACACATTCAGGACAAAATTCAGCTTAGGTATCCTGGTTTCTTTAATAAGTCAAAGCACAAAACAGCCAGCCGACACGTGTTTCGTCAGAAAAACAGTGGTCTCCGACTCTTCAGGGCTAAACGATAGAGTTGACGGTGTGTGAAGTCCCTGAACTGGTGATAATTCCAACCCGATCGGGTTAAAAAAATGGTAATCGTCAAGTGTATTGTCTCTAAGGAGTAACAGAAGCTGTAAATTGATGCCACAGATTGAGTAGACGGGATGGCGGTGATAATTCCAAACTGGCATCCATGCCGTTGAAGTAGGGTTGAAAAGTAAGTGCAGGAATTCTCTAGTCACTTTCGGATTGATTCAGAACCGCCAAGACGAGAGCTCCGCACCAAGATCAAGTCGAAGAGAGGCACACACACGCGTCGCCGTGGATCAGTACAGATTTGAGTGCTGTTTCAAACGTATTTTATGCTTTTGGGAGGAATGAGCCCATTTGAGCTCTTATTGGCGGCAGAGCTTCGATACAAATACTAGAGAATTCCTGCACTTACTATTCAACCCTACTTCTCCGGCGTGGATGCCGGTTTGGAATTATCACCGCCATCCCGTCTACGCAATCTGTGGCATCAACTTCCAGCTTCTGTTACTACTTAGAGACAATACACTTGACGATTACCATTTTTTTGAACCCGACCCGTTTGAAATTATCACTGGTTCAGGGACTTCACACACCGTCGACTCTTCCGTTTAGCTCTGAAGAGTCGGAGACTACTGTTTCTCGGACGAAACATGTGTCGGCTGGCTGTTTTGTGCTGTGACTTATTAAAGAAACCAGGATACCTACGCTGAATTTTGTCCTAAATGTGTTCGAATTACGCATACACTGTGCAATCTTATTCTGTACGTGTGCACAGGACTGTTGCTATTGTATTTCCATTACTGTGTTATATATCTGGATGCAATAACAGAAAGTTCACAGAGGAACCAACATTCCAGTCGATGGCACAGTATGGAAATCACAGAAATGTAGTTTGAACCAGGCTCTTACTTGCACAGGCCACGCTAATTTTACAGCTCCCAACCCCCACACTTTATTTATCCCACTTAAAGTCCAGTTCTGCACACTTTAGATTGGCAAAGACGGTGAAACATAAAAGGGGTGGGATAGGTAGGGAGGGAGAGAACAATTGAGCAGACGGCTGAGCAGGTATGTGCCACCGATTAATGCGCAGGACGGATACCACTAAGATGCCCTGGAAAAAAACAGAGCTTGATTTTAATGCCTCCGCTCTGTGCTGCAGGATATTAATCCTCATAAACTCTACACATATGCTTAGAAAGCTGCTGTGACGCTCCTCAGATAGCTCAGTGGGTTAACCTTCTACCGTTAAGAACAGTGTGCAACATGTAAGTCATAAGGTCAAACTTGGGCAGGTTCGGGTGAAATCTGGGCAGGTTCACATAGTCTTTTATCTTTCAGTGGTCGATCGAATGAGAACTAGCAAAACCCCGTTTACACAGAATTGATTAGATGCAAGCACGAGGCATTACAGTTCTTCAAATAATATGTTTAGAGACCCAAGGTGGAGGGGCGGTTTCCTGGCGACCACCTACCGGCTCCAATTGGAGCTTATGTCCCAGAGATTGTCTCTCAAAAAATGCATGTATATAATACATTGTTTCTTGGGGCAATGTTTGACAGCAAATGCTGAACTCACAGGGTGCTGAGGTAGGAAATGCCTGCTCAAAAGGTCCTGTCCGACTATCAGAGTCTCAGGGTCATCGGGAAGGGCAAAACGTACCATATTATTGGCCCTATGCTGGTCTCGTCGCCACATGATATACTGGTGAACCATACTGTCACTGAATGCTAGTATCTCGCACCAGAAGACATCCTTATCAATGTGTACTGGATTTAAAGATATCAGACCCCTGCAGAGTCCATTAGCTATTGTAAGCCCACCTCCCATCCACCTTCCTGCCAGGCCATCAGCTCCACTCCTAAAGCCCGCTGCTGCAAAGGCAGGCATAGCACCTGGTACGGATGCACAGACAACCCAGGAAACTGCAAACCGAACCAGAGCCACCAAATGGAGCAGGGTCCAGCTGCAGTCCAGTGTTGGGTCACATGGAGCGCGCAGAGGATCCAGACGCGACCACAAATGACTTCACACCATTGGCTACAGTCCCGCATAGCGCCTGTTTTTTTGTTGCTAACCTGTTGGTTTTTCAGTATAGCAGTAACACATTCAAAAGAGAGGTGGCTAATCAGAAAACTGCACGTTTTAGCGGTAGGACTGGATGGCATGCGGGTCACAAGTCACAGCACTGTCAGTTTCCAATCTCTGGCCTGCCGGCTGCGTATAAACCTGCGATGCAGGCATGCAACCCCCGGAGCTATTGACCGTTAAAGCCCAATGATTCCCCCACACTCTCCCACAGTGTCAGCTGCTGTTATGAATGTTGTGTGATTCACTCTGTAATGCTGTGTTTGGATCTTCGCCTCGATTTACTGTGTTGATTTGTACATAGGGAGGGGTGTGGCGTAACAGCCAGAGCTGCCTACCTTTGCGCTAGGGATCCAGGGACATATTTACATGGAAACAAACCATGTTGCTGTGCCCAGTGGCGTCATTTTCGAAACAGTGGTGCGCCGTATTAACTAGAATACAGCGCATCCCTTTTCCAACACCTGCACTGCCGGTAAAAAATCTGCTAGCGCCAACACCGGCACCCTTGTGCAAGGGTGCCGGGTGCCTGCGATGCAGGGATGATTGTGTTTGTGCAGGAAGGAACATCTTCTGGCAGAAGAACATGAAGGCAGCTTCAGAAGCTTAGCTTTTTGAAGGGGGTGAGTAGGAGTGACTATTAGGCCTGCTGGGCACAAAGCCACACCCTGTGTAGGTTCCTCCCCCTCAGAGAACCCTCCCCTTCTGAGTATTCAGTAAGGGGCTGGAGACCAGCTCCTGTATTAGACCCCATCCTCTCTCCACAAGATACAAAGATGTTTTAAGTTGCAGGTCTGCTGCTACCATGAAATGTTCTTTGCAAAGCGCTACACTGCTGATTGGCGCATGGTTTGAGCCATAACCGGGGCCACAGGAGTTATGTGATCTTGCGTTCATGGCGTTTCCTGCATGTTTTTCGTTTTGTTGTGCTTTCCATGGTCTGAGGCATAATTTGCAGATTTCAACACACATTTTTTCTTATCTCAAACTGTTTAAAAGTTGTTAAACCAAAAGCACCCGATGTTGTGTAGGGCAGAGAAGGCCAATTCCTCTTTTCAAGATTAACTGTTCTCATTTAATTCGCTGATTGCTATATTCAAGCGTGAAACTGGCAAAATAATACTTTCAACGAAGGTGCCACGTTATGCAGCATCGTTTGCATTGCCCTATAATTTAGTTAACTCTGCCACATGACTTGGTCCGCCATTGCTGCATGTTTCCAGTGGCCCTGGCCATAACAACTATATAATAATATATGTGTGTGCCATCTAATCCCTTTAAACACAGAGTAATTTGTAGTTATTTCCACTACAGAACAATCTGCTAATATCCCAGGTCACAGGGCTACATATAGCCCGGGGCCACCACTGCATTTAAAAACAGATCGAGAGGGAGGGGCGCCCTTTTCTCGCCCTTGCGGGGGTTGTCACTGATTGCTCATTTCCATCGGCCTGCTGTATGAATAATGCATGCCGGGTTGTAATATTTCATTTCGACGCTGTTTGTTTTTTTGCGCGGGTGATTTTCTCTTGCAGCAACGCTACAGTACCTGCGGCTAGAAGCGGCTCCTCGGAGAGGCAGGCTCCTGTCTGACGCGGCCCGGCCATGCATAAATAAACGCAAACAGATATTGGAGGCGCACGACGGTGTGCAGGAATCGTTATCTCCTCACAAAGCCAGCACATGTCTCCTGCGCCGGCAAATCTTCATTTAAATGCAAATGTTGACTTTTTGCTGGGCACGGAAGGGAAAGGATTTTGTAATCACCCATTCTGAAGGCAGACCCAAAGTGGCTTTTTTGTTATTATTTGAACTGTGTCAGAAGTTATATAGGACTCCTATGTCACAGGCATTTTAATATAAATTCAAAATACAGAATCGGAAAAGGGGAACGCGGGCAGAGAAGACGGAGGGGGGTAGAGGATGAAAGAGGAAGGTAGACTGAAGAGGAAAAGGAAGGAACAGAGGGGGAGGAGGCATTGAGGGAGGTTAGAAGGAACGGAGGGAAGAACTAATGGAAGAAGTAAGGAAGAAATAGGCGGAAGGAAGGAAGGAAATGAGCCAGAGACGAAGGGAAAGAGGGAGAATGGATGTGAGTGGGAAGGATGAGAGAACGGATAAGACACGAGTGGGGTGACATGTGGGGCAGGAATGATTTATGCTTCTTCTAAAGAGGACATGCGCCATTAGGTATGTTAAATGATGGACATATGCCTCTCTAGCACAGATGAGATGTGAGATGTGATAACCCAGATCTACACACAAGATGAAGGCTTCCAGAAAGAAAGAGCGATTTCCACTGTGCTGGTCCAAGGTTTGCTGGCAAGTTAAACAAACATTGGAAAAAATCAATTGGACACGCCTTTAGTGCGCTGCCCCACCACCCCCAATTGGCTTTGCCGCTGCTTGCTTGTTTTGGCTCAGTTTATGTATTTAAAATGATTCAAAGGTGGTTGCTGGTGCATTTGCACATGTGCTCTCATGGACAGCTATCTTTGAATGTCTGTGGCCACAAAGAATTCTAAGTGGCACTTCCGGTTGTGCACTGTGCACGAGCATACAGACCCACCGGTGGTCATCTCTGAATGATTTTTATGATCACACTATTTAAAGATGGCCGTCTGCCAATATTGGCTATACCACTGCAATGATGCAAGTATTGCCAAAGCCAATGTCCCTAGATCAGAAGTGTTGGGTGAAAGTGGGCCACGGTAAGCAGGGAGAGAAAAAGTGCTGAGAAAGAAAGTGCACGCAGAACAGGAAGGGTAGGGGCAGAAGTGCATCGGAAGAGCAAAGGGTGTGAAGCTGAGAGAGATAGAACTAGGAGCAGCAGAGACGGGGGTGAAGCAGAGGGAGCGAGGGTGCAAGGGTGGAAGACAAGGAAGCAGTACGTAAAGAGAAACGGGTACGTAGGAGACAAACTACTGGAATGCAAGGATTCCATAAGAGGTGTAAGGACAATGAACAACTGATCGAATAAGATGTGGGCTGATCCAAGATGTACACAGGGTCGGACTGGCCTCTAGGGTACTCAGCCAGTGCCCGATGGGCCGGTCAAGTACTTAATTTGAGCCGGTGGTTTCCGGTGCTCGGCACGGGTACTTAATTGTCAACACCTGTACTTAGGATAGCTGCCATACGGGGGTGCTGTTTGTGTGATTTAGAGATAAGAAGAACAACACATTTTTAAATATTTCAATATACATTGAAACCAATAAATATCTGCCACCCAAGCCATTCTAATAGCTTTGGGGGCCTTCAACAGTCTGAATTGTCACACTTGAAGCAGTGTGATGATTAATAGTTGTGTAGATACTGTGATGCCTGCGTTGACAGGGACGATGAGTGGTGAAAACTGCGGTAGCCACCGGACGAGGGCCCCGGGCATCTAATAATTTTGCAAATTAAGCACTGGCTCTGACAGATCAGTGTGCAGGACGTTTTTTAGAAGTTTGTGGGCGTGCTTTATGGCCAGGTGGGCCGGTTTTTACTGTTGATTTCATTGCTATTACAAGGAGCATTGCCTGCAGCAAGTACAAATGCATGCAGGCTCCCATACCCTGCAAGGTACCCATACAGAATGACGGTACAAGTTCAAAGCTGGTCTGATTTGCAAATGTGGCCCATTGTTGTAGCTATCTGGTTTGTTAATGGGGGCCACTTTTATATTGGTGCCCGGGCCGATTTTTGTCCTAGAACGACCCTGGATGTACAGTAGGGTAGGAGGGACAGAGAATAAGCAGTTAGGACAGCCAAAATAATCACTGAAGGAACAGCTTCTCGCTATCGATAGAAGCTCGTCTTTTGAATATTAAGCCAACTATAAATACCAGCTGATGCCAAAGAAGGCATGTGGTGTTATGTTATGAGTATTCATATAGCACTTTCGTAACCCCTTGCCAGGCCTAAAAGACATTTCTTGATAGTGTGGGTGCATTATTCACATAGTGCTTCATGCTCACGGCAAAGTCGGGAAGCGCTTTGAGATATAATCAAAAATAAATTCAGCAAGACTCTTTCGACAACCAATCCTGTAAATAATTAAATGATTCTGGACCTTAGCCCCAAACTAAGGGCCTGAGTACGATCTCGACGAATGGGTTACTCAATCACAACGGCGACGGATATCCTGTCCGTCAAAATATAAATCACATCATATCCTATACTCCATCACAACGGCGATGGATATCCTGTCTACCAAAATATAAATCACATCATATCCTATACTCCATCACAACGGCGACGGATATCCTGTCCGTCAAAATATAAATCACATCATATCCTATACTCCATCACAACGGTGACGGATATCCTGTCTACCAAAATATAAATCACATCATATCCTATACTCCATCACAACGGAGACGGATATCCTGTCCGCCAAAATATAAATCACATCATATCCTATACTCCATCACAACGGAGACGGATATCCCGTCCGCCAAAATATAAATCACATCATATCCTATACTCCATCACAACGGCGACGGATATCCTGTCTACCAAAATATAAATCACATCATATCCTATACTCCATCACAACGGTGACGGATATCCTGTCTACCAAAATATAAATCACATCATATCCTATACTCCATCACAACGGAGACGGATATCCCGTCCGCCAAAATATAAATCACATCATATCCTATAGGATTTATATTTTGTCGGACAAGATATCCGTGACCGTTGTGAAGGAGTAACCTGTCCGCTGAGATCGTAATCGGGACCTAAGTGTTGTGTCTTACTTAACGTTTGCTCTGCTCTGGATTTGTGTGTTTTTCCGCTTTGGCGTGTACAGGAATGGGCAAAGGGGTTCTCCCCAGCACACTGTCTGCCCCTTTATTGCCACAGATATCAACATTGATGTGTGATATGTGAAAGTAATGGACAGCACAGAAGCACGGTCTTGGATTGGCCAGCAAATTGTGGAACAATACATCACCAGGTCCCACAATAAAAGTGGCACAGGTTTTACAGCTGCATAGAGACACAGACCTTCTTCCTTTGTATAACATAATTTGCACTTAAGACCCTGACATTTTTTTTAGTGAAAATTGCTAAAAAAGTCACCAAAAAAGTCCCTGTCTGAAGCAACCTTAACTCACCCTGCAGGCAAAGAAAATCAAAGGAAAAATAAAGCCCTAAGCTAGAAATATCGCCCAGTGGGCCAGTAACACCCATACATGTCACTCTGAAAGCACTACCTTACGGTTGTGGTTGGATTGGTCAGCGCACCCCATGTTATATTTCAGAATCAAATTAAGCAAACAATTACGCCACTTCCAGCGAGAGCTTTTGTGCAGCTCGCTCTGAGCTGGGTATCAATGTTTGAGTGTATTCTGCACTATTTATAGGGTGAAAAACACAATTTCTGTGAACAACAGCTGCTCGCAATCTGGTTATTTGCGTTGTTCCCGTGCTATCATTTGCCATAAATGGCATAATTAAGTGACATGACACCATTACATAATTTGGGGAATTTCATATAACAAGCAAATTGTGAAGTTTCCAAAATCTTGTGAATATTATCTATAGAGGGACAGCTTATAGCCGCAGTCGACAGTACTGAGGTAGGGACCTAATAGTACGCTTGCTTGAGGCTTCCTGTTCTGCCCTGTCAGTGACTGAGTGAGTGGCCTAGGAGTGATGGAGGCAGTAACTTAAGACAGAGAAACAGGGGCCTTCAGGACAGGGACGTCTTATCATCATTATAGGCCTCTGGGCAAAGCAGTGCACTGGGCCCTGCCTACACAACTACTCACAGGAATACAAGTTTGAACAGAAAATTCTGATCAGTATGGGGCCCCTATACTCGTGGGGCCCCTGGGAAACTGCCCAACGTGCCCATGCAATAAGACGGCATTGCTTCAGATGGCGAATGGCTGGAAGAATGAGTCATAGAGGTATGAATGAATGGGCAAGGTGAAGAAACCAGAGTGGTGGATGCATGCTAAAAGCGATGAAGGGGGAAGAGGGAGTGAGGAATGAGTGAATGGTGACATAGCAACAAGTGGGGAATAAACTGCAACAAAGTCAGGGTGACCAACGCCCCAGAATTGCCTGACAGGACTTCTTTTTAATCATCTGTCCCAGCAAATTTCACAACATTCAGCACGTCTCAGATTTTTGACAACTCACTTGAGACGAAGGAGGAAAGCTTCTATGAGTTTTAATGTAGGATCAGCCACCACCTGGAAATACATTTAATTAACGGGTGATTCTCAGCATGAAAGTTGCATTTAATTCACTCTCCGTAGTGCCTGTGATCTGTGTGTTCTATGTTGGTGAGCTCTATCGTTTAAGTGATTAAGTACCCCTCAGTCACGTAAAATAGTAGTCCTACTCTTAAGTTTATGAAATGTCCCAGTTTTTGGTTTTCAAAATCTGGTCACCCTAAACAAAGTGTATGTTTTCAAAAGCAGAGGGTTAACAACCTGCAACTCTTACCCAGCTCAGAGCGAGCTGCACAAAAGCTCTCGCTGGAAGTGGCGTAATTGTTTGCTTAATTTGAGCCAATGCATTCCAGTGCTCGGCACTGGCACTTAATTGTCAGCACAGGGCCTGTGACAGTCGGCCACAAGGTGGCACTATCTGGCTAATATAGAGAAGACAACAGCAATAGTTCATTATTAACTCAATATTCATTTAAAATGAATAGTACCTGCCACCCAAGCCATTCTTATAGCTTTGAGGGCCTGAAATAGTCCGAATTGTCACACTTGTAGAAGTGTGAATGTTAGTACTTGTGTTGTTACTATCATTGGCAGCATTGGCGGGGCACTGTGTGGCACAAGGTGCAGTGGCCTCCTGATGAGAGCCCTGGCACATATTTTTGTGCAAATTAAGCACTGAGTAACACAGGTCCCCGCAGACCCCCCGCCCCCCTCAACCGCTGTGCAGTGTTGGGCGGAGGTGCCAACTCCAGGGGGCCCCCTCAGCACAATACTCTGGCTGGAGACCTCCTGATTGAGTCCAGAGGGGGCCCCACCACATACCTTGCAGGGGGTCCCCTCAAGTTTCCTTACGACAGGCTGGACTCGAGCCCTATCTGCACCAAGCAGAAGCGAAGAAGCAGCAGTGACTAGGCCCCAGCTCAGCCGACACCGCCTGGGCCCAGGAGCAAGCGTCCAGCTTCAGAGAGACAGTCGCCGGTGGCTTTCTCAGCGCCATCCGCCACGAGGTAAAGTATCCCCCGCGCAGGATTACTGCCACAGGGGTTACCATGGCAACCGGCACACAGACGATAAAGCCATCAAAACGCTCATTCCGCCGGCCACTAAAAAACAGAGATTATTTGCTTACAAAAGGAATCCATGGGTAGGGAATGAAAGGCAGGGGTCGTGTTCCAGAGCTTTCTGAGAACGGTCGAAAAGAAAGGGAGGCCTGTGCTGGGAGCGGATGAATCACAACAGCCCCTGGAAATGTTCAGGAAAACTGTTTCTTCTTTTGTCTTTCTGTCTGCTCTTCGGTCTAGCGACCAGTCCGTCAGCCCATCTGTCTATCCACTAGTCAGTCAGTCTGTATGTCCATTAGTATAGCTACCCCCAGTTCACCCCTCTGTTAGTCCGTCTGTCTGTACATTACTGTGTCATCTCATTTATTTCTAGGTCTGTTTATCTACTTATCAGCCTGCGTATTTGCCTGACTGGCTGTCTGTCTGTCCACGCTGTCTTCCATCCTACTTTGCCGGCTCACAAACTGCCTGTTGCTCTCGCTGCCTGCCTGCGTGTGCTGGCATCAGTGCGGCGGGACAAGATGGGTTGTGACTGTGCCAAGCCGAGTCTAGCAGGCGAGCCAGCCTCTCTGAGAGGGTTTGAAGTCTAATAACAAAATATGCCAACTAAAACAGGATGGACCAAAGGAATGTGCTGACAGGGCACTCCTGTGCAATAAGCACATTGATGTGTTCATTAAAAAGACTGAATGTGTGACACATTCATGCTTGTGCCAGGAGATTGCACCATTAAAGTGCAAGCAGGCATAATACCCATCACCAGTCATGTGGAAGAGGCCATTCCATCAAGATTCATCTTTCAAGGCAATGAAATACCATCAGCAGTGCTCGTATCATAGGCCATGACGCTGCCGAGGTCAGGGTTCTGGTGCTCAACATGCTGAGGCGCTGCCAGGAATCATCAGGACGCTGCAGAGGTCCAGGGTGCTGGTGCTCAACGTGGTGAGACGCTGCCAGGATCGTCAGGATGCTGCCGCGGTCCAGGGTGCTGATGGTGATGGTCAACATGCTGAGACGCTGCCAGGATCATCAGGATGCTGCAGCGGTCCAGGGTGCTGATGGTGATGGTCAACGTGCTGAGACGCTGCCAGGATCATCAGGATGCTGCAGCGGTCCAGGGTGCTGATGGTGATGGTCAACGTGCTGAGACACTGCCAGGATCATCAGGACGCTGCATCGGTCCAGGGTGCTGATGGTGATGTTCAATGCGCTGAGACGCTGCCAGGATCATCAGGACGCTGCAGCGGTCCAGGGTGCTGATGGTGATGCTCAATGTGATGAGACACTGTCAGGATTATCAGGATGCTCCAGCGGCCCACTGTTCTGGTGCTCAATGTGGTGAGACGCTGCCAGGATCATCAGGATGCTGCAGAGTCCTGGGTGCTGGTTCTCAACGTGCTGAGTAGCTGCCAGGATCATCAGGTCCCTGCAGAGGTCCAGGGTGATGACGGTGATGGTAAAAATGCTGAGACGCTACCAGGATAATCAGGACGCTGCAGCGGTCCAGGGTGGTGGTGGTGGTGGTGATGATTAACGTGCTGAGACGCTTCCAGGATCATCAGAAAGCTGCAGCGGTCCATGGTGCTGGTGGTGATGCTCAACGTGCTGAGATGTTGCCAGGATCATCAA
This sequence comes from Lissotriton vulgaris, assembly GCF_964263255.1. NCBI lineage: Eukaryota > Metazoa > Chordata > Amphibia > Caudata > Salamandridae > Lissotriton > Lissotriton vulgaris. The sequence continues at coordinate 1,970,426,115 of NC_141691.1, read as the reverse complement.
GACGCTGCAGTAGACCAGGGGGCTGATGCTCAACGTGGTGAGGTGCTGCCAGGATCATCAGGACGTTGCTGTGGTCCAGGGTGCTGGTGCTCAACATGCTGAGATGCTGCCAGGATCATCAGGACTCTGCAGTGGTCCAGGGTGCTGGTGGTGATGCTCAACATGCTGAGATGCTGCCAGGATCATCAGGACGCTGCTGCGGTCCAGGATGCTGGTGCTCAACGTGCTGAGACACTGCCAGGATCATCAGGACGCTGCAGTGGTCCAGGGTGCTGATGCTCAATGTGCTGAGACACTGCCAGGATCATCAGGACTCTGCAGCGGTCCAGGGTGCTGGTGGTGATGTTCAAACTGCTGAGATGCTGCCAGGATCATCAGGATGCTGCTGCGGTCCAGGGTGCTGGTGCTCAATGTGGTGAGACGTTGCCAAGATCATCAGGACGCTGCAGCTGTCCAGGGTGCTGATGCTTAACGTGCTAAGATGCTGCCAGGATCATCAGGACGCTGCTGCGGTCCAGGATGCTGGTGCTCAATGTGCTGAGACACTGCCAGGATCATCAGGACGCTGCCGTGGTCCAGGGTGCTGATGCTCAATGTGCTGAGACACTGCCAGGATCATCAGGACGCTGCAGCGGTCCAGGGTGCTGGTGGTGATGCTCAACCTACTGAGATGCTGCCAGGATCATCAGGACGCTGCTGCGGTCCAGGGTGCTGGTGCCCAACATAGTGAGATGTTCCCAAGATCATCAGGACGCTGCAGCTGTCTAGGGTGCTGATGCTCAACATGCTGAGACGCTGCCAGGATTGTCAGGACGCTGCAGCGGTCAAGGGTGCTGGTAGTGATGCTCAACGTGCTGAGACGCTGCCAAGTTCATCAGGACACTGCAGCAGTGCTGGTGGTGGTGCGCAACGTGCTGAGATACTGCCAGGATCATCAGGACGCTGCAGCGGTCCAGGGTGCTGGTGGTGATGCTCAACGTGGTGAGACGCTGACAAGTTCATCAGGACACTGCAGCGGTGCAAGGTGCTGGTGGTGTTGCTTAACATGCTGAGATGCTGCCAGGATCATCAGGACGCTGCAGAGGTCCAGGGTGCTGATGGCGATGATCAATATGTGGAGATGCAGTAAGGATCATCAAGACGCTGCTAAAGTATATTAGTCAGCACAGTGTAACATCGCCAAGCATCGCATGTTCAAACACTGCAGCTTATTGTTCTGCTTCTGATTGGAGCAGTCGATCAGTGCCTTCTTTCTCTCTGGTACAGGTCGTGGCCACCAACAAAAAAAATAAAAGACCATTCGCCGACCCAACGTCCAGAAGCGGTCCATGAGCACCTCCTCCAAGAGCATCAGTCCAGCGTGCCCCCTTCACAGAGCACTAAAGCAGTTCCTGCCACCACCAGGGAAGAGCTCCTTCTCTCTCCCTGAATGAAGACACCACTACAACCCTTATCCTTGTGTTGTACCCTCCTGCTGCCTATAGCACCCCATCCTGCTGGAAAGACTCAACCATTGGCCATGCACATCAGGTCACACACTGGCATGAGTCCAGCAACCACAGCCAGACACTCAGATCTGATTCACTCGAATCAACAAGGCAAGTGCCTCGCAGCATTCTTCGAGGATTAGCGCTATAGTGACTGCTTTTCCATTCACCAATGACCCCCGATTCAGCTTCTTCGCAGAACCAGGTGAGCTGGAAGATGTACGCTGGGGATGCACATACCCACCTCTGCCAGGAAAGAAGCCCTGGAAATCCAACCACCATTACTTCCTTCCACTGGATGAACAAGAGCCTCCTGTGCATGAGGAGCACAATGCTGGTGATGCTAGCAATAGGAGACACTTAAGACGATTTCGGGCTGACAAAATACAAACAAGTAGTCACTACTGGTCTTTATCATTGATAGTTATATTTTGAAAGGTAGCTGGATTGTCCTGTTCTTGCCACCATCTTTGAGAAGGTGACACATATTTTACCTTTAACAATTTATCATCCAAAATATTCAGCAAAAGGCGGAGGAAAACATGATATGTGCTAATGGCTCTGGCAGCTTTTAGTACAGCGTGTGCTCTTAGGGTTCACTGGCTCAGCATAATTAGCTTTCTGGAGAGAAATGCTGACATGAAGGTGGTCCACTGAGTGAAACACAAGCTCCTGAACTCTGTACAGCTGTGGGTTACATACTAAAAAACTGGGAGGGCTGGGTCAGCCTGTCATCCTTCTGAGGTTGATAAAAATAAGCACAATTTACTTTGGTAATAGTAAAATCTGCTATTCACAGCTGGCAAATCTGTGATGGCAAGCAGTCTAAATAAAACATGTTAATAAGAACTACAGTGCTTCAAAGAGATGAGGCTGTTTTGTACAACTACGTCACCAGTGACCTCATGCAACATGTTGCCTCCTCTGCTGGTACCCCATTCTCTCCTTTGATACTGACCCTGCCTATTCACCTTACTGTAGAATGACAACATTAGGGCTCCATCCCTGTTGCACTACGTAGGGGAATACCTGCTTCCCTTGCACTGATCTACAATCAATTCCACAATATTCTTTCCTTTAAGCAGAGGTCTTCAAACTGAGTGGAAGGATACCGGTGGTGAGTTAACAGATGTTGGGGCGGGGCACCAGGCTCTGGCGAAATTAGAAGCATTTATAATGTCACATTAGAGCCAAGACAAACACCATGTTGAAAATAGTGTTGTGTTTTAGTTAAAATAAACATAGGGCCTGATTTTGATGTTTGCGGTCTTCCCGCTGGACCGACCCCGTGGCGGTCCGAAGAAGGCCGCCAAGCTGTATGCAGTCCCACCCGCCAGAATACAACAGTAATCCTGGGCGGGGAGTGCAGCGGTGGTGTCATGGCAGCGGGATTGGCCCCACTGTGATTGCCACCTGCTTTCCCCATCGCTGCCGCCGCTGGATCCTGGATCCTGGCGGCGGTCCCGTCGCCACCATCACGATCGGGCCAGAAGCGCAATGCAATGGCGGCGGTGGGACCACCATCCACCGGTACAGCGGTCCCAGAACCACCAACATCTAAATGAGGCCCTTGGCGTCGGCGAGGTACTCCGTCATAGGCCATCAGTGACACGCGTTTGTCACTCATTTCCTACCTGGAAGTAGGTATGACATTGCAGGAATGGGGAGCGGCAAATAAACCTCAAAGCCCCCCTCCCCCTTCACTCTGTGGATGCTTTTCAACTTTTAGGGAGCTCTGGTCAACAATAGAATGTCGACCCTCACCTATTAGATTATTGCCGTTTTGGTGCAATGTTTGACTTGTAAAATATGTTCAGAGTCACTACTTTTATAGAATAATTGTGAGAAAATATAGTTGTTATTCTGGGGAGCATCTTTTGAACAAGGGTGAGGGAGCAGCATTAAAAAGGTTTGAACACTGATCTATCGGTCGGAAATCGATAGGGCGCTGCTAGTTAAACATTCACATCAGGGACCCTATTTCTAAGCCAGCAATGCGCAAGCACGTATGTTGGAACCATGCGCTAGAGGCCATATTTTATATCATCCCACGTAAAGTTCATGCAATAAGGCTTGCTAATTAAAACATGAATATTTAAAACAGCTTCCGGGGTGGCAGCAGCAGCAGCAGCATCTTAGAAAATAAGGAATGGTAATAAATATAAATAAATTACACCCACCATGTCCCTGCTGAGGAAGGCATTTTAATTGTTTAATGGTTAAATTCATGCATTTTTGCTCTAACCATGCAAAGGCATTTATTAGAAGTACATCTATACTACTATCATAAAGAGAGAACACAAACCTTTGAGCCAGGTAAACTACAAAAGTAATGCACCAATCACTACACCCAATACACCATTTGAAAGGGGAGATGTGGCAGAAGGACATAGGCTATAGATATGTACACCATATACATTAAAAAAGCAAAAACACCAAAAGTGGTAAAGTAGTCCCTTGGGGGGCGTGGTCATGGCCTTGGGCGTCTCAAACAACAAAAGTGGGCGTTTATAGGGCCGTGCCAAGTGCAAATAACAAACATAGGCCAAGCGACTTCAAAACACACTTACATATGCACACATAGAACGGAAATGCACTTTCACTGAATTTAGAACGCACAATATGCAGACAGAGCAGAAATGCGCTTTCAATGAATTTCTAACAAACATTTGCATATCCCAACACATACAGCGGAAATGCGCTTTCAATGAATTTAAATTCACACATACAGCGCGGTAACACCAATATATAAAAACAGCAGAAATGCGCGCTATAAGAAATATACACACATTTGTTGCAGTTACCCAGACAACATTGATGCCTTCGCATTAAAAACTGGGCGGGCCTTCCATCGACGAGGAGTGTCAAATGACGACATCACAACGCACTAAAGAAAACACACACACGACTTCGGCTTACCAAAAAAAAAGTCTTTAACCATTGGCCATTGACCAACGACGTCACAGGGGGGTAAACACAAACAAAAAAAGCCGACATTTCTTAACGGAGAAACGCAATAGACTGCGCATTCACAAAACTTTCCTCACATCTTGCGGACAAGATAAAATGCTTACAATAAGACATACGAATAACGAAAATAACACAACTGCCATAATCACTCGAGCACTGTCAGGACTTCACCACACAATTGACAAAACAAAAGGGAAATTTCTTTGAAGGGATACAAAAACGAACACACGGAAAGAGCCTTCGAAAGAAAAAAAAACATTTAACAGGTGACACAACACTTTCCTCACATCTTGTGAACAACATAAAACGCGGAAAACAATACATACAAATTAAAAAAATAACACAAGTGGGCCAAATCAGTTGAACAGGGCCAGGACTTGCACAGACAACTCTTCTGCAGGGCGGGCGGGGGCCCTGAAGCAGCCTTTTGATCCCGGACAACGTCGGGACGGGCTGCTAGTTATAGATAAAGGAGAACAGTGCTTAATTATTGGATGGATGGATGGATGGATGGATGGATGTCACAGTCCCAGAGTTTTTGGGAGAAGTCTGACGCCAGCACAGCCAAATGTTGGGGTTACTGAATACTAAGGTGTCTTGTCTTGATTCCAACTCATGCCTCTTTCTTCCACCATCCCTCACTTCTTGTTTCTTTATCTCAGTTTTCTAAGTTCTTTTTCATTTCTGCTTCCTCCATGTGTTGCTGTTATCCTATCTTTCTCTCCTATCTTTCTCTCCTTTCGGCCTTTCACTCTTGTTCTGGGAAAGGTTTGATGTAAGTCCAGTCGACCAAAAATGAGTGCTGGTGCATACCCCTTCCAACTACCTGCACAAGTTAACCACTGTGCAGAGTGTTAATTCAGAATGATCTCAGTCTAATAATGGATCTTTTACTAGTGTAGCAGGCACACAGCTCTGCCATCTAGGGGTTTCCAAAGTTGCAAACATTTTATTTCCTTTGAAATGTTGTGAATGTTGCAAAGTCGTTTGCCTTTCTAGTTATGCATAAAAATCAGAACGTTTAGAAAAAAGACCTTATTTAAAACTAAACAATGGTTCTGCATGAGTTATACTTCATGGAAAACAGTGTCTTTCTTCTGTGCAATGCCACTGCGAACAGAAACATTTAGCTAAACTTTCATTTGCACAGAAAAAAAATTCCAAACCTTTGCCATTGCTCATGGAAAATCTCTGAAATGTTTTACTGTCAAAGGCAAATCGATCAAACATATGCCAGAGGTTGCAGCAAGAAAGCTGAAAAGGGTAAACTTACAAAGAAAAGTAATGCAAACCTTTAAAAGTTTTAATACATTAAATTAAAATTAAAGTGAAAATTATCTTGTTTGTCAGTAAAAATGTCCTGTGATGAAGAAAAACCTTTGCTTACGCATAGGCAAAGATAAACTAAGAAACGTCAGAACCTTTGGGAAGAGTACATCAGGAACTTTACAAAACTTCACTGGGAAAACAAAACTTTGCCCACCCAAAGTCACGACAGTGGCCCAGGGCATCAGGAGATTCAATGCTCTAGATGACTGATGAGGTTTTTTTTAAATAATAGATTATATTCTCTGTGTCTCCTGAGATCCAGATATTGGTATTGCTCAGTCCTGCTCACGTCCAGCGCACATGCAAAAAACCTTGGAATCATTATAGACAATAAACTGGCCCTGGCTGCCCAAGTAAATGCAGTTGTCTTATCCCACTTCAACACCCTGAGAGGGCTGAAGATTACAAGTGGCTACCAAACACTACCAAGAAAATGCCGACCCACGCCCTCATCAACACCAGACTGGACCACGGGAACACCCTATACGCAGAATCAACCAACCAGCTCATAAGTAGATTTCAGACAAAACGCAGCAGCCAGACTGTTCCTCAACTTTCCACACCAAGCCTCACCTTAAGGAACTCCACTGGCTCCTGGCGCACAAGATGGCACATTTCAAACTCCCCACCCACACCTACAAAGCACTACACAACACAGGCCCTGGCTCCCTGAAGAGCTGCATTCATCTCCACCACTCTGCCAGACACCTCCGCTCCGCTGGACTCGTGCCAGCACAAACCCCACGCATGCAGAAAAGCAGAAGACCGTTCCTGCAGAAAAGCAGATCGTTCCTGCACGAAAGCAGATCATTCCTGCAGTAAAGCAGATCATTCCTGCAGTAAAGCAGATCATTCCTGCAGAAAATCAGATCATTCCTGCACGAAAGCAGATCATTCCTGCAGTAAAGCAGATCATTCCTGCAGTAAAGCAGATCATTCCTGCAGAATGCAGATCATTCCTGCAGAAAAGCAGACCATTCCTGCCCAAAAGCAGATCATTCCTGCACGAAAGCAGATCATTCCTGCAGAAAAGCAGATCATTCCTGTCCGAAAGCAGATCATTCTTGCAGTAAAGCAGATCATTCCTGCAGAAAAGCAGATCATTTCTGCCCAAAAGCAGATCATTCCTGCAGAAAAGCAGATCATTCCTGCAGAAAAGCAGATCATTCCTGCCCAAAAGCAGATCATTCCTGCAGAAAAGCAGATCATTCCTGCACGAAAGCAGATCATTCCTGCACGAAAGCAGATCATTCCTGCACAAAAGCAGATCATTCCTGCAGTAAAGCAGATCATTCCTGCCCAAAAGCAGATCATTCCTGCAGTAAAGCAGATCATTCCTGCAGAAAAGCAGATCATTCCTGCCCAAAAGCAGATCATTCCTGCAGTAAAGCAGATCATTCCTGCACAAAAGCAGATCATTCCTGCACAAAAGCAGATCATTACTGGATCAGAAAGCCTGGAACTACCCCCCTCATCACATCAGAGCCTCCTCCTCTCTTCTAGAATTCCGCAAGAAGCTGGCCCTTTGAGTAAATTCTCCATGGTGTGCCTCACACACCCACCACAAGTGCCTGAATGCCCTTGTGGGGGAATAGGCACTATAAAAATCGAGTGGGGCACAGTGCAAGCCTGACTCCCCATCCCTTGCCTCTTTCTGCTGAGGCCTCGGGTTTGTTCTTTCAAAGGGGTGATGCTTCCCACAAGATGAAGTCACTGAAGGACAGAGGAGTCCAGAGGGTGCAAAGCAGGACAGGTATCAATTCACGGCATGACTGGCCGAGCTAGGTCATGTGACTTTGCATTATCATTCATAGCCACTCAACCAGCATTTGATGAACAAGACAGTTAGCTGTACCCCAGGCCCCTCCAACTTTGTGATGTCTCTCTAGCCACCGGTCTGAATCAGCGTTTCCAATCCTGCTTGGGTTTCCGAACCCGGTTATTTTTCTGTGTGTTTTCCTCCTGATGCGCATTTGATTTTGCTGGATAAAACGTGGAATTAAGTGGGGTGTTATCCCCCGTTGATATCACTCCCCGGCTAATACTGGGGCCCTCTCTCCCACTTTCCTATCTCCTTCTTTCAGTTCCTATCTCCTTCTCTCTCTCTTCTCCTTTATCCAATTACCGGGGTCTCCTCCTTTTATTTCTATGCCTATTTCTGTTTCTCCTCGCCCTTCCTCTAACTTTGTGTGTCTGTCTGCTTCTCCTCTCTCTCTGTGACCACCTGTTTTTCTCTCATTTTTCTTATTCAACTTCTTTGTGTTTCTCTTTTCCTTACCTTTTCCCTTGCATTATTGCTTTTCCATTCTCTCTCACATTTTCTATATCTATCTTCTGTCCCTCTCCTTTTACTTCTCTCACATTTCCAATGTCTCTTTCCTTCTTCTGTCCCTCTCATTTTCCTATTCTCTTTACTATCTCTCACCTACTTTGTTTTTCTTCCACCATCTATTCGACTCCGCCAATCTTCCTATCCATCTTTCGCTTCTGTTTTCTCTTTCACCTTTTCTCTTCCCCTCATTTTGCCCTCATTCTATAATTTCTGTTTTTACTCTCTCGCCATCTCTCCCTGCTTCTTCCTCTCTCCATTTGCCCATCTTCTTTTTGTTTCTCTCGCCTATTCTGTTACTATCCCCCTGCCTTTTCCTTCTCCATTCAATCCCTTCTACTTCGCGTTCTTTCTGTTGCTCTTCCCACTTCCCTCGTTTATTTCCTCCTTTCTAATTCTCACCTTTTACCTCTGTTTCTCTCCCCCTTCCATTTCTCCCTTTCCTTCTCCATTTTCTTCCATTGCTCTCACACATTCCCCCCCTGCTTCTCGTCACACCCCTCTCTCCCTCGCCTTCTCTATTTTCCCCATTGACTGAGAACAGTGTGTTTGCACTCCATGCTCCCCCCCAAATAGCTCATCAAAATTACAGGCTGTCACAGAGAGTGTTTCTATTTTCTGCTCTTTGCTTCCAGTGAAGCCAGGAGGGAAACAAGATGGCGGCGTGTGCACGTGCCCGGAGCAGGTCAGCGAGAGCGCAGGCTGTACTCGTTTCATGACGCGCCTATCTCCTAGTGAGCTTTGTCTCAGGCCCTCCAGGGCCTCGCAAGGCACCGCACTACAAAACATACATGACCGAATCAGCTCTCATGGCTATCCACAACGCATGTCCATCCTAACTTCCCTAGCTGCGAGCAAGAGCCTGCGCATTTAGAACGACATGAAATGAAATGAAATGAAAAGGGGTTTATTAAGCGCTGCAGCTGCCCTGAGGCGTCCAGGCGCTAGGAACTATGATGATACCTTCCAGTAAGTCGGTCCAGAGATACGCATTGCCTTGTGCAAGAGTACAAGGAGCACCTGCAAGACGATGACGTCTTACAGCTGCCAACGTTAGAACCGGAGAACCGGGTTCGAGTCTCAGCGTCGGCTCAACATCCTGTGATTCTGGGCTAATTACTTCCTAAAAACATAAATGTGGCCTTCTGTAAATAACCTCCCAACCTAGCGCTAAATCATCATTATAGTAAGATAGCATTAAAAACCAAGAGTGGGAATGCATGAGCTGCATGCATCCAGATGATGAATGGGATTCAAAGGGGGAAGGTTTTTATGAACTGTAATTTAGGCAAACAGTTAAGGTCAGGCCTAGATTCAAGAGCGGATTTGTGTAATTCATCTATCGGAAAAATACAAAGAACACCCACCAGCAGGTGCTCCTTATACTCTTGCACAAGGCAATGTGTATCTCCACAGGAGCGCCCACGCCCAACCCCACATACCCTACATAGATATACATAACATACCTCACACCAGGGCACAATTACTAAAAAAAAAGAAGTGGGGGGGGGGAGTTCAAAGACAGGAAGTGACATCACGACAGGACGTGACCACAAATCCGGATAGTTGTTCATTCTCAGAAAGCAAAGATACTGCAAGTCATAAGTACGTGCAATGTGCCTTCCTATGTCTGCTAGTAAAATGTTAACTCTGCTGTGTGTTCATCTCCAGCAGCAGTTACAGCTGCAGGTATGGGTGTTCAGCCGGCAATTAATGAAAGGAACGCATGAACATCCAAAGACCGGCAGATACAGGTGAATAGGCTTGGAGACAGCTATTCCCCATTCAGACCTTTTACACGCACATGCAGACAAGAGTATGCTGACAGAAACACCCTAGAAACTAGCACGCATATATTTGGAACTGAGCAACCCACGTTCACATACACATTAAGGCGGCTTCACAAAGCGGAGTTAAAAAGTTTGTCATCTGAGTTTTTAGCATTGTCCTTAAATATCTGACATACAGAATTCACAAATATCACCGGGAATGTTCCATACGGCTAATCCAGGATACGTATATGGGGCTGGTAGTACCTGGCTGATGCGGCTGCGTCTATTATTGACCGTCAGCCCTGTACTTGGGAGATCGACGGAGCGGCCGTGCCGGTAAGTAACGCCATCATTGAAAGTCCAGCTTTTGGGCAGGGGGGACGGCGTCCACCCGGTAAAATAAGTTAAAATAAGTGGGGGGACGCAGTCCACCCCCGTGGTACCCCGACTCGAGCCCTGCCTCACACAAATGGTCTGCCATACCTGGCACCTCATGACGTACTTTGAGCGACAAGGCGCCTAGAAGTGCATCACATACAGAACACCAATGAGCTGTCACTGCTAGCACTATATGACATGCAAAGCTCCAACTGCACGTGGTACCTAGAACACACTTAGCACATGAGCTTCCAGGCCTAGCACTACATAACACACCTCGCGCAGGGTGAGATCCCACTCCAGCCTCACGTGCCATGTTTAGCCTGACAGGAGGGTACATGTCTAGGACTACGCAACATGCAAGCCTCGCATAAATTTCCATATCCAGGGCCGTGTCTCGGTAATGTCCACCAAAGCTATCATGTCTAGAACTATATGCCATGCCAAGCTCCAGATAGTTTCTGATGCGCATCACCAAAAGCCTAGAACTCCAGAACATGCCTTGCCCAAATGGACCCCTGCTCCGTGCACTGTATAACATGCTGGGCTCTAAAGGAACGCTTGTGTCTAGGAACAAGGCACACGCTAGGCTTAGGCATGCTCCATAGTCATCTATCACAGATGCACAACCCACCCATGCAAGTGATGGCCGAGTCAGCGCTTTTGGAGTCGCAGGAATTTGTGTTCCTCTTGTGATTTCACTGCTTATTGACTACTTGAATACCCGCTCTCAGGTCATGGGGTTGGCATGGTGATTGCCAGGTGTAGGCCTCAGGTACCCTAAACAGCACCATAATGTGCATGGCAGGGAGTCATGTTGGTACCCAATTACCATATATGTACATTAACATAGGTTGTGTCTCAGTACTTCATTTGTGCTGGTGGTTGCCAGTGGGCAAACCTGGTACTTATTTCTGGGCACTTGGGCTGTTTGCCACCTCAAGCCATATCCCGGTCCTTGTTGGGGAGTCACACAGGCCCTGCTGCCCCTGTAGGGCACTGGGGCCCCCACGCTTCAGGGGCCACCCTTTCAGCCTAAGGGCTGTGAATGTATGCGAGATGTGGGAGTCTCAGGCTTCCTCTCCAGATTCTGCAGGGGAGTCGCGTCATGTTTGCATTACTCCTCTGGGTCCCGGTGTTCGCCGGAGACAGCAGAAGCCACTAAGGTAGATAGAAACAGAAGGGCAGCCAGTACCGTGATCCTTCACCGTTTCAGTGTATTGACGGCCTTCTTTTATTTCCAGTGATGTCATGGAAATAGGACTACTGCCGTCTTACCTGCCTGGTGTGCAGCTTCTTTCTGGCCAGGCTGCTGTAGAATCTACGCATAGGCAGCTGCAGGAGGGCTTGAGTACTCTGTTGAACTCTGTACTCATCCGTGAAGTATCTCTGACCCTTCGTTCTACTAATTCCTCAAGTTTCGCCCCACCCTGCTCTCTACTCATCCTTGAGGTATCGCCACACCCCGCTCTCTACTTATCCTTGATGTATCGCCACACCCCGCTCTCTACTCATCCTTGAGGTATCTCCACACCCCGCTCTCTACTCATTCTTGAGGTATCCTCACACCCGCTCTCTACTCATCCTTGAGGTATCGTCCCATCCAGCTCTCTACTCATCATTCAGGTATCACCATACCCGCTCTCTACTCATCCTTGAGGTATCGCCACACCCAGCTCTCTACTCATCCTTGAGGTATCGCCCCACCCTGCTCTCTACTCATCCTTGAGGTATCGCCATGCCCTGCTGTCTACTTATCTTTGAGGTATCCCCAAATACCTACTCCCTACTCATCCAGGAATTATCTCCGACCCTTCACTCTACTTATCTTTGAAGTATTCCCACCTCACTCTCAATTCATCTTCGAAGTATTCCTCCTCCCCGCTTCCCATCGAATCCATGAGTAATTGCACAGCGCAATCTTTACTTATCCTCCTAGAATCCCCCACCCCGCTCTCGACTCATCCGTGAAGAACCCCTGACACCACTCTCTACTCTTCTTCTTGATCCTTGTGGGATCACTAAATCCTGCTCTCTACTCATGCTTGAGGTATCACCCCACCCTTCTCTCTACTCATCCTCGAGGCATTGCCACACCCCACTCTCCACTTATCCTTGAGGTATCGTCTCACCCCGCTCTCTACTCATCCTCGTGGTATCGCCACACCCTGCTCTCTACTTATCCTTGATGTATCGCCCCACCCTGCTCTCTACTCACCCTTGAGGCATTGCCACACCCCGCTCTCTACTCATCCTTGAGGTATTGCCACAACCCGCTCTCTACTCATCCTTGAGGTATCGCCACACCCCGCTCTCTACTCATCCTTGAGGTATCCCCACACCCGCTCTCTACTCATCCTTGAGGTATCGTCCCATCCAGCTCTCTAATCATCATTGAGGTATCACCATACCCCGCTCTCTACTCATCCTTGATGTATCGCCACACCCCGCTCTCTACTCATCCTTGAGGTATCCCCACACCCGCTCTCTACTCATCCTTGAGGTATCGTCCCATCCAGCTCTCTAATCATCATTGAGGTATCACCATACCCCGCTCTCTACTCATCCTTGAGGTATCGCCACACCCAGCTCTCTACTCATCCTTGAGGTATCCTCACATCCCGCTCTATACTCATCCTTGAGGTATCATCCCACCCTGCTCTCTACTCATCCTTGAGGTATCGCCATGCCCTGCTGTCTACTCATCCTTGAGGTATCGCCACACCCTGCTCTCTACTCATCCTTGATGTATCGCCAAACCCGGCCCTCTACTTATCCTTGAGATATCATCCCACCCTGCTCTCTACTCATCCTTGAGGTATTGCCATGCCCTGCTGTCTACTCATCCTTGATGTATCGCCCCACCCTGCTCTCTACTCATCCTTGATGTATCGCCCCACCCTGCTCTCTACTCACCCTTGAGGCATTGCCACACCCCGCTCTCTACTCATCCTTGAGGTATCACCACACCCTGCTCTCTACTCATCCTTGAGGTATCGCCCCACCCTGCTCTCTACTCATCCTTGAGGTATCGCCATGCCCTGCTCTCTACTCATCCTTGATGTATCGCCAAACCCGGCCCTCTACTTATCCTTGAGATATCATCCCACCCTGCTCTCTACTCATCCTTGAGGTATCGCCCCACCCTGCTCTCTACTCATCCTTGAGGTATCGCCATGCCCTGCTGTCTACTTATCTTTGAGGTATCACCAAATACCTACTCCCTACTCATCCAGGAATTATCTCCGACCCTTCACTCTACTTATCTTTGAAGTATTCCCACCTCACTCTCAATTCATCTTCGAAGTATTCCTCCTCCCAGCTTCCCATCGACTCCATGAAGAATTGCACTCTTTACTCATCCTCCTAGAATCCCCCACCCCGCTCTCGACTCATCCGTGAAGAACCCCCGACACCACTCTCTACCCTTCCTTGAAATGTCCATCCTGCTGGCTCTCTGCTTTAGGATTATTGCATTAGCAATGGGACTTTATGGTAGAAATAATTCCAATATTTGACAAATCATCACCTGACATCACAACCAGCCTGCCTCTGAAAGAAACTGCAAAAGCTGTAAGGTTTGCAATCACAAGATTCCATTTACAAGAAAACCACCAATACCTTGAATATTCCATTTATTCAGTAACTCGCAATGCGTTGATGTCATTGTTTCAATTGTCATATTTTCTATCATTTATGGCACACTTCCTATTAATCGGTTGCCATGGAGCTTTATTAAAGAGAACTGGTGGTGCGTGCATGCATATCTGTCAATAGAAAAGTCCACTTTATGCGTTCTAAACTTAGACAATGTTCCAAGTCGCAGTTATATGCATGGGAACGTACTCATTCTTACAGTGTCTTTTCAATACAATCAAATGTTATTCTTTAGATGGATGGAGGGGCAGACTGGCGGACAGACTGAAGGACAGATGGGTGGATGGATAGATAGATGGATGGACAGACGGATAGATGGAAGGACAGACAGACGGATGGATATGTCTGGGTGGTGGTTGGTAGACAGATAGATGAATGTATGGATGAGAAGGGACTGGATGGATTTACATAAGTACAGACAGATGGATGGATGATGGATGTGTGTGTTGTTTACATAGGTAGCATACTGCAGTGACAGGTAAGACTTGTTCTTGTATTGAATGGATAGATAGATAGATAGATAGATAGATAGATAGATAGATAGATAGATAGATAGATAGATAGATAGATAGATAGATAGATAGATAGATAGATAGATAGATAGATAGATAGATAGATAGATAGATAGATAGATCGATCGATCTATGGATAGATGAATGCATAGATGGATTGGCGCATGCATCGTTTGATATACAAAGGTATATATGTTTTTTATCTACAAAAAGACTTGTTATTGGGCCTGGAATTGTCACTAGACATTTATTGATAACATTGACTTACTAGTGGAGTTATGAGTTAATAAAACAACTGCAGGTACTGCAGAGAGAGATTCAATAAGTGTCTGTAGAAAGGACGCTGGCGGTGAGTTATGTGTCTGTGGTCACAGCAGAGGTGATCTGTCCGCTGTTGATAACAACATCAAAGAACAAGTGAAATTGAATGCAGTTAAGTAAGGAGCCCCCACCTGCTCGAGTAAAACACACATACACACAAACGCACACTTTCACTTTATGGTACCAGCATATAGAGGCCTAATATAGTCTGACAAAAACATTGTTTCCTAAACATTGCGTACAACAAGTTTAGATCCATTGGAGTTAAGAAAAGATAATCTACACAAAATGGTGTGACATTTTTGTAAATGATGTTGATATTTTTTTTTCTATATTATATCATGCAACCAACTCGAGCACACAAGACTGTGTTACTACAAAACTATGTAAAGCTGGCAGGGGAACATAGGAAAGAGTCGCCAACCCTCTCAAACCAATCCTAAAGCCAATTCGCAGTGTGATGCAGCCACTCCTTTACTGCTAGGCCCATAGTCATAACTCTTGATTCGGAGTACGACCAATTGGACAGACCTTGCACGACAACGCCGATATATATGTACGTAAAGGTATTTGTATAGCACAAACCTAGCCAAAAAGCAACAGAATGCAGGATACCCATCTCCCTATCCAGCCGATAGGCCACACCAAGAGCACACAGCTTTACCCCGCTACCAGATCCATGTGGCGCGTCAGTCAGCACTCGCAGCCCGCGGTCTCCTCGTACAGCCCATACGGCAGGATATGGATTCATAACAAAGGGCAGCGCAGCCTCCATTAACAAGTTAGCGCGCAGTGAAACTGAAGGTGACTGCTGGATATGAGCCTTGGATACAAAGTCATTATAAATAAATATCCCCCATGAATTCTGCATTAAGGCGATCAATACTGTCAATCAATACGCCGCGCATGGCCCTCTGCGCAGCCTGGTCTCCGGATTCGGGTTAGCGACTTGATCTTCCATGTCAACTTGGAATTTGACGTAGACTTGTTTTGATAGATTGGGGGAGGAGGTTTGTTGGCGGTCCATGGGGATGCTTTCACTGAGCATAATGAATGCAACCACGCACAGTATGCATGCATCGAAGAGAGAAACAGCATGTGCCAATCATGTGCTACCCAAAGCGAACCATGCATGTGATCTTGGGAGGCTAAAACAGTGGCCATCCCTGAGATGAGATACTTTCAGCATTACCGGGCATCCCCAAGATCTTCGTAAGCCCTCGCACCCCTAAAATGAAAGTGTAAAAACTGCTGTCATGGCTGCGACAACGTGGCAACTGCCTATGAGCAGAAGTCCCA
Source organism: Lissotriton vulgaris (assembly GCF_964263255.1). Classification (NCBI taxonomy): domain Eukaryota; kingdom Metazoa; phylum Chordata; class Amphibia; order Caudata; family Salamandridae; genus Lissotriton; species Lissotriton vulgaris. The sequence continues at coordinate 1,970,410,061 of NC_141691.1, read as the reverse complement.
CCGCGCCACATCAGCTCAGATTGTCTTCAAATCTTTAGCAGCTGGTCCCAACGTATGGAAAGCTCTAAACTGCACAGCAATCACCCACTGCTAACAAAACTACCACACAAAACACAAACCATAAAGAGAGAGTCTTGATTTCTGACAGGTAATGTGCCTGGACTTCTGATACTCAATGTGACTGGATTTCAGATGGTTGAGGTGCTATAGAAATAATGAAATGCAAAATACAACATACAAGCGAGGAAGCAATGTTCTCTAGTGCTGAATTATTGATCATGAAGACCACCAAGCTGTTCCACACCGTTTGATCGTGGGCAAATGTACTACATCTCTCTGAGCATCAGTTCCTTTAGACACTGAAAATGGGTGTACATTTAAAGAGACCACTCCCCCCCTCCAAGCACTGCATCTCTCTGAGCTTCAGTTCCTTTTGACACTGAAAATGGGTGTACATTTAAAGAGACCACTCCCCCCCTCCAAGCTGAGCAATGGAATGCTCCGCCAGCTGTACACGGCGTCCATCCAATCTTCAAACAGAACGTTCACTGATTTGTTTCTTTTTCTTCTTGATTTCTTCCAGTTTGATTGGCTGAATCCTTTCGTCCAATGACATTAACCATTCCATTTCCCAGCTGCCCCAGACATGAAGTTCAGAAGAATACGGAATACCTTCACTTCAAGCTGGTTGCTGATGTGGAACCCTTGTGTGATGAATGTTTCGTCCACCCCTACAGTTTAAGCCTTATTATTATGCAATCTATAATAAAACTGTAACTCTACGTGTACCGTTGAGGCGGGCTCGAGAACTTAAGTATCTTCAATATACGAGGCAAATTGAGAAGAAGAAAAATCAAGAGACGCTTGATAGCAGCCGTGCCACCGGGCCCTCTGCCCGGCTCAGACTGTTATTTCATCCACGTGAGCCGCACTTACAAGCTCTTTATCTCCCTCACCGAGGGATGTTCCATCAGAATCATATCCATTCCCTCCCCAGCTCTGGATCCTCCCTAAATGGGCGCAGTGGCATATTGCCCGCGTAGACGCGCGCCTTGGGATTCATGGCTGAGTGGCTCCTGATTGGTGATTGCTCTCAGTGTCCTGAGTGGCCATTCTGCTTAATGATGTGCGCCGCGGCCTCGCTTGACGCCATTAGGGAAACTGGAGAGGAGAAGCAAAGCCTTGCGTGCTGCGTTGGTCATAATGTGATTGAGGGCGCGCCAAGCCACGCGCTGTACGAGCCAAGACCTTAGTGTAGGTATGGATGGAAAGACCTGCAGTCTTAGTTGTGACCGAGAAGAAGCCGCGTGTGATGAGGTGGCTGAGGCTCAAGGGCCACTGGAGCACTTACTCCACGTTAATGTTAATGTTAATGTTATGGGTGTCTTATATAGCGCTCGGCTACTCCAAGGAGTGTCCCGGCGCTTTCTGACCCACAGCAAAGCTACAGAGAAGAGAGGTACGCAGAGTCCCACGTTCCGAAGTATCTTTGTGGTGATGAGAGAGCATCAGCCAATCACAGCTCAAGATTTTTCAGCCACATTATCAAGGCTCTATCCGAATACACTCCCTTCCACTTCTCTCCAGACTTGAACAGGATTTTCTGAAATATAGGAAAGGCCTGAAAACCGATTTATCTTGAAGGCACTGACCCGTGAGGAATTTGGATGGGTGTCTGTTCCCGCCTTTTGAACTCCGCCCATCTAGCTTGTCAGTGATTTGGAACAACTGCAATGTGATAGTAAGCTCTCTACTACTAGCACCCTGAATACTACTACTACAATTGCTGCTGCTACTACTATTACTACTACTAAGCCTGTTACTACTAGTACTACTATTGCTTCTACTAGTATCAATAATACTGCTGCTATTACAACTACTCCTGCTACTACTACTACAAATCATGTTACTACTGCTACCACTACTACCATTAACACTACTACAAATACTACTATCAGTACTACTAAGAATACTGTTACTTCTACTACTACTGCTACTACAAGTACCATTGATATTACTACAATTACTGCTGCTCTTACTACCACTACTACTACTAAGAATACTGTTACTTCTACTACTACTGCTACTACAAGTACCATTGATATTACTACAATTACTGCTGCTGCTACTGCTATGAATACTGTTACTTCTACTACTACTGCTACTACTAGTACCATTAAAACGACTTCTACTACATTTACTGCTGGTGCTACAACCACTATTTATACACTAATACTACTAATACTGTTACTGCTACTACCAATACTATTACTACTACTGCTATTATTAGTACCATTAATACTACAGGTACTTCTGCTACTACTACTAATACAACTATTCCTGTTACTACCAGTAATCTTGTTACCACAACTACCAACACTGCTACTAATAATAACAAAAATAATAATAACGGTTGAATATTCCGGGGCACACACCAAGTTGCCCACAGAGCAAGTTGCAACGAAGGGGCATCGGCTTAACGACAACAACTTAAAGTAAAGTCGCTGAGTAAGAACTAGGCGAGTCATAGGGGTTTTCAGACGAGCTTTGCTTCCGGTGCTCCTCCAAAGCAGCAGAGAGGAGCAGAGGCCCGCTCTCGCGATACCCTGCTTCCCAGAGGGTGGTGTCTCTCAAATCTTGGCATTGGACCCTTTATTGAGCAGGAGCTCCTACTGCCTCTGCAGGAAATGAAGCAAATGTGATCCCAGCGCCGGAAGGAATGAAACAAGCTATTAGAAACAAGTAAAAGTAGGAGCGGACCATGCAGGTAAGAGCGTTGGAACGGGGGGAGTCGACAGATGACGGCGAGGGAAACTTAAATTAAAAATTAAAAAACACTTACCTTGCGATTGCTGCCTCGCCAAACCGGCGATGCAACAAATGCAAGGTAAGAGGTTTTCTTTTTTTAAAATTGTATTTTCCCTTGTCATCTGTAGACCCCCCCCCCCACCAGCACACCACTCTTACCTGCACAGGCGTGTCCTTGTATACATTTCTTACTAATAAGCGTCTGTGGCAATATGACCTCATCACCCCCCCTATACCCGTGACTTCCAGATCTTCTCCGCCCCTGACCTCCTGGACTTCCTTTTTATTCTCAAATCCCCTGTATCCCAGTTCGGCAGGGAAGCTGCTAAATCATTTCATTTCATAAAGCTTTATTCGATTTTTACAATCATAATCATGACTCCGCCCACCAAAGAGCACTCATTGGTATTCCTGTTCCCCCATCTGCTGTCAGCCTAGGCTGCTTAATTTGAGCCAGTGGTTGTGGGTGGGGCCCACCGGCACTCGTTTTTGGAGACAGACGCTCATTTTGCTTTAGCAGACTTTGATCCCGAACAAGAGAGAGTAAAAGAGAAGAGGAGTAAAGAGAGCTGAAGGGAAAGATAGAAAAACAGGTAGAAGGAGAAAGCATGGATGAAAAAGAACCAGCAAGAACGAGATAGAGAGGCAGCGAGTGGCTGTTGGTGGATTAAAGAGGCATGTGGTGTAATCAAGACTACAAAGACTTGATATTCGGCAACAAAAGCGCTGGTCATGGGCTTCTAAATACTATGGGGCAGATTTATGTTGCCTGGCGCATCTCTGCAAATCGGCAGAGATGCGCCAGGAAAGATACGGCACACAAGTTTATCCTTGCGCCACCCATGATGCGCCACATTTACAATGCGGCGCACCATGGCGCAGGAATAAGCAGATGCGTGTCGCATCTAGGGCGTGAAGTTGGTGCAGTGCTTAAGTTCTGTTGCGTGCGGCACGCAACTCCAGCACTATTCCAACTTGCCCTATCTCTAACGTGGTGCATCAAGCCATACGCCTGCTTCAAGCAGGCGCAGGGTTTTGACGCGTCAGCATTGGGAAAGTGACTCAGTGAAATCTTGTAGATTTTATGGAGTCACTTTTCAGGGGCTTTACTGCGACAGAACGCCCCCCCTGCGTGGAAACGCCCACATGAAATCGGACGCAGGTTTCATGTGGCGCAGAGCCTTACACCGTGACGCATCTCCATAGATGCGTCACGATGAAAGTATGTCGCTACTTGGAGCAGGGTTTACGCCACCGCTGCATCACAGAAGTGACGCAACGGCGGCGCACAAGTGCCACAAGCCCGACATAAATCTTCCCCAAAATGTATGCCCTGTCATTTATTCTTTCACAAATTAAACACTGGCGGTCATCCTTATATGGGTCGACCCATTGGCCTTAACTTTCTGGGTTGCTCGAGGTGGTTTCTTTGAAAATATTGTCCAGCAGTGGCTGGGAGGGTATATATATGCAGAGTGTAATATGCTATTTATGACCACTGTTGAGTGTGGGGAGGGGCTGTGACTCAAGAAAGGCTACGCCTCAAATGCGCCAAGTTGCCCCTCCAGTCCCTCAACAGCGGTAATACATAGCAAGTTATACTCTCCACATTTGCATATATGTTTTAAGCCACAGTATTTTATCATGTGCCATTTAAAAAAAAATGTATTTTACAAAAAACAGGATGCAAGGGGTTAAAGTAGCGCCGTACGGGATAATCAAATCTAAGAAGCCTCTTTACTATTAGGACGCTTGTGTAAAGCCAGTATTGCATGTACTGTGTAAGGAAGTAAAAAGTAATTTGCTTAAGTCGAATTTACTGAACTGTGGAAATAAATGCGTGAATGTGCGGTTGTTAGAAGAGTTGCTCAAAATAACGTGTTATTATTGTTCAGCTGTATGTATATTTATTTTCCCTAAAAACAAAAGAGGGGGGAGGTATAGGGATACGCTAGGTCCACCCTCTTATTCTAGTGTCAGAAACAGAAATCCGAGGTCTCGGATAAGGAACCTAGCTGGTAAAACAGATTGTCATCAGTGATAGATGTAATCCAGAAAGGAAACATTTCCTTTCTTGAGTCCCCTCACTCACCGGAGTTTCCTCACGGTGACATGCTTCACCATAGGGGCCATCCCAAACCACTGCAGGTTGAGGCCTGCTACGACTTGCGAAAATACGTTGGAGCACTTGTAGTGAGGAACTATGGGCCAGATGTAGGTGTCCAAATACAGGTCGGAAACAGACGAAAATACCGATTTTCGGCCGTTTCCGACCGGTATTTGGACATTGGTATGTAGGGGTAGCAAAAACATACAGATTCGGTAAATTTACCGAATCAGTAATTTTACCAAATCGGTAAAATTACCCAATTGGTAAATTTACTGATTCGGTAAATTTGACAGATACGGTAAAATTACTGATCGGTAAAATTACCAAATCTGTAATTTCTTATGTAGGTAGCACTTTAAACAGTATTACAGGGCCTTTAGAATTCGTTATTTACCACCTAATACCATTGGGTGGTAAATAACGAATTCCTGTGTACATGCATATCTGTGCATGTACACCTGTGCCATGTGGCACACAAGCCAGTAAGAGGGGTGTAACAGGGTGTCAAAGTGACACCCTGTGTCCCCCTTGGCAATTCGGTATTTTTACTGATTCGGTAATTACCAAATCGGTAAATAACGAATCCTACTGATTCGGTAAAAATTAACGAATTTTTACCTACATATTATTTACCGATTCATAAATACCGAATTGGTAAAATTCGGTATTTATGAATCGGTAAATAAGATTTACCTACATCTAACCCTAAGTGTGGTGCAGTGATGTGTGTGGAGTGGAGTGATTTTTAAAAATACCTAACTAGTGGGCGGAATTACTTTATTCTTTCCTTTCTGGATTACATCTATCACTGATGACAATCTACCTTACCAGCTAGGTTCCTTATCCGAGACCTCGGGTTTTTGTTTCTGACACTATTTATTTTCCCTGCCAGGGCGTATATTTAAGATGTTTAAGATGGCCAGTTCCTAGATGTGAATCGGTTTGCAGCGTGGCGCTGTTCCAGTCCTCGCACTCAGTTGGCGCAGGGTTAGCCTGGTTTCCTGCACGCCGTTGTCTGGTGGCGCCCATGCCAGATAATAAAAGGTGCCTGATTTTAAGGCCGGCTAAGCGCCGTTTTCCCAGTCCTATTTAATTCATTTGTGCTTATTTATTGCTCGTTTATGGTGCACTTTCATCCAAAATGTCGAATGACGGCCGCTTTGGTCGGCGCGGGCCTGCCTAACGCGCTCGCACCGAGTCGTTGACAGTCGCAGCGCGGGCCCGCCTCGACTGACAGCGGCACTTCCAGGAGAAAAATGTTATTTTTTATTGTAGATAACGAACTGTTAAAATGACAATGGAGCGGACAATTTGATTTTGGAAGTCCTCTCTCGCTGTCATTGCCATGATGTACTGCAGTCGCTCTGCCACGCTCCCAGCCCACACCGGAGGCATGCCAACTTGAAGGAACGTCAGTAGGGAGAACCCATTTTCAGGGGGGGGGGGCGCAGGCGGGGATAATGCCTGCAAAACTAAGGTGCATATTTCAAAATCGTCCTAGGGAGAGAAGCAATGGCATAGGGAAAAGGTACCCCTCCCCCCCTTGAAAAGGATGGTGCCCATACACTCGAAAATATAAGATAAGGGTCCCCCCATTTATGTATAAAGACTGCCCCTACCCCACTCGCCCTGCACCATGGGGGCTGCCGGGGTGTCTTTAACCCCTTCGATGCTCATGACGGAAAGGTTCCGTCATGAGCATCGGTCGCGCTGTGCTCATGACGGAACCGTTCCGTCATGACCACACCCGCGATTGGAATGTTCAGCACCGGGGGAGAATCGGCGCTGCAGGCAAGGTGTTAACACCCCTGGAGAGAAGTGTTTATATATATTCCGAATATCAGAGCAGGTAACCAGTATGACATCAATCAAAGAATGCCTAGTTAGCCTGTGGATGGCTCCGCTTATTCTTACGATGAAGAACTCCCCTATGAGCAAACTCTTTCGTATTTGTTACAGATGTTTTCTACTGCATCCACTGTGTACCAGGTGGGGTCTGGACATATGGAAAGATATGAAGCATACAACTGGGAAGGCTGGGTATGGTGGCTGGTGACCCAAGCCGTCCATCCCTTTGGTTTCTGTTTGACCTCATTGTCACAGGTTCAAATATCAGTGTGTCCTTTCAAGCTTTCAGCTTAGTTTATTAAATAAGTACCACTGAGATTAGAACAAAAAACATGCTGTCTCAATAGTGCCTAGAGACCTCAGAGGCGATGTCCAAGCACTGTATAAAGGTGCCTGTTGTGTTATGATTGCAGTTGAATCTTGGTGCTAGGAGATTGTGGAACATTATTTTACCCAGTAGAATAGTCCTTATTTCTACTGATGTATGTATGTAAGGCATCTCCAAAATCTAGATGCTTCATTTTAGTTCATTCCTAACCTTCTACAGCTAGTCCATTGCATGTTCATTCAAAGCCAGAGACATCTCCAACTTTACCTGTACTTCTCTCTAGTAATGCCCTTTCTTACGGTGAGCCTTGCATAGAATATCACCATCCTGAGACTGTCTCGTCCAGTACCCGCTCATGCCCTTCGCTTCTAAAACTTGTCTTGAACACTAGAAGGTTTCACCCATTATTGTGTGAATTCCCTTTAGCAATTTGCATGTCAGACCACTCTACTCAAACCCATTCCTCTCAAGCGGTACATCTTCCATAGCAAGCTCAGTTTGACAAACAAGTTAGCATTATTACTGCAGCGTAGACACGTGCTCGCCTTCCTACTGGTCGTACTAAGGGTTGTGCACAATTTGTCATGTTTCATCAACTTTGAGAAGTCTGTTTCCAACATCACCTACTCCACAAACTACTTTTTTCTGTTGAATTCTATTAATTTAAAAAAAAAGGATTTTGCTGGGAAAATATTCCTAAAAAGTTGTTTTAGTTCGAATTTTCATGTGTTTGAGAAATTGTTGGAGGAGATATGGCCTGGTGGCAATAGATGCTGACCTTGGAACCTGCAGACCCAGGTTAGAATCCCAGCCTCTGGCTTGACTCAACATCTTGCGATTTTGGGAAAATGTTTAGCGCCTGATTTAGAACTAGGTGTACGGGTTACTTTGCCATAACGTGACGGATATCCTTTCTGTGGCAATATAAATCCCATAGGATATAATGGGATTTATATTTCGTCAGACGAGACATCCATCACTGTTTTGAAGGTGTAACCCGTCCGCCAAGATCTAAAACGGGCCCTTTATCTCCTAGTGCCTTCCAAAAAAGTGGTGTACGCAGTCTTATAGATCATCTCCCAAACCCTATGCAGCGCATGGTGTTTCCTAGCCAGGATTGTGCTTCATAAATACAATTGTGCAAATGCGACAATCCTTACAAATTTGTAAATTTTGTTATAGTTGCAGAGTTGTTTGAGTTAAATTCTATTACTGGATATTCTCTGATTATACTACACCCTTTTCACCCACAAACCTATCCTGCTCTCCCCACTACATTGTTTTTTCACTTCCAGGTCATCTGGTGTGCGATGATCGGTTTCCTTTTTGGAGACCTTACTGCATTGTTCGCGAGTTGAGTACCTTGAACCTAAGCATAAACCCCTCAAAGACTGCACACTGTCTTGAAACCCCACTTCACTCCTCTTGGGAAAGCAGTCATCCTTCGAATGCTGGTACTGAGGGCTGGTGCCTGCCTAGACAGTAATTCAGGGGTCTGAACCAGACAGAGAGAGTTGGCTGTTTGTCTTAGAGGGATCAGTGCTCATAGACTGAAAGCCCCCATTTTGTCAAGAGTTAATAACTGTTAATTGCCCTTCCAGTCATAATTTCCTCTGTCAGACCTCTTGACAGGGAGGTGAAACGTCATCTGAATTGATATGAATTGAGGGTCAGGAGTAAGAAAGGGACAGCGTCCGAAACAACCGAATCAGCAGCAGAGCTGCAGGCAGTCTACTCTACTCCGGCATTAACTAGGCGTGCACAAAGGAAATGGCGACATTTTTGAGCCTTTCAAAAACATTTTTGAACAGGAAAAAACAGCCAAATCCACCCCCAGACCCTTCACCGGCAGCTGCCTCTTCCTCTGCACAGACAGGTGTGGGCGGACCAGTCTGAGCGCCTTCTCGTCTTCTCAGCACCGGCCAATAAGTCCAACCAAACCTGGGGCTTTTTGTTTCTCTAGAGATTTAGTTTTCTCCAAAGGCTTGAGTTACGGTTGCTGCATGGACCAACCATCTCGACAGCGCTGGTCTGGTGTTACACACGTCCCGCTTGAGGTGTTTGGTAAGAAAGGCTAGTAAGGTCTCCTTCCTCCTCCCAAAAATTCAATGAGCGGCCACACGACAAGCCATCAATTGCAGCTAAACATGATCAGGATGCAACCACCTCAAAGAGGCCAACAAACCCCCCATGGTGATCCTGTGTGCTTGTTGTCCAATGCCTACCTTTGGATGAAATGAGCATGCAGAGAACAAGACTGGTAACTCCTCTAACTCACAACATCACTTCCCATCATGCGATGCCACGCACTAAGAGCCAACAAAAAACACAAGACAGATCATCTCCTAGCGTACACCCACAACTGCCCAGATGCGCCATCTAGTCAACTACTGGGATACTCATTAGTACTTGCCGCCCAGAGATGCTGTCCATAAACATACAACAGCATACTTTAGATAGGACATTTCACACATGTGCATCACAAACCGTAGAACAACTTAGTGAGAAAATCTGGCATCAATGTGATATCGCGCAGACCACGCGGCAACTCCCTCAGACTCATCCCACATGCGGGGAACAGGGCGTGGCGACAAATATAGCATGGGTAAGTAGTGGAAAAGACCCATCAACTTCCCATCTCAGACACCAGTTCACACAACCACAGCTCAATGCAGAAGACACAAAACTGAGAGATTCACAAGTGCACGATACTCACAACACGTCTTCACGAGTCAAATCAGACTCCAGTCTTTGACGTACACCTCAGAACTCTTAGGAAAGTCACTGAGAATTACTAAAAGCACTGCAGTGCTATACCAATAACAGCACGCGTGTTAAACTCGTGAAAATACTATAACATAACATCTGTTGCATGGACACTCACAGACCCGTATCAACACTGACTTAGACTTTAGCAATCTAGGCCGACTGATCACACATATTTTTTCTAAGAGGGGAAACTGCTTTGGGTCTCTGGAAGTGGGAGTGAGTTAGAAAATTCTAGACTTTCCTTTGTGAACCCTGAAATGGTCCACAATCCTTAACGGCCAAAGATTATGTTTAATGTATAGAGCATGGGGTCAGCGTGGACTGGAACTGCGAACATATGTAATGTGGTGGTGGTCCAAACGCTCTTGCGGCGCTGATACTTGCTGCAAGGGACCCTTTGACACAGTTGGATTAAAAAACTTAGAATATTAGAGCATTAGATCACAAAGGGAAAGTTCCAGATTCGGGTACTCGATGATGAAAGTTTTTTGTATTCGGACAAGCTTGAATATTTGCGGACGACACGTGTTTCGCTTTGGCTGTACTACCCAAATCCTTTTCGAATCTAGGTGGGTGTATCTACCCTAGTGACATTTATAAGACTTTGGCCAGGTACATCTTCTATCTCAGGCAAGCTCATCATCTTTTGTCAAACATATTGGAGGGCGCATTAAGGTCCAAGGATGGGCTTGCCTAACGCGGAAGCTCAAAGTAATTTATTTTTCAAAAGCTCTGAGGGAAGGACAGCCCGAGTGAAAGACACGCGGGATATAAAAATCTAAGCTCACTGCCTTGAACTAGGAAACAAATTGGTCTCAAACAAAGCAGAATAAGAGACACATTTTCACACTTAGTACCCGAATCTGAAATGTTCCCTTTGTAACTCCTTTTGGAGTGTGGCAAAGACACCCAATAATCTACAGTATTTAATGGCAAAGCTTGTAGGCAGTCAGAAGGGGTAAAACTATAACTGTGCATTTAAAGGGCACTCCTCTGAAGAGGCAAATGTTTATTCAGAAAACCTACCACTATCCCTCACTACAAACCACAGTATCCATTTCACACATTATTTTGGGGGCAAAGGGTGGACTGGTTAGTTTTCAGGTCAGGGACCTTATAGCAGTGAATTCAAATTTGCGAATGGCTTTTTACAGGTCACTTGGACTAACTTATATATGATGGATAGCAAAGCGCCATATGCATTCGAAAATACAGAAACCTATTACCAAGAAAGTCATCCCCTTCAGCCCGATTACCAAAATATGATTACAACAAATATCCTAATTATGTATGCCACCATTGCTCCTTTTATTTCAGGGCAAATCGTCTCGTGCAACATCTCTCCCCACCTCCAACAGGTCATGTCTTAGCCCTTTCCCCCCAAAACACTTTGTCGCCTTGAGATTTTTTTGAGATTAGGGATTTCTATGTCCTAGGGTTCATATTTTCCCAGTAATTGCCAGAATGCCAGGTTAAAAGGGATTTGTATTGTGCAGAGCTCTGACATTGTTTCAGTCTTTGGGGAGGCTGTTGTGTGACTTTGCCAGGTAGTATTTACAGGTGAAAAGGTTCTCCAGCAGGAGTCTACAGGCGGAATGCCACATGGGTGCTGTATTGGAATGGTGGAAGAACCTCAGATGGGTGGGGTGAAGCCAGTCACTTCACTTGCTGACCTGACTACAATGCGGCAAGTGGTGACCATTGTGGATGCTTTGAATATGGGAGTTTGTTTGGTCTGCTAAAGGTGGTTTTCTGCAAAACAAACCTTCAAGAAATAGGTATCTGTACTGTAGAAGGCATCATGGTCACATAGGACGTGTCTGGTGGAGATGATGTCCCCACAATGATAATATAATTACTGGGTTATTTATCATGCTCTTACCACTAGAATCTTCTGTTTCATCGATACTGTAAATGTCGGGTATCATTGTTACCCATCCTATCGATCTTCGTTATATCGACCGAAGAAAGGTGACATTTCGACTCAAGGTCACTGGCTGGACACAGTTATCTGGAGAGGAGAATGCGAGGGGCTTCTTTGAGGTTTATCAGTGTTTTTCTTGCCAACCAAAGAGCTGATCTGTGATGTTGGTACTTGACAAGTACCCAAGGCTGCTAACGAAGTTTAGTTTCACAATGAAAAATTGAGACTGGATGGGTGGGTTTAGAGTTGAAATTCAAGCTTGGACACCTTCTAATGGCATCTTGTGATATTCTACATGGCTCTCTTCTTCTCTATGGTATTAGTGGTATTCCTCTTCACTCTCTTTGGTTTGTTTTATGTGTATTCTAGAGCTTGGTTCATAAGAATGTGAAGGATGCAGGTGACTTTTGAATGTTAACCTGTTTGGATGGGATTCTTATGTGAAGATTAAACTGCATCCTGAAATCAACATTTCCTGGACATTCTTTTCACAATATTACACATCTGCCTGGTGTTTTGGGCCTCAGTAGACAATCCCTGGAGTCACTTCCTAAGGAGGGTGGCTGGATGTTTGATAAACTTCAGCCTGGGAATTTGTTTGGTGGTTGTAGGGCAGTAAAAAGTAATATATATGCTGTGCAACTCAAGAGTCTTCCTAGAGGCAGAACCATAGAACATGGACAGGGACACTACAAGCTCAAAAGCACTGGAAGAAGAGGTTCTAGCAGACCATAAGACATATCGCAGGGGGCCATTATTGTATCTGGAGAGCGCTACAGGCTCCAGCAAACTATGGGCCTGAAAGCAGGGGGGCAGTACTGTATCGTCAGGTCATTATGGGCTCCAGCGGCCCGTGAGACCCATCACAGGAGGCCATTATTGTACTTCCTGTCTTTACAGGCTCAAGCAGCCCATGGGACACATCACAGGGGCCGCTACTGCACCTACAGGTAATTATGGGCTCAAGCAGCCCATGGGACACATCACGGGGGCCGCTACTGCACCTACAGGTAATTGTGGGCTACAGCAGCCTATGGGACACATCACGGGGGAATTATTGTATCTACAGGTCATTATGGACTCCAGCATCACAGGGGCCCATTGCTGTAACTCCTGTCTTTACAGGCTCCAGAAGCCTATGGAACACATCACATGAGGCCATTACCATATCTCCTGTCTTTACAGGCTCCAGCAGCCATGGGACACATCACAGGGGGGTATTACTATACCCACAGGACATTAGGGGCTCCAGCAGACCATAGGGCATTTTACAGGAGGCCATTTCTGTATCTGCAAATCATCATGGGCTCCACCAGACAGTGAGCCTTTTTACAGGCTTCATTACTGTACCTATCACTTTCATGAGCTCCTGTAGAACATGGGGCATTTCACAGGAGATCCTTACTATACCTACAGGTTTCATGGACTCTGCATACCATGAGCCATTCCACAGATGTCCATTGGCAACGGAGAGCCTATATTCCCGCTAGCAAGACCCTTGTGTCCGTAACTCTACCAACATATGGAGCACTGGTGATACATGGCTAGGACACTTGGTACGGATGCTTCTGTTGACATCTACAGTCAGTATAGCCAAACGTCACAAAAAATTGGCTAAATCGGCTAGAGCTTCCAGATACTGACGCGCCACTGGAATGCAGACCAATGGTCTCTATTGTCCATAGTTGACTTTCTGTGCCACATCAATGCCGGAGAACGGCGGGGCCTCACAAACAATGCCTCAGCCTCAAAGGAGGTCTTTACAGCGATGGCGTCCTTGTGGTCTCAAAGTCCATTTAAAGCGACAGTCCCAAAATACGAGCTCCCTCCTCTCTGTGAAGGGCTTTCAAAGAAAGAAGGCGGTACCTTAGGAAACATTTACTTGCCAACTGCTGCTGATTGGTGGTCAGATACCAGAGACAGAAATGCACCAATCAAGGTCATTAAAGCTGTGTGTAGCGTGCAAATGACCAATGGGGTTGATCCACGTCCTGATAATAGAAGGGGCGCGTGTGGAGCAGGAGGGAGAACCTCCCTGCTCAGAGTATGAGATGGACCATCACATAGCTCACCACGCCCCATGGAGTCTGCAGCCCTAAGGCCTGTGTAAGATGCTGGTACCCAGCTCAGTGGAGTGGTGCTCATTCTGCACACCTGGGTGCAGGGTGAAAGGTCAATCATTCAAGCTGGGGCTACAATACTTGACCTGCAAGTCACAGGGTTGACCCTCCAGTGCTTTACTTCAGTTAGAGGCACTCTGCTCCATTCTGACCTCCATCACTTTCATGTTTCTAGGTACCTTATTTTCACTTTTAATTTCTCCCCCAGAGGTTAGTGGCATAGGTGTTATACTTTCATGCTGCAATTACAAGATGTCCAAACGTTTACCAGAGCCGTTCAATGTTATAATATCTCTGGCAACAAGTGTTTCACAACTTCTAAGTTGCTTTTCCTAGAGTGGGGGTTCGCACGTTAGAAATAAAAATGATGCTTAAACTAAAACCATATAGTTGAAGTCAAAATTCAAAATGATCTCATTGAAATAATAGTTGCATTTTCCTAATGGTGCCGAATGAACCTTATGAGGTCTATTTTATAAATGCTGAACAATACTTCCCGTCTTACTTACACTGCAATGAGAGTCTGACACCACCACCACCATAAAAAAACATAGAAATGCTCTGTGTATCTGGGATCTGTTCTAAGCTGGACATAGAAGAAATCTATGGACAGTGCGGTTGCAATGAATATTGCCTTGTGGTTGTTTTCGTGGGACAAATGCCTGGAATCAATGTCCTTCAGAAGAAGGGGGTCAGGAAACACCTGCATCAATAAGATATGGTGCTCTGGTTAGCTCCAAGATGTGGTCATAGGGCTATTGATTGTATCTCACGCAAAGTCACCTCTTTGACACCCTTAGACTCATGTCTTTTTTCTCACAGTGTCTCTTGGGGTTCTCTTGCCTTAAATCATCTTATTTTTCAAAGTCTTTTGAATGTTTCTTGTCATAAGGGACTTGACCATTTCTCGCCCTAAATCCCGCCTCTCTTCCCTCCCCAACTCTTGGTTCCTTCCCACACTGAGACTCCTGATTTCATCCCACTCTGTTATTTTCCACCCTAGGTCTCTAGATTTAGTCTTGCTCTGTGGCTTCTGATTTGTCCTCAGTTCCTCAAGCATCTAATGCCTGTTGCTTGCCGCAGGCCCTATGGCCTTCCTATTTATCCCTAGTTACCCCAAGGGTAACAATACTGATGCACCCCAATAAACAATACATCTTGTCAAAGTCCTTCCAATAGGGTGGGTTCCCATACATTTCTTGTGTTTTCCTTTATTTTCCACTCTAATTGAGTCTTTATCTTTTAGTTAGTTCATTTGCCACTAGGCAGACAGTGGTGCTCAACCCCAGGCCTCCTTCCCTGCCCATCATTCTCACTGCCTTGTCCGGGTTTATTGATTTGTCTTGCCTGGGTTATTGATTGGTCTTGTCTGGCTCCAGGCCCACGGAGGCCACGCCCTCTTCATGTTACCTAGGGATATGCTGCATTGCTGGGCCTTCACAAGTGACACAGCAGGATGGGAGACACAGGCATTGCTAGCACAGGAAAGCGCTTCACCAGCCTTCCCCACGTTGAGGCACCTCCCTGTACTCTCCATTGGTTTGCAGGATGAGAAGAAATGTCCCTTGTATGTGTCAAGACTCTGCCTGTTTTGTTTTCTCTGCTGTTGCTTTGCAGTTTGTACTGTTGTGGCAGGAAATGCAGCTTTGTTGACAGCCATCTATGAAAATAGTCAACCAAAAACTGGCTCCCTGTGTGGTTAAGGCTCTACGTTTTGTCACCAAGCCCTGCACAGACTTCCTACTAGTAATAAAAGGGCTGCCTTCTTCTCTCCTTACAGTTTGCATACAACCCTCCTCTGTGCTACTCTGAATTGTGTTGAGATTCTAGAAGTCTGCAAAGCTTGCCCAGGGCCCCGTGCTCCCAGTGTAGTGACTACCAAAGCTTCGAGTGCTCTTACCCTGAACTTTCCTTCCAAAAAATCCCTCCGCAGATGTCCCAAACTTCTAAAAACTCACTTTTTTCCTTGTAGACTTCCCAGCGGTCGAGTTCTGTTTTCTTTAGCGCCAAGTCACCCTATTTTGGGGAAATTGTATGCTTTATAAATTCTACATCAAAGTACTTTGAAAGTCCTTAACCTGGGTGGAAACCATTTTGCGAAGGCAATCGCTGCTTCTTGACCCAATGGGACTTGACGACCAGACTAATGGGACCAGGGCCTGCCATCTGGAGTGTCGGGTACAAAGAGTGACTTCAGAGTTTGCAATGTTGCTATGTTAGGGGAAACGCCTCTTGTTGGTTTCTCCCTCTCAGGGACAAGGTGGATGGTAACACATCTACAGGACTAGTTCAAGGCCTACTGTCTCGACACAGGCTTAACCCCCCCTTTCCTTTCCCAACTCAATGTACTGAAATATCCTTTACTGCATTCTCAGCTTTTGAAAGCTTAACTATGTGGCTGAGGCCTTAGCATACAGGATACCAATGCATTTGAACATTTGACCTCTAAACAAACCATAAATAATTCTATACCCTCTCTGTCCTAGTGGTTAACCCTATGCTTAGCTCCATTGGTGTCCCATCTCTTCCCTGTTGGGCGTAGACATGCACACACCACACACAGATACGCCAGATGAAGCCGCGGGGTCGCCGCCACTTACCTTGGAGTTCGGACACGCTGCTATCCCTGGAGCTGCTCATACAATTCTCCAGGTAGATCCCATCTTTAAAGCAGTCATCTTTCTTCCTGGTCAACCCTAAGACCTCGCTGGGCTGCTCCAGGAGGTCCCCCTTGCTGCAGGTGCACAGCGTCTGCATGATGCCGCAGGGGTGGAAGCTGTTGCTGCCGGCCAGGCAGGTGTCCAGCCACTCACAGAGCTTCTGGCACGCGGCCTTGCTGGGGTTCCTGTTGCCCACCACCAGGTACTCCACCGAGAAGTCCCGCTCAAGAGTCCTGGCCGGGCTGGCCCTCAAGCGGACGCCGTCCCGGCGCGGCGGGCCTTGCTTCATCTGCAAGAACTGCTTGTTGGCCTGCAGGAAGGCGTACCTGACCGAGCTGTCGCAGAGCTTCAGCACGTCATCAAAGCTCTCCATGCCCAGGTAGGTGCGCGTGGACTCCAGGAAGGAGTCAAACTGGGAGGTGCGGATCTGCTGGTTGTCGCATAGGCCGTCAGGCTTCAAGACCTTCATGTACAAGGTGTACTTCCGGGGGTCAGGGTTCTGCACCACCAGGGCGCAGCGCGAGGCGTTCAGAGGGAAGACGGACAAGGAGGAGAAATAGCCATAAAACTTGCCCTGGACCAGGGTGGTGCAGGGGTTCTGTCCCAGGTCGAAGGGGGCCACAGTCCACAGAAAGAAGAGAGGCGGTATCAAAAGCAGATGCAGGGAAAGGCCAGCGCTCCTCATCCTAAGTCTCTGGTCCTTGGGAAGTCGGAGTAATTGTCAGGCAGGGGCCAGATCTTGGACATAACAGGTGCAGCGGGAGGAAAAGAGGCGGCTTCTGGCGGGCTTAGTGCGAGCTCAATGCAGCCGTCCTACGCTTGGGCTGGCGCGCCCCCTGGTGGCCGCAAGAGAAACCTAAGGAGAGAAGAGAAGAAAGATTTTAATCCTGTTGCTTTGCAAAAAACCCAACGCAAACATACTTTTATTTCTACACACTCACAGTCGCTTGAATTGCATATCAAACAGGCTGAAATAAACAGCGGCTAGGCACAATAACATGATTGCGAGAACGGATTATCCCAAAGTTCCAATATTACGAAATGCCCGAGGCAGCGGACTGCTGGAACCGATGCGAGCGCGCGTACTGCAAGTCCTACAACGCCACAGCGTGCAATGCACCTTTTAAAATCCGCTGGGAGGTGGTTTGTTTGCTGCTAAAGAGCCCTAAACTTCGTGAAAGGCGTTTACCTGCGCAAACCAATCTTTCTGCGAGCATCCCTCTTTCACGATGAGACTTTCCTAACTCTCTTACAGCGAACCAGCACCTGTCTATTCACGCCTGTTTGCTCGGGAAGCACACTTCCCCTCTCGCCACAGCACCCCCTCCGCCCCCCAAGTCACTCCACCATCTCCTCACAGTAACCTCCCGCTCTTCGCGCCCCCTCACCGTCCAACAGTTTCCGCCCTTAAAATCGCCATACGACGACGTCCTCTCCCAACACCCCACCGATAATATTTCATTATTCACGATGTGTCGGGTCTGGAGCCTCGGCGGCGTGATACACGCGCGCGAGCATCCTCTGTTATGGACCACATGCACGTGGGCGCAGGTCCGAATCCCGGCGCTCAATATTTCTTCTGACTTTGTTTAAATGAGGTCCTTTGTTGAAGTCGAGGCACGTTGTGCCCTTTTTTTCTATCCATTAAATCGTTTCCCCAATCCCATTTAACCCTCGACAGACGCATCCAATCCCTGAAGCACGGCAACAGGTGCTAACCAAAAAACAATGCTCAACGTAGCTGGCATCCGTCAGTCTAGCGGCTAGAAGCCTCGAGGGGGGCGGGTGGAGTGTCTCTCGTGCAGCCCTGTGCACTGTGCGCGTGCCTACCAGGACCCCGCGTGTGTTTGGGAATCAATGCCCCGGGGCAACATGTCTTCCTTTAGATATGCTAGTGAGGATGAATGGGAAGGCATACAGGAAAAGCTCCATAGACCAGCAGGGGGCGCCCCTAAACCCTTTGATGCAGGCGGTTGATTAATCGGTCTCCCCTGCACCAGGATCTCTCACATAGCCCCAAAGTGACTGAGCCCCATGAGAGAGCGAAGGCCGGCGCTTTAAACGAGCAGGTACCGAGCCTGCACGACTTTCATTTTAAAGGCAGAGTGCCTGTCCGATACCTTTAAAAGGAGAGTGCCGGCACGTCTAAGTAGCAAACGGGTACTCCGGGGCAGTGAGTACCTGCACTTCTGTTCGTATGTACTTCTGTATATATGTGCTGTAAATGAACTACATAGACAGCAGGACAGTGTCCTTAAGTTACAGGATAGATTTATTAAGACACAGCAGAGCGCACACCTCACCAGCTGACCAGACATCAACTGACCAGAGTGGAACTCTCAAACAGTGCCAGGTAGAATGCACATGGGTATTCTGGGAGGCTGGGGAGGTGGGGACACGAAGGAAGGACTAATGACCACATGTGGCGATCTTGTGAGCAGCACAAGTATACTAAAATATGTGATATTTCTATAGCGCAAACCTATTCCCACCTCAAGCATGCAAGAACATGCAGGTGTTCCTCGTCACCGTATGGTGAACACACACCCCAAAAATGCCCCTCTGGATCTCAAGAGCCAACCCGTTCATCCAGGTAAACCCCAAATGCAGATACGGGCGCGGGGGGGGGGGGGGGGGGGGGGCGGGGGGGGGGGGGATAGGGGACATCATTTAAAGTCAGAAACAACAAGAACACCCTACCCCCTTGTTAGACCAATAAGCCACAGAAATGTAATGCGCCTAAAAGAGGAGCACTCACTTTCGAGAATATGAGCCAAGGAGGTTTGGTGGGAGGGCGGGGGGCAGCACCCCAAGAACCCGTCCGCTGGGTCAGGCCTCCAAGGCACAATGAGTGACTCTACAGAGCTAAGAGATGTCAACCGATATGATTACCTATGCATAATATGAAATGTGATGTAGTGATAGGATGCCATTGCAACTATGTTTTTTAATCTTTTTTTCATTTCTGTTTTTCTTTTACACACTGTAAGGTTCAGTGACAAATTTCAACAAATGGATCCTCTCTTGAAAAAGCGAAATTTGGACACATTTTTCCCGTTTCACTCTTGGGAAAGAACACTTTACCCATCCCAAGATGTGACTTTCAAATGGCCATTGCCGCTTTCAGAGGAAAAGGCAAGTTTGGTTCATTGCAATCTAAACATGCAGTTTTCATATGTTTCGCTACATGCGGTGTGAACGCCCTGTGATCTCCAATGCAAACTGTATGAATCCCTAGTCCATGGGTCTGCCAATGACCCAGTCCTTGCACCAGGGAGCAGAGGCCACCAGGACTCGTGCACATGTAAAGGAGTCCATAGTGACCCATCGTTGCCTGATACCTTTACTCGGGGCCCTAGCTGACACACCGGGCCACGCATGTGCTGGTATACTACCTATCCACGCGCTGCATGTTGACAGAACTAGTAGCATAGCGTAAACTGATGCCCCCCCCTGCAGAAAGTGGAAAGGGCCCTCGCCTCTCTCATCTCACAGATATTCGTTGACCGTGGGCTGATGTGGGGACTTCTGAACGGTTTGTGACCCCTGGAAGTTTAGGGGGGCCCTCTGTGGTGCAGGGGCATGTGTTACGCCCCTGGACAGAACACCTTTCACTGCAGGTGGACAGGCCACCATGTGAACCAGACTGGTTCCACGACCTTGCTCTCGACTAAGGAGGTGGTACGAGTGCTGATTGAACTTTAAGAAACGTGACGGACGAACTTTTATGCAATGCAGGCATAAAGCTGCTGGTAAGAAGTGGATTAACCAGACGATTCTATAGAAACTATTTCAGAATCCTGCCTCGTGATTCAATCATTTAGGAGGACAATCGTTCGTAACTATCCAACAGCCCTGTCTGACATTTCGCCCAAGGAACTGTTGGACACCTGTCTCATTTATTGGCCAACTATTTGCTACATACTATACAGGGGTCATCTTGTATATCTTTCTGTCCTGAAGATGGTCTCGGCAATTTATTTATAGAGACCGAAACGTCGACCTACGCTCTTCCTTCCTGGAATTTAATTATCAAACTTGAATATAGAAGAAAAGTGCTTACAACGGTTACAATGAAGTTGTTTGATTTCTAATATATGCACTTCTTGTATTTCTGTTGATATACTTTTTGTACCCTATATATGATTAACAATACATATAAAATATATATTTTTTACATACACCCGTGTTCTTCTGTTCTCTATGTTTGGATCACATAGTGTGACTATATCAAAATTGATTCACTAACTAAAATTGTTGAATTTATTTACAGACTATCATTTATGTGGGTCTTAGATTAAAATCATTAAAATCATCTAAATTTCACAATCAAAATCCCTTGAAGGTATCTCTACCCTTTTACCATGTGTGCAGGCCTGCCTGCTCATTTAACACCCTGGTGCATTCTGGGAGATGTAGAGTTAGTTCAATTGATCCACGTGGACTAACACAGATGAAAACAATGGCATGAAATGCAAAGTCAAGGCGGGCACAAGTTGTCCCCATTAACAAAAGCAGTTGGCTTTTTGGAGCATTTCTGCTGCGTTATGCTGTGTAAGCACCAGCAGAGAGCTAACCTCCCAGCGGGTGGGAAGCATTCGAGGGAAGATTGATTTTGTCCTGGGTTTCCGTAGTGGGTCTCCAAGGAGGGCCAGCTTCCGAGTCGCCGCATGGGCCCTATTACAGAAATCTGAGTCGCCGACATCAGATATCCCCCCAGGAGCGAGCCCTGCACGAGGCCAGTGCAGGAAGTGTGCACCGCTGCAGCAGAATGCAGCGCCGCGGCCTTCACAGCCAGACCCACTGTCCTGGGCCAGGAGGAAACTGAATGAATGAATCAATGGCAGTCAATCCATCAATGGCTTGGTCTGCATCATTGGCCCTAGGGTGCTTCCGGTCTGGAGGAGGACGGTGCACGGAAGGTTGGGCATTAAAACGTATCAGGTTTTCAGAAAACCGGATAATTGACCGAGGAAGGAATGGAGGAAGGCAATTTGTGTGATCCTCTGCAGTCATTGCCTTTTGCCTCTCTTCTTTTGACTGCCAATATTGGGGTCATTTAAAATAGACTAAAACACACAAGAGCCAATGTTTAAAAAAATGGGTTGGAAGGGGGTAAGAGATGTGGTGAGTCTGCTGTATCTGTTCTAAGTGTATTTATTGTTTTTCACTTGTTGAACTTGTGTAGTAATTATACAGTTTTCTAAACACAGTCCAAAGCTTTAGTTAATTTTAAGGAATGCCGTCTCTGTGATGCAAATGCAAGATCTATGCAAATATCTATATAATTGGCGACAAGAGACACTTGTTCTTTGGTTCTGATTGGTGTTGATTCTTCACCTCCAAATGTCAAAAGTAACATAGTTAGACTAAATATTGCGCCAACCAATGCTTATTTTAGCTGTTCGATACGAGTTCCAGAGCCCATTGATAGGTTTTTAGGTCGGGCTTGACAGTGCAACTGTCTACACGAACTGTTGTTACCAATTTGTTAAATTATACATACAATTGGGCTTTGGCTCCACTCAGCAGAGTATTTTTTTCTCACTTCGTGTAATTGGCTGTTTTCTGTATCATTCCGCCTTCCATGGAGTGTTTGCATTGCAATGTGCCAGGATCTATTTTACAACTCAGAAGCACACTGAAGCCTCACAAGTTTAAATCTTTACCTCAGAGATGCATGTTACAGGGAAGAGAATAGTTATTTTCCTCTGCAGCAGTTTTTTTTAATGCTTCAGTCTGGGCTCAATTTTCAAGCTAGACATACTGACTTTGCCAATGCTTTTCCAGTTGCAGTGCGTCATAAGCCGAGTACATCCGTGTTCCCCAATACATGCTGTGGGGCTTTGGTACTTTTAACAGGTGCAGTGATTTAAATATCTTTCTGAGGTCACTGCATATTATTTGTTAAACAGCTGTCAGCTGTCACCTGAGTATCTAGACCCTGAGAAAGTTCTGTCTTTTCTACCAAAACCTGAAAGCCTGCAGAGACTTGTCAACACTGTTTTCCTTACAAAATAAACTTGATTTTTTAATATGGGAGAAATAAAATTACAGGCCTACCATGCTATGCACAGTGTATGAAAAGCTGATGCTGCACGAAGGTCCTTCCCATGACCATCAACGTGCCTCTCTGCGTCACAGTCAGGGCACCATCAGACTGGAGACAAGGAAGCAAAAAAAAGGCCACTGGCCTTTTCCATCTGTGCACCAAAGGACACCACCCAGGTACCCATCAGGACAACCTCAACCCTTCTCCAATTCACGAAAGAATTGAAGACGCTCCTCTTTCAAGAACTCTATATCACGATACAGTAACGGCCCACAATAAAGCTGCCTCTCTCATTACTATAGCTGATCTGGTGGCTTAGTGGGCTAATGCATCCACTGTAGCGGCCTGTGTTTGATATAATGGTCACACGTTCAAATCCCGGCGGGTCAACTCAGCCTTTATCTTTCTGAAGTCAATAAAATGAGTACCGTTGGGTAACGATAAACATCGGTTATTCAGTTCCCAAGCAGGGCCGAAGAGCTACTGAACTGTGCTGCCCCATTAATGTGTTTCATCACCATCAAGTATCTCACTGCTGTCATTGCTCTTTTGAATCTAACCTACCCTGAAGACCTTTCTTTCTTCAATTCAGGCTGTCCCTTGGTTCGCCTTGTCCTGAGGAAGACCCGCCGTGACCTCTTACCACTCACACACTTCTCTGCGTCGAAACGTCAAAGTGCTTGTGATAATCCGGACCCTACTCTCTCCGCCCCATATGAAATGAAAATTTAAATCCCAAACATCGCAGATATTTATGTACCTAGGGATGGATGTCCTCTGAATATCCAGTTAACCATCCATACAACACTGTACATATCCTGTTCACATTTAGCACTTTTTTCGCACCTTCTACACCTTATCACTTGCGCCATTTGAACAATTCATATGTTCATAACTTGTGACGGCCTTCTAATGTCATCTTGACAACTTAAAATGTAAATTAATATATTGATTTATCCTTCAATACAAGTTCAGATTTATTCAGTTTTCAGGTGTGTTTTTGTCCTATTTTCTCTGTTCTTTTCATGAATTATTACTGAAAGATCTGAGTATGGTTTTCTATTTATTATTATTCAGTAAACCAAGAATAACTTCTGTACCCCACAGAACCAACATTCTCTGCATTCTTACAAGTACACATGTTATGTTATCATTACCTCTGACCCAGTACTACATTCTGCTGCCTTTGAAGTAGCTATGCACTATATAGATACCAAATATACATGCACACATACGACAAGATGGCAGCTTGGGGATCCCATGGGGCCCGAAGCTACTCATGAAAACAGCCCCCATTACATTTCTTGATGCAAGAGTGAATCATGAATGCAATGATATAGAAATATAGTAATGGTGAACGAACAGCGACAAAAGATTTATGATGGAAAACCTATGTAATTGCGCATTATTAATAAGGAAGAAAGAAATATTACAAGTACGAAAATCATGAAATAATACCCTTTACAAGAGTTTATTCTAAGGCTAACCCTACGCTTTCCGTTTACTGTAAAACGTTTTTTTGTGCTCACATCTTTTTAGTCGTTTTTTTCAGAACATGCTTAATGTATATCCGCCCGTATAATAAACCAGCCAAATTATGTCATTTCTGGTGCATAAATAACAGGTAGAAAATTTAGCAGCATTCAAATGCATAAAACAATCTTATCAAATGAAAATGACATAGACGTAACAACACAGGCACTTGATATAATGGAAGTAGAAATTTACAGCTAGAAAATGAAGGGGAAATGGTAAATAGACTGAAAGAAAGACAAGTAGGCCTTGTGAAATAGGGTCCTCGGAGAGTAGTCATCAGAGGGGAGGGGCAGCAAGGTTTAAAAGGGCAGCCACGATTGGATCTAAATTCAGTTTAATTGTATTCTTCACATTCGACCAATAAGAGCCTACCACCTCGCACGCCATCAACACATGTTAAAGACCCCCTCCTTGACACTCCACACTCTGGTAATTTATGGGAGTACGTGGGAGGTTATGCATCAAAGAAAATCTAGTTTGTATGAGGAGAGAAGAGTTTTCTTTAAATGATGATTCATCACTTTCTTACCACGGGTCATCACCCTCTCCCGTGTTCTGATTGGTGGGTAGGGAAGAGGACCATTTTCGTTCAATGGAGTTTAACATGGAGGGATCTTTTAATCCAGTAATAACCTGGGAGCCTAGAGGCTCGGGATTTCTTGATAGGTCATTTTGAGAATACCACAGTAACTTCAGGCATGACGTCAGAGAGTATCAACCCACCCTTAACCTGAAGAAGTGAATAAAAATCCACCCATAAAGCCATATTGTGGCTGTTAATCAGCAAAGGACGTCGGTCTTTCTATATGTATAAGCCTGTTTCCAAGCTGGCCAATCTTTCGCCCCATTAAAAAAAAAATGTAAAGCTTTGTCTTACAGTTAGAGGGAAAAGGCAACTAATAGATTTTCATTTTAGAGTTTTCGTCCACTGACCTATGCATGAGTGTTGCATCGAGAATTATCCACGATGAGTCAATATTTCCTAAGGAGCTCCTAGGGACCAGAAATGAATTGTATTCACTAAATGTCTTAACCACATCAATGCTGATGACGGAACTGCTCCGTCATCAGCCGCGGTGGCGCTGTGCTGATGACGGAGCGGGTCCGTCATGGCCCGCCCGACGCACCTGCACGGCGCTGATTTCGCGCCTGCGCGGCGCGTTCTATTGAGCGGGCGGGGCCATGACGGAACCGCTCCATCATCAGCACAGCTCACCCGAGGCTGGTGACGGAGCGGTTCCGTCACCAGCGTGTGAGAGCCGCGCCCCCGCCCCCTTAGCGCTGCAGTGGAATAGCCGCCGCAGCGAAGGAGTTAACCCTCCCACGGAACAACATTCACCCTAACATTAACTCTTGTGCTTATGCCAACTCTTCCCTTAATCTTAAATCTATACTCAACCTACCTTTTTCAATAATAAGAAAAACAACTATCTGCTTACAATGCTATTTTCAATTTCGTCAATATTAACTAAAATAAAAATTAAGAGTTTTCAACTTTCCTGATAATTTTACTTCATTATGGGTGTCTTCATTTTGGTTTCTTCATTTTCCCATAATGCACACCTAAGCAACTTTCATGTCCACCACACGAGGGAACATGTAGCACCAGGCATATCCCAGGCTACTCACGCCTGCCAACCGGCCTTGGAGAAAAAGCCTAATGCACCAATCCCAGCTGTGCCCTGAATGAAGCCGGTGTGCGGTGGAACATTTGCTGTAGGATGTGGGCCGCGTCTGTGGCGGGCAGCGGCCCCACAGTTGACCCAATTCCCAGTTGGCGCTTGTTCTTCCAGCTGGATTCAACGTATCAAAACTGACCAATAAGCATTCACATGCTAACTTTTGTTTTTGAGGGGTTTGCTTTTAGAGTACACATTAACAGACATTACATAGACCACAAGAAATTAAAAAATGTCTACAGAGGTTTGGCTAAATTAAGGATTTACAACATAATCCACCATCCACTGCATAATTAGCAGATTTCAACGAGTAGTACTTGAAATATGTGGCACACAAGGTGGGGCATAGTGGAGGACCCTTTAAAAAGAGTAACTGCTCACCCTTTTAGATGTTGATTGATGTACTCAGGTGTTAAACTGGTAATAAAAAACTGAACTTTTGCCCAGTCCATTTTAATGTGAATTAAAATGACATTCAAAAAGAACAGTTGATGGGTGGAATGCAGCACAATGTCATACAATCACCCCGGTACAGAGATCCGGGCCTAAATCCATCGTTTTTTGCTCCCCATGCTATTCCAGTTTGGACACAACCATATGCAAATTAGTCTTGACCCCGCCCCCAATGGGAGTAGTCCAGCCCGAACTGCCAGGCGAGGTTAAAAGGACAGTACAGAGAAATCATACTGCCACCAACTGTGCTGATTTATGCCACATAATTGGTCTGTCCTGGAAAAACAATGCAGTCAGTCCTGCCACATAATTTGGTCCTCCATTCTGCATCGGTCCAGTGGCCCTCGCTATGCACTGAGCTTCTGCAGTTACATGCTTCACATTTTGACGTAGGTGGGGGTTGGTGGTCTTGAATGGCGAGCTTACACCGGAGACAAGGCATCCACCCCAGCACCATCAGGTATTTTTCATGGAAACTTTTCATCCCCTGAATGTTTTGCCAATTTCCAAGTGACACATCACAAAAGTAAGATGTGCGTATTGAGATAGCTGGCCGTGTCAATGCACCTGCAGCACTGAACTAACTATGCATGGCCTGCAGAAAGAATTCTCAGGTACCTTCAGGGCAGACTCAGCCGTTCATTCTTGGAAGTCGATAAAAGGTGCATCATTGAGCGTGGTCATGGCCTATTATGAGCCCTCTGAGACTTTGCGTTCACTTCCGCTTGAAGGGTCGGTTATTAAATGTAAACCACAGGCGAGGAAGGAGTGACTGACGTGAGAAGCAAACAGTGGGGGAGGGTAAAGGATTTCCCCAGAGGCGGAGTTGCTGTTTTCCTAAAAACCTTGCAGTTGTCAGAGGAATGTTTTCCAAACAGAAGTTGCCTGTCAGCCGTTGCCTGCCGTTTATAAGATGCCAGCAAACAGCAACAGACACCTTTCATCAGCTTTGAGGCATCACCGTGGATTCATATAAATAGAAGCGAACTGACTGCAGTTTGTACGGGGAGGAGCTTGTGCTGGTGGTGGTGAGGATACAGCTCTGAGGAGGCTTTCTCTGTGATTCGCTGTGGCCGTTAATCTGTTGCCAGCTCTGGTTTGAATGAGACTGTTCTGATGATTGGTTGACACGATCCGCGGCTTCGTCCAATTATTTGCTTGTTCGTGCTTTCAAAATGCGTGTTCATGAGATATTTCCCCCCGAGCATGCAAACAGTGTTCGTGAACAGGAAAAAAGCATCGCGAACGGGCGGAGCAAACAAATCCGCGTGTTTGCGGAACTCTGCAAGCTCGCAGAGATTTTTTACCATTTCTCTGAGTTTTGCGTAGAGCGCCTACGCAAATTCCGCCCACCCTTAGTCTCAGGCCTCAGCATTCCAGGAAGGTGTTGCATCTGAACATTCCACTATGACCGGTTTTGCGACACTCTTTGAACTTGTAAGTACCTCATCACACTACCTGATTGTATACATGGCTCAGGTGGTGTGGTGTGCAGGGAGCTGGGGTAGCCAGGCAGGAAGGTTACCTCTGAAAAGCCGGTAAGGCTGGGGCACAGTCAGTCGCTTGTCAGTAAGACCCGCCTAGCCATGCCAGGTTTCTGGAAGCAGTGAATTGTCATCCCTCGACCCCCGTGTGGCAAGTCACCGGGCAGGGCGTGGCTCCTCTACTCTGCGGGTGAACTGAGAGTGGGGCAACCAGTGATGGTGAACAGAAATGGGCAGATGAGAGGCAAGTGTGGGTGCGTTCACTGCGGAGTGACTCGTGTATGCTATCCGTCAATAACAGCAAACATAGCACCTTCACCTAGTCTTTCGACTTCTAGGAACTGTGTCATCCTAATATTGGTTCCTATAAGGACAGGCTCCTTTATTGGAGACTAACAGGAGGGGGGCACAGACAGACCTCTCAAAGGGAGAATTATAACTGCTGCTCTCCTTCAGAAGGGTCTCACGCCCACCCAGACCTTCTGGACATAGGGTGGGGACATGCACTAAACACTCAAAGAAAAGAGCTTATATGAGCCCTACTATCATATACACCAATCCAGAGCATAAGTTGGTGGCATCATGATGGCACCATAGTGCACCAAGTTCTTATGATGCCGAGACCCCTTGTCTACCAACCCTGGGTCCCTGCAGGGGCATCCCTACCTGAGCAATTCAGAGCCTGTGGATCTAAAGTGAGGGCGACCCTCTCATTCCCTCTGTCAAGGAACACACAGAGGTTTGGGGTGCCGACATCCTTCGTCGAGAAACCTACTCTTCTACGCCAGCTTGAAAACCACGAGGACAGCTGTCTGCACCCACCTGAGTTTAACAGGGCACTATTGTGTGCCCAACCCCACTCCTGGAATTGGTTACCCTACTGGGCCAAATGTCCCAAAGTCAGGCAATCTGGAAAATTATTGTCAGGATAAAATATACTGGGCCTTGTTGGAAAAACTGAGCGGTCAACAGTCTGTACAATATGCTACATTGAGTCAAAAAATGGAGGTTTGCAGTGGTGCTGTGGTGAACATGCGTGCAAACAGTGTGAAACATTGAAGAACAAATAAAGAGGCCTCAACGGCTGTAACAACTTTCTGTTGTCGGAGAACCCAACAATTATTCAATGTTAGGTCTGAAGAATTGGTCCCAAGAGTGAGGTGTTGAAGTTTCGACCCCAAAATTGATTTACCTGGGGTGTGCATCAGGACATACTGAAAGGTATTCACTGCTAGGAGTCCTTGTAATGAAGGCTGAAGGGTAGGATGACTAGAATTTTAAAGCCAAAAACTGGGACAAATCCCCAAAATAGAAGAAGGACTAAAATGTTACTTCAAGCGAGCACACAGAATGACAGCTCTCCTTAGCAGAGAATTACCGAAGAGGCAGTAAGAACACACATAAAGTGCCATTTTCAGAGCCACTAGCATGCCTGTTAATTAAATTGCTTTCTTATAACAGCTGCTAACTATCCCTTCTTTGCAAAACATAAAAAGACACCTACCACCGTTTTCATCCGACCCTCTCTAAAAACCGGGACATGAGCTTAATTTCCTGAAATCTGACGGGACAGCTGGCGAAAACCCGGGACTGTCCGGGCAAATCCGGGACGCCTAGTAACCCTACTGAAAGGACGTGGAATTCAGGTTAATGGCGGTGCCGCCAGTGTGCGGCCAAGCATGTAATGTTGCTAAGTAGTGAATCATCTTCAAATGACAATTCATTAAAAATAGATGCAGCGCTACATAAAGGCAGCCAATCATCACCGGCCTAGCTCAAAGGCTGTTATTTGGCTGTGTTTGTCATTGTGTGCGCCAGTGGCTGCCCATCAATGCTTGTGTTGGTGTTATTTGTTTACTGTGTGTGTCGGTGTGCGGGTGTGACTGTGACTATGTGCGTGTGTGAATGTGATTGTGTGTGAGCATGTGTGAATGTAATTATGTGTGTGCGTGTGTGACTGTGATATGTGTGTGCGTGTGTGACTGTGATATGTGTGTGCGTGTGTGACTGTGATATGTGTGTGCGTGTGTGAATAATAATGTGTGAACGTGTGTGAATGTGATTATGTGTGTGGGTGTGGGAATGTGTCTGGCATTAGATGTTCTAATGTCTCTTCATCGATGTATGTGCTCCTGGTGTTTATTTGTTATGACGCCTGCACTTTAGTGACACTGCGTCTGCGTGTGTGTGTGAGAGTTCATGTGCCAAGTGCCAATGGTTGCGTGTTAACGTCAGTGAGTGTGTCTGTGTCTCGTTGTGGGTGTTCCTGATGTCTGTCGACGCTGGGCACGGTGCTGTCTGCCCATGGACACGTTTCACAGTTCACGCGCCTGCGCGTGCGCTCCATACCCCCGTGAGTGACATTCTGCGCCTCACGCCCAGCATACCCCACCCTTGACGGGCCCAGCTCGGCTGACAGCAGCGGCCGTGGGTGGTGTGTGTGACCAGGGCGGACTTAGGGACGGAGCAGCTTCACGGTTCCTCCCCCCGGCCCGGCAGCCCCCCAGGGCCCGGCAGCCATGCTGCTTCAGACCTCGCTGACGCTCACAAGTCAACCGGAGCTGACAGGGCCGCCTATTACACGCATTTCTCGAGCTCCAGTACCAGAGGAGGAGGAGTGACGCTGACATGTAAACCCGACAGTTGACACACATGGGCAGCCTGGGAGGGGCCGGAGCTTGCAGCAGTCTAGCGGCTAGAAACGGATCCTGACTCAAGGCACGGACATCAGCTGTGCAAGTGACACAGTGTGTGATCTTCAGCATGCGCCTTCAGCACCCACATCTCAAACACCGCCATAGTACTAATGTAGAGGGCTGGTCTGTCGTTCCAAACAGATAGATGAAAGGACAGGGCGCCAGGCGATGAAAGGCGCGCTCAGCCTAAGCAGGCATGTCCAAGTTTGGTCCATAAAGGCCAGATCCATGCCAGTTTTTCAAAATAACGGCTCTGTAAAGTATTCTCATTTAGAATAATTAAAAGTGATTCATGCCATTTCAATATCGCAGTTAACTGAGATTCGGCCGGGGTTACTTACCCAAGGTCGAACAGCAGGGACATATATTTTTTCCAGTGTTTTTTTCTGTAAAATAAATATTGCACGTCATAAAGTTTTTTTATAGGATCCCGCCATGCGCTCTTCTGTATGCTCGTGTTTGCAGAATACCAAGGCTGCCCAGTCGTGATTTCACTTCCTGTCTCTTTCTTCCACCATCCCTCGCGTGACCGGATTTCGATTTTATAACATTCCACAAGCACAGAAATAGGACTGCAATTTTGCCTCGACCAAGGGAACATCAGGGCACAGATAACGAGGCTCTCGGGGGAATTACATGCAACCTTTAGAGGCATCGTCTGTGTTAACTAAATTGCTTACTACTAACGGCTGCTAACTACATCTGTACTCTGGGAGAAATGAAAACTCGCTTTCCTCTGTGCTCAAAGGGCCCCCCTTTCCAAACAGGGACATGT
Source organism: Lissotriton vulgaris (assembly GCF_964263255.1). Taxonomy (NCBI): domain Eukaryota; kingdom Metazoa; phylum Chordata; class Amphibia; order Caudata; family Salamandridae; genus Lissotriton; species Lissotriton vulgaris. Next base: position 1,970,378,819 of record NC_141691.1, on the reverse strand, counting down.
GCTTAATTTACTGACGTTCGTCGGGACAGATGCTGAAAAACCGGAACTGTGCGAGCAATTCTGGGACTCCTGGTCACCCTAACCGCCCTGTACTTCCGGTATTTAGTTCACTCTTGCAGGTTTTATATCCTTTCTTCCTCTTCTAGTTTTTGTTGTGCTCGCCTTCTTTTCCACTATCTTTACTCTTTCTATGGTTCTCTCTCGAGTTCCGGGACAAAGTTGAATGATACAAAACAAGTCCTAGTCCCTAAAATTGAAGGCCAGTGGCTACCACCTGTGGGTGCTTCTTGATGTGCTGTACAGGTAAATTAAACGCAAAAACAACAATTGATGGACAGACTGCAGAACAATGTCACACATTCACCCCAGTACAGAGATCTGGGCCTAAATCCATCGTTTTCTTGCTCACCATGCCATTGCAGCTGGCTCTAGGGCAGCTCACAGCACCCATCCCCTAAGGCTTAAACCTTCACAAAGGTTTGTTTTCTCATTGCTATCAACATCTGCACCTAAATGATGTTCAGACAATATCTTCTGTTATTTCCCTTCCAGCAGCTCCAAGAAGCTTAATCAAGTCATCTTCACTGCAAAGCTTAACCCAGAGAACCTACTACTAAGTAATTATCTGCCGTGGCGAAGAAACCACCGTCATCAATGAAAGAGAAGAAATACTGCCCAGCAGCCCAGAAGCCATTGCTAGAATGCATGCGTCTGTGTCAGAGTGGACCAATCACAGCCTTCAGTACAGTTGCTCACTGTATCCTCCTTCAACACCTCAGCGAGGCCATTGCTATGTTGGGGTGGCATTGAGGCATTCCTTGCCACCTGACCACATGCCCCTTACAATGCGTAGGGCATTTCTTTTCAATCATCGTCATCACATGCTTGGGTCGGCCTAGTCATGGAGCCATGGTATACATGTTCCTGCTCTTACACATCCTCACCAGCAAGAAACCTGCCTCCCACATGTGTGTGGACAGAGAATGCATCACGCCAACCTCCAGTAGGGCACTGGGGGCAAGCAATATGTCGACTGGACTAACTGGAGGTGCCACTCACGGACCTCAAGAACTTAAGGACCATCTCTCTTATCCACTTTTCAGCTAAGGTAATCAAAAAGGCCATCAATGCCCAACTTTCCAAATTCATCAAAACCAATCCAGCTTCCGAGCAACCATAGCACCGACATCGCCCTCCTCGCCGCCACAGACGACGTCCAAGCCCACCTCGACTGAGGTGACACCGCAGCCCTCATTCTCCTTGACCTCTTGGCTACCTTCAATATCATCTCTCACTGCACCCTATGCACAAGACTCCACGATGCTGGCATCCGCAACAAAGCCCTGGAATGGATCTGCTCCTTCCTCACAGGACCAAACACAGAGAGTCAGACTTCCTCCATTCCTCTCAGAACCCACAGAGATCAGCTGCAGAGTGCCTCCGGGGTCCTCCCTGAGCCTCACTCTTTTCAACATCTACATGGCCCCGCTTGCAGCCATGCCAGGAACCACAGACTCAACATCGTCTCCTACGCTGACAACACCCATCCAATTTTCTCCCTCACAAACGAACTCTCAGTCACCAAGTTCAACTTTCACAACGGGATGACAACGGTTGCCACCTCGATGAAGAGCAGCAGCCTAGAGCTCAACTCAGAGAAGACCGAAGTCCTCATCCTCACCTGGGACGACTCCTGGCGGCACGCAGCACTTGGAACCTTCCCCACACCAACAGACCACACACTGAACCTCAGCATCATTCTGGACTCCTAGCTCAACATGAGCCACCAGATCAACGCCGTCTCATCATCCTGCCTCCACAGACTACGTCTGCTCTGAAAGATTTTCAAGTGGATCCCCACAGAGTTCAGCAAGACGGTCACCCATTCACTCATCAGTAGCAGAATCCACTACGGCAACACACTCTACCCCGGCATCACCCAGAAACTCCTAAAGAAACTGCAGGACATTCAGAACGCCTGCTCCAGACTCATCCTCAACACCCCAGCTGCAGTTAAATCACCAGCCACCTGAGAGATCTCCACTGGCTCCCAGTCTACAAAAGAACCACCTTTAAGCTCCTCCCACACACCTACAAAGTCCTACATGATGTGGGACCTGCGTACCTCAACCAGCATATTGCATTCCAAGCACCCACCAGAGCCCTCAGCTCAGCCCAACTGGCCCTGCTACCTTCCCATATTTCCTCAAAATCACAGCTGGAGGAAGATCCTTCTACCTCACAGCAAAGACCTGCAACACACTACCTCTCCCCCTCAGGCAATCACTGTCACTGCCTCACTTCGGGAAGGACCTCAAGACCTGGCTCTTCAATTAAACCACAGTGCTCTGTCGAACCAGCAGCTAGCCCTCCAACTCAGCGCCTTGAGACCCTTACAGTTGAGTAGTCGCACATTACAAGACATCCGATTGATTGATTGATTGACTCATGAAATGGACGAATGGTACTGTGCATCTGATTGACATGTTTTACTGCCCTGCCAGTGTAGAGTGAACCCTGGGTGCAGCCGGCTGTAGTCTGTATGTGGTGGTGTTTCCGCTGCCTATACCCATCCATGTTTCTACCCTCAGAGCATGTGTCTGATGTGTTCCCAGGTGGCTTTCACTCCAACTGACAAATGTGTACATTTTTATGGTCATTGTTCTTTTAATGCACCGAATAAAGCTTCATGAAATGAAAAAAAGTGTACATGTGTCATGTAAATACACCGCATGTGTCCAAGGGAAACGAGCATCCATTTAAAGGAGTGGAAGAAAGCAGACCTGAAATGACCCAGGACACATAATGATTTTCAGCTCTTTGTTCTGCGAGGGCTAATCAGTTTTATTTCATTAGCAATTATCAAGGTTGTGAGGCACCTGGAATCACCCGGAGGACCACGTGACCGCTCTAGCATTCTGAATGAATGTGTGCTTGGCCGCTGTGAGCATTGTGTGCAAAGGTGTGTGTGACCGCTGTGAGCATTGTGTGCAAAGGTGTGTGTGGCCGCTGTGAGCATTCTGTTGGAATGTGTGTTTGGCTGCTGTCAGCATTCTGTGTGCGAATGTGTGTGTGGCTGCTGTGAGCATTCTGTGGGAATGCTGTGTGGCCGCTGTGAACATTCTGTGGGCAGATCCGGACTGGCTAGCAGGTATTTTGGCATGCTGCCGAGCTGGGTGCTGATTTAGTTAATGGTGACCTGCGTGTGCTGAACAAAATTCGTTTTGCTTTGTTTATTTCACAGCACACACAGGTCTCCATCAACTAAATTAGCCCCCACCGCAGTGACATCAGCCCCTGCCAAATGCCTGGTAGCCAGTCCGGCCCTGTCTGTGGGAATTTGTGTGTGGCTATTGTGAGCATTCTGTGGAACAGCTTGTGTGGCCGGTGTGAGCATTCTGTAGGAATATGTGTGTGGCCGCTGTGAGTATTTTGTGGTCCTCTGAGCATTCTGTGGGAATGCTTGTGTGGCTGCTGTGAGCATTCTGTGGGAATATGTCTGTGACCGCTGTGAACATTCGGTGGAATTGTGTGTGGCCACTGTAAGCGTTGTGGGCAAATGTGTATGTGGCCGCTGTGAGCAGTCTATGGGAATGTGTGTGACCGCTGTGAGCATTCTGTGAAAATGTTTGTGGCCGCTGTGATCATTCTGTGAAAATGTTTGTGGCCGCTGTGATCATTCTGTGAAAATGTTTGTGGCCGCTGTGATCATTCTGTGAAAATGTTTGTGGCCGCTGTGATCATTCTGTGAGAATGTGTCTGTGGCCGCTGTGAGCCTTCTGTGGGAATCTGTGTGTGGCCGCTGTGAAAAGTCTGTGGGAATGTGTGTGTAGCCGCATGGAGCATTCTGTGAGAATGTGTATCTGATCACTGTGAGCATTCTGTGGGAATGTGTATCTGATCACTGTGAGCATTCTGTGGGAATGTGTATCTGATCACTGTGAGCATTCTGTGGGAATGTGTGTGCAGGCGTGCAACATCCATTGGGCTCACGGGGCTTCAGCCGCCCCCCCCTCTCGCCCCCCCTCGTCGTGTGTGTCAGCCCGGGCTGACACAGCTTTGCGGGCTGGCGACCATCTAATTGCAGCCGCACCTGAGTACTTAACAGGTCTTTAAAAGACCATTTACTTGTAAATTAGGCCTTTGTTGTGTTTTCACCCCTTCTTACAGCCACTCTGTCTATGGTTGGAAGAAATAGCCCCCCCCCCGAACTATTTTTCAGCCCCCCCCACGCCTGAAATTTGGCTCTAGTTGCCCGCCTGTGTGTATGTAACCCCCGTGAGCATTCTGTGGGAATCTGTGTGTGGCCACTGTGAGTGGACTGTGGGAATGTGTGTGTAGCTGCATGGAGCATTCTGTGCGAATGCGTATCTGACCACTGTGAGCATTCTGTGGAAATGTGTATCTGACCACTGTGAGCATTCTGTGGAAATGTGTATCTGACCACTGTGAGCATTCTGTGGAAATGTGTATCTGACCACTGTGAGCATTCTGTGGAAATGTGTGTGTGACCACCGTGAGTGTTCTGTGCATGCTCATGTGGAAAAAGTCATGCAAGACACCAGCTGACCACATTTCGTTTGAAAAGCATGCTTTCATTAAATTTTTATGGGAACTTTGTGAAATTTCACGGGAAAAATGACACAATTTCACCCACACCTAATTAAAGATCATAAACAATTATAAAAGCGATCCCTTGGCAAAGAAGTGTATGAGGAGGTTCTATGGAACCCCCTGTATGGTCTGTCTGTCCTGCCACAATAGAAATGGAGGACAGACGGCAACAGTACGGCTTATGTGGAATGTGGAAGTGCCTTTACTTAAGTTTAAATAATGACTGATCGGTGAAACAAACCTTCCTGGCCTCCATGCCTGGTAGAGCATTCTACACTCTACATTCCTACAGCTCTAAGGTAAACATAGGAAAACTTGAACGGATCTCCTGGCAGGCTGCAGGGGACTCTGCCGGGTATGAGAGCCTTCCGAATTCATTTGCAATCCTAATGCAAAGCCTCTGTCCACGAGCCTGCGCTCTCAGGCAACCTTGACAGCATGCAGCACATTATATGCGCACCAAGCGCGCATGCAATATTCATTCATAAGCCATTTCCGGGGGCGTCCTCGTAGTGAACAAGCTGGAGCACTACAAGTCTCCCTGTGGTGCAGCAGCAACACATAACAACAGCCACTCTGCAATGGCGGACCCCAGAAGCCTGGTAGACCACTTTAAACAAGCATTGGCAAGGTCAACAGATCTTGTCATTCAATGGTGTTACCCGACCTTTTGGCTTGGCCAATGTTTTCCGCTAATGCTGTTCCACATCACAAAAAAATTAATCAAAAGTGCATGTTTGACGATGAGGAACAGCATTGGCAAAAACAACCGAAGTGTATCAGAATGAATTGGGCTGGTAAACAAACACCCAGGACTGGAGCACCACGCCCTTTGTGTCATGTCGTCTTTAACAAACATGAATGGAGATGGAAGACAGGTACTAACTCAGGTAGATCCTGGAAAGTATAGTTGTCATGTTCACAGATTTTCCTCCTTCGATCTCTAGCTGTCACCAGCACCCATCTCTATTCCCTTGGGAGTGTTTGTTTAGTTTTTAGGTCGAGGACTCCGTCGCACTGCGTAAGCAGTGGTCAGAGCTCCGAGATTTTATGTTTCTTAGTGTAGCTTGAACCCGCCCCTCTTCTCCATTGGCTGGCATCGTAAATGCTGGCCAGCCATTGGAGGAGAGGGGCGTCACTCCCTTTAAGCCCCTTCTTTTTCAGATTTGGGGGCGTGTTTTTTAGGTTCTTTCTATCTGTGACGTCATCCGTCACTCATCCAAAAACACGCCCCCGATTCCGAAAATTTTGGAGCTTTGCGGCAGCTATTTCTGCCCAACCGCGTCCGGCCCTTGCATCCATCCGCTTGCTTCCACGAGCCTCCTCCTAATCGTTCTTCATCTCTCTCCTAATGATATTTAGTGGTAGCCCTCCGCCTCCGCTCCTATCTTACAACTAAACTACAGCTAAAGCCCCATTTGTCCGCTCCTGCTGACACACTTCGGGCAGGTGATGGAGAGACAATAACTGCTGGTGGTCGGGAGGGGGTCGCCATTTTCAACTGCGAGGGAAGAAAGAAAAGCTAGAGACAAAGAGCCGACTAGTGAGCGGAGCGGGACCCAGGCTAGCTGACATCCCCAGGCAGAGTGAGGAGGCGGCGGCGGGCACAGCATGGCGAAGGCGAAGAAGGTGGAGCGGAAAGATCGGGGGCGCGGTCCCAGGAATTGCCGCACAGAGGGGTCAGCGTGGGGTTGTGGCGGTGGCGCCCAAGAGCCCCCTGGTCAGCCCAGGCAAGGGCTTCAAGGCGACACCGCTCAAGACCCCGTCCCGTAAGGTTGCAGCGTCTCCTGCAGCCAAGAGCCGTCCTCCCCCCAAAGTGCGGACACCGCCAGACTCCAAAACACGAAGTCCCTGGCTAAGCCCCAGGCGACCATTGCGAAGATCAAGTCCCTTCCGCCGAAGTCCGAGGCGACTCTGGCGAAGGTGAAGCCCCCTCCGGTGAAGCCCCAGAGCACCCCTGTGAAGCCCAAGAGCACTCCGGCGAAGCCCATGTCCCCTGTAGCGGCCAAGTCCCAGCTGCCATTGGCGAAGTCTCGGCCACCCCCCAAGGTCCGGACACCGCCTCCTACCAAGACCCCCTGCCGGAGACGTCCCAGTCACCACCTCCCGCGAAGCCCCAGTCCCCACCTCCTGCCAAGTCCAAGCCTCCTGCCACCGTGAAACCTCAGTCCCCTACCCCGAGCAAAAATCACCTTCCACCTTGGGTCAGGTGGCCCCCACCTACAAAGCCTTAGTCTCCGGCACCCCCGCCACAGAAAAAGTCCCAGCCCCTGGCACCCCCACAGAGAAAGTCCCAGGCTCCGGCACCCCCATAGAAAAAGTCCCAAACACCCCCACTGCCCGACACCTCCTCCCCGCACCCCGCTGCAGGCGCGCACCCCTCCTCAACTCTGACTTCTGCATCTATTCTCCTTCAGATGGTGCTTGCACATAATTCCCTCCTTGTCCAGCTACAAGAATCTGACAGCACACAGGCCTCTCTTTCTGAGGAAGGCGTGCACCCCTCCTCAACTCTGACTTCTGCATTTATTCTCCTTCAGATCTAGTGTGCCAACTGGACGGTGTAAGCCTTAGTACAAAACAAAATGCAAGGAAAACAAACCAGAGCATTTCAGTGCCTTCAAACTATGTTGGAAACTGCTTATCGAAAAGCCAAGAGTGGTGGTAACTGGAGTTAGCATTTCAAAAATGTGGACTAGAAGTCTTCGGCGTTTGTGCCGGTGCCTGCTTCATTATAGAAGCCAACATAAATGGCTTTGTTTTCAGTTCATTCACACTTACAGCAGGTGCGAGTTATGCATATGAAAGTTTAAATAGTAGTTAATGGCGCCAGTGAATATTGTCATGCATATTGACTAATATCTTACCATAGAATCCATTATAATGGCAGTGAGCAGGATCCTTGACCGATTGCACGAGACCACTTCATAATGTGCGGTCGCAGCTACGCGCTGGTTTTATTTAATACTTCGGATTAGCTTGAGGCTACCTCTCTAAATGAAAAGGCGAGGAAAGGCAAGGGGGTGTATGAGGGGGGGGGGTTAAAAAACATACTTTCTTCTTTGTGCAAAACGTGGTGAATAACCACAGCAAAAGCAATACTCGCGTTACTAGAGCCCCATTTAAAAACTGCTTTTGGAAATGTTAAATATTTAATGCTTTCTTTCCCTGACATAACCGCTACTTATTCTGTGGTGTGAAGACCTTGAAACAGTATCTTTTTATGCAGATGGAGCTAAGCCACAAGGCGCTTTATGGACAAGTGCTCCTTGGCGGCTACTACTGGGGTTCTGAGCTTAAACACTCGAGAATCGTTTTACATTGGCTTATACAATTAGTTTTGTTTTTTTAAATTGTTTTTATAAACAAATGGAATGTAAAGCACTCTTTGTGATTTCTCTCCTCTTTAGGATGTTTTCTGTGCAAATTAATTGTAAGCATGTCTTTCTGGTGCCATAAACCTTGACTGCTGATGGTTTTGGTGGTTGGGAATCCAGCCAATACCAACTGCTTGACAGCTGCAAAGCCTGCCCCGTCCATCCCAAGAGAGAACTTCAGCTGCCTGACTCGCTGGGATCACAACAGAGCTGAAGCCCAGGCGAGCATCAGTCTGATCTGATATACCTGCACCCCATGCTACCGATGAACGAGCACCCTCGCACAGGATTGTGTTCAGTACTTGTGCAGGCTGCTGCTGCCTCCTTTCCTCCCTTCTTTCAGCTTTCATTTTAGGTTGGACATTGTTTCTGTGTAGAACAATTCAAACATGCTTTATTTTTTCAGTGGCGCTAAATAAACTAAAGACTTACATATAGATACATCAAAGTCCCCTTTTGCGAGTCTGTATTAGCGATCATTAAGGAATCGCTATTACAGACTCGCAAAACGGGATGCATGTAGAAATCGCAATATTTTTTGCGATTTCTACTGCTTCCTTATTTGCGATTCGCAAATTGCTAATCGCAAATAAGGATGCGATTTCCCATTCATTCCTATAGGCCCATAGGAATGAATGGGGAGTCAATCCTTTTTTGCGAATGGCAATTAGCGAATCGCAAATAAGGATGCAATTTCAAGGGTGCCAGGGTGTCCAAAGGACACCCTGTAGCACCCCTGAAATGCAAATGTACACAGGTGTTGCGCACACACATGTCCAAAGGACATGTGTGTGTGTAACATACAACTTAGAAAAATGCAGATTTTGCAGATTTCTATTGAGGATATATAATGGTGTCTATTGCTATGCACATATGGCGCTTCTCCTCAGCTAGCTAACTGTCCTGTCCATGTTGTAGATGAGTGAAAGGGGCATCTGTCTAATCTGGAATTAATAGTGGTGACTTTCTTTAAAAAACATGCTCTAAAAGTTTGTTCACTAGTCGTACATAATGCATTCGCAGAATCCCCATTGGTGGTGTCCTACAAGTTCTGCATTATAGTTCTAAATTTTCAAACCTTTATTTGAACTTCCATCTTCAAGTCTTTGTTTTAAGCAGAAGAATATGAAGAGCCTCATAATGGAAAATGTCAACATTTATTTATTTATTGTTAAACTATGGTATCAGCCACTAAGTAATTTCCTTTCCAATTGAGAGACCACAAAAGCGACAGCGCTCTCTCGATTTTCAATGACTGAATGTTCGATTCTCACTTGTACATCTATCTGATCGCATTGGTTCTGGGTCGGTCCCATGAAGGTTTTCACTGCTCAGTTTTATTTGATGTACTCTGTGCTGTTTCCCTTTTTCGTATCAGATTTCCATGAAGCTCAAGGTGCAATGTGATGATGTGAGTAAGTACAGTACTTACTGTAATACTATACTACACACTCTGCTAAACTCTCTACTAAACATTACTCACTCATAATTAGTCACTCTATACTACTTACTCTTTACTACTGAAACTAAAAATACACTTTGTATATGTAAGGGTATGGCTGGGCATGTAAATTTGTGTGGCTCTAGGACTCTTTACTACTTACTCTCTCACTATTTAATACTCACTTCCACTTTTTACTACTCGCTCTCTAATACTCTCTTTACTAATAACTCTCTCCTACTCCCTATCAACTACTCACTCTACTACTCTACTACTTACTCTGTGTGTGGGTGCTAATGCAATAGAACTCACATATGCAAGTGATTAAGCTATTGGCAATATAAATGACAATGCCATTTATTTATGATTTAAAAAAAAAAAAGTCATGAGCAATGCCAATAGCTCTACCTTTAATAATGCCGAGACCATTGCATTGTAAATGCTTGTTAAACTTTGCCTTCTGTTGCTGTCACAATCGTTTCTCTTTTTTAGGCCTGGCTGAAGGTGCGTCAGCTCCTAGAAGTGTGACAGTAAAACAGGAAGAAGGGACAGGCCAGATGAGACATTTCATCACTGGATGGGAGTTCTTGAAGTCTTTTACTTCAGGATGTTTTTGTGTCTCTGTGTGGGCATGTTCAGAAGACTTTGGTGAGTCCTTTTCTTCAGGATGTTTTTGTGTCTCTGTGTGGGCATGTTCAGAAGACTTTGGTGAGTCCTTTTCTTCAGGATGTTTTTGTGTCTCTGTGTGGGCATGTTCAGAAGACTTTGGTGAGTCCTTTTCTTCAGGATGTTTTTGTTTCTCTCCGTGTGGGCATGTTTAGAAGACTTTGGTGAGTCCTTTGCTTCAGGATGTTTTTGTGTCTCTGTGTGTGCATGCTTAGACGGCTTTGGTGAGTCCTTTATTTCAGGATGTTTTTGTGTCTCTGTGTGGGCATGCTTAGACGGCTTTGGTGAGTCCTTTTCTTCAGGATGTTTTTGTGTCTCTGTGTGGGCATGTTCAGAAGACTTTGGTGAGTCCTTTTCTTCAGGATGTTTTTGTTTCTCTCCGTGTGGGCATGTTTAGAAGACTTTGGTGAGTCCTTTGCTTCAGGATGTTTTTGTGTCTCTGTGTGTGCATGCTTAGACGGCTTTGGTGAGTCCTTTATTTCAGGATGTTTTTGTGTCTCTGTGTGGGCATGTTCAGAAGGCTTTGGTGAGTCCTTTACTTCAGGATGCTTTTGTGTCTCTGTGTGGGCATGTTCAGAAGGCTTCGGTGAGTCCTTTACTTCAGGATTTTTTTTGTCTGTGTGTGTGCATGCTTAGTTGACTTTGGTGGCCAAGTAAACTAATGCATGGACAGCAACAGTCTTTGTAGGGATCCTGGCTGCTGGAGTCCAGGCACTGGTTCACATCTTATCAGGGTCCTCAATTAAACAAGTACCTTTGAGTTGGGTGACAATAGTCATCTGTTATTCTTTATAGTGCCAAGTGTGTTCTACAACTATGCAGTTTATGTGTCTAGTTGCATTACACACTTGATAGCAACTACAGGTATTACAAATAAACACACATTTAAAACCCAGCGTTCTGTCTTATTCAATGCTTGTATTTCATATCTACACAGAGAATGGAAACATATAAATGCAACGGGGGCCTGGAAGGAGGGTGCAGCAGGCAAGCTGAGGTGAACTCAGCACAGAAGAGTTTAAATATCCATTTGGTTTGCACAAATTGCTTTGAGAAAATATAACCTTGTTATACTACGCAAGATTGTTCATGCGGCGTTTGAAGGTAAATAAAGGGTGCAAATGCGTCTTTCACTCCCATCATACATTTTTATTTGCTTTTCTTGTTCTTTTTCGGGAATTCCAGGCAAAATATATATTTTTTGGGGCACCATCTATGCATGCTTACATCCGTGCGCAAGAACAGGAGCATAGCTATCAATTGAGGTGCAGGTGCATTGACACCAGGCCCAGTGTAACTCAAGACACAAGACAGCTATCTATGTGTGAATGTGTGGGTACATATATATATATATATATATATATATATATATATATATATATATATATATATATATAGATATAGATAGATATATATACACATATATATATGTGTGTATAAGTATATATGTATTTATGTATACGTACACACACACACACACATATATATATACACACAGATAGGAAGATTGATAGATGAAAAGAGAACAATTTGCAATCAATTTAGCAAAGTTTGAAAACTGTCCATTTACTTCCGCTTCTACAAAAACCATCCCGCTGTCAATACCTTTCTTTTTTCTATCCTTTTATCGAATATTGTTTCAACTAGAAAATGCTGTTGTGTTCCTCTGTTAACATGAGAGACAGCAGCTGATCCGAGACACTTTCATATGCAGATATTGGCAGCGAGGCCGGTCTAGTCGACCATTAATTAAAACATTCTAAACAGTGAAGGGTTGATCATCCCTCCTGATTTTATCCTTCCATGCATGGATAGAAAGATCCTATCCAGGGAGATTGGAAATGTGCACACGTGCAGGCAGAGGGCCGAGCCTGGCGTGCGCTATGAGCAGAACATCAAATAGTGACATTGATCCACCCGCGACACGCCGGGATCACTGTGCATCTGACATGCACTTCATTCAGCTTGTCCATACAATGAGGACAATGGAGGGCTGCTTCTGAGAGCCCAATTGCTCGATTTTCTGATTTCTCCCGCTGTCGCGGACAAGCCGAGATTGTCCCCATCATTGATCGTTCACGGAGGGGGACCGCGCTAGTGTTTGCCTCCTGAGGAAGATTGGGCCTGATGCCACTCTGCTGCAGGTAGAAGAAATATCAGCTGCCAGTAGGGGAGCAAGGGGGTACAGGGTTCTTCTTTCCACTCGCCTTTGTCAAGCCTTGGAACGGTGCAGCTGCTAGCGACAATGCGCGACTTTGTCTTGCAGCGTGGGATCACTGGGTCTTTGTTAATCGTCCACGTGTGCTACTTCGTTGCGCCACAAATGATCATTATTTACCTACTGCCATAAGGATAAAATGAAACAAGCAGAATGTAGCTTCCGCAGGGAACACAACCACCAATGCAAGACTTTCAAAATGGCAGCCACTGATCAATAATGACTCATGTTAACATGTATGGGGTGGAGGCAACATGCTAACAACCACTGTCTGTAGCCAACTGCTCCTCCTCAAATAATACATCTTTCATGCCATTGTCAGTCTTATATGCTTCTGCGACGTATCTAAAGGAATATGTAAGGATTTCCTGATCCTGGCTTCTAGGCTGTATCTGTGACCTGAAGGTAAATCCTTGTTAATTCCATTCATAGGTATGGAGACAAAAAGTGTTTGCTGCTAAAAGAGTGACTATGAGCAGTGCGTCTGAGCAGTACCACCAAACCAACAGTGGGGGGACATAAGATATGGATACAATTGGGATTCAGAACTGAATAAAGTTTATAACATGGCTTAGATTAGAGTAAGGTTAGTAACCCATTTTGCCTTTCGAGCATCTGATATGCAAAGAGAGTTGGGGATCGACGCCTTCACATAGCCTCTGACTGTCCACCTCAACCAAGAAAACAGCACGAAGGAAGGGGAGAGAGGCTGGGGGTCCAGATTGCTTTCTTCTAGTGTAGACAACCACCCTGTCCAGGAATAAAGAACCAGTAGAGGGGAGGAGTCATGGGCTTTGGCTACGGTGTTCCATTGGGGACCCATGGAAACTCAAAACGCTCAAAATCAGTCCCCACCTCAGGCACAGCTCCTTGGCAAAGGGGCGAAAGCAAGGAAGAGGGCTAGCATCGAAGAGCTGACTCTGGCTGCAGGGGAGCTTGCCTCACACAAAAACACACAAGAGGGGTATGCATCCATGTAAGGAACCAACAAACTCTTTTATGAACCATGAGCAATACACTGACAACAGCATTGAGGACTCTAAAACTATGGTAACCCCAGCTGGAAGGACATATATCTGATACTGGAAAGACACTTAGACCTTCTGCTATCATCCAGGGCCAAAAAGGCATACTAGGGCTCTGTTTGGCAGGCAAAGGCCTAACCCATTTCCGTGGTTGCCCAATGCCCACCCATGACCAATAACAGTACATGTGCTTGGCATGCCCAGTGGTCCTTTCAAAATACACCATTCTCTTTTGCCTGTAGTTAAATATGCACCAACCTGCATTGAGGAAGAGCCCAGAGCTGCTTCTACCTTAGGAATCTGCGCCTCTCAAGGTCCAGGCGCGTCTGAGGTGAAGAACCACGGCCCATCTGTTCTTGCAGATGTTTCGATTCTCATCTGTAGCCATTGGAGTATATTTTTCTTTAAACATATTCAAACTTGCGGATATATCGTTGGCAAATGAGGATTATTGACTAGCAGGACAGCATCTTTGCGGCATGTGGGTTTTTGTGACTTCAGATTGTGCCTGAATGACCGATGGGCGCGTTCTTGATGTTCACTTAGGATTTCATTATTTAACATGAGCTATTGGCTTGTTGAAGCAAGCCAATAGCTGAAAGGGGATTGTTGAAGCAAGCCAATGACTGAAAAGGGATTGTTGAAGCAAGCCAATGACTGAAAGAGGCTTGTTGAAGCAAGCCAATAGCTGAAATGGGATTGTTGAAGCAAGCCAATGACTGAAAAGGGATTGTTGAAGCAAGCCAATGACTAAAAGAGGCTTGTTGAAGCAAGCAAATGATTGAAAGAGGAAGACGTAAAGGCTGCTTTATGTATATTGTTAGCAATGGTTCTGTTTGACAGCTTTGCTGTTCAAGCCAAGACCTAAAAAGAGCCGCACACCAGGCTCTTCTACCAATGTAACATCACTAGCACAGCCAAGCGAGCTGCCTATAAAAAGCAAGCCCGGTACAAGTGCTCAAAAATGTCTGTTAGATGCTGAAAAAAGACTCGACTTGTAAAATGTGATTCAGGCTGAAATACAGCCGTAAAGGAAACACATTTACAAGGCCTGACCTCAATAAAAAAAAAAATGTGGCACTAGTTTTGTGGCCCAGGGTCAGAATAGTTACGTTCTCAGTACTCTGTGAAGTTTTTATCACACAAGCGAGGTTTTGTGTATTGCACGGTTATTGGCTCCAGTCTGTTTGCAGTCTCTCCCTGTCTTCCTTTGCTGTGCCTAAGCATGGAGTTCCTCCTGCAGGATTTGCCTGATGCTGAACCAGGATGCATATTTCTCATGAGTGCTGTGAAAACCATAAGTGCTTTATACATGAGTGCATGCCTTACATATTTTTTTTCTCATCAACACTCACCACAGAATGGTCCATTAAATTGCACTGACCTATACAAGTATTGTATTGGTAAAATAGGAACTTTCACAGGGAAGTCCAAATTGCATCGAACTTCGCCACGTCATATTTGCCATAGGTTTTGAAAGAAACATGCAGTGGTGGCAAGAAAGCAATGCATATCTCTAGTTCTCAGCCCATAAATCAGATATCTTCGGTGGAAAAAGGTCGGTACAACAAGTCCTTTCAGTGCTAGACAGGACCACGGTCTCAATAATGTGGGGGTCAGCCTTGTCTATGGTCCGTCTGTCATCAGGGCCTCAGAATCCCTATATATATATTGGGAAGCAGAGCAATGATGACAGCACAACAAGTGATACATGGAATGCTCGAATTACTCTCATCACGGGTAATTCCATTGGACGCTATTTAATTCCATCGTTTTAAGCTTGTTTTCAGCCATTGGCATCAGGGTTAATGAGAATGGACAAGAACAGTTGGCCCGACGACATTGACATTGAATTAGGTCATAGCAACTACCATTTTTTTTACAGTGCTACAGAACTGCAAAAGAAGAAGTTTCACACAAAAATATTTTTTATGTATTTTTGTAATATTTCTGGAATGTGATCAGTAGGACCAGTCACAAGGCGAAAATTCTATTTTTTGTAGGCTTTTTGCAGCCACACATAGAACAAACAATGCCCTTTTATTTTCATGTGCTCGGCACCCTATAAACTGCACTGTTCGTCTCATGTACTCAAGCTCACTGCAAACACTGCGCAGTGTAGGAACACATAGAAAGTTTACAGTGCAACACAGCAATCAAGGGGCAGATTTACAAGCCCCTTGCGTCACTTTCACATCGCTTTTCCCATGTTAAAAGTGACGTAAAAGTGGCGCAAGGGGCTTGTAAATCTGCCCCCAAGTTCTTCCAGGCACACCTAAAGAGAACTGCCAAAGGACATTTCTTTCTTTATTTTATTTTAAAAGTTTTATATAGCGCGAACATGACCCATGGGGGTGTCAGAGCGCTTTACAACTGATAAGGAAGGAAGAGGCATGTAGAGCAAACAGAGGGAACGCAAAACGGTACAGGATGTGAGAACTGAAACCAACAGATCAAAACACAGTCTTAACAGTAGAGTAATAGACCGGGGTGAGGATGACGTGTCACGTCAATGTGCCGAAGGGCCTTCTAGCCAGACCTAAAATAATATTTGTGTAAGTAAGGTTGATATACAGCTGCGTAAAGTTCACCTACGCAGGGATCTGGTGCTAGGAATCAGAGCATCTTTCTTAATACATATACACATAGCATTCAAAGGACACATATACATGCATACAAATACGCTTAATGTAAATATGCAGCAAAGGTAAACTAGTCACTGCAGTGTGAAGTTCAGATTTCTTGCTCATCAGACAACCTAGATGCTATAACCACAGAAGAACATCTCTGGAAGGCCATATACGTGCATGTACATATTTATGAAAAGTCAGCTGCTAATAAAAGCAATTAGCATGCTTAATAATCTATTACTCAGCCACTAATAATGCCAATTAGCTAGTGAATGTCTCTGGTTTTTCCGTGAGTCACCTGGTGATAAAGAGACTTTCTCTGCTGTGACATTTCTTTCTGGCTCTGCTTCCAGATATGAGTAAGATCAGTGGGTGTATGAACAGGGATAGAGAGGACGGGTGTGTGTGGGGGGTGCACCCAGTGGCGGCTGCCGCAATACGGAAGTGGAGGGGGGGGGGGGGTAGGACGGGGGATTATTAAAAAAATTTACCTGTCCGCAACGCCGCCTCAGTCCTCTCCTCCGGCTATCCTCCCAGCATGCACTGGGGCACAGGGTCCTCACCCAATTCCGGTGCTGCTCTCCAACACAGCTGGGTTGGAGAAACCTAAGTTTGCATGTCTATTTGGCCGTCCTAATACAGCTGGCCAAACAGACATGCACACTACAGGGTGCCTCCCTGCTATGCCCAGCCCCGCCCCTCCCTACACTGCTGACACTGACTCAGTCAGTCAGCGGTCATTGTATTTTTCATTTGACTGCTGACTAACTGTTCAGTGGGGCGACGCTCCTCCGCCATTACGGAGGAGCCGCCCCTAGGTGCACACAAACTCTTCACGGCTGTGGGTTGTCCCCACCATCACTTCTTAAACATTTTAAGGCAGCAGTCAAGCAGTTTTGAGCACCAGGCAGGCTTTTCATGATAAATTGTGGGCTGGTGGCCAGTAGCCAATGAAAATGAATCCTGTGTTTGTTGGTCCAATATACAGCACAGGCTTAGCTCCAAGAAGCATCAAAGAAGCATTAGGGCACTATGCAGAGAGATTTCACTGACTACACTAAGAGCATTATGGAAATGAGCAGTTGTGGAAGGGAGCTAAAAACAGCCCGGGAAAGTATGCACCTACCAGCCACATATTGTACCAAAAGAGCAAAGCGAGCGAGTCTACAGAGGCAAAGTGTAGACATGTCTATGGGAATGTACGTGTATCCCATTAGGAATGTTTGCCAGGCTGCACAGCAGATAATCCCTTTGTTCACCTGCCCCAATAAAGGACCCTCTGGTCTACATCCCACCAGGGGTTCTCTCTGTGACACTCACACCCAGTCAAGCCGTGAAATGTATGGTGTCTGGGATTCAGCTCAAATGAAGAACAACTATTATTGTGGATGCAAAGGATGTACCTGTGTGAGCACCATGCTGTTGAACCATTATTAACAATCATGCAATGGGCACAGGGTGATACATTGATTTGACCAGAATCACATGGTTTTTGGTCAAGTTGCCGAAGCCAGGATTGGATCCACTTCTCCAAGTGCTAACGCCATTAATTCCGCCACAGATAGCCTCTCTCCATTTTCCATGTGTTTGATAGAAGGTAAAAAGCGAGAAAAAGCCGTAATACAACCCAAATGCCTGACTTTTGTATAACTCATGGTAATTATGGTAATTTCAGTGCCACAAAGCTTCAACAAAGGTGAACGTTGTGCTTTATTAGTGGCACTCCCATGTTGGCACTCCCATGTTGGCACTCCCATACTGCCACTCCCATACACTCTACACAAGCCGCCAAGATCCTATGGAGACCATGTAGAAAATGGCACCCGTGTTACCCTGCAAGTCAGAGTGAAGCACTGTCCCCACCTTGAGATCTGTCTCTGAACATCATTGTAGCACCAAGATTTATGATGAAGACTGTATCAAAGTTGCTTCTTTTTTTATCATAATTTGTTTCTAAACTATGTGGGAAAAATAATTGCTGGAACTAACTTTTGCTAGCTCCTTTTGTAGGTTTAATTTTACATTTCTTAATATTTTTCATACAGCAGTTGAATGAAGATATTGCCCCCATTAATCCTATGGCATTTTATCCCCGTAAAATTCAACGTAAGGCAGGCAAAGCTGCTTCCGTACCAGGCTATGGTCCTTGTGAAGGACTTCAAAGAAAAACTTTGTGCACTCATTTTATTTTTAAAAGTTAAGCAGAGCTCTCACAATCCCTCCTGGCTTTGTTATTTTTCCTCACCTGCTTTCCCTACTTCTTGTTGATCTCTAAAACAAACCCAGATGATGTACGGGCAACTGTTGTGTCAACGGTTTGTTGTTCTATTTTCCAAGTTTGATGAATTTAGATGAATTATAAAGACATCTCAGTTTCTGGGGGTCCTTTGATGTGACACACAAAGATCCTTTCTATAAATAGAACAGCACTATATGAAATGTAAGATAAATAACCTTCTCAGGTTTTCAACTTGTGTGAAGTTTTTGCCTCATTTCGTGGGACAGTACTGCTACACATGCAACATAATCTGAACACAGGCCTAGCTCAGACCATAAGATTGCTCAGAGAAGAGCTCAGTCCCAGTCTGTGGAAGTGCAACTAAAAGTCCAGGCAGTGTCTGGCCCCATAATGATGCCTTGGGGTAGATCTGACGGCATCCCTGATGCTAGCTAATGCAGGATAAATGTCAGTTGTGTCGGCTTTCAAGAAGGGTTGAAGGAAAGGTCATGGATTCTGCTCACTGCTCCAGCCTGCTTTCATCCAGGGCAGACAGAGCTGGCCGCTGTAGAGCAAGCGCGCCTGTGCTTGGGTTGGTGGGAAAGAGCACATATCCAAGGCTTCCTAGCATGCAGCGTGCAGCATTACTGGATGATGTTGATTTCTGGCTTCCACATTTTTTATTGCCATTGCATTTATAATCAAATATATGTTATTTTCAGGCAACATTTAATAAGCTGCACTATGAAGTGGCTGTGACAAGGAGAGCACTCAAAAAAATGGATTCTTTGTCTAGAGGAGTGTGTGACAGCACACGCCACCCGCATCTCACCAGGTTGGTTTTATGTAAAGTGCTTTTCGAGTTCTTTATGTCGCTTTAAGTGACTGAGGGAGGGGTACATGACAGAAAAGGAGGGAGCGAGAATGCTGGAAAGAAGTCCAAGGGAGAGGCCGCAGAAGAACATTTTTATCAAGACACACAGGCTGATTGTAAACTTCTCAACCCTGTGCTGTTTAGTCTCAAAGTGCTACAAGGAAGAAAAGGTGAAACAAGGGGACAAGAGAGCGAAGCACTGTAGACTCAAAGAGAAGACTTAAAGAAAATCAAAAGGAACAGGAAAAAGACAATAAGGGATACTGTATGAGCGATAAAGCCTGAAGACAACCCTATCAGACAGAAAAAACAAGTCAAACAGAGAAGAGACGGTCGATGTGGCCAGGGACGAAGGGTGTTTGAGTTCACCCACCCACTTACCAGCCAAGGAAAGACATCTTCTGCAGACCGCTTCCCTGCCCTGTTTCCTTCTCACCCTGCCCTCTGTAGAGCATACACCTAGGAGACAGAGGGGGAATGAGAGGCCACCGCCGCACACCTGATCTCCCTAAGGCCTGAAGTTTCTGGCAGCAGTGACCTTTGTAGTTAAAATGGAAAGTGTTTCCTAGGGTGATGCAGCGCTTGTCCAGCAGCCAGCAAGAGCTGGCAGGTTGGTTCTGCCTGTCCTTGCCATTGCTAGGTGTGCCAGCTCTGCTAATGAAAAACAGTTCCTGTGATGAAGCATCCACTTTCAGGATGCTGAGAGCTCATTCATCGGGATTTGCGCAGGCGTCAACGACTCCTCTAACTTTTCGTGTGATGAGAACACGTTCAAGTTGCAATGAAAGTCAATATAGAAAAACGCCTAGACTCTGCCCCGGTTGTGATGCTCCTCACCTTGAGGCCTTAATTTAAAAGCCCAACATTGCTCCCATGAAAAAATCAAAACATTGCTCCAATAAAGAATAAAACATACATTGCTCCAATTATTACATATGACCCATTTCTAGATACTCCCAATTTTGATGTTAAGGGATCTGAGGGCCTTGATTTGTTGAAGAACCCACAATGTGATCAAATGGAGAAGCAGAGATTAAAACACACATCGAAAGTTTATGCATGGGAAATGTCCTTCTCTTGCAGCGGAACATTTGTCAGTGTATTGCTTTTGAAATATCTGCCCCTGTAGCGCCTAGAAGCAGCCTTAGTAAAGCCTTTGGTTGCTTACAGATCACCATATTGAATTAAAAGAAGAAAAAAAGGTCATCCCTCCCCGGGTGGCTTGGCACTGCTTCATCTCAGCGTTGAGGACCTAAAAGCTGCGCTTGAGTTTACACACTCAGTGCAGCTAATGCCTTTGATATTTGAAAGAACTAAGAGTTTATAAGGGCAAAATGTCTTCTTGAAGGCTCCCAAGGGAAGAAGGCAATTGCTTGGGAGGTTTTGTGGAGGGAGGTTGGTTGGCTGCGATGATAAGAAAATATTCTTAAATAAATAGCTCATTTAATTCACGGTATGAACTAGCTACCCGCAGGGAGATGGCTCAGCAGCCTGCCTTTAATACACGGCACGAGGTTATACCGAGCACCGCTGGATTCATCGCGCGCTCCCCGAGGGCGCGCGCCGCTGTATGAAGTTAGGAGTTCAGCGCAAGAAGGTCTTTTCAGAGCAGGCCTCGCTGAGGACAAGGCGGCCGATGAGTTCATCGAGATCCCGAGAGTACCACATGTACTGCGAGCAAGGGTGCCCACGAAAACTGAACGCCCCCTCCCCACTGGGTGGCAGATATGGCCAGGGTTGGACTGGGACAGAAAATCGGTCAATCACCAAAATAAAAGTGGTCCTCGTTACAACTCAAAAAGCTAAAAACATGGCCTTCATTTGCAAATCGGGGCAGTATTAAAATCGTAAAGATACAATCTATAGATGTTTTGGAAAGGTATGGAAGGATGCATGTGTTTGTGCTTGTTGCTCACGATGTTTGTTGTAATAGCTGGAATATCAGCAGTAACACCTGTCCCACCGAACCATGAAACAGGAACACAGACACCTGTCCCACCGGACCAGGGCACAGGCACACGGACACCTGTTCCACCAGACCAGGAAACAGGCTCACAGACAACTGTTCCACCGGACCATGAAACAGGCTCACAGACACCTGTCTCACCTGACCTTGAAACAGGCTCACAGGCACCTGTCCCACCGAACCAGGAAACAGGCTCACAGACACCTGTCCCACCGGACCAGGGCACAGGCACACGGACACCTGTTCCACCAGACCAGGAAACAGGCTCACAGACAACTGTTCCACCGGTTCATGAAACAGACTCACAGACACCTGTCTCACCTGACCATGAAACAGGCTCACAGGCATCTGTCCCACCGAACCAGGAAACAGGCTCACAGACACCTGTCCCACCGGACCAGGGCACAGGCACACGGACACCTGTTCCACCAGACCAGGAAACAGGCTCACAGACAACTGTTCCACCGGTTCATGAAACAGGCTCACAGACACCTGTCTCACCTGACCATGAAACAGGCTCACAGGCACCTGTCCCACCGAACCAGGAAACAGGCTCACAGACACCTGTCCCACCGGACCAGGGCACAGGCACACGGACACCTGTTCCATCAGACCAGGAAACAGGCTCACAGACAACTGTTCCACCGGACCATGAAACAGGCTCACAGACACCTGTCTCACCTGACCATGAAACAGGAACACAGACACCTCAGACGTGAGTCCCTTGCTCACTTTGCCACTGGATTCAAGCAAGCCGGGGTGAAGACGGCTGGAATGCCAGAAACCGGTCCTCGGAAGCTTGTTTCCTGTCCAGGGAAGACATGGCTTGGCAGTTCGGGCTGGACTGTTCCCATGAGGTACAGGGTCAGACTGATATGCATATAGCCATATCTAAACTGGGGTGGCAGAGTGGGCTAAAGAACGGTGATGGATTAAACCCAGATCTTTTGACTGGGTGTGAGTGTTTGATTGGTTCAGATGCTCCGTCCACCACCACCCCCTTTTGTACCACCTGTCCCTCCGGACCAGGAAATAGGCACACAGACACCTGTCACACTGGACCAGGAAACAGGCACACAGACACCTGTGAAGGACTGGGTTCTTTTGGACCCAGCGGTGCCAGGGCACAACACCTGAAACCTTCGTGGGTAACCTGCTCCGGCGTACAAGTCACAGAGACACGGGACACTTCCTTCGGCGTCAAAGATTCAAGGTTTATTTGCTGCAGGGAACACAGAAGTCACAGGAAGTACATCGAGTGTAGTTCGGGGAGACTGCTTCAAATTGGTTCTGTGGATCGCTCCTTTTATACAGTTTTTACCCATCGGATAACATTGAACACAAAAGTTTACAACCCGGTTCCCACATTTAGCTCCCAGAGGGGTCGCTTTGGTCACTTTGAAACACACAAGGTCCGGAACATAAGTGCGGAAACATTTGGCGGTTCCCAACTGTAAAAACCCATCTTCCCACCATTAGCAAATTCCAATCAGCAGTAAAGTAGATCGAAATAGGAACGAAGACAGGTGCAAAGGAAGACGGAGACAGTGGGGAGATCGGAAAGGGTGTAAAAGGGGAGGTAACGGGAAACACGAGATACAGGCATCAAAGGGACGTGCCTAATGAGATGCACGGCTGAGACAATAAGCCCGTGCGGCAAGATGAGCCTCGAGCGGCGCCATCTGCCTTACAGCAGCAACCCCCCCGTCATAAAGACACTTACAAAGAACACGTGTCTTCCGCAGATATCTTGGGAGTCCCAGGGTCGCGAAGCGGACAGCGTCCGTTCGCTGGCTACTTGAGGGCAAGAGACAAAATGGATGCCGTATCTAAGATGGAACCTGTGGGTACAGATGAAAAGCCCACATAACAAACGAACGGTTTAAGTTAGCACAGCGAAACTGCGCACACTTACTAAACTCGTCATTTGCGGTTCATAGATACAAGACTCGACCATATTCGTGCGAGTCGAAAACACCACTTACAATTGTCACGGAACCTCAGACGCTCCTTTTGCCCTCATGTAGGCAAGCACTAGTCAGAATCATATTCGATATTCATCAGACCATCAAGATGTCGTTGTAGCATAGCTCTGTCCAATCGAGTCCCCTTGGTAACAGATGGTTGTCTCATACACGTTGTAGCACAGAGGCCACATAAGGCAGGACCACACTGCACACAAAGGCAACACGTGAACAGGAACACTACCACAACTCCGATGATCATCAGAATCTTCCAACCCCAAGTCGATATCAGGCCCCAAAACCATCCAAGTAGCGTCCAATCCCCTACATCCACGTGTATGGATTCGGAGATCTTATGCAACTTCGAGATGGCTTGATAGACAGTAGGAGCATTATCTGGAATGAAAATGCAGCAGCTCGAATGGATCACCTTACATACCCCACCGCGATCTGCTAAGACGACATCTAAAACCATACGGTTTTGTAACGTCATAAGTCTCTCCGCCTGAAGTTCTGTGGTGATATTACCAAGGGCACTGGCAGTAATATTAGCTGTCGATTCTACCACTCGAGTCAACTGTCTCAGGTTCCTACTATTAACCATAGGTCCCCAAAACGGGAGGAAACCCTTGAAAAAGTCTCCTGCCTCTTGACCGGCAGTGTCCTCTTCGCTAATTACGCCTCGTACAACTCTAGTCTTATGGTAATCGGCATCTACAGTGAACGTCGGAGGCAACAGATTTGCAATAAAACATGAGCCCATGAAGTCTGCGGGCAACCATGTGTATGCACGATCATAACAGATGAAGTATGTACCCTTGGCAGCCAGAAACACAGGGGACGAGAACATTGGCAGAACGTAACTTTCAGTGCAAGCACTTGCTCCAGGTAGGGCTTGCGAACCACGACCCACAAGACAAAGATTACCAGTGTGGGGTACGACCCATATTGGAGGCGAGCTTTTAAGCTGCTTTTCATTAGTGAACATACTATATTCCCCTCTACTTAGGACCCTATAGGCTTGTACCTCCTCTTTAGGGATAAGAAAAGGATCATGGATCTCATCTTCCATATCCTCTATTGCCATCGATAGCAACCTCTGATACGAGGTAGGACCAGAGTTGGGGGAACGTTGTTCTTGAATGGGGTGGAAACCCAGTGTGCTTCGAAACATTGTTTGGAATGCTCGAGCTGACCCTTGGGAACTATACGGTAACACCAGATATGGAATTCCCTTACCCGCAGTATGTGGCATCAACCCACACACCCAACAATTAGTAGTGTTAACCACTAACTGATGCTGATGGAGGAGCTGAATAAAGGAATTGTTGCGAAATTCTACACGTCTAGCCTGCTCGTGTTCCGGTAACATATGAAAGGAATGGGGAGAAGCAGTAGTGGTAAGATTAGGGTGAGGAGTAGGAGTAGGGGTAGCAGGTAAGAAGTAAGACATAGTGTAATACACCCCACCCGCCAATAATGCAGAAGCAGTCAAAAACAACACAAACAATTGAAATATAAAACATTTGGTACGACTGAGTTGCTGCAGCTTGAATCTATAGACTTGAGCTCCTTCCAAATCATTCAGCTTCGAAAATGCCATTCCCTACGACCGTCCGCAACGTTTCTTGACGCACTTCATTCTGTGCAGCAATAGTCAATCCCCAGGAGTTCCTAGGAACCGACGGCCTTTAACCTAGCGTCAAGACCTACTGTCCAGAAGGAAGTACGCGCGCGGCCCTACGGCCTTCAATACACAATATGTATATATATATGCACAATGTTTCTCAGCTGTGGAAGTAAAAAGATACAAGGAAGGAAGCTTGATATATGTACAAAAATTTTCAATGATACGAATGTTCAAAGTTGATCATGGGAAACGAGGATATTGCAGTTATCAATTTCTGCAAAGCAAGAAAATTTTATTTGTCCTTAGTGTGAGATCGCAAAGAATATCGATGTTTCCCGGGACGTGTCTGCTCGTCGAACAAAGGATCCGTTGAAGAGACAGCGTCCTGCTGATCAGTTGGTTGATCTGGTCTTGAGTCTTTTGCTGACAAGTGTTCAACAGTGGCTCTCTGCTGCGCTGAGGATTCTCCAACCAGCTGTGCGTCGCTAAAAGGTACAAACGCCGGCAATGTTTCTGTTTCTGTTGACGCAATGCCTTTCCTTACCCACGGGTCTGCCGGCAAAGGAATAGGGACTCGCTTACAATGGGTAGCATGTACCCAATTTTTCCGCCCCTCGAGACGAACGGCAGTCCTCGTGGCCAGGAGCACCTGGTAAGGTCCGGTGAATCGGGGGTCCAGATTGTTCTTGCGTGAGAAGTTACGAGTAACCACCCAGTCCCCGGGCTGGAGCTGGTGGCCTGGACCCTCCGTCTGCGTTGGCAAGGCGTCGTAAACCTGTTGGTGAATTAACCTCAGTTTAGCAGTCAAGTCATGTAAGTAGTCAATCAACATCGGATACTCAAGATCAGAGAATATTCCTGGCCTAGGAACCCCCCACACATTCGCAGGACGGCCGAACACTATCTCATAGGGACTAAGCCCTATTCGGGAGTGTACAGTCGCCCTAGTTGACAGTAGTGCTAGAGGCAAAGCATCAGGCCACGAAAGTCCAGTCGTAGCCTGAATCTTCGCTAGTTTTAGTTTAAGGGTGCCATTGTACCCCTCAACTAATCCAGCTGACTGAGGATGATTGGCGCTGTGGAATTTCTGATTAATTCCAAGGCCCTTACACACACTCCTCATCACACTTCCAACAAACTCACTTCCGTTATCTGACCACACGACTCTAGGCATTCCATACCGAGGAAAGTATTCCTTCAGTAGGATTTTCGCAGTAGACAAAGCAGTATTATCTTTGAGGGGATAGGCCTCAATCCATCGGGAGAATGCGCAAACCACAACCAGAACGTATTTCAGGTTATTGCATCGCTCCATATGGATGAAGTCCAATTGGATCACCTCAAAGGGATATGAAGGAGGAGCAAAACTGCCAGGGGGAGTTGGGGTTCCTTTGCCAGGATTGTACATTATGCACACCATACAATTCTTCACCAAACGTTCAGCACACTTCGTAATGCCATCATTCTTCCACACAGCAGCCAACAACTTGCAAATACCTTTCGCGCTAATATGTGCTAACCCATGTGCCATTGTCACAACGGCCAGCACATACGCATCAGGCAACATCCATCTTTTCTGATCTGACAAATCAATCCAACAACCATTCGCATCCAACTTTCCCGTACTTTCTTTCCACTTCGTCTTTTCAGTCTCAGTGGCCTCATTCTGAATTGCTTTCACGCTCTCTATGGTATCTTCACACATACTTGATTCTGTAGGCCACCTAACCGAACTCGTCACATACATTCGAGTGCTAAGGTTCCGGGCAGTCTCCTTAGCAATCTCATCTGCAAACGCATTACCACGACCAACATCATCCGTCACTTTA
This sequence comes from Lissotriton vulgaris, assembly GCF_964263255.1. NCBI lineage: Eukaryota > Metazoa > Chordata > Amphibia > Caudata > Salamandridae > Lissotriton > Lissotriton vulgaris. The sequence goes on along the minus strand of NC_141691.1, from coordinate 1,970,352,367 downwards.
CGATGCGCACTACACTTAACAATCGCAACTTGTGCAGGCAAAGTCAATGCATCCAAAAGATCGTTCACAAGCTGGCCATGCTGTATTTTCGTGCCATGCGACGTCAAGAAACCACGCTCTCGCCACAATCGTCCAAAACTATGCGCTACACCGAAAGCGTACTGGCTATCGGTGTACACATTCACACGTTTTCCTTTCGCTAACACACATGCTCTAGTGAGAGCAATCAGCTCTGCAGCTTGGGCAGAATTCTGATTCAATCTTGCAGTCTCAACAACAGTATTCAATGTTACAACAGCATAAGCAGTAGTCACATCGCCATTCGGCAACTTAAAACATGACCCATCCACATACAGGGTGCCATCCGGGTCTTCCAATGGGGTGTTTTTAAGGTCCACTCGACCTTTCGTTTCCTCTTCCGTCCGCAAGTAACAGTCATGTTCTGCTACTTCATCTGACTCTGCACTAATTGGTAACAAAGTTGCCGGATTTAGGACATTACAACGCTTTATCTGAATATGGCTTGCCAAGAGCGTCAATTCGTACCCAGACAACCTCGCACTCGTCAAGTGCTGAGTTTTCGTACGATTCAACAGAGTATCAACTGCATGCGGAACCATCACCGTAAGCATATTATCCATGACCAATCCTGCTGATTGTCGGATGGAGACCGCAGCTGCCGCAGTTGCTCTCAAACAACTCGGCAATGCTCTAGCTACTGGGTCTAAGGTCGAGGAAAAATATGCACATGGACGTTGCTTACCACCAAAAGGTTGCGTTAGAACACTCAAAGCACAACCTTCCCTCTCGTGAACATATAGCGTAAACGGCTTACTGTAATCAGGAGTACCTAACACAGGAGCCGAACACAATGAATCACGCAGTTCAGAAAAACTTTTCTGACATTCTTCCGTCCATGGTAAAGGAGTTGAAACATCCTTGCACGTAAGAGCCACCAATGGTTTCGCTAGCAATGAAAAATTAGGAATCCACTGCCTGCAGTACGACGTGATACCTAGAAAGGCACGCACATCTCTTTGGGTTTGTGGCACAGCCATTCGCGCAATCGCTGCAATTCTCTCAGGGGTCAATCTCCTTCCCTCCTTTGACAATAAGTGACCTAGATAGGTTACTTCTTGACAACAATATTGGAGTTTAGAAGGTGACACCTTGTGATTTAACTCACAGAGATGTTGCAGCAACGACACTGTAGCAATTTTGCAAATGTCCTGAGTATCAGCAGCCACCAATAAGTCATCGACGTATTGGATTAAAGCCGCACCAACCGGCAACCTAAACGCATCCAGTTGACCCTTCAAGGCTTGACTGTAAATCGATGGACTTTCACAGTAGCCCTGAGGAGCGCGTTTGAACCGGAAGCTACGTCCACCAAGAGAGAAACCGAAAAGGTCCCTGCTCTCTTCGGCAATCGGGATGCTGAAAAACGCATTTTTCAAGTCAATCACCGAAAACCATGAAGCAGTAGCTGGAATCAGAGTCAGTAGCGCCGTGATGTCAGGCACAACAGGAAATTGAGGAACCACAATTTTATTTACCTCCCGTAAATCGATAACAAAACGATAAACAGGCGGTTTGGTAGGATCAGTACGTTTTAGAATGGGCAGTAGAGGGCTGTTGCACACGTTTCCCCGAGTCTCCTCAATAACATCTTTCTCGATCAAGTCATAGATGATCGCTAACAAAGCTCGCTCACCATCAAGGGAGATACGATATTGGGGAATACGTGGCAATCGCACATTCGATTTCAACTGAACAACATAAGGGGAGATATCAAGTAGGCCCACGTCATTTGGACCCGTCGCCCACAAAGACGCAGGAAGAGAACTCAATTCCGGTGGAAGCTTATCGAGAGACAAATACATGGGAGAGACTACTCTCTCTCCTAACGTAAGCTTTACACCCGCAGGAGAACAATACAAAGTTGCATACAAGCGTTTAAGCAAATCCAGACCCAAAAGATTTTCGCCACAACCAGTAGTCAAAATCAACGGAGCTTCTAGCTCACGTGGCCCAATTTTAAGGGGCAAAGGGCGCGAAACTGGATTGCTAACAGGGGCGCCAGAGAATCCAACGGAAACATTTGTTAAGCCAGACAAAGGTGCGCCAGGGAGTTTCGAATGCATGATAGAACTTTTCGCTGCACCAGTGTCCAACAGAAAAGGCTCAACGACGCCCGATGTAGCAACTGCGACGTAAGGCCCTCTCTGATCAACCGGAACTGATACCACTCCCTCTCCTTGTCTTTGGCTGTCCTAGTAATTACTGTCGTCAGTTCCCTGATCGACGTAATAATCGTCTACATTGTACTGCGCAGATCGTCCTTGCGATGATCCACGTTGATCAAAACAGTTATTAGAATTTGATGAATGGTCAGAGCGATCATTCTGAGCACCACGACCTCTACCACGTGATGCCTGTTGTGAACCACCACGGCCTCCTTTGGATGAATTACCGCTATTACGTCCATTTAAAGCAGGACAATCAAATTTAATATGTCCCTCCTGTCTACAATAAGCACATTGATTGTACCCTAACGAAGATCTTTGGAAAGAGGAATCAGTGCGCGGCTGCGATCGATTCGATTGCGACTGCGATCTATTCTGTTGAGGCGCATTCTGATTAGAACGCGGCGGAAACGCTTGTTGTAACAACACTTTAGTTTTTAGTTCTTTCGTCTTTTTGTCAGCACGGTCATTTTCTTCTTTCTCTCTATTCTCGTAATATTGTGCCGTAGCCAATATCTGAGCTGAGGTAGAAACGGCCCATGCACTCTCTGAATTCTTCAATTTATTGCTGAGATCGGGCAACAAGTTCGACACAAATTTATCCACAAACAACCGTTGTCCACCCTCAGTACCCATATCTTGCCCACTATGATCAATGAATGCTTCCTCAAACCTCGTAAAGAAGTCGGAAACACTCTCATCTTTCTTCTGCTTACAAGCGGACAACTTGTCCCAATTGACTCTCATGGCTGGCATAAGTGTTTTCATTAATGCAATGATTCGCTGGGGAAGAGCAGTAATCAACCGATCGGGTTTAGTAGCAGCCACTTGTCCAGCATCTGCCGCTGTAATGGCAGCCCAATCACCACCTAATTCATTAGCGTGATCTTGGTGACGAATCTTAGCCCATACCGGTTGCGGTACGACATTGCCAAACAACATGTCGATATCGGCAAGATTCATTACCGTAGCATCTACGAGCTGCGATAGTTCCTTGTAATACCCAGTAGGATTTTTGCGAGGGTCAGGCAAGGATTGCTTCACCTGTAACACCTCCGATCTTTTCCATGGGAGATGTATCCATACCCGCTGGAAATGCGGCGGAACAATAGGAATGGCAGCAGCATCGCCGGGCATCCACACTGGTGGAACTTCACGCATAGGATATTGGCCAGACTCGTCTTGTCTTTCAATATCCTCAACAAACAATGCGTGAGGAATAGGAGCGGGACGAAGAGATAGCAACCGCTCAATAGCACGTCGAACGTTAGTATCTACTATCAGTCCAGTTGCGAACTGAAGCCGAAGTTCGGACAGGGCGGTCAGCACCTCGTCAGGCGCATTGGCCACTATCTGATCATGAAGGAACTTGCACATTTCGTCAAACACATACCTCTGAGTTGGTATGTTGAATTGATTAAACGTTTCGAGAACAACACGAGGTGGATTTCTAAGAGGGTTTACCATCCAACCCATCGCCATATTGTATAGCGCAACACGTTCTCTGTTTCCAGGAAGCTGGCTACGTCTCTGAGGACCATCAGAACCAGCAGACCCAAAAACAGGTCCGAGCGACTGAAAGAAGTTTGTCGCAAGGGGAGAATTACGATTACGAGTAGAGGGAGAAGAGTAAGACACAGGACTAACAAGAGAAGGAGTAGAAACAGTAGCAGCGACAGGGGTTAACAACACAGGAGCAGTAGCGGGAGCAGGAGTATGTGGAAGCGGAGGAGCAGTAGGAATAGAAACAGACAAAGGAGCAGGAACAGGCGGAAGAACGGGTGCAGGTTGAGGAACAGGCGGAGGAACGATAGGTGGAAGAACAGGTACGGCAGGGACCACAGGAGCTGCGGTACCCTGTACGTACGGAGGAGGCGACTTCATAAGATAGGACATTAAAGGATCCTCAACTGCCTCTTCCTTCTTATCCGACTCCGTAGGCAAAGCAGGATAGCATTTATCTATGGACATACGCTGTAGCCTCTCAAACACTTCCTTATCCTTATCCTCCTTATCACGCTGAAACTGCTCAGCTTTCTTCACTATAGTAGCAACATTATCTCGCTGACTACGTTTATTCTGTCTGATTTCTTTCTGTCGGGCTTCTTTGCGCCACAACCGAAAGGCATCAAACATGGCCGGCCTTGATTTACGTTCGAACAACTTTATTTCCAGATTATCTAAGATCGACGCTTCAAAGCTACCGTGAGGTGGCCAACGAAGGTCGCCGTCTTTCTTTGTATATTTTATCCAATAATCGTTAAAAGCAATCGGGCCTAGCCCATGTTTGCTATATAAGTCATAAGTAGGAGTTCCAACCGGAGGTATCGGACACGAGTCCTCCAGCAGGGAATCCGCACCACAAGGTCTGAAACAACTGAACAAAGTACTGCGACCAGGCATCTTGCACACTAGCCGAGTTTCACAAACTTCAAGGGTTACGGGATTTACCAAGTCCCAGCAAAGAACAAAACCCTCGGTTTTTGGCGGCTGCAGTCGTCAAATAATACAACAACAAAGTACGCTAGCAAAGTGTCACCGACAAAAACACTCACACAGCGTGTACAACAAAAACACTCGCTAAAGTGTCAACAACCAAGAACTCTGGGAGCGACCCACAAATACTTAACTCAAAGATCGATGGCGTCACCAGGAAGGCCCGTCAATCGTCTCGCTATACCAAGGTCTACGCCAGGCGCCAAAACAGGTCTACAGTCAGGGCAGCAGTCCGTCGCAGCCGTCAGGAGGCGGGAATCTTCGCGGGAAAAGTCTTCGGGCCACTTATTTCGACAACAGGATCGATGAAGCGGGGTGCACCTTCCCTCGGAGATTTCACACGAAGTTCCTCACGATCGTCGGGCTTGGACCGGTACCACTGATGCAGCCCCACGTTGGGCGCCAACTGAAGGACTGGGTTCTTTTGGACCCAGCGGTGCCAGGGCACAACACCTGAAACCTTCGTGGGTAACCTGCTCCGGCGTACAAGTCACAGAGACACGGGACACTTCCTTCGGCGTCAAAGATTCAAGGTTTATTTGCTGCAGGGAACACAGAAGTCACAGGAAGTACATCGAGTGTAGTTCGGGGAGACTGCTTCAAATTGGTTCTGTGGATCGCTCCTTTTATACAGTTTTTACCCATCGGATAACATTGAACACAAAAGTTTACAACCCGGTTCCCACATTTAGCTCCCAGAGGGGTCGCTTTGGTCACTTTGAAACACACAAGGTCCGGAACATAAGTGCGGAAACATTTGGCGGTTCCCAACTGTAAAAACCCATCTTCCCACCATTAGCAAATTCCAATCAGCAGTAAAGTAGATCGAAATAGGAACGAAGACAGGTGCAAAGGAAGACGGAGACAGTGGGGAGATCGGAAAGGGTGTAAAAGGGGAGGTAACGGGAAACACGAGATACAGGCATCAAAGGGACGTGCCTAATGAGATGCACGGCTGAGACAATAAGCCCGTGCGGCAAGATGAGCCTCGAGCGGCGCCATCTGCCTTACAGCAGCAACCCCCCCGTCATAAAGACACTTACAAAGAACATGTGTCTTCCGCAGATATCTTGGGAGTCCCAGGGTCGCGAAGCGGACAGCGTCCGTTCGCTGGCTACTTGAGGGCAAGAGACAAAATGGATGCCGTATCTAAGATGGAACCTGTGGGTACAGATGAAAAGCCCACATAACAAACGAACGGTTTAAGTTAGCACAGCGAAACTGCGCACACTTACTAAACTCGTCATTTGCGGTTCATAGATACAAGACTCGACCATATTCGTGCGAGTCGAAAACACCACTTACAATTGTCACGGAACCTCACCTGTTCCACCGGACCAGGAAACAGGCTCACAGACAACTGTCCCACCGGACCATGAAACAGGCTCACAGACCCTGTCTCACCAGACCATGAAACAGGAGCCTAGACACCTGTCCCTCCGGACCAGGAAATAGGCACACAGACACCTCTCCCACCGGACCAGGAAACAGGCACACAGACACCTGTCCCATATGATCAGGAAACAGGCACACAGACACCTGTCCCACCGGACCAGGAAACAGGCACACAGACACCTGTCCCACCGGACCAGGAAACAGGTTAACAGACACCTGTCCCACCGGACCATGAAACAGGCACACAGACACCTTTCCCACCGGACCATGAAACAGGCTCACAGACACCTGCCTCACCGGATCATGAAACAGGAACACGGAGACCTGTCCCTCCGGACCAGGAAATAGGCACACAGACACCTGTCACACTGGACCAGGAAACAGGCACACAGACACCTTTTCCACCGGACCATGAAACAGGAACACAGACACCTGTCCCACCGGACCAGGAAACAGGCACACAGACACCAGTCCCAACGGACAAGGAAACAGGCACACAGACACCTGTCCCACCGGACGATGAAACAGGCACACAGACACCTGTCCCACCGGACCAGGAAACAGGTTCCCGGAAACCTGTCCCACCGGACCATGAAATAGGCTCACAAATAAACAAAAAACCTGCCTGCACACTGAATTGTGAGACCAGCTCTTATTGCACCACCAGATTTCCCTGTAGGCCAGTCCAACCTGGGGCATGGCTTTAACTAACAAGAGAAGACTAGTGACTTGTGGTAAAATATTCAGGCAGGGTGTGGGGGGTGGAAATCAGGTAGCACAGGTTGCTGGTAGCCTGATGGCGCTAGGCCACTCCTCAAACCTCAACATTCACAATTACCAAGAAGCACTAGAATAATCTGATATGAAGAGTGAGTGATTGAATTCCATCTCTTCCGACTGACCAATTTATAGGTCCAAAAACCTCAGACGCCAAACTGCCTTCCGAGTCTAACATGAAGGTTCTGGAATGCGTTGTCCCGAGGGAGTCCTGAAAGAAATTATGTTACTTGCTATTAATTTGTTAACACAAAAGCCATAATCTGGTAGAGTAGAAATAAAAACAATGACAATTTGTTTGAATTGATTCTTGCATAGTTCAGCACCCGCCATCTACACAATGCCTTGACATGGCCGACTGTCGTAGAGTCGTGAAACAATGGCCCTGGATGTGTATGTCATAAGGCGCGAGACCCGGAGGGAGGCAGAGTTCTGAGGCTTCCCATCTAAATGCGGTCTGTGGCTCGGTGCTCAGAAATGAGGGCTGGTCCAGTAGAGGAGCCTAGTGGTGTATGTGGAGGTCTCGATTAGCAGAGTGAAGTCTGGGCCTTGAATGATAGAATGTCTGTTTATGTTTATGTTTATGTTTTAGAAATTTTTATTGCGCACAAATACCCGAGGGTGTCTCGGCGCATATCAGACTGCATGGGATGAAGAAACTACCAGATGAATCATTGATTGAATAACCAGGTTTTCAGGAGTTTACGAAAGATGATGAGTGTGGGACTGCTTTTGATGAATAGGGGGAGTGAGTTCCACAGCTTGGGGGTTGCTACTAGAAAGCGTCTGTCTCCCCAGCTAGTGGTTCTGGTACGTGGGACCGAGAGGAGATGGGTGCAAGCCGAGCGAAGGGGCCTTTGAGGAGTGTAGATCTGAAAGGCGTCCTTGAGGAACCTAGGACCTGAATCATGGATGGCCTTATAGGCAATACAAAGTGCCTTAAACTTTATCCTGCTCTTGACTCTTAGCCAGTGCAATCTGTGAATAACAGTTATTGGTTGAGCATCTTGGAATATGATGACTGCAAAGAAAATTGTATGAAGCCCCTCCCCCACCAAGATATGGTTCTCCTGAATTTTATTTTTGTGTCTCAGCATAGAAGAGGATTTTACATCCCCGATGAAGACCATGAGTTTTTGGATCCTCAGTGAAAAATAGGATTTTCCGAGCTGTCTGTTCTCTCAATATGTGAAAAAGCTTCCATCACCCACCACCATCCACAATGGCAGGGTGTTTAACTTGCTAGGCATGTTGGCGTGATGAGTTCTGCCACCATTGTGTTCATACCCTATCCTACCACCCACACCTAACCAACACGCCATGTGCACCACACTGGTTATGAGACGCCGCTCACCACTGAGGGCACTCACTCACCAGGCACAAAGGTTTTCTGTGAGACAAACTGACCACAGTATTAGACCGGGGCTAAATTGAAATGATGCCATCTTAAATAGCATCATTTTGAGAATTTCGTGTTACGTTTATTATGCAAAATTCCTGAAATTATGGCAATACGCCACTTTGCACAATTATGCACCATTTGTGATAAAAATGTACAGTGAACACGCCATTTGTGAAAAAAATGTACTACGAATACTTGGAAAAACCAAACACAAGCAGCTGGTGTTCACGATGCTTAAAAAAATCTTTTTATGATAAAACGTGTTCTCATGCCAGATATTGATGCAAAGGTGCATTTGACGCTAAAATATAGCACTAAATGACAAATTTGCATTTCACATAATTATGAACAATTTCACATCTTTTTGCTTAGTCACTTAACAACAAATTACACAAAAATCCTACTCAGTATGTGTTAGCTTTTCAACTGAGTTTCACATCAGCAGATATTTCTGAATCCACCAAATAGCTTGTGGTGATTTTTGTGAGGGCAAGGGGAATTGAAATGACCAAACAGACATGTGCATCCATTTGGAACTGGGCAGAAGAACTTATGTGATATGTCCCGCTTGGGCCAGGATTTGAACTTACCTAGCAGATGGTGAAAGGTTAAGAATAAAGTGCAAATTCACGAGTAACTTTTATCCCCTTTAATTATGGATTTCTAGAAAGTGGCACATGAATAGTGAGTTGAGTGGATACGAATAGTCATGCAGCCCTCAATTAGAGGTCTCCTTCGAAGGTTGGCCGGTAACGAGAGGAGGAGATACTGGGCTTGGAGTTATCGATTCATGCTTGTATCTTCACCCCAGTCATAGGCAAATTAGATTTACAGGGTCAGGAATGTGGTCTAAAATTATGGGACTGGAACTCCAGGGACATTTCCACATGCAGTTCCTGATTCTGGATCCTCTTCTATAGAATACTCCTCCTGTTTTTGCAGGATTAGACCCTCACGGCTGAGTAGCATTGCTATTCAAACCCCTGACTGATTGATTGATTGAGGATGAAAATCTGCATGGAAGCCTATTAGGTTTACCTGGGTGTGTCCCATACCCATCAGCTTGGAATTGTGTGTGGTGGTGTACACCTTCAGTGAAACCATTCTGCGTGACTCAGAATGATGGTGTACATCTGTCTCTGTGTGGCTAAGACATCTCACAATTATCACAACACCCTCTCCAAAGATCAGATACATTCTAGAAACAGAAATAAAGAAAGACACCTGAAAGGAATGATATTTCTGTCCATTAAACAAAGCCCTTGTTGGAGTGTACCTATCAATTGATTACTCATTTAGTATTAACGCATGCATTTTTATACCTAGTTTGCCTATGCTTCCTCCTTCCACGGCCAATTAAACACCTGCACAAGGAATAGCAAGATCTTCTAATGTTATTAATAATGTATATTACATGTTCCACAACAAGTTTATCGCTTGACTCTTAAACAAATCACAGCTATTATAGATCAACTCAACAGTACTCATTTTCCTGCTCATCATTGATGATACCAGTTGCGGCCGAGACATGACATTTGGATCCCGACACACACCTCAGCATCAGGCGCTGAACCTACTGAACCATATCATACATTATAAGATACTGGGACGCTTCCGGGTAGCCATGCGCTCTATAAATGTTTTTTCATTTCATTCATACTTCTCAATGGCCATGTGTGAGGACAATGCTATTTTTTGCATCCTTTTTTCTCACCCTCCCATCTGTCGTTATTTCTATCACCTCCGCCCCCCCTTCACTTCTTTCTTCTGCCACTCCCGCTTCCCGGTCACAATTCTGAGCTGATTTCTTCATTATCTGCTTGTTCTCCTTGAGAACTCCTACCCGCCTTTGAAAGGGTCTTTGACACAGTGGCATGCTGCCTTCTTCCCAGTGGGCGCCCAATTACATCATGTGGTCTGGCACAAAGGCGCTGCTGTCAGCGTCCCTCTGTAGGCACCAGCGGCCCTGAATAGGCCGGGCACATTCTTACACAGGAGACCTTGTGTAATGGGGTGGAGGGGCCGCTTGGCTGAAAGGAATATCAGCTGGGTTTGGCATACCATTAAGGGAAACTGCATGCCCACCCCCCCTAAAGCCAGACTAAATCTTCCGATGACATCAAGTGAATCGACCTATTAAAAAACTACATTCATCTGGAACTAGCACTGAATTATGCACTTTAGCTTCATTTGCCATAATGTGTTCAAAGTTACAATCAGTCTTATTCAGGGGAAATTATAAATCTGTTCAATGTCAGAATATTGATAACAAATGTATAATCTGACATAAATATTATGGTCTTACTATAATTTTCAAAACTCTAGTATACATTTGACATAGATTTGCTATTGTTAGCTCGGATGGCCTGATGTTTTGTGAGCAATATTTAGGACATAATATTAGGATGCAATATTTTTGTGGACAACTCACAGACAACTGCACTCTTAAAGGAGTGGGGAAGGAAAAATTCAAGAGCTCCCTTCCTGGAATATGGTAGAGCACAACGTGAACTGTAGGAGTCAAGGTGACCCCGATGATGAAGCATGACACTAATGGAGCCTGTAAGGGTAATATATAAAAAAAATAATGTTTCCTTCCCCTCTCCTTTAAGAGTGGTGTCCCAAAGAAGGAGCCACCCTTTTCTCATCTTTTTGAGTGTCGTGATATCAGGAGGGATACACTTAAGGTAGTGATTGTTTTGTTTCGGGAGGATGTTTCCACTTTCTTTCTTTCTCTTTGTCGAAAGGAGCTCCCCACCCTTCATGGCTGGTTGGTGTTTCAACACCTCAGAGCCCTTGTTTTCAATAGCATGAATATTCAGATTTTCTTAACTTTGATTGTTCTCCGGGGACTTTTTATGGGTGTGTATTTAGAAATACCTAAGAAACCCTCTAACAACAGTAAAATTATATCACTAACTGTATCGCCCATAGGTACAGTGTCATGACTAGTCCCGTCCAAAGGTGTCCAAAATTGTCCATATCGGATAAATGCAGCCTGGATCCAGGTGAGATTTTTTCTGACACCCACGAGTGATAGATACAGATATAAGCTACCTAACAGGAAATTATTTACATCGACAGTGGTTATTCTGAAACTCTGCCATGGGTCTGACCTTCCACGATTTACGTGGCCAATCCTGGTGTTTCATTTGTATCACCTGACTTAAGTGACGCACTCCAAAGTTGAAGCGTTTAAGTAGTGCCATGGCTGACAAGACTGCTTTTACAAACTCTTTAGGGGCTCTCTGGGAATGCAGAGTGACCCAGAACTATTTAATCTTCACACATAGATTGAGGGAGGTCTACATCTATGCAGGTTGCTTTGCAGGGAAAAACTACTACTGTTACGATGGGATAGAAAAGGAAAAGGGAGAACAATTGAGGAAAGCGAGGTTAAGTAATGAAGTCATCATTCATATTGAAGAAAAAATATTTTCCCTTATTACCCCAAGGGCCTCAAAATAAGGGTGTTTGCTAGGCCTGGGGATCTGTTTACTGTGCAAGCGTTATTCTGCATAACACCCGATGTATGGGGTATGTATATTTCATGAAATGTCTGTTTGTGGCTCACTTATCATTTTCATCATAACTTGTTTCTTACAGAAGACTTGTTGGAACATAAACTGTCTTGGGGGCTCCTATGAAGTTGGGTTTGACCAACCATTTTTCATATGATCTTTGAGTTTATGTATGTTCTTGCAATACAGATATACTGGATCCTGTTAGTGATTTATCAGTTTCCACCCAAGTCCATTACTACGTTAAAGGCACTGTGGGCCAATGCCTTGGAGCATCACCATAAATGACCACTACATGGGGCTAGATTTCAACAAATGGCATCAAAATTAGATTCTTGCCTGGGGACAAGAAAATAAAATATCTGGGCTTGGACAATCCTTACACCATGGATGACTACATTGCATTTATTACCATAGCGAAGTCTAGATGTGTGGATACAACATGTTCTGCTTTAGCAGGTCTTTAACCGGTACCACAGAATATCTTTTTTCAAACGAAACCTTTTTCAGTTAATCTGATTCTTGCACATATTCAGACATGCCGCAGCGTCCTGTGGTGGCATATGCCAAGGACAGTGACAACTTGTGGAATTCCCTTGTTGCTAGGTAACTCTCCCATACTCCCGGCGTGGGTGCCACCTGGTTGCCATGGCGCCTCTCTTTCCATTGCGCCTCATCATTCGACAAAGCTGCCTGGAGAAAAAGCTGGCAAATGTGGAGGCGAGCAGCCAGATCTTTGTGAGCGAGAACTCCCAGCTGACCCAACCCCATTTTTGTCAAATTTAAACATTGAAGACTTGTTTTTGGAAAGCTTGCCAATTGGAACATACTTTAAATTATATGAGCTTTCTATCTAATGTGAAAGAGACTGCGAAACCTTCTTGTTCCCTGCTTTTAACTGTTATAGTCATTATGTAAAAGAATAAGTGCTGGGGCTCAAATTTGTTCAAAAGCAAGGTTTGGGTGCCGAATAGTAAAATTGAGCATCTTTAATCCACCACCAGCATCTTTAATCCACCACCAGCATCTTTAACCCCCCATCAGCATCTTTAATCCCCCATCAGCATCTTCAATCCACCACCAGCATCTTTAATCCGCCACCAGCATCGTTAATCCACCACCAGCATCTTTAATCCTCAATCAGCATCTTTAATCCACCACCAGCATCTTTAATCCACCACCAGGTTCTCTCTACCTCTTTGTCTCATTCTATCAGGCTATTTTTCATCCATGCTTTCTACCTTTGCCACTATTGTTCTTTCTTTTCCTGTTTGGTGTTTTTCTCTCTCTTGCTCTGGATTAAAGCCAATTGAGAAAAAATAGGTGTCGGTCCCCAAAAGTTAGACCCAGCAGGCCAGACGGCAACCGCCAGCTCAAATTAAGCACAAAAAGAATTGGTCTCTGGAGACTTTCATAGTGTTATGAATGTATGATATATAGTCGCTCAAAACTAAAGAGAGAACTTTACCATAAACAAACTTTAACCCCCAAAACCAAAAGGTAGATGCTGTTTCTGGGTTCGGAAAGTAACCACCACCCAACAATGGAATATTCAGTGCATGTCTAGGAAATACATTATGAAAGTACTTAAAAAATGGAATCCAAGTTTACAACTGCGCATGCGCACCTACCCTCATACATTCTTATAAACTGCATGACTAAGCACTGCAGGAAGCACAGTGGTTTCTTTTCGACAAAATATGGGGGGTTTTTGTAGCCGTTGTATACAATTACAATGTTGCTGGCGGTCAATTATCGAATGGATAATGAATCAGATAGGAGCCTCTGTGTATTTCGGCCATTTTTCCTCAGTGTGTTGAACAAAATCAGGCATAAGTAAAAAAAAATCCTACAGGATCTTAATGAATTTCGACATTGTCCTTTATGTTTTGTTAAAGTTGGCTGGTTTAGGGCCCTGCAGTTGAGTCAGGAAGAGTGAGGGGCTGCAAAAGACTTCTCAATGGTGTGTTCTTCAGCTCGCCCGCATACAGAAAGATGGAGATGGTGGGAGGTATTTTCATGACCCATGTACAACTTGGCATGAGAAAAATATTTGCCCCATGAAGAAAAAGCAAATGCTTCATTGATAGATGTTCACGGTGTGGTACTAGAATATTGTAGTCAGAATATCGTCTGAGATAAATATTGTGTTGTCAACAAAATTATCAGCTAAGAGTTAACCCCTTCGCAGCTGGGCAAATTCCCATGCTGTGCTGGGGGGCGGGAGGCGCGCACAGCGCCCCTGTGCTCATGACGAGATCAGCTCATCATGAGCCACGGTGGTCGTGTGCTCATGACGACACCCGTTTCTTTAGAACGTTCGCACAGCAGGGGAATTAGCCCAGCGTGCGAGCGCTCTAAAGGTCATGACGAGCTCAGCTCGTCATGAGCACACGAGCACCGTGGCTCATGACGAGCTGAGCTCGTCATGAGATTCGAAGGCGTTAAAACCAGAAAATGTGAATCCAAAAGATTATTTTTGTAAATGACATTTACAAAATGAAATTCATATCAGAAAATATTTCTGTACACAATATTCAGACATTCCCACATTTACACATGGGTAATGTGCGTTTCAGCCCGAACAAGTGATTGTACAGGCGTACACCTTCAGAATTTCAACAAATCATATATGTACTCCAAAGGTAGGTGTAACTCTACAGGAATGTGTTATTTTATGAATCAGGTCCAGTTTGATGCCTTCTCTGCATTTAATGCACCACCTCCCGTGCAATCAACAGATACCAAAGAAGCCCAGATGCAGGCAGTGGCGTAACAGGGGGGTAGGGGGAGGCTGTCTCGGGTATCACAAGTTTTGGGGGTAGCGGTGGCCTCTCCTCTCCCTTGCTCCTACCTGTGGCCGTCGCAGGGTGGCAAAGTCAGGGACCGCCAGCTGCCCCCCAACCCGCTCTTACATTTTGCCACTGCAGGTGGCAAACATAGGGGCCGCCACGGGCGGCATAAATCCTAGCTACGCTGCTGCAAGCAGGAAGGCGAGGTCGCCACCCCTGTGCTCATGGATGTGACATGCTCTCATGTCTTCCAGGCACTCCCCCCCACCGCAGTCCCGCCTGTTTCAGTCGCAGCTGCAGATCACAATGAAGCAGAGAGTTGTGCACTGTGCCCATGGCTGCCTATCAGGCGAAAATGAGAAATCAGGGGAAAAGCTGCATTCATTTGCTGTTGACTATAATTAAGTCTAATTGCAAAGTTAATTGTTTAGGAGCATTGAGGAAAAAAACAAACAGCTGGAGACGAGGAGAGGCTACTGCAGTCAAACGTATCCTGTAGCAGAACGGCGTCGCTGGAAGTTACCCCGTCTTGGGGTGTTTGCCATCTGGTGGTCAGTGCATTAATTTCAAAATCAGCTTGCAATTCCATCTGACCACATTTTATGTTAGAGAAGCAAAGTCAAGCTTTCCTCTGGCACAAGGGTAGTGCAGCAGCCGCGAATAATGGTTCCAGGTCTTGGTCACTTGTTTGTTGACTCCTGGCTACTGTTGTCGCCCATACCACTCTCTTGAATTTTCTAGGTCTTAGTCAGTTCCGGCTCCTCCGCTGAGGCGGAGGAGCATTGCTTCATCGTGCAAAAAGGAAAATGACAATAACTATCTTTATTATCATTTTATTTTTCCTATTGGATGCAGTCAGTGGCGTTGTTCAATTTGGTGCGGGGCTGGGTTGCCAGAGCAGGGGAGGAGTGGTTTGCACTCCCTAAGTGTGCATAAACTGTTTGGCCAGCCCTCTTGAGCCAACAAAACAGTTCATGCGCACTTTGCATGTTCCTAGCAGGCTGCACTACACAACCTGGTGAGGAACATGCACCGGCTCCCCATTCCCGTTTGAGTGCCGAAACATGGCGGTCAGACCAATTACAACACTGCAATGCAGCGTTGTGATTGGCTCAGGGGAGCCTCTGTGCCAGGTGCTTCCTGCTGCCGGCCGGACTGCAGAAAGGAAGAAAGAAAAGGATGCAGGGGAGGTGGCGGTGGGCTGGCCATTCCAAGGTAAGGGTTTTAAAAAAATAATATTTAACCACCCCAATCCGCTAATGGTCTTCGTACCTTCTTCATTCTTTTGATCCTCTGTCCAGACCTTCTAATTCACAAGGTGCTGCTATGTGTCATATGATGTTGGCTCACATGGTCACATGGTAAAGAGCTGATATCACACAGTGAGCACCAGGTGAGCTGGAAACCCTTTCACACAGTGCATTTCCAGTGTCAGTGTAGAGGCTTTGAAGTGCTGAAATCCTGAAATCTATTACAGATTTCACAACCTCCCTGATCACACACGGAGGCAGATCCGGTTCAGAAGTCATTTGTGGTTTTGGCCCAGGTAGGAGTGACCACCTGCTTTCCAGGCCCGCCCCTCCAACGATTCACCATAGAACCTCAAGCTGCAATGGGCTTTAGTGCCCTCTACATCTCTACACACACCCAACTAATGTCCCTACAAAGTACATTTGGCTGTGAACAGGTCTAGATTGGGAACGCAAACCGGCCCTGGCAATTGAGCGAAGCTGGCCGCAGGGGGGAGGGGGGGGAAGAAGTCGCATGGAAAACACTTGCGTTGCTTTTGTTACAGGGGGTACTGGCTGTGATTGCCTCAAAGCCCCGCCACATAGCCGTAGGTCCTGTCCCCTCTGAAGCCCCGCCTCGCCGTCGCACAGAGAAAAACTTACCCAAGTTGACAGGTCTGTATGCCTGTACTTTTCCAAAACAGTCAGGGAACATTTTTACAAATAACTGTATTTGGAAGGTAAAAGGAAGTGGCAGGGTGAGGGAGGTGGGCTTGTATGACTAATTTACCAATGGTTGCATTTCTGAAATGATAACCTGCACCCTTTGTCTCACAGGTCAACATGTCATCGAAGAGAGCTGGACTCAAGACCCAGAATCCCGAAGCTCTTGCCTGCTTTGGGTATTTTTAGTCTCTGAGTGTTTGTCCATCCTTTGCATCTGAATTTTCATATGACGTTGGTTAAGGCACTAAACTCAGGTCTGGAGTGGAACCCACAATCATCCTTGGCAAAATTGTTCAGACGAGCCCCACACTCCATGAATGAGTCATGACAGCCCACCCAAGCCTTTAAAGCTGCCTTCTAGCCTGCGGCCCACTTGGAAAATGCCAGAGGGCAAAAAGGCCAGTCTGGCCGTGAGAGAAAGGGTGTCACAATTCTTTAATCCGACAGGAGGAACAAGCTCATGATAAAACCAGGTATATGTGGCTGATGAATGTGTCACTCATAGATTCCAAGCAGCTTCTCTGTTGAACGATGATGCAAAACCTCGATAGACTCTGTGCAGAACCCCCGATAGACTCTGTGCAGAACTCAGGGTAGGCTCTGTGCAGAACCACGATAGACTCTATGCAGAACCCCGATAGGCTCTGTGAAGAACCCCTGATAGACTCTGTGAAGAACCACTGATAGACTCTGTTGAGAACCCCCTAGAAACAATGTGAAGAACCCCTGATAGACTCTGTGAAGAATCCCTGTTAGACTATGTGCAGAACCCAGATAGGCTTTGTGAAGAACAACTGATAGACTCTGTGCAGAACCCCCTATAAACTCTGTGCAAGACCCCTGATAAACTCTCTGCAGTACCCCTGAAAGACTCTATGAAGACCCCCAATAAACTCTGTGCAGAACTCCCAATAAACTCTAAGCAAGACCCCTGATACACTCTGTGTCGAACCCCTGAAAGACTCTGTGAAGAACCCCCAATAAACTCTATGCATAACCCCCGATAAACTGTGTTCAGAACCCCCAATAAACTCTAAGCAAGACCCCAGAAACATTATGTTCAGAACCCCCAATAAACTCTGTGCAGAACCCCCGATAGACTCTATACAGAACCCCCGATAGACTCTGTGCTGAACCCCCAATAAACTCTGTGCATAACCCCGGATAAACTGTATGCAGAACCCCCGATAAACTCTAAGCAAGACCCCTGATAGACTCTCTGCAGAACCCCTGAAAGACTCTGTGAAGAACCCCCAATAAACTCTATGCATAACTCCTGATAAACTGTGTGTAGAACCCCCAATAAACTCTAAGCAAGACCCCAGAAACATTATGTTCAGAACCCCTGATAAACCCTGTGCAAGACCCCTGATAGACTCAGTGCTGAACCCCCAATAAACTCTGTGCAGAACCCCCTATAGTCTCCTTGCAGAACCCCCAATAAACTCTGTGTAGACCCCCCGATAAACTCTGTGCAAAACCCCCAATACACTCTAAGCAAGACCCAAGAAACATTATGTTCAGGACCCCTGATAAACTCTGTGCAAGACCCCTGATAGACTCGGTGCAGAACCCCCGATAGACTCTGTGCAGAACCCCCTATAGACTCCTTGCAGAACCCCAAATAAACTCTATGCATAACCCCCAAATAAACTCTAAGCAAGACCCCAGAAACATTATGTTCAGAACCCCTGATAAACTCTGTGCAAAACCCCTGATAGACTCTGTGCAGAACCCCCAATAAACTCTCTGCAGAACCCCCGATAGACTCTGCGCAGAACCCCCAATAATTGCCGTGCAGAACATGATAGACTTTGTGTAGAACCCTGATAAACTGTGCAGTACCCCTACAGACTTTGTGCAGAACCCCCAATAAACTCTGTGAAGAACCCCCAATAAACTCTGTGCAAGACCCCTGACAGACTCCACTGCAGAATCCCCAATAAACTCTGTTAAAGACCCCCAATAGACTCTGTGTAGAACCCCGGATAGACTGTGTAAAGAACCCTTGATAGACTCTGTGCAGAACCCCAACAAATTCTGTGCAAGATCCCTGATAGACTCTATTAGAACCCCAAAAGACTCTGTGCAGAACCCCCAATAAACTCTGTGCAGAACCCCCAATAAACTCTGTGCAGAACTCAGGGTAGGCTCTGTGTGAGAACCCCTGATAGACTCTGTGCTGAACTCAGGGTAGGCTCTGTGTAGAACCCCTGATAGACTCTGTGCTGAACTCAGGGTAGGCTCTGTGTAGAACCCCTGATAGACTCTGTGCAGAACCCCCGATAGACTCCGTGCAGAACCCCCAATAAACTCTGTGCAGAACCCCCAATAAACTCTGTGCAGAACCCCCGATAGACTCTGTGCTGAACTCAGGGTAGGCTCTGTGTAGAACCCCTGATAGACTCTGTGCTGAACTCAGGGTAGGCTCTGTGTAGAACCCCTGATAGACTCTGTGCAGAACCCTGAATTAACACTTTGCAAAACCTCTGATAGAATCTGTGCAGAACCCCCGATAGACTCTGTGCTGAACCCCCAATAAACTCTGTGCAGAACCCCTGATAGACTCTGTGCTGAACTCAGGGTAGGCTCTGTGTAGAACCCCTGATAGACTCTGTGCAGAACCCCCGATAGAATCTGTGCAGAACCCCCAATAAACTCTGTGCAGAACCCCCAATAAACTCTGTGCAGAACCCCCGATAGACTCTGTGCTGAACTCAGGGTAGGCTCTGTGTGAGAACCCCTGATAGACTCTGTGCTGAACTCAGGGTAGGCTCTGTGTAGAACCCCTGATAGACTCTGTGCTGAACTCAGGGTAGGCTCTGTGTAGAACCCCTGATAGACTCTGTGCAGAACCCCCAATAAACTCTGTGCAGAACCCCCAATAAACTCTGTGCAGAACTCAGGGTAGGCTCTGTGTAGAACCCCCGATAGACTCTGTGCTGAACTCAGGGTAGGCTCTGTGTAGAACCCCCGATAGACTCTGTGCTGAACTCAGGGTAGGCTCTGTGTAGAACCCCTGATAGACTCTGTGCTGAACTCAGGGTAGGCTCTGTGTAGAACCCCTGATAGACTCTATGCATAACCCCCGATAAACTGTGTTCAGAACCCCCAATAAACTCTAAGCAAGACCCCAGAAACATTATGTTCAGAACCCCCAATAAACTCTGTGCAGAACCCCCGATAGACTCTATACAGAACCCCCGATAGACTCTGTGCTGAACCCCCAATAAACTCTGTGCATAACCCCGGATAAACTGTATGCAGAACCCCCGATAAACTCTAAGCAAGACCCCTGATAGACTCTCTGCAGAACCCCTGAAAGACTCTGTGAAGAACCCCCAATAAACTCTATGCATAACTCCTGATAAACTGTGTGTAGAACCCCCAATAAACTCTAAGCAAGACCCCAGAAACATTATGTTCAGAACCCCTGATAAACCCTGTGCAAGACCCCTGATAGACTCAGTGCTGAACCCCCAATAAACTCTGTGCAGAACCCCCTATAGTCTCCTTGCAGAACCCCCAATAAACTCTGTGTAGACCCCCCGATAAACTCTGTGCAAAACCCCCAATACACTCTAAGCAAGACCCAAGAAACATTATGTTCAGGACCCCTGATAAACTCTGTGCAAGACCCCTGATAGACTCGGTGCAGAACCCCCGATAGACTCTGTGCAGAACCCCCTATAGACTCCTTGCAGAACCCCAAATAAACTCTATGCATAACCCCCAAATAAACTCTAAGCAAGACCCCAGAAACATTATGTTCAGAACCCCTGATAAACTCTGTGCAAAACCCCTGATAGACTCTGTGCAGAACCCCCAATAAACTCTCTGCAGAACCCCCGATAGACTCTGCGCAGAACCCCCAATAATTGCCGTGCAGAACATGATAGACTTTGTGTAGAACCCTGATAAACTGTGCAGTACCCCTACAGACTTTGTGCAGAACCCCCAATAAACTCTGTGAAGAACCCCCAATAAACTCTGTGCAAGACCCCTGACAGACTCCACTGCAGAATCCCCAATAAACTCTGTTAAAGACCCCCAATAGACTCTGTGTAGAACCCCGGATAGACTGTGTAAAGAACCCTTGATAGACTCTGTGCAGAACCCCAACAAATTCTGTGCAAGATCCCTGATAGACTCTATTAGAACCCCAAAAGACTCTGTGCAGAACCCCCAATAAACTCTGTGCAGAACCCCCAATAAACTCTGTGCAGAACTCAGGGTAGGCTCTGTGTGAGAACCCCTGATAGACTCTGTGCTGAACTCAGGGTAGGCTCTGTGTAGAACCCCTGATAGACTCTGTGCTGAACTCAGGGTAGGCTCTGTGTAGAACCCCTGATAGACTCTGTGCAGAACCCCCGATAGACTCCGTGCAGAACCCCCAATAAACTCTGTGCAGAACCCCCAATAAACTCTGTGCAGAACCCCCGATAGACTCTGTGCTGAACTCAGGGTAGGCTCTGTGTAGAACCCCTGATAGACTCTGTGCTGAACTCAGGGTAGGCTCTGTGTAGAACCCCTGATAGACTCTGTGCAGAACCCTGAATTAACACTTTGCAAAACCTCTGATAGAATCTGTGCAGAACCCCCGATAGACTCTGTGCTGAACCCCCAATAAACTCTGTGCAGAACCCCTGATAGACTCTGTGCTGAACTCAGGGTAGGCTCTGTGTAGAACCCCTGATAGACTCTGTGCAGAACCCCCGATAGAATCTGTGCAGAACCCCCAATAAACTCTGTGCAGAACCCCCAATAAACTCTGTGCAGAACCCCCGATAGACTCTGTGCTGAACTCAGGGTAGGCTCTGTGTGAGAACCCCTGATAGACTCTGTGCTGAACTCAGGGTAGGCTCTGTGTAGAACCCCTGATAGACTCTGTGCTGAACTCAGGGTAGGCTCTGTGTAGAACCCCTGATAGACTCTGTGCAGAACCCCCAATAAACTCTGTGCAGAACCCCCAATAAACTCTGTGCAGAACTCAGGGTAGGCTCTGTGTAGAACCCCCGATAGACTCTGTGCTGAACTCAGGGTAGGCTCTGTGTAGAACCCCCGATAGACTCTGTGCTGAACTCAGGGTAGGCTCTGTGTAGAACCCCTGATAGACTCTGTGCTGAACTCAGGGTAGGCTCTGTGTAGAACCCCTGATAGACTCTGTGCAGAACCCCCAATAGACTCTGTGCAGAACCCTGAATTAACACTTTGCAAAACCCCTGATAGAATCTGTGCAGAACCCCCGATAGACTCTGTGCTGAACCCCCAATAAACTCTGTGCAAAACCCCTGATAGACTCTGTGCTGAACTCAGGGTAGGCTCTGTGTAGAACCCCCGATAGACTCTGTGCTGAACTCAGGGTAGGCTCTGTGTAGAACCCCCGATAAACTCTGTGCTGAACTCAGGGTAGGCTCTGTGTAGAACCCCTGATAGACTCTGTGCTGAACTCAGGGTAGGCTCTGTGTAGAACCCCCGATAGACTCTGTGCTGAACTCAGGGTAGGCTCTGTGTAGAACCCCTGATAGACTCTGTGCTGAACTCAGGGTAGGCTCTGTGTAGAACCCCTGATAGACTCTGTGCAGAACCCCTGATAGACTCTGTGCAGAACCCTGAATTAACACTTTGCAAAACCCCTGATAGAATCTGTGCAGAACCCCCGATAGACTCTGTGCTGAACCCCCAATAAACTCTGTGCAAAACCCCCGATAGACTCTGTGCTGAACTCAGGGTAGGCTCTGTGTAGAACCCCCGATAGACTCTGTGCTGAACTCAGGGTAGGCTCTGTGTAGAACCCCCGATAGACTCTGTGCTGAACTCAGGGTAGGCTCTGTGTAGAACCCCTGATAGACTCTGTGCTGAACTCAGGGTAGGCTCTGTGTAGAACCCCTGATAGACTCTGTGCAGAACCCCCAATAGACTCTGTGCAGAACGCTGAATTAACACTTTGCAAAACCCCTGATAGAATCTGTGCAGAACCCCCGATAGACTCTGTGCTGAACCCCCAATAAACTCTGTGCAAAACCCCCGATAGACTCTGTGCTGAACTCAGGGTAGGCTCTGTGTAGAACCCCCGATAGACTCTGTGCTGAACTCAGGGTAGGCTCTGTGTAGAACCCCCGATAGACTCTGTGCTGAACTCAGGGTAGGCTCTGTGTAGAACCCCCGATAGACTCTGTGCTGAACTCAGGGTAGGCTCTGTGTAGAACCCCCGATAGACTCTGTGCTGAACTCAGGGTAGGCTCTGTGTAGAACCCCTGATAGACTCTGTGCTGAACTCAGGGTAGGCTCTGTGTAGAACCCCCAATAGACTCTGTGCTGAACTCAGGGTAGGCTCTGTGTAGAACCCCTGATAGACTCTGTGCAGACCCCCTGATAGAATCTGTGCAGAACCCCCGATAGACTCTGTGCTGAACCCCCAATAAACTCTGTGCAAAACCCCTGATAGACTCTGTGCAGAACCCCCAATTAAAGCTTTGCAGAACCCCTGGTAGTCTAAGTGCCAAAACCCCAAAAGACTGATGTGGAACCCCTGATAACTCCATGCAGAACCCCAATAGCCTCTATGCATATCCTATAATAAACTCTGTGCAGAACCCCCTGGTAGGCCCTCTGTAGCATCCCTAATAGACTCTATACAGAACCAAGGGGAGACTCCATGCAGGGCCTCCAGTAGGCAGACTTCATGTAGTTCCTTCACTATTCTCCGTGCAGATCCTTGATAAAGTCTGTGCAGAACCCCTGGTAGATCCCATGCAGATAGCTGGTAGAGTCTGTGCAGAACATTTGATAGACCCCATGCAGAACCCCTGGTGACCCCATGCAGAGCCCCTGGTAGACCCCATGCAGAAATCCCAACAGACTTAATGCAGAACCCTAAGTGGACTCTGTACAAAACCCGCAGTTTCAATGAGTTAGTAATTCAGTCAGTATGTGAGAAATGTGAATTCAAAGACATGATTCCTTCACCTTGGAGTGCTGGCCATATTTATTTATGCTTAACTGCAGAACTCCTACACTTTCGATGCTATTCGTCACTCCATCATTTTAGACATGGACGGTAGGCACCAGAAGGCCTCCACGTAGAAGCTTGCAGTGAACAAATGATACTGATATATCTGTAGGTCAATCCTCATCTCCAGAAAAACCACCTTGATCGCTCCTGAAAGCCAACTCTGAACCAAGGCTCCTTGAAACTACGTGTGTTGCACATCTTGGTCCAGAGGTTTGCAACGCAGGTTCAAGAGGTTTGTATCCATGTCCAATCATCAATACAGCCATCAGTTCCATTCACGTTCACTCTGTGTCAGTGTATCGTACACGGAAATCTCCCAAATCTGGTCCTCTTGACCTACAATGGACACCTCTACGATGCCACAATCAACGGCAGACGGACACCACTGCAGGAACGTGAGTGAGGACCCTCCCATAATCCAGACCACAATTTCCCCTTGTCACAACTGAGCACATGGATATTGCAGAAAGGAAAATGAGGGCTGGCTTTTCTGGACACTTGGTAATGATATTTACCCCGTCATCATATCTGGTTGCGAGTCACCTGCAAAGCCCAAAAGGGCAGATAATGGGAGGCACTGACCCCATCAGGATAGATCCAGTCTAAGAGGGTACGCTCTAGGTCCATCTGGTAACAGGGCTGTGCCACACCTAGAGTTACCAAAAGCCACAGTTTCAGCAAACTTGAAGGAGACAGGGGAGGGTGTGGGGCTGCCTGTTCTCTGAGCCAGTCATTTCTGACCCTCTAAGCATGAAGCGTATGGTGTATTTTGCAGGTCTCATGACTCCATCTTGACTTTTTCTCAGGTACACACCATTTGTGATTGTAGCAGTGATTGTTGGGCCATTGAAAAGTAAAATCCAGGGAAATGTTTAGGATATTCATGATTAAGATGTACGTATGGTCAATGTCCATTAGATTTTATGTTAATTCTGAATATACTTCACTTACTTACTTAGAGCGCTCCGTAAAGTGTGCAAAAAGGCGGAGAGAGCATGGAGGAAAGACTGGCTCCACAGCAACAAGGACATATATCACAACGCAGTAAGACAATACAAAACTGCCTTGAAATTAGCTAAATCTACGTTCTACGACAATAGAATACAAACCGCGACCAACTGAGCCAAAGAATCCTATCAGATAGTTAAAGAACTACTTAACATCCCTACAGCACCCCCCACTCACTCCCCCCCCCCCAGACAGAAGCAAGGATCTGGCCAATTATTTTGAGTCTAAAATCCTGCGGATACTAGACTCCCTTCCTACGGTCAGTCCCCCTCCCACCCTGGCCTCAGCGGACGAAAACAACAGCCCACAGCTGGAGACTTTTAGATCAGTTTCCCTCACCGAGGTGACGTCCACGCTAGAGAAAATGAAAAGCGGTTCCCCCCTTGACCCAGCCCCGGCCAGATTCCTTAAAAAGGTATCCTCCACCATAGCCCCTATCATCAGGGACCTTATCAACTCTTCCCTCGCTGGTGGAACGGTACCCCCCAACTGGAAGAACGCAGTCGTGAAGGCTTTGCTGAAAAAGCCCCAACTGAACCCGGACGACATGTCCAACTACAGACCGATCTCACTGCTCCCTTGTATCAGTAAGATGGCTGAAAAACTAGTCAACTCGCAACTATCCCAATTTCTCGAGACAAACAACATCTTGCGCCAATCTCAAACTGGGTTTCGACCCGGCCATGGCATGGACACTGCACTCCTCTCTGTCATCGAGGAGGCAAGGTGTATCCTGGATTCAGGGGGATCAGTGGCAGTCATCCTCCTGGATCTTAGCGCCGCCTTTGACACGGTGGATCACCGTGTCCTACTCCTACTACACCGCCTGGCCAAGGCAGGAATTGTGGGTACAGCGCGAGCGTGGATCGAATCCTTTCTCTCCCATCGATCCTTTCAGGTGTGGGACGGCAACTCCCGGTCAGATCCTCTTCCACTGAAGAACGGAGTTCCCCAGGGGTCGTCGCTCAGCCCCACCCTGTTTAATGTCTATATGGCTCCCCTGGAAGACGTAGTGGCCCCCTACGGTATAAAAATAATCAACTACGCTGACGACACCCAACTTGTCGTCTCCCTGTCCCACCTGGATAACCATCCTGACAGCTTGCTGCACTGCCTCCAGGACATTCATACCTGGATGTGTGACTCGGCCTTGAAGCTGAACGGCGCAAAGACCGAGATCATGCTCCTGGGCAATAAATGGACAACCTTTCCACCTACATCTTGGCCCGACACCTTCGGCGAAATCCCCTCTCCTAGAAATGAAATCAAAACTCTAGGAGTTTGGTTGGAACCCGACCTTACCATGAAAACACAGGCAGCCAAGACAGCAGGCACCTGCTTCGGTCTCCTGCGGTCCGTACGCAAGATCCTGCCACTTCTTCCCCTCCCATCCAGGAAATTACTTGTCCAGGGTCTTGTCCTGGCCCGGCTCGATTATAGCAACGCTATCTATCTGGGGGCCCCGGAGTACACCCTGGACAAACTCCAACGCACCCAGAATGCGGCGGCCAGGCTCATTATGAACCTCCCCCCTAGAGTGTCGGCTAAGCCTGCCCTCAAAACCCTACACTGGCTCCCTGTCCGCCAACGAGTAGAGTTCAAGGCCCTATGTACCACCCACAAGCTCATCAATGGAGCTGGCCCTCCGCGCTTAAAAATATGGTTACCCCATATAAAGCCTCAAGACCCCTTCGCTCCGACGCCGAACATCTTGCCACGGTGCCCAAATTCAGGAAGGCTCGCACCAGCGGTCGCCGCTTTTCGGTCAAAGCCTCCACAGCTTGGAACTCACTCCCTCTCAGTCTACGCCTGGAACCCTCCTACATGGTCTTCCGTAAGAAACTTAAAACCCTCCTGTTCCCCAAATAAGACACTCCCTCTTCCTCCTTCAGGATCTTTATAGGTTGAATAGCGCGGGGATGCCTACGGGTCACCAGGCGCTCTAGAAATCGCAAAATAAAAATAAATAAATAATATTATAAATGTATTCCACATTCCTCATAAAGAAAGTGAATGAATGCTGTTAACACCCCATTAAGGTGGCAGTGATGTGCACGCTAAGCAGTACCGCCAAGAGTTCGCACGCATATAGACAATGAAATCTCAAATTTCCAAACTTCTCTTTTTTTCGTAAAGTGGGCTGTCCCACCCTCTTCCTCGTTTTCTGTTATTAGAGCTAAGTGAATTAACGACAAATGCATGTGGTTAGGAGGAAAGAACACAATGAGCATTGGGATTGGAATCTAAACGAGTGAATTGATTGCCATGGCAACCACTGGATTTCCCCATGGAGAACAAACCAACAAGACAAAAAGAAATCACCAGGCTCCTTTCTTCCATTTAGCATCTCGTGGTATTTACTTGGCAATCAAGAAAGAAGGGTTTTTGTCAAATCAAAGAAACAGCACTCCTGACAATTAGGGAAAGAGCAGCGCCCTACGTCTGTGCAGGCAACAATTGACTTGGACGTGTAGATAAAGCGGCTTACTGTTCGACGCACAAGAGGTTGTGGTGGTTCGCGAACAAGCCGCTGGCCTTCTTGTATGAGAGAGTTTGGGTTAACATTGCCATCAGCAAGAGTTGTCAATAACGTTCTGCAATGCTATGCAACTCAACACCCCATGCCGGAGGCATGTTGTGGCAAGTTGACAGCAACCATGGCCACCGTAGAAGGTGTTAGAAAAAATTCTTATCTTGGACTGCCCCGAGGATGACTGGTGTAGTTGTTTATTTTTTCTTAGGGGTTTTGTGTAAAGCACTAAAAACCATCTTCCATTAGTCTCTGAGCACTATGGGGCTAAGGTATCTAGGAGATGGAAGAAGCAGACAGACTGACAGCCGCAGGAGACAGCTGACAGGACATGTCATTCATGTATGCTGACATAGGTGGTAACGCCTTGGAGAGTCAAGAGAGATGAAGGTGGCTGTGATTGGTCAGGTCAATAGCCAGTCCTAGACATAACATTAAACAGGATAACAAGCTTGGGTACCATAAGGGATAGGGATGATGATGGGTTCCTGTGTGAAGAGAAAGGGTTTTAGTGATCTCCTGAGTTTTAAGAGTGTTGTTTCCAGCCTAAGAGATAGTGACCTTTCACATGGAGGTTTTGTGTGTGAACCTAATGCATTCCGAGTGTTGTAGTCTCAGTTGATGTCGATATACTAATGCTTTGAAATGATAAGATTAATAAATCTGTTAGTAATGATTTCTAGGTTAAAAGCTCAGGATTAGAAAAATAGTATCTGTAATGGCAGGTAGTGAGGCACCCCTGAAATACAACTGAGATAAGTCACTGACAAACCTACTTTTACTGGGTTGTGCCAAATAATCGTATTTATTCAGGGAAGAGACAAAATGTACTCCCACATTCATTGCTTGGTTTCCTCGATATGGCGTATGAGGTAAATTTGAGAAGCAAATTTAATTGAAGTAAGTCAGTAAAGAAGCAAAGAAGCCCTTGCCAATTGTTGAGAGCAAAGTCTGAAATGCAGCTTGTAAGTAAGGTAAAGTGTCGACCAATGGTACAAATGAGGTAAATCAGGGGAAAGGCACAGAATTAACTTCCAAGTAAGGGACCAGATTTTGAGGCGAAATGTGTGATGTAGTCGCCAGTTAATCGATGCGCCATGTATGATAAACTGGAGGCAGCAAATACAACTGAGTTAAGAGAGGGACACAACACTGGAGTTACTCCCAAATTTAGTGACTGAATTCTGAGATGAGATTTGTTATATGTAGAGGGAGAAGCTAAAATAACTACCACAAGTCACTTGTAGCAGCTGGGATGTTACATTCACATTCAGTGACTGGATCCCTTGACTTGGTCTGCGAGTTAAGGTGAAAGTTGAAAGTACAATTGAGGCACGCTGGAGAGAAAGCACAGAAAGTATTGCTAATTTCAGTGACCAGATTCTAAAATGTGCCTGGTTAGGTAAAGGTGGGTCATCTTATACTTCTGGGGTTCATTAGGAAACATGCACAGAGTTTACACCCAAATTCAGTGACTTGTAGACATGTTGTATTTCTGATAGACACAGGATGCTCTTGCAGTAACTTCATGTTTGGGCTTGACTTGTTCATTTCAGACAGGTGACTATTTTGGTAGACAATAGATAGGCAAGCAGAACATTGTAAATCACCAGGCAGATGTTTGCCTGAGCCATTATGGATAATTTAACCTGTGTTAAGACTAGGGTGGGCCTAATTTGTGTCATTCTGTGTAGCATAATTGCGCAGAATTACTTAAGTATTCAGTGACATTACGCTTGAATTACATAAGAATTCAGCAGAAAGTTCAATTTCTTAGCGCAAAAATGCCCTGTGTCCAAAATGGATGCAAGGATGCATTTTTCAATACATAAATAGCACTAAATGCAACAGAACATGAAAAGCGAGCATGTGTAATCGAAACACTGCCCAGGCCTGGATAGCGATTCCCAAGCATGATGGAAAAGTAGAGAATAATTCAAATTGTTAGTGTGATCTTGGCTGCTGCAAGATCCAGAGTTAGGCAATGGTATTTCTAGCAGGTGACAGGTTTTGAAAACTCAAATGTCTAATAATGTCTTGACCCCATTGACCCCCATGCTAACCTTC
Organism: Lissotriton vulgaris; assembly: GCF_964263255.1. Taxonomy (NCBI): domain Eukaryota; kingdom Metazoa; phylum Chordata; class Amphibia; order Caudata; family Salamandridae; genus Lissotriton; species Lissotriton vulgaris. The sequence goes on along the minus strand of NC_141691.1, from coordinate 1,970,323,163 downwards.
TGCTTGTCCTGTTTAGCTGGATGGCACTGACATTTTAGAGACTTTGAAAACATCCTAACAACTCATTTGTCAGCCAGCCATGAATACCAATGTCTTAACTTAAATAATGGGGTCCCTCAACCTTCACCAGACCTTTTTCAGATATACAAAGGCCTCTGGCCGAGAAGGAGGCCCCTGGGATGTGTGGGCCCTTGTGTACCACAAAGGACTACTTTGCACAACAGTTTTGCATCAAGTCTGAGGATGGACTTGGTAGTCTTCAACTCAAACGGATGCCTAGTCACATTATGAAGGGATGGGTTCATTGTGCCTTGCGTTACAGGTCACCTTCTCTAGCCATAACTCTCTAGCTGTCTATCAGCTTGGTCCATGTGATTCTGGGGTGTCTTAGTATAGTCTTTCTCCAAAATCCTGCTGTGGGAAAAACCCTTGCCGACCATCCTTCCATTTTCCTTCACTTCAATTTTACGAACTCCTGGGGGTTTACTTGAAGCACATTCCGACGCTAAGTAATCAAAGCCCTCTGCTTGAAGCCGTTTCGGTGGAGTTCTCATTCAAGTCACCTGTAAACGATTACTTGTTATAGATGCTAGGAATCCAGCATGTACAAATGGTGTTCATTGAATAGGAGAATGGTCGCAATGTTTAGGGGTCCAATGTTGACCTAAACGCCCAAAGCCTTGGCTGGATTAAGGTCAAGCAAGATGCGTCGAAGTTCCAGGGTTTGCTTTGGTGCACTAGGTGCACACAGCAACAAGTACAGCTTACAGTGGGACTTCATTATCTAGTCAATTGAATGGTGCACAACTGTCGCAAAGGTCTATTGAGCCTCTGCTGCAGGTATGCCAATGCTTGTGCCTAGCTTAGTTGGCAGAAACCGGTCCTAGGAAGCTTGAATCCGGTCCAGGGAAGGCATGGCTTGGCAGTTCGGGCTGGACTGTTCCCATGAGGCACAGGGTCAGACTGATTTGCATATGGCCATGTCTGAACTGGGGTGGCAGAGTGGGCTAAAGACGGTGATGGATTAAACCCAGATCTGTTGACTGGGTGTGAGTGTTTGATTGGTTGGGATGCTCCGTCCATCACCACACCCTTTTGTATAGCTTAGTTACTATAGCAAACCCTAACACGCCCTTTTGGGTGCATCCCAAATGGAGCCTACACTTTAACCCCTTGCATGCTGACGTCGGCCATCGGCCGACGGGAGCACTACCTCGATAGCTCGCGGCTGCAGCAAAGGGGTTGAAGGGTCATCTAATCTAGAGAAAAGAAGCCACTCTCATTACCCAGCCCTGCATCTTTAACACCCAGTTTTAACAGAGAATGTGAGGCAGTACCTGTTCACATTCAGCAATCCTTAGGCGTAAGGGCAAGCATCAGTAGTATACATGGAGATCTATGTTTTGCATGTATTTGCGCTTATGTGAAATTTTGTGAATTACCTAAATGTCAAGGCGAGCTCTGTGCTGTGCTCACTCCTGAACCCGTACTGGGTAGAATCCAAGATATGATTATTGTTTATTGTAGTCATAGGGGGCTCAGTTGCTTTAGTTTTGCCCTTAGTAGCACATGAATCCATCCTTCTATTGCCACTCTGCACCAGAGAGAAAGGTCTATTGTCACATCCTGGACAATTTCACCTGTACTGACATAAAGTTTGTCCAAGACCACCTTAATGCAATACGGAGGCCATCCCGAAACTGGAGTGGGAAATCGAGGGGAATTGGTACAGCACATTTAGGGAATCTCAAAAGCTTGTATTATGCCTTGTGCTCCTCAGAGCTGCCAAATATGACAAATATACCTTCTAGACAGGTTTCTCCGCTATTTGATAACGAATTTGAAAGCCCAGTATATTGCGGAATCCCATCTGACACCTCCCTGTTTCAGAGATTGTGTTTATACTAATAACTTCTCAATGTTCATTGGCTAGTAAAGAAGTCATTTTTTGGACGAACATAAGGAAAAACAGATTTCATGGACATTTGACCTGCTTGTCCCTTTTTCGCGCAGCGTCCAATTATGACATTTGCAAACGTATACAGCTGGGGGACTCAACTGAGCTGCAGCACCCGTGTCGCCATCAAATCTGTTAGTACGTCTTAATGGATCAATGTCACGCTCCACAGCGCAGAGATTGCGTGCCTCAGGTCTGCTGTTTGATTTTCAGAATCATATTGTGTAAAGGAGCGGTAGCTGTATCTCCAGATTGCCTAAAACTGTGCATACTAGTTGCTCACATGCTCATGCTTAACTCCGAGTGCATATATACACATTGTTAGTGCACTATTCAGAACTTCGAAAACGAATGTCATTGGATAATCACCCAATGCAGCCCTTGGGACTCGGATCCAACAGCACCTCCTGATTGCCAGCAAGTTGTACAAATATTCACAGAAGCCCAATCCATCATGGATGCCAATTGCCTGCTCCTTCCTATATACTGTGCAGGGCTACTCTTGCTTACTCTGTGCTATTGCTTCAAGATTGATCCATGCATTCACTGTCCTCTGAGTGAGAAAACTTTCCTAATGTCATCCATGAGCCTGCCCTCCTTTAAGACTCCATTTTTGAACTCTTATTCTAATCGCTCAACCGCTAAGAATGTTTCTAGTTTGTAGTAAGTTATTTTCCTTTCTAATTATACATATTTTCATGTCACTTTTTCTGTCTTCGTGCAAATAAATTTGACATTGTTGGCCTATTTCTCACGAGTCCTGAGGATTTAACCACAAAAGATTAGTGTAACCCACTGCTGGCCTGTCTTTAGTATCTCATCAATTTTCTAAAAATGCATCTTTTAGAAGTTAAGACATTCATAGGGATACAGACATCAGTGCTACACAAGCTACACATTTTGACACATTTTATACGACTAACCTAACGCTTCAACATTATGTTAACTTCTCATACCATTTTTGGGTTGGTCAATAAAAACATGAGAGTTGGAATTTTAGAATGGGTCAATTAATTGTGAAACCTTCCTTTTCACGGCCAGTGAGCAATCTGCATTCACCTGCTCCAGAGCAGATACATGGAAATACTGAATTCACCTAATAGGACTCTAAATACGTTACAGTAAGTTTTATAATATTCTTTCACACTTGAAACACTCTCTGAAAAGAATAAGAGTAGGAATCAAATGAATTTTGCACAGGCAGCCATATTAGAATGGTTTCATATACTTCCTGAACAAAAATACGCTCAGAGGGTTTCAGTGAGCAGATCGAGCAGTACTACGCCTTTTATCATACCTCACACCCAAAATACTCTCTGTATATGGATCAAAGTAGGGATCAGGAACTGATCAATATGAGCAGCCATCTTAAAATGGCTTGATGGAATTCATGAAAAAAATATTTCAAGGTTGCTGCCTTTATATGCGCATGCATGGCCGACCAGGTTTGAATGGTTTTGAACAAAACTAAGCCAAAACAAAAAAGGCTTCAGGAAGCACTGCACCATTATTAGAAACGCGAGACCTACTGTCTTTGCCCATCCTTGTTAGCAATATAAGGATGGTATAATGAGCAGCTACAGACAAACAGGAATAGATGATCTGGTAAGGGGACTAGTATAAGGGACTCCATTGGGAATAAACAAACAAATCAAAGAAGTCAAGGGTATTGCACACTAGTTGGCTGCCGTGTTTTGAAGTTATTTGCATAGCGTGGCTGCCGTTTTTAGGTCGAGCCTGGGAAGCGCATGGGCTGCCAGGCATGCAGAATCCAGGTAGGGACTTGAAGCTCTACCCACTCTACGCCCATATTTTTCATTGGCTTGTGTCGTTGTCCACTGTAAGCTGTGGCTGTTCATTGGTCAATAGGCTTAGTAGTCCCTCCTTAGAATGGCCTTTCTTTCATTTTGTAACCTCCGATGGCGACACCCCCTGTTAGGTGTGTTGTTGCTCGGTAGGCTTTAATTACAGGCTCTGAGCACTATTTTCTCAAATAGCTTTGTCCTGCCTGCTAATGCAGGCAGGACATGCTCTCTTCTAATCCATTAAAAAAAATGTATAGCACGGGCGCAAAACGTATTTGCAATGCAATAGGTCTTGCATTTGCGAGAGTTTAAGCTATTGGCATTGTAAATTACAATGCCTTTTATTTATCTGTTTTAAAAACTGCACACATATATAAAAGGCATTATCATTTACAATTTCAATAGCTCAAACTCTCGTAAATGCGACACCTATTGCATTTCAAATGCTTATTTGAAATTATTTGCGCAGCGTTCCTCAGCAGCCAGTACTGCATTTTCGCAATAGAAAGCTAGCCTCTTGAAACTTTGTGTTCAGTTGCTATAATCACCCATCGTCTTCTAAAAAAGAACATTGTCTGCCATGGCAACGACTGTTGGCAACAAGAGTTTGATGGGATGCAGCTTCCGGGTCCCGCGCGCAGCCCCGGCCTCCGCCTTTGGATAAATTGCGATGCTTAAGTGAGAGCCGGTTACATTTTGCACAATCCATCGTGCTTTCATGAGGTGGAAGGCGCTGTAATTGCTATAAGCAAATAATGCTATGCTTTTTGCCTTGTTTTTGTGCTGGATTCAATCCTGCACATTGCTAATGAACGAGCCTATTAAAAAGAGATTTGTTCCGGGAAGAACTCCTCATCAGTAACGGGGAACACCTGGATTCTTTGAGCTCGGTCCAATCTGGAACTTGAAGTTGTGAGGCGAGAGGCAGAGGAATAGGGGTGGTGTGTGTGTGTGTGTGCACGCGGGTGTGTGCACGCATGTGTGCCTGCTTGTCTGTGAGTGGATGCATGCATTTGTATGTGCGTGCGTGCTTGTGTATGTTCACAGGTGTGTGTTTTTGTGTTGGTGAATGTATGTGCCTGTCCACGCACATGCACTTGTGTGCATACCATTTCAACCCACATGCTCTCAAAATGGAGGACGTGGCTCCAGGTCTTGACTTAAAACAGAAACACCATGCATGTTAATTACTAAGGGTTGGACTGGTGCTTGTGTTCTGCTCATTCAACTTTACGTTAGTCCCTTCGGTTTTTATAATGGTAAGTAAATTGATGCAATGCTTTGCCTCGCTTTGTGCTACATGTGCACTCAAGCGAAACCTTAGTAAATAGCCCCATGTGTATAATTGTACCACTATCTGTATTAACTAGGACATTCATCAATTTCTATGTTCAAACAGGGATAGGCGGGTCACTGTTGCTACTTGTGAGGGTTCTGGTGGTTAATGTACCAAATGTTGCATTTTTAGTAGCTGTGGAGTTCAAGGTTCAGATCTCACTTAAACCTCCATTTCCATAGTCCCAAAATTTGTAGAACTGAATGTAAAATATGCACAAAAAATAAGCAATTCAATCCTCCATCTAGGTTGCACCACAGTTGGGCATGCCTTCTATATCAAAGCAAAAAACTGCTGGGTTTTGGCACACCGCTACCACAGATATTGAGGTCAGTGCATGATCGGATCCAGCTATACTCAGCTGATCCTCAAAAGCATATATGTTTGGCCACTAGCGCATAGATCCATCAGAAAGGGGAAGTATGTCCTGTGTGTGTCCTGTGTTCAACACTCTCGTATGGGCTCCATCATACTAAAATGAGGGTACGTTGTACTGTATGTGTATGTCCTGTGTTCATCACTCTCGTATGCATGCCTTTATCCTGAAATGCAGATGAATGCTCCTTGTGGCTTTAGACCAAACATAGGGCAAAATGGGGTCTAGTTTCCAAAGGCACATGAGAGTGTGTTAACGAGTACTCTTGTAGTACTCCTATATGTACTTTTACATGCCTATGGGAACTAGCCTCAAACCATCTAAAATGGGAATATAATTGGAAATGGGAATATTCAAGGATTTTGTTTTTTAAATTATAGCAAGTAGAAAGGACTGTGCTTTTTTTCACTTTTATTTAACTCTTACTAATAAAGCTATGGACAGTTTGTGTCCGATTCCCCGAGGCATGTTACACTATATAAATCTATAAATATACATCTTGTACACATAAAAGCTTTTGTGATTCGTCCCTATAGTCTTTACAATCTGAAATACAAATGCGTATGTGGGAATCTTATATTTGGTAGCAGAGACTGGCATTCCTTTGTTTGTAAATGGAATGAATAGGAAATGAAAGAATTGAGGGTTCAGTGTATAGTGTTATACTTTGTAGATTTATATAGCTCTGCTGATCACCAGTGAAGTTATCCAGGACCTGCCCATGGGCACTGGGGAGAAAAAGTGATGTGCCCAGAATTAAGGGATGTTGAGCCAAGACGCAGACCTGAATCCCTAACTCCGGAGTCTGCAGCTCTAGTTGCTGCACCACATCCTCTCTCCATGGTATTGCCTAATTTATTTAGAGCCTCAAATCCCTGACGAGGACCGGAAGTTCTCGCAGGTGGTTGAGTGAAATATGAAGGGCTAATTTATTAAAGTTTCACGCAGCACACACTACGCTGCTTAGCATGAAAAGAAGCGGGCAAAACAGCACCATAACTACCAAGATATGCCACTGTTTTCCTCCATCACTGTGCTGGTGAACGTTAGGTGACCATGCACCCCAGTTCAAGGGTGTGTATTGTATCAAGCACAGTTTGTGTGCTGAAAGTGAACCCTTCTAATACACAAACCATGCTTTAATACTCTTCACGCTTTCTATGTTTGCTGTGAAGTGCAGCACACGTGAAAAGTTGGGAAAATATGGAGTTTTAAAAACTTGGTTCACTGCTGCGCCTGCCTCCACAAGGCTTAATTTTTTCGGTAAATCTCTCTCTACAGATGTTAGTCAATTGGGATTTACACCATAACCCATGGATGGTTGCACGAGAACGACAATGTGCCATCCATAGTACGCCCTCCTGATGCAGAGTAGCACATAGCGCTACTTTGCATTACTTTAAGCAACTTTCCAATCAAAGTCAATCCCATCACAACACTTGGCGCCAGGCTTGCATTACATAAGTAAGTTTGTTGTGCTTGGTCGGCTGAGTTAGTCTTTTAATAGCATCCTATGGGAGAAGAGTTTGGGTGTGGTGCTTGTCTTTGTGAGGGCTGCTTAAAATATGTTGCTGCAAAATTGTGGCTGCGTATAAGGAGAGAAGCAGGGAGATGGAGTGGTATTTGCAAATATTTACCGTCTTTGTGTCATCAGGTATCCTGATACTCGTCACGGAGTGGTGCACAACTGACTTTTTATATTCCCCGTTACAATGCTCTCAGTTCAGCAGCTGCATTTGGAGCTACATTCCCACAAGGCTGTAGCAAGGACTCACTTTATAAGCAGATATTAGCTCATCAGCCAAAGAGAGCTTATAAAATCAGTCTTTTATTATTAAGGTATGTTTGGCGACAAGCAAACCTTCCTTCATCATATTTGTGACTGCTCTGAAGAGGCCTTGACTGCCATGTGCAAAAGGGAAGCTAAGATTTTGTCACAATTCAACTACTTTTCACCGTGTTGCTTCCTTAATCTGCCTCAAGCGCATCGAATGCATCCGTGTTTCTGGTACTTAACCATCAGCGAAGGTCTCTGCTCCTTAAACAAAAACACTCCTGCCCTTGAAAGACAGAAGGACGGCAGCGTGCCCGGAAGTTCTGCTCCGCGCGCCTTGCGTCCATGACCTCCTGCGCCGAGCCGCAGCCTACCGCGGCCCAGGAAGTGACAGCATAATGGTCGGCCCCGCCTCCTCCAGGAGACGAGGCCCTCGCGCCTCCCCACTGGAGCCGTTCTGCGGGGGTGGCGGAGGCGCGCGGATCGGGGTGGCATAGCAACTGGTTGCCGTTTAACTACAACAAGGCTATTTCTGTCAAACCTTCTGCCCTCTCATACAAACATATATGTGCACGTGCGGGGCAACTCTGAGGCAGAACATAGCGCTTCCAGATTGGACATGTGCCCTTTCATATGACAGAAACTCTCACCAGACGCTTCTTGAATAATCACTGTGTGTACCTTTGGGATCCAACCACCTCAGAAGCCCAACAATTCAGAGACCTCGTTTTGAGTAGCCATGAGGTGCAGCTTCTGCCCTATTCTTGCCGTTTGGTACCCCTGGCACTCGCCTTGTTACCCCTGGTCTCAGGTGTCATTTTGGTAGCAGCAGGAACAGAAACTAAACAGGACTCTTGAAGTGTTATATTTTCTGTTGTTTAAATGGACTTACCTTCCCATTTCATGTTTTAAAAAATTAATGCAGGGGCTTAAATATTTTTTTAGGGGGACACCCACTGTTGATACTATATGCCGGGCTTATTGAATCTTAAGGATGCCTTTTTTATTCACCTCATGTCTCTGTAACCATCGTACACTCCCTGTCTCTTTACCACACTCCTACAGGTTCATTTTCATTCCTGCTCCTACCTTTTTTTTCTTATCTTCCTCTTCCTCATTTCTGCCTTTCTCTCGCTTACTCTGGTTCAAAATCTGATGATGAAAAATAAGTATGTGTCCCCAAAACTGATGGTGACCACCACCTGCAACCTCAGTAGCAAATAGAAGGCATTTGAGTGGCAATAGAGTGGACAACCAATCAATCCTGATTTGACATTGGGAGTCATAGAATCTCTGACCTCACTTCTGCTACCCTTGGATTTAAGAGAAGTTGACCATGAATAACTACTGTAGACCAGGGTCAGTGCTCCATGCTCTTCAACATGTATGCAGTGGGGCTAAAAAGCAATGTTTGGGATTGATTTTGTTAGAAGCCATGTATGGGTTTTACTGGTCATGTACAGCTCGGGGACTGGTCCCACAAGCGGGGATGGGGTGGTGTAGTGCTTGAAATGCAGGTATAAAAGCAATGTTTAATTTGTAAATGAATACATTTGTAAATGAATAAATGCTGGTGCTGAGAGCCCTGCCAAGAAGTCTGCAGCTGGCACTATTGCATGTCGGAGCACCGAATACCAAGGCTGAATACTCTGGAATCCACCTCATGCCTCTTTAATGCACCACCAGACACTCTCTGCCTTGTTATTTCACCCTTGCCGGTTCCAGCTTTCTCCCTGTGTGACTTTTTTCCCCCCATCATTCTCCTTCTTTCACCTTTGTTTGTATTTCCCTCTCTTTCTCTCTGGAAATGTACAATAAGCCGAAATAACAGCCAGTCCCAAAACTGAGTGCCTGTGTGCTACACCAGCAACCACCAGCTCAAATTAAGCACTTTATAGAAGTGCAGGTACTCCTTGTCCCAGAGTACTTGTTTGCTGCTGAAAAATGCTGGCACTCTCCAATTAAACACATTGGAGCGGTGCTTAGAAGTGCTGGTACTATCCCTTCCAAGTTAAGGAAGTGCAGGTACTAAGTACTTGATAGTACCTGACCATTTAAAGCACTGGGGAATGGGACCTCAGGGAATAAGTGTCACTGTGTATTGACACTCAGCAGATAACCCATGCTGCAGTCTGTACAGAACACACGTTTCCATGGTCCTCGCTTAAGATTTCTCTTCATTGAAATTCCTGCATCTGGCTTGACTGTCAGTCAGTATCAGACCCAAAAGAAAGCTGACAGTGACATGCGCCACTAAGCGACATCTGTTTGCCTTTCTCATGCCTGCATTCTCCCTGGGATTGACTGTGTGCCAGCCCCTAAAGGACAAAAGCTTAGCCAACAGGGTTACATTAATAGTGGGAAAGCCCTCTCATGTCTCTGAAGCGCTTACTCAGAATTTACATTGATTTAGTTAATTTTCCGGTTGGAATAGTTTCAATAGTCAGTATGTCCAATTCGTGATAGCAAAAAAATAAATCCAGTGATTAGTTGTTTATGGAAATACTATGTAGATAGACTACTTCTACCTTTATTAATGAATGTACTTTATTTATTACCATTTTTGTCTAGGCCATAGAGCATTAGAGTACTTTACAGAGGAAAGGATGTACAATACCATAGAGGAACTTAAGCACAATGGTACAAGACAAACACATGGAAAAAAGTCAAAAGAAGATTAATATTGTACTCCATTAACCCTTCTTTGAAATTAATGTTTCTATACCTGACCAGTGTTGGTCATGTAATCTCATATTGGAAGTCTAGTCCATATGATTTTTTAATGGACTTTGGTTTATTTATTTTGGATTCAAGTTTGGAGACAGATCAATGTTATGCTAGCTCTCGTTAAGGAATATACTTTTGGGAGTGTATTTGAAGACTCGGATATCCTTCCATCCAAAGGTAAAAGAGTTGATATATTTATTTCTGATGCTATTCGACAAATAACGAAGTACTGCAAAGATGCTTAACACTGTCGGACATTGCGTGATAGCATGGTGTTTGCTTTAATTGTAAAATAGACAGCTATCCATATAGTTAGCAAATAAAATAGGTCTCCTTCAACCAATTATCTGTTTTTCTACCCCCCCCCCCCACACACACATATTAAGAATTGATCAGAGAACAGGAAGGTGTCCAACCCCACTGACCAAGAGGTGTTTATTGCTGATGGTATTATAGTTATGTCCATTGGACAAGATGTTACTTAATATACTTACCTACTAATATATTTTATTGCGTCATAATTGTATCTGCTTTGAAAAATGACTATTGTTTGGTAGTTGTATTGTATTACAATACCACATACTCCCTTTTCCCTTTCTCTTATTTTCCTCTCCTAAAGCTTTACATACAAAGTGTTGTGATTCTTATTGCTATTGGATGTCTTGGTTTCCAGTTATTATTTCTATGAGTAATGTTATGTCATAGTACTGTTTATCCTATTTATGGTAACAGTTGCTTCAAAATAGACGATTTTTATTACTTACTTATTTGATAAAATCTATTAAACAAAAAAGAGAAGACTAATAGAATAAATTATGAACAAATCACAGCAGATAGGGAATAAGCAAGATATCTACTGTTAGGATGTCAAATGTCGCTGGCAGCTAGGAACACAAGACCTCTGGCTTCCATATGAAATCACGGACGTCTTAACCAACCTTTGACAAACTAATTTACCAGAATCTGTTAAAGTGTGGGGGAGAACCCTGAAGTTGCTGAATGAGTGGTTGGGAATAATTCCACAGATTCAATTCCAACTCATAATGTGGTCTACTTTCAGGGGAGACTTATTTATGATTCCTGCTTAAATGGGGACCCTCCTTTAAGAAATCTAAATGATGAATGCAACATTCTCTAAAGTGTGGAACATCGACTACTACAGGATTTACTATATGAGAAGTGATGACGGCACTTCTGGAAATAAACAAGTTATTGATGCAATAGTGAAGTGGCTGCAGTATATTTCCACTGTACAAATAGAACCAACCTGACCTGCCACTATAATTGGGAATACTACTTTATGTGATAATTGGGATTCTTTGGGTATATTTTTATATGCCTAGATACTCTGGCAACAGCACAATCACCTGGACTTAGTGGTATGGCCGCATATTCATCAGTTCATAAATTGTAGTTTCTCTGATCCTAGAAAGGATGTCTCTTTCCCTGTCTCCTTAACCGTTCAAGTGAACTTGGTATCAACTGGTACAGTCTTTAAGTTTTTCTCAAGTATCAAAAACACAAGGACCCCTTAGATTTATCATGAATATATTTTTGTAAGTGTACTGTATATTTAGTTATACGTGAATGATCTCCAATGATTGTCAACTTGGCTAATATGGGTGCCAAGGCAACTCGTTTTTGGTGTCTACTACCTGTATCCTGAGTCACACGACTAGGCCTAGATGGTTGTTGGTCTCTGTGTATTGCTCCCAGACCATTAGACGACCATAGGTGTTGGCAGGATGGGCCAATGCTGACTTGCTGAGGGAGAGTAGCTGTCCCCTACCAAACTTACCTATCAAAAAGATTATGCCTGAGAACACTCACAAAGAGTTTCATACTAGACTATTGTGTACAGAGAGGTCAGAAATTCCAAACACCTCTGGGGGTGGAAACCTCCAGAACCTACTTCTACTTCAAAGTGGGCACAGGTATAAATAGTGGACCCTCAGATCGAACTCTTCTGTACACCTCTGGACCCGGGCAAGACTCAGGATTGTTGCAGTGCTCTGCAAGAAGGACTGCTACTCTGTTGCCCTGCTGTCTGCTGCCCTGATGCTGGAGTGAAAGGAGTGGTTCTGCATTTTGAACCCAGGACCACCACAGTGATTCCAAGGGCTAGTTGGCTGTCCTGATCACAGTCTCAGGGACAGAAAAGACTCCAAGCACTTTGAGCTAAGCACTTGGACTCAGTCTGCTGTGAGCCCCAAGTTGGGCCACCCCAGTCCTGGGCTCTTGGAAGTGGGCCTGAAGGTGCTCTGCCAGCCAAACTGTGATCCTGTAAGCAGAACCCACACAGCGGGATGCATCCTCTCGCAGCTGCTTCAGAACTGCCCCTGCATGACTCAGTGCCTATGCAGGACTTCGCATTACAGCCTCTTTTGTACCACCACAGCTTGATGCATCCTTGATGGAGAACTTCGCTTTGCAAGCCCCTCATCAATGGCATTCTTGATGATGGTGCATGACTCCTCACCTCAGCCCTGCAGCTCCTCTGAACTGCTGCTGTGTGACACTTCCTCAACTTAAGATCTCGGGCCAATCCGCAAACCAGGAGGTGAGGTATATTTGTTCAGCGGCCCTAACTTAGTCCCTGTATCTGGCCCATGATCCATCGCAGTTGGCCTGAACTTATGACTTTATCCTAGTCTAGCATAACCACAGTCGGCACTTTGGACTTTTAAGCACTATTTTCACTTAAACATTTAAAATTGCATATCTCTGGTTCTGCTGATTGGATGTTTGTCGTTTTGATCTCAAATAATGTATTACATTTTACTTGATTTTTCTAACTTGGTGTGGGATTTTTCTTGCACTGTATTTTCACTTTATTACAGTTTGAGGTGCTGCATAAATACTATACAAATTGCCTCTAAGTTACGAATGACAGCTTTATGCCAACCCATCAGATGGTTAGTAATTCCTATGTGATTTATTTTGAATTTGAGTCAATTTTTTGCAGAAATCAGGAACAAAGCCATGGGACCACATTTTGGGCCAGATGTAGGAGACCTAATACCGGTCGGAAACGGCCGATTTTGTCCGTTTCCGACCGGTATTAGGCTTTTAAGATGTAGGGCGCCTACCGAATCAGTAATTTTACCAATTCGGTAAATATACCGATTCCGTAAAATACCGAATCGGTATATTTACCGAATCGGTAAATCCATATGTAGCTGACACTCCTAAGAGTGCCACAGGCCCTTAAGAGTCGGTATCTTACCACACAATCCTATTGTGTGGTAAAATACCGAATTCAGGTGTGCATGCACATCTGTGCATGCACACCTGTGCCATGTGACACACAGACATGCCCTTAGGGCATGTATGTGTGCCACATGTCACACCAGCCTGTACTTGAGGTGCTAGAGGGTGTCAAAGTGACACCCCCTGCACCCTTGCAGGATTCGGTATTTACCGATTCGGTAAATACCAAATCGGTATTTCCCATTGATTCCTCTGGGCTTCAAGGCCCATAGGAATCAATGGGCAATACCGATTCAGTATTTACTGAAGCGGTAAATACTAATCTTACAGATTCGGTATTCCTAAATTCGGAATTACCTAAATCTTCCCCCTTCCCATTTACAGACTCTTAAATACCAATTCGGTATAGTTCGGTATTTAAGAGTCTGTAAATGGGAATTACCTACATCTGACCCTTAGTGTTCAAATTGATCCGAACCCTTTTTAAAGTTAAATCATTATGTTTTTCATGGATTGTGGTGATCTCAAATTCAAAATAAATCGAATTGTAATTACTATGTGCATTTTTTCTGCACGTTTCAAAGACTAATAATACAAAATTATTAAATATATGGGGTATTTTGTTTCTAAGCATTGCCCTGAGAAAATTCTCACATATCAATTATACAAGAAACTGAAACATTAACATCTTTCCACTACTTGTTTCTTTGAAACCAGTTTGGCTTTTTTCACCAACAAATAATTTTATTAGCAACTTATTCTCACCATTGTCCCAACAAGTCCATAGATCAATAGAGTCTGTTGGATGCTGGCATTTGTGCAACCTGTCATTTCTGTTTTTGCCGTTTGTTCGAACCTTCAAGTAAAAATGTTTGTTTTCTTTTATGCGCCCGAGTGTTGTGAACTATTTTCTTTATTGCTTTGATGCTCAGTACTAAGAGATATCTCTATGTGTATAATTTTTATCAAATCTATTTATATTTCAAGAGTTAGGGTTGACTGAACCCATATCAAGCTTTTGGTATTTGGTTTGGATTATTAATAACAATGTAAATAGGTTTTATGTTTATTCACAGTATGTAGATACATTTTATGTAGCTGTTCTGGATAGTCTATGTAGATATATTGGATATTCTTTGATGGTATTCCGAGAATCTGGAATGGACCCAACTCCCTCGGGTCTAAGTGGGACACCACTGCTCTGCATCATGATCACTAACTGATGATCCTTGAACAGCTAAGGCCAATCTAGAATTCCTCAATTAATACTGAAAAGACACATTTACATGGAATGCATCTGAAAAACTTCCCTTTTGCACATTAATTGGTTGTACTAAAATTCCTAGGAGGTTATGGCTTTTAAAGACCATCGGAAACTACCCAGGCTGTATATCAAGGCAGCTTAACAGAAGTGCAGGAGAGCTGGACCCATGCTAGATTTCAGGGATAATCACATAAGATAAATTTACAAGCAATCTGTAGGGACACGAATGTCCCCGACATGGTATACGGGAATGGAGGCTTGCCCGGAGGGACCAACTGTATGTGAAAGTGGTATCCTGATTTTTTGTTTGGCCCTATCACGCTAATCTATGATGTACTCAGAGGCCTAAACTAGCCATGGTTACAGGAGGTCCAGAACTATTTCTGTGACCTGGACAGAAAGTGATGTTGACAGCATACCAAGTTTTTGTGGAAGTCTATCTGGTTAGGCTTTTTCCCTGTATCAAAGAAGACTGTGGTCTCTAAGGTTCAACTTTAAAGTGCACCCCACACCCTTGCACTGGCATTCCATGCGAGTGTTGAGTACACGTATGTACAGTTGATGCGTAGTACATATGTGATAATAGGACTGTGTGTGTGTGAGTGTGTGTGTGGTGAAAGTCTGAGTACTGGAAACAGTGGGATCTGTTTTGGATGTCCCTTGATTTAGTCTGGCAAACGATGGAAGTTATATACAGCTTCTGCAGACAGTTGACCAGTACTGACTACATTCTAGTGGCAGAGTGTGGAGACCCAGACACTGAAATGAGGGAGAATGGAGACAGGGCTGCCCGTAGGAATTTAGTGAGGTCCTTGTTAGCAGAGATCTGCTGATTAGCTTTTCCTGAGAGTTTCCATTTGGTGGATGGTAGAGGTGATGGTTGGGAATGCAGTAATTATTGTTTACGAGCTGTGACATTTCTAGGCATGACCTACCCTTTTGTCTGTCCCTGATTACTGCTTCAGAAAGACTGATGACAGCCTAGTGCATATATTTCACTCTTCCTTGTTCCTTTTTTATTTAAATTTGTTTTAAAAAGTTTTATATAGCGCGAACAAGACCCATGAGGGTATCAGCGCACTTTACACGTGAGCGAAAAAGAGAGGACGCCTAACAATCAAACAACAGTGTGGTCAGGACTGCGCGGGCAGGGAAACTCTATGTCAGCAAGGCATACATAAATATAAACAATCTAAGGCATGGAGAATAAAGGAACAAGACTAAACGAAGCATGTTACAAGGTCCTGAAGGAGTGGCTGGGGGGAAAACTGAGTATAAAATGAGTACAACAGTGCATCAAATAATACAAAAAAAGTACATGTTACGAGGTCCTAAAGGGATGGCTGGGGGAAAACTGAGCATAAAATGAATACACAAGTATATCCAAGCAATACAATAAAAGTATAATAAAAGTAAAGACAGGTAAAACCATAGAGGAGACGAAGTATTTGAGTGCACAAAAATGTGTTCATCAGAAGCGCTTTAGCTTCCATTTTGAAGGTAATAGCAGGAGGGATTGTCTTGATTTCCCGGAGGCAGGGAGTTCCAAATTCTTGGGGCGATACCTAAGAAGGCTTGATCATACTTTTTTGGCCCTTGTTTTGCATACTACTTTGAGCCAGCATCACTGCTGTGAAAGCCATCACCTTGTACAAAGGCTGTGTTTAATAAAAAGTGGGAAATATTATATCAATGACGTTTGAGAGAGAACACCCCCAAACATGTCCTGAAACCTTACATAATATAGCCGCACTGTAAAACAAGAATAAAAGTGGACCACAAACACCCCACTTTGATATAATTTCACGTTCTTCATGTCTAACAAAGAGATTGCTTCACAAGAGTGATAATACGTGTGACTTGTGTTGGGAGGGTTTCCCTTTTTTCCCAAGTGGTTTCTGTTGTGAACTTCCCCAACACGTTCATGAGTGTTGTCTGGCGTCTGTAAGATCGGGAGACTTCCTGACACCAAAGACAAAGACCCCTCATTGGCACCAACAGACTTGATCGGTCTTGAGGCCACGACTGCCATAGATGACTATGTTGTACTGTGTTTAGCCTACCTCCTACTGCGTGTAATACATTTTATAGGCTGACTTATTCCGCAGGGTTCAAATCAGTGACCCTCCGGTTACACACACAGACATCAGAATGATTGCATTAACCACCTGAGGTGCCCTAACAAAACAATGCATTACAACACCTTAGTTTAACTTGCGTTTGGATTACATTTATGGAGTGTGCATTATGTTTTATAGGTAGTTGCTTGAAGGTGAAAGGCCGACAAAATAGTCAAAGAATATTTTGTTCTTTTTAGCTATGTGTCTGACCCCACATTCACTGACCCCGCCCCATTGTAATTGGGATTACAGTTCCATACTTTTTAAATCCCTTCGAACACTGATTGAGATTTGTAAAATGGAGATGAATTCTCCAGAATGCACAAGAGACCTTCGAGGAGAAGCCCCCGCTGTATAAGTCTTTGATAACCTGTTTTCAGTGATCCTGCTTTTGCGTATGAATGAAAAGAGGGTGTGCGGCCAATGAAAGGAGTCAGACTCTTTTTAGCATTCTGCAGTTTATAAACTGCCTGCGCTTAATGGCAACTCTGATCATAAATATTGCCTGCACTCCTACATAGCTCTGATCATAAATGCTGCAGTGCTTAATTTGAGCTGGTGGTTTCCGGGGCTCGGCGCCAGCACTTAAATGTCAGCACCAGTGCTTGTGACAGTCTGCTACAGGGGGGTGTTGTCTATATACTTTACCCCCCACCCAAGTCATTCTCAATGCTTTGTAGGCCTGAAATAGTCCCAATTATCACACTTGTAGGCGTGTGATGGTTAGCAGTAGTGTTGTTACTATTATTGTCAGCATGGCAAGGACAATATGTGTTGCAAGCTGCAATGGCCTCCTAATGAGAGCCCTGGCACTTATTATTTTTGATAAATTAAGCACTGAAATGCTGCCTGCACTCATACATAGATCTGATTATAAATGCTGCCTAAACTCACCCAGAGCTCTGATCATAAACGTTACATGCATTCACTTATAGCTCGTTTCGGACTTAGCGAGGGTGATCAAATCTTATGGCATTAGTCTCACTACTTATGCCGACGACACCCAGCTGGCTCTATCAGTACACCAGTGGCAGCGAACTTCCAGGAGGGAATGCTCGCCATCAGCTCCTGGATGTCTGCCAATTGCTTAAAATTAAACTCTGACAAGACGGAGGTAATGACCTTTGGGAAACTTTACCCGTTTGGTCCTCCCTCTGGTGGCCTAACAAGATGGGCGCTCCACCTGAACCCATCACTAAGGTTCGTAATCCTGGAGTCATATTTGACGACAGACTACTTTTCCATCATCATGTC
The DNA here is from genome assembly GCF_964263255.1 of Lissotriton vulgaris. Lineage (NCBI taxonomy): Eukaryota > Metazoa > Chordata > Amphibia > Caudata > Salamandridae > Lissotriton > Lissotriton vulgaris. The sequence goes on along the minus strand of NC_141691.1, from coordinate 1,970,305,340 downwards.
AATGCGGTAGTCTCCACCTCCTTCTTTACCCTAAAGAAAATCAAGAAGCTTCTCCCTTATCTCCCCATAACGGCAGGTAAGACTCTCAGCACTCTTATTTTTTCAAGGACTGATTATTGCAGTGCCCTCCTCCTTAACGCTCAGGAAAAAGTCCTAAATAAGGTTCAATTGGTGCAAAACGCCTCAGCTAGAATCCTACTGGGCATACCTAAGAACACCTCCATTACACCTTTCATTCAACAGCTTCACTGGCTTCCTGTAAGGACCCGTACGAAATTTAAAGCACTCTGTATTGCTTACAAAGCTTTTAACAACTCTGGCCCTCAGTTCCTTAAACATGCTTTCCGTCCACTTGTAAACCCAGGACCCTTCGCTTATCTTCAGCTCATCTGCTCAACGTCCAACGCACCAGGAAAGCCAACTGGGGCGACAGATGCTCTGTGATTTCCACAGCTAGACTATGGAATTCCCTTCCCCTTACCATCAAAACCTCCCCCACCCTCCTTAGCTTCAGGAAGCAATTGAAAACTTGGCTGTTTCCATATTAAAAATCCTGTAACTGTCATCACCTGATCACTTAAAGCGCCGAGACACCCCTGGGTATTTGCGCGCTATAAAAATTGCCAAAACATAAACATAATCATCAACGCTGGTTGTACTTCCTCACATCTCTGATTATAAACATTGCCTGCACTTCCTCACAGCTTTGATCATAATTATTATCTGCACTCATCTATAGCTCTGATCATAAATGCTGCATGGCAGATTGTAGGAGTGGTCTCTTTGAAGATCTACCTTCACTGAAACCCATTGAGTCACACAAATGGATGTAAAAATCTACCCCAGGCAAGGGGGGAAAGGAAGCAATCCAGGACAACTCTCTGTAAGAAATAGGACAGAAGGATGTTTGTTGGAATGACATTTACTGCTTGCAGTAAGCATCTAAGAGCGCACCAGTACAACACCGTGAGATAGGAACAATGTGGCCAATGGCAGTCTACAGAGCTGAAGGAAGACATACTTGACATGGAGGACACAAGGAGCCTTTTCTCCACCTTGAACAGTGGCTGGAGTTCTAAAAAAAGGTTTCTAAGATCCGAGGCAAGATGTCTGGAGGCATCCTTCAGATCCCTTCCTGGTCAAGGTTGGCGCCTCCGCCATCAAGGGGTAGATGGTCCCTCCGCCTCACACTTCCTCACTACTGCCAACTTGGGATACAGTGGACATCTGTTTCAACACATGTATGATCACCAATATCTCAGTGAAGAAACATCAATTTATACATATGGTTAAAATGTTTATTAATGTATGTGTTTGTAGATTAGTTAAAAAAAACTCTGATCACCAGTCTCACCAAAATGGTTAAATTCCATGGGCCTGGTTCACAAAGGTAATTATTATTTGTATATTTACTACTCCTTGGTGTAACTCCAAACTGTTTTGCTGCTCACCATTTTTGAGGGTACCATTACACCTATGTGTAGAATTACATTGTCTTCACCCCCTCCTATGACCAGATTTTCTGCACCAAAAATAGGGATGGCCATAGACATATATATATGACTAAACCTTGGAACCTACTATGAATGTTCATGTATCACAATGATGATAACACCCAAGACACAAAATTAGAAGGGCATAACCTGCAAATGTCCTAAAAAAATATGGCTGCATATAATAAAACAGAAAAAGTGTTACCGGAGTTGGGCACCTTGTTCTATTTTAAAAAGTCAAGACTTGGGCACTTTCATTCCAATTTCTTTGTATTCTTCAACTCACAACCCTGTATTTATAATGGTACAACCAGACACAAGTTGCAGAAAGGACATTTAAAAAAGCACAGGACTGGATACGCTTCAATTTCTGATTCTGATTGGCTGATGTGGTGAAGAGATGCCCATGGTAAATATTTTCAAGGCATTTTTCCTATCTTGGTGTACATTGAACTGCACAAACCTCTGTTGTATGAAAACTATCCCTCACTCATGCTGTAACGAGTCCCTGGAGCAGGCTGGTGATCCAGTGAATGCTGAGTTTATTACAAGACTGAAGGCTCCTATTATGCCTTCTTTTCTTGCCTTTATTTCAATAGCCACTAAGATATTAAATTACATGCCCCCAGTGAACATCTACAGTAAAACATCCTAATAATATAACCAATCTCAATACCACTTTTGAATCGGAGCAACAAGTCCTCTTTTCTTGCGGCTCGCAGTCAAGATAAATATAATTTTCCATTTCATCTCTTTATTGTTTGATATGTTTTAATAAATATTGTGTATAATAGCATTATGATTAGGTATTTTGGGTTACATACCTTGTTAGCTCTTATCACTACTAGTTTATTGTAGAGTGGTAAGCGCAGTTCAGCTGTCTCGCACATGCTGGCTTTGTGGCAATGTCAAACGCCCCGCCCGTGGCTTTCCTGTCAGCGGGTGAGCAGCGCGTCTCCTCACAGCACCTGTTCTTCCTTAAGCGGTTTTCTGCATTTATGAATCCTTCTCTGCTTCCATCTCACGCTTGCAACTTCCTGTCAGCAAGAATCAGGTGCATCCTCTCACAATGGGCATTTACTTTGACAGCACCTCTTCTCTGCCTCTTTAACTCCACGTCTTTCAAGAGAGATCGGCCACACCTTGTTTCTGACCTGGCACACCCTATAGTCGCCCTCTCACTACCTTAGAGAAATTTCTGAGGGAAATCCAATTTTTTATTGTTTCTGGTGCAGGGTTTGACACTCCTAACGCAAGATGAATTCAAGATAGACGTTTTGAGCTATATATTTTAGTAATTGTATGTGAATATTAATTTAGCTAGATTCCATTTTCTTCAAGTGATAACATTTACAATATTAAAATGACTTCCTATAGTGAGGATGAAGAGGTTCAGATTTTCAGAACCAATCTAAATCTTTTTATAAAAAGACTCGTCCAACAGGCAGTGTCTGACTCCATGTTAAATATTTCTAAGACACTATAAGTCTCTATGAGAAAGATGATTTCACAAGACACCAACTTAAAATTGGTGCCAACCTCAAATAAGGGGAAAAGGTGTTTCTTTTTAGAAAAAGTTAACAATAAAAATGTTTCCAGTAGTAGTGACAGTTCAATGTGGCTGATTAATATAATTTAGTTGCACGATAGTAATGATGTATGGGGGACACTGATGATGATAATAAAGATGATCGAAACACAATGATCTGGTTAGGACCTTCGGAGGAAAGGCGCAAAAGTACTCCACCTGCGTTGGCGAAGCCCTTTAAGGCAAATTCAGATTTGGACATCTCTTTTTTATTAGATTTGCAGGTGACCCTATGTTTGATCTAATCTCTGGGTGAGATTAATTGTTTATTCAGATGATTTCCGCTTTCTGGCTCAAGGCAAGAATGTACTATTAACTCATCTAACACAATTCATGGATCCATTGGAAAACCTAGGTTTCCTCATAAACATGGACAAATCTGGTCTACTTAAATCCAGACAAATTACATTTTTGAAGTTTACGATAGACTCAGTCAAGGCAATTCTTCAGCTCCCTCGGGAGACAGTTTCCCTTATAAAGAAGGAGATTCTTATACAAATGTAATCTCTGTCAGTCAGACTATTGACTTACATAGTAGGCCTACTAGCATCTTCGATCCAAGGAACATTCCCAGGTCCCCTTCTTAACAGCACTTTGCAATGACTAAAGATTTGGCATCTCATGAAAGGGCTAGCTTACTCAGATTTAATTATTCTAGTCCAAGAATCTCAATTAGACCTTCAGTGGTGGCAAGACCACTTAGAGGCTTGGAATGGTAGGGCGATTTTTTCCTCTGCCCCAGATCTTGTTTTAGAATCTGATGCAATTCAGATTGGTTGGGGCGCAAGATGTGGTGAGTTATCACCTGATGTACATGGTCAAAAGAGGAATCCTCATTGCACATCAACTGTTTAGAGATGCTTGCCGGGTCCTTTGCAATACAGACTTTTGCAAAGGGCAGAATAAGTTGTTCCATCCATCTAGGGATGAGCAATCTATCTGTAGTAAGGTATATAAACAATTAAAGGGGAAAAAAATCAAAACCTCTAACCGAGCTAGTCAAAAGTTTTTGGTAAGTTTGTCTTCTGAGGAATATATCAGTGCAGGCACAATATTTACCTGGAAATCTGAACACAATAGTGGAATGGTGTTCAAGGTATTGCCGAGACACTAGCGAACATTTTTGATTTTCTTAGCTTTACTGAAAGAAAGTCTTGATTTATTAAGATACCGAGGCGAGTATTATCCCACCACATTGAAATATTAACCCTCTCTTTGCTTTCTAACAGTGCCTGCGACTTCCATTTACCAGCCAGCTTCAGGATAAATCCAGCCAAGGAATTGCTTGGTTCAAAATGATTCATTCATTCATTTACGTCTTTCTACTTTGATGGAAAAGCGATAGAAGTATCTAATATATCTGCATCCCGGGAAAGAATTTCTCACCTTCTGTTGGACGTTGTTAAGGACCTTGGTGCTTTGCTACTAGCACTTTTTATTGTACTATTTACTATTTACTCTTCCAGTGTTTCAAAGTTCTTGATATGCAACATAAGAAAATAGGACTTGTTGCTCCCAGTCAATAGCGTTATAGAGTATACTGTATTGTGACTGGATTATACTTCTATGTATTTTACTATGTTTGTTTAACCCCTTCTATGCTCATGACGGAGCGGCTCCGTCATGAGCCTCGGTTGAGCTGTGCTCATGACAGAGCGGTTCCGTAATGGCCCGCTCGGCGCGCCTGCGCGGCGCGAATTCCGCGCCTGCGCTGGACGTTCCATTGATCTGGGCGGGCCATGACGGAACCGCGCCCCCTTAGCGCTGCGGCGGGAATTGCCGCCGCAGCGAAGGGGTTAATAGGGGCTCATGGGAGATGTAGTTTTATTTCTTGGCTACTACTGAAATAAAAGAAAGAAGGCATAATACTCCCCTCTGTATCTTTAATAAAATCAACACTTTCTTTCACTAAAATTAAGAAAATATCCATTCACGCCTCATCAATACCTGCTGCACTGATGAAGGCGACAGCACAGCAGGCGACTCTTTCAAGACTAGATCTTCTGTCACTGGTGTGAGGAGGGGGCCGGTGAAAATGAGAGCATGAACTACAATGTCATGAATGGGCTCTCCTGATCCTTTCTCAAAAACAGGAGATGTATTTATTTAACCAAAATGTTTTTCTGCGTTGGAGCAGGCCTTGAAAAACAAGAAAAGTCCAGGAAACCTGAGTCGTCTGGTTAGCCTATCGCCTCCTTTAATCAAGGGGTGGAGCATCTTGCAACATGATTTATGAGTGTAAAGTTACTACAAGCAAATTTGAACACATAAGTAAACATCTTCACTACTGTGGCAGAGATCTGCCTTTGGGAAAGTATAGGAAAAATTATTAAAGTTTATTATTCTTTAAATACATTCAAAAGTATGGTAATGGATAGTATAAATATTATTTAATTTAAAATACTTATTAAACTATACCCAACTAAATAAAATGTACATAACAATAACTCAGCGAATTAATTCTGTTTTGAATAATTAATGTTAATATATTTGTTTAACTTATAAATAATTTGTCAACAATCATTTTAAAAAAAATTCACACCTTGAGTAATATTTTTATTCTCATTTTTAATTAATATGTAGTAAAGTTTGTTAAAAGAAATATGTTGAATTAATTTAAATTATTTTGTGTCTGAAATAAAACTTGAAACATTGCATTTTTATATTTTATAATATAGAAATATTTAATAATTAAATATTATTTTAACACACACACACACATATATATATATATATATATATATATATATATATATATATATATATATATATATATATATATATATATATATATATATATATAAAAACTTTGAGACTGCAACAACGGAGGCATCTGATGAGGCAACCGCCGAAAGGTGTCATGCCAATACAAAATAAAGAATTCCCTTGAAACCCTGCCGTGTCCCCTCATCCTTTTTAACGGAGAAGGGTAGCTGTGGATATATATATATATATATATATATATATATATATATATATATATATATATATATATATATATATATATATATATATATATATATATATATATATATATATATACATACATACATATATATATATATATATATATATATATATATATATATATATATATATATATATATATATATATATATATATATATTTTGAATGTTAAAATCTTTAGTTCCTATTGGGTGTTATTTTATTTCATTGCCTCCATTGTTTTCTATAGGAATGTGTTGCAGTACCAGTGATTCACCACGTGTTGTGTTTGAGCTTCTCCAAGGCTGGGCTGGAATACATTTACGACTAGTTTATTACCATTTGGGGTGCGGTAAGTAAAGAAGTATAGTTTGTCAATAGGAATAGTCTTACTCTTTATGGGTGTGTGCTTTTATTAGCAGGTCCCACCCGATCCCTCTTTAAATATCCATATACCCCTTCCCATATAGTAGTAAATATTACCGATTTTCCACACCCTCCCGCTTGTTCATCACACATTACTACAAAAACATATATTTACATGTGCAGGGATCTTCACCGTACAGAATAGATAAGAGAGGCAGAGGTGCAGGTTCCCTGCTGTAGGGTTTGAATTGAATTTAGCAGTATGTGAGTAGTACTACTGTAGTAATACTTTGGGTACTACAAAATGTAGGTTGTGAATTGGGCTCTATGTAGTGTGGTCCCGCCGGTCACTCTAGCCAATCTACCATTGTATAAATGTGTGGCCATTAACCACTCTACCCACCCTATAAACGTGAACCGTAAAAAGAAATAACCACAGACAATCACTTTGCTAGTGGGAGAAGTTAACACTCAACATAAGTTAATAACAGAAATTCAGGATAAACACAGTAAAATTCCCAACTACTTAAAGTTCTCTCATGGAAAGCAGCACTTGTAAACTTAGGGCAGATTTACTGATATTTCAGGCAATGCTGTACAGCAACCAGTGTTGGTGTGTTGCGTGAATGGAACAGAGTAGGTCAGCGCCATAGCTACTGCTTCTCTTTTCCCAAGCATTAGTCCACTTTCAGGCTGCCTAGTGCCAGGCATACATCTTTGCACCATGTTGCATTAAAAACCATGTGTGGTAGCATAGGAAAGGCCAGGTACCAGCCATGGAATGCACCCTTTGCACAAAGTAACGAAAACGAAAACTGGCAAAAAGTGTGCTACTTTTATTCAAATTTCCAGTGCAAAAAAAGTTTTGCACTGGAAAATAATAAGTTTATCAAGACTTTGCGGCACTTTGTCTCACTTTTTATGACTTTGCACTGACACAAATCCTTGATAAACCAGGCCCTTTGTGTTCTTCAGACAACATACACGCTGTAGCAAAATATGTTGTACACAGAACACATCATGGCAAGGTCTGACATGGCAGGTCATGGGCACCTTGAATTTAGAAACAGAAAATACAGGAAACCAGTGGAGCGATGCAGTGTGGAGCAGTGGAAGTAAAAACGTGAAGACTGGTAATGGTGCTCATTGAGAAGTAGAGTAGGTTGGAGAGTAACCACTGAGTATAGAGGAGCAGGAATGAAAGGAGAGGAGGCCACTTTAGAAAGACTTCCATTTTGGCAGTGGTACTTGAATAATGTTTTGATTCCATTGCAAGCCAGGGCCCTTTGTTGGCTAAAGGTATAGGGCTTCAGTTCTCTTAATTGTAACTGACCTTTCCTCTGCCCTGTAACAAACAGCTAATGCTGCATGAAATGAAAACCGGTTGAAAGGCCTCTTTTTTCACCATGATCTTTCTCTAGATCGAGGTCTCTGCAGCATCTGCGGCCCCCCTGGCGCCCCCGCTGATGCCGGAGCTTCTAAGGACCTTCTGTTATCATCCAGGGGTGCACTCAGGGCAGATGCGTGGTGTGCCCTGCCTCGGCGAAGGCTGCCTCGCGCATTCGCATGCAGGGCACACGCCGGCCGCCATGTTGGCGCAGGCTCGGCCTGGGAGGGTAATTACTGCGTCCTGCACGGCGCATCGGCGCCCTCGTCGGACGGCAGCGCGTGCTAAATGCGCGCTTTGTGTGGAAGCTCGTTAATGGAGTTTTTTTCTCCATGTTCTCAGACAGTGGCGCACTGATACTGCACCAATTTTGTTTCTATGGATACACTTAAGAATAACAGTGACAATAACAGACATGGCACAGCTCGTTCTCAGTGTATTGCGGTAGAAATTAACCCTCTCCTGTCTGGAAGAAAAGCGGAGTGGACGCGGTGCTGACAGTTCGTGTAGACACCTATTTGAGGTGGGGCTCCGGAGGTGAAATGTGGGGCTGGGACGGTCTGGCAACTGAATGTCTAACAGTTTAAGGAGAACATGCGTTTCTGTTTAGGAAAATCTAAAAAGAAGTACAGCAGACTGACAGCTGATTGATATGATATCCACTGATCAATAAAAGTAGGGATGTCTGCCACCCGCGGGAGCGAATTGCTTTTTACTTTCTAATACCACAACGATTACTCTGCAGACTAAAAGCTCAATCTGTCTACCGTCTCTATCTGCATTAATGTCTTCCTTTTGACATTCATTCTCTCCTTTCTCTCCGGCTCGCCCTAACTTCTATCCTCCCCCCTTCCTTGCTTCATTTTTTACTTCTTACTTCCTTGACAGGTTTATCCTTTCTCTATTCCCTTCCTTCTCTCACTCCATCACTTTCTTCATTTTTCCCGCCTTCCTTCCGTTAGTCATTTGCCATGAAATCACAACGCACAGACTTCTCAGCGCTGAAATCCCGTTCACGACTGTCTGACTCGCCCACAAATGCAACCATATAAAGGTCCCACAACTCAACCACAAAATACAAAGTTGCATCACCAGATGCTTAATCTAGTCACCTGAAAACGTGGCAACCCATAGTGAGTAAGATATGCAGTCCAAGAAAACAAGGCTAGGATTCTGACCCAAATGACTCTTTTTAACTAAATCATCCTCTTCACCTTCAGAAGAAACCTACAGACTCCTCCCTATTCTGACTCCTACAACCAGGAAGAGACATGAGACAGTGTAGTCTGCAGAGCTACATTTCAGTATTCATGTTGAACAGCCTTGTCAGATAAGAGGACCCTTTGGGAGAAAAGGAAAGACGATGAGACTGGCCTGTTTGTGCTAGTATGTGTCTGCTGGACCCAAGGGCATGCATTTACTGGCATGTCCTATGACTGGATGCTCAGCAGGCGTAGTGATGGGTAACAACCCGATTTGCTCCATTGAAGGTGAGTGGATACGAATAGTGTAAATTGACAGGAGTGCGTGTTTGGGCATGCAAATGTTTGTCTGCCTTTGTGTGTCTGTGTGTGTTGAAGAGTACTTCTATGTGTGTGTTTGTGCATGGATCGTGATAGGGTCCGTCCAGCACTTGTTTTTCGTTTGTCTTCTTTGTGGTTTAATCTTTTTCATTGTTGTGCACCATTACCTAGTGTTTTAGTCTAGAAACACTTCTTGAATATATTGCGAAAAGTGAGACACTGGGAAATCCCAATGTCTAAATGGTAACGTTCTGCACACTTTCACATGAACCACTTGGTTCTCCTCAGGTATACTTGTAAACCAAAATAATAATGATCCATACAGTTTTCTTTGTTTCAAGGATCTCTGTTTATTACTTCTTTATCATTCATCTGAATTCTTTCGTTTCCAGGACAGTTTTAATTATCATTTCCCATTTACCCAATGCATTTCGGGTCTTGGGGCCCCAAGGCGGGTGTTTGAAGAGTGGATACAGTTAAACGGAATTTCAAAGCACCTGGCTTCTTGTTCCAGGTATAGGGTCTTCCACTTCGGTCCCTTAGGTGAGCCTCGGCCGCCGTCCTCTCTCGAACAGAAGGAAAAGACTCGGAGACCCCCGAAGAAGGGTCACCATAGACCCGAAATGCATTGGGTAAATGGGAAATGATAATTAAAACTGTCCTGGAAACGAAAGAATTCAGATGAATGATAAAGAAGTAATAAACAGAGATCCTTGAAACAAAGAAAACTGTATGGATCATTATTATTTTGGTTTACAAGTATACCTGAGGAGAACCAAGTGGTTCATGTGAAAGTGTGCAGAACGTTACCATTTAGACATTGGGATTTCCCAGTGTCTCACTTTTCGCAATGTGTTTGTGCATGCACAAGTGTGACGTTTTGAAAAGTTCTGTGCTGCGTGGTTTGCGATCTAACTGATTCTGTATTTGTTTGTTTTTTCTAAACTTATTGGTTCTGGAACAGCTGGGTCACCCCGAGTGGGACGGATATGCTTAGACGTGAGTCCTGTGCTCTCCATGCCCCTGGAATCAAGCTATCCTGGCTGATGACGGCTGATTGCCAGAAACTGGTCCTAGGATGCTTGATTCCGGTCCAGGGAAGACATGGCTTGGCAGTTCGGGCTGGACTGTTCCCATGAGGCACCGGGTCAAGATTGATTTGCATATGGCCATGTCTGAGCTGGGGTGGTGTGGTGAGCAAAATAACGATGGATAAAACCCAGATCTGTGACTGGGGATGAATGGTTTGCCATTGTGCAACATTCCGTCCATCAACTGTTGTTTTTGCATTTGTCACCCGAGTGGGACGGGTATGATCAGACGTGAGTCCCGTGCTCTCCATGCCACTGGAATCAAGCTATCCTGGCTGATGACGGCTGATAGCCAGAAACCAGTCATAGGATTCTTGATTCCGGTCCAAGGAAGACATGGCTTGGCAGTTTGGGCTGGACTGTTCCCATGAGGCACAGGGTCAAGACTGATTTGCATATGGCCATGTCTGAACTGGGGTGGCTTGGTGAGCAAAATAACGATGGATTAAACCCAGATCTGTGACTAGGGGTGAATGTTGTGCCATTGTGCAAAATTCCGTCCATCAACTGTTGTTTTTGCATTTGTCTGTGCCAAGGTGCTGCCCCCTTGCTGAATGCTAGAAGAGAGATCTGGGCATTTTACCGTCTAAATTGCTCTTTGGCATTCAAAGTCAGCACTAATGAGTTCCTCTAAAGATCTTTTATAGAAAGAACGTGATGTCAGGAAAGTACTTTTGTGGAAATTAAACTGTTTAAGTGAAAGGAGATTAACACATTGAACATTGGTCAGTATTTTACTGTCAATTTAAGACTGCAAAATGCAATGAAAAATGCAGGGACTGCTGCATATTAAAGGCAAACACCTGTGACCATTTCTGTGCTCCTTTGAGCATTACCGCCATCTGTGTATGTGTCTTTCTTACTTGTATGTCCTCATGCTTCAATTCACTTGATGTATGCATGTATGTGTGTAAATGTATGGTATATGCATTTACGAATGTAATATATGGTATGAACATAACTCAAACGTAGCCAAAAAGCAGTGGCGCTATCTACATGTTCAAATACAGAAAACTCTGCAACAGAGCTTTCTAAGGTATTATCCTGAAGAATTGGAACTCCCTACCACCTGAAATCACACTGATCCCTTCTACTGCATCATTCAAAAAAGAAGTGAAATCACTTTTTATGAACAAATGGCTTCCCTAATTGCATTATCCTTCACTCTTGTTCTTCCATATGTTTATGATTTGCCTTGTTAAATTTATGTATTGAGTTTACTTTCCGTCATTTGCTGTTTTTCAGTTTCTACCTCAGTTTCGCACATATTTGTTACTTTGTATAACCTGTAAAGGGATCTGATACCTGCTCGGGTCATGTTCACGCTATATAAAACTTTATAAATAAAATCCTCGAGTGATAAGAGAGGAGGCTGGTATGTGGACTGCTAATGCACTGTGATGCAGTGTTCTATAAAGAGGTGCGTCTCTAACTCTTTCCTAAATTGGTCCAGTGCTGGGGCTGTCCTGAAGAATACAGGGATTGTTTTTAAGATCCTGGATGCTTAGACAGGAAAAGCCTGCTTCCTTGTTTTTTCTTCATCACATGTCTTAATCTGAAGTCTGATGGTGTCCTGGCTGCGGTTGTGCCGAGACCCACCAGAGATCATGAGCTTCTCTACGAGATAAGCGGAGCTGCTGGTTGTGATGGCTTTGTAAATGATGCTGATGGTTTTGAAGATGGTGCAGGCTGGCAAAGGAACCCAATGGACATCCACTAGGATGGGGGCGATGTGATCATTACGGATGTATGACGTTACAACGCAGGCTATTACAAAACCTGCCTTTACAACGCGGTTTTTACATCGCAATCCATTACAACGCATAGCGCTTTGGGGTGCTGGATAGTGAAAAGTTTAATTTACTATTCCAACACCAGTCCCCGTGGACACTTGGGAAGTTGTTGGATAGTAAATTAAACGTATTCCCTATCCTAGAGCGCCCCCCAGCGCAATGCGTTGTAATGGTTTGCGTTGTAATGACCGCGTTGTAATGGTAGTGTGTTGTAAAAGTTTTGTTGTAAAAGTTGTTCACCGATCATTACATTACATTTACATTACATCATATTTCTTCAGGCCCTGGATGAGACGTTCTGTGGCTTGAGAGCAATCAGTTCTGGTTTTGATGAGAAAACTTAACAGAAGCGAATAAGACTGGGAGTGGAGGGACTGGGGCCAGTTAAGATGCTGTAGTGGACTAGCCGTTCCATTGAAATAAAACCCAGACCTTTTCCTGGCTATGGGTGACTAAGTAGGATATAACCATGGTTCCTTGGAGGAGCATGAAGACCCTTAAAGATGAATTGTGAACAGCAGTGAGGAGGGATTCATTAATCCAGGCACTTTCCTCAGAGGGTTTGAGTTAAGTGCAGAAAGCTATGCCAGAGGGAAGGACAATCCACATTTAATCACTTACAGGACCTGTCAGGAACACCTGCGCAACTTCTAAAATCACAATGGGAGACTCTTCTGGACTGTGTACCCGGATTCACTGTGTCATCCCGATACCTTGACAGTGTGTGCTATCACCTGCAAAGAACCCACATGCATGGGGAGCACAAGAGCAGGGCCATAAAAGCCTGGAATTGCACCACTGATGCTGAAAGTCCTGCTGACTACAAGAAGCTCAAACTGTTAGCACTGCACCTGCGTTCAAAGTGCATCATGGGTAGAACATATGGCTTGGCCTGGCTGATCCTAGGGTCAGAAAAACCAGGCAGTTGCCTAGGTTGCCACCATAAAAGTTATCAAATTAGGTGACCAAATGCACACTACTGCAAGGACGCAACATGTGTTCTATTTGTAACTCCTTGTGACGTCAGCATAATATAATGATATCAGTCAGAATTCTCAGTTCTAACCTTCAGCAGTGTTAACACAAACAGCAATAACTTTAAAGGGTTTAATGTTGTTTCTACTGGCTGTGGCAGGGTCTTTCGATGTTCCCAACTTCACATGATCTTAGTCTTCCCCACTGGCTTTGCTACTGGGGAACTGGAGTGATGCCCAGTGAGCAAGGGTTTCTAAAAAGTCACTGAATCTGTGGCTGAGACGGTAACATGCTAGGCTACTGCTTGACATGTGACCGACAGTGACCAAGTACTACCGGCAGACCCGAGGCACTAGCTTATGAGAAGGGCATGGATTTTGCCTTAGTCCAGGCTGTGATTTGTTTTTGCTACCCAGCGCTGCCTTCCTGCCTATGTCGAGGGCATGTTCTGGAGTTACTGAGAATTTGTGATCACTCAACAGATGCATAGACGTCTCATTGGACATATCTTGGCGTTCCTTGTACTTTTGCTTAGGTCTTCTGAACCCTCCTTCAATATAGTATGGAATTTTTGGCTTTCAAACAACAACTCTTCCTTGTTGTAAGCTGGGCAACTCAAGCAACAGCCAACAGCTGCCCCCAAAAATTGCAGTTTCCTTGAAGTGTACAGAGTTGCTTCAGTTTGTAGTGCTGGTCTATGCACCCACTGCACACAATAAGCAAATGGCAAACAACAACTAACATGCAGTAAAAAAGATACCCTCCTGATGATGATGTGTAGTTCTTAGCTTCTTTATCTCCTAATCATAGCATAAGGTGAAGTAGATGTATGATCAGGACTTACCAATTTTCTGCACTGTGACACAAGGGCATAAGAAAGTAACTTTCTTGGAATGAAGAGTGGATCTGGCTAGGTATCTTTAGAAGTGCTTCACTCCAGTTAGTTTCACTTACAAAAAGAATACGTAATACACACCAGCCAGAAGCAATAATGGCTCCCTTACTCAGAATACATCACTCCTCCATCCGTACACAAAGCGACAATACAGAACCAACTAATACATGGACCACCAGAAAGAACAATCAATTACCCCAACAGAAAACATAACACAATTCCGAAACACCACATGAAACGTGCAAGCCAACCAGCCACACTATTCTAAAGCACTTAAGCGCAACTAAAACAGCCTGTTTCACCGTCAAATCTCTTCACGCCCGCAGCCCCCAATTCATCAACGATCTTTTACCTAAATACACTCCCTCCCGCAACCTCCGGTCCGCCAATCAAAATCTCCTGACCATTCCCCCTTATAAACTCTAACGCCAATGAGGCCGCAGGTTTGCCACTCTTGCCTCTAAACTTGGAACTCCCTTCCCTCAGAAATCCGCTCTTGCACCAACCTCCTGATATTTAGAAAACAACTTAAAACCTGGCTGTTCACCCAGGCTCATGCTTAATTTTCCCCTATCTCCATAGCATCTGTCAGTCAGCACCATGAAACCTCTGGGTGTACGAGCGCTATATAAAACCTTGTTAACATAACATAACTAAAGCACTCAGAACTTCCCCTGAAGTGGGCACCGCACTTTGGCCCATTACATTCTAACCTCAAGTACAATACTCTTTCCTGACCCCTCAAGTAAGACTGAAGAAAGGAATTATTTGGTGCTCTCGTGGTCATTGTTGGACACAATTTCCTTAAAGGGAGTATCCTTAATCCATGTAATGTCCAATAGATGGTCTACTTTGAAGACGTTCCAGTGCTGGGTAATGGGCCTATTGTGAGATATATTCATTCTATAGAGTTTATGTGGCTATACACGTAACTATACACATATTCAATTATTCACACCTGCACATACAGGTCTTGACGTGAATCATGCCCTACAATCCTATCATGGAGACAACCTTGGAGGTCTGAACATGTGCATCTGCCCATGACCTGCCATGCTCTGCTACGTCACTGACATTACTACAAAGGCCTTACAAAGCACCTTTAGGCTGACCTTCTCTGTGCACTGGCCTTCAAGTGAAGCATTGACCAAGCTCTCACAATGCATCTCTATATGCCCTGGGACCCTGCAGAGCTCTCACATTAGTTGCACCATGCACTGACATTCCAGCATTGAGTGATACAGAGTTGCCTTGATGCACCTCTACAGCGACTAGCGTCATGCAAAGGTGTCCCTTGATTGACACATTCACAAAGCTTGGGGGGGGGGGGGGTGCACGATGCACCACTATTCCACCGATGAGACATCTACAAAGCTCTCTCAGTGCCTCTCCATCTTCACGTCCACCATTCATTAACGCCTTTACCATGCTCTTGTAATGCACAGAGGTCCCGCTTATCTAGCCCAGAAACGCACACGTTACTGCCCTGCCAGAGGCTTACGCTCCAAAGACAAAGCCGTTCTGCCAGTTCCCCGTATTCGCTGGATGAGATGTGGGGGGAGGTCTTTTACTTGGCACTCTTTTACTGGAACATTCTGCCCCTTCGTGTCCTCACTTGTTCGTATTTTGTCAGTTTCAGGAAATCTCTAAAAACAGCTCTGCTTTAAGGATGGTGCTCTGTGTCTCGACCGTAACTTTCTTTAGCACCGCGATACCCCTTCGTGGCGATTTGTGAGCTATATAAGTTAGATTAACATATTGTATCTTGCATAGCGGCAGGTTAGCAAAAGAACACCTAAAAATCCTTAACTGTAGGAGATACACCGACCAAACTCCCAATGTGTCTAAAAACAAAAATACAACAATCCTCGTGGATGGACCTCTCGGCAACGCCACACCCCTGGGACTCATAAGCTTCAGTAGCTAAAGCTAAGGAAATGGAAGAGGAGGGTTAAACGCACATGATATGCCAATTAAATTAATACCAGATCGCAGTGGCCACAATAAACATGGGGTTCAGAGTCCCTGCCTGTCGCTATCCGTAAAATACCAGAGGTAGCTATAAACCTCAGTGAACAGAATGGAACAAAATAAACCAGATTAAAGGACCTACTGCACTCCCTGTCCAAGACCAATGTGGGTATCTTGGAAGGTTGACAACATGCGACGGACAACAACACAAACAAACAGAAGCAAGCAAGACCTTCATGTAAAACGAGGAAGAACTCTTCTAGACATGCCCAGTACCCTACCCACTAACCAGTGTACCACAATATAATGTTCTTCCATATAAGATAATATTGAGCAATTTATACAGCGCCTGCCAAAAATGTAAGCTTCAACCAGCAAAACCATAGCAAAGTCAAACATGCAACCTAAGCTATTAATATTTTATTTGCAAGTTTGATACAGTGTGTGCCAGACCCACATGGACCTCGGATGCGTTTGCCACCCTGCCCGTAGCTGGCATCCATCGCTCGAAGGCGCAACATCCCTCCATTACCGACAAGATGAAAGAGGCATCCCTTTTCTGGGCCGCACCTGTTGAGCGGCAGTGATTACTTTCTCTGACCCAGGATGACAAGAGGCGAATCGTTTTCCTTTCCTATTATACTTAAGAGCTCTCGCTGCATGTGGTTATTGCACCTAACAACTCCCTTGTTGCTAGAATGACTTAAGTAAGTGAAAAAGAAGGGGGATATCAAGCCAGGCTGATGATGTATGGCTCGGCCGTCCAATAGAAAGATGTATTCAACTCCACGGTCCTGCTGCCATGGAGCCAGAGACCTTGTAATTCTGCACCGCCATGCTTTGCAAAGACCATGGAGTGACAGTAGGTGTAAGGGGAAGTCCCGCCCCCCAAGGGTTGTCGCTTTATGACATCATGAGGCGTAGACCTGGCTATAAACCTTGTGACATCCATGAACTCTCTTTAGCCGGATGTTTCATGCTTGGTTAGGCTGACTCCTTCACTGCTAGCACCAACATCTACATATGGAGCACACGTGGTTCTAAAACAGCTCAGTGGGTTAACTACCCGCTTTAGTGATCTGTATGTATCAGGATGGTACCAAAATATCGTAGGCAGAATATCGTCTGCAAAGCACATGGTGTCCTAAATATCTCCCCAGTAGTAATAACAATATAAAATCTAGATTATATTTCTGTTTATGATATTCTGATATTCAACCCTATGTAGCCATGAAGGAGACAACCTCTACCCCGGAAGTGACTGTATTATTATTGCTCTAAGAAGAAAGCAGCAGCATGTATTTTATTGTGCCTAGGATAGGAGCCTAAAGGTAATGCCCTCACAGGACTCTGACTGAAAAAAGAGCGATGCACCGAGAACAGCGACAAAGAGTACATCTAATGGCATGTCGCGATTGTGTATAGAGTTCAACTACTGCTGTTGTGGCAGTGGCGTACCAAAAGCCCCCGCTGTGCGGGGCCCCACCGAGCTCCGAGGGCCTCCTCCGGCACTGGCAGGCCCATGGCCAGAGAGCTTTGGACTGGCTCCGGAGATTGGGCGGCCCCCTCTATGTACTTTGCAGGGGGGCTCAAGTTTCGTTACAACCCAGTGTTGTGGCATTGGAGCACTCGAACTGTTCATGGCGGTTACATGTGGACCTGCATGAGTGGTTGGACAGGGGTGTTTTTAAAGTAATTCCTATGTGACAAGGGTTAAATGCAGTGTGTGACTTCTGACACAGGATCTGATCTTGTTGGAGTGAACTTGTCACTGCTGGTCTGTGTGTCAATCCTCAGACGTGTGTGGAAATACACTTTTGCCCTATGTACCTGATCAATGAATGGTGGATACTCAATTCTCCTGATCAGAGGTACTTGTGTAGGACATCAGGAGTGACTGTCAGTCTTCGGTGGGGATATGCATGTGCGCTTTTATATCTGCTATGTCGGGTGTGTGTGAATTATTGGGTGAAGTGGTGAGCAGCTATGAAGCTGAGGTAGAAATAAAAGATTTACTCATTATTATTATTATTACTACTTTGACTATTATTTCACATAATTATATTCCCTATACAGAGGTTTTCTTATACAGAGGTTATCCACTAGTTCCTTTTATTTTTGTCTGCATAATCTTGACAAAGATAATAACAATAACTCAATTCTGGCTTGACATCACAGCGGCTGCCAGAGCTATTTACAACAATTCTGTAAAACGCACAAAGAGTGGAGATTGGCTCTGCCCAGAGCAGTATTGATATATACCTTCATATTTTCTGTTTTGGGGGCAATATTTTTATGAGCAATAACATGGGAAATAACACTTTTGTGACCCCACCTTTTCTTGCCCCACTAGATGGATCAGCATAAAACTTTCCATGAAGGAGATGAGGTGGGTGAACTTTTCTCTTACACAGTTTTCTGAAGATACCTCAAACAGCAGCAAAGGGCAAATTTATTAGCAAATGAAAATACTGCCAGACTATGGAAACTTTGACCTAACTATTTTGTAAAAGACCGCCAAGGTCGAAACGTGTTGCCGTTTGTACCATGAAATTGAATAACGCAATCCTGGAGTGTGAGTCCTTTGTGCTCAGATACGGAATGAGAAGTTTCTTCTCATTTAACAGCTCGCACCGGTCCCACCCAGGTGGATGCAATCAGCAGAGTCGGGAGATTTCGGCTATATATATAACAGACGCCCGAAACGCGTCTGTTTGGCAGTGTGTTGCACCTCTGCACTTTATATGCATTAAAGGACGAAGAAACATCCTAAGTAAGTCTGGCTGTGGATTTATTCATCTGTGTCTGCGCACTGGGTTTGGTGTGGAAGCGTCGCACCAACTTTCCGGTTGGAATCTATATATATATATATATATATATATATGTATATATATATATATATATATATATATATATATATATATATATATATATATATATATATATATATATATATATATATATATATATATATATATATATATATATATATATATATATATATATATATATATTTCCCTTGATCCTGTGATCAAGCCTTCAGGGGAAGGCGAAGCGCGTTGGGAAGGCAGCGTTTTTTGAAAATAAAGCCCCCTTAAAACTTCAAACACATCAGAGTGAGTGCATCTTTACTTAACAATTACTGCTGTCTTGGCACCAGAATTGTGTACTTCTAAAAATGAAACCGGCGTCGTCCTGCCGGAAAAGTCACACCGTTTGGGAGAGAAGCACCAGCGTTGAACACACAGGGCTACATTGTAGCATAGATAGATATAGATATAGATCTAGATAGAGAGAGAGAAAGAAGGCAAGAGAGAGAGAAATAGAGAAATAAAGAGAGAGAGAAAGTTAGATAGATCTGGGGGCCCCTGTGTACATCTTCCAGGGACTGCAAAGAATCCAGTCTGCAGCAACCAAATTGGCCCTTGGTTGGCCACGGAGCTCCTCTACTACCCTGGCTCTGAGAGAACTACACTGGCTACCCATTAGGGAAAGGGTCCATTTTAAAGCTCTGTGTATGGTTTTCCGAGCTGTGCACGAGCTAGGTCCCGTTCCCCTACAGGAAAGGTTCATGTGGTGTCACCCCACAAGGCAGCTCCGCTCTTCTAGCGCTGGCCTGCTGACGTTTTCCCGGTTTAAACGGGCCAGGTTAGGAGGAAGGGCTTTTAGTATGGCTGGCGCCCGTCTATGGAATGAGCTCCCTCAGAACCTCAGACTGGTCAACTCTCTGTTAGAGTTTCGTAGGAACTTAAAAACCTGGCTTTATCCCAAGACCTAAGCTCCTGCTCCTCTCCTTTCTCTGCTGCAACATGTCTTCACTTTGTTCGTAGTTATTTTTTTTTTTTTTTTGTCTGAGGCGCCAGGATACCCCTAGGGTGACTGTATGCGCTATATAAGATCTAAAATCAATCAATCATATGTGTTGATAGAAAGAGGCGGAAAACATTCAAGGTGAGGACGATTGGCACTATATATCAAGCAACATAAAAAGGGCTTTCACATTTGGCTGGTGATAAACATACCAGGAGAGGAGAGATGCCATAAGGGCTACTGCACGTGTAGGAGGGAGATCATCTGCCTACTGGGAGCCGAGGAGTAGGAGAGAAGACTTGCCACATAATGAAACAGCTGCAGCAGCCAAGAACATCCTGTGCACACACCGGGCTCCCGCCGCTGAGCACTGGCACACGGACCACTTTCCTGTGCCTCATTAGAACCCAATTTTAACTCCGTCCCACACAGACCTGCTGTCTTCTCCTTTTTTGTCACTGAGGATTAGCTGTCAATGAATTTGTGTCCGCGGCTGATCACTGGTGCACGTGTCAGTTGGAAAAACACATTAGCGCAAGTTAAAAAAAAACACCTGCATTTTTTAATATGGTAACTCGTTGACCAGAAGGGCGGCAGCAAAGTGCATGGGTTACTCAAGGCCCAATGAGAGTTCACTTAGGAAATATGTGGAAAAAGGAAAAACAGCTATCATTGTCTGTGTCGGAGTAAATGTAAATGTAAATTGATACTTGTATAGCGCACTACTCACCCGCAAGGGTCTCAAAGCGCTTGTACGAATACCGCTGTGGAACCCATCCTGGCTTTCCCTGTGAGGCGTCCACTCCTGAGCACCCCCAAGGTGGAGGCCAGGCATCCTTAGCGTTGTGGGGGCCGTTGTGGAGATTAAACAAGCTATTGCCCAGAGTTGCAGAGTGGGACTCCATGATTGGAATAGGCACCGAGGCGAGAATTATCAGGTCCGTGGAATTTTGAGCCCAAGACCTGCCGAGGCGGGGAATTGAACCCTGGTCCCGGGCCAGACCTACACCAAGAGCGTCACTTGCTAGGGGCGCCATCCTTAACAGGAAGCATTAAAAGAGACACCATTGCCCATGAAGGGGGTGAAGCAACATGTCCTTTTAAAATCACTGACTGATATGAGGAGGAAGAGAATGGTTTGATATGTTGTAATAGTATGGACTAACTCCCGGGTTCCTCAATTACTACTTACATGTTTTTTTCCTTGTTAGGGTTGGCATTGTTATCAAAAGCTAGTTTCAACACCACCCCTCCCCCTCACAGATAAAAGCCATGCGCCCTGACCAGGAACCGTTTCGTTACACAGCCCCTAAGTATCGGGGATGTGGTTTGCACTTTTGCTACCACTGCCCTACTCCAATCCTTCCAGAGCGGGGGCATGATTTAAGATGGCGCCTTGCGGAACAAGAAATCACAGAATCTTCGGGGAGGCTTCTCCTGCTCTGAGAAGATGCCTGGCTTCCCTTGGCCCAGGGAAACTCATCCCTGTATTCTATAGGATTGTCTGCTGTCGATAGGCAGTGAACCCTAATTTCTGCCAGTTCGTTTATCGGGGGAATATCGAGGGAGCTCGGAGCCATTACCCAACACCTTGGAGGATGTAGAGTTCGAGTTAGGCAAAACCCAGCATTCCAATGTGACACTCTGAAGAGGCTTACATTGTCCGTCATGACGGTCATTGGGCTTAACATGCCCCTAATCGCAGAATCCTCCAGCGGATAGGTCATCAATGCATGTCCTGTCCATCCAGAAGAAATGAAAAGCCCCAAAATAGCAGTTAAACTTGCACATGGGGCAGACACAAAGTGCAAGGGCACTGGGCAGACAAGGGCAGATTCAGACAAACTAGAACGTTTCTACTGAGTTACACCAGATAAGGATGTCTCGGGTCTAGGTCGCGCTATATAAAACTCTCTCTCAAAAAAAAAGGAAATGGAATGGAATGGCCACATTATCGTTAACTCTTTTCAGGCTCTTCATGTCTCTATTTCCATGCTTTCTTCTTACCTAAGGACGGATTTACCTTTGAAAGATAAAGGTTTTTCCTGTAATTACGACTTGAGAGGTTGGCTCTGCCAAGAGGCAATAGAGAACATATTTTGTCTACAATATGCCAGTGTTCACATATGATTAATAAGTATTTTTCAAAGAGGCGACCTGGTCTTAGCTGTTTCCACTGGAGAAACGGAGTTATGAAATGAAGTGAGTCCAAAATGTAGGAGGGTGTTCTGCAACAAGTGGCCAGTAGATCACAACTTTCATTTTTGTGGCTAACAGATAGGCGTCCATACTGCGTAATGTAATCACCATTTGTTGGTCATCTTGACGTGACAGTGACTACACTCAAATGGATAAGAAGTCATATTTCCTACTTCTGATTTCATTTTGGGGACATTACGTCATTAGATGCCCTATTTCTACAGGACTGTGAAGTCAAGTTTAAAATGCAATGTATTTATACCAGCAACCTAGACCTGATGAAGGCCAAAGCTTCAGATCCCTTTAGTGGCCAAAACAATTTTGCTGTCAAGAATTAGGGTAAATTATTGTAAACTATACGTTAGTTCACTACCTAATGCAATCAGCTACATAGTGGCCGATTCACTGATATTGATAATGAACACCGATAAAGTTCACCATAAGAAGCAGTGCCCACGCATTATAGCGCATTCAAATATTGTAAAGACGGGCTGCGTTTCACAGGAAATGAGCTGGAAGAAGTCTACTGCCACTCTGAAGATAACACTGTTTTACTTCCATGGCAGATGCCATATGTTGTTTTGTTGTTTTAAAAACAATTTGAAAATTATGCAATGTAGCATGTTCATTGGAATCACAAAAAGAAGCTAAATATATTACTGCAGTCAGAGGCAACAGAGAGTGCGCTTCGCTTGGTTGACTTGGAAGTGGAATAAATGAAGACTGGCGGTGATCCATGGAGGAAAATAGTCGGTGACTGCTGATCTTTGCCTCTGGTGAGGATCAAATATCATTGTTGCTTATGCATTCAGTTCTGATCCTCAGTGATTTCCTTGTGCTATATGATCTGTTTTCTTGGTGTTTTGAAATACTGGGTGGTTTTAATTTAAAATGAGTTTAAGAATTCAATGTTCAAAGAAGATGCCAACAGAACACTTTTCACAACCCTCCAGCCTTGCATCAACACACTCTTTGACCCTCCAATCCCACACTCTGTATATAAGTGCAATGCCATCAACCACAGCTTCAGTTAAAAATAAAGAAGAGCCAAAAGCACATCAACAACATCAAACCTGCTTCTCCTGACAACCACTGATTCATGCTATATCCCTCAATGTTCATTCTCTCCTGTCTCTCAAACAGCTTGCCCTCAACAACTACAAAACCTTCTCCGAATATGATATTTGATGTAATCGGAAAGAAGATGGGTACTTCAAGATAGATTATTAAGTTACTTTATTTAGATAATGATAACCCCATCAGGAACAGATGTCCTGCTGCTCAGCCCTCACCCAACTGACATTCACAAAGCACTAGCATTCCACTCATTCAACATTCTACATCACATGCATTCAAACGAGCAGCAGGAAGACTCAAGATACAACAATATTTTACTCCTATTCTTCATCGAAGCCTTCTCTAGAGAAGCTCTCGCACTCCTACTCACCCTCATCATAGTCTTTCGCTGTAGCTCTCATGAAACCCCAGATCCTCCCATTCGTGAAGAAACCCAACCTAGACTCCGATGACGTTGCCAACTACTGGGCCCTCATATATCAACAATTTGTCTGTAAGATCATTGAAAAAACAGTTGATGCACAACTTCAAGATGACATCATTGCCACCATCTTCTGTCTGCACAACAATGAAGCCAGCTTCAGATCATGCTGTCGCACAGAGACCGCTACCTCACAAATTATAGGTGATTCCCCCCTCCCGATCTCAGGTAAAGATGACCCCAACCTCTTGATATGACTTGACCTTTCAGCTCCCTTCGAAATTGTGTACCACTCACCCTGACCCACACCCTGAAATTCCAAAAGGAATTCTTTGGAAATAATAACCACATCAAAAGAGATGGACCTGATTTGGAGTTTAATGGACAGGGTACCGTGTCACAAATGCAATGGAACACCCTGTCTGGCAAACTCTCAGTCCTCCCGCCTCATTTAGAGTCCGGTGGACCTATCAATACAACACAACAGCCTTTTGAGGTAGTATAATAGTGCTGGCCACAGACCTCTGAGCACAGCTTTGGGCCCCGGCAAGCATTCTTTTACAAAGTAAGCACTGGTCCTCCTATTTGTATTTGCAATGTCATTCTTTCAAAGACACATACAGTCTGATTATTCTTCCATTTACGATTTCTATGCAGTCCTTTGAAGACGTACTAGATAATTTTTGGCACTACACAATAAACTGTAGGGTACCTCAATGTAGTGTGTTGTTCACCCCCTCTATTTTCTCTATCTTTTCTGAGCTCTCCTCCCTGCTCATGCCTCCTTCCTTAGTCTGATTCCATTCATCTCTATGAAGCAGCCGGAGAGTGTTAAAAGCACTACACAAGCACACTGTGTGGTTAACAATTGTGACCCCTAATTTTCTTTTCTCTAAAGCGTCCTTCTCAGCCTCATTTGTTTGCTTCCTTTCTGCTTCACTGAAAGACTCTGAAGCAGCCTTACAGCAGGGTACCCTTAACTGCATACAAGGCATCATAATGTACACGTTTCCACCTCTCAATGCCCTCTCTTTCCCCTTTTTGTCCCTCCTAACTTAACCCAACCCTTGTGTCTTTCTTCTCTTTCCATTTAGACATTTAAAGTGAGGTAAGGGTGACATAGGCGCACAGGAGCTGCAAGCTACGATTACTACACATAGGTTATGAAGCCCTACTCTTGTAGGGTTTTTTACACAAAAATTAGAATGTCAGTTCACCAACATCGGCAGTGCTTAATTTGAGCAGGTGCTGTGCACCAGCCTCTAATTGTCACCACCGGGGTTTATGACAGTCTGCCACATGGTGGCACTGTCTGGCTAATTTAGGTATGAGCACAACAGCCATTTATTAGTTCAATTTACATTTACAATTACTAATACTTGCCTCCCAAGCAAATTATTATAGCTTTGGGGTCTGGAATAGTAGGAGTTCTCTCACTTGTAGAGGTGTGGTGGTCAGTAGCAGCGTTTGTACTGTCATTGGTGGCTATGGCTGGGACAATGTGTGCTGCAAGCTGCAGTGGCCTCCTGAAGAGAGCTCTGGCACTGATTCTTTTACAAACTAAGCACTGAGGAGGAGACATGAGCACGAAGGAAGGGAAAGGAAATAGCCAGAGCAGGAGGACATGGGCAAGCACAAAAAGGGAACTTAATAATGTGTTTATACCATTTGCTTGTGTAGCGCCCCCCCCCCCCCCTCAAAGGCTGGTTCTAAGCAGGTGGTAAGAAAAGAAGTGAGAAAGAGGAGTAAAGAAGAGAGGAGGCAAGGAAGGAGAGGAACAGGAACACAGTATTATTTTCTGTTATTTATTTGGCTGTTCTTGATTAGCCTAAGTCACTGGACATACTTATTACTGTATTGTGTTGTGAATGTTTGCTGCCTGCTTGTAAAGTGTCTGGACTCCATGCACAAGGCTGTAGGTCTGCTCCTTGTGCATGCAGTATTATGTTTTGTTGGTTATTACCTTGTGTTTCAAGTCAAAGTCTGTTTTAAGGTAAGTTCAAGTTCATAGGCTGGGTCAGCTCCTGGCACGTGTATAAAGACGTCCTTACACTAGGAGGCTTTGAAAGGATGCCTAGGCCCCCCACAGAGTGACTGGTACACTGAGGAGGGGCTGGGCAATTTACACTGGCATAAATGCATAAATGTCCCCGCCCAGGTTCAGCTCTGCCGCAAACTTCAGAATAAAGCACTGCTCTGCCCCTAAACCTCTCTGCATGCACTCTACATCGGTTACATTTACAGTCACTCCCGCACCGCCCCAATACTGCTCAGGGTACAATTTAATATAAATATCTCTTGTCCAAGCTGATTGATCAGTTGAGGGGATTGGCTGTCATCTTTAATGCTGATGTCTACACATACAAACTTCACTCTCTCATCATCTAAGCGAAGGTATATTGGCTGCTTTATACTTTTAGATTCAAGCCATTTGGTTAAGTTTCACCACTTAAACCTTAACTCGGATATGTTTTCATGAATAAAAAACTAGAAATCAATCGGAGCGCTTGTAATCATTCATAGTCACCGTTTCAAAGCAAAAAGATTTTAAAAAAATACAAGTTCCATTGAGGACAACTTTTTCCAGTTGTTCCAGAATCCTGACAATTTTCCAAATGTTGATTCAAAGCAAGAAACATCAATGGAGCCTAAAGAATGAGGAAAGAATTAGGCTTTCCTTACCATGCTCATGGTCTAAGCAACATCGCGTATAGATACTGATGCGATCCACCACAAGGAACTCATTCCAGCCTCAGTGTAACAAACTATCTAAAGTGCGAGGCCCCTGCAGGGTGTCTGCAGTTTGAGGAAGGGGCTTTGGTGAAACTGTTGGGAACTCACAGATGCCCTCACAGATCTTCTGGACAATCCCCCTGCATCTTCCAGCCCATGTGTAGCTATTTTTTTGCCGCCCCAGTACAATATCTGGGAAGAACATTTATAATGAACATTACTTCTCTTGCCAGAGGTGACATTGTTTCACTTTTGACATTTTACATAATGGACACTGTCCTTTATTCAAGTTCTTGCTACGGGCATTGTTCCTCCTTCCTTTTACTATTTCACAATTCTCCACTTTTTTATTGACTTTGTAAGGTTTACATTTCTTATAATGGGCAAGTTTCTCCATTCACAGTTCTCAGATGTGCATTGCTTCGCTTTGCAGAGTTTCTATGAGAGACTATGTTTCTCCATTGAAAGTTCTCATGAGAGAGTGTGTTCCTCCATCCAGACTTCACATTGCCTCTCCTTGCACCATTTTATGATGAGCATTTTTCAGTTTTCAAGATGGACATTGTTTCGCCATTGGGAAACATCCTTTACCCCGCATGCATTACTCCGCAGTGCCGTTACCCTGCAGGGCTTTACACCGCAAAATCTTTTAGCACACAGGGCTTTACACCGCAAAATCTTTTAGCACACAGGGCTTTACACCGCAAAATCTTTTACCACACAGGGCTTTAAACCGCAAACTATTATAATGCATTCCCCAAAGTAACGCCACAGTGGAGTTAGAATAGTAAATTGTGTTGTAATGGGGAATGTGTTGTAATAGTTTGTGGTGTAAAGCCCTGCTTTGTAAAAGATTTTTCGGTGTAAAAACTGCAGGGTAATGGCACCCCGAGTAAAAGTGTGCATGGTAAAGTGCCCTATTCTTCTCCGTTTAGTAGCTTTGATAGTGGACGTTGTTACCCCTTTCACACTGTCTCAGATGTGCAATGTTTCTCCTTTCATAGTTTCTAAGATTGTCATAGTTTCTCCTTTCATACTTTCTAAAATTGTCATTGTTTCTCCTTTCACAGTTTCTATGATTGGTATCTTTTCTCCTATCACAGTTTCTAAGATTGGCATCACTTCTCCTTTCACAGTTTCTAAGATTGGTATTGGTTCTCCTATCACAGTTTCTAAACTTGGCATTGTTTCTCCTTTGATAGTTTCTGAGATTGGCATTGTTTCTTCTTCGTTGATGTGTGTTGTTTCACCTTCAACAGTTTCTATGAAGGGCACTGTTTCTCCCTTCAATTCTCCCTTCAAAGCACACGTGTTTGGCATTGTTCCTCTCACAATAGATGGTATGGTTTCAACTTTCACCATTTTAAGAACGCCATTGATTCGTTTTCATTATGGACACAGTTTCTCCTTTCATTATTTCTATGGTGGATATTGTTTCCCCGCTCACACTTTATGTGGTGTGCAGATCTGTTTCTGCTCCCACTGTTATGATGGCAGAATCGTTTCTCCTTTCAGGTTCTATAATGCACATTACTCTCCTTTCACAGTTTTGTTGATGGGTATAGTTGCCTACTTCACAGTTTATATGATGCACAAAGTCTCTCCTTTCCAAGTGTCTATAATGGCAATTTTTTCTCCCTTGTCAGTATGGTGGCATTGTCACCCTTTTACACAATCTCTGGTGAGCATTGTTTCTTCTTTCACAGTTTCTTCAAAGGGCACTGTTTCTCTTTTTCCGTTTTCTATGATAGCCATTGTTTCTCCTTTCCCGGTTTTCTTATGATGAGCATGGTTTCTCCTTTCCCGGTTTGAATGATGGTCATTGTCTCTCCTTTCACTGTCTCTATGATGTGCATTGGTTTTCTTTTCACAGTTTCTACGCAGGATATTATTTCTCCTTTCACATTTGTCTTGTAATGAGCATGGTTTCTCCTTTCCCAGTTTGAATGATGGCAATTGTTTCTCCTTTGTGAGCTTCTACGGCAGCTATTGTCTCACTGTTCACACTTTCACTAGCAACCACTGTTTCTCCTTTGACAGTTCCTACAATGTAAATCGTTTCAATGTTCACTGTTTCTACCCCGCACATTGGTCCTCTTTTCCCAATTTCTACCACAGGCATTTTCCTCCTTTTACAGTTTGCATAATGACAATGTTTCACCTTCTACTGCTTTCATAATTTGTATTGTTTCTCATTTCAGTTTCTATAATGTGTTTTATTTTCACAAGTGTACGATTAGCATTATTTCCCCTTTCGCTGTTTTATGGTGAGCCAATATTTTTCTTTTTACTGTTTCTCTAATGGCCAGTTTTGCCCCTTTCAAAGTCTTTGGACTGTGTGTTCATTCTCCTTTCAGGGTATTTGCTATGGCTGTTGTTTCTCCCTTCACAGTTTGTATGATGGCTACTGTTTCTCATTTCATGTTTCCGTTATGTGATTTGTCCTTTCCCAGTTTCTACAATGTAATCACTTATCCCAGCACAGTTACCATTACGTGCATTCTGCCGTCTTTTACAGTTGCTGCTATGTTCACTGTTTCTCCTTTCCTAGTTTCTACCATGGAATTGCTTCTTCTTTCACATTTTCTCTGAAAAGCAGTGTTTCCCCTTTCACAGCTTCTAAGATGTGCACTGTTCCCCCTTTCACCTTCTAAAGTCCCAGAACTAATGCCTTGACTCCAGTGTGGTTGTGCAGGAGTCAAAGACGCCAATTTCCTGACAAAGCCCAGTATTCTCGACGCGATTGGTGTCACAGCATCATTGTCCGTATTATGTGATATTTGTGAATTCAATCAATTGCCAAAGCCCTTGTCTCTGGCTGGAGTGGTGAAGCTGGCATCCAAGTGAACCTCCTCTGCCACATGGTCTCAGTGCTATGCAGGTTACCACGCCCCCAGAATCCCAACCTCCTCCGTCTGTCTCAATGTGGACTGCAGACCCCTTCAAAGGCTCCTTGACATGACCCCCAGTACAGAAGAAGGGTGGTGGGAGCCCTCTTCATTGCATTACACTTTTAGTGCACAATGGGGCATATTTACAATATTTTGGCATAGCGTAGCGCCTTAAGCCAGCTGCGCTGCCCTACGTTGAAAGAAAAGGGCAGGAATGTGCCGTATCTACAAGATTCTTGTCTTTTCTGCCGGTGCACAAACTGCAACCGAGCACCAACACAGGCACAAGGGTGTCTGTGTTGTTGGCACGATTGCTTTTGTGCAGGAAAGGGCACCTTACTGCAAAAACATGATCAAAAGAGGATTTTTCCTCGTTCTGTGTGTGCTGCAGAATGCTGCACACGTGGAAAGAAGAAAAAACAAGCAGAAATTCAGAGAAAAAACGAGTAGAATATTTCTCCTTGTTACGCCTGCTTAGGGAAGGTGCTAGCTCTGGCACTGCCCCAGATTTAAGCTATGTTGTTAATTTGGCAAAATGTCTAAAACCAATGGGTGTTGTGTGGGAACATTAACAGCAACACCCATGGGAAGCCACTAACTACCATGCAGAGTAAGGCATTGCCTTACTGCATATTTACAAGGCCATGAAAAGCCACGCACAAAAGTAATGTTCTGGCAGTGTAAAAGTGCAGCAGGGCCATTGTAAATATGCCCCAAGGTGTTGCGTATCTGGTCTTGTTTGTTGTTTTGCTCATCGGCAGAATTCTAATAAGCGAATGTTCAGTTAATGTCATTGACCTTGTTCAGCCACTTCTTTAGTCATCATCATTTCCATGTGTGCCTTTGGCCTTCACTTGTGCTGCAGGGATTCACTTACTGCTTCTGCTCTGTTTTGGGCCAATTCAGGCCTGGTCACGTGACACACATTGTGCTTGAACAGAGACCCCACAGGCTAAGAGCTCCAATGGGCAACACTGCGTCTTCCTGCTTTTGATGTTAATGTGTAATTATTGTTATTACAATTGTTTTGTTGGATGGATAACTGGGAATAATATAATATACTTCTGTGTCAGATGTCTCAAGGAGTCATTAGCTCATTGTTATCTTTTTCATCATCATCATTAGCATCTTCCGGATGAAGGCAGCCTGTAAGTTCTGATTCCTCTTCATCACACACAGAGCCCTACATGGAAACTACCCCTTAGTCTTCCATTCTAGGAGCCTCAAATAAACACCTTAGAGGCATCCCAGTCCCCTCCAGTGTTGGCCTGGGCATTAGGGCGATCAGGCAGTGCCTGGTCAGTGTGTGGGATGGTTTTATGGCTCTTTGTGGGGCTGCTTTATGGCCAGGTGATGGGCCGGTAGTTACTGTTGATTTCCCTGATATAAAACAAACATTGCCTGCTACGGCCTAAATACATGCATTCTCTGCAGCCCTGCACAACATGTCTAAAGCATGTCTTTACAAGTTCAAAACAGACCCTGTCCGCAGTCATGGATAACTATTTTAGCTATTTGATTCATTAATCGGGTTCCCTTTTATTTTGGTGCCCGGGCTGATTTATCTGTCTCAGTCTGACCTTGATCCCTTCCTCGCCACTAACACTTTTTTCTGCATCCAGCATTTCCACAGGCAGAGTGAGGTATCCACAGCCCCTCGACCACAGCCCCGGCACTATGGACTGATCACCAGTCCTGCAAGGAGAACCATGCTTTCTAGTATTTAGCGTTAGCTGATTGCTTCTTGTTTAAGTAAC
This sequence comes from Lissotriton vulgaris, assembly GCF_964263255.1. Classification (NCBI taxonomy): domain Eukaryota; kingdom Metazoa; phylum Chordata; class Amphibia; order Caudata; family Salamandridae; genus Lissotriton; species Lissotriton vulgaris. The sequence continues at coordinate 1,970,274,424 of NC_141691.1, read as the reverse complement.
GGTGCACCTTCCTTTCCATTCATCCAGAGCATCCCCTCTCTCCACCTGATGCCACCATGTCCACGCGGCATGTGTGGGCACTGAGCTCCTTGGCCTCCCTCTCTGTGCTCGGAAGATTATCTTCCAAACCTGTGATATGTTGCAAATGGCTAACAAACAAACAATAATTTGGGAGCAGTAGAAGCGGTCCTGCCATTACACCCTTGCAAGATGGCTCAGTGAGTTAATGCTGAGTCAGCTATCTACAGTGATCTGAAAATCACAAGTTTAATTCTCAGCATGGAATGGTCAATGGTCTTCTGAAGTTGTACATTTAGTGCCATGAAATTCACAAACATAAACATTATTTAAATGTGAGTTGTCGCACCACTAGCAATGCCAGCAGACAATGTGAAATGGAAGTCCCTGAGCAAAGGAGCGGCTTTTGAAAGAAAGAACGGAATCGCTGGCTGTTCAACACTTACATCTGAGCTGTTTTCCCTTGAAAGATCACAGGCTGAAAATCATTATTTATGGCAGGGTGTTTAGGGCATCACTGAGAATCACAAGACAGAAGGAATCCATCTGCATGTTAACACACACTCTGAACTGTAGGCACCTCTGGTGGACAGTGCTGTCAGTGCCACGAAGGCTATTGAGACAAGAGAGGAGCTTTACAATGTGGCCTGAAATGAATCTTGTTGGTGGTATGCCTATGATGTCTGAGCCGGTGGGGGCCCCCGGCACTCAGTTTTGGGGACCAGCACTTACTTTTCCATATCAGACATTTACAAGAGAGGGAAAACACACAAAGGGGGAAAGGAGAAGGAAGAGACACATGAAAAAAACGTCATAAAGGGAGGAAGCAGGGACCTGCAAGAGTGAGATATAAGCGGCAGGGAGTGTCTAGCAGTAGATTAGCGGGCCTGGGTGGATTCAAGACTGCGCATCCGTGGTATTTGGCTCGCAGACATTTAATTGCGCTGGCCGCAGACTTCTGAGCAGGGCTTTGGGCACCGGCACTCATTCATTTACAAATTAAGCACTGGGCCTGGTATTTAGGCCTAGATTTACACCCACTGCACAGCCTATCACAAACCCACGGGCAATCACTGCACTAGCACGCTGAGAAAAGGTAAGGTATGGTAAAGGCCTCTAGAGAACCAAGATGGAAATGCCTCCGCTAACCAAGAGAACCATGATTCTTGGAGAAATGGAATTCAAGGTTCGTGACTTTATCAGTCGTCTCCAACCCGGAACCCCACAAGACAAGGCCCAGAATCTACCCCCAGTGAGAGCATGACTCTATATTGAGTTTGCTAATATCGACCAACTAAAATATTGTATCCAGTACATTGCCTGTCACTACATTGTCAAAAGAAAGGTATCATTTCTATTTTAACTCCACAATTGCATTCCTAGACTTACCCTCAGGTGTAGTGATTAGGTAGAAGTAGTGCAGAGATAACTTTTATTAAATAGCATTTCATTCTGCATTTGTATCACAGCTAAGCACTGTAAATAACAAGTGTTACTGGTGTCCAGTTTAATGGTAATCAGTTCTAAGATCTCTGGAGAATGGAAAATTAAGTTGATCCTGCCAGAAATCAACCCTGTGGTCTGCAGATCACCGCATGCATCAGCAGGTGAGCGTGAACTCACTGAGCCAACCTGCTGGCCTAACAGGTGGTGGTAGGGATAGGAAGAGCCTAGACACAGTGATAGAGTGTTTGTCTTTTCCCCCTCACTACATCCCTACGGGTGGTACCTGTTGGAGCACAACTGGAGCCCTGAAACTAAGGCAGCGGGTGGCAACTGTTCATTGCCACCCCTTGCATGCCCCCTACACTGAGGTCTGTGCAATCAACCCCCAGAGTGAAGAAGTAGAAACTCTGGACATGGCCATGGATGGGCCAAGTGAAAGCTTAACAACACTACACAGCCATGACAATGCACGCGTGCCCCGTGTGCCTGGCTGCTGGGAGGCCTGCACTTCCAAAAGTGGGTTAATGGGGGAGACTTCGAGTTCCAACACTAAGTGGTGCTGAATTCCAAAGAATGGCCCCCAAAACGGCCTTTTAGTTAGTGGATGGGAGTGCTCCAACGACAAAATGCTATTCTGCCCGGATCACTGACAGTCCCTGCACTGCTCTAGGGATGTGATTGCACTTGTGGCCATCAGGATAGATCAAAGTATGCAGCTAAGGAGAGACTAATTATGTGGAAAGAATATACCAATACACCATATTATGTATCTACTGGCAAATTATGCAACACAGTTAATGCTGCAGTTCTCTCCCCATTACATGTTAAGGTGTATTGCATTACATTACATTTCTGATCTGTACACGTCTCACTAGGGGATAGTTTCATATTCAATACAACCAAACTTAAGTTCCGGCTTGTTTGGGTCTCTGGTAAACTAGGAGCGCCCCCTCACTAGAAGTTCTGCTATGCAATGGTGCGCAGCTGCTAGTGCTCCCCTCTGTAGGGGTCCTAGCAGGGCAGTTTGGGAGGACAGATTAGCTTATGGCTGGCCTCTGTTCAGAGTGGTACAGAGGAAGAAAAACTATGGGCGAGATTGCAGCACCAACCAATCAGCAGCAGCTGAGATACAGATCAGCATTCCTTCCTTCCATCATTTTGTTGTTTATTGCTTTTTAGATGTTTATTGCTGTGGTGTGACAATAAATTCGCATATACATAGTTTCTACCCTATTTAAAAAGAAGTGTTGTTTCTTGCAGCAGGCAAACGCCACTGTCCAGCTGCCCAAGCACGTCTAGGGCACGCATCGCAGCGCTATCCCCCACATCTGGCTGCTTCACTCCATGCTTTGGGGCACCAGCACGTGCTTCCCACCACATATTGGTACAAAAGGGGGTGGTGATGGACGGAGCATCTGAACCAATCAAACACTCACACCCAGTCAACAGATCTGGGTTTAATCCATCACCGTTCTTTAGCCCACTCTGCCACCCCAGTTCAGACATGGCCATATGCAAATCAGTCTGACCCTGTGCATCATGGGAACAGTCCAGCCCGAACTGCCACGCCATGCCTTCGCTGGCCCGGAAACAAGCTTCCGAGAACCTGTTTCTGGCATTTCAGCCGTCTTCAGCCCGGCTTGCTTGAATCCAGTGGCAAAGTGAGCAAGGGACTCACGTCTGAGCATACCCTGCCAACTTATGGCGAACAAAGCGGTACAAAAGGGGTTGGTGATGGACGGAGCACCACATATTGAGCACCCCCTGAACCCCACACATAAAGACCCGTCCCACAAGGATGTGGCGCACAAAGACACGTCACACATACCTCACACTCAAAACCCCCACTCTACCAACCGTGCACAAGGAACAGAGGAATATCTTACTCACCCACCTGGAAGCGAACTGGGGGTATGAGGCGCTATGCAAAAGCTGCAATACCTCAAAACCACACCGGAAAGCAAAAACACAAATATTCACTAGAGAGTCAAGAACCAGTTGCCCTGGTCCTGTTTACTCGTGCATGGATGTGAAGCAGCATCCATTAGCGTGAACGGAAGTCAAGGTCACTCATTTCATTCTCCACCGGAAAGATAAAATGCTATCCCCCGCCACCATTAGATTCTACTGTGTCCTAACGCTGGGGCAGACATCTCGCAGCAGGCACATTAACCAGCTGTGCGAGCCGGCCCTGCGGACAGAGTTGGCAGTGGGCACTGCCCAGGAGACGGCCATAGACACTCAATGCAACAGAAACACACCCACATTCACCATAAAAAGCTAAACGGCTGTATGAAATAAAACTTGTTTCTACAGTAAAAAAACATGCTGCTCGGATAAAAAAAAAGCTGTTAGGAAAAACAGCAGCTGAAACCAGTAGCGGGGTTCACAGAAAGAAATAGGGCAGCGGTTTAATGCCTGGGAAACAGTAAAACAGAACCCGTGTTAATTAAACGACAACCCAGACTCTGGAGCGCGCCTGCTTGATAAACGAGGCAAGAAAGTACACAACAAAAGCGAGAAATGGACACACACAAACCATGATAATGTGGCGCTCCGGCGCGTGCAGCCTGGGTGATGCCGAGAGGGAGGTGGTGGGAGGTGAGTATGGGATTGAGCACAGGCCTGGTGGCTCCAGAGGGGCCGGCACAGCCCCTCTTCACCCCGCACTCCAATGATGACACCTCGAGGGGTGTAAGGGGGTGCTGTGGAGCTCACGGTGGCACCCCTGCACCGCGCGAGGGGGAGAGTGACCCTATCTACACCTCATGCACAGCGCGGGGGGAGGTATGGGGGTAATGCCACTGCACTATCAAACCCCCCATGACCCAGCTCGAGGGTAGGTACAGCGGTGGTGGTGCTAGCTACACCCATTACACCGGCGGGGGCGGGGGTGTATGGGGTAATGCCGCTATCTAACCCTCGTGCACCAGTGCGAGGGGAGGCATGGCGGGAGTGGCACTCTCTGCACCCCATGCACGGCGCGAGAGGAGGTACAGCCGTGGTGGCGCTCTCTAAACCCCATGTATGGCGCGAGAGGAGGTACAGCCATGGTGGCGCTCTCTGCACCCCATGTACGGCGCGAGAGGAGGTGCAGCCATGGTGGCGCTCTCTACACCCCATGTACAGCGCGAGAGGAGGTGCAGCCATGGTGGCGCTATCTGCACCCCATGCACGGCACAAGAGGAGGTGCAGCCATGCTGGCGCTCTCTGCACCCCATGCACGGCGCGAGAGGAGGTACTGCCTGGTGGTGCTCTCTGAACCCCATGCACGGCGCGAGAGGAGGTACAGCCATGGTGGCGCTCTCTGCACCCGATGCACGGCGCGAGAGGAGGTACAGCCGTGGAGGCGCTCTCTGCACCCCATGTACGGCGCGAGAGGAGGTGCAGCCATGGTGGCGCTATCTGCACCCCATGCACGGCGCGAGAGGAGGTACTGCCTGGTGGTGCTCTCTGAACCCCATGCACGGCGCGAGAGGAGGTACAGTCGTGGTGGCGCTCTCTAAACCCCATGTATGGCGCGAGAGGAGGTACAGCCATGGTGGCACTATCTGCACCGCATGCACGGCGCGAGAGGAGGTACAGCCATGGTGGCGCTCTCTGCACCCCATGTACGGCGCGAGAGGAGGTGCAGCCATGGTGGCGCTCTCTGCACCCCATGTACAGCGCGAGAGGAGGTGCAGCCATGGTGGCGCTATCTGCACCCCATGCACGGCACAAGAGGAGGTGCAGACATGCTGGCGCTCTCTGCACCCCATGCACGGCGCGAGAGGAGGTACTGCCTGGTGGTGCTCTCTGAACCCCATGCACGGCGCAAGAGGAGGTACAGCCATGGTGGCGCTCTCTGCACCCGATGCACGGCGCGAGAGGAGGTACAGCCGTGGAGGCGCTCTCTGCACCCCATGTACGGCGCGAGAGGAGGTGCAGCCATGGTGGCGCTATCTGCACCCCATGCACGGCGCGAGAGGAGGTACTGCCTGGTGGTGCTCTCTGAACCCCATGCACGGCGCGAGAGGAGGTACAGCCATGGTGGCGCTCTCTAAACCCCATGTATGGCGCGAGAGGAGGTACAGCCATGGTGGCACTATCTGCACCGCATGCACGGCGCGAGAGGAGGTACAGCCATGGTGGCGCTCTCTGCACCCCATGTACGGCGCGAGAGGAGGTACAGCCATGGTGGCACTATCTGCACCGCATGCACGGCGCGAGAGGAGGTGCAGCCATGGTGGCGCTCTCTGCACCCCATGTACAGCGCGAGAGGAGGTGCAGCCATGGTGGCGCTATCTGCACCCCATGCACGGCACAAGAGGAGGTGCAGCCATGCTGGCGCTCTCTGCACCCCATGCACGGCGCGAGAGGAGGTACTGCCTGGTGGTGCTCTCTGAACCCCATGCACGGCGCGAGAGGAGGTACAGCCATGGTGGCGCTCTCTGCACCCGATGCACGGCGCGAGAGGAGGTACAGCCGTGGAGGCGCTCTCTGCACCCCATGTACGGCGCGAGAGGAGGTGCAGCCATGGTGGCGCTATCTGCACCCCATGCACGGCACGAGAGGAGGTGCAGCCATGCTGGCGCTCTCTGCACCCCATGCACGGCGCGAGAGGAGGTACTGCCTGGTGGTGCTCTCTGAACCCCATGCACGGCGCGAGAGGAGGTACAGTCGTGGTGGCGCTCTCTGAACCCCATGCACGGCTCGAGAGGAGGTACAGTCGTGGTGGTGCTCTCTGCACCCCATGCACGGCGCGAGAGGAGGTACAGCCGTGGTGGCGCTCTCTGCACCCCATGTACGGCGCGAGAGGAGGTGCAGCCGTGGTGGCGCTCTCTGCACCTCATGCAGGGCGCGAGAGGAGTTACAGCCGTTGTGGCGCTCTCTGCACCCCATGCACTGCGCGAGAGGAGGTACAGCCGTGCTGGCGCTCCCTGCACCCCATGCACGGAGCAAGAGGAGGTACAGCCATGGTGGCGCTATCTGCACCGCATGCACGGCGCGAGAGGAGGCACAGCCGTGGTGGCACTCTCTGCACCGCATGCACGGCACGAGAGGAGGTACAGCCGTGGTGGCGCTCTCTGCACCCCATGTACGGCACGAGAGGAGGTACAGCCATGGTGGCGCTCTCTGCACCTCATGCAGGGCTACAAGAGGAGTTACAGCCGTTGTGGCGCTCTCTGCACCCCATGCACGGAGCGAGAGGAGGTACAGCCGTGCTGGCGCTCCCTGCACCCCATGCACGGAGCGAGAGGAGGTACAGCCATGGTGGCGCTATCTGCACCGCATGCACGGCGCGAGAGGAGGCACAGCCGTGGTGGCGCTCTCTGCACCGCATGCACGGCACGAGAGGAGGTACAGCCGTGGTGGCGCTATCTGCACCGCATGCACGGCGCGAGAGGAGGTGCAGCCGTGGTGGCGCTCTCTGCACCCCATGCACGGCACGAGAGGAGGTACAGCCATGGTGGTGCTATCTGCACCGCATGCACGGCGCGAGAGGAGGTGCAGCCGTGGTGGCGCTCTCTGCACCCCATGCACGGCGCGAGAGGAGGTACAGCCATGGTGGTGCTATCTGCACCGCATGCACGGCGCGAGAGGAGGTGCAGCCGTGGTGGCGCTCTCTGCACCCCATGCACGGCACGAGAGGAGGTACAGCCATGGTGGTGCTATCTGCACCGCATGCACGGCGCGAGAGGAGGTGCAGCCGTGGTGGTGCTATCTGCACCTCATGCACGGCGCGAGAGGAGGTACAGCTGTGGTGGCGCTCTCTGCACCCATGTACGGCGCGAGAGGAGTTACAGCCGCTGTGGCGCTATCTGCACCCCATGCACGGCGCGAGAGGAGGTACAGCCGTGGTGGCGCTCTCTGCACCCCATGCACGGCGCGAGAGGAGGTACAGCCACGGTGGTGCTCTCTGCACCCCATGCAGGGCGTGAGAGGAGGTACAGCCGTGCTGGCGCTCTCTGCACCCCATGCACGGCGCAAGAGGAGGTACAGCTGTGGTGACGCTATCTGCACCCCATGCAGGGCACGAGAGGAGGTGCAGCCATCGTGGCGCTATCTGCACCCCATGCAGGGCACGAGAGGAGGTACAGCCGTGGTGGCGCTCTCTGCACCCCATGCAGGGCACAAGAGGAGGTACAGCCGTGGTGGCGCTCTCTGCACCCATGTACGGCGCGAGAGGAGTTACAGCCGTTGTGGCGCTCTCTGCACCCCATGCACTGCGCGAGAGGAGGTACAGCCATGGTGGCGCTCTCTGCACCGCATGCACGGCGCAGAAGGAGGTACAGCTGTGGTGGCGCTATCTGCACCGCATGCACGGCGCGAGATGAGGTACAGCTGTGGTGACGCTATCCGCATCCCATGCACGGTGCGAGAGGACGTACAGCCGTGGTGGCGTTCTCTGCACCCCATGCACGGCGCGAGAGGAGGTACTGCCTGGTGGCGCTCTCTGCACCCCATGCACGGCGCAAGAGGAGATACAGTCGTGGTGGCGCTGTCTGCACCCCATGCACAGCGCGAGAGGAGGTGCAGCCGTGGTGGCGCTATCTGCACCCCATGCACGGAGCAAGAGGAGGTACAGCCGCGGTGGCGCTCTCTGCACCTCATGCAGGGCGCGGGAGGAGGTACAGCCATGGTGGCGCTATTTGCACCCCATGCACGGCGCGAGAGGAGGTGCAGCCGCGGTGGCGCTCTCTGAACCTCATGCAGGGCGCGGGAGGAGGTACAGCCATGGTGGCGCTCTCTGCACCCCATGCACGGCTCAAGAGGAGGTACAGCCATGGTGGCGCTCTCTGCACCTCATGCAGGGCGCGAGAGGAGGTACAGCCGTGGTGGCACTCTCTGCACCCCATGCACGGCTCGAGAGGAGGTACAGCCATGGTGGCGCTATCTGCACCCTATGCACGGCGCGAGAGGAGGTACAGCCGTGGTGGCGCTCTCTGCACCCCATGCACGGCGCGAGAGGAGGTACAGCCGTGGAGGCGCTTCCTGCACCCAATGCAATGTGCGAGAGGAGGTACAGCCATGCTGGCGCTCCCTGCACCCCATGCAAGGCGCGAGAGGAGGTGCAGCCGTGATGGCGCTCTCTGCACCCCATGCACGGCGCAAGAGGAGGTACAGCCGTGGTGGCGCTCCCTGCACCCCATGCACGGAGCGAGAGGAGGTACAGCCATGGTGGCGCTATCTGCACCGCATGCACGGCGCGAGAGGAGGCACAGCCGTGGTGGCACTCTCTGCACCCCATGCATGGCGCGAGAGGAGGTACAGCCGTGTTGGCGCTCTCTGCACCCCGTGCACGGCACGAGAGGAGGTATAGCCGTGGTGGCGTTGTCTGCACCCCATGCACGGCGCGAGAGGAGGTACAGCCGTAGTGGCGCTATCTGCACCCCATGCACGGCTCGAGAGGAGGTACAGCTGTGGTGGCGCTCTCTGCACCCCATGCAGGGCGCGAGAGGAGGTACATCCGTGGTGGTGCTCTCTACACCCCATGCACGGCGCCAGAGGAGGTGCAGCTGTGGTGGCGCTCTCTGCATCCCATGCACAGCACAAGAGGAGGTACAGCCGTATGGCGCTCTCTGCACCCCATGCACGGCGCGAGAGGCGGTGCAGCCGTGGTGGCGCTCTCTGCACCCCATGCACGGCGCGAGAGGAGGTACAGCCGTGGTGGCGCTCTCTGCACCACATGCACCAGTGCGATGGGCGAGTTAAGAGGGGTAATAATTGCTGCTATCCACGCACCGGTACAAAAGGGGGTGGTAATGGACGGAGCATCTGAACCAATCAAACACTCACACCCAGTCAAAAGATCTGGGTTTAATCCATCACCGTTCTTTAGCCCACTCTGCCACCCCAGTTCAGACATGGCTATATGCAAATCAGTCTGACCCTGTTTCTCATGGAAACAGTCAAGCCCGAACTGCCAAGCCATGCCTTCCCTGGATCGGACACAAGCTTCCAAGGACCGGTTTCTAGCATTCCAGCCGTCTTCAGCCCGGCTTGCTTGAATCCAGTGGGAAAGTGAGCAAGGGACTCACGTCTGAGCATACCCTGCCACACTTATGGCGGCCAAAAGCGGTACAAAAGGGGGTGGTAATGGACGGAGCATCTGAACCAATCAAACACTCACACCCAGTCAAAAGATCTGGGTTTAATCCATCACCGTTCTTTAGCCCCCTCTGCCACCCCAGTTCAGACATGGCTATATGCAAATCAGTCTGACCCTGTGTCTCATGGGAACAGTCCAGCCCGAACTGCCAAGCCATGCCTTCCCTGGACCGGACACAAGCTTCCGAGGACTGGTTTCTGGCATTCCAGCTGCCACACTTATGGCGGCTAAAAGCGGTACAAAAGGGGGTGGTAATGGACGGAGCATCTGAACCAATCAAACACTCACACCCAGTCAAAAGATCTGGGGTTAATCCATCACCGTTCTTTAGCCCACTCTGGCACCCCAGTTCAGACATGGCTATATGCAAATCAGTCTGACCCTGTGCCTCATGGGAACAGTCCAGCCCGAACTGCCAAGCCATGTCTTCCCTGGACCGGAAACAAGCTTCCGAGGACCGGTTTCTGGCATTCCAGCCGTCTTCAGCCCGGCTTGCTTGAATCCAGTGGCAAAGTGAGCAAGGGACTCACGTCTGAGCATACCCTGCCACACTTATGGCGGCCAAAAGCGGTACAAAAGGGCAGGCCCGGACTGGCCGTTGTGGGCACCGGGCAATCCCCCTGTGGGCCGCATGGTTGGGGCCCGGTTTTGAGCCCCTGTGGGGCCGTTTTATATTACAGGGCAGTTTTTGCAGCTATGCTGAAAAAACGGCCCTGTAACAAAAACGGCTGAAAACCGGCCCTGGCACAGAACGTGGTCGCACCCCGCCCCCCCTCGCCCCCCTCCTCTTGGAGAGGAGGAGGGGGGCCGGCCGAGAACTTTGCCAGGGCCGGTTCTGGATCCCAGTCCGGCCCAAAGGGGGTGTAATGGACGGAGCATCTGAACCAATCAAACACTCACACCCAGTCAAAAGATCTGGGATTAATCCATCACCGTTCTTTAGCCCACTCTGCCACCCCAGTTCAGACATGGCTATATGCAAATCAGTCTGACCTTGTGCCTCATGGGAACAGTCCAGCCCGAACTGCCAAGCCCCAATCTTCAGATGCTCCGTCCATGACCACCCCCTTTTGTACCGCTATCCACGCACCGGCGCGAGAGGAGGTAAGAGGGATATTATCTGCCTTCAGTATAGGAGGGGCCGGCTCAGGAGGACGTGCGGGGAGCAGAGCCATTAACTACAGCCCTGCACCGGCGTGAGAAGGTGTGCGAGGACGGGGGTCTACATCCTCCCACTACATTCAGGTGCAGACATGGGTTAGGGGAGGAATGCACACACGTGGGGTGGGCGGCGGGAAGCCCTGGTGCTGAACTGTGCTCTCTCCAGGGGGAGGGGGCGTGGTGCGGAGTGCCCCACCCCTCCCCCCCAGAAGGGACCTGTGTGAGTCGAGGACTGCAAAGACCAGGGGTACAAAGGCCATCTGCTAACTGTGCTCTCCCCTCCACTCTAGTCTTATCCACTTGTTGAGCGCCCCAAGATAGCCCCATATCGCCTCCCCATGCCCCGTGGACTTCTAGGCGAAGTGCGTAGGCACCAGTAGTTTGTGCTTTGCAAACTTGTGGCAACCATCACGTTTTACTACTTGTCATTCAATACCCATAGATAAGTGTCACTATATAGCCGGCAGGATAGTCAGTGAGCTATATAAAGCACTCTATAAAAAAACAAGTTATTCTTTTATATAAGTAGAATTAAAGCTCCAGTGTAAATCCCTACCTGGTGGCGGTGTGTGGGCGCCTTATGCGGTAACAGATGCCCGCGAACGACCCCCGGATGCGTCATGTGTGTTACACGCAGTACTCCGTGAGCACGGTTCCTGACTCAACCCTGACATATGAATAACCGAGTGTGGAGGGGCCCGGGTGTCCCCGCTGGGAAGCAGCGGCTCCGGCTGCAGCGATGCCTCAAGGGGCGCGCGCTCCGAGGCAGCCCCCTCAGCTCCCCCCCACGAGCTCCTCCCCACCCCCCCCCCCCCCCCCCCCCCCCCGCAGGGGGTACCAACCTCGGAGCCTGCAGAAGAGCCGAGCCACCAGGGTCTCCTTCCAGAGCCAGGGACCAATAACCAGGCGGACTGCCCGGGGATGTTCCAGAACCGAGGTGTGGAGGCAGAGCGCCCTCTCTCACACCCCACCTACATCGGCACTGTAGTCAGTGTCACGTGGCATCCAGACATCGGAGCACCTTCCACTGAGCGTGCAGGAACCAGGCGTTTGCGTTTACTGAGAGCGCATAGACCCAAAGGGAGTCATGCGCGATTAGCAAGTGCCTGCCTCTGAGCGCCACTTCTGAAACCTCGACGGGCCACTCAGACGTTCATCCTTCAAAGGCCAATGCGTGGCTACCACTAAACAAAGAAGTACACGCCACCCGTTATTTCAGCATCGGGACATCTTTTAATATAAAATTGTGATGTAGGCTGTACTAGTAAACTCTGCATTACTGACCATTTCACAGGAGAACTAGTAATAATAGTACGTGTTGTTTTACTGTAAAAACACTGGGCAGCTGAAGGGACGTTTGGGGTCCACGAATAAAGCATAAATGTTTGTGAATTGCCTCAAATAACCTACTCTTTTGCGCATGTGTCCTTTAGAAAGACGTCGATGGGTCTATCACACAAGACTTCAACGTGCGGCTCTATTGGTAAAATGACCAGTGGTTTTTTGACGTGTTTAGCTAAATTAAATATGAAATTGGTGTACGAAGCCGCGCACATTCCAGTTGCAAAGCGTCACCCAGGTTCTTCTGATCTGCATTTCCACCTCAAGTGGGTTTATTTTGCTTCTTGTGTTGAGGTCAGGGTGAATAAAGCGAGTGACCTCCCAGTCACCCCGACCCGTCTACAGTTTAGAAACGGTACAAAACGGGGTGGAGATGGACGGAGCATCCGAATCAATCAAACACTCACACCCAGTCAAAAGATCTGGGTTTAATCCATCACCGTTCTTTAGCCCACTCCGCCACCCCAGTTTAGACATGGCTATATGCAAATCAGTCTGACCCTGTGCCTCATGGGAACAGTCCAACCCGAACTGCCAAGCCATGTCTTCCCTGGACCGGAAGCAAGCTTCCGAGGACCGGTTTCTATGCCAGAAACCAGTCTTGGGAAGCTTGTTTCTGGTCCAGGTACCGATAGGACAAGTTTCTCGGCCAGGTAAATTGGAGTGTTTAAGTGAAGAGCATTATGAGTCAAGCAAACGATTTTTAGATGGATCTTTGCCAGATAGGGTAGCCAGTTCAGCGCTTTGAGGTCTGGGCTGATGGGATTGCTTTTTTTAGTTTGTGATGAGTTGGGTCACTGCGTTAAAGATTGCCTTTAGGAGTGCCAGTTTTGTTTTAGGTAGTCCCATGAGGGTGGTGCTGTCGTAATCTAGTTTGGAGATCACTAGTGCTTGCACCTCTGTCCTGGCATCTTCAGTCGGAATGAAAGGTTTTAACTTCCTTAAAGCGTGCAGTTAGTAGTTGCTGCCCCTTGATGCCGGCACTGATGTGACCCTGCATAGAAAGGAGGTTGTCCAAGATTATTTCTCGAGACTTTGATGAGGTTATGGAGTGTGGGCAACAGTTCAAGGCTGTTAGATGTGAGAGCCATTCTTTGAGCTTCGGAATGTGGTTGTTTGGAGAGATTAGAAGGAATTCGGTTTTGAGTGCGTTCAGTTTGAGGTGGTTACGAGTCAGCCGATGTTAAGTTTTTGTCGGGGTGTTATTGAGGATGCTGATGTCTTCGGCAGAAGCAACTTTCATGCAGAAGTTTACTACTATCAAAATACATGTGGTATGAGATGCTTGAGAGCCTGAGGGGTTCAGTCAAGGGTTCCATGGGCAGTAGAACTGGGTGCAGGAGAGTGAAGAGCCTTCAGGGACGCCAGTTGCGACTGGCGTCTGCACAGCTAGAGCGTGGTTGATCTTAAGTCTTTGCGATCTGTTGTGTAGGAATTCTGCATTCTAGGACGTTCATATGGTTCTCATGATTAACCATGTCAAACCCAGCTCACAGATCAAGCAGGATTAATAATCAGGATTCATTCCGGTCGAGAAATCTCAGGGCTTCAGCGACAATATGGACCAGGGCAGTTTTGCAACTGTGACCCAGCCTGAAACCAGATTGGCATTGGTTGAGGAGTTGGCATTGCTCTGTGTGATTGCATAGTTGACCGTGTACTCATTTTTCTAGGATCTTGGTCAGATGCGCGATATTGGAAGTAGTTGTCAGGATCTGACTGGTCGTTTTTTAAAAAAAATATAAGGCTAGCCTGGCCACTTTTTAAACAATCTGGTTTGGAGCCTTGTGTTAGAGAATCATTGATAATCCTGGTCCATAAGGGAATCAGTGAGTGTTTGATGTCGCTGAGAAGTTAAGGGTAAGGCGTTGTTGATGTGGTTAGAGTATTTCATAGAAGATATTAGTTTTAAGATTTCAGATTCGACAAGAGTTTTGAAGACGGACCAAGAGGTAGAGATTTTTAGTGTAAGGGAGAGGCTTTCAGGGTGCTCTCCCTGAAATATGGGGGCGCAAGGTGGAGGCGCATTGATAGATAAGAGCTTCACAGCGTTTTGGAAATCAGTGTCAATTAGTATTGTTTTGTTGATAAAAAAGAAAGCCAATACATACAACTGAGCATTTTGGAGGTCAGTGCCAATTAGCTTTGTTTTCCCAATAAAGAAGGAAGCAAATACATTGTGACTGGGCGTAGTTAAATTCTCAGATGAAAGTGGATTACATTTCCTTTTACTTTGATTTTTGACAGTTTCAAAACATTTTTGGGGGATTGTTTGTGGTCTTCCCAAGTTGTTCTTTGAAGAATGAATCTTTGGAGGTTCTGATAAGCCTGTTGTATGCTTTACTTCTTTGTCTCAGTAGACTGAGGTTAGTTAGAGAGAGGGAGACTCTCCATATTCTTTCTGCTGATCTTAGTAAGCGACGCTCTTCATTAAGGCTGCAATGGAACCATGGGTTAGATTTTTTGATCTGGACCCTTTTTAGTTGTTTGGGATCAATGACGTCCATGATTTCGGACATGGAGTTGATATAATGATCAGTAAGGTCTTGCGTGTCTGAGATGTTAGTGGGTGGAGATAGAATGTTGTTACTGAGCGCAGTTGATGTGAGAGGGTTGATATTTCTGGTGTCTCTGACCCAATGTTGGGCTTCTTTTGTACCCCTTTGCCAATTTGGGCCACCAGGTACATAACATGTCACATTCTTACACTGAATGGTTGTGGTCAGTTGTCTCTGGTGCCCAGGGGGTATTGAGGCCTCACGGATACGATTTGTAGTACTGGACCATTTTCATAGACCAACCGCTTCTTAAGAATGATTGGAGATGGTGAAGGCTTTTGGGCTCAGTGGGTCCAGGACACCTGATGTTAGGGTTGCAGCCAGCGGGGGGTTTCCAAGCAGCTGCATCTCTTCATCTTGAAATTCATGGTTCAAAGTGTCTTCTGCTGTTCTGTCCCTGGAGGATCATGGGGCCTTTTAAATACGTTTCTGAGGGCCAAGCAGCAAAACAAACCTTGGAATTCTGGTGAGTGGTGTCAGGGAATCTGATATATGTGATCTGCTGCTTGGCTACCAGTTGCTGGACCAAGACATCAATCAGAGTACAGGTCAATAGGTTAGAGGGCAGAAATATGCTCTCGAAAGCAGGCAATAATGGGATTCAAAAGCAAGACCCGAGGGCAGCATATACTCACATAGAACACAATGGGAAGTCGCCCATCAGCGACGTTTATATTAATGACTGTCGAAAGGTCCATTCACAACAACAATCCTTCTCTCGTTGCTGTGTACCCTAAGCACTATGAGGCTGCGGCGGGGTGTTTGCAGCGCTTTACAAAACCGCCAAAAATAAGAGTATGAGGTCAGATGTTAGCATGCTATGGTAAATTATCATTATTTTAGTACCACCTCTCCCTTTTACTGGCCCTGCAAGTGAGTTATAGTCACGAAGAACAGGCACTAGTAATAGAAGCAAATTGAGAGATAATGAGGACTTGCAAACTCTGCTGAGAACTAGGACTAGTAATGACTTCTTCGTAATTCACAACACACAGATACATATCCTTTTTACATCAATCGCAACGTTATATACAGCAACATCTACAGTTTGATTTCAAGTTGTGGGGTTACCTCATTCCATGTCATCACAACAAACAATTCCAAATGGCAGAGGCTTCAACTACAAAGTATTGCTATCAGGTGTTTAATCTAGTTAGTTCAGCTGTTGCAAACCAAGACTACATCACCCAGAATGCATTAGGTAGTCACCCCAAAGCCCAAGACTGGCACTAGTACGATGACATAGTTGAGAAGGTAGCAAAGGCCCAAGGATTCCAAGGCTTTAGACAACACTTAAATAAGTGTAGTTGGTTGTTGGAAGGAGACACACTCGAAGCTCTGGACCTCTTGGGCTTCAGGTTTGGGAAAACAGATTCGAGAAGTTGTAAGTGTGATCTCCACATAGAATTGGTTTAGTTTGCCAGGATTAATATCCGTTTCTTTCAGCTCGTAATATGAGGGACAGAGACAGTTCTGTTTGCAGCAAAGTTTCTTTATTTTTATTCAAACGACGAGGACAGCCGACACGTGTTTCGCCCCCTCTTGGCGATTTGCGCCGGGGCTTTCTCAAGGCTAAATGGGTTTAAGTCACATCCAAAGTTCCAGTTTCATAATTTGTACATTATCCATATAAAAATATATTTCTTCAATAAAAATCATTTCTGTTCAGGCTAATGCCTCCGTTCCTAGGTTCTTCCCTGCATGGCGATTCCTGGGTCAGGTCCTTCCTGCGATGACATGAAATGTGGTGGGCACCCTAGTTTCAAGCAACACATGGGCACTCAGGGGGCCCCCCCGATGACACTGGACTAAGGTAGAGGGGTGCTGCTTGAACATGGGTACTCACAAACATTTTTCCTAGGGCCAAAAAGTTTGGCCTGTGGTGTGACCGAGTGCTGCATTGATGTAAGCAGGGTGGGAGTCGGGCAGTGTAAGGTGGGTGTAGCGGGAGTCAAGCATGTACGTCTAGTGGCTGAATTGCACAATGTGAAACCAGTAAACCTGGGATCAATCCTGGCTTCTCCACTTGACCAAACTGTATGATCCTGAGCAACTGTTTTATTTTACTTTTCCTCATTTGTCTTCATTATCATATATAAGAGGACATCCGAATGTGCACTGTATGAAACCTCCTGTGTTTGATTTAATAAGCTATAATGTTGTCCATGTAAAATAGCAAGCAGGCCACCCAAAGGGTGCACATAACGACTGACTTACCTCCTAGTTCACCATTGGCATTGTTGCCAGGGTTCAGGGGAGGGGGGTGAATGTTCCTAAATTCATGTTCCAAAACTATCCCTTTTCACTTTAAAAAAAAAATTCTTCTCAACGCACTGATATAACTTGATGTACTAAGGGGAAGCGGTTCCACAGACTAATGAAATACACTTCTTGATTTTTGAAGACTGAACCATATTTTTACACCTTTGCTGCAGGATATCTTTAAAAAGAAGGTGGTCCTGTAGAATTACAGTGCTCCTAAAGTTAGCCGGTGAAGGACACCACAGCTACTTCCTTTCTTTAACTTCAATCCACCTGTAAGTACATTCTTGCTCTTTTATTTAACATGTTCTTAATGTTAGTGCTGAGTTGAGTAAACAACAGCCAGTGCTGCTGTGACCAGAGGCCGCGTGTAAAGGTCAGGAGAGCCGCATGCGGCCCCCGGGCCGACTGTGAGTATCACTGGGCTAGACAGACCGTGCTGATATGGCTGCTCACCACTGATGTATCCGGGGAAGGCCCGGGCAACCGGTGTGGTGGGTAGAGAAGATTGAAAGCTGTGAGGATATAAACTGGTTGGTATCTATGATCGGATAGGATTAGGGCAGATGTAACCTGCTGTAGGACAGTCATCTTGGGTTATGCTGCCGTGTGTCACATGACCTCAGCGTTCTTCAAATGCTCTATCATAAACATGTGGTCTCCAGCTAAGCATAGAGCGACTAGACGTCCCGGTTTTCCCCGGACGGTCCCGGTTTTCGGAGCAGTGTCCCGGTGTCCCGATACTTTGCTCCAAATTAAAGAAATGTCCCGGTTTATGCGCAGTGCCCAGGTTAAACAGATAAATGTCCCGGTTTTTAAATAGTTTTTCGGTGCGCCTGCTTTACTTCTCTCAGCCTGAGACGGGTCTCTATTGGGCTCTCATCTTCAGCGCCTTGACGCCCTTGGGCAAAGTAGCGCTATACAAATTCTCCCTCAACTCAACTCAACTCTCCATTTTTGCCCTCATGGAAAAAAAATCTTACTGCTGCAGCAGTACCCACCCTTCACTGCTTTCAAAGAGGCCCGTTATAGTTCTTTCACAGTCTCTTCATTCCAGAACTGAGGCATTTTCAATGTTATGTACAGCGAAGCCATACTTGTTGCTTATTTGTCTCATATAGCTAACAACCTTTGACAAAGCCAATAGTCCAGGCTTGTTCTAGGTGTGATGTTACATGTTATATTATTTATCTGGATACAATGAAAGAAGCAGCACATTTTTCGGGCGGGACTCTATGCTTAGAACAGTTTTTTTAGTTTATGTGTTTTAAGCCACGTTCTTAATTACATCGGCCACTGCCCTTGAGAGACACCCCCCCACTGCCTGTTTTTTCATCCCACTTAAAGCCATGAGTACTTCTGTCAGTCCGACTCCTATGCCTATGACACCTGTCCCGGTTTTTTGTTTTGAGAATCTGGTCACCCTAGCTAAGTAACACAAGAGGGGGAAATCCATGCCTGGATTTTGGGATATCCAGGTAACATAATTTTACATACAATTAATGTAAGTGGAAACCACTTGCATTCGCAGGGGTACAGCCTGGCCAATCCTGGAACTTGTTTGTACGTACTTGTCGTATAGCGTCGAACAGGGTATATGAGGTGAGCTGGAAACCTTTCACCGCTTGCCTTCATCCCTAAGCGGGTAGGTCTGGCACCGACTGAAACCATTCTGGGTTTTACCTCCTCCTCAGGGCGTTGGAGTCTCACTGCATGCCTGGATCTGTGCTCTTGAGTGTACTTTGGCCCCAGGAGCTGTGCAGTACTCCTCCCTGCCCTACCCAAGCCCCGCCCCTTCGAATCTCATAGGATGGTTGGCTCAAAGGATGGAAAAGTTTAATGGTTGCCTCTTTTAAGGTGACTAGGCGGGTCTTTCCACAGCACAGGCAAGCCTCTGGAAGCCACAGCACACACAGTACTGTCGTACAACCACATAGCACACACCAAGCTTTGGGCGTCACAGATCACACCGCTGGAGGAGCTGTGCACAAGAGAGCTGTCACTCCTCGTGCCATGCTCCAGTGGGAACCAGAAACACCCCTGTAAAATACATTACTGTCAGTCCCACATTAGACCCAGCAAGATCAGAAAGTGTATGGTAAGCCCCCCCCCCCCTCCCAAGCCAGGTGTATCCAGAGGTGTGGGTGGGTTCGTCCCCAGTTTCTTCTTTAAATGGCTGCCAAACAATTCCGTTCCCCTCACTGTAGAGTACAGCGGCACAACAGGCACAGGGGCGGCCTTAGGCATGCGCAAGCTGTGCACCTGCACAGGGCCACCAAACCCCAGGGGCCGTCACACCAATATATATCCTTAATATAATAATCCTCTCAGGATGGATACATATTTGCGTGGCAGCCCCTGGCAAGGATTTGGTGGCCTCTGACTCTGTTCCACTTCCAAACACCCTGAACCCCCCCCCCCCCTCTTCACTGGCCTCTGCGCTCCGCCCCGCCCGGAACCCCTCTTCCGGGGCCCCCTACCTACGCTCCCTGCCCAGGGCCACTATGAGCCTAGAGCCGCCCCTGACAGGCATCGCACTTACAGGCAGCTCTGAGTAGCGCGCATTAAAAATTCCAACACCGCTGGGTCCGGAGTAGTTCCCGGAGAATCAGAGTCACGCCTCTGCACTGGCAGCCCCTCCATAGCAGAGGCCTGCTGGCTGTCCCCGAGCCCACCGGAAGGAGACCTGGTACCTGTGAGTCACGCCTCTGCACTAGCAGAACCTCCCTAGCAGAGTGCTGCTGGCTGTCCTGGAGAAAACAGGAAGAGGTCCTGGTACCCTGTGAGTCACGCCTCTGCACTAGCAGAACCTTCCTAGCAGAGTGCTGCTGCCTGTCCTGGAGCCCACAGGACGGTGTCCTGGTACCCTGTGAGTCAAGCCTCTGTACTAGCAGAACCTCCCTAGCAGAGTGCTGCTGGCTGTCCTGGAGCCCACAGGACGGTGTCCTGGTACCCTGTGAGTCAAGCCTCTGTACTAGCAGAACCTCCCTAGCAGAGGGCTGCTGGCTGTCCTGCAGCCCACTGGAAGGTGTCCTGGTATTCTGTGAATCACGCCTCTGCACTAGAGGAACCAGTGGTGGTCTTAGGCATGTGCAAGCTGTGCACCTGCACAAGGCCACCAAACCCCAGGGGCCACCACGCCAATATATATCCTTAATATAATAATTCTCTGAGGATGGATACACATTTGTGTGGCGGCCCCTGGCAAGGATTTGGCAGCCTCCGGCTCTGTTCCACTTCCTAGCACCCTGAACCCCCCCTCCAGAGCTCCGGGGGGCTCTGCCCACCCAGACCCACTCTTCCGGGGCCCCCTACCTACGCACCCTGCCCAGGGCCGCCATGAGCCTAGAGCCGCCCCTGAGAGGAACCTCCCTAGCAGAGTGCTGCTGGCTGTCCTGGAGCCCACAGGAAGGTGTCCTGGTACCTGTGAGTCACGCCTCTGCACTGGCAGAACCTCCCTAGCAGAGGGCTGCTGGCTGTCCTGCAGCCCACTGGAAGGCGTCCTGGTACCTGTGAGTCACGCCTCTGCACTGGCAGAACCTCCCTAGCAGAGTGCTGCTGGCTGTCCTGGAGCTCACAGGAAGGTATCCTGGTACCTGTGAGTCACGCCTCTGCACTGGCAGAACCTCCCTAGCAGAGTGCTGCTGGCTGTCCTGGAGCCCACAGGAAGGTGTCCTGGTACCTGTGAGTCACGCCTCTGCACTAGCAGAACCTCCCTAGCAGGGGGCTGCTGGCTGTCCTGGACCCCACAGGAAGGTGTCCTGGTACCAAGGGTATCACGCTTCTGCAATAGCAGAATCTCCCTAGCAGAGGGCTGCTGGCTGTCCCAGAGCCCACAGTCTGAGCAGTGCACCCATGAGGAAGGCGTGTAGCCCTGGAACCAGCGCTGTCACCTGCCAGGGTTCTGCCGGAAGTGACCGTGTTTGTATTTGCCGCTGGTCTTGGTTTTCGTTTGTCCCCGGAGACTGGAGATTTAAGAGCTTCCTGTTTGGTGAAGGAGAGAGAGGCCACAGTCCTCACTGCGAACACTGCGCCCGAGGGACAGGCAGCACCGCCTGACAGCTGGGGGTAGCTGCTAGAAGACAACCCGCTGCAGGGGAGAACTAGCCACATTCCTTCACGACAAAGCAGGCCATCAGGAGGAAAAAATAAAATTACACTTGAAGCGAATGTCACAAACTGGATTAAAGATATGGAAATAGTCTGAGATATGAAAGAATGTGTTCGACATTTCTATAGCATGTGATTGTTTTTTAATTTTAATATTACCTGCCACCGATGACATGCTCCATGGGGCACAGCCTGAGAAGAACGAACATTAGAGTTATCCCTCCAAGGATTCACGCGTATGTAATTCGTAGATGTTTACACGAAATTATGTTATCTTGTTATTACTTATAACCTGCCCGGATCATTTTAGCACAATATGCACCCACTGAGCTGCCTTACTAAGATTCGAACCTGTGACCTTCCTGTTGTACACCTTGCTCTGTAGAGGCCCCTTCCTACCGAGATATTTCACTATGTTCCACATTCAAGTTACCCGCAGTGCTACGAAGTCGGACTCATTTCTTTAACCGCTGTAACCAGTGAACAGCTTATTACATAGCATTGCGTGTCTGCTCCCTCTCTGGCCCAGCCAAGCAGTGAGACCAGTATTATAACATGACACGTGAAAGGTATGTGCACATCTCTGTGGCAGGCACATTAACCCACTGAGCTATTTTACCAAAGCTTACGCTGAGCCTTCAGAGGTCGCGTTTAAACGCCCTGGCTGGTTAATCTAACAACACTTGGGTGCGAGGGCAACCAAAAGGTTTTGCAGATATTTTGTGTGGCCACGTCAGCCTGTCTTGCTTCTAGCGTTGAAAAATTAAGTGGCACTCCATTGAGAAATAACTCCTAATATTAACAGGGCTGCTACACTCTCAGACCGTGATAAGAAATGGCCCGAAAGTAAAGTACAAGTGTGTGCGTGCGTGTGTGAACACAACCTAAGTGTGTTCCTACGAGCACTGGGGCGTTGTGGTGCTTGGGGCGTGCAGCCGAATCCCTCATTTGACGTGCAAACACTCCTCAGCACGCGCGTTTCATCCAGGCGCAGCCCCACAGTACAGAGCCCCAAAGGATACCCATGCGACTAGCGCCCCCTGGCTGCAGCTCTGGCGCAGCGCACCCGTCCTTCGCGCAGCACCCAGGCAGGGGAGCATGTCAATTCCCAGAGGCGAGTACTCTTCGGGGTGGGGGCCTTTCCTGGTGTTACTGAACCCCTTGACTGCACACGGGCGGGACTCTGCTCCAGGGAGCACACGGGGCGCCTGGTGATGCTCCCGCACAGGGGGCGGGTGAAGCTGGCACCGTGCCAGGCTGACTCTTCTTGCAGGGGGTTCCTGGATGTGCCCTGATGCTCGCTGGACCCGATCGGGCACTGGTCCACTTACAGACCAAGGCTGCTTGAGGCAGCTAGAAAAGCTAGGTGAGTCCTGGTGCTTCTCGTGCTAACGACAGCGCCCTGAAGCAACCGAAAGGCATCACTAGGCGCTATACAACATGCCCTAAGAAATACATTGTACTGTAATTGCATTTATTTAGCGCTTACTAGCCCTGACGAGGCGTCCAAGCGCTTGAGAACGGGATTCAGGACTATAAACCACAACCGACAACGGTGTCAACAGTATCCCTTCGCACATCAATAATGCTTTTGAGCTACATACATTGTCGTTTGACTGTCGTTATTAGCGTGTTTTATTAAAGTGGAATTTAACGTGCAAAAAACTTGTACGGAGCGGTGCGTGTTCACACGACCCTTCATTCTCGAGCTGGCGCAGTGCCAGGTCAGAGATTTTCAACACTGTTAGGGGCTCCCGGGGGTTTAAGGAACGCCCCCCCCCCCCCCCCCTGATTTAGGCCCCCATGGGTCCGGGAGACAGTGCGCCATGGCCCTTCGTTCGCTCCATGGGGTATTCACTAAATCTGTGCAGTGTCATTCATTGAGGGGGGTGGGGGGGGGGGGGGGGTCTGCCTGTATTTATTTCCGCTCTGGGGTTCGTCGCCGTGAGCCGCGCGCCTGACCACTTCCCTCCATAACGAGAGCCAAATGGCCCCTGCGCTCCGGCGCAACAGCCCCCGAGGGAGGCGCCGGGATTTGCAATCCTGCAAGGATCATATATTTCGAATTGCGGCGCGGATTTTCAATTTGTGCTGATTTACAAGGGGGTGGGTGGCCTGGCGCGGTCGGCTGGGCCTGGGCTCGCCTCCTACGGGGCTGGGAAGAGCCGAGGGAGGCAGGCACTGACCCATCTCTAACCGGGGGCCTGGCTGGCTGTTTCTTTCACGTGGGAGCCCAGAGCGGGGTGCGGGAGCCGCACTTGGAGTTCACACTGCAGCGCTTCTGGGAGCAGCCAAGCAGGTGCACCCCTCCCCCACCGGCCCAACACAGGGCTTTGTGTGCGCGCCATGAATCTGCCAATTCACCCAGAGTGAAAGGGGCATAAATACCCACAGACCACCGGGATATATTTCAACCTCACACCCTCTTCCAGGATTTGAAAAGGATGGTTTCCACAGTGGATCATCGCTCGGGGAGGAGGGTACGGACCTGGTGCTAAACCCAGCTCGCCATTTGACATATTGGGTGATCTTGAGCAAATTACCACACAGCTCTGTCTCTGGGCAAAACAGCAGCGCTTCGGAAAAAAAGGTCTTAATTTAGACCTGAAGCGCTATGCAAGTAAGCGTTCTTTTACACTTCCAATCTGAATGCACAGATCGAAGCTGGCAACATAGGGAGGCCGCCCGCGGCCCCCTTCAGAAATAAGACTCGGGCATGCCTGACACACCTGAAGGGGCATGACCCTATCCCCGGGGCTGCCAGGCTGACCAATTCAAAATGGTTTCCCTACTGCCATAATGGTTTGGGTGTTTAATGAACTGCCACGGGAGCAGCGCCGGGGGGTTTCTAGCTGCCCTCTGACCGTGGTCACTGGTGTCTGAAGCGTCTAGTTACGTTTCTATTTAACATATTTTGTTCCTGTAAAAAAATTTAACTGGCCCATTAGCAATCATTTGTAAGAGGTTGACTGAATTTTGCATCGGGAGGTGGTGGGGTCGTTTGGCGGGTAGGGTTTGGGTGCCAGTTTGTGTTTCATTGAAGCTGGCCTGACGCCCCCTGCAGCCTCGAGACAGAAACTTGAGGGGGGAGGGGGGGACTATGTGGTGACCCATCCAGGGGCCATACGAGTGCTCTACCCCAGCGTGTCACCCAGACAGTGGCGTAAAGAACCCCCCCCCCCCCCCTCTGCTCAGTGCATGGAGGGCGAGGTCCCCCCTCCTCCTACGCTCCAGACCCAGCCAAGAGCTCTAGAGGGCCAGGGGCCCGTGCGCGGTGCCAGTGGGGGCCCCCTGAACTCCGGGGCGACCCGCACCGTGGGGGGTACTGTTACGCCACTGCACTCAGAGAAGATGCTGCCGGGTCAAGACTGGGCGTGGAGCCGGAGGGGATGCCAGGGGGGCGCGGGAAAGCGAAGGGTAGAAGGGTGCGTAGGCTGGAGGGCAGACGCCTTGCCAGGGAGAGAGAGGCGCAGAAGGTCGGGCACCTTTAGGGGTGCTGGGGGGGGGGGGGGGGGGCGAGAACTAATGCGGTGCAGATGAACTGAAACGAAATGGGGTGCAGAGGAAACACGAGCAGGAGGGGTTCAGGCGGTTTTTCGATGAAATGGGTGCACTTGAGTGATAAACTACTCTATTGCATAAATGTATTACAGCCACGGCGATAATAGTAACAAACAAAAAAAATCCAATAAGGAAAACACCTCAGGGGGCATGTGGAATCTTGACTGATGGGTGGATTGATTCTGCCATAAATAAAAGGGGGCAATTGGCGAGATAATAAAGGGGGTACACACAGAAGCATTGATAATCCGTGGGGTTCACATGGGCTGGTTAAAGCTGGCGGGTGGAGTGGTACTTTGGGGGGGGGGATTAGTAGTTGAGCGGCAGGTGCGATGCAGATACATTGATGGGAAGGTGACGGGTGCACGCGCATCATCTCCAGTTTCAGGGCAGGCAGACTGATAAATGATTAAAAAAAAACGGGGTGCAGGTGGAGGGGTAAACACGGGGCTCAGTTGCATTGGTGATAACGGGGTGCAGATGGACTGGCGTACGGCGAGGTGTGGAGGATTCGTTAACACAAGGGGTGCAGGTGGAAAGGTGACAGCTGGGGGGGGGGGGGCGCCCTGTGCAGCCGGGTTGCAAACACGATACTCGTTGAGGTGGTAAAGAGTTGGCATCACGGGGGGCACATATGGTTTAGGGGTGTATGAGGTGCGCCTGAATTGAGAATACTTGGGGTGGTAAGGTGCTTGACTGCGGGGGGGGGGGGGTGGGGGGGGGGAGGGGCGGCGAGGGTATACGACGAAGAGGGCGACTGTGGTGTGAGGGAACAGACCTTCCCTAGATTGGCAGACTGTGGCCCGGAGGTTACAAGGCGGGGAGTTTGGGAAGGGGCTGGGGGGCCTGGCATGGAAGGTTCATTCACAATGAATGAAGAGGGTACAGAGGGTGCCTCTGACTGGAACACGGGTCACTCTGAAGGCAGCTGGCACACGAGAGGGCAGTGCCCAGGGAGAGGAGATGGAGCACCAGGGAGTGATATCTTGTGGCACTCTCCACGAAGGGAAGTTTGGACTGCGAAGATGCCGGGTGCCAGCCTTGGTTGTCGTGGCATATGGGGGGCAGACGGGTGGCACCGAACGGAGGGCAGAGTGTGTGCCCCTGAATACGAAGGGTGCCCTAGGGGACACATATATACTGGTTGGTTTGACAGAGGGGGCGAATTGGTTGGCGTTGATTGGGAAGGTGGAATGGGTGGCACACAGGGTGTTCGTAGGGGGTGGCATTATGGCGGCGTGGGTGCAGATGTGGGAGCGAATATGGAAGGGTGTAGATGGTTGGCATAGAATGGAAGGAGGTGTATGAGAGTGAGATCGAATTGGAAGGGGTACATGGGTGGCACTGAATTGGAATGAGTGGTGGATGGGGGCATGTAATGGTGAGGAAGTCTGAATGGGACGAAGGGCAGATATAATGGCACGGGAGGACCGATGCTACGCAGGGGTACGGCATGGAATGAAACGGGCTGAAGGGGGCGGGTCCGTGACGTTAAATGTGGAAGATTGATCGAAGAGTGGCATGATACGGAGAGTACGAGTATTTGTGCGGAATTGCACCAGACGGGGTGCTACATGGGTGGCACTGAATTAGGGGGACATGTAGACGTGTGGGATTCAATAAAGTGGGGTGCTCGGGGTGTGGTATTGAATGTCCAGGGAGGGTAGACCTCTGACGCTGAATATATGGGAGCAGTGGTTTGTGGCATTGAAGCCAGAGAATGGGTGGATGGCACTGCGGATGGCACGGTAATCCGCGGGGAGGGGAGATGTGTGGCACTGAAGGCTGGGTTTGTGTGTGGTAGTGAAGGATGGGTAGGTGAGTGACACTGAAGGTGGAGGGAAGATGTGTGGCACTCAAGGTGAAGGATGGGTAGGTGAGTGACGCTGAAGGTGGAGGGGAGATGTGTGGCACAGAAGGTGGAGGGGAGATGTGTGGCACTGAAGGTGGAGGAGAGATGTGTGACACTGAAGGTGGAGGAGAGGTGTGTGGCGCTGAAGGTGGAGGAGAGGTGTGTGGCACTGAAGGTGAAGGATCGGTGGGTGAGTGACATTGAAGGTAGAGGGGAGATGTGTGGCACTGAAGGTGAAGGATGGGTGGGTGTGTGGCACTGAAGGTGGGGGGAGATGTGTGGCACTGAAGGTAGAGGAGAGATGTGTGGCAATGAAGGAGGAGGAGAGATGTGTGGCACTGAAGGTGAAGGATGGGTAGGTGAATGACGCTGAAGGTGGAGGGGAGATGTGTGGCACTGAAGGCGAAGGGTGGGTAGGCGAGTGACAATGAAGGTGGAGGAGAGATGTGTGGCACTGAAGGTGGAGGAGAGGTGTGTGGCACTGAAGGTGGAGGAGAGGTGTGTGGCACTGAAGGTGAAGGATGGGTGGGTGAGTGACATTGAAGGTAGAGGGGAGATGTGTGGCACTGAAGGTGAAGGATGGGTAGGTGAGTGACACTGAAGGTGGGGGTAGATGTGTGGCACTGAAGGTAGAGGAGAGATGTGTGGCACTGAAGGTGGAGAAGAGATGTGTGGCACTCAAGGTGGAGGATGGGAAGGTGTGTGGCACTCAAGGTGGCGGGGAGATGTGTGGCACTCAAGGTGGATGATGGGAAGGTGAGTGACACTAAAGGTGGAGGATGGGAAGGTGAGTGACACTGAAGGTGGAGGAGAGATGTGTGGCACTGAAGGTGGAGGATGGGAAGGTGAGTGACACTGAAGGTGGAGGGGAGATGTGTGGCACGGAAGGTGGAGGATGGGAAGGTGAGTGACACTGAAGGTGGAGAGTGGGTGAATGACTGGCACTGAAGGTGGAGAGGAGATATGTGGCACTGAAGGTGGAGGATGGGAAGGTGTGTGGCACTGAAGGTGGAGGGGAGATATGTGGCACTGAAGGTGGAGGATGGGAAGGTGAGTGACACTGAAGGTGGAGGGGAGATGTGTGGCACTGAAGGTGTAGGGGAGTGTGTGACACTGAAGGTGGAGGATGGGAAGGTGAGTGACACTGAAGGTAGAGCATGGGAAGGTGTGTGGCACTGAAGGTGGAGGATGGGAGGTGAGTGATACTGAAGGTGGAGGAGAGATGTGTGGCACTGAAGAAGGAGGATGGGAAGGTGAGTGACACTGAAGGTGGAGAGTGGGTGAATGAGTGGCCCTGAAGGTGGAGGGGAGATGTTTGGCACTGAAGGTGGAGGATGGGAAGGTGAGTGACACTGAAGGTGGCAATTGCAAACAAAACAAGGTTGGCTATGTGTGTGGTAGTGAAGGATGGGTAGGTGAGTGACACTGAAGGTGGAGGATGGGTAGGTGAGTGACACTGAAGGTGGAGGATGGGAAGGTGTGTGACACTGAAGGTGGAGGACGGTAAGGTGTGTGACACTGAAGGTGGAGAGTGGGTGAATGAGTGGCACGGGATCAGACTGGATCGATGTGTGACATGGAAGTGGAGGGAGAGATGTCTGGCACTGAGGGTGGAAGGGAAATATGTGGTATTGAAAATGAAGGGTGAGTAGGCGTGGTATTGAAGGTGGAAAAGGGAGATGTGTCATGTGTGGCAATGAAAGTGAAGAGGAAAATGCGTGGCAATAAAAACAGAGGCTGGTGGCACTGAATATGAAGAATGGTTGGATTTGTGGCACTGGAGGCGGAGCCTGGGTTGTTGCCTGGCACTGGATATAAAAGAGGCATGAATATGAGGAGGATGGGTAGATGCCTGGCACTACCGGCAGGGGGTGGGTGATTGTGTGGCACCGGATATGAAGTATGGATGCGTGGCACTGCAGATGGAGGCTGGGTGGGTGCGTTGCACTGAATCTAGAGGGAGGGTAGATATGTGGCACCGTGGCACTGGAGGTGGAGGGAGGGTGGCCCTGGAACTGACAACGGATAGATGTGGCCCAGGATATGGAGGTGGGCAGATGTGTGGCACTGAAGGCAGAGATGGCCAGATGTGTGGCACTGGGCATGGAGAATGGTTTGATGTATGGCAGTAAAGGCGGAGGTGGGCATATGTGTGGCATTGACGTTGAAGAGAACGGACACTAGCTTTGTGGAGGGGGCGCTAAATTGCCCCAATGAGTAGGGCTGATTGAAGTGAGCGACACTGAGGATGGTTTACATCAGTGACTGTAACACGGGGTGTGGGGGGGGGGGGGGGGGCGGGGGCAATAAACGGGGCACTGAAGAGTGAAGATATTAAACGAGCACAGACAGTTGGCGCGTGCCATTGAATGGCCACATATATGGATGTCATGCTGCGTTGAGTTGGGTGCATGACAGGTCGCGTGGAGCAGACGTGGGCAGATAGGTGGCATGCAGCTGGCGTGGGTAGATAGGTGGCAGAGAACGGGCATGGAGTGGGGAAGGATTGCAGAAGGGGCAGACAGGAAATGGCTGGTACGTGAGGGAGATATATAACGTGTTGTTCTGATGGTGGCACAGAATGGACAGTGGCTCAACATGAACAAGCTGAGGCAGGGGAGGGTGAACTTCCTGTCAATGCCGAGACCAGCGCCCCCCCCTCCCCCCCCCCCCCCCCGTGGATGGAACGCCCTGTCTTGAAGGAGGGGGGTACTGATGCCCCCGCCCCCACATGCACACATGACTTGTTTGCACCTTGGAGGGTCTGGCCGGGGTCGAGGGTTCCAGGGACCTCTTGAGTTAATGAATTTACCGTAAATCACGTCATAGTTGCGCGAGTCAGAAATCCTCTCGCTGAAAACAAGGGTCGGGTGTTTAAGTGTAATTCGTGACATTGCCGTGGGTACAACAGCCTAGCCTAGGGTGAGACATCGAAGCAGGGCACCCTCATCCCTGTTTACCCCGCTTCAAATTAAGGTTTTCTTTCTCCGTTAGGTCTTCTGCGACGTTGGGTGCATGTAGCGAACATTAGGGCTCGATCAGCCGCTGGGCGCTAGATAAACTTGGTGGAAAGAAGAGAGAGCTACAGAGCGCTCCCTTGCATGCGCCCACTCAGAGGCGGAGGCCGATCCGGTGCCCACGGGCACGAACCAGCTCAGATGCTGCTCTGTTCTCAGAGTGCCAGGTGCCAGCCTACCCCTTCACAGAAAGCACCAGAACGCCTGGCCTGCGGGCGAGGGGGCACCTCTTCTGACAGGGGTTGGGGGCCCAAGAACAGCTGGGTGAGGTGCACTGGAGGGAGAGGGTGTGTGGTGGGTGGGAGAGGGGGGCGGAGGGGTCACGTGTAAGGCATATAATATATATGAGCACAGCCCCTCAAATATAGCCCTAATAGCCTCACACGGCGAGCCTCACTCGGAGGCTAAAGACACTGGAGGGAGGTGGGAGGGAGGCATGAGAAGGGGTCAGTGGGAGATAGACGATGGTGTGGGAGAAAGAGGCATGGGAGACATGCATGGGGAGAAAGAGAGTCAAGTGAGAGAGAGAGAGTAGCGCACAGGAAAGGATGAGAGAGAGAGCGGGTATTTATTGCAGGCAGTGAGCACGCGCAGATTCATGGGACACCGACTAAAAACGTATTTTAAAAAGTGAGAGGTAGACATGTACATACTAAAAATGCACACACATGCTCACACAAGCAGACATACACTGTGCTCACACGCACGTGCACACACACGCAGGCAAACACAGACGTACACAGGCACACTCAGACGCACGTACACGGGCACACATATTCACACACTCTCACGCACACACACAAAATATACACCGAGGCCAGTCCTTTCCCTGTTATGCGTTATGAATGTATTTACCGTGTCTGAAGCACACCTCGAGCACGTGTGGCCCCTCACATCCCGTGGAGGGGGCCCGGCCCCGGGTAATTCGGATCTGGCAGCAGCGCTGGCCCGTTGGGGATGTCTGAGCGCCTGGCTCAGTGGCTGCCTCCAGATGTCTGCCTCCCCGTAGACTGTATGTATAGCAGGCGTACCCCGGCTCGCTGCACACACCGGCAGGTGCCACTTTACAGGTGCCCCTGCCCCCCCCCCCCCCCCCCCGTCGAAGTTCAAAAAACAAGACCACCAGGCTGAACTGCCCCCTCCCCAACCTCTCGCAGCGCACCTAGAGAGTGGGTGGCTTCCCTGGACCGGCCACAGACCCCCCTGCCTGTAAATGAATCTGAAACAAGCACCCATCGGAGCGCACCCAGAGCTGGCACGGAAACCAGACGCAAAAAGCTGCTAAGTGCCAGAGCGAAAAGCACAAAAGTGCCCTTACCTCCTGGAGTTTCCAGACGCCCTCCTTCCCTGCTCGAAATTCCCAAAACGAAGAAAAACCACACAACATCCACAGGCGGATCCTTCCAAAATGTTGGCCACCCCGAGTCCAGTCCGCTAGCCCCGGCGTGCCCTCCTCATGTCTCCCCGCTGGTAGCTCCACGCGAAAGTAAACAGGGACAGAAACGGCAACGAGCAGGCAAAATGTGGCTTTGGGTGGAAATCCGTCCGAGAGCGGCGTGCTGCGGCAGGCTGGGCTTCCAGGCGCTCCCCGCGCGTCCGCTGCTCCCCGCCCGGGCTCCTCGGCGCTTTACTGCGCGCTCCTTCGGCGTCTTCGGCGGATCCGCTCCGTGTAGCCAGGGGCTGCGCTAAGAATTACATCAGGCTTTTATAAGCTCCCCAGATCACACATTGGAGAGAGAGAGGGGTGGGGGAGCCGGGAGTGGGATAAAATGCGCGCAGGCAGCCCCAGACACACACACAGAGTGAGGGAGGACGGCAGCCAGGCTCTGTCACTCGCGCTCGGGAGGCACCTGACTGCAGTGCCGCTGCCCCGCCGCCGCCGCTAGGGGGGAGGGAGGGAAGGAGGGTGGGGGGCTGCAGAGGAGACGCGGACCGGAGCCTGGGAGGAGTCTGCCTGCAGCCGCCCTGGCAGCCTCAACTTCTTCTCCTGCGCAGGACCTGGGAGGAGAAGCCCGGAGTTCTGTGGGAAGCGGCGCAGGTGCCGGGTGGACTTAGGAGAACCTGTAGCGCCTACTGGGGCGTCAGCGAGGGGGCCCAGGGAGCCCGGAAGCCAGCGGAGAAGATTCGAGGAGCTAGAATCCTCTAGGCGCTTAGTACTTCAAGGCGCTGATACATGCAGTCGCAGTAGGCAACGGATTCATCTATTCACTGGACTTTCCTAGATGCTTTGTAGTTCATCAGATAGTACCTGCAGCCGCAGAACGCAATGGATCCCTCTAGGCGCTGGGTTTTCTTATGCGCTGGATTTTCCTAGTTAATTTAAAGTTCAAGGAGATGTTAGCTGCAGGCACAATGCATAACGGACTGCTCAGGCACTGGATATCAGTAGGCGCTGGATTTCTCTAGGCGCTGCATTCTCGAATGCCCTGGATTTCTCTATGCACGACATTCCTCTGGGAACAGGTGCCTGCAAGAAGTCCGCGTGTTGGGTCGCCCTTTGCGCTCACTTCTCTAGCCGCAGGATTTCTCTAGGCGCTGCATTCTCAAAAGCACTGGATTTCTTTATGCACGCTATTCCTCTGGACAGAGCCTACAAGACTTCTATGTGTTGGGTCCCTCTTCGCACTCTGTAGCCGCAGGATGTCTCTGGGCGGTGTATTCTTTATGCAATTTATTTTTTGACACGTCGGTTCCTGTACTCGCGCTACGAGGTGGACTCCTGTTCCTGTTTCCGCTGGTTTTCTTTAAGCACCGGATTTCTATAGGCGCTTTTTTTCCAGACGCTTTACTCTTGTAAGCGCTAATTCCTGCCGTGCAGGCGCTTTCCGTTTGGAATTCTTCTGTATGCTGGATTTCTCTTGGCACGAGACTCCCCCAGGACCCGCCCCCCTCGCTGCTTTCTTCTAGGCGCTGGTTCCCGCAGTCGTCCTGTGTTTTATTCTCTGCCTCTGATGGATGTTTTCTAGGCTCATTAACTCCCTAGGTGTATTTTCCCTACATCTCTAGTTTGGATTTCAGCTCAGCTGAGCTCAGCGTCGCAAGCATGTGCCGCAGAAACCCAGTCGGCAGGGAGAGAGGTGCCAGCCAAGGCTCTGGAGAGGGGGCAGGGTGGGCACGGAGGGCAGCGAGCCAGGGCCCGCAGGGTGGACGGAGCTGCTCCCTGCCTGATAACGACTGAAGCTGCTGCTGCTGCTGCTGCTGGGGCTCTGCTGATCTATGCTGCTGTGGGCCAGAGAGGGGAGTCAGGGCTGCTGCTGAGAAACTCTCAGATGAGAGCAGGGGGCCGCCGACGCCGCTCGTCGAGGTTGCTGCTGAAAACAAGAACTTCTCCAATGGTGAGGCTGAAAGATTCTAACCTGGTCTCAGTTTGGGCCAGAGCCCTGGATGGAAGCGACTACACTGCCCGCAACCCAGTGCTGAACCAGGGAAGGGACGCCAGGCCACTGCAT
Source organism: Lissotriton vulgaris (assembly GCF_964263255.1). Lineage (NCBI taxonomy): Eukaryota > Metazoa > Chordata > Amphibia > Caudata > Salamandridae > Lissotriton > Lissotriton vulgaris. The sequence goes on along the minus strand of NC_141691.1, from coordinate 1,970,241,557 downwards.
GAGCAGACAAAATTGTAAATTGAAACTTGTATAGCGCACTACTCACCCGCAAGGGTCTCAAGGCGCTCGCACGAATACCGCTGTGGAACCCATCCTGGCTTTCCCTGTGAGGCGTCCACTCCTGGGCACCCCCAAGGTGGAGGCCAGGCATCCTTAGCGTTGTGGGGGCCGTTGTGGAGATTAAGCACGCTATTGCCCAGAGTTGCAGAGTGGGACTCCATGATTGGAACAGGCAGCGAGGGGAGAATTATCAGGTCCGTGGAATTCTTGAGCCCAAGACCCGCTGAGTCAGGGAATTGAACCCTGGTCCCAGGCTAGACCTCTGCATCAGGGTCTGCCGCTCTAACCATTGAGCCACATTTCTCCATCGGAACAAACAGCATGAGCAGAGAAGGAGCCTCCAGGTCACTCACTGCATGAGCAGAGAAACAAACTGCCTGAGGAGAGAAGCGACCTCCAGGACACTGCATGAACAGAGAAGCAGCCCAAGGACACTGCATGAGCATTGAAGGAGCCCCCAGACCACTGCATGAACAGAGAAACAGCCCAAGGACACTGCATGAACAGAACAAGTTCCACAGCCACTGCCTGATCAGAGCAGCAGCCCCTAGGCCACTGTGCCTGCATGTACAGAGAAGCAACCTCCAGGCCACTGCATAGGCAGAGAAGCAGACTCCATGCCACTGCACGAGCAGAGAAGCTGTTTCCAAGACACTGCATGAGCAGAGAAACAGCCTCCAGGCCACTACATGACCAGAGCAAGCTGCCTCCCGGCGACTGCATGAGCAGGGAAGCAACCTGCATGTGCAGGGAAGCAGCCTCCAGGCCACTGCATGGACAGAAAAGCAGCCTACAGGCCACTGCATGTCTAAAGAAGAAGACTCCAGGTCACTGCACGAGCAGAGAAGCAGCCTCCAGGCCACTGCATGAGCAGAGAAGCAGTCCCTAGGCCACTGGACGAGCAGGTAAACAGTCTGCATGAGCAAAGAAGCAACCTCCAGCCCACTGCATGAACAGAGCAAACTGCCTAAAGACCACTACATGTGCAGAGAAGCAGCCTCCAGCCCACTAAATGAACAGAGCAAACTGCCTCCAGCCCACCGCATGCGTAGAGAAGCAGACTCCAGGCCACTCCGTGAGCAGAGAAATGGCATCCAGGCCACTGCATGCACATGGAAGCAGTCTCCAGGACACTGCATGAGCAGAGCAAGCTGCACTCAGGATACAGATCCAAAAGAAGAAGCTGCACTCAGGCTACTGCTCCAAAAGTAGAAGCTGTACTCAGGCCACTGTTCCAAAGGAAGAAGCTGCACCTGGGTTTGTTCTCCAAAAGAAGAAACTGCAAACAGGCTTCTGCTCCAAAGAAAGAAGCTGCACTCGGGCCACTGCTCCAAAAGAAGAAGCTGCACTCAGGCTACTTCTCCAAAAGAAGAAGCTGCACTCAGGCTTCTGCTCCAACGGAAGAAGCTGCACTCAGGCCACTGCTCCAAAGGAAGAAGCTGCACTCAGGCTTCTGCTCCAACGGAAGAAGCTGCACTCAGGCTACTGCTCCAAAGGGAGAAGCTGCACTCAGGCTACTGCTCCAAAAGAAGAAGCTGCACTCAGGCTTCTGCTCCAACGGAAGAAGCTGCACTCATGCCACTGCTCCAAAGGGAGAAGCTGCACTCAGGCTACTGCTCAAAAAGAAGAAGCTGCACTCAGACTTCTGCTCCAACGGAAGAAGCTGCACTCAGGCTACTGCTCCAACGGAAGAAGCTGCACTCATGCCACGGCTCCAAAGGGAGAAGCTGCACTCAGGCTACTGCTCCAAAAGAAGAAGCTGCACTCAGGCTTCTGCTCCAACGGAAGAAGCTGCACTCATGCCACTGCTCCAAAGGGAGAAGCTGCACTCAGGCTACTGCTCCAAAAGAAGAAGCTGCACTCAGGCTTCTGCTCCAACGGAAGAAGCTGCACTCAGGCTACTGCTCCAAAAGAAGAAGCTGCACTAAGGCTACTGCTCCAAAGAAAGAAGCTGCACTCGGGCTTCTGCACCAATGGAAGTAGTTGCACTCAGGCCACTGCTCCAAAGGAAGAAGCTTCACTCAGACTACTGCTCCAAAAAAAGAAGCTGCACTCATGCCACTGCTCCAAAAGAAGAAGCTGCACTCAGGCTACTTCTCCAAAAGAAGAAGCTGCACTCAGGCTTCTGCTCCAACGGAAGAAGCTGCACTCAGGCCACTGCTCCAAAGGAAGAAGCTGCACTCAGGCTTCTGCTCCAACGGAAGAAGCTGCACTCAGGCTTCTGCTCCAACGGAAAAAGCTGCACTCATGCCACTGCTCCAAAGGGAGAAGCTGCACTCAGGCTACTGCTCCAAAAGAAGAAGCTGCACTCAGGCTTCTGCTCCAACGGAAGAAGCTGCACTCAGGCCACTGTTCCAAAGGGAGAAGCTGCACTCAGGCTTCTGCTCCAACAGAAGAAGCTGCACTCATGCCGCTGCTCCAAAGGGAGAAGCTGCCCTCAGGCTACCGCTCCAAAAGAAGAAGCTGCACTCAGGCTACTGCTCCAAAGAAAGAAGCTGCACTTGGGCTTCTGCTCCAATGGAAGAAGCTGCACTCAGGCCACTGCTCCAAAGGAAGAAGCTTCACTCAGACTACTGCTCCGAAAAAAGTAGCTGCACTCAGGCTACTGCTCCAAAAAAAGAAGCTGCACTCAGGCTACTGCTCCAAAGGAAGAAGCTTCACTCAGAATACTGCTCCAAAAAAAGAAGCTGCACTCAGGCTACTGCTCCAAAAGAAGGAGCTGCACTCAGGCCACTTCTCCAAAGGAAGAAGCTGCACTCAGGCCATTGCTCCAAAGGAAGAAGCTGCACTCAGGCTACTGCTCCAAAAAAAGAAGCTGCGCTCAGGCTTCTGCTCCAACGGAAGAAGCTGCACTCAGGCTACTGCTCCAAAAGAAGAAGCTGCACTCAGGCTACTGCTCCAAAAAAAGAAGCTGCACTCAGGCTACTGCTCCAAAGGAAGAAGCTTCACTCAGACTACTGCTCCAAAAAAAGAAGCTGCACTCAGGCTACTGCTCCATAAGAAGGAGCTGCACTCAGGCCACTGCTCCAAAGGAAGAAGCTGCACTCAAGCCATTGCTCCAAAGGAAGAAGCTGCACTCAGGCTACTGCTCCAAAAAAAGAAGCTGCGCTCAGGCTTCTGTTCCAACGGAAGAAGCTGCACTCAGGCTACTGCTCCAAAAGAAGAAGCTGCACTCAGGCTACTACTCCAAAGGCAGAAGCTGCACTCAGGCCACTGCTCCAAAATAAGAAGCTGCACTCAGGAAGGAAGGCAGTGGTAAAAACGGGTCGGTGTAAAGACCGTGTTATAAAGCCATGCATTGGAAGGGCTTGCGTGGTTTCAACATACAACCCTGAAATATACCCAGCTGCTTCCAGAATGTTGTAGAAACAGACCAAGCTGCTTCTAGGATGTTTTTGATACCGATAAAGCTGTCTCTGGTCAACTGGGAACACATACCAAACTGTGTCTGGGAGGTTTTAGATAGCTGAAGCTGTTTCCAGGCTACTGCTGAGATAGCTGAAGCTGCTTCCAGGCTACTGCTGAGACAGATGAAGCTGCTTCCAGGCTACTGGTGAGATAGATGAAGCTGCTTCCAGGCTACTGCTGAGATAGATGAAGCTGCTTCCAGGCTACTGCTGAGATAGCTGAAGCTGTTTCCAGGCTACTGCTGAGATAGCTGAAGCTGTTTCCAGGCTACTGCTGAGATAGCTGAAGCTGCTTCCAGGCTACTGCTGAGATAGATGAAGCTGCTTAAAGGCTACTGCTGAGATAGATGAAGCTGTTTCCAGGCTACTGCTGAGATAGCTGAAGCTGTTTCCAGGCTACTGCTGAGATAGCTGAAGCTGTTTCCAGGCTACTGCTGAGATAGATGAAGCTGCTTCCAGGCTACTGCTGAGATAGCTGAAGCTGTTTCCAGGCTACTGCTGAGATAGCTGAAGCTGCTTCCAGGATACTGCTGAGATAGATGAAGCTGCTTCCAGGCTACTGCTGAGATAGATGAAGCTGCTTCCAGGCTACTGCTGAGATAGATGAAGCTGTTTCCAGGCTACTGCTGAGATAGCTGAAGCTGTTTCCAGGCTACTGCTGAGATAGCTGAAGCTGTTTCCAGGCTACTGCTGAGATAGATGAAGCTGCTTCCAGGCTACTGCTGAGATAGAGGAAGCTGCTTCCAGGCTACTGCTGAGATAGATGAAGCTGCTTCCAGGCTACTGCTGGGATAGATGAAGCTGCTTTCAGGCTACTGGTGAAACAGACCAAATCGCTTCCAGGATGTTGTCACTAAGAAGAACCATGGTTCACCAATTACACATTAAACAATTCCGAAGTTGACTAGCAGTTCAATTAATATGCAACTAATGACAAATATAGGAAAATAAACTAGCTTCTACTTGTGCAGAACCCCATTTATTTGCAGAAACAATGAACAATGTGCACAAAGAAAAAAACAGAGTAACAGAAGGAAATAAATAGAGATGCTAAGTATTGCAGGGCTGGCTCAAAGAATGCAAGTGTGTAGATACAATAACCCCAAAAAAGCTGCGATCCGATAGGTAGAGCTGGATCACGTATAAATAAGAAATCACAGTTCAGAAAATAAATGTGTGTAAAATGACAAAATCAGTATGTTGTAATGTTATCAGTGTTTTGACTTCATGCATTGCTTTGCGAGGTCGGCATCAGGCTGCATAATAGTGCAGTACATGAGAAGCAATTTCAACGGAAGCCCCGGGGGTTTTGGAGAAGGTACATTGTAAAGTGTTTGTTTATTTGATTAGTATCGCCACAAATATGGATGTTTTGTCTAATAGGTGTATTGAGAGGGTCTTCGGAGCTGGTTGGAAGGTCCTAATCAGGGAAAACAAGTGTCACTCCTAAAGACCCAAGATAAGACATAGGCTCTGAGCGTTGAAAAACATGGGCGCTGGAGCCAGCAGCGCAAACAAGCACTGTCTGGCCATGGAAGACTTCTGTACCTGTTTACTTGGGTTTGCAGAGATTACTTTTTCTTCCCCTGATTAGGACCTTCTTCCAAATTCCAAAGTCCCTCACAATGCACCTATGACATTCAGCATCAACATTTATTGTCATACTATATAGAATAATATACAGTATACTTTACAATGTATATGTTTCAAGATCCACAGGGACTTCAGCTTTCATTGCACACTATGTTTTTGTCCTGATGATGATCTTGTGAAACAAAGTCTGAGATGAAATGCCATCAACACTGCAGCATACAGACTATGTCTTTGTACACACATTTATGGATTGAACTGTGAATTATTAGAAGCAATTAATCGATCCATAGTTATTGGAGCACAGTTGGTTGTTGGCTCATTGTACATAACGCATGTATTCAGTCTAACTGTATTGCTTTGTGTGATCACTAGGGACAATGAGCTGGCGATTTTTATGTCGAGCCTAGGCAATACGTATGCGCTGTCCCTCGACATGCTGTATATACTTCTGTGGGCTTTCATCACGCCCATCACTTCCTTAGTCAGCCTTTCAAACTTCCGATGGTTTCTTTGGTAAATGCTTTAAATTTGTCCCGCCTTTTGGCTGTTTAGTTTCCGCCCTAGAGCCTGACCCTGTTACATGGATCAGTTTATTTCTGACCTTTTAGTTACTTTGGGTGCACTCCTTTTTCTTTCGATTCGGCTCGCGGTGTTGTCCTCCCACCACTTCCTGCACTTCACTGCATTTCCTGTTAATGTCGGGTCTTTCACAATTCAGGTAATCTCCCTGTACAGTGCCATCCTCCCACCACCTCTCACCCGTTGTTCTATTTGGTATTTATGTGTTCATGCTGTGATTTACAATTTTTTAAATTTACTTTAACTGTTTTGCTCGTGGCCTTCATAATTTCAGTCATTACAGGCTGTGCTATCCTAAGGGTCGACAGATACGGTGAGAGGAAAAGGGGGGGGGGGGCGGGCTGGCTGTGATCTTTAAGAAAGAATTCCAGTTAAAGATTTCCAAACTGCTAATGTTGGGCTGCAAAGCAGCTTTTTTCAATATGACTCTTAACAGCAAAAGGTCAGTTGTGGGCCCCCAGGTCCGGTGAGAGCATTTATTGATGCTCTGGCTGAGATAGTGCCCCCCTACACCACCCGCTACCCCAATTTTAATATTTTGGGAGATTTGAATCTACACCTGGAGGATAAAGAGAGTCGAGAAATTGGGGAGATGACCAGGGGACTAAAAGCCATGGGTTTAGAACAGTTAGTCCATACCCTGAAGCACATTAGGGGTCATATCTTGGACAAAATGTTCTCTAACAGTACTCTAGTAGAAGCGCTGTTACCTGTGTCCATAGTATGGTCTGACCACTCAATTCTTCTTTTCAGGATTGTGAATATAAGAATAGCCCCATGTAATCTGGGTAAGCAACCACAGCCCATAATGATCCGGAAGTGGGCTTCACTAACCCAGGATATCTTTAGGGATAAGTTGGCTTTAAACGCTCGGGAATTAAGGCTGAAACACTGATAGCAGAGAATCAAGTCTCTCTATGGATCAGGGAGGCAGTGGATTCTATAACACCTCTGAAACCCTGTAAGAGCACCCGTCTAACTCCTTCGGCGAAATGGTTCTCTGAGGAACTGGCATTACTGAAAACCGAATGCATACGTCTTGAACGCCGCTGGAGGGGGAACTGTTTGAATGAAAATAAACTGAAATACCTAGTGGCACTCAAGGTATACCATCAACGAATTAGGAGAGCACATAGAAAGTTCTATACTAAGCGAATCGAATCAGTAAATAATTCCACTTAGAATATTTTTAGTGTTACTAAACAACTGACTTTCTTAGAATAGGTCACAACAATACTTCCTGCGTCCACGGATTACTGCAATAAAGTAGCAGATTTTTTCTTGGGTAAGATAGAAAAAAAATATGCTGCCTTCCCTGAAAGTAGCAGGAACTATATCTTTGCTCCAACGACAGAGGACTCCTGGTACCAGGATAGGTTTTCGTTCCGCCCTCCTGAAGAAAGTGACGTCCTAAAAATTAGGGAAGTCGGGAAATCTGGGTCTCCCCTGCATCTGATTCCCCCCATATTTCTACTGCGAGGGAATGAAGCCATCGCACCAGTTCTCACCAAACTCCTGAAGATGTCTTTCAGCTCAGGGCAAGTTCCTAGTAATTGGAGACATGCTATGGTGGTGCAACTGCTAAAGAAACCATCTCTAGACCCAGCTCTTCCGGAGAATCTGAGACCTATATCTATGCTTCCCTACTTTGCTAAAATTGCGGAGACACATCTGAATATCCAACTGACCATGTTCTTAGAAGAAAGATGTGTTCTACATGAAACCCAGTCTGGCTTCAGGCCGCTGCATAATACCGAATCGGCCTTACTGTTGGCATCTGAGGTATTGAAAAGTGTAGTTGATGAGGGAAGGACAATCGCACTGATTTTGCTGGATCTGAGTGCTGCGTTTGACATGGTCTCTCACAGCCTTTTGCTTGAACGACTGTGGGAGGCTGGGGTCGGTGGTAGGTCATCGGAATGGAACAAACACTTTCTGTAGAATAGATCCTTCCAGGTTTTACAACACCCTTTTAAGTCCAATGTGTGTCCCTTGTCTCAAGGTGTATCAGAGGGCTCGGCCCTCAGCCCTACTCTATTTAACGGATGTACGTTGTTACAACGCATGTTGTAACAACGCATGCCTTTACCACGCAAGTCTTACAACGCAAGTCTTTACAACGACTTGCGTTGGAGGGCGTGGATTCAGGAATCTTATAATTTTATATTCCAACATCAGTCCCCGTAACAGTAGGGAAGGTGTTGGAATATAAAATTGCAAGATTCCTTATCCCACAGCGCCATCCAGCGCAAGTCATAGTAACGACTTGCGTTGTAATAGCTGCGGGGTAAAGGCACTGCGGTGTAAAAACCGCGTCGTAAACGATGTTCCCCCTATTTAACATTTACATGCACCCCTCGGCAGACATTGTGATGAAACATGGGGTGAAACTGGTGTCATATGCCGATGACACACAGCTGATTGTTAAACTGGAGCAAAAGGGGGCAGAACCTGCTTTGGCATTTATAGAATGTTGCGTAAAATCTTGGACTTACTGCCACTAGACACTGAAAGGACCATTGTACCGGCTCTTGTCACGTCCTGATTAGATTACTGTAACATCCTCTATGTAGGAGTGACCAAAAGAAATCGGAATATTTTGCAGAAGGTCCAGAATGCTGAGGCCAGGTTGATATTGAATATCCCTAGGCAGGCTTCGGTGCAGGCAGCCCGGAGGGAATTACACTGGCTGCCTATACAGGCTAGAGTCACCTTTAAGGCTTTGTGTTTTTGCCATAGAATCCTCAACGAGAAAGGGCCGAGATATCTGAGCCCACTACTCACTGCCTATAGACCTACTCGGAATTTGAGGTCGTTGGGCAATGCTAAGCTGATCGAGCCTAAAGTTCGCAAGGTTCGGTCAGGAGTTAGTTCTTTTGTTTTTCTCGCGGCTAAGGACTGGAATGACCTACCTATGGAACTGAGGTAATGTATATCGGAGACAATGTTGCGAGAAAAACGGAAAACCTGGCTCTTTCAAATTCCCCAGAGGGGCTAGTAGCAGGCCTCTCACATCCTAGGGCCTATGGGACTGGGGGTAGGGGGGGGTCTGGACTAGTCGGGGACACTACGTTGGAGTAACCAGGTGGTTTACAAGCTGAATAATAATAATAATAATTACTAAAGAAAGTTGCCCGCATTTCTTCTTTCCCCTCACACCTACCACTTCTCCACGTTGCTGCCTGCTGCTGATTCTCTGCTGCTCGTGATGAGACTTAGGATTTATTTTATTTATTTTACATGTCGAGATGCTTTCTTTCTCCTTTCACCCAGCACTACTCAGTCTTGCTGCCCCACTCCACACCCTTCCCCACTGTCCCCGTTCGTTTAAAGAGTAGGTACCTTTCAGAGTTTTATTTATTTAAACTGTTTTGCTCATATGTTTGATACCCAGAAGCTATGCCTTCATTTTATCTGCCTTAGGAGATGAGACATAAATCATGCAGATGTTTAATCCAAATATTCAATATACATTTCAACACATAATTTCATTGTTCAGTTAGTGGCAGCTCTCAGAGAAAGCAAGTCCACAAACTACGGCCTCTATGTATGCACAAGGTAGGTCAAGCCCGGGAGAAGCAGGGCACGGTCCTCCGCACTGCTGAAAATGTGCCTTTTGCCTGCCCTTTTCTGTAGCGGTTGTTACACCTTCAATTGCTGATATCCACTGCTCTTGAATTACCCTCCGAGCACTAGCAACACCCTATGTATGCCCTCTATGCAGCTTGCAAAGCACACTCTGCTCTGGTGGCATAACCAGATATACCCGCCTGTTTCCCACCGTCCTCCCTTGCATCAATACACCCAGAACTCCCTCTATTTCTATATTCCTTCTTTACTACTTTGCATCCCATGCGCCTTGCACCTCTGTGACCCCCATCCTTGTGTGTACTCACGCTTTACATACCTCCCTTGTGGCCTCATGACTCTTTCACTCACTACCATGCATTTTTGGAAGCAACAAGTTGCATTGTATAACTTATAATTTCGATTTGAACTTCTAAGTATTTACCCCAAAGTCACAAATTACAAAAGAATGGTATATAAAGCCAAGATTAACTGAATATGTTGTGTGCCTGGGGGCACTAGCAGCTCTAGTTTGTCCCCATCCCTGTACTACTTTGCTTATCCCGCAACCTTACAATCACTATCTCTTTTTTGTGCCCCTCCAGCACTGTGCTGATCCCCCTATTCCAGTGTGAACCCATCCATTGTCCGCCCTGTGCACAGTAGGTTACTGCGATGATGAGTGTGTGCAGTGTTACATTTTAAAATTCTTAGGCTCAGTCCTTTTTTAAATGAAGAAGATCAAAGTGGCCAGTTCTTTGTAGAAGAATAGTTCTTTATTAATGATGATACAAACGTGGACAGCCGACACGTGTTTCGCCCCTGTGGCGAATTGCGCCAGGGCTTTCTCAAGGCTATTTACAATTTTGCATATTGCCGCAATCTGTGCATGTTAAATTTCACCATAAATTCCGGGTTGTTAACGTATTAAGGGATCGAATCCCCGGCGTGTCTCTCCAAACAGCTCGTCTCTCCCGTCGTTTCCGTCCAGAGTTTTCTTGAGTGTGCTAGCATCAACAAACAAACAGTGAAAACTAATGTGGACTTGGTCTCCTTTTGTGGACCACCCTCCTTTTGCTACAGTAGGTTACTGCACCTCTTTATATCGCCTGGACATCATATACACTCTATTACAAATATTTGTCTCATATGTCAGACCATATTGTTTGGTATAAGCAATCAATGACTACAAACCCCAGAACACATTTGGGTGCCAAAAGATAGGACTGCAAATACTAAGTACACCAAGCAAGATTGAGGCCTAGGAGCATCCGTCTCCTGCTCCTATGCAACCAGCTCCACGATTACTCTAACTTTTTCTGCAGCAGTCCCTTTTGCTCCAGTACCCAGGCCTCGTTGTCTGCTCCCCTTCTGCACCACATACATCCACTCCACTCCAAACAAAAACACATGAGTAAAAGACATTGCCATTTACAACGCCCATATCTCCCCACATCTCTACCTCTTGTAAACGGGAGACCAATTGGCATTGCCAGTGCTTGTTTCCTTGTGTTATTCTGTGTTGTTTCTTTATGACCATTGTGCATTTATTCCACAATTAAATAGGACTCTACATATAGAGAGGTGAGTTTATGCTTCTATAGTTACCATTAACACAGTAATTGAATTGCTACTCAACTCTTAAATTCTAGAGGTGTGGTGCAGTGGCCAGGGCGGCTGACTCCGGAGCGTGGGGCTCACAGTTCCACACCCAGCACCAGAGGCAGATCAGCTTAGCATCATGTGACTCTGAGCAATAGCTCACTTACAGGCACAGCATCAATATTGCATTTTGCGATTCCTTAATTGCGAAAAATAAGGAATCGCAATTAAGGAATTGCAAAATGCAATGCATCAAGAAATTGCAAAAAAATTGTGATTTCTTAATATTCCTTAATTGCGACTCGCAATTTGAGAGTCACAATTAAGGAATACCTCCCCATTCATTCCCATGGGCCTAGAGGCCCATAGGAATGAATGGGAAGACATTCTCAATTTGCGATTAGCAATTAGCGAATCGCAAATTGAGAATGCGATTTCAAGGGTGTAGGGGTGTCCAAAGGACACCCTGTTTCACCCCTGAAATCAATCTGTGCACATATGTTGTGCACACACATGCCCTTAGGGCATATGTGTGCACAACATGAAACTTTGAAAAATGCACAAAAGTGAATTTTTCAAAGTTTTCGCAAATTACCATGAGGTTCAACCTCATGGTAATTTGCTCCCCCTAATTGCGAAATCACAATTTTTTTAAGTTTCATGCGTTGCATTTAAGGAATCGCAAAATGTGATTCTTTAAATGCAATCGCAATTTGAGAATTCGCAAATATTTGCGAATTCTCAAATTGCGAGGGCCTTCACCCTTCATGCATTCCAAAAGCAGAATTTGCCATCGCAAATGGCCGATTTTTGAGATTTGCACCGTTTGCGATCGCAAAATTCTTTGATGCATGTGCCTGTTAATCTCCCCGAAGGACCCCAGTGCCTAGATATCATTACTGCTGATTAGTTTGCGCTTTACAAATACCTGTTTCCTTTTTTACTCTGCTTCTAAGTGACGCACAGGCTGATGCTGGAGAGAGGCCTTCCGTCTGGTACTTCAGAGAACGTCTAACAAGCTTCTCTCTGTGGGCTCAGGACCTCCGCCCTGGCTGGGCAGACTGAATTACCACTGACATTTCATAGCAGTCTCCTTTGCAAAATATCCAGGGGGCTATTTGGATTGACGTATCAGCCCTCTGCTGAGGGTGGTTCATTGACAAAATATATTGAAACCCTAAATATTGTGGTAAAAATTATTATGTCAAAAATATCGAGCACAAAAATATTGTTTTCCTATATCTATAATGTAAATGATAAAAATGTCAAAACCAAACTATCGCTTTGCGCTGATATAAAAAATATATACAAAAATATGAAGATATATATATATATAGAGAGAGAGATATATTAAAATATATATATAGTTAAACATAGTAAACATTAAATATATTAACATGTAAGAGTAATATAATGTAAATTAAAGAAATGCAAATAAAATACACACTTATATATGCATGGGTCTGTTTATTCCCATATATAAAATGTAAAACTATTGTGAAAATAATAATTGTAATTTATATTATAATTTACAATTTTTTTAAATAATGTAACATATATATATATTTATTTCCTACTGGCGGTCGCCAGTAGGTATATATAGTTAGGACCTAGTTACCATAGGAAATTCCGAACATTCTATTGGGAATAACTTTGGCGCCGATTGAGGGATCTGCCAGTAATTTTTCTTAAATTTGCCTCGCTGCGCTCCGCTCCTTCCTTGAAAGTTTTGAGGGGATTAGTCAAGCGGGGGCCGAGAAAAAAGGGGGTCCCAAAACGTGTTTTTCCCATGTTAATTTCCATAGGAACATTCTGACAAGGCTACAGCTCGAACGGTTGAACGGAATTACACCACATTTGGCAAAATGGTAGGGACTGGTATGCAGCAGTGCCTTTTGTATGTTTGGTTTAAATCCCTCCATTAGTTCTTGAGAAAATAGAATTTGAAATTTTTCAAATGTCATTTTCTATGGGACCTTTAGACACGGCTACAGCCAGAACGGCTGAACGGAATTACACCAAACTTGGCAAAATGGAAGGGACAGGTATGCAGTAGTGCCTTTTCTATATTTGGTGAAAATCCCTCCAGTAGTTGTTGAGAAAATTGATTTGAGCAAATTATATATCTATATGCGCTCAACATTCTATTGGGAATAACTTTGGCGCTGATTGAGGAATCTGTGTGTTATTTTCCAGAATTTTTGCCAGCTCCGCTCCGCTCCCTCCCTGAAAGTTTTGGAGGGATTCATCAAGCGGGGGCCGAAAGGGGGGTCCCAAAACGTTTTTTCCCCATGTTAATTTCCATAGGGACCTTTAGACACGGCTACAGCCCGAACGGCTTAATGGAATTACACCAAACTTGGCAAAATGGTAGGGCCTGGTATGCAGATGTGCCTTTGCTATGTTTGGTGAAAATCCCTCCAGTAGTTCTCGAGAAAATTGAAATTTTTCAAATGGCATTTTCTATGGGACCTTTAGACACGGCTACAGCCCGAACGGCTGAGCGGAATTACACCAAACTTGGCAAAATGGTAGGGACAGGTATGCAGTAGTGCCTTTTCTATATTTGGTGAAAATCCCTCCAGTAGTTGAGAAAATTGAATTTGAGCAAATTATATATCTATATGCGCTCACTGTACGTGCACCGTACGCGTACGGTACGCGTACGTGCGCGTACCCTTACGTGCGCGAGCGAGTTTCTGATTGGCTGGCAGTCGACTGTCAACATTCCAAACTGTCCAAACCAGGAAGTGTTGGCCACCATCGTGTTTTTCAGGAGAACTGGGGCACAAGAGAACCCAAAACAAGAGCGGAAAACGCAAAAAGGGGGCAGGGTAGAGACGCTCCCAACCCTCTAGCCCTTCTCAGGGGGTCCCAAAAGGACCCCCAAGGGCAAAAAAAAAAAATCGCAGGGTACGCGTACCCGGCGATTAAATAAAAAAATATATATTTTTTTGCACTTGGTGGTCCTTCTGGGACCCCCTGAGAAGGGCTAGGGGGTCAGGGGGTCTCAATCCTGCCCCCTTTTCACGTTTTCCACTCTTGTTTTGTGCTCTCTTGTGCCTCACTTCGCCTAAGAAACAAGATGGCTGCTCTGGTGGTCCCAGAAGGATAATAACATATATAAACGTTATCCGCTAATAGAATTAGCATTTACAAAACCTTTGAAATTTATTGAAAAAAAATATAGGTTTCACGCCTGATATAGTTAGGAATTAGCATTTATAAAACCTTGCAAATTCACTGAAAAAACCATAGGTTTCAAGCCTTATATAGTTAGGAATTAGCATTTAAAAAACCTTGCAAATTCACTTAAAAAACAATAGGTTTCAGGCCTAATATAGTTAGGAATTAGCATTTAAAAAACCTTGCAAATTCACTTATAAAAAACATAGATTTCAGGCCTTATATAGTTAGGAATTAGCATTTTAAAAACCTTACAAATCCACTTAAAAAACCATAGGTTTCAGGCCTTATATAGTTAGGTATTAGCATGTAAAAAACCATTGAAATTGCTCCTATATAGTTAGATGTACTAACTATATTTCGCGCACCCGCAATCCACTGCTGATGATGTCACATATTACATCATTCATAACATGGTCAGTGACATCACTGATGACATCTCACATGACATCTCAAATGACATCACTGATGACATCACTGATGACATCTCATTTGACATCACTGATCACATCACTTATGATATCATTCATGTGATAATACGATGCACGTCCTCACACTCTAATATAACCTTTGATACACCCAGTGTTAAATACAGACTACCATTCTTGAAACCATTGACACACCAATACCAATTACTACATACGCACTCACTGATTCCTAGTCTACACACACATTCACTCATTCACCCATAGAATCACTCATACATACAGTCACTCATCAATACAACACTATCATATGCACTCATACACCTATTCGGACACTCACACACTGCCACTCATCCATGGAGTTACTCACACACCTAGTCAGTCATGCAATGAATCAATCACACTTCCATTTCCTCAACTATACAGTTATACACACAACACCTTACTTATTCAAACATATACTAACACATACTTACTCTCTTATACAATCACTGATGCAAGTACACAATGATCCATACAGCCACTCGCACATTCACTGGCTCTCATGTATAGTCATTTATATATGTCAACTCTCACATGCACTGTGTTTTACATATGTACTTACTTGGACATGTAGCACTGAGATATCCATTCACTCACCAACACACCCATGCACACAGTCAACCGCTCATATAGCTGTTTCCACATGCACTCTTGAACTCATACACCTAGTGAATCAACTGCTCACACATCTATGCACAGAGTCACCACCTCCCAGCCACCCACACACACACTCAGTCTCCCATTCAAATACTTGGGCAACCAATCAATAACCCATGTAGCCACTCATATAGCTACTTATCAACACATGCAGCAGCTTACACAACAACAGACATACTGATGCACACATTCAGACAGTTTAGTCACTAACCCATGCATTTAGTAAGACACATTTAATCACTCACTCATACAGTCAGTCATGCACCTACTAAATCCTTCATCCAGACAATTATACAGCCACTCATTCTTCAATATGTAAAACATATTTAAACTTTACAGAAACACACAGTCACTGGATGATGTCATCAGTGATGTCATCAGTAATGTCAAATGAGATGTCATCAGTGATGTCATTTGAGATGTCATCAGTGATGTCATCAGTGATGTCACTGACCATGTCATGAATGATGTAATATGTGACATCATCAGCAGTGGATTGCGGGTGCACAAAATATAGTTAGTACAACTAACTATATAGGAGCAATTTCAATGGTTTTTTAAATGCTAATTCCTAACTATATAAGGCCTGATACCTATGGTTTTTTAAGTGAAAAAAAAAATATATATACACACATATATGTATATATATATATATATATATATATATATAGATATATATATACACATAATAAATTGAAAACTGTAACAAATAAACAGGAAAAAAATACCAATTGTACTATACATAAAAAAGTGAGCAATATGAAGGACTCAGGAGTATATTCACAAGAACGTGTGATAACTACAGCAAGAGTAGCGTACCACAACTTTCAACATCACAGCCTATCGCGGGAAAAGAACCCAGTGTCAATATGGAATTCACAACGTGGCGGTAGCATGAGATAGACACCAGATAACGTGTCAAATGTCCGCGTGAAAATCAACGCCACGCCGCAAAAATGCGACACGTAAACGCTAAAAAACATGCGATGAGGCCAACCGCATGTAGCAAAAATCGGCCACAGGCCTATTAATCCCACAAGTCTGGCGGGACAATGCACCAGAAAAAAACAGAAAAAAACACACCAGAAATAAGCCAAAGCACGTAACAACATAGATGCACCCTGACCCAGCGCAGAGGCCAACTCGAACCCCACAACCTCCACAGACCACCAGCAAGGAACAATGGGGTTGGGGAAGGCCAAGGAGAAGAGAGAGAGGAAGTTGGGGTGCAGACCGCAGGAAAACAAGACCAGCATCACGGAGGTGACAGAACACTACTAGCAACTGACCCACTAGCAGACCACCTGGAATGCAGTCGGAGTGCCGAGGAGGCCAATCGAGGAGGCCAATAGGCGCCGGCATGACGTGACAACCTAAACCAGGTACAAACCTGCTGCCAACAGGAAGGCAGCAACGGCGACAGGATGTGGCAGTCCAGCGCCACAGGAGGAGCTGGAGGAAACCCATGCCACAGTCATCAGTGTGGATACGGTGCCAGGAGTAGGGAGTACAGACATAGCTCAAGACAACATCAACAGTGAGTGCAACGAACAGGGGCTCGGGGTACGGGGTAAATGGACACAATGGCACATGCTCACCTTGCTGGAAGCGCTGCTGATACGCGCTAATTCAGACCCCCACCCTCAGGGAAACGCCATCACCGACAGCGCGCCAAAGGCGGAGCCACGCCCCCTGCGAGGCCACGCCCACCGACCTTCTATTTAAACGCTCTACAAGCGCAACGACTCCATTCTTTGGAACCCCTCTGAGGCGGAAAGCCGGAGGTTTTGTTAAACTGCACTCTTTTTAAAACTGTCACAATTTATTGCTCTTTTAACTCACAAAACGCTCTTGCTCACCTTGCTGGAAGCGCTGCTGATACGCGCTAATTCAGACCCCCACCCTCAGGGAAACGCCATCACCGACAGCGCGCCAAAGGCGGAGCCACGCCCCCTGCGAGGCCACGCCCATCACATCTAGTACAAATGTGTCGACCCCCCCAGCGCAGCGGACGAGCGCAGCGGGAGCGCCGTTTGCGCGCCGAAGGCGCGCCTAAGGCAAGCCCGTCTGCGCCCGTCCGCGCACGACCGGGCCTAGGGCCAGAACCCCCGCCCGATTCCCTCCACTCAATTATAAAGTACTCCCGCAGAGACCCATTGAGCCTCAGACCTCCCCCACCGTCCTGTGATTACATCTATAATCTCAAGGGACCTTTCACCTGCTGCTCCTTATGCAAACCTACGCAGCTCACGCTACCCACTAAACCCAGCAAACCTGCCACCCTTAACTTCGCCTCTCTGAACTGCCGTTCACTTCCCAAACATGCGACTCAGATTGCCGACATCATAGAAGACCATGGAATTGATATATTGTTCCTCACGGAAACGTGGCTCGGCCCTCACTCACAATCTGACATGGTCCTAGCAACTCCACAGGGCTACTGTATTCAATCCTTACCCCGTCCTCTAGGCAGAGGAGGCGGGATAGCCATCATCCATCGAGAACACCTTCACTTCAAAACCTACGACGCACAGATTACCGACGCAGAAAGCCTGCATTTTTCCGTCACACTCAACCCAACCACCTCCCTTACAGGACTCCTCATTTACCGCCCTCCCGGCACTCCGGGTCCCTTCACCTGTTCGCTTCTGGACCTAGTCACAACCCAAGCCCACTCCTTCTCTAACTACATGATAGTTGGAGACCAGAACATCCACCTTGAAGACCCGGCCAACTCGGTAGCCCTTGATCTGATTCAAGATCTAGCGGCTCTCGATATCCGTCTATTAAACTCCGGAGCCACCCACACCAAGGGCCACCTTTTAGACCCCGTATTTACCAACTCGTCCTCAATGTTAGCAAAGGAGGCCTTTCCCCTCCCCTGGACAGACCACTTCCTGGTCTCCTTCCAATTACCTGGAACCTTCACGAAAAACCGTACACCCCCTACCTTCAGCAAGGATAGGACCTGGCCCAGACTCTCCACGGACGAATGGGCTCAGACCCTGGAAAAAAACATCCCTGCTCAGGCCGAAGACCCAAATACGGCTGACAGAAGATTCAGAGATTGGATTACCGTCTCCCTAGACCTTTTACTTCCACTCAGAAATAGGGAAAATAAAAACGGCAAACTTGGCTCAGCACCATGGTACTCCGCAGAGCTAAGAACACTTCGCAAAAATTGCAAAAAGGCCGAACGTCTCTGGAGAAAGACTTGGCAACATGCCAACAAAGAAGCCTACCAGTCTGCGGTCAAAATTTACAAAGAGGCTATCAAATCAGCCAAAGCTTCCTACTACAACACACGTATACAAGAAGCATCCAATTCAGCCCGAGAATCTTTTTTGATCTTCAAAGAGCTGACCAAGGTCCCCACCACCTCCTCCTCCAACACACCCAAAGTTGACAGAAGTAACGAGTTAGCCAACTTCTTCAACGAGAAAATTACCCGTATCCTGGCCTCCCTCCCTCCCCCCAGCTTTCCCAGCCCCACGGAAAGTAGTATTGCCCCCGAACCGACTGAAAGCATCTGTCGTCCTTCGCTTAAGACTTTCCGACCTGTCACCCCCGCTGAGGTTGAGCGAACCCTAGTAAAAATGAAAAGTGGATCTCCTTTGGACCCAGCCCCTATCAGGTTCCTCAAGATAGTAGCCTCAGTAATTGTTCCTACCATTACGGACCTTATCAACTGTTCGTTTTCCCATGGAACCGTCCCCGACAGCTGGAAGAGTGCTGTGGTTAAAGCACTCTTAAAAAACCCCCAGCTGGATCCATCGGACCTGTCCAACTATAGGCCTATATCCCTACTCCCTGGCATTAGTAAAGTCACCGAGAAATTGGTAAACATCCAACTATCCCAGTTCCTCGAAACGAATAAACTGCTCAGACAATCCCAAACCGGATTTCGCCCAGGCCACGGAACGGACACCGCACTCCTTGCGGTGATTGAAGAGGCAAGGGGCTTACTAGATTCAGGAGGATCAGTGGCAGTGATCCTCCTGGATCTAAGTGCATCCTTCGATACGGTCAACCACCGTGTCCTTCTGAGCAGACTGGCAAATGCAGGACTTACCGGGACAGCCATCAAATGGATCGAATCCTATCTTACAGGACGCACTTTTCAAGTATGGGATGACAGCCACCACTCATCCACCCTCCCACTCACTAGCGGCGTCCCCCAGGGCTCTTCCCTAAGCCCGACGCTTTTTAATGTCTATATGGCCCCCCTCGAGGACGTGGTAACACCATTTAACATCAAAATGGTGAGTTACGCCGATGACACCCAACTAGTCGTCTCCCTGTCCCAGCTGACTGACCATCCTGAAAATCTGACGAACTGCCTCATAAACATCCACAACTGGATGAACGAATCATCGTTGAAATTGAATGGGACTAAGACAGAGGTAATGTTACTCGGCAAGCAATGGACAACTATCCCTCCCACGATATGGCCCGATGTGTTCGGTGAAATTCCCCCCCCCAAATCTGAAATCAAGACACTCGGGGTGTGGCTAGAGCCACAGCTTACGATGAAGACCCAGGCAACCAAAACCTCGGGCATATGTTTTGGGCTCATGCGTACGACTCGTAAAATCCTGCCCCTACTCCCTCCTAGGTCCAGAAAGCTCCTTATCCAGGGCCTAGTGCTGTCCCGTTTAGACTACAGCAATCTGGTCTATTTGGGAGCCCCCGAGGCTACCATCACGAAACTCCAGCGGACACAGAATGCGGCAGCACGCATGATCACCAACACCCCCTCCAGAACATCCGCCAAGCCAGCCCTTAAAACCCTGCATTGGCTCCCTGTGCGCCAAAGGGTGCACTTTAAAGCAATGTGTACCACACACAAGCTTTACAACGGTTCTGGTCCAGCGATCCTTAGCAAAATGATCACACCCTATGTAGCAACCAGATCGCTACGATCTCAAAATGAGAATCTAGTCCTCATCCCCAGATTAAAAAAAGTCCGCACAGGAGGCCGTCAATTCTCCGTCCAGGCGGCCAAAGGCTGGAACGCACTCCCTCGCGCCCTCAGACTGGAATCCAATTTCCTTGCGTTCCGCAAAAAACTAAAGACCCATTTGTTTCCCAAATAACACCCTTCGGCTACCTCCCCTCTCAATAGGTTTCAAGTTACTTAGCGCGGGGATACCCTTGGGTCACCAGGCGCTGTAGAAATTGCTAAAATAAAATAAAATAAAATAAATATGCACAACGAGGTATAGCACACTGCACACCCACAATTACCCAGGATCATGTCCCAGAACCCCTTGGCACACTGCAGCACACACAAAGCAAGAACAGCACAACCACATTGACGACAACATGGTACAATGCGTATAGCCGATACAGCAGAACAGAGGACACAACTGGCTCCGCACATGCACAGAAACCTGCCTACTACATCTGACAGAGCCGGAAATTGTGAAATGGAAATGTACGCGTATGACCTCACATCTATCATGTAGTCCAAATGTACACTGTCCCGCAGAAGAACCCAGCACCCCCAAACAGTCACAATGTACATTACCAAACAGTCTGCATGTAAACCAGCACAATGCGCCAACATACATGTCAATACAATGTCAACATGCATCTCCTCTTCACATTGCAGAGGGGCAGACAATACTTTCAGCAGAGCACAGAATACAACACATCTGTGATGCCGGAGCGGACCACCACACCGTCGACACCGACGTCCTACAACAGCCCATGGATATACTATACAACCCCCCACCAGGACCCGGCCAGCCAAGCTACTCAGAGGAGAAAACCGAGCCTGCAATAGACCACACAGCAGGAAGCACCCGCAAGCACAGCTGGCTCCCGACACTTCACCTACCCACACATGGCACCCCAATGCCATTTGTCAGCATGCTAAAAGGAGCTGGCCCAACAGGGGTTGGTGGGGACTGAACCCATGGAATGCGAACTAGACACATACGTAGGTGTCTATCACCCTTCATGGCCCACCCACACCCCACTAAGGAGACCCACACTGTCATAGAGACATATGCAAATGCACATTCACAGTACAGGACCAAGAGACACATACGTAGGTGTCTATCACCCTTCATGGCCCACCCACACCCCACTAAGGAGACCCACACTGTCATAGAGACATATGCAAATGCACATTCACAGTACAGGACCAAGCCCAGGGGCACTCAAATAGCAGTCACACACCCATGTTGGCTCTGCGTACGATAGCCCTGGCCACTCCCCTTAAAAATTGAGTGGGTGAAGACAAAGCTTCATGTCCCTTCTCCAACCCGCTGCCTGCGGTGAAATGTCTGCATCCGATGTACACAGCACAATGTAATGTTGTAGGGCCCAGGGCCCTCATGCATACATCAAGACCAAAGGGACACACGCATATATCATGTTGAACTGGCTACGGGCACATGCGCCCTGTCCCTTTATTGGCAGGGCCACATGTACAGTGAGGCCTGTGCTGGATGTGTGTGGAGTGAGTGTAAGACATTCCGCATGGAATGTCTAGTGCTGGCAACCACTTGAACATTAGACACCAGTGCAATGGAAACAGAAAACACATGCATCACAGAGTCAACTGCTGAGCAACATGGAGTGAGCCGGATAAAGTCTAGAGGACAGCCAACATGCAAACAGACGTGTCCGTGATTTGCAGTGGGTTGGGGTTGGGACACTTGAGATGTGCGAGCTCATGTGAAGAAAAAGTCTCGGATTGTGTCTCTTTGATATATTCCTGATGCAGATGCAGTGGGGTGTGTTAGACCTGCATCTTCTTCCCCATCAACGTCTCAGGCTCCACACTGTTTGAGGTGCCATAGCTGCGCAACCGCTCCACAGCACAAAACACAATCAGCAACGGACAATGGCCTGCGGTTCACTGAGTCACTGGCACCTGTAGTGCTAAGCAGGGTATCAGGCCGATGATGGCATCCACGACAGGTCTGAGCAATTCCGTAAGTCTGTCAGGACCACAGTTTCGACCCTGGCAGATGGCGGTTGGAGGTGGTCCTTAAAGTGGTGGTGTGTGCCTCCTGCGGTGATGCAAAGTCCGGGCCGGTCTAGACTTGCTTTGGTGTGTGAGCCCTGATGGGACGCATTGGGGCCCGGAGGCTGCGTACAGCACAAGGCCACAGAGAAATAGCATTGATGACACCAAGGCCAACGCTTCCGGGGCCATCCATTATCTCAGAAGAAAGGGTCCCAGCCCGGACCAGCACAGAGTTAGTGGCCCCGGATGCACTGTGGCCGGCACAGGCACCCAGCCATGGGACGGTGACTTGAGGTGCAGTCAGATGGGCCATGCGACCTGAGCGGGTCTTCATCAATGTCCGAGGTGTATGTTGCAGAAGGTTTGATTTTATCCGGAAGCAGCAAATGGAGGAGTGGAA
This sequence comes from Lissotriton vulgaris, assembly GCF_964263255.1. Taxonomy (NCBI): domain Eukaryota; kingdom Metazoa; phylum Chordata; class Amphibia; order Caudata; family Salamandridae; genus Lissotriton; species Lissotriton vulgaris. The sequence continues at coordinate 1,970,219,057 of NC_141691.1, read as the reverse complement.
TGCTACAGCCTCGTTGCCACCACCAATTTGGTATCAGCTACATGAGGATGAAAACTGCCCCCTAGTCCATGGACTTAGACGCCACCAAAGTTCAACCAGAGAGTGTCCATTAATGTCGGGGAACAGACTTAGTGGCACCGGTGCCGAGAGGGGATGCAGTCTGCAATGATGCGGTACACTGCTATGAACCCAGCCATCAAGACTCTGTGGCCAACTGGCCGCAGTGTATGCCGAAGGCAGCGGTCAGCACTGGCCATTCACCGAGTGTCACTGGCATAGGTTGGTGGCCCCACCGGCCTGTGTAGTTCAGGTTCTGTGGCACCACGTGTTCGGTCACCTCCGTGACTGTGACCCGGCTCTCGTCTGGACTGAGCCGCATCTTCCTCTTACTCCTCTCTGTGCGACCACTGGTGTGGACTCTGCCATTCGTGATTCACGACTAGGTGCTGGATATGAGACCTACTGGTCTGCATGGTAGTCCTGGTCCCTCATCCACGTGTCGCCGGCTGGCGTTGAACAGGGTTTGTGGCAACAAGTGTCGCCGGCTGGCGATGAACAGGGTTTGCAGCACCACGTGTCGCCGGCTGGCGTTGAACAGGGTTTGTGGCACCAAGTGTCGCTGGCTGGCTTTGAACAGGATTTGTGGCACCACGTGTCGCCGGCTGGCGTTGAACAGCGTTTTTGGCACCACGTGTTGCTGGCTGGCGTTGAACAGGGTTTGTGGCACCACGTGTTGCCGGCTGGCGTTGAACAGGGTTTGTGGCACCACTTGTCTCAATATGCCCATATGGAACTATGCCTCACTGATCGGGGTCTGGTGCTGTGGCTGCTGGCCCAGATTTGGGGTCACTGCCATTCAGGACCCAGCAGGACACAGTTTCATATATGGGACCTACTGGGCCAAAGATGACGCTGGTGGAGTATGTGAATGAGGAAGTAATAATGTGGGCCAGCGTCGGGGGCCAGTGATGGTCTAAGAGGCTGACAGGTTCACCGGCTTCAGGCTTGAAGCTTGCACAGGCACTTGGTGGACCCTCCTTGACACACGCTGGTATTGGCAGGGTATCAGTGTGGCCCGGCTGCGCAGGTGTGAGCCTGACGGGTTCATGGTCCAGCGGGCTGTGGTACGGCAGGAGAACAGTATTGCAGGCAACTCCACTCACGAGGATGGCATCAGCCTCGTGGCGGGGTTGGAAGTGCTGCCCTGGCAGAGATGTTGGCCTTTCCGGAAGAGGACCATGCCCAGGGCTACATGCTTTTTATTCACACCCCTATGCTGGCGTGGTGTATGCCGGGCCATCCTACTCTGATCACGCTTATCGGGGGGTAACAGGCAACATTTCTGCAAAGACCCCCACTGGCTGGGGTGATATGGTTGCGTCCACTGTCCACTACACTCCATACAACAGAGGTGTATGTCGCCTTGGATATGGGTGTGTTCTGCATACTGGGGTCTGTCCATCACATTGCTGCCACTCTTGGCATTGTGTACTTTCCCAATCATGGTTCTACTGCATCCTTCATACATTGCTGGTTGCCACCTCTCCCCACTTTTGGCTATTGTGTGGCTGAGGTGCCATGCAGTTGATGGCTGATGTTCACGGCTTGCCCAGGTTACCAATGTTAGTTGTTCTGTCGTGTCTGGTGGGTGGGCATGTTGTTGAGCATGTTGGTTCTGATTTTGTGATGTGTGCATTGCCCAAGTTGTGGATTGCATGGTTGTGGAGTTGGGGTGAGTGGGGTGTTAATTTGGAACTTGCCAAGGGGTTGTGCATTTCCCTTGGTGCCTTCCTGACAACACTGGTTGCTGATGGACTGTCGGAGGATGAAGGAATCATGCACACTGGCTGTGTATTTTAAGGCGACATTGTTGGAGGTCCCACAGTGTTCCAATGTTGCCTGCACATTGATGTGTGATGTGTGCTTCCTGTTGCCGTGATTGTGTGCTGTGTCACCAGGGGGCACAGGTAGGGCATGTGTGCTGTGGATTGCCCCCAACACATGCACGCATCGTGGTATGGCGTATGGTCCCTGCTTGGTCTCCAGCGGATCCTGTGCATTGTGTTGGACGTATGGGGACTGGGGTGCCAAGGTGATGTCCAGGACAGGTGTGGGGGACTTGGATGTGGCTGGCTTTGAGACTCCTCAGACTCTGGATGGTGTTGATTGGGGTGTGCCAGGGGCCAACAGGTGCAGCACAGCCAGAAGCTTGGTGTGGGGTGGGATAATGGTTATCCGCTGTGTTGGTGCTGTATGCCTGTTGGGCGATGATGGTCAGAATGCGTAGGATAGTTGTCCCTTTCAGCCTGTAGTGGACACTGACATTGTCAGATGTTGGGTCTGTGACGCAGGTGCATTTCCTGGGGGGCCGCTGTCTTTGTCTGTGCTGCCTCTGTGGTGGCCCGGGGGGTGGGGGGGGTTCTGGGTGGGGAGTTGGGGTCCTGGGGTAGTGGCGGAGGGTGTTGTGGCCCTCTTGGGTGTACGGGCTGCATGATGAGTGGATCCATGGCATCTGTTGCCCTTCCGATGACGACCAGGGCTGGGCTCCCTTTTGTTGTGCAGACTGCCGTCCGACTTCACACCAGGTCAGAGCAGGTGTTTATTTCCTGCTGCTAGCGTGCCTTATTGCGTGTTTTGTGTTATTATCACCGATCTGGCTGGTCGTTGTGAATGTTGAGGTGTCGTGTTGTCGCTTCTTTTTCCAGGGGAACACCTACTCTGCATCTTATTAGCAATAGTTGCGGGGGTCCTCTGTGGCGATGTTTTTTGCTGCTCCTATCATGGTAAACTGGTGCTATCGGCTGTTAACAGCAGCTTGTGAATGGGGGGGTAAATTTATCACGACTTTGGCTGTGATAAAGTGCCGTTAATTTGGCGATAGCTCCTTGTGAAAATGCCCCTAAATTTTGCTAAAAATATACTATACAATACAAACATTACTAATTAAAACATTTTTTTTAAGTACACAGAAAAATAATATTATAATGTAAACAATATAAACAAAACAATAAAATTCTTGGAATAATACATATACTATACCCACTACAGTCAGTGCAACAGTAGGGAAAGCGCTGGACTCACAAGATGTAACATTTACTATTCCCGCTTCAGTTGTTGCAATAGTAGGGAAAGCGTTGGACTCAGAAGGGGTAAAATGTACTATTCCCACTCCAGTTGGTGCAACAGTAGGGAAGACGTTGGACTCATAAGGGGTCAAATTTGCTACTCCCACTCCAGTTTGTGCAAAAGGGGGGAAAGAACTTTACTTCAAACACATACCTTATTTTAATACAAGTATTATTTCATCAAATTATAAAATTATTCACTTAAAATTAAATATATACATTCAGAAAAACTACTAAGATAATGATACATGTTTTAATTAATTAACATAGGAACAACATTTTTATTTAATAATTATTTCATTAAATTCCCATGTTATAGTCCCACATACCTAGCATTGCATGTAATATATATCTTAATTAAAAATGTTCAATCATTACATAATTTACATAATTAACAATTAATAATAAATCAATAGTTTATAAATAATTAATTATTATTAAATTAATTAACACAACACATCTAAAATGTAAAAAATAATAATAAAATAATTACCCAATTTACATAATAAATTACGAATTAATTAATAATTTATCATTGATTGATCAATTATTATTTAATTAACTTCCCACCTTATACCACTACAAATACAACAAGCTGCACCTAAAATATAAATTAAAAAAACATAATAATTAAACAATTTACATAATGAATGCACACTTTTTTAATTAATAATTTATCCATAATTAATCAATTATTATTTAATTAACCTACTGCCCTATACCCCTACAAACTCAACAACCTGCACCTAAAATATAACTTAAAGAAATATTATTTACACAATTTACATACTTAATAATCTAATAAATAGTTAATATTACTTTTTTAAATTATAAATTGATTATACTTAAGTAACTTCCCACCTTATACCCCTACAAACATCACAACCCACTACTACACAATAAATGTATATTTTACAATTTAAATAAAAATATATATAACTTAAAATTACAAACTATATTTAAAAACATAAACAACTACACAAAGAATATAAGACATACACCATTAAAATATTATTTAAACACATTAAGAAACTTAAAAAACAATATTTCTTATCTTTAAAAAATCGACATTTTTGTCAATGACATTTTATTTCTGTGTCACGAAATGAAAATCTCGATATTTCTGCAACTTTATATTTTTTACTCGGTATATTGTCTGAAGACCGCTGAGGGCTGCTGATGACAAGTGCCCTTATGCACTGGTACTGGGGCATGGGAGTCCAGACCATTGCAGGGAGCAAATATATAGACTGCTGCTGATGATGGACTTTCCAGACTGGCATTGAGGCTGGTTTTGAATTTTCACAATGAAACTGAAAACACTCCTTCCACATTGAGACTGAGCACTGGACTTCAACACTGGCACTGGCACTACTGTCCATACTGAGCACTGACCGTCCACGTTGGCCCTGAGTACCGACCGTCCACACTGGAACTAGCACTGGCCTTCTACATTGGTATTTATGAATTTGCTTCCAGGCTGTTACCGAGGAGTTTTCTTCCTGATTGATGTTGAGGGTCACAAAAACAGCAACAACGAGAAAGAGGCAGAGAGAGAGAGCCAGAGAAAGAGGGGGAGAGAGAGGTAGAGACAGAGACAGACAGACAGACAGAGAGAAATGCAAAAAGAGAGAGACAGAGGAGAGACATAGAGAGGGGGGAAAAGGGCGAGACAGACAGGGAGAGGGGGGAGAGCAAATGAGGAAGAGATATCGCAAGGGAGAGAGAGAGAGAAACGTATAGAGAAACAGACAGAGAAAGACCGAGGGAGACAGGGGGCGAGAGAGAGAGAGATCGCAAGGGGGAGAGAGCGGGAGAGCTGGGGTCACGCTTTGGCGGTGTGGATCGCACGTGCTCCACACTCTCAGTCTCCCTGTACGGCCAGGTGTGATCCGCTCCCCAATGCGTGTCCCCGGTCTCCTTCTACCCACACACACACATATGCTGGCCACACTCAGCTTTCACTCACTCACTCGACTTATTCCTCAGGAGAGACAATTCACCTCTTGAGGCCCTGCTCCTTAAATGAATCTTTGTGTTCCATGGCCAGGGTTTTTGTCTTTTTTTAATAATTAGAAGAGGGGGTCACTAGTTGAACATTTCCCTTGGACATCACTAACAATCCAGACTTGCGCGGAGGACTGGCCTACAGACTCGAACTGAGGACTGGCCTCCAGACTCGCGGTGAGGGCTCGCCTCCAGACTCGCACTGAAGACAGACCTCCAGGCTCAAGCTCAGGACTGGCCTCCAGACTTGGGCTGAAGACTGGCCTCCAGACTCGCACTGAGGACTGACCTCCAGACTCGCACTGAAGACTGGCCTTGAGGCGCGCGCTGAAGCCTGGCCTCCAGACTCGCACTGAGGACTGGCCTCCAGACTCGCACTGAAGACTGGCCTTGAGGCGCGCGCTGAAGCCTGGCCTCCAGACTCGCACTGAGGACTGGCCTCCAGATTCGCGCTGAGGACTGGCCTAGAGACGCGCACTGAAGACTGGCCTCCAGACTCGCGCTGAGGGCTGGCCTCCAGACTCGCGCTGAGGACTGGCCTCTGGACTCATGCTGAGGACTGGCCTCCAGACTCGCACTGAGGACTGGCCTCGAGGCGCACGCTGAAGACTGGCCTCCAGACTCGCACTGAGGACTGGCCTCCAGACTCGTGATGAAGACTGGCCTCCAGACTCACGCTGAAGACTGGACTCCAGCCTGGCGCTGAGGGCTGGCCTTCAAACTTGCGCTGAGGACTGGCCTCCAGACTTGCACTGAAAACAGGCCTCCAAGCTCGTGCTGAGGACTGGCCTCCAGACTCGTACTGAAGAGTGGCCTCCAGACTCGCGTTGAAGGGTGGCCTCCAGACTCGCGCTGAGGACTGGCCTCCAGACTCGCGCTGAAGAATGGCCTCCAGACTCGTGCTGAGTGCTGGCCTCCAGACTCGCACTGAAGACTGGCCTCAAAGCTCACGCTCAGGACTGGCCTCTAGCCACGCGCTGAGGACTGGCCTCGAGACGCGAGCTGAAGACTGGCCTCCAGACTCGCGCTGAAGACTGGCCTCCAGACTCGCACTGAGGACTGGCCTCCAGACTCGTGCTGAAGAATGGCCCCCAGACTCGCGCTGAAGACTGGCCTCCAGACTCGCACTGAGGACTGGCCTCCAGACTCGCGCTGAAGACTGGCCTCCAGACTCGCGCTGAAGACTGGCCTCTAGACTCGCACTGAGGACTGGCCTCCAGACTCGAGCTGAAGACTGGCCTCAAGACTCGCGCTGAAGACTGGCCTCCAGGCTTGCACTGAGAACTGGTCTCCAGACTCTCGCTGAAGAATGGCCTCCAGACTTGCTCTGAGGACTGGCCTCCAGGCTCGCGCTCAGGACTGGCCTCTAGCCACGTGCTGAGGACTGGCCTCGAGACGCGAGCTGAAGACTGGCCTCCAGACTCGCGCTGAAGACTGGCCTCCAGACTCGCACTGAGGACTGGCCTCCAGGCTTGCACTGAGTACTGGCCTCCAGACTCGCGCTGAAGAATGGCCTCCAGACTTGCTCTGAGGACTGGCCTCGAGACGCAAGCTGAAGACTGGCTTCCAGACTCGCGCTGAAGACTGGCCTCCAGACTCGCTCTGAGGACTGGCCTCGAGACGCGAGCTGAAGACTGGCCTCCAGACTCGCGCTGAAGACTGGCCTCCAGACTTGCACTGAGTACTGGCCTCCAGACTCGCGCTGAAGAATGGCCTCCAGACTTGCTCTGAGGACTGGCCTCGAGACGCAAGCTGAAGACTGGCCTCCAGACTCGCGCTGAAGACTGGCCTCCAGACTCGCTCTGAGGACTGGCCTCGAGACGCGAGCTGAAGACTGGCCTCCAGACTCGCGCTGAAGACTGGCCTCCAGACTCGCTCTGAGGACTGGCCTCGAGACGCAAGCTGAAGACTAGCCTCCAGACTCGCGCTGAAGACTGGCCTCCAGACTCGCTCTGAGGACTGGCCTCGAGACGCAAGCTGAAGACTGGCCTCCAGACTCGCGCTGAAGACTGGCCTCCAGACTCGCTCTGAGGACTGGCCTCGAGACGCAAGCTGAAGACTGGCCTCCAGACTCGCGCTGAAGAATGGCCTCCAGCCTTTTTCTGAGGACCGGACTCCAGGCTCACGCTCAGGACTGGCTTCTAGACTGGAATTGAGGATTGAACTTACAGATGATGCTGAGTACTCACTCTCCAGACTGGCACTGAGGACTTGCATCCCAGACGAGTACTGACCCTTCACTTTGCAGACCGAGGACTTACTGAAGTTCCAGGGTGGTACTCAGGACTCACAGCCCTGATTGGTACAGAGGACTCCCTTACCCGAAGGATACAGGAGCCTGACTTTCCAAACTAGCACTGGAGACTGGCATTGCAGAATGATGCTGAGACACCGAGGAATGATAGCCCAGTCTTCTACTTAGAAATCAATTTCCAGACTTTTACTGAGGGCTTTACTTCATGACTGGCAGAGAGGACCGCCGTTTTATCAAGAGACTGGGCACTGAGGATTGATCTTCCTGACTGGAACTTTGGGCCGACTTTGGACTTGCACCGATGGCTTTACTTCATGATTGGCACTGAGGGGTGACATTCCAGAACGACACTGAGGATTTAGGAGTGATATCCCCGACCAGTACTTAGGACTGAGGCAGTACTCGCACTGAGTGCTTTCCTCCATGGCTCGCAGTGAGGACTCGGCTTCCGGGTGACGAAACCCTCGAGATTTCAAAGGGGGTCAGCCAGTTCAGTCTCGATGTGGGGTGAGCCTGCGGGCTGATGTTTACGACTGATCGCCAAGAAGACTAATGTAGGCTGAGCACCCAGAGGGCTACTGAGGACTGGGAGTTCACCCCGCCCTCCAGGCGGCTCCTCAGTGTTCATACGAGCGGTCTTGCTGCCCCCCCCCCCCCCCCCCCCCCCCTGCTGGACTGGCCCCGCCGGCACTCAGCGCGGACCTGCGCCTAGGTCCGTTTCCAGCGCCCAGCTCTTCTCGGCTGGTTTCGTGGCGCTGGGACAGCATCGGATGCCGAAGGCTGCGCTGTTTCCTGGGGCTCAGAGTAGAACCGTGGAAGCCATGAACATCACGTGGAGCGTTTCCCGTCCGCCGCTCAGGGCTTCTCGTCCGGGGCTCACTTCGGCCTGTGTCGCAGCTACCTCTGGTATGATGGTCAGTCCAGAGCTACCCCTGGTATGATGGTCAGTCCAGAGCTACCCCTGGTATGATGGTCTTCAAATCTGGGTGCACAGTTCTTCTGTGTAAACAGCTTCTAGCCGGGCTCTGGGCGCTAAATTGTTCCCAAACTTATCCGAGCCCAGAGCTGAAGGGTGATCAGTTCCCCGCTGGCCCTCAGCGCGGAGCTGTTCCCGGCGCAGTGCTGAAAGATGAGCTGTTCCTGCCTGGTCCTCAGCCCAGCGCTGTTCCAGGTCCAGTGCTGAACGCCCAGCTGTTTCCCTCCTAGCCCTCAACGCGGAGCTGTTCCAGGTCCAGTGCTGAAAGATGAGCTGTTCTCCGCCTGGCCCTCAGCGCGGAGCTGCTCCCGGCGCAGTGCTGAAAGAGGAGCTGTTGCCGACCCGGCCCTCTATGCTGAGCCCAGTTCTGCAGAATGAGCTGGTTTTACTCTGACCACGAGCGAGGAACTCTTCTCAGCCCAGTGCCAAAGAATGAGCTGTTCCCCCTGTGCTCCCCCCACCCGCACTCGGCGCGTAGCTGTTTCCTGCATCAGTGCTGAAGGATCAGCATTTCCACGTCTGGCTGCCCCCCCCCCCCTTTCTCCCCCCCCCCCCCCTCCATCCTTGGGGGTCAGTGCTGAGTCCGTCCGTGCTGGCTGGTGTTACCTGATGATTGCAGTTACCCGGCATTGCGGCAGGGGGCGCGTTGCCTCAAACTGTAATTAGCCCTCTTCGCTTTCTATAACAATCCGGCATTCCTGAGCCGAACTGGGAGTTTCAACACTAACACGTGACCCGACCCTTGATTATCACCTCTTGTGCCCTTCCGGCGTGACTGCCACTCTCTCCTACAGCCAATGAATGCATGTGCTGTCTTCTGGCCATATGTCTCTCCTGATCAGTGTGTTTCTCTCTCTCTCTCCTTACTGGAACAGACTTTCTGTTTTTTTCTCCACGTGGACCCGTGCGCGCCTTTTCCTCCCCATATGTCACGTGGTCTTTCTTTTCTTCCCGCGTGTCAGCGCGCGCCCGCCTTTCCGAAGCCTGCTGTGCGCATTGTGCTCCCTCTAGACCAGGGTTGTATTTTTCTCCCCATTGAGGATCAGACGGAGTCTTTTATCCCCATCTGCCAGAGGGCACCCCACCTACCTCCACCCCCCTCCCATTGTGAGTGCCCCTCACCTCCGCTTCTCCCAATAGATGAGCTAGTTTTGTGCTCTCCCCTTGAATCAGTGCGTCTTTTCTCCCTACATTTCACTGTGTTTTCTTCTCCCCACATGCCTGTGATTTTGACTCCCCCCCACCCCCCATAGGTCGGTGTGTGTAATTTTCTCCTTATAATTCACTATATATCTTTTCTCCCCATGTGTCAGCGAGGGTCTTGTTCTCCCTTTAAGTCATTGTAAGTCTATGCTCCCCGCGTGTCAGTGCGGGACTTTTTCTCCCTTTTAATCACTGTATGGTTTTCCTCCCTACGTGTCAGCGAGGGTCTTTTTCTTACCTTTAAGTCGCTGTATGTCTTATCTCCACATGTGTCATTGAGGGTTTCTTACTCTCCCACAGATCTTGTGTGTCTTGTTCTCCCTCTGGACAAGAATGTCTTTCTTTCTCCGCTTTGGAACTGGTTGTGTCCTCTTCTCCCTCATGATCGCCGTGCGTTTTCGTCTTCATCATATGTAAGACTTTTGTTCCTGTTCACTTACAACAGAGCGGCTCCGTCACATTGGCAGGATGGGTCTGGAAGAATAAACACCGAAACACCCTGCTCTGTGCACTTCCCTGCTGGAGCAGCAGAGACCCTGCACCCGGGCGCCTCTTATCAGCTGCAGCAGCAGCGCCTGCACAGGTGTGAGCTGCTTAAGGAGCACTGCGCATGCGCCCGCGTGCACCCTTTCGAGTTTATCTAGACTCTGGGTAGAGCCGGCTCTTGCTCCGATAACACCCTGGGCGGAAGGACATTTGGCGCCCTCTCTGCAGCTAGTGAATAATACGAGACCGCAGGGTGCCCATTTTGTGTCCGCAAGGCAGTTACACATCATAGCAGCGATTAGCCTCTTAGCCCAGTGGTTGAAGCGCATCAAAACAAAAAGTTTGGGAACTGTAATGCTGCGGGCAGTGGGGGCGGGGTGAGTGAGCTGCGTGGCTAAAAAACAAACACATATTCTGTAGCTTTTATTGGTCTTTCACTGTCAGGTAACTACATATTAAACAATGCACAGCCTAAATGAACATTAAATGCAAGCTATGTTAATCAGTGGGAAATAGACTATTGTACAGAATGAAACCTCTGTACTGTAATGCACTGCACCAGAGAGGCAAAGAATGAAAACCTGATCGGTGGAGTGCAGAACAGCGACTTGTGTATGTTTAGTGCTACGAGGTCTGAGTCTGTGACAGAAAGCACTGTGAACATGTAAGTCATTATTTTAAACCTGAACTGCACACAACATAAGACAGGCTGATGCAACATGTGCAAACATGTTTAGGATAAAAAGTGCTTCAAAATATAGATTTTAGTAAAACAAAGACTGCAAGTAGTGCACTTTTTTATAACTGTCTGTTAAAAGCACACACTTCACTGCTTAGCTGGTAGCTCCCTTACAATGAATCTCGAAAAGAATACATGTGTATCATCAGGAAGCAATTTTTATAAGTGTCTTTTAAAAGCACACACTTCACTGCTTAGCTGGTAGCTCCCTTACAATGAATCTCGAAAAGAATACATGTGTATCATCAGGAAGCATTTTTTATAACTGTCTGTTAAAAGCACACACTTCACTGCTTAGCTGGTAGCTCGCTTACAATCCCCCCTAAAAGGAATACATGTGTGTCTTCAGGAAGCTTCACGTGATTCTATCAATTAACGCAAATACTGGTTTCCAAGCACCCTTTACATTTGCAGATTGATGATTTGTGCACATTTACATTTCTTTCAAGGAAGCAGGCAGCCTGGCAAGAGGGCTTATTTAGCTGTCTGCCCTACCTTCTGTTTCACAGCACAGGAGACTTCTGCCATTGATGCATGAAGCATTTAATTAACCTTCCTGGGACAGTTTTCTTTCCCAAAAAAAGTTGGGGAACGTTTTATCTAAAATTGAAAACGTATATGCACGTCATATCCTTCAGACCCCCACCCACCACCACACTTTAACCACTGTCTTAGCTTGATCATTCTAGTGCCAAGTTGTTGGTGTGTCAGAGGGTGTGTGGGTGTGTGGCAGCAGGGGGTTATGGCAGGTGGGAGGGGTTAATGGAGCATAAACCAGCACCTGCGGAAAGTAAAATAAAAGCAGTTTAATCTGAATTATTGGAACCAAGTAAGAGGGACTTGCTGTCTGCAGGACATTAATGAAGACAGCTCTATACGCCCCTCTGAAGACTGGCGCCCTGGGCCTGGCTCCAGCTAGCCCATGCAAAAAGCCGACCCTGCTTGAGGTGGATGCTTACATTTGAACTTTTAATGTGAAGAAACTGACCTAAGTATAAGGAAGAAACCCAAACGCAAAACAATATAATAACAGGTAGATGCATGATTTCAGCAAGATGGCTTAGTCAGTTCAGGGCCTGCTGCAACTATGTGTGTGTGTGTGAACAGTGCCATCTTAACACATGTCTTGTATAAAACACAGGTGCAAGAACCCATCAACCACGTTGGGATTGGGGTGGATAATCAGAATAAACATATAATATCCCAACTGGTATTATTGACAGACAATTAGAGTGGATATGTAATAAACATTATCAGAAAGGAAATAAGGAGTCTCATTGAATATTTTAAATGTGCTCATGGCATCATATTTATCTAGAAAAGGGTGGGCAAAATACAGTTGTAGCAGCACTGTAGGTAAACAAATAACACTACAACCCAAATTGTACTTGGTGCTCAAGGTGTGCATGTGATGAACAAGGTGGCGACGCAAGTGACAATGTGATCGGCATAAACGGCGTATAGTGAGTGGTGCTCGGATATATACAGTGAGTAAATGAAACAATGCGGCTCCAGCTGAATCATGAAGCTTGGGTTCTAAATTAGGTTAATTGTAGTTAGGATGAACCACATTGTGGGCTGCGCCTCTTACTGCGCTGAGTGGTCGACAGCGTTTTGATCCTCATAATTTGGGATCATCTTCAGGAATGGGTTGAAGTGAAAACGGTGCTGTCGAAACTATAAATGTCAGCGGTAATCCGGGGGAACCAAAACTCGATCTCGTTGATGCAAGATGACCGTGCCTGTACGCTGGGTAGTTCAGGGCTGAACGCTGGGGTTCCGTTGGTTGCGATCAGACGTCCGATCCGATAAGTGGAGGTTTGAGAATCAATCTCACGTAGCAGCAAGTCCTACTCATTAAGGACACTGGAGGGGAACAATGTATAAATCAGCTATAGCAATGCTAGCCACTGGTGTTGCGGGATGGGCCGCTTGGGAGCGGGACTTGGGTCATCCACTTTCTGACTTCCAGTGGTTCTACTGCTAATCACCATAAAAGCCGGTCTTAAATAACCAGCAACATATACAATATTCATAAAGTAAGTCTGTCAAGCATCCAATAATTTCTTATATTCTTCCAAAGTGTACGTAAATGTTTTCCTCTTCCAATAATCTGTTCCAATAATTTCAGGGAACCAGTTCGAGCAGCACAACTCAGAATGGCAATCTCCGCAAAGTGGCATCTCGCATCAACGAGATCGAGTTTTTGTTCCCCCGGATTACCGCTGACATTTATAGTTTCGACAGCACCATTTTCACTTAAACCCAGTCCTGAAGATGATCCCAAATTATGAGGATCGAAACGCCGTCGACCACTCAGCGCCATAGGAGGCGCAGCCCACAATGTGGTTCATCCCAACTACAATCAACCTAATTTAGTACCCAAGCTTCATGATTCAGCTGGAGCCACATTGTTTCACTTACTCACTGTATATATCTGTTAGAAATGGGATTTCTGGTTGGCTAAGGCTTTCGCCAAAGCCAGACAAAAACCACCACTCTAGTCAGGGCAAGGAAGTCACCGCCAAGATAACCCCTGCTCAGCCCCTTGGTAGCTTGGCACGAGCAGTCAGGCTTATCTCGGAGGGAAGGTGTAAAGCGTTTGCGCGCGCACCCAGCAACAACACCCAAGGCCCACCACAAAAGGAAACTCCACACAAGGTTATATATAAAAAAGCCTTTGTATTATAACAAACACTTTAGATAATAAACACACAATTTACACTGTGCCACTGGCGGAATTTACAGGGGATTATGTACACAGGACAGGGCCACATGGACCACTGTCAGGAATAAGCACTTGGTAGAACTAGCACTTTGCAGAAATAGCACTTTGTAGGAATAGCACTTAGAACATAGAATAATCGTAGCACCAAATAGCAAATGTAGAACACAACCAGTGACCACTGGTAAAAGGTAAGTACACCCTACGCAATCCTAAACACCTTAGGCATATATCACGCAGGGAACCATGAACTCACTAGCATAACCTATACTAGGAAAAAAAAACTCCTAAGCATAAACACACATTTAGAGGTATAGGCAAAAGCATTGCATACTATGCAGAAATTGTCATGTGGTTTGGTTTAGCCTTTGCACTGTGTTATGTTAGCATGAGCGTGTTAGAAGTTTAAACGCCATTTTCCTTTTCTGCAGCCTCTGCACACGACACATTTTGTTATTATGTTATCACCTAGTTGAATATTTTGCTTCACACGAGAATAACATGTTTGCTTATAATATCAGCCTTGCTTGGTAAGCTATGTCTGTACAGTGAGTGCCGAGGCCTTCAAGGTTATTTCAACACAGCGCTTGTTGTTCGGTTTGATCAGCACACAGAGTAGAAATAATATATATGCAGCTGTGGCCAACTTTGGGTTTTAGGCACGATTAATAATGCACTACACAGAGCAAGAGTTACACACTTGATGAATATTCGCATGCAGAGAGTTGGTGCAGGAGATGATGTGATCCATTTCTGCTGAATCCAAAGATATGGGCCCGCCCTTCTAAACCCAAAGAGACCTTCTGTAGATATAATATAATATACTAGCTAGGGAGGGTAAACTGAGGTTCTATTTAGACCTTTTCCCTTTAGCATTTTAACATGCTTTCTCCCTTTGTATTTTATGGAATAGAACCATGCTGCTAACCTTGTTCCTTATAATATGTTTGCTTGTATTAGCTAAGATACTGCGCTTGAGAACACTGCATTAGAAATAAACATTTCAAACTTGCACGTGTCCTCATTTACTCCTGATTCTGGATTGATATGTTAGTATAACGAAAGAGTGTTCATGTGTTCCACGTTACCTGAGGTGTTCTAAGTCCATGTTCTGGGTTTTCTAAATCATTGGAGGTTGGTAAGAACCAATGAGACACTAATTGCTAGTCTGGTAGGGGATTTTGGATACTAGGGTGAGTTTTGGCACACCCTAATTCACTGAGGTTCTAAGACTCTATGCACAGTTCTGTGTAGGAGCAGAATCCCTGCTACAAAATCACATTAGGCAAGTATCACATTTGCACCACAAATCACATAAGGCATACACATGTACCCAAAGCAAGGGCACAACACATGAACTGTCCCCAGGCCAACTTGGCCTCTCAGGGGCTCACAGGAGCAATGTTCAGAATGTCTGGGCGGACTGCGCAGGCTGCCAAAGAAGAATGCGCAACAGTTCTCAGGGCCTAAATGTAGCAGCTGCCCACTAAGTGCTGGGCAGCTGGGGAACTGAGCCTGGCACCAGCGTGCCTCCTGGCTCTCCTCTGGGTGTCTCACATAAACAATAGGGCCCAATACAAAGTGGGAGCCTTGTGGGCTCGAGATGCAAAATGCCCCCCTTTGAGCTGAGATTAGAGGGGGAGCGGCCCGCTGCCTTCCGGGGCCGCTCTACTAGCCAAAGAAATGCTGCCACCACTGTGAGAGCCTCATGGGCTTGAAACAACAATGCCCCCTTTGAGCCTCGTGGGCTCTGATTAAAGTAAAATGCCCCAAATCATGTGGGAGTCCCGTTCTAGGGACTCGGAAAAACAGTGGCCCCTTGGAGCCTCGTGGGCTCGAAATACAATGTACCCAGGAGCCTCGTGGGCTCTGAGTGAAACCTGCTGCCACACGGGGGGAGCAGCCCGCTGCCAACTGGGGCCGCTTCTACCCTCTGAAATGGTCCAGAAACAAAGTTAGCACAACTCGGGGGCGGGCACCGGCACTGTGCCCCGACGCCCCCCCTCTCGGCTCAATGCACCCGGCTATGTTTCCTGCCCTCACTTACCGGGGCTGACGGGGACTCCGCGGGACACCCTTGCTCCATGCTGGGGATTTGGCGGACTATGGCTGCATGCGGGGCTCTCCGGCTGCCGGTCTGCTTTCCTCGCCGGCCTCTGCTTCGGGGCTCTTCCTTCCAGACGGGAGCCCCGGGATTCCTCCGGCTATACGCAGGAGCGCAGGGTAGGCTCCCGCCGCTTCCTGCTTCACGCCGGAGCACTTCCGGGTCACTCCTAAGCTCCGCCCACGTCGGCAAGGGCTGCCTGACTTCCTGATTGTGATCCTTCAGGCGAGACACAGGGTAGGGACCCGTTGAATTAATGTATAAAGCAGGGTGGGCACCCGCTAGGAGGTACAAAATTTGGCACAGAGTCCCTGGAGGGAATCAAAACTCTGCATAAATGCGGCGTGGGGCAGCCGCGAAAAAGCAGCACAACGTGGGGTGGGCACCCGCTTTTTTTGATATAAAAATAGCGGCAATTCTGCAGGGTGGGCACCTGCTCTGAAATAAAGCAAAAAAGGGGGATCCCCACGCCGGGTAATCCCTCGAGATAAGGGGATTGCAGCTCCGGGCTGCAGTTGACAACCACAGCGCTCCCCTGAAGGACAAATCAGGCACTGCCCAGGCGCCTCAGGAAACAAAGTCAAAAGTCCAGCAAGGTCCTTAGGAAGGCAGGGGGGCAAAGGCCCTCCAGGCAGGGAGGCAGTCCCAAGTGGCTGTCCTCCTGGCCCCCAGCAGCAGCAGGCCCCCCCTTCAAGTTAGGATCAGGAAGAAGAGAACAAAGGGAACAAGGTCCAGGGAGTCCATCAGGCATCCAGGGGCAGGGCAGGGCCCGGGTGCTAGCACACAGCGCCCTCCATCAGGGAGGCAGCCCCCATGGCGGTCCCACCTGGGCCCAACCAGCAGCACACCCCTGGTAAATTCAAGTCAGGAAGAAGAATATTTTCATGGGGTCACAGCCCCTCTTTTATACAGACATTTCCTTTGTCTCTAAAGGTACAGGCAAGGGGCGAACCAGATGCAACTGGTTCCTGAGCACTTTGTTTTGCTCAGCCCCTCTCCCTAATCACAGGACAGGCCAGGGACATCAGACGTACCACAGGGGCCGGAGTCAGCATTGTGGGGGGAAAGCCCAGCCATATTCAGGTCCCAGCTGCACTCCTTCCTCCCATCAACATGTAGATCTCTCCATTCACCACCAGGGCAGACCCATCCTGACTCCCGGAGCCAGGTACACCAGACAGCTCCAGCCAATCACAAGCCAGACAGTCAATTCACATTAACTGCACAGACATGCCAACTTCTAGAAGTGGCACTTCCACACTAGACACAATACATCCACGCACATCATTGCACAGTATTTAATCACACGAGTCCGCACATACCAAACTTGAGCCTGCACTCCCCACACATCAGGAACTACCAGGGACACACATATTCCCCATGCATTCCTATGGGAGGGCAGGCCAATCTCACACACGCTCTCAGAGAGCACACACACTTTACACTGTGCCACAGTGCTAAAGTGCGCAAAGACCAGACATCACTATAATGACATAACATTAAAAGGAAAAACGTTCAGGGGTGAACCTGCCAGAAGGGCCAAGTCCAACAATATCCGAGCACCACTCACTGTGCGCCGTTTATGCTGATCACATTGTCACTTGCATCGCCACCTTGTTCATCACATGCACACCTTGAGCACCAAGTACAATTTGGGTTGTATTGTTATTTGTTTACCTACAGTGCTGCTACAACTGTATTTTGCCCAACCTTTTCCAGATAAATATGACGCCATGAGCACATTTGAAATATTCAATGAGTCTCCTTATTTCCTTTCTGATAATGTTTATTGCATATCTACTCTAATTGTCTGTCAATAATACCAGTTGGGATAGTATATGTTTATTCATCTTAACGCATGGGCACGCTGAGCAGTTGCTGGGGCCCCACGAGCATTGGGGCCCCATGCAGATGAGAATTTAATACTAATTTCCTGTTAAACATTTTTATTCCTGGGAGTGGTTGTGTAGGCAGTGCCCAGTGCACTGCTTTTCCTGGACGACTATAATGCTGTTAAGATGGCCTTGTGTATGACACCTACGGGTGATAAGTGAATGTGTGAGAGAGAGGCACACACTTCTGGGACAGTTGAGAGTGTGTGTGTGTGAGACAGAGATCTTGGGGCAATAAACTCGAACCGTGCCAAAGCAAGCTCTGACATCCATCCTTCTGAGGTGGCTATCTTGAGTACCGATATCTGGAGAGCAATAGTGACCGTATCATTTACAGCCCTTAGAAATGGCAACACAATTCCCCACAGTGCTGTGAATACAAGTTGTTTTTACATTTTGTATAACCCCACAACTTAACTAAATGTAAGGATGTACAAAATGTTGAATGTAAAAAAAACTACTTAAGTACAAGTATTTCTCCTCCCTCTGAGTCCATAAGAATATTACTACCCTAACCTGGGGGCCATATTAATATCACTCCTCAATCAGAGTAGTACTACCACATAGTAAATACAATATTTACTCCTCCTCCTCTTTAAAAGTACATTGGAGTATTACTACCCCTTATCAACAAAAACACTGCTACACCTCCTCCTCAAGGGTCAGTAAGAACATTATGGCAACTTATTCCCACAGGTAAATATGGCGGTCACTTTCTAGTTCTAAAGGGAGTATTGCTCCTCAAAGAGTGAATAAGAATATTACTATTCTCCTCCCCAAGGCCGGAGCATTAATATCCCTTCTCCCCTATCATCAACCAGAGTAATACAAACCCTCCTGCAGGGTAAATAGGCGAATTTCTACCTCCAGCTCATAGGTGTATTTATCCCCTGGGGCAATACAAATATTACTATTCTTCATCCCTAATGGTATTGAAGGGCATTAATATTCCTCCACCTGGATCGTCAATCGGAGGAATGCAGCCCCCTACCGAAGGGCAAATAGGAGTATTACTACTTCCATATCATAGGCGTAATACTACCCCTTAATTTGCCCGGTGCAATAGGAATATTGCTATTTTTCATTCCCATTGGTGTACAGGAGTTTCAAGAGCCTTCATACTCAAGAAGTAATAGTAGCATTATCATCCCTCCTTCCCAAGGGGCAGTAGTAATATTACTCATCCGTCTTCCGCAGTATTTTGAGGAGTATTATTGCCTCAGGGTGAAGAAGAATGTACTATACTGTCTACCCAAGACTCAAAGGGAGGAGTACTATGCCTCCTACTGCAGTCAAAAACTGCATTACTACCCCTACAAGGTTAAGCTTTAATGCCCTTTCTTTTTGAAGTTAAATACGATCCTTACTTCTCTGATGAATAAGAGTATTACTATCCGCATCCTCAGGTAATACTAGACATATTGGTATTGCACTTCCTCGGGGAGGGGGGTGGGGGGGAGATGGAGTGTCAAAGTATTACACCCCCTCACCACTGGACAAAAGGGAGTATTACCAACTCCCAAGGTCAAAAGACAGTATTATTATCCCTTCTTCCCAAAGGTTGTTAGAATGAAACGTGTGTTAGGAGTATTACTAACACCCCTTTAATCTTTGCATGCACTACCGTCTCACTCTCTAGTGTAAGTATAAAGACCTCTCGTCCCTAAAGACAACCAGATTATTACTATTCCTCCAGGATCAATGGGAGTAATAATACCCCTCTCTCCCCTGGATGAGTAGAAGTATTACTATATTTCATAGGTCAATAGGAACATTACTACTCCACCAGGGTCACCCAAGGCACGTCTCATTCTAACTAGGATTATTACTCCCTTGAGTAGCAGGAATATTACAATCTCACCCCTTAATGTAAATTTGAGATTCCCTAATCACCACTGGTCAACAGGAGTATCCCATGGGTCCTTCATTCCCATGGGTGGATAGAAGTATTACTACCCCTGGCAATGGCAATCAGGAGTTTTTTATTATCCCCCTTCCCCAAGCACAAAGCACAATATTGTTATTTTTTAAGAATCACTCAACCTTCTACATTACCTCCTATCTGGAAAGCACTCTGGGCATTGCTGTCCCTCCCATGGACCAATAGGAATATTCTAATCCTTTCTCTTGTGAGGGTCAGTAGGATTATTACTATCCCTTCTCTCAAAGGGTGAAAGGTATTTTACTACCTCTAACCAGTATGAGTATTACCATCCCTCTACTTCATGGGTGCATTATCCCATCATTCCCTGGGGCAACAGCAATTCTGTGAGCCCTCCTTCCCAAACTTAATATAAGAATTATTATATCTCTTTCCTTATCAAACAGTATAATATTAGATAGGGTTTGAGGGTGAGAAGAAATATCGCTATTCCACAAGGGTCAACTGCATTATTAATTATCTTCTTTCCTTAGAGGTAAGAAGAGTATTACCACCCAGTGGTTAATAGAAGTATTTCTGCCCCTCCTACACATCAGTCAACAGAAATAGTACTGCTCCTCCTCTCTCAAAATCAATAAGAGTATTAATATTATGACACAACTGTCAACAAAAGTATTAATGATCATTACTATACCCCAGAGGACCAGCAGAAATATTATTGTCCCTCCTCCTGAAGGGGACATAGGAGCATTAATAAATAAACCAAAAAAGTATGAGCATTACTATCGACCTTGCTTCGGGCTAATTAATAAGTATATTTTCATTCAGGTACCATCAGTATTACTATAAACCTCTCCAGGGGTGCAAAAGGGTATACTGCCTCCTAGAATCAATGAAATGGGGTTTGTGGTTGGCTGGGGTATGCACCTAAGCCAGGCAGAACCCTCCACTCTAGTCAGGGCAAGGGAGTTACACACTGAAGATAACCCCTGCTTACCCCCTTGGTAGCTTGGCAGAGCAGTCAAGCATATCCCAGATGCAATGTGTAAAACATTTGCGCAACACAGTCACACTCACACAGCAGTGACACACTAGGCACCCCACAAAAGAAACTCCACACAAGGTTATATAAAATAGCCTTTGTATTATCCAGAAAAACACATTAGATCACAATCACATATACCATTGTGCCACTAGGCACTTGTCATGACGTCACTGGAATTTCCATAGATCACTTGGCCAATCAGGCAATTGTCATAATTATCACATTTAGGGCAACCAGTATCTACCAGCAGGAATATTCTTAGCATACAACACTACGCATCACCACCATCAGCAGTGTACTATAAAACCCTTGCCGCAGTGTGCACATTAGAAAAAGCATTAGGTGTAATCCATATCAACAGTGCACTATATTAAACACTTATAGGTTGCACACATCAACCAGTGACATCATGCCCACCTTAGGCATATGCAGATCACTCTTGTAATGCATAGAGTGCCAACCTTGGCAAGTAGCTCAACATACAGGCGAACTCAAGGCGTAAGGCAGAACCAATTTCACGGAGTCTGTTCCAACATGTCATAAAAATATCCAGGAGTCCCCAAATACCAGGACCCCTCCTGGCCGTGCTGGTACTTTCCTGTAGGGGTGGCAGTGATCCCTTCGATCCACCCCTTCACAAGCTCTCCAGGTAGCCCCCAGGTGGAGCTCAGAGGGTCTTAAACATCGGGTCAGCCACCCAAATCACGATGAGGCAGAGAGCCCGCACCCAGCTGCTCGAAGCACCCAGGAGGGAAGAACAACAGTCTGGGCTTGCCCGCAACAGGACCTCTGCCCACCGACACAGGCTCAATCACTTGCGCCGATGCAGGGAACAGGGGGTGCGGCCGTGCCCACACTGGAGGCCCTACTCACCAGAACTTCTTCTGACTTCGCTGTTCTCCTCGGGGAGACCTGCTGCCAATGGTGGTCAGTCTCTCCTTCTATCAGAAGGCAGGTAGTCGCAGAATGGGGCCAGTAAGGCTGCGGCTCTGATTTTCTGCACAAGGAGCCCGCGAGGCTCCGGCTCTATCTTGTCGCAGGGTCCTGCCCACAATCAGGCTCAGGAAACACACAGGGCTCTCTTCTTCCTCGCGGGAGTCCCACCCACAACCAGGCTTCCTCTGCCTGGCTTCCGACGGCTTCGGACTACGGAGGGAAGTCTCCGTCGATTACGGCTCCACTCTACCTCAGGTACAGTCACACAGGAAAGGCAGAGTGGCCACCACGCTCATGTTGTAGGTGGGCCGACACGCGCACCAGTTGTTTCCTTTTCCTTCTCCCAAGGAAATCCAGCGTTCACCATGCACTTGAGGCAATGCCAAACAGAGCGCTCCACCTGTCTCCAGCAGGGGGACCAAGAGAGGAGACGTGAAGTGCTCTCAAGCACAGAGCAGTCCCCAGGAGCTGTAAACAGGACACAGGCAGGCCAGCACACCAGGCCCCTTAGCATAGGGCAGTCCCTTCAGCTACCCAGCAGGCAGCAGGTAGTCCCCAACGACGTTTCCTCCTGGAATACAGCAGTCCACGCTGTGTCTACTAGTTCAGTTCCAAGCCAACCAACATGGGGTCACAGCCCCAGTACTTATAGTCCCAAAGTGTTTGTTCTACCCTCGCACAGGGCCCTGAGCCCTTTTCAAACCAGTTCTGGGGGCACTTAAAAAATACAATTAACAGTGCACAACACTCCCCATTCAAAGTGTAAGCGGCTGTATTCCAGATGGTCTGGAGTTCATTTGGACATTCGGATTTGAGTGTTGCCATAGTCTAGCCGGCTGGTGATGAGTGCTTGCGTGATGGTCCATCTGGTGTTCGAAGGCAACAATGTGAAGATATTTTGCAGCATGCACAGAATGTGGAAGCAGTAGGTGCACACTGCGTTGACTTGAGCCGTTATGTTGAGTTTGTCAGTGAGGATGATCCCTAAATTTGTTGCATGGCCTGTAGGTGTGGGTATTGTTCCAACTCCAACGCCACCAGGTGGAATCCCATGGAGAGTTCTTGTTGCTGAAGGCCAGTGCTTCCTTCTTGTCGGAGTTGAGCTTCATGCAGTTGGTTCGCATCCAGTCTGCTACCATGGTCATGCAGTTGGTGAAGTTGGTTCTGTTGATGTTCTTTTTGTCTGTCAGGGAGAGGATGAGTTGGGTGGGATTGGCATAGGAGAGGACGGAGATGGCTTGTGATAGGATGATGTTGATGAGCGTTCTCATGTAAATGTTGAAAAGAGACGGGCTAAGGGATGATACCTGTGGGACACCGCATGTCAGTTTCTTGGTCTCTGAAATGAAGGTTGGCAGCTTGACACTTTGGGTTCTTCCTTTAAGGAAGGAACAGATTTGTTTGAGATTAGATCCTTGTATGCCAATCTTGTGGAGTCTTCTGATGAGGATGTTGTGGGAGAAATTGTTCAAGGCCGCGTAAAGGTCGAGCAGGATGATGGCAGCTGTTTCTCTTCAGTCCATGATGTTTCAAATGTTGTCGGTGGCCGCAATGAGTGCTGGTTCGATGCTGTCAAGAAGATAGTGAAGTTTGAGGTGGGTTGTGAATTGCTTGTTAATGGCCTTCCCAATCACTTTGGCTGGATAGGGGAGCAGGGAGATGGATAGGAAGTTGCTCAGTTGGTTCGGGTCAGCTGTGGGCTTAAGGAAGGCATTGAATTCTAGAAGTTTCCATTCATCCGGGAAAGTGACAGACGTGATGGAGGTGTAGATGATGTGGGTTAGGGTGATGCTGACTGGTGATGTTCCCAGATGTGGTGGGGTCATGGCTCTATTGGAACCCCTGACGGAATGGGTTTGCATGGTTGCCGCTGTGTTGTTTCTGGTGAGGGTTGTCCATTCGGTCAGGTTGACGTCTTGTTCGGCGGTGGATATGTTAATGATGAGTTCTCTGGGGTTGGGTTGGTGAGTGAAGTTGTTGTAGATGTTTGTACTTTTGCTGTGAAAGAAGTATTTTAGCAGCAGTATAATACTCTTTACCTGATGAATAGATCAATAGGATTATTACTGGTTCACTCTTGATGATAAGAAGGAATACCCCTTTTCCCAAAGTGTCAAAAAGGAGTTCATATTTTTCTATGGTCAGAAGGAGTAATACAATCTATCCTTTTTTAGGACAAGTAGGACTATTGCTATCCAATCCATGGTCCAAGACACTTAATACTGTTCCTTCAGGGACAAAGCGTTACACCTGCTGCTTTCATGGGGGAAAATAATTATTACTACCCTTCCTGAACAGCCGGAGGCTTACTTTCCCCTCCAAGGATAAATAGGAGTTTGGGTATCTCTCCTCACCAAGGTCCTACAGAGTATTACTATTTCTCGAAGTCAGTACAGTGCCCTCTAAGAGCTGAAGCAAAAATGGACATTAAAATACTTTTGGATGAGCTGTTGCGCCATGGCAATATTCTCCCTTACCAGTACGCCATCACCACTCTGATTTTCATGGTACCTGCACCCAGCGGGTTTAGGAGTCAGTCTTGGACCCTAGAAAGCTCTTCTCCCATATAAAACCCATGCCACATAAAATGCACCATCACAGGATCAATGAGCCAGCTTCTGAGAAAGAAACATGAACCGACAATCAACAAGTTATTCTCACAAGGCAAAGCATTAGAGTCAGAGTAAGTAGCTGCATCTACATTCGGAGGCTCTCAGTCCGCATTGACATAAGGGTTAGGAAGTTGTGAGGCACGGCCCTGGGCTGATGATACTCACATCACAGCCAGTTGTTTAGGATGAGCCTAAAATGAGTGGATGACACCATCACCGTTCTCAGAGAAACTCCAATATAGCCTTTCCTTTCAATAGGAAATATTCCTAGGATATGAGTTATCAGATGAAGGTAAAGGGACAAGGACACGATGTTCTTGAGAAACATGCAAAACGTCACCCTTCAAGCACTTGGTTAAATCCAAGCCCCTGGGGTTTAATTGTAATAGTTTTAAATAATTGTACAATCAAGTTCTGATTGTGATTTCCAACCCATGAGAGTTCTTTAAACTTTGACTTTGACTATTTGCTGCATTACGCGTAATGCATTATATCGTTGAACCAACTTCTACCTCCCATGTTCCCTGCAAGGGTTAGTCAGACGAGCAGACCTCCAGGTTAGAAGGACTACAAGCTGACATGATGGAGGAGACCAGAGATAACTAGTGCTACTGTGATTGAAACTCAGAAGGTCAAGCTTCACCCATACTCTCTAACATGGGGGATGGACCACTCTCATTACAGCTAAATCACACCTCTATTCTAGAGCAGAAGCGATGTTTACACCTGGGATGAAAATGATCATGGACATGGAAACTGCCATAACTAAAGTAGTGCCCGAGGCAAAAAAATGTATTGCTGACTTCCTGGTCCCACTTTGAAAGCAGCCACATTCCTACCTCAAGAGTCTTGATCCTCGTTGGGTTGAGTGGGCAGCGGGCCATGCAGCGGAGGACATACATCTCGGGTACACCCACACGTAAGAGCCCAAGAGTTTGCAGAAGATCATCAGTCCATGCCACAAGATCCACAAATCTGTCCCCCGCTCGATACAATGCACGACCAGCGGTCGGCACTAGATGACACTGCTCTGGTAAATGCAGGGCTGATTTTAGCGCTGGTAGTGCCGGGAAACAGAAATTATATTGCATGCTTTACATCGCATGCAATTATAATGCGGTTGTTGCAACAACTGCGTGATTACATCGCCCTCGTGGCAGTATATTTGTTGAATAACTGCTGTATTGCACTGTTCTACTTTTTTAATTAGAGGAAGAGACATATTTCCAATTAAAATTTGTTCCTCTTTCATGTCTCTTCACTCTATTTTAATTCACCTCTTGACTTTATAATTCTTTGCACTGCACTGGTTCCCATACGTATGGATCTTCTCTCTTGGTCTCTACAGTGATTGTGGGCTTGACCCCCTGGATTTGTACGGGTGGGGATTGGATTAGGTCTCAATGCTCAAGAGACGGACCAACCACCTCTTTTGGATGAACAGATAAAAATATTGATCTTCACACGACATTTGATGGGAATCCACAAATTGTGTACACTCGTGAGAGTCTCACTTACAATCACTTGTGTTTATTTTTGCTGTTTTGTCTTTATTACAGGCGGTATAGGATTAGGTGCCTCTGACTGATTTGAAAAATAGTCTAGCCTGTGTAGAAGCATATCTTTGGCTTCTGATTAGACCCCGGGTTTGTTTTTAGGTATGGTTACGTCGCGAACCATCACATCGCAAGTCGTTATAACGACTTGCTGTAGGGGGCAGTCCATGTGCTGTTGCACAAACTGAAGTAGGAATAGTAAATTATACTATTCCTAAGTCTAGCGTGCCCCCCACAGCAAGTCGTTGTAATTACTTGCGAAGTAATGGTTCGCGAAGTAACAACACGGTCGTTGTAACGACCTCGTTGTAATGGCATGCGATGTAAAACATGAGTAGTAATGGCCTATATTGGGTAGTGCCTGGTGCGACAATCTATTTGGGCACCTCCAATGATCTCGTTCTTCGCGGATTTCCTCCCTACTCCCCTCCAGCAGTGCCCTCCATCTGTCAACAAACCCTCTCTCAAATGTGTTTCATTTGTTTTATAGCGCTAGTCATACCAGTGTAGTGTGTCAAAGCACTTTATGTAACACACACATTCTGCAGATAGTGAAACATACCTGTGTAAATCTGACTCTAGGGAATGTTACATATGACAAGGAGGATTACAGGGATTACAGGGTGTGGGAATCACGCCATTTATACTAGTAGGCAGTAGTAGTAGTAATAATACTTTATTCGGCATCCCTGCACTATCGAAGTATACATACACAATGTGATACAACAATAACATTAAAATACAGTTTAAAACAACATGTAAATCAGACTTGTAATAAGAATCAATACTACTTTAAATTTATTACTGTAAATTCTTTTATATGTACAAAATATTGCAATAAAGGACTAGGATAGTATGCATATAAGCAATAGAAAAGGTACAAAGGATTTTTCCAACAAATCTTAAAGAAAAGAAAAAAAAAACGAGTATGCCAGTAAGCAGTATATTTTAAGAGTGTTTAGTCTGAAGAAGGCTGTGCAAACTCTAGATTTAAAACGTACCACAGTGGTTACTGTTTTCTTTACCAATAAGAATGTATTTCTACCCAAACTAACCCTTACAGAAACTTTAGGATAATAAAAGACTGGGGAAAAACATAAGGGGGTTTATTTAAGGAAACTAACGCAGTCAGGTGGTGCAAGTTAGTTTCCAGGCACAGGGGTGCAATATATTTACAGCAACATGCCCATCTCTGTGCCTTTCCCTGCGCTGGTGCACAAACTGCTGCCATGCGCCGGCACAGCCACATTTGCACCATGGTGCAAGGGTGCCCGCATCATGGGGAGATTGTTTTTGTGCAGGAAGGGGCAAGATTTCCTCTTCCAATGCGCGCTGTAGAAACAGCACGCATTGAAAAAGGAAAAAACGATGAGAAATAAAACATTTCTCTTGGTTGCGCTTCCCTACGCCACCCCTGGGGGTGGCATAGCATCCTGACACATTTCCAGATTTACGATAACTCGTAAATCTGGAACTGCATCAGTGGACATGGGTGTTGCGTGGAAACACCCACAGCAACACCCATGTCACACCACTAACACTCAACGTGTTGTGTGATATGGGGCGAGATTTATGAGCACACGTAAAGCCACGCAGGGTGGTTTTACATGTGCTTGTAAATTTCACGCAGCAGGTTGCGCCGTCGGTGCGTCATGCAACAGGACTCACCAACGGTGCAAGGGCTCATATATAAGCTCCAAGGTTCCAATCTTATGCCTTTCAGTTTGTGTGCAACTCCTTGATGACTTTATCGGTCACTGTGTTATATTAGGATTGTACCTTATGAACCTCAAGCAACAAAAGGATCTCTGTGACAAAAGCAGTAACGTACTGAACTATCCACATATAATGCAGCTGTTTGATCTGCTGGTACACGCACTTTGCAGCAGGCATATTAACACTCTTTGCTGCATTATGATTAGCCACAATAGCCACTAGACAAAACTGAATCTCTCTCCAGAAGGAACATTAATTATCAGAGTTATCTTGCCATTTTTATTGTTGCCTGTAAACTGCTAGAAACACAAACAACTTTACAGTAGATGCTTTTAAACCCATAAGTTATATCCAAAAACAGTGCTTTCCGAAGTGAGCAACAGCTGTAGCTGCACTAGTCGTGACCTTGGTAACATGTGCAGTGGTACCAGAAGTCTTTAGGATTCAGAGTTCAAAGTTCAGCACATGAAACCCCTTGGAAAATACACCACACACATAGGTGAGATGAATGCACTTTTTCAAGGGATGGGCAAAATATTCAGTTCCGTGGAATTGGAGGAATTTTTGCGACTCTGCGTTACTTGTGTAACACTAAGTTCTGGCAAAATTCTACTAATTACAACAGTGGAGCGCTGTCTAGCCTGATTTCCGGTCACTAGAAGGACATGCAGTGAGATTTTTTTAACATGGGCGGTAGTGAAAATCTACTTGAGCAGCAGCAAAATCAACTTGAGTAGCTGCGCCCTCTAGCATGTCATGTGGTTCCAATAGTGCTGAGTTTTCAGCATGAAATGCACCCAGGCGCTAAATTACAGTTTAGACAAAGAAAAAGGGTTTGCATTGCTGGACAGGAAGATGTGGCTCTCTTGCGTGTATGATGAGTGAGTAACTAGCAAATGCAATAATATCACGGTGCAAAACAGGTCAGGGGAAAACAAACCCAAAGTTTAAACAACCCCTGCACTGGTATAGGAGATCTATACCAAACTATGAGAACAAAGTCCTGTGCACACGTTATGTTGTC
The DNA here is from genome assembly GCF_964263255.1 of Lissotriton vulgaris. Classification (NCBI taxonomy): domain Eukaryota; kingdom Metazoa; phylum Chordata; class Amphibia; order Caudata; family Salamandridae; genus Lissotriton; species Lissotriton vulgaris. Next base: position 1,970,190,775 of record NC_141691.1, on the reverse strand, counting down.
ATTAGGTTCTGGTGTCAGAACCCCACTGTAAGGGCAAAGTTCATGTGAATGAATAATAGTCAAAATCCGGATTTTGCTTGTGATAAAGATTTATCATTCAATCTTGATCAGTACAATTACAGATCGTCAGCCGACACGTGTTTCGTCACACCGTGCACTTGATGTGACTCATCAGGGCTGAGTGACTCTGGAAATTGCGGGGTAACTCAACGGTGTGGAAAAGGATCTTAACCGGCTGCGTGTGTAAGTAGAAGAATGGCGATGGCCGTTCCCTGCTCGAGGTAGGAAAAGTAGTGAGGACGGATACGTCTTGGATCAGAGGCAGGGACCTGTGGATTTGAAACAATGTGTGCAGAGATGTGACCGAACGCTCCAGGTAGCGGAACCTAAATTACAGTATGAGCAGCGTAATGTGCCTATTTCTGCCCGTTTGCAAAACTGCGTGGAATTTCGTAGAGTTTTTATGTAACTCTGCGGTATTCCGCGGAGTCAAATTCGTCAAAGTCCACCTTCCACTAACTTTTACTCACCCAACAAAAGCCTGATCTAAGCATTCCAGCTATGGTAGTTGTAGATTTCTGGGCAGATTTACAAGCCCCATGTGCCTCTTTTACCCCACTTCACTTTTGTGACGCAGCGGTGGCACAAAAGATGCACCAGGGTGCGGGATATTTACAACGTGGCACATCTGGGAGATACGACAGGTTGTAAAGCCCTGCGCCAGAAGGAGGCATTCCTGCACAGGGGGGGGTTCCGGTGCAGGAACACCTCCTAAAAGTGGCTGAGTGAAATAGTTACTTTGGGGCTCATGCTGCGTCAAAACCCTGCGCCTGCTTGAAGCAGGCTTAAGGATTGACGCAGCATTAACAAGATAGGGCCCCCAGAGCTTTGCTGGAGCTGCATCGCGCTTATGACGCAACTCCAGAAATGCGCCGCCTTAACAGCACAGATGCTTCACGCATCTGTGCCATTTTTGCCCCATGGTGCACCGCATTGTTAATGCGGCACATCAATGGTGACGGAGGAATGGCGCACAATAAGTGGCGCATCCCTGCGGATATGCAGGGATGCACCACTTATTGTAAATCTGCCCCTTCGTATTTTGCACTTAAAGATCTCAATGTAAATTTAGGATATTAGAAGCCAAAGGATTCAAAGACTAAAGAGGAAAATCAATTAAGGCTAAACAGCTTTTGGGTTGAATAGCAGCTCTCCAGAGCCTGCTTCCATTAATTACCATTTAACATATGTCAGCACACCAAAGTGAAAGCATGCAGCAATTGCAGTGTCAGGTCTTGCTGCTGCAATGGCTGTTCATCCATGTCTCCCAAACTAAAACGGATACAGAAATGACGCTCACAGTAAAATCAACAACCAAATCCCACCTGCTTATTTTCTAGTTTCTGAAGAGGTGCCTACAATCTACGCCCGGGGTTAGAAAATACATAATGACTCTCTCCTAGTTTTCTCCTACAGTGTGCTGAGGCCTGTTGAAAGCAATCCACCTCCACCTCCCTTTTCTTGTAGCTAGGTAAAAAGGCAAAATGCACCTCAGAGGCTAAGCAGACTGTATTTAGGAGACTCTTCAATCTTCTTTTAGGGTGGAAACTGCGTTTGGAAAGTGTATGTAGCACTCGTTTTCGGCTAGAAGAGTGATTTGTTTTAAGTGATTGGAAAGCAATATTTTAAGTAGCTTAAGATTTGAGCCTTACCTGCAGATTTGAACAAGAACTACAGAGTGTGGATTGAGCCTGTCTGTCTCCAAGGAGATTCTGATTTCAGGAGCAGCTTCCTGCTCACTGCCCCCTGCCTAACAGCCTGTGATTAAGGTCACATGCCCCTTATATAGGTTTCCTACTGGCTGTTTCATCTGTGCTTTTATTGATTCCTATGGCTAGGGTTTTTTTGGACTTAGTGCTTGGGGGTTAGAGTTCTGACTAGCTGATAGGTCTGGGGTTTTGATTGGCTCCTGGGGATAGGGTTTCTATTGGACTTAGGGTTTAGCTTTTGATTGGTTGCTAGAGCTGTGTTTGCATGGATGGGCCTGTTCTACTATTGGTCCTAGGGCTCTGGGTGAGGGTTCGAATTGGTTAGGTTTGGCAAAAGGTCACCTGATCTAGGGCTATTAAAGCTTAGGGCTCAAGGCATCTCAGCTACAGGTGGAGAGGACAAGGGCAGTTGCCTGTTTGGGATAGGTTGTGCCCAGTACCAGAGATGATGTTCTTTTTTTCATTCCCCAGCCACCATCCTAAGCCATCCACATCCACAAACATTTTAACACACTCACAGCAACTGCATTCTATTCATTTACTCCAAATAAATCATAAACACATTTCAATGTCACAACACAACCCCAAAAACCACACATATAAACCCTTCTACCCCACCTACCACACAATGGCACCACCCTGTCCTATATCACTAATAAATCCACACATCACCAACACAACACAAATACACTCAATACATTACTTTAATCCATCCAGACACCCTCCCTGTTCATACAAAATTCAGGAGCTAACCTCTACTTGCACCTAACAGACCCCTTTCCGGCACCATGAAGTCTATACTCAACTCATATCATCCTGCTACTCCTTTCTCATCCTTTTACCAAAAACACACAACCAAACAATCCTTAAACCCCATCACACATATTACCTCTTCCAGGTATCAAATCTAACACAAACACTCATAACTCTTGTCCATCCTCTTTCACACTCAACATACACTCTTTTCCATAATACATCACCACCCTTTTCCTATTCAACTTCCACTCACCAACAATACTTTAAATACAAATCCTTCTCAGAAAACCACTACATCAATATCTCCCCTCACTACTTCACAAAAACAACACATAAAACACACAACAGCTCAATAAAATATCACATACACAGTTTCATAATACATTCCGTAACATATTAGAAACATAAATCCACCCTCACAACTACACAAATAATACATATTCTTACCACCTTTACTCCCAAATTCTCTATCTTTACCATCACTTACCACAAATACTCCAACACAACTATTGTTTGCTCATCTCTCAACCATTGCAAAATGTAGAGACTTTAAAAATGACTGACATGATCCACCACCACCCCATAACCCATACACCTTTCACCCTAAACAGAAGCAAACAAATTAAAAATGCAGCTCTTCACAACTTTGCATCTCCATGTCTATTACACAACAAGACTACGCTGCAAAAACAACACAGCTCATCAACTCACTCTCAATCCTCATCTCCAACATCTACACATGCAGACCCAATAAAGTGGCGTGTAAGCCTGCAGGACAAGGAATACGATATAAAAAAGCAACATGATTGCTATCCTCATACAGTGAATACTAGCACTAATGACACACCTGGTACAAGTTCAAAAAGTATTTCTCACTCTTCAAGACAACAAAGTCACACTACCAGCATAACACAATCCCTTAACTGAAGAAAAAGAATTTAAAAGCAGCCGGGTCATAGAGGACTGCACCACCAGGACTAGTCACAAGCAGCATGCGATATTGCCCACCTCAAATAATCTGCTGCTTGTAGATCACAAATATAACTACGTAAACTGGTTTGGATGAGAGGCAATATATAGACACATATAATTGGATATACAGCAATACATCAATAAAAAACATTAGCAGATGAATGTTTTCTGGTCTTTTATTCTCTGTTGCGCTTCATATGATACAACCAGCCAATGCGTTTCGCCCAAACATGGGCTTCTTCAGGGAAAGATACTGTTGAAGTTAACCGTATCCTCTGGCGCCTGTGTCAAGAAACGATTATAGCGAATCCTAAAGCACATAGGTGAAGCTCATGGTAGAGCATAGATCAGCAGGTATGTTAGGTAGCGGTGTTATTTGAAGACAGTATTAGCCACAACCGAAACCTAGGAGCCGTGTCCGTAAGCAGTGTCCTAAGGTCAGCAGAATGTCGTCCCTGAAGAAGCACCATCTCTAAACTGCTTACTAATAAATGCTCAATCACTCTTTAAAAACAAGCACCACATCCATCATCTACTCACTGACACACCGCCTGACTGACTCTTCATACTGAATCATGGTTGGGAGATGACATGGCTCCAGTGTTGCACAAAGCCATTCATCAAAATATCATACAAAATTATACAAACAGAAGAGAAGGTGGACTAGCTGTTATATTCAAGCAAACAATAAAATCTTACACCTGGCATCTGGCATCTTTTGGCGTGGTCTCCCCTGACCTTTGTGGCAGCTGACCTGTTTGGACCTTGATTTGCTGGCATAGGACTTTGAACACTTTGACAGTACTATTCAGTGCCAAAGAGCTGAGTTTGTCAAGTACATACTTGTGATTGATACATGATTGGCTGATTTGAGTTAGCTGTAAGTTCCTTGTATAGGGGTAAGCCGTATAATAAGGGCATATAATTCAAATGCTCCCCCGTTGGCCTGCATCACTAGTCGTGCCATCCACAGAGGTAGCTCTAAATACGTGCCGCAGGTTTGCCATGGCAGGTCCTGTGTGTGTGTAGGTTACTTTTACTCTGCTTGGCATTTAAAAAGCTACTTGCCAAGGTTCTGCATGTCTCTCGCTTCATCTGAGTACCCCTGGGGGCAGGGTTCGATGTCAGGAAGCGGTAGGGCATGTGCATGTGTGCGCCACATGTAATGGTAGTGAATGGCACCGGATGGTGTGTTCAGTTGAGAAGGGCCCCTTCTCGCATTGAATTGACATGAGGGATCTGTGGAAAGGTTATTGAGCTGTATTCCCTCCATGCAGGAGAGTGGCAGAATAGTGTATGAGATCAATGAGCTGGTAATGGTAAATCCTCTCCGGTGACGCAAGTGGATTCAATATTACTAATGTGGAAATGCTCCTTTGGGAAAGTGGGCTTTTCTCTGCTTGTGGCTCTGTGTGACTTCCAGCCTGTCTCCAACCCACATGTGGATGCTGGGGGGACAGCTACATCTGTACATTCCTGATAGAAGGGCTGAAACTAGGGGTTCAAGGGAACTGCAGACCTCTGATTCTGAGAGGCCTTCCTGGGATGGATATGTGGGGGTGGAATTGGAAACTTGCATTCCAAGGGACATCGTCTTAGCCCCACTAAAGATATTGATCAAGCCTCCTGGGTAGGATGGCAGACAGGGCAAAATGTAAAGAGGACCAGGGCATTTCAAATATGACCATTTAAACTGATCTCATTTTCAAAGGCCATTGCGGGTATAACTACTGGGGCTCTGCCCTCAGGAGTTAGAGATGTGAGTAAGATTGGAACCATACTACATTGGTTCAACACGGGAACATCTACAAAAGGAACTATTGGGGCAGTAGGTACTGCAGCTGGATTATCCACAGACTTGTGGCGGACTTGGGCTTGTTGTGCTCCAGGAAGGGGGCTATCACTTGAGAATTTTGCCTAGAAGCTGCAGGCCTGCAGCTAATTACCACCTGTCATGGCCCGGTTCCCTAAGCACTCTCCAAGGGCCATTTGGCTGGCCGCCTGTGCATGAGATCCAAGGGACAGAAAGGATCTCCCCATTTCCATGGGATCGTAGGGACAGCTCAGGGTGCAGCAGAAACAGGTGGAAGTTATCGCTCTTTGGGACAAGGACTGTCCTGATGTATACCATATTCACATTGTGCAGAGGAGTGTGCTCATAAAGAACAGTGCCCCCCCTGGGGTGCCAGAATGTGAAGGAGTTCATGGAGTGCGGGGGTCGTTTGCCAAGTCTGAGGTACCCGTGCTTGCAACCGGAAGCCTGTGCTAGCTTGCCCTCCATAGTGTGTGGTGTCCTAGGGGTGTTGGGGGACATTTGCTGAGTCCATGGGATCTGAGCTAAAAGCCTAGACTGTCTCCGATGTCCAGATCAGGAGGATGACAGTGCCTGGCATCACTGCCTTCATCCAAGGCTACTACCTCCCTTTCCCTGGACCCACGCCACAAGGTACTCTGTTGTTGAGAATATTGTGACTGGACCCGAGGTGTTTCATTGTGCCTTGTGGACACCCATGGCTGGCTGCCTTAAGCAAATGCTGCTCACACCTCCGCCAGAGGGGAAACATTTCTTCAATTGGGAAATGAGCCAGCTTCCGATGTCACTCCTTTACCTACAAGGGAATAGTGATCCTTGTGAAGGTGCCCGTGAGTGCCTGAATAACTAGTCTGGATGAAAGATACTCAGTAACTGTTTTCATTCTACTTTAGGTGGTCCCAATAATCTAATAAAACTGTCACGAGCAGGGAAACGTGTATAATTGACTGGTGCCACTTGAGGGGCTGGGTCGGGAGGCGTAGACGAAACCTGTGATGTTTTGACTACTGGGACAGAATACGGTATGCGATACTGGGAATGATGTGTTTTATGAATACCTATGAATAATGCATATATATTCATGCCGTTCTGCTGCTAATGGGAGAGTTCTGCACTTGCATATAACTAGAAAGTATATATTGAATGTGTATGTTGTGTTGATTTCAATGTGTGTGTAATCCAAAGAACAGTGTTTTATACACACAGTGTGGAGTCTTTTTTGTACCATACGCAATGTGTTGCAAGGGTGGTATTGTGCCAATACTTTACACTTTGACCCTGAGGATAGGCCTGACGGCTTTGTGCCAGGCTACCCAAGGGTGAGCAAAGGTTATTGGACCAGTGTACCATACTTATCCTATCCAGGCCGGTTGAATCTGTCTGGCTTCGATGTGTTCCAGCCAGCCAGAAATTGCTGGATCTGACACTCACCAAAGCTGACGACATTTCCATAGAAGGTTGTGAGGCCCTCACCACAAGATGCAACCCTGCACCAACTTCCTCCTGTAACTTCTTTTTCTTTTACAGACAACCACTTAGCAATGTCACATTCCCAGACACATTTCTAGACACAGCTTCAAACCTTACCACACTACACTACAACCTATGCATTCTTGGTGACCTAATCATTTGGTTTGTCAGATCGTACACAAACCTACTGAGCTCACTGGACACATCCTTGATGTCATTTTTGCAAATCCAGAACTAGATACCTTTGCAACGATTATTCCAGTCAGATGGTCAAACATCCATTTGGTAGTTTTTCAAAATAAAACACCACAAATCAACCCACCTAAAACCACCTCACATGCATCCACCTATCGACTATTGGAACAAACTAAATTTGGAATACTTAGAAACACCACTAACATCCAGCACAGATCTAAACAAAATAAATTCAATTTAAACACCTTATGAGTGGCTACAAGAAGCTTTCGATATCCTAATGTAACTAAGAACAACAAAACAGGACAAAAGAAAACAAGCACCTTCGAGAAATGCCAAACTAGAAAAGATAAATCAACAGATTAGAAAGCTGCAACGCACCTGACTCAACATAAACAGCAATCAAGACAAACCTCGCCTGCACAAACTTCACAGAATATACAAGTCACCAATCAGAAAACCTAAATGCAAAGAAGGAACTCATCCCATTACTCAAAAATTCACAGACAAACAAACCATTACACAACCAAAGCAGACATGTTAGATTCCTATTTGAAACATAGGTAAATCACCAGCACCAATCAATTTCCTAAAATCCTTTCCATGAGTAGCCTAGCCTCTGCATTCCTTCAAACAAATATCACAAAGTGAATTCATGATCTGGTTAAAGCAAGCAGGCCAGCCAGCTGCCCTTCTGAACCTTGCCCACCACAAATCTTTAAGAACTTTCTTTTAGCTACCTCTGCTGCCACACATTTAAGAAGAATCATCAATACTTCTTCAACTAAAGACATTTTTCCAGACGACCTAAAAAAGGCATGCATATGCCCATTATTAAAGAAAACTAACCTGGACCCTCATGACCCCAACAACAGACCAATTACAAATGGTCCTTTCCTGGGCAAACTGAAAGAAAGAGCAGCATTCACCCAGATGTCACAATTTATTGAAGATAACTTTATACTTTCATACAACCAAACAGGATTCTGCTCAGGAAGAGGCACAGAATCTGCCCTCATTACCATCTGGGATTACCTTAAAAACACAGTAGACTGGGACAGGGTTGCTGGACTACTTCTCTTCGACATCTCAGCTGCTTTCGACACAGCTGACCATGACAATCTAATACAAAGACCCCATGAAGCCGGAGCAGAGCGGAATGCTCGCAACTAGATCACACCCTACCTTCGAAACAGAACAAATGTCATCCATTCTCCCCCTTTCTCATCCAAACCATTCTTCACAAAAGCAGGGGTCCCTCAACATTCTCATCTGACCCATGCTTTTCAACATCTGCATGAAGTCAATGAATTTCAGCTCACATGCTATAACTATGCAGATGCTACACAAATACTCCTTGAACTGGAAAGCCCCAAAGACATTGGAAACTCACTTATCTTCAGTTGCGTCACAGCTGTTATCAGTGGATGACATGCAGCCATCTCAAATTGAATTCTTTCAAAACTGAAATACTCACATGTGATGATTAGAAAACTGATGACCCACTCTACAACTGACCTGACGATCTCTGATCATCTCCTAAAGTATGTAAGGCAGTAAGAAACCTTGAAATTACCATGGACTCCAAGTTGTTAATGAATACTTAAGTAGACAAATTAGCAAGATCGAGCATCATTACCATGAAAACTCTGCGCTGCATCTACCCCCACTTGGGACTTCCACACAAGGTCCAGGCTAATATCTCTCGTGTACTGTCTAAACTGGTTTACACCAATGGCCCCTACCACGGTTCATCTTTGTCAGCTATGAAAAGATTACAACAGATTCAGAACTCTCATGCCAGACTACTCCCACGTGTAAAGCCCCAAGCCCACACCTCATTGTTATTTTTTATTATGCAAGATCTTGTTTTAAAGACTAATTACACTGAATGACATATTATGTCCTGCAGGCCCAGGAAACTAAGTCTAAATAAAACCACCATCAAGCAGCAAGCACTTACTAGCATTGACAATTTCTGCTGTGGAGTCTGACTTTTAGTTCATCAGGCTCCTGCCTGGTACTCTCAGCTTAACAACTCTAGTTTGAAACTCAGTAGAACTATAGACACAGTTTGCAATCTTATTAGACCACACACTAGAGGGACTGTCTTGCCAATATTGAAGGTGTACAACTCGCAGTGCATTCGTGTTGCAACCTACGGAGCAGGATTGTGAGGTTTGAATAAAAGTTGCTCTTTACAGGCAGAGGAAAATCGCTTTCTTCGACAGCTGTTAAATGTACCGCCAACTACTTCTAGCTTTATTAATCACTCAGAGCTGAACCAGGGATTTATTTCTGACAAGGTTCATTTGGACCTTCTTCTGTTGTGGGCCAGTGTTTGGACAAATCTGGCAGCTACGCTATACAGGGATATTCAACCTGGAAAACGCTTATTCTATCCCAGGGCTGAGCGATATTAGATGTATCATCCCAAAAGGCATTCTCAAAATAGGGAATCACAATTTTTGCGGTTACCTATTTGGAAATGCATTTAGGGAATCGCAATTTTGCAATGCAGGAAGCATTTAAAACTTGCAACCTTGCTTTAAGGAATCGCAAATTACCACCAACTTCTAGTTGGTGGTAATTTGCAAATCCTTTGAAAAATGCACCAAATTTCATTTTTCCTAGTGCCATGTGGCGCACACAGAGGCCCTTACGGCATCTGTGTGTGCCACATGCGCACATATAACATTTTTGAGGGTGCATCAGGGTGGCCTTTTGGCCCCCTTGTACCCATGAATTGCATTCGCAATTTGTGATTTGGGTTATCACAAATTGCAAATGCCTTCCCGTTCATTCCAATAGGCCTCTAGGCCCATAGAAATGAATGGGAAGGCATTCCTTAATAGCGAATCACAAATTGCAATTCGCTATTAAGGAATCTGTAGGAATTGCTATTTATTTTGCGAAACCTACATATATTGCATTTTGCGATTCTATAATAGTGAATCGATAACATTCGCTATTACAGAATTGCAAAATGCAATGTTGATACATCTGGCCCCAGGATCACAGACCCTTTGGGATGGAGCAACAGAGGGGTTAATAACCATCTGTTGCGAGAGGGGGAAAGACGGGGTTGTTTATTTGACTGAATTATCACTCAGGGAATTGTCTAGATAATTGCAGGGTGGGCAGAGAAGTATTTATTTTCACAGTTTAGACTGTGAAGCACCGCAAGCTTTTGGAGTCATGTGAGCAACCTTTGATATTTTGTATGAGTTTATGAATCACCAGTACTTTATTGTAATCATTTTAAATAAGTGTACAGTTGGTCAATAAAATCTTATCTAATCTAAAAAACAAAAACTAACCTTCTTTGGTAGAAATCTAACCGTGGTAATTTCCTTTCCCCTCCTGACTGTGCAATCAATAGGATAGCATACTCTAAATACTCTAAATCAAGCCCAGTCAACCTCTATTTTTCAAATATTTCTACAGGCGGATTAATCAGGAGATCTTGTAGAAATGTGAGTTTCTGTATTTTTGCCACATTGCCTCACATAGCACACATTCGCCTCACCTGCCTGTAGAGTTAAAGGGGCCATCCGTTGAGTAATGTCACAAACCCCAAGCAGACATCATCAAACAAAGGAACATTCTGGAACGCCTATTGTTGGTGATTGTTAGCGAGGGCAGCTGTGCAACATCTGTCCAAGGGCCAATAGCGGTCCTCTGAAGCCAGTCCTCCAGCGGAGCCAGCCCACTGACTGCGGTCTCGAGGATTGCTAAAGGGTGTCGCGCAGGCAGCGCGTGCACAGAGCACTGCTATAGGTATGAAAGTCAAGGACCACAAGATGGCCGCCCATTGCCAGAGCCAAACCGGCTATAAGACATCAAGGAATGCTGGAGCATGAGTGGCTAAAAAAGACACATGCTAGAATAAATCAAGGGCATACAAGACCCAACAGTTGATAGTTTTGAAAGTAAGGAACACAGTCAATAAGTGAATTTGTGCAGAGGTTTATTTGAAGAAAAAGACCCCTTAGATGTTCGCTTTAAAGCAGCAATCTTCAAAATGACCAAGGAACATTCTAGCTTGGATCATAGACATGTTGACATTGTAAGGGCTTAAAGAAACATAACATATAAGATTGTAACACATCTCCCTTTCCAAAAATAAAAGAAACAAAAACAAAAGAAAACATTTAAGAATATAACATATAATCATAGTAAACATTTAAGAATATAACATATAATCATTGAACTTGCTAGGCTTCACAATAATTCTTCCAGATAATCTCCTTGAACTCGGAACATCTTTCTTAACCAAAATGGAAGACATTTGTTGAACATTACATGGAGATATTTCAGGAACGGTACAAGAGTTAGGTGGCATAGCACTCGGATTAGATTTGGGTACAGAAATATTACAGTTTCTGTTTAACCATAAATTGCGTTCCAGCTCATTGCATAAAACAATGTTACAAAAATTCCATTTCCGTTCATCATCCAAAAGCACACAATTTCCCATTACCTCCAACACCTTCTTTGGATGAGACCACCTGGAAGAACCATCCTTTGACAAACCAAAACGAGACGATCTCACCATATCACCAACACGGAAAGATTTTTCCGATTTCCTGATTTTACAGTTGTGTCTAGGTTTAGTTTTGATATCACGTTTAGTGTTATATCTATTGTCAAAAGATTTTGGTTTGTTGTTAACTATGGCACATACATCACTAGATTCTTTGCTATCAGAAAACTTAGAATCTTTACTGTGTGCACTCAATTCTTTAACATAACGGGAATTATTCTCAACTCTTCTAGCAATTGAAATGGTTTTGTGAAGAGATGGATCTTTTAAATCTAATAATTTCTCTTGAATTTTAGTATTATTAGTTCTATTAATGAACTGATCTCTTATAATTTCTTCATGTAAATCTTTAAACTTGCAAGTAACTGCTAATCTTCTTAAAACCGTAACATATTGTTCTACAGTTTCACCAGGTAATTGTGCTCTTGAAAAGAATTTATGTCTTTCTACAACTATGCTTGTTTTTTTGCCAAAGTTTTCCTCTAAAGCTTTCAAAGAATCAAGATATTCATCAGAAGAAAATGTTTCAATTTTTGAACAGCCAAATACGATTTCTTCATCACTGTGATCTTCATCACCAACTTCGCATACCTTAGAAATAGCGTTATTAGATTGTATAGGTAAGGTTTTTAACACTTTCCTGCCCTCTACACCAAGACTGTGTTTAAGAAGCACTAACTTACGTGAAGCTAGAAATACTTCTCCACCTTTAGCTTCTAAATATGTCTCAAAGGACTCACGCCAATCCTCCCAATTCATAGGAGGAATACCAGGGTCCTGTAAGAATTTTGGTGGAGCTAAAATGGTATTAGTTTCCATGCTAGCAATGAGTGGTAAAATATACAAAATTAATAAAAAGAAGTAACAATATAACAGTTAGAAAAAAAATAAATTAACAAAATAAAAGTAGTCACCGTTGTCTTGTATGTAGTTCAATAGTTTTCTTTTTTTTTAATTGAAGACGAATTGGAGTTAAAATCCAGTTTTAATGTTCTAAAAAGGTTTATACACGAAGAAATAGTTAATTAAAAATGAAAACCGGCGTGGTTGCTAGGGAAACGCGCCCCAGAATGCATTGCGTATCCCAGAATGCATTGCGTGTTGTCGATCGTACTTCAAGATGCTGCCGCTGGAATGGAGGAACACTGGCTTTAGCGCGTTCACAAACGCGAGAGAAACAACTTGAATGATGCCCCCAGTAATGGAAGAACGCCGACTTCAGCGCATTCACAAGCGCAAAGGAAACGAAGTCAGACTTTGAAAAATGCAAGTAGGCGCCGTTTGAAAATTAATAACATGCCGCTTTACTAGTTGATTTCCTTTCAATAACATGCCGCTTTTCCACCATGCTTGCCTTCAACAACATGCCGTTTCCATGAAAATGTAAATAATAACTGAAGCGTTTCGCAAATGTCTATATATTCGTTCAGGCACATCCGACGAAAATTGAAATGAAAGAGTTTACTCACATGGTATCCGAGTTCATGTAAGACATGGGTCTGGTCAATCTGAAGCACTCTTTGTCAATGTAAAGCACTCTTTAAAAAAAAACGAAATCTCTTCCTTTGTAGCTTGAAGGTTTCTTTTCTTTTCTTTTTCAAAAACAGAATAAAAATATTGTCAGAACATCATGGGGTCACTGGTTGATGGGTTGTTTTCTCCCTCGTCACCACTTTTGAAAGTAAGGAACACAGCCAATAAGTGAATTTGTGCAGAGGTTTATTTGAAGAAAAAGACCCCTTAGATGTTCACTTTAAAGCAGCAATCTTCAAAATGACCAAGGAACATTCTAGCTTGGATCATGGACATGTTGACATTCTAAGGGCTTAAAGAAACATAACATATAAGAATGTAGCAGATAGCATCACTACAACTAAAAGAGAGAGATTAATTTAAAGTCATAAGGTAAAGCTGAAAAGGTTTTCGAGCCCAGTTACCTTGTACTGGCCGTTCTTGTCACATAAACCACAACCACTGCCTGTACAAGTGGAACTGCTCCACAGTGAGTATTGCACCTTGCTTCCTCACACCTCTTCTCAGCATGCATCAGCGCATCAGATGCACAGGTGACACTAGTCACCTCCCTCCAGACAATCATTCAGGACACAATGGAGTGCTAACACTGTGGAGAAGTGTGGCTCAATGATTAGATCGGCAGACCCTGATGCAGAGGTCTTGCCCGGGACCAGGGTTCAATTCCCCACCTCGGCGGGTCTTGGGCTCAAAATTCCACGAACCTGATAATTCTCGCCTCGGTGCTTATTCCAATCATGGAGTCCCACTCTGCAACTCTGGGTAATAGCTTGCTTAATCTCCACAACGGCCCCCACAATGCTAAGGATGCCTGGCCTCCACCTTGGGGGTGCCCAGGAGTGGACGCCTCACAGGGAAAGCCAAGATGGGTTCCACAGCGGTATTCCTACAAGTGCCTTGATTTGTGGGTGAGTAGTGCGCTATACAAGTATCAATTTACAATTTTACCTTTGAATATTTTTTCTAGAAGAATCAAGATTAAGGGACAGCGTGTCACTGTGATCAATCCAACGGTTCACATACAGAACGTACCAGCTTCTATCGCCCTGAAGAAGTCCCCAGGAGGGACGAAATCCGTCTATGGAATAAAGAAACCAAAATTAAGGAACATCTCTTATGTGCTTATTTAATTTGGAAATGTATTTTTGCCTTTGACATTTGTGTGGTGCACCTGTGCTTTTTGTATACTGTTATGTTGCTTTGGAAATAGCAATGGGATGGTGGGTGCCAATCGGTGTGCACACATATCCCCGCTCTTGATCTAAGGGGTATTCTACGAATGGAGTTATTATAGGTTAGGTGCTGCTCTTGAGAAGGTTCCAATATCTTCTTGTTTTCAACCTTTGAATCATATGTAATGTCATATTACATAAGTTGAACGATATTTTATCACTTACATCAATAAATAAAAGAGCTCTTGATGATTTCTTGTCACAGGATGCCTCTCTATTCTATCTTCCATCAATTTCTTTGAATTACAGTCAACATATATTTGGTCCCCTGTTGGGCCGCAGGCCTAGGACTTTTTCGAGGCTGGTGCCTAAATCGTTGTTCTGCAGGATATTAGGACTGAAGACAAATTTGTTGTGCTTATTGACAGTAGATGAAAAGTATCCATGCGAGATACACTCGGTGGAGCACAGCAAACATATTCACTTTGTATTCAATATTCTAATTGCCTGATTGTAGAAAAAAGGGCGCAGTAAGCAACCAGATTATAAGCTGTCAAGGACATTGGGCCCGATTCACAAAAGTAATCTGAGACAAAATCCTAACTTTGCGACTTTCGGTATTCACAAAGTGCATTTAGGAGTAATCAAGTTAGGATTCCGAACTTTACTATTCCTAAATGCCTTTTGTTAAAACCGAAAGTCGTAAAGTTAGGATTTTGTCTCAGTTCAGGAGTACTAAAGTTAGGAATCCTAACTTTACTACTCCTAAATGACTTTTGTGAATACTGAAAGTCGTAAAGTTGGGATTTGTCTCAGATTACTTTTGTGAATCGGACCTTTGTGCCTAAAGGACTTTCAGAAGGTCAAGCACTGGGGAAACCCAGGGAATGGGATGGGTAGTGAAGCACTGGTGGTTACCAGGGTATTGTTTTTTCTTTCAATGATCAAGCGAGACCTCTTCATGGTTAGGATCAGAATAACAGGACTGGGGAGATCGGCTGAACCTCTTAACAGGTAGAATCAAAATAAAAGGACTTTCGAGAGACGGGGCGAGGGGAGAAATACTAGATGGTGCCTGTCAGCAAGGGAGGAAAAAAATCTAAGTAGTTAAGCTGATCATTTTAATTCATTTTTATGGTTAGAAACCACATAGACTATTTTTTAACCTAGGAATATATACTACTGAAATAAGATAGAATATTGGAATGTACCCATTATTAATACATGGTTATTATGATAATGCCAGAATTTATATGTAAGGAAGAGGAAACATGGTAAATCACTTGTGTATGGCATACCCTGTTGTTGATGCCTTTCTAAGCTTAGCAAAGAGAGAAAAGGGGCATTTTAGGTAGTTGTCGCACAAGTTTAACCATCTTGTTTGTTCTAATGTGTACTCGCATAACTATATGCTTCAGTGGACAGGCGGTCTGGTACTAAGTATCATAGCAAAGGCGCCTGCCATGCAGCATAGCTGTGGTGATGCTGTAAGGATTAGGTCTGGTCCGAGAGAGCTACATAGCACAGGAAAGGTGTCTACTGCATGCTTACTGCAGCACAGAATTGGAATCTACTGCTTCCTTACTGCAGCACCACAGGTATGCCACAGTGGAGAAGTGTGGCTCACTGGTTAGAGCAGGCAGACCCTGAAGCAGAGGTCAGACCCGGGACCAGGGTTCAATTCCCGACGCGGCAGGGTCTTGAGCTCAAATGTCCACGGACTCGATAATTCTCGCTTCTGTGCCTGACCTAATCATGGGTTCACACTCTGCAACTCTGGGCATTAAGCTTGCTTAATCTCCACAACGGCCCCCCGCGGCGGGATGACTGGCTTTCACCTTGGGAATGCCCTGTAGGGGCTATCTCACAGGGAAAAGCCAGGACGGGTTCCCAAGGCAAGCGCTTAGAGACCCCTGGGTGATAAGCGCTATATAAATCCAATATACAATACAATACAATACATATCAGATGCCTCTCCTGAGCTACCCAGCTGCCTTTTACAAAACAATTTTCACCTGAATTTGCTCAAAAGCCTTTGCTACTGAAAAGGCACCATTTAAATATTCAAGTAACTTCATGGTGTATCAAGCTACTGATGGTCAACGATTTCCAGGAGTTTATCCCATTTTTCCAAAGTGGCAGTGCATGCCTCGTATATGTTAATAGTTACCCCCATTGTACCAGGGACAGTATTTTGTCATGGTGTCCCTCATATGACGTGGCTGTCCACTTATGCCAAGAATTACATATACTATGCCAATGGATATATGATGTTACAACGCGGACTTTTACTCCGCATACCGTTACAACGCGGTTTTTACAACGCGGATACTGTAACAACGCATGTATTTACAACGCATTTTTTTACAACGCAGGTACCTTTACAACGCAGACCATTACAACGTAAGTATTGGTAAGTATATATTAATAAGATTAATATAATAGTAACTTAATTTTAAAAGTATAATTTAATGTAATTTTAAATAATTTAATTTCCGTAAATTAATTTAAATTTTAATTAATATTACTTTATTTTTACCATGTACCCCTGTACCCCAGAAACTCTAAACTGACCCTAAACCCCCCAAAAAAATAAAGTAATTTTTTTAAATATAATTAAAATTAATTATTGTAAATTAAAAAAATTATAACTTTATTTTTACCCTGTACCCCTGTACCCCAAAAACTCAAAACTGACCCTCAACCCCAAAAATAATGCAAAGTAATTTAATTTAATTTATTTACTATTAAATAATTTAATTTAAAATTAAATTCAATTTATTTTTACCCTGTACCCCAAAAACTAAAAACTGACCCTGAACCCTAAAAATACCCCTTTACCCAAAAACTGAAAACTGACCCTGAACCCTAAAAATACCCCTTTACCCAAAAACTGAAAACTGACCCTGAACCCTAAAAATACCCCTTTACCCAAAAACTAAAAACTGACCCTGAACCCTAAAAATACCCCTTTACCCAAAAACTGAAAACTGACCCTGAACCCTAAAAATACCCCTTTACCCAAAAACTGAAAACTGACCCTGAACCCTAAAAATACCCCTTTACCCAAAAACTGAAAACTGACCCTGAACCCTAAAAATACCCCTTTACCCAAAAACTGAAAACTGACCCTGAACCCTAAAAATACCCCTTTACCCAAAAACTAAAAACTGACCCTGAACCCTAAAAATACCCCTTTACCCAAAAACTGAAAACTGACCCTGAACCCTAAAAATACCCCTTTACCCAAAAACTGAAAACTGACCCTGAACCCTAAAAATACCCCTTTACCCAAAAACTGAAAACTGACCCTGAACCCTAAAAATACCCCTTTACCCAAAAACTGAAAACTGACCCTGAACCCTAAAAACCCCTAAAAATACCCCTTTACCATAAAACCCAAAACTGACCCTAACCCCTAAAAATACCCCTTAACCCCAAACATATAACATTTAAAATATAACTATATACTTACCAATACTTACGTTGTAATGGTATGCGTTGTAAAGGTACCTGCGTTGTAAAAAAATGCGTTGTAAAAACATGAGTTGTAACAGTATCCGCGTTGTAATGGATGCGTTGTAACAGTAGTGCGTTGTAAAAAATGCGTTGTAACAGGTGCACACCTATGCCAATGCTAGAATTTTGCCATCAATTGTATCTAAATAAATTTCCCATATGCCAAAACTTACCTCCGGTGCATAAGGGGTAGGCCTGGGTGGAACTCGTGGAGTGATACTCTATGGAGTTCCTCAGAGTTACCCAAAAACTCTGCGAGTGGTGTAGTTGCAAAACGTTGCACTACTTGTGTTGATTTTTAGTGCTGGGAGCTTGTCCCATGCTGTAAAATCAGCATAAACTGCGCCACATGACGTGACAGAGGGCTCTGTTTTTTTTCTGCTGCCTGAGAAGATTTTCAACTCAAGTGGTAGCTTCCACACCGCGAGAGGCAGCAGGTAATGACCTGCTGCGATGCCTGTGTTGAGAAACTTCACTGCAGGCCCAGACTGGCCGTTGAGGGCACCGGGCAATTCCCCGGTGGGCCGCATGGTTGGGGGCCGGTTTTGGCCCCGTAACAAAAACGGCCGAAAACCAGCCTGTCACAGAGCGCGGTCGCACCTCTCCCCCCTCCCCTCTCCTTCCGGAGGGGGGCCGGCCGAGCACTTTGCCAGGGCCGGTTCTGGTTCCCAGTCCGGCCCTGCTTTACTGGAGGTGGTCTAGCACCTGATTTTCTTGTGACGTGTGAGAAAAAACTCTGCCAAGAGACAGTTGGCAGAGTTTTTCTGAAACTCCACACTCCAAGCGGAGCGTGAAGTGGGCAAAACTCTGCTAACTCCTCCGGAGGAACGGAGTTTACCGCCCACCCCTAATAAGGGCCAGATATGTTTGTCATGGTTGCTTTCTCCACTTCCACATGTGCCACTGTTGTCCTCGTTAATTAGAAGAATTACCTCCAGAATGCATGCCAGCACCTGTACTTTTCCTCTAGAGTCTGATATACTAAGAACTACCTCTAGTGTGCAGGGTCCAGCATTTTGCAGTGGGTGCCTTTTGTGCTACAAATTACCTCCAATAGAATAGCCCCAGCAAATTGTCATTGGTGTCCATTAGACCAAGAATTACTTCAAGTGTGCCAGCATTTTACCATGGGTGGGGTTCTCCTTATGGCAATAATTACCTCCAATATGCCAGTTTCAGTATTTTCACATGGGTGCCTCTCTCAGCCAAAAATGAATTCCAGTATGTCATGATCAGCAGCACACTCGCTAAATTACATGTGCGTACTCACAGACTCTCACACTCACTCTTTCTCATTCAGCCTCACTTATTTTCACTCACTCATTCGCACTCACAGTTACACTCACAGACTCGCTTTCCCGACACTATGACTGATTCACTTTCACTCACACATACATACATGCTCACACCTATACATGTTGTCTCTCTCACACACTCACACTCCCATATGTTCACGTACATTCACTCATTCTCACGTACATACACTCCCTCACAATCTCTTGCAGTCCCTCCCACTCATTTTCACTAACTCACTCTTGCTGTCACTCACACTCACTAACACTAAATTTAACTCACAGCCTCGTTATTTTTCTCACTCACTCAGACCCACTCACTCATTCTCAGTTACATTCAGTGTAACTCACTGTCATTTGTTCTCACGTGTCCCCCTTGCCACTTGATCTCACTCACTATCACTCAGACACAAATGCTCACATGCACAAACATACAGGTGCTCTCTTCCTCACGCACACATTCGCCCGCACTGTTACACAGAACATTTTAGCTCTTTTTTTACTCACCTGCGGCTGATTGCACCAGTCCTCTAAATCCTCAAAGAAGGCACATAGATACTGCCCGCCTCAAGTACTGAAGCTGGAAACTGAAAGGGGGAGCTTGCACACCTTTAGCTTATCTCCTCATGCTTTTCCATCTCACCCTCTTCCATCTGTTAATAGGGTAGAGTGAGGGCGGAGAGAACCCTCACCATGCGCCATACTGCGATGATGTAGGAAAGGGTGAGGCGAACGTCTGATCCATGTGTAGTACCAGGACCTGCAGGGCTGAAGCCTAAAGCACCTGGGATACCTTTACAGGTGACATTGAAGAGCATCGCACATGGGGAGGCACTGAGGTGTGTCAGGCTCTGGAGGCCAGGACTGGGACTTCATCAGCCCTGGGCAGGGCAATGCCTTTGATGGCTGATACCGGTGCCTCTTTGTGCCTGAACCAGCCATTAGACAGACTCACTGCCTCAGACTGCTATCTGACCCTTGCTGAGAGCAAAAATTGCAATTTTGTATTATACCAATTGGGAACAGTAACTTAGTATTCCCTATTAGTATACAAAGGGGAAAACAATGAGGTCAGAGCCCCCAATGCCCATAAGGGTGAGTCATCACTGAGTCAATCATCCAAAGTTACACAGGCAGTCTGTACTGAAAAGCAGCCCATTGCACAGCTATTTAATAAAGTGTGTGTGTTTCAGGCAAACATTGGGAAAAGACTAAATAGAAATGTAAGATTTTCCCAGCAATCGCCTAGTAAAATGGTAGCATCATTGGTCGTGAATATGTTTTAAGAATAAAAACCTACTTGAGCAACAAGAGTCACATCAAATATTACAGGAAGTCATGAAAATAATTTATAAATCACAACATGTATAACACAGCAAGGACACTTCCTTTCCCTCTTGTTAGCGAGCACTTTCTTCCTCAGAGTCGTTTTATGCTGCCTTTTGTCCCCAGTTTTGGTGTGACTTTAATTCCCTAAAGTATGCAAACAGCATTTGTGCATGCTCGTGTTTACATTGGTTTGATATATAGTTGATCACATCCATGAAAACCATACCCTTTTTTTATGAAAATACAAAAAAAGTGCGATGGTGTATTACAATTGTTTTCAGTGTTCACTTTCAGAAAAGAGTCACACTTGTAACCTTTGCAAAGTAGAGAACACCACAACACAGAGATGTAAAGGTGTTTATTTCAGTCATCTGAACAAGCATGCCATCCCTGGCAGGTGGAATCCAACTGTCATCTCCCACTCCAGCCCTCACATTCCAATAAGGAATTCCCAGTGTGACCCTGCTGATACCCAGAATACAACACATTCCCTTCCTTTGCAAATTTTCACAGACAGAATATAACAAAGGTAAATATATCGACAAAAAAACCAGAGTAGAAAAATATAAAACACTGCAGCTGATTCAACAGCTTATGTAATGCAAAAGGAAATACAATTGCCATACAGCATTATGTATAAACAAGTCATCCAAATCTCCTGGACTTCTTCAGCACACGTGAACCAAATCTTACAACTTTATTTCTGTCTGCAGGTGTAGTCTCTTTCACCTTGTGAGACTCAGTAGCGCTGGGTTTTTCTTTCATGGGAACTACAAAATTATCCTCCCTCACGCAGGTGTTGGATTCACATTTTCTCCACATCTTGTGCTCTAACGCATGGTACTTCACAACCTTTCCTATATTCTCCCACTTCCCATCTTCCAAACAGCCCCTCGTTCCTTTTGCTGACCACACACGGTTTTGACCTGACCATCTTGAATCACCTTTCTTATGACTTACTTCCACACTTGTTCTTACCCAATCACCAGTCTCAATTATTATTTTAGCTTTCCTGACCATGTCACTGTGCCTTCCAATATACTGATCTTGATACTTCTTTACCTTATCATGCATAACCTGCTCATCGTTTTTTTCACAAGTGATTGCCTCCATCCAAGCAGGTTAAGCAGGAGTGCACGCTAGTCTCCCTCGCAACAACAAAAAAGGAGTTTCACCCGTTACCGAATGGTTGAGTGGTCCTATAACTCCACAACATGTTCTTTACCTTACATTTCCAATTTAGTCCACTACTGAAAGCTAGTTGTGTGCAATCACCCAATACTCGATTGAACCTCTACACCAAACCATTTTCACGAGGGTGATGAACAACAGTCTTGTAATGCTTGATTCCCTCCTTCCAAAAGAAATTCTCAAATTCCAAAGACACAAATTGTGGACCGTTTTTTGACACCAAAACATCTGGACAACCCTCTCTTCTGAAAAATCTCTTCACAAAATACAACATTATTAGTTTTCACTTCCCGTAGGAAAGCTGCTTCTGACCACTTGGAAAAAGAATCCATCAGCACAATGGCAAACCTGGTCTCTTGACCCAAACACTCAAACGGACCACAAATATCAATGGCCACTGTCTTCCATGCTCCTTTGGGAAAGATGACAGGCACTATGGGTGTTTCTGACAAGGAATGTGATTTGTCACTACAAGTACAAGGCACATAACTATGAACACACTTCTCAAAATTCTTGCCTATGCATGGCCACCAAACATCTACAACTGATAACTCTTTCCATAAAGGTATAAAATCAGCTAGACCTCTTCTTGCTTCATTAGGACCCCACTGCTTGCCAATCTTTCAATTAAAAATTGTAAAGTTTTATCCCTGAATAAAGCTTCTTTCCATTCATTCACCCATATGGCACCTCTGCAAGATTCCTTCACTTCTTCCATCATCCAATCTTTAGCTTCTGCATCAATATCATTTTGCAAAGGTAATTGTGACAAGCAATCATCATTTACGTTTTTCGTTCCAGGTACATAATTGATGGGTAACATAAACTCCAACAAATGATATGTCTATTTGACTGTGTGAAGTGTTGCTTTTCCTGCCCCCGTTGTTGTGAAAAGGTCAAATAGGGCTTTATGTTCCATATGCAACTCAAAATGGCTACTCCACAAACATTTCCTGAAATGTTTGACTCCCCACCAGTAGGCCAATACTTCCTTTTTAATAGTGGAGTATGTACACTCTGCTACCTCAATATTTGGGATGCAAATGACACCACCCATTCACGTTTTGCGTGAGCACGGCACCCAGCCCGTATGCACGGTCATCCTTTACTACAATGGTTTAGTCATTAGGATCAAAAGGTTTTAACACCACAGCTTCTGCAATAGATTTTGTTACCCTTTCAAATGCGTGTTGACTCCCCTCAGACCACCAATATTCCATATATAATTTTTCATTAAAGAACACAAAGGATGCACTTTATCAAAGAAATATTCTACAAATTTAGAGTAATACTCTGCCAATCCTAAGAAAGAACATAGCTGTTATTTATCCTTGGGTGCCGGAGCATTCTCAATAGCTTCACCTAGTTTCAACTTAGGCTTTACAGCTTGGCAAGACAAAGTATGCCCCAAATACTCAACTTCCTCTAACCTGAATTTACACTTTCCACACTCACAGTCACACCTGCATGTTGTAATCTTTTCAAAACGCTTTCCAATATCACATCATGATGACTTTTATCAATGCCCCATACCAATATATTTTCTTGAAAAAATAAAGTATCAGTCATTCTCGATAATACCCCTTGCATTACTCTTTAAAATACTGCAGATGCAGAGGCTAACCCAAATGGCATATGCACAAATTGATAAGCAATCTCAGGTGTGATGAACGAGGTAAAGTGTTTCACATGTGGATGTAAACCCACCTGATTATAGACACTAGATAAATTCAGTGTTGAAAAACACTTATCATCTCTCGCAGACATTAGCATCACATTAATGTGTGGTAAAGATTGTCGATCAAGCCAGATGTTCTTATTCAAGTCTCTAATATCCACACACATGCATACATTTCCATTATATTTCTTAGCCAGCATGAAAGGAGAAGCCATTCAGAGGCCTCAATGGGATGTATAGACCCCAACCCACACAGCCGGTGTAAGTTAACCATCAATTGGCTTTTTAATGCTAAAGGAATGATACAAGCCATGTGAACCTTGGGGATACCTTCCTTTTTTAAAGCTATGCGATGCTCACATTTTTTCAAACATCTTAGCTTTTGGGCGAACAATGCCAGAAATTTAGCACTCCACTTACTTACTTCATTAGAATCAATAAGTAACACGTGATCTAGATGTTTCAGATTTAACATAATTCCTAAATGCTCATTGCTCCTTCCAACCCAGCAATATTTCCCTTTTTCTACAATCTGCACATTACCAACTGCCTGTCTATTCTTCTAGTCCAATTTGCTACAAAATATACTAACACTGGTAATTTAATAACACAATAACCCTCCGGTTGCACATCTGTGGGGATTAGGCCACAATTATCCAATCTTAGCCAAATTGACTAATGTGTAAGGTGAACAAGAATCTGCCCATATAAGCACTTCTCCATCATTCACTTTAAGTAAACACTTAGGTAGATGGTGCACATCGCACCTATAGCTGGTTGATCAATCATTCAAGATACTAACAAAACTTCTACTTCACTTTCTTCAGACTCTTCACAGTCATCCGTTCCACCCTCTTGTCACCTAATCCTGTTCACCCCACGTTTATTCCCTTCTCTTTTTGTTGTATTACAGACATGGGAGAAATGTCCTATTTTATTACACTTATAACATCTAGCCTAAGCTGCTGGACACGTGTTGGATTCAGCCAAATGTTTCTCACGTTCTGACAACATTGGGTATTTCATTTGAGTTCCTGCTAAAAATAGTTTTGTGTTTCTTATATATAGAATTTTGCACAACTTCACATTGTTACCATCCCCTTGCTTTGATAATCCCTTTGGCTAACGATATTCAGCTCCTTCACTTATTGAAAAGTATTTTCCATTTATCTGTCTATAATGATAGCTTTCTCTAAAGAATGATCTTTCAACTCCAGGAGTTTCTCTTGGATCTTCCTGTTGTTTGTTCTATTCATCATTTGATCTCTGATTATTTACTCCTGAAGATCCTTGAAGTTACAAGAAACTGCTAAAGTCCCTAAAATAGCTACATACTGCCCAATCGTTTCTATTGGTAAATGAGCTTGAGAGAAAATTGTATATTTTTCACCACCTGTAATAGTTTTTTCTTCCAAAAGGTTCCTCTAAAGCACTCATTGCACTCAAATATTTATTGTCTTGCCTCTCATCATCATCATCAGATCCTCCTATCTCCTTCTTAAATAGTTACCCCAGTCGGCCTATGAATAGGCAATGTCTTTAACACCTTTCTGCCTTTCACACCTGTAGGAAGCTGGTTCTGTCAATGATATTGACACCAGGTTGTAAGTCCAGGGCTTCCCCAAAAGTGTACAGGGCTCAATGCAAAACCCAAAGTGCTCTATTAGTCGTAGTGTGAGCGAGCAACCTTAGGGCTAACACAGAGGACTGTAAGACATTTATTGCACACACATGATCTATAAAGGACACACCCCTCAAGATGGAGTTCCAGGCCAATTTTATAAAATTATACTTTGTTTGTACTTTATTTTTAGAACCAGGTCTTTGTAATAAGGTAAATACGTCTTTAATTAAAAAAACATTTCAATTTCAAAAATCGACACAGAAAGGTTTTCACACTGTCCAATGTTATCCTATCGGGAAAACAATACTGCTGTCAAACAGGTGAGACTCAAACTTACCGATTCAGTCTTCGGAGACAAAAATCAGCAAGGGCCAGGGGTCAAGTAAATACCAACTCTGCACCACCAGTGGCACAGGGGCGGCCGGGTGCAGAGGTCAAAATCGGAGTTGGACCCAATGCTTTCCAAGAGAGACAGGGGGTGCCTGGAGCCACACTGCTGGCAGGTAAGTAGATCGGTTGCAGGGGCCAAACTGTGGGGGATAGGTTAAGCATGGGGGGCCACAAAGCAGCAACCAAATATAGATGACAAGCAGCACAGGGGCGGCCAGATGCAGAGCGCAAATTTGTCATCGGGCACCCAATGCTTTTCTAATGAAAATCTTCTTGATGGTAAAGAGGCTGCAGGCGTGGCTCCAGAGGTTGCAGGAGGAAGACCAGCGACAGCAGAGGTAAGTTGGGATATAGGGTGTTGTAGGGGCACCATCAGTTCAGCTCACTAAGATCCAGGGGCTTCAGGTGCCGGGGTGCCTTTGGCCGTCAGAATCTACTTACTAGGGCTGGTCGCAGTCGGGGGGAGCCTCTGGATTCACACTGCAGACGCCATCGTGGAGGGCAAAGAGGTCAGTCAACACTGGACATGAGGCCAGGATCGCCGGGGAGACTTCACTGCACAGGTGAGCCACTCAGACTCAGGTCGTGGGCATCGGGTGCAGAGTGGGTAGGAGACGCAGATCCGCCTGGATCCGAAGTCTTTGGAGTCGGTTTCTTCCGGACAGGTCTGCTGTCCTCTGAGGTGTGGAGTCTTTATTGATGGCGACAGTCCTCCCAGGGGAATCGGAGGTCATTGTTGGAAGACAGGTCGCAGGTATTGTCGAAGCTGGAGACAGGCCGGTAGGACTAGGGCCAAGGCAGTTGTCATCTTTTGGCTTCTGCTGCAGGGTTTCTTCTTTCTTCTTAGGTCATCGCAGATCTGGGGTCCAGGTCTGGGGGAGTCACCTAGGCATTTTAGGGGGGTAGCGGGTAGGGCCAATGGGCACCTCACCTGGGGTAACTATACCCTCTATTATGCCTAGCCCTGATTGGAGGGTCCCCCCATACTCAAGATGGCTGGGACTGAAAAGTGTGCTTCATCTCGCTTCTCCCACCAAGGGGTGGGGTTGGCAGATGTGGGCACACCTCTCATCTTTTTTAATTTTCCAGCCGATTTTCCCACCAAAAGTGGGAGTTTAAACTAGGGGCTGCCATCTGCTGCTAGCAGCCGACGATGGGGGTTGCATTACAAAGGCGGCAAGACTTTAAAGCTTCCCTCTTGAGCACTGTCCCATCCTGGGGGTGGAGGTATGACACCTCTGCCCAGGATATGCATTGTTCAGCTTCTGTCCCAGTAAGCAGGGGCTCTCCACCCAGGGGTCCAGAAACATGCCTGGTGGTGGCTTACTGCGTACCGCCGGTCAGAGACTGCACCAGGGTTGGAAGGGATTCTGAGTTTCCCTCTGGGTACATGGTACCATAAATTCCACACTGGCATCAGTGTGTATATATTGAAAGGAGTAGTTTGGTACCAAACACTTCTATATTCAGTAAGGCCATCATGGTGCTGTGGAACTCGAGTTGGTAGGTTCCCAGCCCCTGTACTCGTTATTTCTTCCCTGGCAATATTGTAGGGGCCTATCTGCTCAGGCAGATATGCCCTCACCTGTAGTGTAGGGCACCCTGCCTTAGGGCTGTGAGGCCTGCTAGAGGGGTGAATTACCTATACTGCCAGGCAGTGTTTGCTGGCATGGCACCCTGACAGGGTGCCATGTCGACGTTGTCATTTTCTCTCTAACAGGGGCCTGCAGACTGCAAGGGTAGTGGCATGGTTTCATTGAGGGGGTCCTTGGAGACCATCTTAAGCTTTCAGACTCTTGATACAAAGGGTACCAGTTAGTAGGGACAGAAGTACCATTTGGGAGTTTGTTTTAGGGAAAGAGCACTTTAAAATCTCCCCAAATATTACTGCACCATGATATCAAAGTTATTTACCTAGGCAACTAAGTACTCACCTGCCAATTGCCAGCACAATGCAACACTTGCCTTACAATTTATAGGGATGGAACTCCTGTAACATTTTACCATGACCAGTTCAGCTTCACTTCCTTTACGCTTCAGGGACTCCGACCCCATCTCATCCCATCCTCGTTGGCATTTTTTGCAAAGTAGAGAACACCACGCAACAGAGAAGTAAAGGAGTTTATTTCAGTCATCCGCAAAAGCGTGCCATCCCTGGCAGGTGGAAACCAAGGGGCATGTTTACAAGGAGTTATGACACTTTTTCTGACGTTCTGGTGGCGTTAACTTCTTTGCCCTATTTACATGGCAGTGTTAAGCCACTTAACGTGGCTTAATGCTGCCATGTAAATAATGTCCCTATTAATGCAGCACTTAGCATGTAAAGTTGAATTTTGTGGGTGTTGCAGTGGGCGTTACGCCGCAACACCCATTGCTTTTTGACGCTGGCCCATATTTGCAAGGTATGTGGAAGCGCCGAAAATACTGCCTGGGAATACCTGGTCTTAAACAATTGCCCTGCAGCTCAGGCACCCTAGCAAAATGGCACCTGGGTGCCTGCGCTGGCGCTAGGAAGTTTTTTTAGCACCAGTGCTAGTGGTAACGCTGAGGTGCACCACATTTTTGTGAATACGGCGCATCCCTGCGTTTTGAAACTGTTGAAGTTCGACGTTACCAAGTTTGGCGTGACATGGGCTCCGCCAGTTTCTTTTAAATATGCCCCCAAGTCTCTTTTCCCACTCCAGACCTCATATTCCAATAAGGAAATTCCAATAAGGAATTTCCAGTATACCCAGGCAACTCTTGTTCCGATATCCCCATATAACTTACCTAAAGCAGAATACAAGAGTAACCAATCACCTGGAGTTGAAATTAGCAACCTGCATATCTAATACTCAGTAGGCAGGTAAGTCTGTGACCTCCCGCAACTGGACATTTTGGAGCACGACCCATTAGTACATAGGTCATATTGCAAAATGAAAAGCAGGTGGCAAATATTCAGTATTTACACCCAGTATCTGCAGCCTTCCTTTTTGAACATCAGACCCCTTTGTTTCCAGGCCTGGTCGTCCTTTAAAGAAATCAGTGAACTCCATGAGGTGTATTCCTCATTTATTTGCAGTTAAGGCAATTGGTCTGATACACTTGGCAAAAATGATATGTAAAAGGAATAAACTGGCAATAGTGAGCCCTGTGACGTAAATTAATCTGGCAACTCTAGTTAAGAAGCATGCAATTGAATAATTCACAAACATGTACTTGGTAAGAATTACCATCTGGTCTACTATTCTGACGAGTACAAGTCTGTGGTACAGTACTGGGGAGTATAATTAGATTCAAAAGCAGCAATAAAGGACATTGTGTATCTGATTGTCTGTACTTGTCTACCACAATATGTCTCGTTGTATTATTATTTCATACTAATGCACAATATTCCGGAGGAGGATTCCGTATTTTGTGCAGCATTTAGGTGAACAGCAGAGACTGTGGGACTGATTCAGAAAGAGCCTCTGCATTTGTGGCGAAGGACCCGCAGCTGTGGTAAGGGGGCCCACACTCATGGCCTGAGAGCAGTGCGGGGATTGGACAGGGAGTCTGTGATACTGTCCCAGTATTTTGCTGGAACCAGGAAGAAGAACACCGAGGTGTGACGCGGGAGGGGGCTGGCAGCTTCAGGTAAGTCTTCTTTTAAAAAAAAAGATTATTATTAAACTCCCCCCCCCATCCCGCGCTCCCCCTGCAACCTCTCTACTCACCCACCACTTTTTGTTTGTGGTGGCCGCAACTGCAAGTGGAGAGAGACAATGGGTCCTTAGTCTTCAGATGGTGAAAAGGACAAAGCAAAGAGGAAACTAGGGGCTCAGGGAGTACATCACACCTCCGCTAGATATATTAGAAAGACACAGAGAAAGCGTACAAAGCGGCACATGAGAGAGGAACAAATAAAAAGTAAAAACCATCGCCCCAAAAATGCACACTTTTGTTCAATACAGCGGAATGCATGTTGAGCATGAAATATGTCAAACTTTTTTCCACTACTTTTCTGTTGCAACACTAGCTGTTCCTCAGCCACATATATTAGTACTACTGTTACTAGCCACTGGCTAGTAGTGCGCGGAAGAAGAGGTAGCTTCTCCAGCCTCCAACTCTAATGGTAAAGAGTCACTCACCGGAGGCAGGAGTCCTAATCAAAGCCATTTCACAAATGAAATATTGACAGAGCGGCGAGGGCGCATGCAGCTAATGAGGTTTCCCTTGTTTCTACTGTGTGCCTCTTTTGTTCCATCCCCACACTTCCTGTATCTTTATCTCAATCTTGTGGGTTCTTTTCCATCTCTTCTTTCTCCTTTTGTCACTATTTTCCTATCTTTCTCTTCCTCTTGTTTCTCACTTTTTTGCATTCTCTTAGTTTGTTCTGAGTCAATATGTGATGATGAAAAAGAACTGGTCTTCCCCAAAAATGAGTCCTGGATCCCACCATCAGCATCAACTGATAGAAATAAAGCACTGTGGGACACATTTACAAATTTCTCCTACAACGCAGCACAGGAGTGGTGTGGCTCACCGGTTAAAAGCGGCAGACCCGGAAGCAGAGAACGGCCCGGGACCAGGGTTCAATTCCCGACGCGGCAGGGTCGTGGACCAGGGTCAGCGAACTCAATAATTCTCGCCTCGGTGCCTACTCTCTAACCAGGATTACACTCGGCAACTCTGAGCATTAGCTTGCCTCATCTCTACAACGGCCCCCCACATACGCCAGGGATGCCTGGTTTCATCTTGGAGATACCCAGTAAGGACCATCTCACAGGGATAGCCAGGACGGGTTCCCCAGCGGTCTACAGCGCCACGACGCCTCAGGGCAGCAGTGCGCTTTACAAGACACATACATTTACAGCAACCAAAGTTCCTATGCTGCATTGCGCTGGGGTGAGGACGCACTGCAGTGCCATATCTACAAAGACATGGAACCGCTACTTTTTTCCTCTGTGCTAGCGCGCTAGTAGGCTGCCTAGCAGCAGTCTTCATCACTTATTCTGATGTTGCAGTGGCGCAAAGTGTTTTTTTTTTTTTGTGAAATCTGTTTATTGGCATTTTTTGGTTTTCATAATACAATATGAACTTCAACCAATTCAGCACAGCTATCAGGGCATCTCAATTATGCATTCATATTCATAATAACATTACAAGTTGGAATCACGGTGACACAGTTTTGATATCTCAGAAACAGAGGATAATCACCCAAAGCTGGCTAGATTGTGGATTGCCGAAGCAGGCAACTCTAGAATGGTCCATACAACAACCGTAAATAAACTGAAACAACAGCGGCAAAACCACAGACACATACTCATACTAACCCCCCTCCACAGCCCCTCGCCCCCCGCACACGCATGCACCCCCAGCCATAGCTGTGCTTGCACTTTAAACCTGTATGCCTCAGTGGGGCAATAGTTGTACCTGACAGATTATCCAGACAGGAGAACAGCCCACGGTACACTCCACCCCCAAAGGGCGCCCCCTAAGCCTCTACATCTCCCGCACCACCCGCCTTGCCCAGCAACTGTAAGGTATTAAACATGTGCTTCCAGTGCTCCACTATGGGTTCTTTACGGAGCCCCAACGTTTCCTATCTACGTATGGCAGTCCAATCCGCCCGGGCCCATGCCTGAAGAGAAGAATTCTACGCCTGTACGCCAGGCGGGTCACGCGCCTTACATCGCCTCGTAAGGAGGTGCTTTGCCACCACCATCGCCAGGTCTAAGAAACGGGACGACACCTTATCCTTGGGCGGTCTCCTGAAATGGTGCAAAATGTATTCAGGCTAATCAAAGGGTATAATACGACCAGTGCAGTTTCTAAGCATCTCACTGATTGCACTCCAATAAGTGCCCAGCCCAGGGCAGCTCCACAAAAGTTGGAGAAGTCCTGCATCCATCTCACCACACCTGGGGCAGGAAGTGTCTGAGCGATGGAAGTACTTGTTGATAAGCTCAGGTGTGAGATAGGCTCTATGAACAATGTAAAGTTGGATCTGGCGAAAGTGCATGTTTCTGGGAATGTGTACCGGACTTTTAAGAATTCTCTCCCACTCCTTATCAGAGAGTGACCTTCCCAAATCACGCTCCCATTTGCCTTTAAAAGGGGCTAAACTGGTCTCCGTATGCATCCGTAACGACACAGCAAACCAGCGGACCAGGTGTTTGCCACTTCCCATGATGTGGAGGTACTGCATGGTTAATTGCTGTTCAGGCTCTGCTGCCACATCTCCCCACCTGGCCATCAGCTTCGCTACGAGAGAGCGATGTAGTAAGAACCCCCCGGGGGGAAGTCCATCCTCAGAGACCTGCGTCTCATAAGCCACTAGCGCTCCATCTTTATAAAAATCGCCCAGCGTCTGGACATCTGCCTCCTTCATCTGCTCTAGCATGGGGCGTGTGAGGACCCCCTCACCACCTGGGGAACCCTCCAAAGGTATAGCAGGTGCGCAAGGAAGCACCTTTTGTGTGAGGAATAGGGCTCTGCGGAAACATTTATATGCCACTGCCAGCAGCGGAGGGGTGGGTCGCTCAGGCACTGCTAGTGGGTGAAAGAGTTTGGTGATATGCTCCAGAGAGTACGGCTGCATGTCTGTAGCGGTATCGTCTCTTCCCTTATCCGCCAACCAGCATTTGATCCATTGGAGCTGCACAGCCAGGTATTACTGTTCGAAGCAGGGGGCGGCCAGTCCTCCCCTGTCCGTTGCCAGGAATAATTTCACCAGCGCCAGTCGGTGCCGGGACGTGCCCCAGATACAGTCCCACAGGACCGCATTAAGCGTAGAAAAGAACGAGGCCGGGATAAATAGAGGCAGATTAACAAAATAGTACAGGAGTTGGGGGAGAAAGACCATTTTGGCAAGGACCACCCTGCCTGTGGTTGTCAGCTGGAGTGTGGACCAAAAGCATATCTGGGATCTAAGCGCTGCCACCGCCCGCCCCATGTTTCCGTTGAAGAGGTCAGCCGGTTGATGGTAGATCTGGATCCCCAAATACTTAAAGGTGTCAGCCTTCCATTGGACTCTCGTGCCTTTGAGGCAGTACCCCGGATCCTCTACCCCATTGCCAAACGCATAAAGGCAGGATTTACCTGCATTCACCTGGAGCCCCGAGACAGCTGCGAACTTACGCAGTAATTGGGCTGGCATGTTCCGGTATGCATCCCACGTCCCTCACAAACACCAACAGGTCATCTGCATAAAGCGATACCTAATGGGTTGCATCGCCCAAAGGGATTCCGTCTCCTAGAGTCTGCCGCATGGCCGCCGCCAGGGGTTCGATAGCCAGCGCGAACAGTAGCGAGGACAGGGGACAACCCTGCCGGGTGCCCCGGCCACCGCCACCGTCTCTGAGATGTAGGGGCCCAGCCGCACATGGACTACTGGGTTTTTGTAAAGGAGATCGACCATCTGCAGGAAGCCTATGTCAAGCTCATAATGCAATAGCACCACAGATAGATTACCCCACTCCAGGCAGTCAAAAGCCTTCTCCAGGTCTAATATCAGGCACCCCGCCCTGGGTCTTTCTCTCGTTCCCTCGGCGGCCACCCTAAAGTACCTCCTGAGGTTCAAGGACGTGGATCTCGCTGGCACAAACCCATTTTGGTCAGGATGTATTAAGTGGGGGACCACCGGCGCTAGCCGTTCTGCGAGTAGTTTTGCGAAGACCTTATAGTCCAGGTTAAGCATTGCCAGTGGCCTCTATGAACCCAGGGCTGTGGGGTCCCTGTCCGGCTTGGGCAATGAGACCAGGAATGCTTCCCGCATGGATGGAGGGAACGAGCCCTCGTCTATTGCTGTATTATAAAACGGAAGGAATAAGGGCGTGTGGGTTTCCCTCTTTGCTTTATAGTATTCGGCGGGCTGGCCATCTGGCCCTGGAGTTTTTCCTGTTGCCATAGCCTGAACCGCATCTCCCACTTCCTCTAGTGTAAGAGGGGCATTAAGCACTTCCTTGTGTTCCTCAGAGGCCCCTGGCAAGGTAACAGAATCTAGGAACTCTTTTAGCACATATCTGGGGCCAGTGCCTCGGGCTTTGTATAGCTGCGTGTAATGACCGGTCAGGGCACAGTGTATTTCGTGTTGCGTGTACACCATCTCCCCTTCCACTACGCGTAGAGCTCCTATCGGGGCGCCACGTCCGTTTCTCTGCACCAACCAGGCTAACAGCCGGCCGGCTCTGTCCGCCCTGGCGTGCGTTCTAGCCGTGTGCGCTGCATAATTATGGCACCTCAGTTGCTCCATAAGAACTGCAGGCTTAGCGCAGAGGTCGCTCAGTGTGCGCGAGTGCTCATCCGTCCCCTCACCCTCCCTCTCATACCGCAGGAGCTCAGCCTCCAGGTGCATCATGGAAGCAGACAGTGTTTTGCGTATGTTCCACGCGGCCCCAATACAGTGCCCCTGGATGGCCCCTTTGTGAGCATCCCACTCCACCATGGCGTTGCTCGCAGTCCCCTCATTGACCTCAAAGTAGGCAAGAATGGCTGTGCCCAGCGAAGAGCGAAACTCGGCATCCTCGAGCGCGGCAGGCTGTAGCTTCCACGTAGGCACAGGTGGGCGGTCCGCCTCCCAACTAATCTGGAACCATAGGGGGTTATGATCAGAATGTGTTCTCCCCAGATACTCTGATTTGGGGAGGAGTGGGAGCAGTGACTGGGTGCCGACTATCCGATCTAGCCGGACATGCAAATCGTGAACTGGTGAGCAACAGGAGTATACCCTGTCTGAGAGATGCTGCGCGCGCCATAGGTCATGTACACTTCCCAGTGTGAGAGCCAGTCACGGACCGCTCGCACATTGCACATCACCGCTGCAGCTCGGAGAGGAGGGAAGGAGCGATCCAGGCGCACGTCCACCATATTAAAGTCCCCACCAAGCAACCAGGGAAGGCCAGCGTACGGGTGAAGGACCTGATTCAAGCTGGCTAAAAAGGAGGGTTGATCCATGTTCCGGGCCTAAAGGAATCCTAACAGAACTTCCTGACCATTCAGCCGCCCCTGCACTAGGGAGTACCTCCCCTCCTGATCCACCTTTACATCTTTACAAAGGAAGGGCACACCCGCCCTCACCCATATTAGTGTGCTGCGCGCATGCGCAGAAAAGGCTGTGCCATAAATTTGCCACCTCCAGCGCCTATGGAGTTTGTTGAGCTCTATCTGGGTCATATGTGTCTCCTGAAGGAGGGCAATCCCCACCCCATGTCGCTGCAGATAGGAGAAGACAGAATAATGGCATGATGGGGTGTGCATACCGCGGATGTTCCAGGTCATTATGTTAGTATGTGTCATGTGTCTGGACGCGCCTATGAGCGCCATCGGGGAAGGGGGTATCAGCGTGCCACAACTGAAACATGAGAACAATTACAAACAGTGTCACTAAAGGGGCGAGTCCCCAAAGGGGCATACGTCCAAACCTCAAGAAGATCCACCTCTTAAAAAGTGTTAGTCCAACGCAGTGGCTGTCTGGGTGGGTGTGCTGTCAACAACCAAACTGTGTTACGTCCCTATCTCGGACCTCCCGGGCATTCAAGAGGTGCATGGGAAAGTTCAGGTTCTGTAAACGCACAAGGCCGGGGTGGACCACCAGTAGGGGAGCCCACAAATGTAGTGATTGTGTAGCGCCTTCCAGCCGCGGGCCAGCAGGTACACCTGCACGTGTTAACTGTACATCATCGAATGACAGCACAATCGCACATGGCAGAGAATACATTGCAACAGCGTGCACAACAATATTTCTAGAAGGATACAACAAATAGAGTATTCAGAGACAGGGGCACCTGTATGGCCGCCAAAGTCCACTGTTCAGTCACATAAGCTGGTCAGCCGTTTGGGGTGTCACCACAGGCATGTTCATATCTTCAGAAAGCACCGTGGATGGGGACGACTAGCCACTTATTTCCAGGTCCAAGCGGCAGCACTGTTCACGGCTCCCAGGGTCGCAACCGCTTCAAGTGCTTCCTGTCTCTCCAGTCGCATCTTCTCTGGGCTGGGTGCAACTGGGCCAAGGCCTGTGCCCCAGTGTGCCCCTCTCCTTCTGCGCCTCCTCGATCTCTGCTCCTGCCACCCATCCTCCTCCGGGCCTGCAGGTCTTGCTCTTTTCCACTGTCCCGTCTCCTCCAGCCAGTCTCAGACATCCGATGGGGCATCGAAGAAGCGGGCACCCGCCTTCCAGACCACACGGAGGCGAAAGGAGAACAACAAAGAGTAGGGCAGCTCCAGTTCCATCAGTTGTCTCTTCACGGCCGTGTACGTGCTCCTTCTTCTTTGTACTGCTGCCGTGTAATCTGGAAAGAACATCACACAGCTGGTCCCCACTGTAAGATCGCCCAGCTTCCTAGTTTCACGGAGCACCATGTCACGATCTCGATTATTGGGGAGTTTGTAGAGGAACGGACGAGGCCGAGCTCCGGGCCTCGACTTCTGCGCTGGCACTCTGTGCGCTCTTTCTACCACAAAGTGCGGGGACAACAGTAAGCACGGGCTGAAAATTAGTTCCGCTCACGGATTTTGCGGATTTTCCGCGATTTCGCGATCGGCGAATCTCGCGAAATCGCGGTAAAATCCGCGAATCAGCGGGGACGACTTTTCAGCCAAGCACTTACAGGGTTACAGCAGCAGGTGCAAAAGTTGAAGCTAATTTTTTGTAACCTTTTACAGGAGGGTTACAAAGAAATTAACTTCAACTTGGGCACCAGCTGCTGTAAGCCTGTAAGTGCTTCCTGGCGCCTCGTTGCCTACTTGCAACTATTCTCTGACCCTGCTCTGACCCTTGAAGCAGGGTCAGAGAATAGTTATAAGTGGGCAATGAGGTGCCTGTCACGAAAATTAAACCTCAACAGGAAGACTGACAGATATAAAAACAAGCATTTGCAATGCAATAGGTCTCGCATTAGGAAAGTTTGAGCTATTGGTCTTGACAATTTTTTTAATTTATGTGTTGGTTTTGAAAATAGCTAAATTAATAGCTTTGTCATTTACAATGCCAATAGTTATAACTTTCGCAAATGTGACACCTATAGCATTTGTAATGCAACATGTTTTGTATTTACGTGACTTAGATGTATTGATATTACAAATTACAATGGCTTTTAATTTTTTTAAATAATTAATACTTAAATAAAAGTGATTTTAATTTATAATGGCAATAGCTTAAACTTTTGTAAATAACTTTTGTGAAGATTATGTTCAGTGTATTTTATTCTGACAAATATCCAAGAAGAGAAGTGAAATATTAACATCTTTTTGCGACGTTTGAAATAAAGCTTGAAACAATGAGAGAACATATTTGAACCAGTTGTTGTTGAATGGTTGCGCAGATTGATGCTGTGGTGGCGCTGAGTGGTGCTGTTGTGGTGCTGAGTGGTGCTGTGGTGATGCTGAGTAGTGCTGTGGTGGTGCTGAGTGATACTGGGATGGTGCTGAGTGATGCTGGGGTGGTGCTGAGTGATGCTGTGGGGGTGCTGAGTGATGCTGTTGTGGTGCTGAGTGGTGCTGTGGTGGTGCTGAGTGATAATGTGGTGGTGCTGAGTGATGCTGTGGTGGTGCTGAGTAATGCTGTAGTGGCACTGAGTGGTGCTGTGGTGGTGCTGTGGTGGTGCTGAGTGATGCTGTGGTGGTGCAGAGTGATGCTGTGGTGGTGCTGAGTGGTGCTGTGGTGGTCCTGAGTGATAATCTGGTGGGGCTGAGTGATGCTGTGGTGGCGCTGAGTGATGCTGTGGTGGTGCTGAGTGGTGCTGTGGTGGTGCTGAGTGGTGCTGTGGTCGTGCTGAGTGGTGCTGTGGTGGTGCTGAGTGATAATGTGGTGGTGCTGAGTGATGCTGTGGTGGTGCTGAGTGGTGCTGTGGTGGTGCTGAGTGATAATGTGGTGGTGCTGAGTGATGCTGGGGTAGCGCTGAGTGATGATGTGGTGATGCAGAGGGCAGAAAGGCACAAAAAGCAGTCTAACAAAGGGCAGAAGGGCAGAATAACAAGGGAAAAACGAGTCTAACAGGGCAGAAGGGCACAAAAAACGAGTCTAACACAGGGCAGAAGGGCAGAAAAACAAGGGAATAACAGAGGGCAGAAGGGCACAAAAAACGAGTCTAACAGAGGGCAGAAGGGCAGAAAAACAAGGGAAAAATGAGTCTAACAGAGGGCAGAAGGGCACAAAAAACGAGTCTAACAGGGGGCAGAAGGGCAGAAAAACAAGGGAAAACGAGTCTAACAGAGGGCAGAAGGGCACAAAAACAAGGGAAAATCGAGTCTAACAGAGGGCAGAAGGGCACAAAAAACGAGTCTAACAGGGGGCAGAATGAATCCCGCCCTGCGTGTTTGTCCACGAAGATGCCACTGTTTTGTGCAACACCTCTACTCAACTGGAGTTCTTTCTACTGTCTAATCAGTAAGGGCTCCCTCGTTGGCTAAATGTATAGAGGCAGATTTACAATAACTGGCGCATCCCCAGGGATGCGCCAGTTATTGTGAGCCGTAGCTCCGTCACCCATGGTCCGTCGCATTTACAATGCGGCACACCATGTGGCAAAAACGTCACAGATTTGTCACGCATCTGTGCCGTAAAAGCAGCGCATTGCTGGAGCTGAGTCGCAAGCACGTTGCAGCTCCAGCAATTCTCTGGGGGGCCCTATCTCCCCAAGGCTGCGTCAAGCCTTGCACCTGCTTCAAGCAGACACAGGGTTTTGACGCAGGATTGGCCTAAAAGTGACTGAGTGAAATCTTGTAGATTTCACTCAGCCACTTTTAGGAGGCGTTCCTGCTCAGGAACGCCCTCCCCTGCGCCGGAACGCGTCCTGATGGCGCAGGGCTTTACAACGTGATGCATCTCTCAGATGCGTCACGTTGTTAATATCCAGCACCATGGCGCATCTTTTGTGCTGCCGTTGCGTCACAAAAGTGACACAACTCCGGGGCAAAAGAGGCGCTCCACCGCCGCCAACACAGAATCCATCTTAGCTGCAAGGGCTGCCGCCGGCTCCATGCTATCACTCTGATGTCCATGTGATGAGCCAAGACCGTCAGCCGCCTGCTGTTTATGTTGTGACAAATCCCTGAGCCTGCCCATTACAAGCTGCTGCGGAGTAGGCATCCACCAAGCCGGTCGCGCAGTGTCAATCGCCAACTCCACATTTCCAATCCCCGCTTAGATGTCTGGGGCACTCCGGGCCATCAACGGCGTCAACAGGGGGGCTGCACACTCCCCAAGGCAAGTGTCACCGCTGGCAGGGGTTACTCCCCCAGTCAATGTGACAGGATCTGAAGTCGGCACGTGTGATGGACTGGTCTCCCCCCGGTTTGCCGGGGACTGCCACCGCCACTGCCCCCGAATGCCGCCTCTCCAAGGCCCCAGCAGCTCCAAGCCTGGGAACCTCGGCCTCAGGTGCGTCACCCCCTCACTTAGCAGACGCCAGATAGGACTCCAACGAAGCCCCACAAATGTTGTACTCTTCTGTGTCGCAGGAAGTGGCCCACCATGCCCAGGATGCCTCACATCACTTGGTGTGCCTCCCACCTCAGCCCCCTCCGATCTCTCTGGGCCTTTTCTCCTCGCGTTGCGTCTCCCTCGCCCTAAGTGTGCCGCCTCCGCTCTATTCGCACCCAGGGAGTCTCTGCCCTCAAAATGGCGCACGGGGCACAAGATGGCCGGTCACCACCGCCGAGCCTCACCAGTCAGTATCTGCACAGTGCCATCTGGCACCTTTAACTCGCCAGGAGCGGTGTTCTCTTCACTCGCAGACTTCCCCTCAGCTGTCCCGGCCAGCACAGCACAGCACCATAGTTACTGTCCCGCCATTTAGGAAGGGCCCTTCGCTTTCACAGTTGGCGTACACCGTAGTCTGCCAAATCTATCAGGCCTAGGCCCAGACGGGCTGCCCCACAACGTCCTCTGATTGTTTCAAGCCTCCCAGGCTTCACTGCTCCTCCAGCCACATGGGGGAATCACAGGCCCTCACCCCCTCACTAGGGACGCACCGCCACAACGGGCCAGAGGAGTGATTATGCCCAGTCCTCTTCTCAACTTGCCTATGCCTGGCTGCCAATCGTTACCTCTGCCAGCCTCCCCATACTTCCAGGGGAGTCCTCGCTTGGCTTCGCTCCCAGGGGTCAAAGACGGGCAGTCTCCGGAGCTTCAAATGACCGCCACAGTTAGTAGACAGCTCATCGGACCCTTGCCTTCCTCAGGGCAGAGTGGTACCAAGTCCTCCCAGGCCTTCTGACTGCCCCCGGTGCCGCACCTCTCACCTGGAGCGCTGTGGCAAGCGACGCTGCTCCTGTCGTGTAGAATGCAGGAGGTCATGGGGGGCTCCCCCAGCCGGCCCTCACGTCGGCGGCAGCCACCACGGCAGTTCCCTGCCCCAACACTCCGCGTGGGTCCTCACAGCAGGCCCCAGCAGCTCCAGGCCTGGGAGCCGCGACCGCAGTCACGTTGCCTCCGCGCGCCCGCCAGTCTCTCGGGACCGCGCTTCAGCAGCAGCCCTGGGCCGCAGACACACCCAGTCCTGCCCGTCGCTCCAACCGCGCGTTGCTGCCAGAGGTGTCGGGCTCCGTCAGGGCGGCGCTTGGATGGGTCCCGGCAGCTGCAGAGTTGTCGCGACTCCTCTCCCAGGCACGTCGCGACTGTTGGGCCCCGGTCGCGTTTCGCACCCCAGGCCCGGAGTCCACTTCTGCCGTGACCTGGCCGCAGGCACCACCTCAGCACTCTCCCGGTAAAGACCTCCGGGTCACTCAGGCTCCCTTCGGTGCCCACACACAGGGCTCACCAGGGCACCTCCAATGGCAAATTTCAGGATAATTACAGTGGCGCAAAGTGTTGACAACATTGTCCCTATCTATAAACTTTTCACACACTTACGTTCAATGTAGGTGCTTAAAAATGTTGCTTGCAACTATTCGTGGCAGATTAAAATTCAAAATCTCAGCTCATTTTTATTAGTACAGTACTCTCAAATCATTTTAGAACCACAACCTAATTTTTTAGAATTACAAACTTTCACGACCTACCTAGCTTTAATGAACATGAAGTGGGTGTTTTTTTTAAATGTAACTAAAGAATCGTGAGGTAGCACCCTACACTATCAATTGCACTTTTTCCATTGAAATGTCCGCTATATTTGCAAGACATACTGTGTTACTGATAAAACTATATTGCACACAAATGATAATGTGTGGATATTGGGTTTCAATGAATATTTATCATTTGTGCATCACCAAGTAAAGTGCCTTGATTTGATGTGATCCTATTTCAAGCCTTTGTTTTCATCTCACTTCAAAATTACAAAGTAATACACAGCAAATGTGACAAGATAAATACAGACTTTAAAGTCATTTTTATTTATTGCCTGGTCTTTTGCAACCCATCAAAAATCGGTGTGTGACCCACAGTTTGGGAAACACTGCGCTAGCGATTGAGCTTGTGACTGGGAAAATATGCATGTCCAGCACAGTTTCCCCACCATAGGTTTAGAGTCAGTGGTTGGAACGTAAATGTTCCCAAGGGACATCCAGGGTCATTGGGAAAGTGTTGACTGTGGGTATTAACATCACAACCCATTTGTTTTTATCACAGCCACACATACACTTAATTAAAATAGTTGGAGGAAGGGGGCAAATAAGGGGAGATATTCTTCAAACATCCAATAATTTCATGGAGTGTACGGGAAGGGGTTTTTTCACAGAGGAGAACCATTTTATTGGTGGAGAAGAACGTTAAAAGTACATATGTCCCTGGGGCTTGTCAATCCTGTGGGCAATTGTGGGCATGGGCATTCTGGGCAGTTGCCCGGGGGCCCCACGAGCATAAGGGCCCCATGCAACAACATTTAACACTCATTTTCCGTTAAACATTTTTGTTCCTGTGAGTGGTTGTGTAGCGGGGGCCATTGTCTAGACAGGGCCCCGCGCGCTGCTTTGCCCAGGGGCATATAATGCTGTTAAGATGGCCCTGGTCATGATATGTATGGAGGAGTCACAACAGGCATGGAAATCTACAATTTGCATGGATTTCTATATCTGCTCCCTGGAATTTCTATGAATTCTTGTAAATTCGGGAATCTTCAGCTCATGAAGCACAATATAAATGCTAATAAAGCTATTGGCATTGCTGGGGTGCCACGGAACCGAATGCAAACAAGGAAAGTAGCCAATCATGTCTGGTTCGGCAGTATACAACAGATATGATGGGTTGCTGTGGCACCTTCAGCCCCCTATAGCCCCGGTACCACTGCACCTGCTGCACCATTGATAGCTGTCCCCTTGAATACACCATACAAGCTACACAAATCATGGGAGAAAACCGCTGATGTGTAGATATCCGGCCCTCTCTCATTATTCCAGGCCGGGCTCCACCGTCCCCCCCTACCCCCCCCCCCCCCCCACCCCTCTCCTTGCACCCCCTCTCCCCGGGCAAGATTTCAGCTAGAGAACAATCTCGGCCTCCAGTTTCTCTGCATTGTGAAACCTAACTAGGACGCATCCTATTAAATTTGCATTGACTCTTTAAGTGGTTTTTCTTGCATTTGCTTATCACACATTCGATCCGATGAGACGCCATGTCAATACAATGCCCGCAG
Source organism: Lissotriton vulgaris (assembly GCF_964263255.1). Classification (NCBI taxonomy): domain Eukaryota; kingdom Metazoa; phylum Chordata; class Amphibia; order Caudata; family Salamandridae; genus Lissotriton; species Lissotriton vulgaris. The sequence goes on along the minus strand of NC_141691.1, from coordinate 1,970,148,994 downwards.
AAGCCGAGCACAATATCAATAGCGCTATTTTGTTTGCTGAGTTGTGCGGCGCACATATCACCCAGGCCTCCGGGTGCCAAGTTCTCAGTTACAGTTATGTGCTGCCGGGACTGAGGAAGCTCTCTCACTTCAGCCCAACCTGCTGCTTTGCACCCCAGCTTGCAATGTGCTCTTCATTAAGGTAGCACGTTCTGCATTCTTGGAACTGTGTTTTATTAACAAATATGACCTAGGTTGACTCCTTGCTGTGAGCTATAAAGGGGCCTGCTTGTGCTGGTAAGAGCAGAAGGGCCTGATTGGGGGGGGGGGGGGGGGGGGGGGGGAGATTCGACAGACGACTACGAGGGGAAATTAAATAACTAATTAATATTCCCTCCTCGTCATCTGTCAAAATCCCCCCACCCTAGCCCCACCGTCTCACAGCTCTTACGTGAACAGGCGGCGGCTGGCCTACTAGCTTCCCTCAATGTTACACATGGGCATATTTACCAAGGGTTTTTTGTCGCCTTTGCGACAAGCAAAGGGTCACCGGGCAATGCAAAACCTATGATGAGATGTACTGAGTCACTCAAGGCCACCTTGGTGGCCCTGCAGCGCTTAGAAATCTGGAGCAATGCAAGGAAGCGCAAGTCACTGCTTTGTGTTACTCTGCCCCAGGGAGACGTTCCATGGGTGGAGAATGGGTGTTGATACACAAAAGAGGGTACGCAGTTCCCCAGTAGAGGAATATAAAAGGAGAGGGAAGGTGTGGTGTTGCGCTCTAGCCTACGGCTGACAGCGCAATGACGCGTTGCGCAGTAGCTAGAGCGTAAGACGGACGCATGCGCAGAGTGGGGGCATAGGAAGGCGCGCAAACGTAATAACGGCAGAAGCGACCGGAGCCAGCCTAGGTTAGACGCTTGGCGCTCTATGGGAGAGTTTACATGTTGTACGTAGAATAAAGCAAAGAGTAAAACCACCCTAGTCTCCTTGTGCTTTGTGGGGACCTGAGACATCATTACAGTGGCGACGAGGACTGGGAGCACCCCACTGTCTCCACACAGCTTCACTGAGAGACGGCGACCTGGGCACCAGACATCAGGAGAAAGCCATAGACGACATCATACCTTCTGTGGTGCTCTTTTCCATAGAGCGTGGCAGCAGCAGAAATCCAGGACAGCTGGCAGGCGCGTGCACCTGACCACAAGCAACACAACTAAGACAGTAGACGGAAGACCAGGAAAATAAAGGTCAGTGCAGTCCCAGAGTGCGGAGGGGCCCCAAGCCAGGATCCTGGCAGGAAGAGGGGACACTCAGAAGGGGGAAGAGGGATTGCCTCCCCTCAGCCACACACAGGGGACCACAAGTAGCACACCAGGCAGTCCCAGAGGTGGAGGAGACACCTCAGGTGTGGAAGGATCCCCTAGTGCGTCTGGCAGCCTGGCAAGCCAATCAGGGGGACCTAGGACTGAGCCCAGAATGGCCAACCAGTCTTCACTGACTGCTCCCGTTCCCTTCCTACCCAGACCAGGTGAACCCCTGATGAAGTGGGAAGACTGGAGGGAGTACTTCAAGAACTACGTGGAAGCCTTAGAGGATGAGAACAGTGAACCATTCCCCAGTGCTCGGAAGAAAAGACTACTACTACACAACCTAGGCCCAGAGGGAGTGCGGGTGTTTGCAAACATTGTACCCAAAGAACGGCCCGACACAGACGATGATGTCTTCAAGAACGCTCTGAAGGATCTTGACAACCACTATCGACCGGCAATGTGTGTATCCATCAACCGGTATAACTTTCAGCAAAGGAAACAGGAAGTAGGAGAGTCGATAGATGACTACGTTGCAGCCCTGCGACGCCTTGCCATCACATGCAAATATGGACAACTTCAGGACGAGTACATCAAGGACCAGATTGTCATGCACACTACCAACAAGTCAGTCCAGGACAAACTTTGGGCACAAGGAGAAGCGTCACTCAAAGATGTCATAGCCATGGTAAAAAAGGCGGAGTTGTCCAAGCGCTGTGCAGACGCAGCCAAAAGAGAAAACGTGCAGAAGCAGATGGTCAACAAAATCGATGAGGCTCCCGCGGCATACAAGCAAAAGGGATCCGCCAGTGAACGGAAGCAAGAGCCGAGGTGGACAGGGAAGCAAACGGGACCTGGAAGACAACCCACAGACTACAAATTCTCATGCTACAGATGTGGAAGCACGGCCCACTCGGCTCAGGACAAGCGGTGCCCGGTGTTTCGCGCCAGATGCGCCTTCTGTGGCCTGGTCGGCCATTTTGAGAAGGTGTGCCGCAAGAAGGGGAAGAAGTCCATGGTGAAGTGCATCAAGCCTACACAGTCAGAGGACTTGACGGAAGAAGACCTGGAGGACGATGACATGGTTTTGTGTGTAGACGATCAAGTGCTGGATGTGACAGGCAAGCGCTCGGACAAGCCGCGCACGGACATGTTCATTGGTGGGGTAAAGGTGCACATAGCAATCGACTCAGGATCCCCTTGGACAATAGTGCAGCGATCGGTGTGGGAAGAGGACTTTGTACCCGTCGTGGGACCGAGGCTACAACCACCGGATATCCGTCCCATCTCTTACACCAACAACGCCATCCCCATAGTGGGTTTCCGCGCACTGAAGCTCGAATTCAGAGGTATATCAGCCACCTGCAAGTTATACGTGGCAGAGAGGGGACCCTCGGTGCTGGGCTGGAGAGATGCTGGCGACCTGGGAATTAAGCTAGATCCTGGTGGCAAAGAACAGATCCTCCTAACAGAAGATGGCCAGTCACCCCAAAGAGAAGAACTGAAGCAAGCCTACCCCAAAGTCTTTGGGGGCACAGTAGGTAAATTAGAAAAGTTTGTACACAAGATTCTACTCAAGGGGAGTGCCCGCCCAGTATCTCACAAGGTCAGGAACATCCCCATAGCCATTAAAGAAGCAGTCCAACTGGAACTCCAAAGGCTAGAGGACCAGGGGATCATTGAACCGATTGACAGTTCTGAATGGTTGGCCCCCTTGGGCGTAGCCAGGAAACCCAATGGCAAAGTCCGTTTATGTGTGGACCTCCGCAAGCTCAACAAGTGCCTAATAGTGGAGAAGTTTCCCCTACCGAGGATTGAGGAAATGTTAGCAAGAACGAAGGGAGTGTCATGTTTTTCCACTATCGACCTCACGTCGGCGTATCATCAGATCGACCTGCACCCAACGAGCAGAAAATACACCTCGTTCATCACACCCTTCGGGTGTTATCAGTTCCGCCGCATGCCCTTTGGACTGGCCTCTGCGGCTGCTGTTTTCCAAAAACTTATGCATCGTCTGTTTAAGGATCTACCAGGAGTCCGATATTTCCAAGACGACATCCTGATAATGGGAACGAACCAGGAAGACCACGACAGAAAACTGACTAAAGTGCTCACAGTACTGCAAGAAAAGGGTCTCACGGCGGAGTGGAGCAAATGCAAGATAGGCATGTCATCAGTCACATACCTGGGACACGAGATCGGGAACCAAGGCATTTCACCCAAAAGACAGAATGTGAGAGCTATTTGGGAAGCCAGGGCCCCAATCAACAAGGAGGAAGTTCGGTCACTCCTTGGGATGGCCGAATACTACAGCAAATTTGTAAGACACTTTGCCACTAAGACTCATAAACTTCGTCAGCTCATCAGAGACAAATCTATGTTTGTGTGGGACGCAGAAGCACAAGGCGAGTTCGACGGGCTGAAGAAATACATCAGCGAAGCAGTGCCCTTGCATGGATATGACCCCACCGGCAGTACCATATTGACTACGGACGCCAGTGACAAAGGATTAGGGGCGGTGCTCGCTCAAGAAAGAGAAACGGGCACAGTAGAGACTATCAGCTTCGCATCCCGAGCACTGTCTCCTACCGAACAGAAGTATAGTGTCATCGAAAAAGAAATGTTGGCGGTTACATGGGCCATGGGGAAGTTTAGGCAATTTCTCTGGGGCACCCGGTTCAAACTGCAGACCGACCACAAACCATTGGTCAAGGTGCTAACATCTTGCGGCCACGAAACGGCCACACCACGCATTGCCAAGATGACCCTTAAGCTGTTGGACTACACGTACGACGTAGAATACCTACCAGGGACACAGAATAGGGTGGCAGATTACCTAAGCAGAGCATCCGCCATGGAAGATGCACCTGTGACCCTACCGGACACGGACGAGATGGTAGCAGACATGGTCGACATGGAGACGACGATAAGCAAACAAGAGTGGGCTGAGGCGTATGATAACGATCGGGAGATAGTAGAAGTCAAACGATACCTCATTTCCGGATGGCCAGACAAGAGGAATCTCAAAGCAGACCTCAGAAAGTATTATGAGATTCGGGAAGAGTTGTCGCTGAGCGACTCTGGGATCTTCTTGTACCGTGGGGACAGGGTGATACCACCTGAGGCCATCATCCCTGTGCTATTGAAACAACTGCATGAGGGACACCTAGGCATTGTGAAGACAAAAGTCAGAGTAAAGCAGACGTACTGGTGGCCAGGAATGGACAGTCAGATAGAAAGGCAGGTGAGGGAATGCGTCCAGTGCCAAGGAGCAGATAAAATACTGAGACCGTTGAGACCTGCGCTGGGGGAATTTGACCGTCCCCAAAACCCGTGGGAGGATATTGCTGTGGACATATTAGGACCTATTCTCGACAACAGAGGCATTGGGAAATACCTGTGTGTGGTCATTGATAAGTACTCGAAATGGCCTGAGGTAGATGTGCAGGAATCCATGGACACAGACACGATGCTGAAATTCCTCACCTCACTGTTCCTGAGGGAAGGAATACCAAAGACTATATTGAGTGACAATGGACCACAGTTCACCTCGGACAAATGGATCAGGTACATGAACAGAAATGAAATAAAGTCCAAGCACACTGCAGTCTATCACCCAGCGCGTAATGGGCAAGTGGAGCGGTTCAACCGCGTCCTAATGGGGTCAATACAAGCTGCCATAATGCAAGGGAAGGAATGGGAAACAGAAGTCCAGAGCATGTTATGGGCATACAGGATTACTCCGACTGGGCTAGGGTACAGCCCTTTCCAAATCTTGAGAGGCAGGTTCCCCTTCACGAGAGACAATGTAGTGTGGAGAGAGAAAACGGTGACTTGTAAATGGTCACCGGCAGTTGTGCAACACAACCTGGAAAAAGCTCAAAAAGTGTATGCTGCACACTACAACAAGCGACGCAACACCAAGGATGTCCTTCTGGAAAAAGGGGAGTGGGTCAGAGTCAAACTTCCAACTCTCCAAAAGAAAGGCGTAAGCAAGTACAGCAAACCCCTGCGAGTTCAAGAAGTGTATGGCAGGGCAGCCTTACTCAGCGATGGGAAAGTGTGGTCCCAAGACCGCATGGCAAGAGTCAACAGGATCATGCAATGGCCGGCGGTCAAGGTAGAGGAGCAGCAACCAGGAGGAGAAGATGAAATACAGACAAGTGAAGATGATCAGAAGGAAAGACTGGCGGTAAAGGACAACGAAGGAGATGGAGAATCACAGACATTGGCAGAAGCAGGAAGCAACGATATCGCGGCTGGGAATATGGAGAACGGTAGCCAGGTGGACACTGGGAGGCTCCCGGAAGGGGGCGACGGTGAAGAATCCAACCCGGTAAGACGCACCCGTACAGGGAGAGCAGCCACCCTGCCTTCCCGATTCAAAGACTTTGACATGAGTGACTATTGAACTGAGACTCTTGCAGTTGTTACTGTTTGGTTTGAAAAGGGGGAGATATGTGGTGTTGCGCTCTAGCCTACGGCTGACAGCGCGATGACGCGTTGCGCAGTAGCTAGAGCGTAAGACGGACGCATGCGCAGAGCGGGGGCATAGGAAGGCGCGCAAACTTAATAACGGCAGAAGCGACCAGAGCCAGCCTAGGTTAGACGCTCGGCGCTCTATGGGAGAGTTTACATGTCGTACGGAGAATAAAGCAAAGAGTAAAACCACCCTAGTCTCCTTGTGCTTTGTGGGGACCTGAGACATCATTACAGAAGGATGAACCAGAAGGTGGGTGAAGGCACACCGGAGGGGAATCCTCCTTGTCGGAACTAAAGCCCTCACACACGCAGCAAGCTAGGTGTCATGCTTCATCATATGGGCTCGCTCCTCGTCGGGTCGGCGGTGCAATACCCGACGGGCACCCTTAAGGGGGCTCTTTAGCAGAGATCTTTTGTTCCTGTCGTATGGTGCTGTGGGTGTGAGGGCCCTAGGGGAGAGTGTAGATGTGGATGGGTGGTGTTTTAAAAAAGGTTAGATAGTCCACCTTGCAAGTTTAATGACGTGGCAATCCAGCTTGTTAAAAAATGGAAAGAGAGGCTGCTCGCCGGCACTATGGTCCAGGGGAGCAATGCTCTACTCTATGTTAGCTGTTGGAGAATGGGTGTTACCATGAAGCCACCCGTAGATGTTGGTGTATTCCCAGATTTACCAATACTGATACCTGGGAATGTGTCTGAATGCTATGCCTTCCCAGGGGAGGTGCAACGAGAAAAAATGTCTTTATTTTTTCTTCGTTGTTTCCTCTTTCTAAGTGTGCTGCATTGTTCAGCGCACTTAGAAAGAGGAAAAAGCCTCATGGGATTGTTTTTGTGCAGGAAGGTGTTCCTTCCTGCACAAAACAATCCTGCCTGTAATGTAGGCACCTTGCTCCATGGTACATGGGTGCCTACTTTAGCGCTAGGCAGCAGTTTGTGTGCCAGTACAGGCAGAGAGCAGAAATAATTGTGATAGATTCACACATTTCTGTCCTCTCCTTTTCAAGCAGCTCATACATATTTGTAAGAATACTATTAACCTCTGCAAGATGTCTTGCTGCTTTGCATGAAATAATGATAAATATGGCCCTAAATCTGCAAAGGCATTGACTGGTGAACCAGTTCACTCAGTTGACCCTTGACAATTAGGGGAGGATCCTATGAAGTCCTGTTTCTATGTTCATGAACAAAAATAGTTAATATGTGACCAGTCATGGGTGACGATCATTGAAACTGTGGTGTCAGGTCCCTTTCCTCAAGTGTAATTCTCCTGCCTGTCTATTTTGGAAATTATCCTTCAGATTCAGTCTTTCTGTTTTGTACCCAACCTCCAAGGGAAAGAGCACAGTTGCTGAGATCAAGATTGGCAAAAATATCCAGTATGTGCTTGATGCACGGACAATCAAGACTTGAATGTGCCTCTGATGCAGCCAAAAGTCCACTGATCTGACGTGGAGATGGTACAAGCACTCCTAGCACTCAGGAGGGCCATGCAATGCAGGCACAACTGGACGTGTCTTCATGTAAACAACCAGAGGGGGTACCACAATACCTACATTTACTAGGTCTTGTCTTGTGGAGCTTCACTGATGAGAGGTGCACCCTAGGGATGACCCAGAAAACTGTGGACCATTTGCAGCCTTGAGAGGTGCATCCAATACAAGACACCCCCGGGTCAGAGTACACGGGGGTCATCAGGGAGCCACACAACAGGACGTGTCAGCAATGCTGAGCCCAGACACTCCAGCATGGATTCAGGGTTGGCAGTGATAAGGCAACCAATCAGTGGTTCATGAAATGAAAAACATGGAGAGTTGAAGTACACATGTAAAATACTGTTCTCCTCTTAGGGATTGACACAAATAATGTACAGTGCAACACAGAGATACCAGGAGCTGTATGCTACAAATACATTGACCCACACACAAGTCCACACATTGTCATAGGCATGCCCTAATTTCAACCATACAGAGTATACTACATAATATGCACAGATTGACATATGTAGTAACTATTTGCCTATTTTCTCCATGAGCATGTGGTGATGCACCTATTCCTCCATCAGAGCACCAAACCAACTGAAGGAACACAAGTGACTTTGCTATGACCCTAGAACACCCATCTGTCTCCATTGATATCTGGGAACACATGATTCAGTTGTGTACCTACAGATATTGCAAATACATATATATACAAGTGTTTGGATGGGAATGTTCCTTGCATGGTACAGTGGCCTGTATGCCTGCACTGATTGTCCCACTGCATGTGAATCTGGTATCCTGACTTTTTGTTTATCCCAGCGAGCATGCACATCTAGCTTGTTCTCTGAAGCCCAGGCCTCTTCATTCTAAAGGTAAGGTCCTTAACCTGTTCTGTCACTTAGAAGAGTGTAACAACCATACCCTAATACAGGACTCCTGGGCATGTCTTGGATTAAGTTTCTACAGTGGTAGTGTCAGTGTACCAATTCTTGAGGATTCATGGTTCCTGGATGAACTTTTTGGTTTAAGAGGAGTGACGTCTCCTGGCTGATTGGTGCAAAGCTCCGCTAGGATGTGACAACCCAACCCTTGTGCTGACATGTCATGTGTGTGTTGAGGTTGTGAGTGCAAAGTAAATGTATGGCACACATGTCTAAGCAAACTGTACAGTGTGAGAATGATTGCTGTGACCAATGGGATCCATTTTGGATGCCCCCTGGTTTCTACATTGCACAAGCTGGAGGGTGGATGGCGCATTCCCTGCAGGTAAAAGTGTGTTGGCTGCATTCATGTGACTGGACAGTGTAGACTGGCACTGAAGTGGGGGAGGATGGAGACTGGGCTGCTTTTAGAAATTCCCTGAGCCCCTTTTAGAAACTGGATTTCGAATAAGATTTCTTAAGTCCTGTCATTAGCACCATTCCCCCTAAATTACACAGATTTCCTGAGCACTGGCATTTAGTGGATGGTAGCGGAGAGGTGTGAGTCAGCAGTTTCTGTTGTTAAAGATGAGGAAGTTCTAGGCAGGAGATACCATTTTGTATGTACCTGATTACCACAGGGTGATGACAGACAGGTTCGGAGATCTCACACTTCATTGTGCCCTTGTTTTGTGCTTTTAACCAGCAGTATCACTACCTACTGTGAGAGTCATCTCCCTGCACAAAAGCTGTGTATGTCCTTAGGCCAGAAAATGAAATTTGAATGACCAGTTCTAGAACCTTGGAAAGTGTATCCACAACACCTGCCTTGAACATTAGTATATACGTGGGTCTCAAGACACCCTATTTTGTTTCCCTTCCAATTTCTTCTTGACCAAAGAAGGGAGTCCTCAGTAGATTAATTCAAAAGCTGATGTGCAACTATGGCTGGTAGCTGGCTGACAGCCAGTCTCCCATGGGTGATGGCACATCACCTGAAGTCTGTGCAACTTGCTGGATATGCTGTGGCTCTACTTAGCACATAGAAGCCCACCTGCTTACTCAGAAAGGTAAGTAGAGTACCTGAGCCAGAACAAGGAGACATTGTCCAGGAGGAGAAACCCAGCTGTTTGCCCAGTGTGAGGAATACTAACAAGAAGCTGACTATGGTGTGGGAGTCCACATGGTGCCAACCTGAGCCGAGAGAGAGAGTTCCCTGCCTCCCTCTCAGGTTAATTTGATGAAATAGTTGAAGCAACAACCATCAACATCTGTGAGCCATCCGGAATCTCCATTATGATATGAGGGGCCTACTACAGATGTATGCTGTGCTCCAACACCAGCAGGTGTGCAGCCTAAGTCTTCCCCAACTGCCCGGAAGGCTCAATTGCCCAGATGATGACCACTGTACCTGGTCTACTGTGTCGCAACTCCAATGTGACTGAGAAACAGGGATACCTCCACGACTCTGCTCTCATTGGGGGAGACTTTACCATATTCCCACAGAGTCCTGCACAAATATTGATAGCGGCCTCCTGGGTAGTGACTCAGAAGTGACGAAAAGGGTAAAGTTATATTTGCCGCCCTACTTCCTCTGCTGGATGACTCTCTCATGAGACCACAAGAAGCACGGATGACTGCTACATGCTGAACAGTGCTTTGCCCACCCAGGTAACACAAGGTCATGCCTGAAAGACTAATAGACTCTATCTCGAAGACCCCCCAAGGCCTACAGAAATTGCTAACGCGTTTCCAAGAGTTTTGTGCTGCTAAAGGTTTAATAATAAATGTGGACAAAACAAAATACCTAGTCCTAAACCCACCTAGGAAACTGGGCCGCCCTCCTACACTTAACTCGGTTCCCCTAGAGAAAGTGGCCGAATTCGATTACCTCGGTATTCGGATTACGGATAGGATGTCTTGGGCAAATCAAATCGATAAAATGGTCCTCAACCATAGGAGAGTAGGAGGAGCTCTCATGAGGGAGTTCCGGCCCTCACCTAGGAGATCACTTACCCCAGTAATCGACATCTACAAGGCCAAAGTAGTGACATCAGCCTTGTATGGGGCAGCACTGTGGGGCCACTGCCGTTTGGATGCCCTAGCGATAGCGGAGAGTAAGCTGCTAAAATCCTTTATCTCTATTCCACTGAGCACACCATCTGTACCAGTGTTGTTGGATACGGGCTGTAAAAACATCAAAGATCAAGCCCAGCTTCGCCCGCTCCTGCTATGGACCCGAATCTGGAGGGATGAAGAGCTAAAATCCTACGCTGACGGCCTGGGGGAAATAATGAGTCTGGGGGGTTGGGCTAAGATAAGATGGTTAAGAGAAACTAAAAAGCTTCTGGAAAAGATCGGACTAGGGGACTGTTGGTCATCACGCTCAGCCCCTCCAAAAGAAGTTGTCAAGGCGCTTTTCTGGAAATGGACTGCGGAGCGTCTAATTACAAACTCGAACCACTGCAAGTCCACTGTCGCCTTCTTACAAATCAAAGATATTGTGGCCTTTGAACCCTATCTAGACCTGATCACCCTCCCCTTTGACCGAGCCCTTTATTTTATATTTAGAGTTGGAACCCTCCCGCTGGGTGCTGTGGTATCAAAATGGACATCAGCGGCCCGTACTTCCCCCAATTGTGCATGTTGCTCGAGTAGGGTTGAGTCCATCGTGCATGTCCTATTTGAATGCCCGGATTATGCAAGGCCTAGGAGTTTTTGGTTGAAACCTCTTTGCCGAAATATGGGTACACGTAGCCACCTAGAAGCCTTGCGTATCCTATCTACGGACACTTCCCCCTCTATTGTGTGCGGAACAGCAACATTTTTAAAACAGTTTTGGCTTATTCGTTGTAAGAGATTGTCAGTAGCGGTTTAATCCCTTTTTTAGCTAAATTATTAACGGGCACTTCATGTCCTTTTATCTTTTTTAATGAGTTTTTATACTGACTTCTTATAGCTATGTTTTTTTTGTATACTGTAATGATTGTATTTTAAATGTGCTTATAAGATATCTTGCATATCGAATAAAAGCTTATGACTGACTGACTAATAGACTCTATCTTGCCCTAGAGTTGCATATTTCAACCCAACCAGTGGGCCATTGGTGCTCTTAGCAAGTTATAAGACTGAACGGACCTACAGGTCCCGCGGATATGGGCCAGGGATTTTATAGCAATGGTAAAGTACTGCCCCAGAGATTATTCTCGCCTGTTATTACACTTAAGCAGATGTTCTGCAAAGATGGTGTGGGAGTTACAGCCATGGCAGTGCATTGGTTCAGTAGTCTGGCCTATAATAATGCTCCAGCTTCTGTTATAATATTAGTTTTTCTTTCTTTAGCCATTTATACAACCCACCATGGCAGTATTCTCATTAGTCCCCACGTGTCCAAGGTGTGCTGTCTGCAAGCAGGTCTGCCGAAAGCCAACCCCGTACTGTTACCTTCACCAGGATGGGCAGAAAAAAATAGAAACATCAAGTGGGTGAGAAGGATGAAGTCAGAAACAGAAAGACAGTCCGATTAATGCAGAAATAATAAAAAAAGAAACAAAGGCAAAGCTGAAAGAAGAAAAAAATGTGGAAATATCAAATTTGGTTTGTCTTCTCTTTTTCTCATTGCTTATCCCTCTTTAGGCTTTGTAAACAAAAACTCCAGATGTTTCAAGTCCCATACTCTCCATTGTTTTTTGATTCTGATTGACGCTCTCTGAACTTAATTATGTATTTGTCAATTAAGCCTTTTAACCAGGAACACTGTCTATACAGCACATTCAATCATAGGCAGTAGAATGGTTACACAGATCAATGTGAAGGTCATCAGCAATGTTACTTTTCACATATAAACTTGTTTTTATATTTTTGTTACATATAATTTACAATAGTTAGGCACAGGCAGAAAGATTCAAGATTCACACAATTTTTGGCAAAGTGCAAAAGCCGGAATGAAAGCATATGTCTCTTTGCTTCCCTCAAGAACAAACATTACTTCTTGACACAAAAGTTTCATGCTAATTGCTTATTTTTGTTACACTATCCTGTAGTAGGAAGCTTTCCAAAAGTGATCATAGGGAATTTAAATTTCTAAGTGTAATTTGACAGGAAGGCCATCTAGTCTGAAGTTAAAAATGTAACCATTTTGGGTTCACCCATTATTTATGGGTCACTAGCCTTTGAAATAGTTTTCATTATTTCTAAAATTTCAAATTCTTGATGGTATATCTGCATCATAAATATGGCATTTTTAGACATTCATTGATTTTCTTGAATCTAAATGTAATAAAGCATAAAGGGGTATAATATCTAATTTGAACTGCTTCCTACATTATTTCAAACTTGTAAAACTAGTCATATACATTTAATGATGCCAACACCGTAGCATCCTTAACTTTAATCGCTTCATGGTCTGGGTCTTAATAATTTGCTCATGATGTCATGATGAAGTAAAAGAACATGTCTGTGGATCTGCTATAACACCTTCTGCTTGTTTAGAGATGCAAATATAGCAGCCTATATGTCATGATGATGTATGATCACTTAGAATTGATCCACGAAGCGAGTTGTCAGTTGTCATGAAATCAGTTCCCACGGGTTTACTTCTACAATTTGAATAAATTTCTGAGAATAGAAATGCAAGTGACAATTAGTCACAAACTTCATAAACTACTCATGCTCGGCAAAATGTACTTAGTTCACCACATAGAAAATATGTGTGTCTGTAGGGCTACTCCTTCCCTTGCACTCTCTTAACATTCTGGTGTTCTTCCTGCCACTTTCACTGTGGAAAGATCTTTACACAGGTCTAGAATGATGTGATTTTCCAGTGTGTGAAACTACCTGAAAATGTATCTGAATAGTCACAAACATATAGGTTTGTGGATTTTAACAGGATTTTGCTGGTCTGACATCCCCTCTGTCCAAAAGGCCTTCTTTCTGATCCATCATATTACACAGTGGTGAGAAATCTACAGTAGTGGGTATAATCTACAGTAGTGGGTGTTTCTTTTCGCCTTCATTATTTCTGATTCTGGGAATTAGAACGCGAAATATGTATCTAACTTTATCCTGATGAGAATCTGATAAATTGTGGGGCATTTATAAGACGGCAACATATTGTTAAAGGTCTTAGAAATTTCACAAATCGTTTTAAGATAAAATGATTGAATGAAATCAGAATTTATTTTCAATATGAAATAAAAATAAAGATTGTATGTGAATGTCAGACTGAGACATTCATTCTTCACTTCTGGGTTGAAACTCTTTTCTACCTTCCATGACTATGGAATAGGTCTTGATAGATGGACCCTTCACTCATTCAATTATTGATCAATTCTCAGATCTTGGCTTCTGGTCACGCCTGGGTATTTTGAATTCTAGAGCGTGACCCATACTTTGTTTTGTGGTGCATCTGTTGAGTCTCTTGTTGGTTTTGTATTCACAGTAACTATATGTGTCTTCTACAAAGAACACAATACTTCATACTATTTCTTATTGCTGTCTGCATTTCCCCTAGCACATCATGATTTTGTTTTGAATTTCTATATCTATATAGCTTTTATTAATAGCCAGTGGCTTGGCAAGGTGTTTAGGGCTTGCTGGAGCACAGGGTTCCGCTCATCACTTACTCCTCTCCAAAAACCCCGCGTAGAAAGGGTCTCCTGTGAGAGAGTCAGGAAAAAGGGAAACAGAATGAGAAGCTACTCTCAGTCAATCAATCTACTTTGCATTGAAAGCATCAGTCTTATTCAAATCTGCCTAGCTAGTCTAGGAACACACACTAATATATACATATATTTTCTATGTTGCAACATTAATATTCTTTCTTCTTCTTGTTCACCACTAAGATTTCAGCACGCTCCTGGGTCTACTCCCCATCCTCTAACCAGAGTATAATCGTCTTTCAACCATGGACCCTTGATGTTACAGCACATTCTTTCTTTTCTGTAATATCGTCTTCCCATCCTCCCTGTCGTCTACATGTTCGGTAGTGTGAACCTCACTATCAGTCATCTAACGCAACAAATGTCTATTTATTAACTAAGGACCAGATGTAGGAAGGCTATTACCGGTCGGTAACGGCAGAAATTGGCCGTTACCGAATGGTAATAGCCTTTTCAGATGTAGGTAGTATATTTATCGATTCGGTAAATAACGAATCGGTATTTACCGAATCATCATTTACCGATTCGGTATTTACCGAATCAGTAAATGAGATGTAGGAAGCACTTTAAAGAGTGCTTTTGTGCTTTAAGGATTTGTTATTTACCACCAACTATTAGTTGGCGGTAAATAAGGAATTCCTCTGTAAATGCAAATCTGTGCATTTACACCTGTGCCATGTGACAGACATACATGCCCTTAGGGAATGAATGTATGCCACATGTGCACACCAGCACTATTCAGGGGTGCAACAGGGTGTCAAAGTGACACCCTGCCACCCTTGACTCTTTCCCTATTTTATCGAATCTGTATTTGACATTTATTCCTATGGGCCTCCAGGCCCATAAGAATGAATGGCAATTTCCTGAATTGGTAAATACCGATTCGGTAAATACCGAATCTTAATGATTCTGTATTTTTTACCGACTTTTTATCTACATTGCATTTACTGATTCGAAAATACCGAATCGGTAAAATTCGGTATTTTCAAATCAGTAAATTACAATTACCTACAACTAGCCCTAAATTAATAATGGCTTCCAAAAATGCAACTTCTGCAGCAAAGAGAAGAAAAACAACTTTCACAATTGTTGTTTCAAGTGAAAACAAGCATTTCAATAGCACTGTGCCTTCACATTAAAAACATAGGGCCTCATTAGGATGGCGGGCGGACTTTGCCTGCCCGCCATCCTCGTGGTAATAGGGACAGCCCGCCTTAAGGGCGAGGTCCCGTCGCCAGCATTAGGATGCGCCCGCCACTGTGACGGGCGCATCCCGCATTCCTACCATTGTGGAGGGCGGTGCACTCAGCACCACCCCCCACAAAGGCAAGAAAGCATGCTGTGCACTTCCATGCACAGCATGGCGCGGTGCTGGCAATTCTGTGCATAGAACTGCTGGGTGCACCCCCCACCCCCCCTGGAGTCCCTGGGGGCCCGCAACGGGCCCCCGCAGGGATTCTCCGCATGCCTTTTCGTGGCAGCAATGCCGCCACGAAAAGGCATCCACAATTGCCCATCCTAATATGGCTGACGGTGTCTGATAGACACCGCCACCATATTATTCCTTTTCCACCCCGGCCGCAAGGCGACCGGGCGGAAAAGCGGCGGACGGTCTTTACGTCCACCGAGGTCCCCCTGCCATACTAATATGGCAGGGGGGAAAACGAGTGTGGATGTCGGGCGGATTGCATTCCGCCCCACATCATAATGGGCCTCATAGTGTTTTCGCATATGCCAATATCAGAAATCATACCTCATTGCTAGGTCACCGGCCTAGGTTTTAAGTATGCATCAAGCATTCTTCATATTTTCCATACAATCTGCACACTTGTATTTTTAATAAAGAACTTG
Organism: Lissotriton vulgaris; assembly: GCF_964263255.1. Taxonomy (NCBI): domain Eukaryota; kingdom Metazoa; phylum Chordata; class Amphibia; order Caudata; family Salamandridae; genus Lissotriton; species Lissotriton vulgaris. The sequence goes on along the minus strand of NC_141691.1, from coordinate 1,970,133,314 downwards.
GTAAGTAATTAAATTTGCATGAGCCAGCTTACTGACCTATACTTGGCTGGGATTTAATAGGTGATTTATTCTGAGATTAGTCTGTGTTAAAGTTAGGTGTTTTGTGGGGCTGAAAATTGTACTGCACAACAAGACTTTTCACGGTTTAACTTTTCAGTAATATGTTTTTGTGGTTTCATTGCAGAAAAGATTTATTATTTTCGATCTTATCTGCTTGGCCAAGAGACATTTCTTCTGCTTTTGCCAGTTGTTGAACTTTCAACAATCCTTTTTGTCCAATGATCTCCCTACTTGTCAATAGCACGTTCTTTCCAGGGCCGGACAGGCCTGTTATTCCTCTGGGCATTTTCCCAGTGAGCTGGAGCTCGCAGTACTCGTTTTGAAAAGGCAGGGCCTCTCCTGTTGCCTCTCTCGCTTTTCCCAGTTCCCTGAGGTTAATTTCAGCAGATGTTAAGAGGCTTCAAGGAAAAGAGAGAGAAAGGGAGGTAGAAGAAGGAGCGAAATGGAAGAGAGAAGGCATTCAGAGAGTGAGATGAGAGAGAGGAGAAAAGGAGAGAGAGAGAATGGAGGATGGAAAGAGAGAGATTGTGCGAGGAGACAGAGTAGATGGTTCGAGCATTTTACCAGGGCTACTTTTGCCTTCCCAGTCCATACCTGTTACGTAACATTTTGCGGCCACCCTGCAGAATGCGATGAGGGGGCCCTGAGACTCACAAATCTTACTGGCTTTGGGTTGAATGGGGGCCAATTGAAGCCTCTTGAAGGGTTGCCCCCCCTGCACCACAGGATTGGCAGGGGTCAACGTTAGTCCCTGATCCCGTCATCAACCTCTTGCAATCTGTTGCATCTTTTTTTCTGTTGATCTTTGTGCAGTATTTTCTATGGTTTAAGGGAATCAAGCTAGTTTAGGGCAAGCCCTTTGGTTCACGCAGCTTTTTTTGTGCACTTGCCCACTAACCCCTGGTCGTTTAGCAATTGACCACGTTAACAATTGGCATCGTTTTCAGGCTTCACTATGCGTTGGTCTTGCATTATACAAGCCTGGGTGAAACGGACATTGTTTCAATACAGCAGTATCCATAAAACAATACAGGTGCGAGCAAAAAGGTTTGTGTGTGTGTGTGTGTGTGCGCAGGTATGTGTGTGTGTGTGTGTGTTCTGGATGACCTCATCATTTAAAAGCTTTCTAGCACAAGACTAAGGGCCTCATTTATGAGGCTGTGCGTCACTTTTACGCCGCCCGTGTGTAACTTTTTGTGACACACCAGTGGCGTAAAAAATTAGCCTTGTTGCGCCATATTTACAAAGTGACGCATCTAGGTAGATGCGTCACTTTGTAAACCCTTGCGCCACATTACCTGCGGCAGGTATAGTGTATGCAAGGGGGGCGTATTGACGCAAGAAAGGGTCGTAGAAATGACGCAGTGAAATCTATGAGATTTCACTGCGTCACTTCTAGGACGCAAATGCGTCAATATCTTACGCCTGCCTCACAGCAGGCGTAAGACTGACGCAGGCCCTTTCACATGGGGCTTGCCCCATGTGAAAGGACGAATTGCTGGAGTTGCGTCACATGTGTGACACACTCCAGCAATGCGTCACTTTTGTGCCATACAGATACGTGAGAAATACTGACGTATCTGTAACTCCTTGTGACATGATGCGTCATATTATAAATATGACGCATCAATCATGTCGCAAGGAGGGCGCACTGAGAAGTGACGCATTGCTGCTTTCACGCAGTGATGCGTCACTTCTCATAAATGAGGCCCTAAGATCTGCTGTTCTCACGCATTGACATCATGCTCCTCCCACAGATGACAAATATGGCGCGAGCAGTTTACATTTTTCTGTCCTTCCTCTCTTTTGATATTTAAGGTATTAGCAGCTTTCGCTTCCATAGCGCACTTCATTTGGGGAAATAGGAAAGCAGTGTTTTAGAACAAGTTTGCTGTAGAAAAAGGCAGATATCTTACTATAGCTTGTCTGCAGGTGGTCCATTAAAATATTAGTGGGGATCTTTTTATGGTCTCCATTTAGAGTCCCCACTTGTTTCAAGTGTTGTATGGTGGACAGGCACCTCCAGGCTGGGTTCTGCCTGGGTATTTGCATACATAGAAGATAGCAGACAGAAGGAGATGATGGGCGCAGCGCTGAAACTTTTCAGACACTCACCCCCACTCACAAACCTGGGTTGAATCCGTCATCATTCTTTAGCTAAATTCACCACCACAGTTCAGACCCAGCTATATGCAAACCAGTCTTGACCCTGTGCCTCATGAGAACAGTCTAGTCCAAACTGCTAGGTCAGGTCCTCCCTGGACTGAAAACAAGTATCCTGGGACCGGTTTCTGGATAACACCCTTCATCAGCCAGGCTAGCTTGTAATTCATTGGCAAAGAGAGCAAGGGACCCACATCTGGGCATACCCTGCCAACTTAGGGCGAACAAAGCAAACACAAGGAGATGATGGACGGAGCGCTGAAACTTTTCAGACATTCACCCCCAAGTTGACAGGGTATGCCTAGACATTGTCAGTTGGCCTCACTACCAGTCAGCAAAAAGTGGGGGTGCACAAGTCACACAAGATGACTTTGAAATACTTAAGCTGCAGAAAACACACCTTTTGCAGACCTGCATGCCGTGCGTACAGGGTCAGTCTGGCTGCAAGAAAAACCCATAGCGATGGGCTTGGATTTGTCAAACCGGTTCCATGAACATGGGTGGGTGACATTTTATCTGGGAAAGGAGAACAGCAAAATCCGCTCCTTTTTTCTTTCCCTTGTTCCGTGGAGATAGGGTCACTCAACATGCAAAAGAAGAAACAGAAGACCGGCACAGTTGTTTGAGGAGCTCTGCCAGAGCTTGCACTGTTATCACATTAATAGTAATTGCATTAGAGAGATTGCATTGCACCTACTCCTGACAGTGCTTTTGTAAGCAGCTCCCAAGCAGAGGGCAGCTTGAGGCATCTGCCTGCAGGGTCCTGCTGACACTGCTTCTGGCACATGCCGTACAGAGGCATACCTGCTGTGGAGATTGCTTTCAAGCTCTGTCAGGGATGGCCAGCCTAATTAACTTAATATAATTACCTTAAAGGTACTTACCTAGCCCGGCCCTGACAGTGCCGGAACACATACGTATTCCCCGTTGCCCCACTATGGGGAATGCACACGCGCTTCACATTTTCCACTGGGAGGAATGAAGAAGCCAAGGACAAATGCTGTCCTATCTCCTGTTCATACATCTGTGGCAGAAAGATGTGAAACCAGCAAAAACAAGCACAGTTCCCTGAGGTTTGACATTAACTTGCTATGAATGTAAAAAATCTGCCCACCCCTCTGCATGAACAGTGTTTCTTCTCAGAGTGATGGCCTGTCTGCAGATCTTAATTTGGAAAAAATACATGTGCCTGTAAAGATACCCAGGAGCAACAAGGTGAAGAGAAGTAAGTATCTTTATTGAAGAAGTGTCCTGACATCATGAGCAGTGTCATCCTCAGGCCAGATCCAACGCCAACTGACAACTTGACCGCTACCTATGCCCAAGGTTCCAAAATGGCAAGTCATGGCATTACAAAGCCTTGGGCCTCGCGGGCGCTAAAATGAAACACAACACATCTCTGTTTTATCAGAACAAATAAGTGAAAGTTCCCCCGTGAGGAGAAACAAGGTATACATTCAAGGAGAAATCAATACCATATATGAAAAATCAAGAAAATGCATTGTAGAGAGAAAATACATAAACGTATGGCATAGGTGCTATAACACACACAATAAAACCAGAACGTACATTGTGGAAATTAGAATACATGAGGTAACATGGCAAGAGAAAGAACACTGAAATAAACCCCACCATAGTAGCCAATGTAGATGAATAAGAAAATAACTAAATGAATGAGATAATTGTTAAAGGAAATGCACCAAACGCCTGTGAGAATAATAAAATATTAATGCTATTCACACACATAATACCGCAACTTGGCGGGTATTTTGACTTCCATACCACATTGTGCTCTTTCCTAGTTCTTCCAACTGTATACCATTTTTCGTGTTCAACTACCTCATCACCCCTACTTTGTATACCATTACCACTCTGCACCGGATCACTGACAAAATATCGATGGTCAAAAAATCGACCTAAAAAAATATCGGCGCAAGAATATCGATGTCAAGAATATCGACATCCTATCTACAACATGGTAAGTACAAAAATATTGAGAATAGAACTATCGGTCAAAAATATCGTTATTAAAAATATTGGGGTTTTTTTTGTTAAAAAAATATGTAACATAAACTAAATAATACTTATAGATAAAATAAGCATAGTTAAAAATACTTTATAATGTTTAAAATTAATAAGTAATATATATAATTTACTAAAACATTAATTAAACATATACATATAATATATATACTTACTTAATAATCAGTTTTAATAATTATTTTAATAAATTATTAATTTTTTATAAATTATTAAAACATATTATAAATTACCAATACATCTCTACACATAAAACAATAACATAAAAAAATAATTATGTATAACAAATTAAAAGTTGTTAATTTACTTTTAATATTTTTAAAATTAATTATATAATACATTAGCTAAAATAATACAAAAAATATTAAATAGTGGAGGGAATAAAACTACTATTCCAACTCCAAAAAAGAACAAAAGTAAGGAAAATGTAGGATAGCGTAGGGATTAAAATTACTATTCCCACTCCAGGGAGTTCACAGTGGGGAAAGTGTTGGATAGCGTAGGGTAAACATTACTATTCCCACTCCAAAGAGTGCAACAGTTGGGAAAGTGTTAGATAGCGTAGGAGTAAAAATTACTACTATTCCCACTCCAAAGAGTCCAACAGTAGGGAAAGTGCTGGATAGCTTAGGGGTATAAATTACTATTCCCACTTCAGGGAGTACAACAGTAAGGAAAGTGTTGGATAGAGTTGGGGTAAAAATTACTATTCCTACTCCAAAGAGTGCAACAGTAGGGAAAGTGTTGGATAGCGTAGGGGTAAAAATTACTATACCCACTTCAAAGAGTGCAACAGTAGGGAAAGTGTTGGATAGCGTAGGGGTAAAAATTACAATTCCCACTCCACAGAGTGCAACAGTAAGGAAAGTGATGGATAGCGTAGAAGTTAAAAATAACATACTTATAAATAAAATATTTTTTTTAAATAATTAATGATTTAATTATTAAATAACTCTAAATTATTCACAAATACCAATAAATAATTATTAAAAACATAATTACCAATGAATAATTAATTACCAATAAATTAATAATAAAGTCCAATAAATAATAATTACCAAATAATAATTACCACATAATAGATATTGAACAATAAAATATTTTTAATAACAAAAACATATTAATTATTACAAAGTAATTACCAATTTAAAAATATAGAACAATTAAATACTTTTTTATACCAACAAATAAAAAGTATTAAACATTGATTACCAATTAATAATTACTTATTAATATGTTATTTACAAATATCAAGAAATAATATTTAATAACATTTAATTACCAAATAATACCTAATCAACAATAAATTAATTTTCATAACCAAAAATTTTAAATTTGAAATAATTACCAATCAATAATTAATGTCCAATAAATTAAATATTAATACCCAACAATATATTTAATAATTACTTAATTCGATTTTAATTACTTCCAACACTATTCCCCTATAAACACACAACACATTCCAATAATAAAATAATACACTTAACATAATTATCATTTAATCAATTAATAAAAATTCATTACCAATTAATAATAATTAACATTAATATAATTATCAATACCAGTAAATGAAAAGAAATTATTACTTAATTACAATTAAATTACTTTCCACCTTATTTTCCTATAAACCCACAACCCGCTACAGAACTTAAACGCCAAAAATTAATTTAAATGTATTTATAGTTCCTAAAAATTAATAATTAATTTAGTATAATTAAATTACTTCCCACCCTATTCCCCTCTAAACCCACAACCCGCTATGGTACAAAAACACAAAATTGACTTAAAAAAACATTATTAACATATAAAAATTGTATACATATATTTTAAAACCAGTAAAACACTTAACAACACACAAAATGCATACATATTAAATACATAACAATATTATAAATATTGATATAGGTAACATTGATATTAGTAACATCGATATATTTGATATCAATATTACTAACATAGATATTACTTACATCGATATAAATAAAAGCGATATCACTTACCTTAGGGTCGATATTCTGTCCATCGATATTCTGATATTTAATTTTCGATATTTTGACTGCCCACCCTCTGCGGAACCTGATCATCGAAAGCTTCTCCAACATTCTCATCAACAACTCCTTTGTCCATGTTCTCAAACTACACGCCATTTCTGCTCTAAGCAAACATTCCTCCCAATGTTTCACTAACACCACCCTCACAGGTTACTTCAATCATGTTCATATCATCCGTAAGCCAATCAAATTCGTGGTTTCCCAACAGCCTATTGCATTGAGAACCTGTCTGCAGCTGCGGTGCCCTTTTCTCCCACTTGCAAAATGACAAAGACGAAAAACCTTGCATCACTCAACAGATCAGAATAACAAAAAAACCTTCTCGACCACCATGGGCTGTGAAAAAGGATTCTGTCATTTAAAAAAAAAAATCTCCTTTTCACTTTGACAACTTCGCCTTTCTTGATGTTAACAGGTTTGCTTCTGTGTTTGGAATCGTAATACTTCTTACTGATACTCTGGTTATGCTGAAGTTTCTGCTTCGCACTCACCGAAGACCAACTGTTTTTTAAGGTGCAGACATCCAACCTATATTATCCTTGGTAATGGGAGTTCTGCCTCTTAATATAATGAAAGGGCTCAACCCTGTTGATTCGCATGGAGAAATGTGGAAAACCCATAGGGTATGTACTAACTCATTTCTCCAAGACAAATCATTGTTTTTAGCTAGCTGCACAATCCCTTTGATCACATGGTTAAACCTTTCAACTGCACCATTCCCAGCCAGGTGGTACAGCGAAGTTCTCTTGTGCATGATGCAATTGTCTTTCATAAACTTCTTGAAGCTATCAGAAATTAATTGGGGGCCATTGTCACTCATAATACATTTGGATAATCTCTCTCTCAAAAACAATTTTTGCAAAAAACATATAATAGTGCCAGAATCAGCTTTATGAACAATCTCTACTTCAGGCCATTTTGAAAAATGGTCTACCAGAACAATAAGGTACACCGGTTCACCAGTCTCCCAAATAGGATCCGTTATATCAATGCCCAACGTCATCCAGGGCATACTGGGGCTAAAAACGGGTTGTAATGGCAGTCTGAAGGTGCTTTGAGATTTGTCAGAGTTTTCACAAGCTAAATAATCCCTCACTTTCCTTTCAATGTCCAAATCCAACCAAGGCCACCAGTACGAGTTCTTAACTCTTCTCTTTGTTTTGCCAATGTCTAAATGTCCCTCATGACAAATGTCTAGAATTTGGACCGAAGACATTCAGGAGGTATCACCCTACAATTTCTTAAAATTAGGCCACCCTCTAAGGACAATTCATGTCTCAATTTCCATAAAGTATGCAGCCTCACTGGAATGACTTTTTTTCTGGCCAACCATCCTTTTTGCACTTGCACACCTCGAACAGGGTAGCATCACCATCCTGGGAAAGCACCCACTCCTAATGTGAAATACAGGGGACTTCCTCAAAAATATTTGCAACACAAAAAGTTTCCAAATCTATAATATATTTATCATCCAAAGGTAACGGCATGCGACTCAAAAAATCAGCGAAAGTATTTTTGAATCCTGGCACATATTGCACATTGTAATTTAACTCCATCATTCTCACTGGCATGCGTGCCAAACGAGGTAAAGCACTTTGTAGTCACTTGGTAGTTAGGACTTTTATGAGAGGTTTATGATCACTCCTGAGAGTAATTCTGTACCCCCAGATGTACTGTCTAAAATACTTCAAACCCCAAACACATGCAAGAGCCTCCCGCTCTAAGACAGAATATCTCTCCTCCCTGGGAGTAATGTAACGGGAGGCAAATGCAATGGTTCTTTAAGCTCCTTTTCAAAATCCATTTGGGATAACACTGCACCAACACCCCTACCACTGGCATCCATAGTCACAACGCAATGAAAAGAGGGGTGAAAACGTTGCAAGAGTGGAGCCTCAGAAATTTCATTTTTAATGTTTAAGAATGTTTTTTGGCACACATCCGTCCACTCAAATGTATTCTTCATCTTTATGAGTTGTCTTACTACAAAAGTTTTGGAAGAGAACTCCTGCAAATTTACACTTGCCAATATCAGCTGTAAGACCTTTCTCATTAAGAATTTTCAAGACTCTTACCAGTTTAAAATCATGTTCTTTCCTGTCCCTTCCTATGATCATAATGTCTTCTTGAAAAATTAATAAATCTGTCTTGGCCTTGGAAGTGATTTGCATAAGTCTTTATTACATTGCTGAGGCTGACGCCAACCCAGATGGTACTCTTTTAAATCGAAAACACCCAAAAGGTGTCACAAAAGTGGTAAGACATTTACTGTCAGGTGCAGCGCAATGTGGTGATAAGCAGCAGTGAGCTCAATGGTAGAAAACAATTTGATTCCACTGGTACATAACAACATCTCACTTATTCTAGGTAAAGGTAACTGGTCAATAAGTATATTCTTGTTCAGGTGACAGAGGTCCACACATAAACATACTTTTCCATTGGGATTTTTTACAATGACCAAGGGTGCTACCCACTCCGCCAACTCAATGGGTTCAATAATTCCAGCTTTTTGCAATTTGTGAAGCTCTTACTTTACCTCACTTTTATAGAGAAGGGAATGTTTCTAACTTTGTGTACAAACGGAGCAGCATCCGGTTTAAGTTGAAATCCATGTTGGAAACGTCTTTGTTTTCCAATTTTACCAGGATGGCCCTTCGGATACCTCCTGGAAATAGCTGTGCGAACATTTTCCTCAGATTGTTAACACAAAACAGGGTTTGGACTATTATGCCCCACTCACCCTGATCCATCCATCCTAGAATAGAAGGACCCACAGCTGATACATACCGTTTCCCACACATTTCTCTTTCTTTGAATTTGGAAACAAAGTTCCCTAAACCCCAAAACGTCAATGGGTTCCCCAGTAAATGTTTTGGGAGAGATGTCAGGAATTTCTTAGCGGTTACCTACCACTGGTACAATTGCATCCAGCCAAATTTCCTTGTTCACTATGGTGTAGGGTGATATGGAATCTGACACTATGAATACTTCAACACCACCAATGGATATTTCGCATAGGGGCTTCTTCCCTTCACACTACGGATTGAGAATGTCATCATCAATGTGTAAAACACATAAAGATCTTCCTCATCAGAGAAATTACATTCTTCAAGACCAACAGGATCCACACATTTTATATAAACATCTTTCTTAGATTTACTTTGACATACTTTAAAAAAGTGACAAATAATTCCACATTTGGAACACGTTTTCCTGTGTGCAGGGCAATATTTTTCACTTGCTAAATAGAATTTGCTCGCACACCTAATTATTTTTTCACCAAACATTTTGGATTCATTCATTCTGCTGGGACCAAACTCTTCTAAGGGTTTCCTTGATACATTTCTAACATTTTTTACTTTGGCAATTGTGGCAATCTCATCTTAACCAGATTTGCTTTTCTATTCAGTCAAAACAGCTTTTGCGCACCTCCTAGTTAACTGCGCTCTTCACGATCTCGATAACCTCCTGGAGCAAGGATATCCCTTTAGCCCTAAGCTTGTCCTAAATATTGCAATTGGCAGCCCACATCACTATCTGGTCAAGAATACATTCGTCATGGAGTGTGCCAAAACAACAAGTTAGTGCAAATCTTTTGAGCGCAGCCATATAATCCCACAAGGATTCCTCCAAGCCTCGTTTCCTGTGAAAGAACTTAAATCTATCAACGGCAATACACACAGTGGGTTTAAAGTAATTAGAAAGATCTTCCAAAGCCTTTACATAAACATCACATAAGTCAGATCCTCTGAGTCTTTTGTTGATGAGATTATACATTTTCATACCTTGTGCACCTATAAAGTGTAGTTGGATTTTCTTTTTTCTTTCTGGGGTAAGATCTTCATCATCCTCAAAAGCAGAAATGTAGTTCTCAAAATAACCATGCTATTCCTCCCACTTGAGTGAAGAGTCCCCAGAAGTTGGTATGAATGATTGTGGAGGAGAAAGGTTCAAAATATTTCCTGAGGCCATTACCACAAGATATGATAATAATGAAAAGAACAAGAGTAACTCCCTAAAAACACAAAATTAGAAAGAATATTGCAATAAACAATGAATACTGAACAATGTATTCCACACTGCAAGGTACAGAACGCAATGGAGTGCTTTAAAATGCGCTTGCCGCTGCAAAGACAGAAACCGCCATAATCAAATGGCCCAATAAGTTGGTGATAAATGAATTTATCATGTGGAGGGACAGAATGAGAGTGTGCACATCACTGTGCAGACCTACACACTTTAAAAAATAGAGTGAAAAAACTGTAGCCATGTAAAGTCAAGTCACATGACATGCATATGAAGTGTGCACATCACTGAAACAAATGTGAGAACCCACAGAGAGACGACATTACAGTTAACAATGCGCTCAAAAGTGAGCTCATATCTGAATTTAAGTGCTGGCTACTTCCCCTATATGGTTTTCAACGTGATGTTTGGGTGCACATAAGTGAGCACATCACTGAATTATTAGAGCTCCTTTTCTTTATATCATTTTCCCGACACTTCTATTATTTTATTTGAGGAATAAATGCGCACAAAAGTGAGTGCATCAGGGACAGGAAAGCTGTCCAGGAGAAACGCCGGTAACACAGGGGTGTTACTTTAGATGGCCGCTGATCTTGAGTTGAGGCGTTAAAATAGATGCGCACCTAAGTGAGTGCATCACTGAACAAAAACGGGCCTTTGAACTCAAGATGGCCACCAACGTGGGCTCTTAGTACCGATCTAAAATGGCGGATACTGTACGCCCTGTTTCACTGACAACTTGTAGTTAATCCAGCCAAGCGTATGTACAGCCCTGATGGTAGAACTGCAAATGACGGAGACAACTGCGGAAGGCACAGTTTCCTCAAACAGTTTAAAAGTACTCACAAGTAGTGCAGCACCCGACCTCAGAGCAAGCCAAAGTCCGGACGCTGTCTTCGTGCTCACAATCGTCTTTAGGGAAAGAACACAACTTGTGCAGGTCTGAAGTGGTGTCAGGGTGGGCAAAATCATCGGCAATATTGTAAAGATACGCAGGAGCAACAAGGTGAAGAGAAGTAAGTAGCTTTATTGAAGGAGTACCCTGACACCGTGAGCATTGTTGGCCACAGACCAGATCCAATGCCAACTGACAACTTGACCATTACCTATGCCCAAGGTTCCAAATGAAATGTCATGGAATCACAAAGCCTTGAGCATGCGTAAACGGTTCACAAAGCGTGTGCCTCATGGGCAGTAAGATAAAACACAACAGTGCCCAAACTTTTTCTTAGTAGCCCGTTACCTACTTCAAGCATAGATATGGCACACTTACACCGCTGACGAGGGCTGATAGTTCATAGGAACCTCTGTCTTGAGATGGTGGCAGTTCATTTGCTTATGGCCGACTTGAGGGCACTTAATACAATCAGCCACCATAGCATTTCTGTAACAATGTATGAGATTTGCTATGTATGCTGAATAGTTAACAATTGTCTCTGGTGCTACTGGCTGTTGCTTATAATCTTGCCACAAGGTGGTGCCAGCAGAAAAACAGACCACTCACAGTACAAATACAAACTGTCCAATCCTTTAAAACAATTGCAGGTCGTGCCCATTGAATACCATTGGTTCAAATTGCCTTTACATCCTACCAATAGAGTAGCTCATCTAGGAGAAATCACTTTATAAGTCTCTCTGGAGCCACTTTGGTTTATCTGAGGCCCCAATCCTAGGAGGCAAAGATAGCTTTGATGCCACCTACATGTTTCCTCATCTTTGGACATGTTTTTGGCCGGCTACTTCCTGCACATCTAAGAAGGAGTTGTATGGCAGGAAGCACATGCCAGCCTGGGGCAAATGTGACCCTGATGGTGGATCCAAAAGTTCAAGTGCAGGTCAGTGCTTAATTGGAGCCTGTGGTTTCCGGTGCTCAGCACCGGCACTTAATCATCAACACAGGCACTCTTCATAAGCACCAGTTAAGGACACATACATTTTTGGTAGGCAAGGGGAGAGTAAGTGATTTGCCTAGAATCACAGGATGTTGAGCCGATGCTGAGACTCGATTCTGGTTCTCCAGCTCCAAAGTTGACAGCTCTAGCCTTTGCCCAATCATCTGCCCACTTTCATGGTTAGTATTTGGTTCTGTTTTAGGGGGTCCCAAGAGTAGAAATGAGCAGGTGCAAGCTGCCTCCGGACAAGCGCCCAACACTTGTGTTTTTTACAAAATAACCACTGGAAGTTCTTCTTTATTTCTATTGCAAACCCCCTTTGGTGGTGGGCAATGGTGAATGGAAGAGCTGAGTGGTAGAAGCAGGAACAGTTGCCTTGCTAGCTGGAGCACAGGCAGAGTTAATAGAAAGCAGCAAGACAATTGCAGCTGTGGTAAGTTGAGTTGGCCATGTCTCTGAACCTAGTGCTTAATTTGTAAACAAACAAACAAACACATAAATAAATAAATGAATAATTTCAGAGGTCCTAAAGAATCCTGCTACTTGTGTTACTGAACGTTCAGGCAACCAAATGCCAAGGCTGCTGCGTCTTGATTCCATCTCAGGCCTCTTTCTTCCACCACCTCACAATTCTTGTCTCTTTTTCTAACTCTTGCATGGTGATAAAATATAAGTCCCATTTCCCAAAAATGACTGCTGGTACCTACCACCTGCAACAATCTGCACAAATAAAGGAAGCACTGCCTGACACTATGGCTGCTGCGAAGTGGATGGCTGAGTTGCCACATCTCCTGATGGGTGTGTGGAGTTTCAGAAAAGCTGTTTACTATGTGGACATTGCATCCCCCAAAGAAGACTGCAGTTTTATTCAGTGTTACTTGGGTTATCATCCTCTCACACTTAGACATGTTTGACAAACTGATGTGTGGCTGCAGCTGGTGGTTGCCATCACTGTGAAAATGAACAATCCCTTGCTTTAGGACCCACCATGCTGTCCAAGCTAAACTAGGTTGCTCTGATCATGTTAAAGGACAATAATGTTTAAAGGGTGGAGCTACTAGGTATTTTACCTCCCAAAAAAGCTTAATGTGATTGGAAGGAACACTACAGTTGCTGCATGTTTATGTATGTGTGGTGTGTGGTGATGTGTGTGTATGACTGAACTGTTGGGTATAGAGTACCTGTATTGATTCGCCATCCCAAATATTAGAAAACACCACCCTCCCACACGAAGCACAAACATGGCAAAGCAATAAAACACACCAGGAAAGGTATTTCACTCTCATAAAAGGAGGCACATCAAAAGAGTGTGTTCAGAATAAGGCATGGGGTATTTGTGCACCACTCTTTAACAAAAAGGCTTTCCCAGATGTCAAATTAACAACATTTAAATGCATATATACCCGTGTATAAGACCAGTAAGAAAGGAGCGGCCACTCCGAAACGCGTTGGGCATTGTTTGCCAGATGAAAGAATAAAGCACGTTTAGAAACTAATTTAGGCTCAGCGCAATCTATGAACTCCACACGATTGGTGTGTGTGTATATTTTAAAACAAACAATGATTATTTATTTGTTATATAGATCTAGGACTCATCTCAAATTGCTTCTAGGTGGAATCCATGTGCTATTTTCTGGTGGCTTAGTATCGCCTCCAAAGTTTGGACTTCTATCACACCTGGGTGGACTCCATATATTATACTAATGGTGACCTAAAAACTACTACATGCACCAGGGCTTTGTCTCTGTTGGGCACACTCTGTAGTATAAGACGCCGTTCATGCAAAGACTCCCTTGTGCCGAAATAATTTACTTCTTTACCGAAAGAAAGGATAGGTTGTGACTCGGATTTACGAAATTTGGATACGAGAGCCCTGTTATTCTGAGGAACATATGCAAAACGGAGGAAAACGTATACTGACAAGGCAACACTATACACATTAATATGTGTCTAACTTAGGATAACTCAAGTTCTGATCACCCTTTGGTTTCGCCAATATTTTGATAAAAGATAGACAATCGCCCTGACGAAGTCCATAAGCTGTAAAAATTAGGACGAAACACGTGTTGGCAAAGCAAAAAAGAATGGAAAAGTACTGAGTGACTGAAAAGAAGAAAATAAAGAAGACGTTTTGAAATATATTGGACTTACCTTCTATTCTTTCTATAATTTTTCTGTGTTGGTCTATGGATTGATTCTGAGATGAGTTTCTAGTATTGCTCAGGAGGAGAATTTGGTTATATATATCAAAGGTGGTTTAACAGTGCCTCTGTAGCTTGGGCTTCTACCTCTCCTACATGGATCTATATGTGATATTACTCGTGGCTGATCAGCGCCTCCTGGAGCTGGACTTCTGTTGCTCTTGGTGGACTCTATATTGTACTTTAGTGGTAACGTAACAGTGTCTACTGATATTGGGATTCTATAAATCCTTCCCCAGCCAGAAACACAAACCTTCAAAAGATAATGAGATCAGCAGCCACAATATCATTGGACCACAGTAAATACTACAGTGCATTCATAAGGATGATAGGTTTGAAGCTGAGTCTCTCATATGTTAGACATGCATGACGCAACTTTCCCTGTTGCAGACTTTTGGGGGAACATGCCTCTCAAGAGGTTCCAATTTTATTACAGTCCAACAAACCTCTGCAGTGCACCATTACTAGTAGGGCTGAACTGACTATTAACTCAATTGGAATAATATATCAGATGGGCTGGTACCATTAAGGGCCTGGGCCACTCCTTTAGGGCCACATACCATCTCTGAAGGTAAACATGTTTCTAAAGCTCTGCACCTGTGTATCAGCTCCTCTCTCACCCAGTCTCCTAGTAGACAATCATTGTTACACATTTCTGTATATGTTTGATAACGTTGTTGTGTAAGTCACCGGCCTTTATGCATGGTAACATGTTTGCTCACTAAATGTATTTCAGTGCATGGCAAAAGTGCTTTAAGGCTTTCATTATTGTGGGCTTCTTAGTTTAATTGTTCCTAACAGAAATGATGTTTGCTAAACTGCCACATATGTTTGCAACTCATATTGTAATAGCCAGGGAAGGAACTTGCCATTTGGTGCAGCAGTTCGCGTTAGCTATAAATCTCCTATAGCTCATGCGGAATATTGCCCACAATTAGGTAAAGTTGAGCATGACAAACAATTCACTCAAGGTGTGGGGAGTGGGTGTTCAAAAGAGTGGTGTGCCTTGAAAGCTTGGAAACAACCACAACCACTGGAGTTTGTGGCCATTCCAAGCTCCTTTCCAATTTCTTCCCAACCTACACATGGTCAGAGAGTTACTCCTCTCATGGGAAAGAGTACATTTATTCTCAAGGTTGAGAAAGGTAACAAAACAACCCCAAACTCCACAGTTGTGTGGGAGAAACAGTAGGTCCAGTCAACCCCCTCTGAATTGCTATGATTTTGTATACCATAATCATGCGTTAGTGTCTATGGAGCAAGTGGGGAGGCAGCACATCCTAAATTAAATAATAGGGGCTTAACGTCATATAGAACGCCATTGTCGAGCAAGAACCAAGGCGGAAAAAAGATCAACTTAATGTCATTGTTGAACGTTCCATTGCCTGCCGCCTTCAAACAAGGGATCCAATACCAATTATAATTAATCAGCCTCAAAGTGTAGCAGAAAGAAAAGTTTTTCTACAGAATAGTCAAAAGAAGGAAACTTTGAGATTCAGTGAGAGAGTAAAAAAAAACACTGTGCCATTGCATATAAGTGCTAGAATTGCACATAAAGTAAACGTCCAATACTTAATGTACACACGGGTGAAATGCCAACATCAAAGGCACAAGAGAAACTCAGAAAACGTTTCCAGGAGCTTACCAGAAAACTATGACTGACAGATTTCTAGAACATTTTTTGTGAATTTCAAAACTGCTGAAGAAAAACTCTCTGACCCCTTTTTTGATCATTTACGACCTTTCTCGGGTGACCTGCTGAGACTGGCTCAGAAGCTCTATTACAAACTGTTCACTATGTAATTTGGAAACTGCATGCTCCCTCCACCCCCCCCCCCCTACCCCTCCCACACACACAGGAGGTCCTCCTGGTTCCATCCTTGCCACACTGCTCTAATACATTTACATTTGACTGGAGAAGATAGTCCCAAAACATAAGGGCTTCTTTACAAGCCCCATAACATCTCCATCCACCAATTCTCTGATGACAATCAGCTACATCTCAACATCGGCAGCATTCATCCAATCCCTTCCTACCTATCTCTGGCACATTGTTTTACTGATGGCCAAAGGAAACTCCAGAAAAATAAAAATCTTAACATCTTACTGAAGATCTTAACCACAACTAAACTGCTCTGTTGATAAATCTCTCAACTTCGATTTGTATATTATGGAAATCACCAAATGTGACAATTCCAATTAAAACTTCACAATATCTAATCTTTTCTGCCTACCCAAGATGTCAAAACTGCTGCTCAGTTATTGGTGACTCGTGCACTGCATTTGGAAATGCTCTCCTTCCTTGCCTTCCTAAATCGCGTCTTTCATTAGTCCAGATTAAACCCTGTGGAGGCCCATAGGCAGTATGCCCCCCCTCTCAAATTATATCCTAACACCCAATGCACAACTGCCAGAAGATGAGCTTTTAAGAGACAAACTGTTATGTGAATCTGATGTCTCTGGTTTATGTACTTCAAGTTGTACTTTTATCCTTTTTTTGTGGGCCGCTAAAAGGACTGGGGCACATAGGCCGTTGTCTACTTTACCTGTTTGGTAATCCAAAGCTGGGTTTCCCTGGCAAAGTAGTTCTCAACTGTGCTGCAAGAACAATCATGAGCATAATAAAATGTGACAGAATTTCCGTTGTTCTAGATTCTTTCAGCTGGCTTCTTTTAGATGGCCACTATCTCTACAACACTACCTGCCTCACTTACAAAGCCATTAACCTAAACTCACCATCAACCTTCCTCTCACGCAAACTTATCCCAGTCAACTACAACAGAAGACTTAGAAGCAAATTCTTGAAACTCCTAAAGGACTGCACTTTTAAGGCAAATGATCATCATCGGAAATATGGAATACTGTGTCAAGCCACATAGGACTTGCACCCTCCCTCCAGATCTTTAAAACTATCTGTATGATTGACTTACTGTAGCATGTATATTCTGGAGTCTCCACCACTCTCCCATCTAGTACTATCAAAGGATTCCCCACAAGTTGACTTTGATTCAATGTCACCTCCATTGTCAAATGTGATCCTTCCCCATTCTTTTTTAAATGAAAGGATCCTGGCCTCAAATTCTGTGTTATATCTTAAATGCCTTTTGTACAAGTTAGCTCTCCAATAATAACAGAGGCTTATTGTAGAGAGGGTAACACTGTTTATTTGGTAGTACATCTACTGAGACCCCATCCACACTGAAGTCAAGACCAACCGTCGCTCCAACCCGATACCACATTCCACCTTAGCAAACAGCCCCACATTCCAGAATACATTAGTACAAAACATCACATTAACCCCCCCCTTTATCCACATAAAAAAATACAGAAATATATAGAGAAAATTAGCTGCAAAATCCATGGAAAATCAAATGTGAATACAAATGGGATACCATACTTGCGTTAACAATCAGAATCTTGTAAGCGAAAAGAAACTCTTACTGCATCAAGGGGGTCTGATGACCTTTTCCTGTGCAGCATGTCCCCTCATATCAAGATCAGTCTTAGAATGAGCGCTAGCTTGACACTTTGCCACCCTGACTAAATTCCAAATCTTGTGATCACGGGTTGTCCCCACATTTTTAAAGAAATGTTTAAAGAAATCTGCAAGAATGACTACATTGGGACTTGCACCCATCTCTCCTTGAAGATTTCATTTTAACGCAATCTCCAACAGTTCTTTTCACAGTGGTTCTTTTATCATACCAGATCATCTTTCTTTGCATTTTCTCCTTCTCTCTCTCTCTCCACCCTTCTGTGCTACCCACCGTACCATCCACCAAACTTCTCGGCGACGCAGTACACATAAGGTAAATTATTTTATTTATTTAATTACTTACCTTACCTGTGTCCGTCGTATGTCGGACTTCACTTCCCCCTCACCCAACCCTCCCCCACCCCACCACCCCAGAGCACTGCCACGGCGAGCCACCACTGTTAATTACACATACATTGTCTTCCTACTCTAATTCCTTGCCACAAACCCACTCATCTTCCTCAGACACTTCACACCCATTATCGCCAAGTCTCGAAAGACAATCCGCTAAGATATTGTTAGATCCAGGTAAGTAAGAAATGTCAAAAACAAATTCTTGTAAAGCCACAACCCACTTCTATATTCTATGTGAAACAAAATCGATCCCTTTCTTGGCCTACACCTCTCTCAAAGGTTTATGATCACTAAGAACATGAAACTTCATGCCCCATAACATTTTTCTCAATTCAGGTACCACCCAGCAAACACTCCAAGCTTCTTTTTACACTACCGAATAGTAATATTCAGCCCCTATCAATGATATAGAGATAAAAATAATTGCTTTTTCCTTGCCACCAACTTTCTGTAAAAAAAACGCTTCAAACCCTTTTGAACTGGCATGAGTTATGAAATAAGGTGATTCCATATGATCAAAACTTCCTAAACACGGATCTTCATTTAGAAGTATCTTAATGCAATCAAACTCCTTCTCACACTCTTGTGACCACACAAACTCACTGCCCTTTCTGAGCAGAGTTCTCGTATATCACCTTTTCCCCGCTAGGGGCCAGATGTAGGTGGCTAAATACCGGTCGGTAACGCCGACATTCATGAAATTTCAGCGTTACCAACCGTTTTTTAGCCATGTGCGATGTAGGTAAGGAATCGGTAAATAAGGATTCAGTAAATTCCGATTCCTTAATGCAGATTCCCTATAGCTCTTGCATTTAAGGAATCAGTAATACTGATTCCTTAAATGCAATGTAGGTAGCACTAAAAACAGTGCACCTCAGCCATAAGGAATCGCTATTTACCACCAACTCCAAGTTGGTGGTAAATAGCGATTTCCTTACAAAAAGCACTTTTTTGCTTTTTTTGTGTGCCATGTGGCAAACATCCATGCCGTTAGGAGCACACATGCATATTTCAGGGGTGCAACAGGGTGTCCTTTGGACACCCTGGCACCCTTGAAATATCTCCCGCTATTAACGATTTGGTAATACCAAATCGCTAATAGTCAAGTCAAGTCAATAAAGCTTTATTTCGGCATTTTTCAACCATAAAAGCATCCTGGGCAACCCTGAGGAGTAGTAGATGTACCTCTCCATTTATTTGTTAGAGCCCTTAATGGAAGTGTTCCATGCCTGAATTGTATGTAAAGTTTCTTTGCCATAGGGGGCTGGATGTTGTCCGGAATCTGTTCAAATTTATAAGTGTGTTTGACCTCCAGAAAACTATTAGTTAAGGCACCCAGTCGACTGTTCTCTATTAGACACCCCAAATTGTGTTCCTTTAGTGGCAGGGAGAGTGATTTCTTGGAAATGAGAGGACATGAATACTCCGGAGAGTTCCAAAGATTAGGTCTCCCGATTTTAATACAAAGATGTCTAATGTGCTGGAGCCATGGTAATTTCCCTGCACCCAAGATAGACAGGACATTCTTTAGTTCCTCCCTGTAGGTAGCCAGTTCGGGGGTGCTCCAGAATCGTCGCCAAAAGAGGAGAGGGCGATTGGCAATGATGTCCTTTATGGGATCCACTCCCAGATCTAACCTCAGGGGGATAAGTGGTGTGCCCTTCGGGAGCCCCAAAAGACATCTAAAGAAATTGTTCTCAGTCAGAACCAGTGAATTCTCAATGCGGTGGCCCCACAGTTCGACCCCATAAAGGGCTCCCCCCCTGGCTTGGGTCTTATAAATTTCCACCAGGGGGCCCACCATTTTCAAACTGCACTTGTTATGGACCTTAAGAATTCCACTGGAGGATTGTGTCAATTTAAGGTTTGCTTTTGTTATTTGCGGCCCCCAATCCATTTGATCATTGATACTGACCCCCAGGTATTCAAAAGTAGGCGTTCTCTCCAAATCTATCCCATTTATTTGAGGATGAGGACAATTGAGAGTCTTTGCATGAAAGACCATATATTTGGTCTTAGCGAGATTAATCTCAAGATTTCTATTTTTGCAAAATTTACAAAACTCTATCAAGCTGTTTTGCAACTCCATAGGGGACTTGGATAATAAAAGCTTGTCATCCGCAAACATAAGTGCAGGGATCTTGCGGTTCGCCAGTCGGGGGGAGTCCAAATCTTTTGTGGACAGTGAATCAGCAATCAAGCCATTAGGGAAGAGAGAAAAGAGTGTTGGTGCCAACACACAGCCCTGCCTGACCCCCTTCTCCACCGGGAAGGGGGCTGTTAATTCCCCTCTTTTCCCAAAGTGTACCCTTGCAAATGTTTCTTTGTGCATGCGTTCTATCTGGTCGCATAGATAAGATGGCACACCCATGGCTCTCATTATGGCTGAGAGGTTATCACGCCGGACCATATCGAACGTAGATCTTAGATCGACAAAAGTAAGGTACAAACTGCCCCCTTCTACAGTGACAGTCTTCCAGTAAACCATTTGCAGTCTGAATACCTGGTCGATGGTAGAAACCTTCGACCAGAATCCTGGTTTTAATGGTGTGAGGATCTGATGTTCCTCCATCCAAGACTGCAGTCTTGTCAATAAAAAACAGGCATATAGTTTCTGGGAGACATCTATTAAGCTGATTGGGTGATAATTCGCCGGGTCTAAGGGAGAGTCCTTTTTAAATATTGGCACGATTTTCGCTCCCAGCCAGGTTGAAGGTAGCTTCATGCCCTGAAGGAGGGCATTAAAGAATACCCATAGATAAGGCGCCCAAACCTTGCATTCGCTACGATACAAGTCACCAGGGATTTTATCCAGACCAAAAAAACTGGAAAATGGTGCTTCAGGACTTGCATGCTCACAGCAATAAAGGAATCTCCCAAAACAGAAAAAGTCCCATCTCAATTGGGGACCACTGCACACAATCCCCCAAATGGAGCGGGCTCACATCTATACATCTTCAGTGCATTCCCAAACAGAGCGAGCAAACACCCATGACCCTTCAGCAGAAAGTTAGTTTGATCCTTCCTCATGTCCGGCTTGCAAGCGAATCCCAGAGAACACGACCGCCACAATTGGGCTCCGGAGCAGGGTCTAGGCTGTACTCTCCATGGCTACACCAGTAAGGTTTTATGAGTGTCTTCCAGGATCCTCTGATTGATGAAGGTGCTGTCGAGGGCTCCCTGCAGCTGGTGCTTGAGTTGAGCAATCATCGTCAAAATGTACAAGTTAGCGCGCCAAGAATAACGTAGGATTGTTGTAGAGAGGGTGACACTATTTATTTGGTAGTACATCTGCAGAGACCCCATCTACACCAAAGTCAAGTCCAACTGCCGCTCCAGCCCGATACCACATTCCACCCTAGCAAGCAGACCCATATTCCAGAATAGATTATTACAGAACATCACACTTATCACACAAAACAGGTGTGTGGGCTTAATAATAGGGATTCACCTATTAGTGGGCGTCCTGCTATGTCACGTGGTGGCTAGAGGGGAAGAGGGTTTAGAGTAGTGATATATTTGTTGAAGTCAGAAGAATAGAGGTCACTTATAAATAAGGAAAGGATCCATTTTTTACTGTCTACTGGCCTTTCTTGTTTATTGGCACATTATTCTCCACAATTATTTTAATTCCTATTGCTCTTTATCTGTGCTATTGTACTGATGTTTTACATTGTTTTCTTCAACTCAATAAAGCTTTTCAAACTTAAAAAAAAAATACAGCTGGTCCAACCATTATTATGCAAAGAAAAAAGCTGCATAGAGTTGCTGCATGTTCTTTTGAGGGTGCATTGGTGTTTTACCACACAAAGTAGTTCAGCAACACAAGAGACTCGCAAGTCCCAGACCTCGCACTCGATACATTTGCTGCCATTGGTGAGAGGTCACCTGAGGTTACCAAAGGCTTCACTGTTATTCACTTGACTAACACCCTTTCGGTGTAAATATCCTTTCCACACATATTTATGTTTGCTAGACTGCACCTCTGAAAAGATCCTGAGTGCGGAAAAAGGGTGGCTGAAGACCAAAATGAGCCAGCAAAAGAGCAGAAAGCAATCAACACATATCTGCTTTGGAGAACACCCACTCCACCCTGAAATACCCAGCCTGTTCACTAAGACATCCATGTGTGTGTTTATCATCGAGACTTATACTGAAAAAAGATGCAGCGTGACTGCTTTTTAAATCTCCAAACGCTGCCCACCAGTGCCACGCAAACACGCGGTCTCACGACACCGCCTGTGCTGCTGCTACAACTCACAAAATCCTCTACAACTGAACGCAAGCCAAACTCACCCATATATTTTGCGTCTATTCATTTAGTATTTGAGTATTATTTGCTAACAAGTTTCCAAAGGGCTGCCCTGCATTAGTCATGCTGAGGAGTCCAGGTTTTTTGTAGGCATATTTTTCACTCAGTAAATGAGACATCTTTTGTGCCTGTTAATTGGAGAGTTTCTTTTTTTCAGATACACACCAGTTGAAGGCACTGAGGCACATGTTTACTGTACCAACACTGCACTGCTAATTAGCATTCTTGGAGTCTCTCTGGTCACTCAGGGCTGAGTCACAAAGCACATTTTAGAAGGTGGAATCTATCCAGCTTTTGTGTACTCCAACTTTCCAACTGTTAGATAATTCTCATTATCCCCAGAATTAGGCATACAATTAGGTTTAAGGTTAAAATTAATACTTCCTTATTTTTTATTGCTATATTATTTCCTGCCAGGAAAAACAATACTGGTGGTGAAATTCCTTCACCTAAACCCTCATTGAAATAATTGGTGTTTAGGTACTTTTCACACCCAGTTTGCTAATTACCCCAGCTTTTTTAGGCACTAAAGGAAATATGTGAACTAAGGCGTATATTTACAAGAAACTGGCAGAGAAAGAAAAGGAAATTGGTAACGCCACGCTCCGACAGTTTCAAAACACAGGGATGTGACATATTCGTTACCCCTAGAGCTGGTGCAAAAAAGCAGCCTAGCGCCAGCGCAGGCACCCTTGTGCCATTTTGCTTGGGTGCCTTCACTGCAGGTGCAATTGTTTATATGCAGGAAGGGACATAAACAATCTTTACCAGCATTTTGCTCTATTTATGTGTGCTGCAGAATGCAGCACATGTGAAAAGAGGAAAATATGAGGAGAAACAAATAATTTCTCCTCATATCACCTGCTTAAGACCAGGTATTGCCTGGCGGTATTTTTGGCACTGCTCCATACCTTGTAAATATGGAGCAGCATCAAAAAACAATGGGTGTTGCGATGGTACACCCACGGCAACAATCATTGCACAACCCTTTCATGCTCAGGGGCCGATTACGATGTCGTTAGGAAGGGCTCCAGATGGGATTCGGTATTCAAGAATCCGATTCGGAACCCTTGCTTCCTACCGAATCTTACAGCTTTCCCAACAACTGATTACAATGTACGGATACTGTAAGAGGATTCCGAATCGATTCTGAAAGGCATTGGGTCGGTCCAAGTCATTCGGAATGTGTTCAGCTCAATGGGCATGGTTTCCGGACGAGCGATGACGATGACGATTCGGACATCCATTCCGACTCAGTTTGCCCGAGACAAAATAGCTTTCGGAATCGGTCTTTGGGGGCATGTGTGGGTGCCTAAGGGACCCCTTTTCCCAACCATGCCCAATTTGGCAGGCACAATGGGGTGCACACCAGAGGGTGCAAGGTTTTCCCCAACCACCCCTTTTTCCAAAGGGAGCCTGTGTTCTTGATCAGAACACAGGCTCCCATTGGAATCAATGCGAGTCCGACCGAAAGATGTTGGAAAGCATCGTAATCAGTCATCAGCAATAGCAGGACACGAATCGGTTGGAAACAAGTCAGGAACAGATTAGTTCGGGACAGTTTCCTAACAACATCGTAATCGGCCCCTAAGTGTGAAACTCCATCTGGGAGGTTAATGGACCACCACCATGGAATGACTGTGCAAATGTTCTTCACATTACCAATGTTCACCTCCTACCCTGGGAACGCTCATGCCCCCTAGCTCTAAACCTTGCACTACGGAAAAGCCAACATACTGGCTAAATCTCCTTAGCTGTACGTTCCTGTGGGAGTATATGTCATAAAATCATTTGAACATATAAGAGACATCTTATGCGCACCGAAGTTGAACTTATAAGTACAAAAATGTTCTGCATCAAGCCCAGTGCTTTTATATTCATTGATAAACCACAACTGCTAGCTATGGTGATTCACATATATAGCCATTGCTTGGTCATGAGCTTGATTGCGCCTATACCGGTGTCTCCCATTGGTTCTAGGTAGGTAATCGTTGAGATGCTCCCACAGCAGCATTTGCGAAAGTTTAATAAATCCTGGTCTAAGATGCTTGCGCAATCACAACAGCTATCTAACCCAAAAACAAGCATTGGCCAAGGATTGTCGTAGATCATAGCAAAGAAAAAATATTGAAGGGCTCCAATATCGTGACCAGAATATCAAGAGACAAATTTTTGAAAAAATAAGCGCACAGAGTGTTGTATGAATTTACTATTCGTAATTCCACATCTATGTACCTTGAATATATATATATATATATATATATATATATATATATATATATATATATATATATATATATATATATATATATATATCAGCATGGTACATATACATGAGTTAGGGATATGAAATCTATGCAATCTTACCTTTCAATATGTTGTCCCTCGGTATTGTGCACTATTTGCGACAGGTGTTCACTTGTTCTACAATTACACATTTTGGAATGTGAAGCACATGTGTTTCTTGAGAGTTGCACAATGGGAGGCCGCATGGGACTCAACCAACATTGGCAGCAGGTCTAAATAGGATGTGTGGATCAATGTAAAAATATTGGGGTATATTTACAAGGAAATTACGGAGAGGGAGATGCAGCAAATTTTGCATTCTC
This sequence comes from Lissotriton vulgaris, assembly GCF_964263255.1. Taxonomy (NCBI): domain Eukaryota; kingdom Metazoa; phylum Chordata; class Amphibia; order Caudata; family Salamandridae; genus Lissotriton; species Lissotriton vulgaris. The sequence continues at coordinate 1,970,108,068 of NC_141691.1, read as the reverse complement.
AAAATACAGGGATGCACCATATTTACAACAATATGACGCACCCCTGTGTTTTCCCTAGTGCTGGCATTAAAAATGCCACGGGCCAACACAGACACCCTTGCGCCATACTGCAAGGGTGCCTGCGTTGCAGGGAATGATTGTTTATCTGCAGGAAGGTGCACCTCCCTGCACATAAGCAAGCAAGAATGGCAATTTGTTCCTTCTATGAGTGATGTATTTTGCAGCACACATAGAAGTATCAAATCGCCATTATTTTATGAATGTTTATGTGCAGGAAGGGACAGCTTCCTGCACACAAACAATCGCTAATGGCATTTTGCTCTCTCTATATGCGCTGCAGTATTCAGCACACAAAGATAAACCCAAGACGAAGAGAACGAAAATAATCTCTTCTCGTTGCGCCATTCTAACGCACGCTACTGCATGTTGTTGGTTTTTGGCGCTGCCTCATAATTACACCTCCTTGTAAATCTGGTTAAGCATCAAAAAGCAATGGGTGTTGCGGTGGAACGCCCACAGCAACACCCATTACACACCCCTTTCATGCAGATACCTGTGTGAAAGTGTACCATATTTACAAAGTGACGTTAAGCCACAAAAAGTGGCTTTATGCCACGTTGTAAATATGGAGCAGGGCATTGCGTTCTGGTGGCAGATATACCCCATTAATAATAGAAAGCGAGATAACCAATATCTTTCAATAAATTCCTTTGAATCACAAAATGTAAAATTTCTTACTGGGAAGTGAAATGTGAAGAAAAAATACATTTGAAATTCCAAAATGTAAACACATTTACATGACTATCTTTTAATAATTTATTGTGTATTTACATATTTTAAAAAAATCAACAAAAATCTAAAATGGCAATCTTCTGAAATGTAAATCCACTCTATTAAACAAAGTTGTAAATCTCCGCACTGGCCCCTAACCTCGGACATACCTGACCTCGCCTGCAAAGATTAGCGCCTCCTATATGAAGGCCTTAAAATAAATGGTGAATATTATGAGAAGCATCCCTAAGCCCACCGACACCGTTCACTGTCTTTTCTGAAGAAGGGGAGGATATCCCTTTATCCCAAACACCTATCACTGCCTCGACCAAAAACAGTGCCTCCAACCACACCTCCCTTCTGTATCCATATATTAATAATACCTTGTGAGGCACACATGAGCCTTTCCCACCTCCCCGTGCCTTTAAAGCACCACTTACGATGTGCGCTTTTTTTTCAACATGATATTAGTTTTCTGCGATTTAACCTAATACATTAATAAATTAATTTTGTCGATCCATTAATACCTCCCATTTTTTTTATTTCTAATGTTTGTTCTAATAAATGCCTTTTTCACCAATTACTCAATTTTTGTTATTCTTGTTATGATGTTTTCACTTTTTATTTCTATATTTTTCACTTGGTCCTCCAGGAATTTATAAACACGGTTGAAATATCTGATCTGTTCACTTCTTTGAACATTCGTTCCCACGTTTTTTATGCCACAGATTACTACTCCTGCTAGTAGGGTGGCATAAAATAAACACATGCATAGAGCAGGACGTGCTTTTTGGCAGTCCAGAAAATACATGGATGTTTAGTAGAGTGCTAGAATTTTCTGCATGTGATTTTTTTTTAAAAAGATTAAGGGTATGATCTAAATTTTGGCGGACGGGTCACTCCTTCACAACGGTGACAGATATAAATTTCCGGATATTTATTTATTTATTTATTTTAAAAATTTATAAAGCGCAGCGTATACCCGTGGGTGTCTTGGCGCTATGACTTGACTAATGATCTCAGCTTGAGCATGTGTTTAAATTAAAAAGGGGTTGGCCTGCACAGTTTATTGGTTAAATAACCAGGTTTTTACCAATTTTCTGAATTGGAGCAGGGAGGGTGCCAATTTTATTTCCTTTGGAAGCGTGTTCCAAAGTCTGGCTGCAGAGTTAGTGAAACATCTATCGCCCCATGTGACCGTACTGGTGCGTGGCACTACCAATAGATGTTTCTGTTCAGATCGTAAGGATCTTTCCGGTTGGTAGTAGAGGAGTTTCTGTTTGAGAAATGCTGGTCCAAGACCTTTAAGAGCTTTATATGTGAGACAAAGGGTCTTGAATCGGATACGGTTTTTCACCGTTAGCCAGTGATAATTCCTTATCGCCTGTTTGGTGGACTGAAACTTGGGGATGCCAGCGAGTAGCCTTGCTGCGGCATTTTGGATTAGCTGTAGTTTGGCTACTACCCGTGCTTGAGCATTTACAAACAATCCGTTACAGTAGTCCAATGATGAGAGTACTAAGGAGCTCACCACTGTTTTCCTTGTACTTTCCGGAAGATAGGGTAGGATTTTCCTAATAATCTTAAGCTTGTAGAAAGCAGACGACGCAACCTGATTGGCGTGGCTGGCGAAATTGAGGTTGTCGTCGAATAAAATTCCTAAATTCCTCACCTTTTGCACAGGTTCTGGGGGGTCTCCGAGTGGTGTCGGCCACCAGCAGGTGGACCACTGTGGTGAAAGTTTTCCAAAGATCATTACCTCAGTTTTGTCTGAGTTGAGGCGTAAGCAATTCTCAGACATCCATTCCTTGATGGCCATCATACCTTCTTGGAACCTGACGGCTACCTCCTCGCCGTCTTTCTTAATTGCGATCACCAATTGGGTGTCGTCGGCGTATGACGTAAGGCTCATCCGGTAGTTCTTGATTACCCTTGCTAAGTCCGACACATAGATGTTAAAAAGTGTCGGACTTAGGGATGAGCCCTGCGGAACGCCACATGGGAGGGCGAGCTCTGAGGATTGGAATGCTCCCAGGGTCACAGCTTGTGTTCTATTGGACAAGAATGATGTCAAGAGCTCTTTTGCCCTTGAGCGAATGCCCATCTCCTCGACACGGTCAATCAGGACAGCATGATTGACCGTGTCGAAGGCCGCCGAGAGATCCAGCAGGACCAGTATCGCTGTTCCTCCCTGGTCCCTGATGGCTCTGATGTCGTCAGCAGCCTTTATGAGAGCAGTCTCAGTTCCGTGAAGTTTGCGGAACCCAAACTGTGATTCGTCCAGAAGGTTATTTTGTTCGATATATTCAGCTAATTGACTATTCATTGCTTTCTCCACTATTTTGGCCAAGAAAGGCAGGCTGGCGATTGGTCTATAGTTTTTTAGGGTTGTTTTGTCTAGACCAGCTTTTTTGAGAAGGGGTTTCAGTAGAGTGTTTTTTAGCTTATCTGGGAAGATCCCGGATTGGAACATGGCGTTGCAGATGGGAGTTATGATTTCGCTGACTACATCAATTACTGGAATGAAAATTTTAGGGGGGCATGGATCTAGTGGAGAGCCTGTTTTTACCTGTCTCATGAGGTCTTTTATCTCCTGATTCGTCACGTCCCTGAATCTAGTGAACGAGCAATTCGGATTGTTTCTTAGTTGTTTAGGTTGTATGTTGAAATTTAATGGTGTGGCCGAGAATTCCGAATATATGTCGTTTACTTTTGTAAAAAAGAAACCTGCTAGATTATTGCAGAATTCCTGCGAGTGGGGAGGGCTTAAGTCTACCACTTTTCCTGCCAGGGTCTTAACTACTTTGAACAATTGTCGACTAGAATTTTTAGATTTGTTAATTTGCTGCTCAAAGTAATTCTTTTTTTCCTCCTGAATCATTTTTTTATAGATGTGTAGTTCATCTTTGTACTTAGTTTTGCTTACATTGTCATATGTCTTACGCCAGGTTCTTTCCTTGTTCCTGCAGATCTGTTTTTGCTTTCTGAGGGTCTCTGAAAACCATGGTGCTGAAGGCACTGTCCTATTTTTCGATATGGTTTTTTGTGGAGCATGTGTTTCCACCGCAGTCCCTACCCAATTATGAAACTGCGCCACTGCTTCAATGGGGTCTGACTGAATATCCGGGCGAGTATTAGATAAGGACATCCTGAAGGTTTCGTAGTCGATATCCTTCCATACTCTAAATTTATTTTGACATGGCATCTGTTTAGGGGGGTTAGTACGCTTAATCCGTAGCTGAAATAGAATAGCATGGTGATCTGTCCAAGTGAGAGGAAGTATTTTTGATACCTCCAACTCACTAATGTTGGAAAAAATGGCATCCAAAGTGTGTCCAGCATCGTGAGTTGGTGCTTTTATGTGCTGGTTTAGACCCAATGTATGACATTCTGCTAGTAGAGTTTGTGTATCGGCCTCATCGGTTTTTTCTAGATGGAAATTTATGTCTCCTAATGCTATAAAAGAATCCTCAATGGCTAGAGGTTCCATCCAAGAGGTAAAGGAGGAAAGAAATTCTGCGCGGGGTCCTGGGGGTCTGTAGACGAGCACTCCCTTAATGTTATGTGAGGGGTTTAAATTGATAACAAAGTGTAACGCTTCACATGCAGGGGAGGGTACCGGGGTAGTTCTGATTGGAAAAATATCCCGGGTGATAATAGCCAGGCCTCCTCCTCTTTTTCCCCCCTGCCTATCCCGCCTATACACCTTGTAGCCATCCGGTACTGCTACTTGAAGGTCGGGCTCTGATGTATCATCCATCCATGTTTCAGTTATAAAGAGGATATCTATTGCATGACCCGTAATTAGGTCAGCGATATCCTGCCTATGTCTCGCCAGGGAACGTGCGTTAATAAGGGATATGGAGATAGTACTATGTTTAGCCAGGCCGTGAGTCTGATATTTGGTCTTGTTGTTAATAAGGGGAATGGTGGATTTACATTTCCTACACCCAATTTCAGTTTGATCTGAAAGATCCCCTGGGTTATGCTGGCTACAGGGTGTCGGTTCACCTAGATTCAATTTACGTATCTCATCCGAGGAGTAAGTAATCCTTTCGATGTTAAATGACACAGGGGGTCTGGCGCTAGGCGCGTGTCCGGCGCGGACGGGCGCAGACGGGCTTGCCTCTGGCGCGCCTCCGGCGCGCCGCCGGCGCGCCCGCTGCGCCCGCCCGCTGCGCGGACGGGATGGGGGTCTGTATTTATCCAGTCCTGAGGAGGGTGGGAGGCGTCCAGCTACTGGACCGCCACCCTTCCTACCTCAAGTATGGCGCCCACGTCAGCACGTATTCTGCTGCGTGTGGCGTGATGAAGCGGCGATTTTTACACAGAGGGGTCTGTGAAGTTAAAAGCATCCAAGTTGGAAATAATGGCAACGAAAATTAATGCACACAGTTTAAAATGGTATTAAACACAATACAAATCCCCCGGCTTCCGCCTCAGGGGTGAGATGATTAGCTTTCAATCTTATTTCGGGAGATGGGATATCAGTAACTTATCCTTCGAATTCTAAATCAGCTCCTTAGTTATTGCTTTTCGTGGGGTTTCAAGAGAAAGGGATTTGGCTGCATGTGATGTGACCCTGGAGCGCGCAGCTTTAATATTCATTTCAATTCATTGAGAGTGCTTCTCGTCTTTTTTGGCCCATTGCCTGTCTGACCTCTAACTTGTTTTTGCCACCAATCCATTAAATAATATTGCCAAAGGTTAGCTGTCACAGGGAAGTAAAAGAGGGGGTTTCTTTATTTTCCACTCAGAGCTACAGGAGGGAGAAGAAAGGCAGAAAAGATGGTGGGGGGTGGCCAAGGATGGCAGCTATGTTTTTTTGTCTTTTGAGAAATGGATAAATAGCAGAGGCCATGCTGTGTCAGGCTCCCCCATACTCCTCTGCTAATGCATAGCAGTTGGAAGCAGGGGCAGATAATTGTGGGGCCCATACATAACATAAATTTATAGATGGGTAAGAAGTGAATTAAGGAGATGTTTTGCATCTTTGGGATCTGAGTGACATTACAGACAACTCAAGCTTCCCTCTCGACTACTTGATGTCCCTCAGAACCCCTCAGTGAAAAACCTCCCTGTAATTCCCTGCTACCCATCCATAATGCTGGTTTCTCGCCCACCCCATGCCCTTTACAATGATGCCACCCACCATCAATAGAACAGCCGTGATGTAAAAAGGTGTTAAGTATTTTACTCCGATATTTGGTTATGAGGCACACATATTAAGGACACCTCTTGTTCCGTGAGATTCAAAGATTGAGTGCAGAGGACATTAGCCTCAATCTTTTCACATTTTTGTGATTGGGCATGACACCAGTGACACTATGAAAATCAGAATTGTTGGATAACCATATAGTATATCCCTATAGCCCTACCAAGGGTTACACTTGTTATTAAAGGTCCTGAACCCTAGTTATAATTGCCTATAATGAAGGAGACAGCCTTTAACAACCTGCATAACTCAAGGTACAATGGATATAAGGCTATTATCAATCAAAAAAATTGATAGATAGACACACTCCTGGGTGTGAAAGAGTAAACCAAGTCAATATTGTGAGTGGTACATCGTAGGCCGGTTCTTCCAAACATACGCACATTCCATTTTCTCTCCACGTCTTCACTTTTTCTTGCCAATTTACTTAATCTCTAATTAATGTTTTGCATGTACATTTTCATTTCACACACGTATTATTCATGTTATCACAATTTTTTAACACAAGTATGTTTTGCACACCTGCACAGTTGCTACACGCCTAAAACCATTTGAAAAACTTCATAGAAAGGCATTATCGCCATTTGTGTACTGAACTCCAGTTTCTTCTACCTTTCAGACGTAAACCCCTGATGAAGGGCTTCTGCCCGAAATGCATTGGGCATATGTGATATGTAACATGTCATAACATGGATATAATCGCAGTTATGAATTAATAACAAATGATACTTCTACAGAAGAATTGATGAACTCAATAAAGTTTATTGAAAAATGTTTCAACAAAATGTGATTCACTTTATTATCATTGAATTATCGAGTGATAGCTGGGGATGCCCCTCACATTGTGAGGACAGCGCTTTTTGTTTCATAAAAGGCTATTATAACATTCCACCCCTCGATGGCAGAATATTCATAAATTAAAAAGTGAGAAACGCAAAGACAAATAATGGAATCCTGGAACAGACAACTTATACCTACTCTTACAGGCCCTGAGCAACTCGTCTTCTCAACATTTCAATGTTCTAACTGGTAGTAGCTAAACTTGGGATACCTTAACACTGCATACCAAAGCAGTATTGCAATTCACCCCTCAGCCATTGCTTTCCAGGGTCGGTAAGTTAAAGTGTCCTTTGTGGGCTGCAGAATGTAATGTGCCATCAGGAGCATGACAAAGCAAAATAAGATTCCAAACCTGCCATTGCTGGCTGGCAGAGCAGTTTTCAAGTTGCTAACTCAACTTTGCCATTTAAACTAATGACAAAGTCCAGACCATTTTTTTAAATAAATATGTGTAAGTGTGGGGTAGGAGCGGACCGGAATAACAAACGTGAAGGCCGTATGTAGTGGGCTATCTCGTAGCCGGTGTTTATTACAGTACAGTGTTTCAAGGGTAGGGTACAAGGAAAAGAGGGTTCTAAAGCATCGCGGGTTCCGGTTCCGAGGTGGTGAGTCTTCCTGTGGTGAAAGTCCAGGGACGGATGTTGGTCTTGACTGGAGTCGTGACTGGTCCGTGAGGCAGCAGTCGGCTCAGCTCCCGGACGGTGGTTCCTCGGAGGAGGGGAAAGGAGAGAGAGAATAGGGGCCGTTAGTTCTGTCGGTCAAACCCAGGGTAGGAGACTGTTTCCTTCACCGGAGTGTTGGGGCTAGAGCGAACGTGAGGAAAGGGAGGGGAAGGTAAGAGAGGAGAAGAGACAGTACGGACAAGGCGGAGGGTGATTCTGTGCCAGGAGGTGGGGGAGGGTTTATCTACACTCGTGATTGTGCCACTCTCACACAAATATACACTCTATTCACAGTGCGCGGTGAAACGTGAGGGGGAGACTCTATTTTACAAGGGTTGTATTTCCAGCCTACTATTTACACACACACGGAACTGGTACTCACTTGGCCCGCCGCAACTCCGTCCTTGGGTTGCGGCCGCTCTCCAGCGTCCTCCTCTGGACTCCACCAGTCCTCCGTCCAGACCTCGTCTCCTGGTTCGGGTTCGTCTCTCTTCTCTGGGGGTTCTTCGCACGCCGTCTCCTGCCACGAGTCTTCCTGCTTGAACGCGGTGTTGTCGGTTCTTCCTGCTTTTCTGTGGTCCGCCTCCGGATAGGGGGAGGAACTTCCGGGGTCGTGGGGATGCACTTCCGGTGTGTTCCGTGTTGGGACTGGTTACTGCAGGGAAAGAGAAAGGGGTGGAGTCCTGGTTGTGATGGTTGTCCGGGTAACAGTGAATGGTTGTTGTGACCGGGATGGGCGACGTGGTATCAGCGCTGAAGGCGCCGTGGTCCCATCACAATATGTCACTCCAAAGGCAGGCCTGTCAAACCCTAACATTGGGGGTTGTATATTAAAAAGTAAATGTAAATGTAAAATGTACATGTATTTATATAGCGCAAATCACCCACACCGCAGGTATCTAAGCGCTTGCTTAGGGAACCCGTCCTGGTATTCCCCTGTGAGATACCCTGGCAGAGTATCCACAAGGTGAAAGCCAGGCATCCCACCGCGAGGGGCCGTTGTGGAGATTAAGCAAGCTATTGCCCAGAGTCGCAGAGTGTGAACCCGTGAGTCAAGTAGGCACCGGAGCGAGAATTATCAAGTCCGTGGAATTATTGAGCCCAAGCCCCATCGAGGCAGGGAATTGAACCCTGGTCCAGGGCCGATCTCAGCTTCTGGATCTGCCGCCTCTAACCCCTGAGCCATACTTCTCCACAGTGGTACATTTGTTTTTTGTGTCCTAACAGTAAAACCCCCAAATTGTTGCTATTGCTGTAGAAAGGCTAGTAGCCCCATTGGCGACTACAGGGTTACATGCTGACAACCCAGCTATGCTAAGGTCTGAATGGGACTACTAAAGTTATTACTTCAAATTATCAATAGTATCATTACATCAAACCTGACTTGATGCCGAAGTTGAATTTAATGTAACTTTTAAGTAAGTGGCTACTTAAGAAAGTTGTCACTCTGTTGCCCAAGCTTTCCAGTGACCAATTATGGTTGCTGGATATAAGACAGCCTTCTGCCATCCTGGGGGGAGGTGTAATTGACTCTCAGGAAGGAACAAAATAGCCTGCCATTGTAAGATGTTTTACCTCTCCCTGGAATGAAGGCTAAACTGAGTTTGAGCCCAAAAGGTGAGCTTCAAAGGGGAAGCTGACTTTGAAGTACACATGATACACACATGAGAGGGGCTGCTCTTTTGATCTGGTAGACTGGTTGGTATCTGGTACAGAGAGGGGGAAACAGTTGCCAAACCAGTTTTCCCGTGGGCATGTAGCCCTCTGGTAACCACACCTCTAGGGTGAACTACCAAGCTCCATACATCAAGAGCGGGGAACTGCCATCTTGGGAGTTGGCGGAATTTTGCATCCTGGGATAGACAGATGCAACAGTTTGCAGGAAGTAATCATCAGGTGGGAGAGGACCTGGTAGCCAATTGACAAGCTGTGATTGTGTCCCCAAAGGCACTTTCTGGGCATTAAAGTGGCACTTCTGGCACCCTGACTTCAGATCATGTCTGCACTGGAGAAAGGACTGAAGAAGGACCGCCCTGCTATTCCCTGGACCTGGCAAAGAGAGGCTGCACCAAAGACCGGACTGAGCCTGCTGAACCTTGGGCTGGCGAAGAGATGATTGTGTCTGTGGTGCCTTGCGCATGGAAAAGTAATCCAGAACTCCAGACAGAGGAGCCAGTTGGCTAATTTCCTAGAACTCCAGACCACAAAAGCTGAAGAAGCTTGCTTTGGTGGGTTGGCAGCCACGATCACTTGACAGTCACTGACCCCTGAAGTGCAGATTGGGAGACCAAGTAGGACAAACATTGCTACTGAGTCTGTGTAACCTGGGAGTGTCATTGGTACGCAGTTTGGTCATCCAAGACGGACACTAGCCTCAGGTAAAGGAAATGCTGGTTTTGCTGTAACTGGATACCAGCATATCAGTAGCAACTACTTTTTTGGATGAATGTTAACCGGCCTTCGAGGGGCATCGACCTGAAATGCCAAAGTCACCCCACAATGTTCGTGGACTGAATTGTGGTCCCAGGAAGACCCCAGTCACTGGATCAGCATCCTCAGCATTCTTCAGCATCTTCAGAATCTTATATCCCTTGCATCAGGACCACTCCTTTGATGTCTATGATGGTTCGCCCATAGAGACTAAAACTGGACTGGAGGCTGCTTTGACCGCAAGGTAACTGACCTACCAAGCCTTATTGGCCCCTGTGACTTGCACCCTGCTGAAGTTGGTCTCTCAAGGAGGGCCTGAGTAACCAAACACAACTTTACAAACTTTTACTTTTAACAGGTTACCACTAGCCACAGTAGTTGCCAGTGCTTGTTTGAAATTTGAATGAAAAGAAGTCATTTATTATTAGCTAAATTATTTATATCTCCAGAACCCTCCCCTGGATTTAGTTCATTTAGGTGTCTAAAAATTCATACCAAAAAATCTGTTTTTATGACGTGGTGTTGGCTTTACTTTGTGTTTTGGAACTTCTAAATGCTTTACACTTGTCCATTTGATGAAGCCTGACTGCTCAAATCCCCAGCTACCCAGGGTTGAGCTAAGGTCTTGCACATGAATCTGTCTGGACCCAAGACAGATTTGTGAGTTTATTACACAGTGAGGTCATACTACCACACCAAATAAACAGCCTTAATCACAATTCTTTCTGACTCGTTGTTCTGAAACTAACCGTGATCAGCAGAAAGGGTGACATTTATGGGACCATGGTAAGTGTTTGTGCGCTATAGATTCTTAGAGGAAAGATAGGTTCTCTCTGCATTTTTCTACACATTCTGAACTACAGCTTTTTAAAAAAAATCTCACTTATCTTAAAATGTTTCTAAAACCTTTTTTCAACAAATTATTAATTGCTCTTTGGTGTTTAATTTTGCACTAAAGATTCATTTTTTATTCATCATATCCGCAAACGTACTAGCTCTTTCATATGAAAAAGCAAGAAATCAAGGATTTTTTCACAACTTATGGAATTGTGGCAGTGCGATCATGTATTATAAGGAATAAAATATGCTCTGCCGTACATTAAAATGATAGTGTCCCCTTCGAGCTCTATGACCTTATAAATTAACTCGGCCTTCAGCCTCATTCCTCTATATGGTCACTGAACTCGTCAATGAGCTGCAGTAGCCTTATGTGCGAGTACTTTATCCCACATATAAGTCTTTTAAAAATATTAAATAAACACACACCATATTACCTTCTCAACAGGTTATTGACGCTTCAAAAAATACCAAGATTCACTAACTCCTTTATCATCAAAAACTTGTCCATGCAACTTGTAATACATACATGCACAAAGTTGCAAATTTATCTCATATTCTCAGTTACCTGCCTATCAATTCTTGGGTTTTGGGGTATTATTTTTATCTAGATTTTATTTATCTGCTCAATTGCAACAGCCAAGTCTATTTCACTGATATTTGTTGGCCAAGTTTATAAATTCCCTCAAAATGTATCAGCTTTTATTTGTCATCATGTGGGAATACCATCCTTGTTTTAGCTAGCCATTGGATTGTCTTCTTTTCCATTTTCAAGACTAGTGAAAAACGGTGATTGATTATATTTCACTAGAAAATCGTCTTGAAAAGGTAGTGAAGGTTTAATGGAAAGTAATTGCTCACCTCGTCAGCTCGCTTCGCTGTTCTAATTTGCTACGGTGTTACTAATTTGCCAAATACATATTATGATAATATAATCATATTATAGCCTTGTAGCTTACCGTGGCGTGCTATACTGGTCATTAAATGCCTGCTCCAGTGTCAAAGGCCCGAGCTGAAGGCGAGGGCCATTACCAAGGGAGCAAGACTTTAATGGCCGGTATAGCCCAGCTACGGAGGGCTATAAGGCTATTAAAACATTCTGACACTAGAGGGCAGAATGTTCAAACAAATAAAACAAAGGGCATTTGGAGCCCAAAGGGATGTAAATCCCCTTGGGCTCCGAAAGGCATTTGTTCACAGCAGCAGCTGTGAATGAAAAAAACACATTAGAATGTTGCTCTGTGTGCTTCTACCGGCCAGTAGAAGCCCGCAGAACTCCATTGTATGCAATGGAGTGCTAAACATTCTAATGTTCTAATATAATCTATTGCTTAGAGCTATGGCCTAAATAATACTTTGTCTTTATTATTGTTTCATAATATCCCCATCAGTAATATGAATGGTTTATGTATTCCACAAATAAAAGAGATCAAGGTTTGCAGATTTTGTAAATAAGATCACTCCTATTGGAAGTCGAAAGATAACATCAATTCTGCTTTCCATGTTAAATTATGCATAAATTACATTTGATCTCTATTTATTTTATAGTTTAGCACATGATTATAGTCTACTTGTTGCTGAAGTGGCCGAAAACCTTACTAGCCAGGGAGCGGAACTGTGAGAGTGGCCCTTCTGCTGCAAATACACAGATCATTTTTACGGGCCCGATTCACAGAAGTAACTTAAGACAAAATCCTAAACTTACTACTTTTGGTAGTGACGCTTACCAGCACCAAATGTTTTTGGGGGAGTTTATTTTCCTGTGTAAAATGTGTTTTGTGCTGGAAAGTAGCCTAAAAGTAGCTCAAAGCAGCACAAAGCATTGCTTTACGTTACTAACGGCCAAAGGGGGTGTTACATGGGTGGTTACATAGACATTCCCCTAAAACCACCTATGCCTTTTGATGCACAACCCTGACTACAAAGAATTGTAGACAGGGTTTAGCGCCAAAACTTAATGTCACGTTCAAGGAGGTGCAAACAGGAGAAATGTTTTTATTTCTCCTTACTTTTATGACTTTGCAAGGTGCTGCACTGTGCAGAGCACAAAGAAAGTGGGAAAATCTTTTAAACTTATCTAGGCACAGCATTGTGGACAGGAAGGATGCCCTTCCTTTACAAAACCCATGCTAGACTCAAGCACTCACCCTAGAGCTATGGCCCTAATGTGTGTGCGTAGCACTCGGAAGCAGCATTCAGCACCAGCACTGCGAAAGGGGAGGAGGGAGTCACGTCTCTGTAGATATGACAAGTTCCTGCGCCCCCGTTCTGCAACGCAGTGCAGCCTCAGATCTGTGACTGGTGGTGAGTGTCTGAAAAGTTTCAGCTCTCCGTCCATCATCTCATTGTTTTCGCATTGTTATTCACGCCACCCCTTTCTATGTTAGCAAACCTACTGGAATTTTTCATGGGAAATAGGCCTGGAACATACACATTTTGTTGCAGTAAGCTAAAATTCTGAAATTGGTTATAATTATCACCATTTTTAGAGAGCCATGTTCTATGGTTGAATGTTTGAAAAGTTTCAGCACTCCATCCATCATCTCCTTGTGTTTGCTTGGCCACCTTCCTAACACTACAATAACCACCTGTCCTGATTACTGTCAATACGACTTAAAGTAATAAGACACACAGACGAAGAAACAACTGTGGCCCGATACACAGGTTAAAAATGGGGTGTAGTAATGTTTCTGATATGTAAGTGGACCTTCCTTTGGACAGGTGTGTGTATCCAATATACATGTGTCTGGTTGAGCTCACAGATCACTCTGACAACCCAACATGCTGTATTGTATTGTTCTGTAGTGAAATTTGTGTAGTGCCATCTACCCCATACTAGGTGATAAAGTGCATAAAGATCATGGTGATCACTGGGAAGCTTAGAACGCCAAAGGCTCAGTCATCCGTGGGAAGTAATTTCTCATTCTGTTTATAATGCTGCTGTCACTACATTTTGTAAAGAGACTTTCAAACAAATTGATGTGCAATCAGTTGTATACATCTGGGATGCTTGCAAATGTCATCCGCAAATTAATTATATATTGTCCTGCTGTTTATCACAATGTAGTTGAGTGATTTGTAAATCATTTGAGCAAGTCATACATGCGAATAAAGACAGCCATGCACTGAGGTATAATTTGTCACACTGATGATCACTGATTGTCACCATTGTCTGGATCGAAGTAGTGTGCATTGCAGCTTGTTGTGCAATCAGATAGGTAAACTTGGCACAGTCAGTTCATGTTTGAGCAACCAGTAGGTTGTGCAGTCAACTATGCATGATGTTGTGCCATGGCCAGGCAGGCTGACATCCATGTGGTTTTGCAAGTCTGAGGTCCTTTGCCTTTGATCACCTCATGTGTAATTGTAAGGAGATGCCTTTTTTTGCATGTTCATCCCCACATTTTTGGACTGATGCTGCTGGTTTTTCGACTCTGAGAGCGCACTGTTAACCAGACCACAGTGCCAGTGTTCTAACACATTACAAAGTATATTTTGAATTGGCTATCCCCAATTGGCAAGGACTGACTTCCTTATAGGTCCTGAGTATATGGTACCCAGGGCATGTAAGACAGTGCTTACCCATGGCTGCACCACTGTTTGTGATATCTTGAATGTGACAAAAGACAAAATCGACCCCAGGTTGTCACTGCATACTAGAAGGGCAGTGTTTAAACTACTAGTTCTACTTTACCATTGTAACTAATGGCAACGCCACCCCTTCCCTTAGGAAGGCTGTTAGACTTGGCATCTTTTGGCATGTTTCCCATGTCTTTTTGCTTTCTAACCTCCCGCTTTTGACTTTGTTTTTGCTGACGTAGTGTTTCTGCGCACTTTTCTCACTGCTGATCAGTGGTAAAGTGCTCCTGTGGTAAATTGTGCTATGGATTGGTGTTCCCATGATTGGCTATTTTATTTAGTTGTTAGTCCCTAGCATACACTTACCAGTCCCTCACCTTCCCTTTTCTTACATATCAGCCACCCCTAAGGTAGGCCCAAGGTACCTCTGTGGGCTAGGTGCAGTGCATGTGAAAGGTAGAACATGCGCTGGTGTGTGTGGCATGTCCTAATAGCGAATTACGGCCAATTTTGTTTTTCGCTGTTGCCAGGCTACCTGTTCCCCATAGGACAGAATGGGGAGTTTGTTTATAACCTCTTATAAACATAACTGGCCTGGGGATTTGGTAGGAAAATAAAGTTTAGTATGCTTGAACTCAGAATCTAAAGATGCATCTTTTAGTGAAAGTTATTTTTACATTCGGTGTTTGAAAATACCACTTTTAGAAAGTAGGTATTTTCTTGCTCAGTCATCCCGAGTGCCTCTGCTGGAATGTGGATTGCCTGTCTGGGTTTTGGATGACAGAAGGCTGGGGAGCAGTAGTGGCTCCAGATAGTCTTGGTGTGACAGGAAAGGGTTGATAAGACCTGGGTTGCAATTGGGGAAGGGGGAGGAGATTTCCTTGCACCTCAAAGGGCCTGGTCTGCCTCTGATCATGCCGTCTCCACGTCCTGCCAGGAAGTCACACCAGAGAAGGCAGAACTGGTACTGGCTGGGGACAGACAATCTTTGCACAAGAGATCAAAGGACTTTGGGATATAAATATTGGGGTCCAGATCCCTGAACTTTAGAACTCTTTTGGACCAAGAAGACTTCCAAAAAGATGAGATGGAGAAGCTGTGAGGAGGAACTACCACTTACCTGTGTGCTTTGCTGTGTTGGCCTGCAGTGGCTACTTCTGTCTTGGGCAGTGAAAGGACTGGACTGGACTTTCTGCAATCTACTTTTGTGAGTTTCTCTAAGGGCTTGAGGTAGAGCTTGCCTCCTGTTCAAGAAGTCTCAGGAACAGCAAAGACTTCAAGCTCTTCCGCCCTCAGCACTGGAGATTGTGTGTTTTGTGCTGCAACAGAAAAAGCAACCTGACGACGTCGACAACGATGCTGCCGACTCCATGTCCTGAAGGCACCGCCGGAACACCGCACCACGACCCTGGTCTCACCGATGATGCCTGCTGACACTGCCACCAAGCCTCTTCTCGCACGCGAACCTGTTGGCACCGCAATCTGAACCGCCTCGCTTCATGACAACACCTTGGTATCCCCGACGCCGCCGCTCCACGCCGAAATCTACGCTGCTGCTTGCACAGTGGTTCGAGGGCACCGCTCCGAAAGTTACACAACGCACCACCCTCATCCCGCACCGCATCCTTGGCCTATCAACGCCAGCACCATCGACTCCAGTTCGTCAGCTAATGACAATGCTTCTGCAACAACGCTGTTTGCACCGTGACCTGCCTGCACCGCGACGAGAAACACATTCACTTCGCACCGCGACCCAGGTCTCACCGGTGACGCCATCTGACGCCGCCACCAAGCCGCTGCTCACACTGCGACCTGAGGGTACCGCTCACAGCACCACTGCACTTCGCAACTCAGCACCCGATGCCTGCCGACGCCAGCGCTCCTGACTCCAACAGAGAGGAGATCTATCTGCAATGCGTGTGACTTCGAGGACCCCGAGGACTCCTGCACCGACCTCCGAAACGGACGCCTGCAGATGTCTTGCTTTCGGAAGCTCAACTAGAGGTCACCGATGTCCTGCAGTTCTTAAAGGTACTGTTTGTGGTTCTTTCTAAAACCGTAGCTGGCCCGCAACACCGCAGTCAGCCAGAACTGTTTGGATTTGTTTGCTCGCGAGGCCGGGATAGCCCTGGACGGAGCTATTGACATCAAGAAACCGTTTTCAAGCATATTTTGATAACCGAAGATTTTTAAGTACTATATTGTGGATTTTTTATCATTTTTGGTCTTGTCTTAAGTATATAAAAATATTGGATTTTTCTTACACTGTATTACTGTTGGTTATGTGCAAATGCTTTATACACTGCCTCTAGGATAAGCCTAACTGCTCGTTCCAAGCTACCAAGGGGGTGAGCAGGGGTTATTTCAGGAGTGTAACTCCCTTATCCTGACTAGAGTGGTGGTTTCTGCCTGGCTTTGGCACAAGCCCTAGCCTACCAAAAATCAAATTTCTAACAAAGGCCTGTATGACAGGGAGCTGTATATTACTAAGTAAAACATATATTGTTCATATTTCTTAACAACACCCCTTCCCAATTGCCATTTTGCTGTGGAAAGGATCGTAGCTCCATTGGCTAACACAGGGTTTCCAGCTGGAACCCAGGCCTGGCTAACCTCTGAATGGAACTACCCTGAAAGGGTCATGAACTTTATCAAATGAATAATTCCATTAAACCTGACCTGATGCCCAGGTTGAAATTAATGTCACCTTTAAAGTTAAGCAACTTTAGAAATTTGCCACTCTGCAATTGATCTAGTCCAGCAGCATCGCAAAGTCCCTGGCCCACAGGAAGTTTTCTGCTGACCAGAGGAGATGTGTGAAAAACTCCCAGGAAAAAAGGCAGTTGCCGCAGAATGAGGTATTATCTCTTTTCCTAGGATGGCCTACTCAGGGTTTTAGCCCAAAAGGTGAAATTCAAAGAGGATGCCACCTTTAAAAAGCTGACTAGAACAACACCTCTGTGCAGAATGCCTTATGTTCCTTTAGACACTTAGAAGACGGAGCCAGAGAGGGAAAACCTGTCCTCAATCGTTTTTCCTGTGGGTGTGTAGCCCACTGGTAACCACACCTCCAGATGACCGAGAAAGGGTTTTGCCATTTTAAAAGGGGAACTCTGGGATAGCCAGATGCCACACATTGCATGAAACACATCACTAGGTAGGAGGGGATCCAGTAGGAAGGCGTCCCTTCCGGCACAAAAAACAATTAAGCCTACTTTGGCGCTTGGCATTCAATTGTGAACCAGCGATGGGGAGAGCTCAGGGATACTTCATATTGTTGTATATATGACGTATCCCTTTGCTTTGAAAGTAACACAGCATGGCACAGCCTCTGCATTACTTTATCGTAAATAAGGCCCATAACCTTTAAGGTGATTTATTGGCATCCATTGACAGTGATTCAGTGCTGAGCTAACAACCTCTCTCAGCGTTTCTAGTTTCAAGATGATCTATGTGTCATCTGCATAGTTATAGCAGATGAGGTTAAAATGTTTGATGAGTCTGAGGCACACTTGCAAGAGGAGTGGAGCCATGACCAAACCATGTGGTACACCTACCTTGATGTGGAAAGGTGAGGCTAATGGAGGTAGCAAGAGGATGCTTGATCTGTCTGTTAAATAGGAGGAGATCCAGTCATGGGTGTGTGCCTTTACTCCTATGAAATTTATTCTTTATAAGAGGGATTAGTTATGCACACTGTCGAAAGAATAATATATTTATTTATTTTGAAAATTTTATATAGCGGGAACAAGATCTTTGCAGATATCAGAGCGCTTTACATATACAGGGGGTAAGGAAACAGGAAACATGGGAGTGATTAACAAACTTTTGAGCACAGAATAGTGTAGGTAAAAAGTGAAAAGCAAAATAGGTTGGGTACATGGGGGAGCATAATGATTGACTAAAACCAGTGATACATATCGACAATCAGACAAAACAATAGTGCAGATAGGTGTAGAGTCTCAGATACCCCATACGTGTCCACTGCGACAAGACTTTTAACTTTGCCATGCATATCCTCTCCAAACCCCATCATCTTTGCCCTACTGTCATAAAGCCAGATTTCTCAAAATGCTCAGTGTTTAAATTCTTTGCTATACTCTTCAAGAGGTTTTAGTGTCTTGTACTTCCCTGCCTAACAGACACAATCTTGTTCCACCCAACTAATATCTGCTCATGTAAACTCCTCAGCCAAGCTGACTCACTAATACCCAATGCTGACTCAAGATTTTCATTATTCTAGCTACAAGCCCACCCTACTAGATACAATATGCTGCCATACTAGCCCTCTGCCAAGTCATTATTAAAGTAATTTTATCAGAGAAGAAAGTGTCACCTTCTCCGAAATCAACATGTCACAGTTCGATCTTTAGTGGTGCAGTGGTCTTGGGGTCACCTTTTCAGCTATAAAGGTCTCACAGTTCACTTTCCACTGGTGAATCTACTTGTGAGAAACAGGAACTGTTAGACCTGGCATCTTTGGCGTGATTACCCCTATCTTTTTGCCTCTGCCTCCTGTATTTTTGATGCTGTGCTGGATTCGTTTTTGCTGGTTTAGATGCTTTGGGCACTCTGCCACTGCTGATCAGTGCCAGAGTGTAAGTGCTCCCTATGTAAATTGTTATTCTGATTGGATACACATGTTTGGCATATTTGTATCACCATGAAGTCCCTAGTAAAGTGCACGGGGTGTGCCAGGGCCGGTGATGACAAATGCTACTAGTGGGCCTGCAGCACTGATTGTGCCACCCACAGGAGTAGCTCTAAAATGGTGTCTCGGGCCTGCCACTGCAGCGCCTACGGGCAGTTTAGAACTGCCATGTCCTCCTGGTCCGCGTCCCCGCTGACCAGGCCTAACCCTTCCCTTTTCGTGCACATTAGTCACCCCTATGGAAGGCCCAAGGTACCCCCCTGGGCAGGGTGCCGTGTATGTGAAAGGTAGAGCATGTACTAGTGCAGGTAACATGCTCTGGTAGTGAATTACAGCCATTTTCGTTTTTCACTATTGTAAGGCTATCTCGCTCCATAGGTTAACATGGGGGATGCTGGCTACAGTGATTAACAGCATTTCGTCCCATAGGAACAAGATAGGACATAAGTATCTAGTATCCCTGAACTCAGAATTTAATAATACATCTTTTAGGAAAGGTGGTTTTTAAATCCTGTGTTTGAGAACAGCACTTTTAGAAAGTTACTGTTCTCTTGTCTGACCCTTCTGTGTGCCTGGGAATGTTTGTGTATTGACTGTCTGGTTTGTGAGTGACAGGGGCTGGGGAATTCCCCCAGAGGCTGGATGAGTCAGCACTAGGCTGAATGAAGCAATTGCTACCTGAGTGGTGGGCGGAGTTAGCACCTGGGCTGAATAGGGCTGTGCCTGCCTGCCACAATGCTGGCTCCACCTCCTGCTGGGCGGCTGAGGACCCTGCCCCTCACTCTGAAAGGAAAGATGCAGCCAGCAAAACAAAGTGCTCAGGATCCACCCAGAACTGGTTCAGACCGGGCTCAGGGCCCACATGCACAGAGAGAACAAAGACTTTAGGGGTATAAGTACAGGACCCCTCACAACAGAAAATCAGATCATCTTGGAAATCAAGAAGGAACCTCTGCCAAGGAGAAAGCTGACTCTGAAGAAGGAAGACTGTCCTGCTGTTGCTCGGCTGGACTGACCTGCTGTTGCTTTGCTGCCAAGGAGAGGGGAAGGACTTTGCTGTGAGCTGTGTCCCCTGTCTTGTAGGAATCTCCAAGGGCCTGAGAAGAGCTGGCTCCCTGTTTCCGAAGTCCCAGGAACAAAAGGACTTCACCCCTAGTCTCCCTGAACTCTGCTGAGAGAGTTCTGTCCTTCCTAGAGTGCTTGATCCAGTTGTGGGGCCTCTGAAAGTTGAACCTGAGCTGGGACGCTTGAGACTAAGCTTGAGAGACTTTTGAAGCTGAAAAGTGTCGCATCGCTCGCTTGCGGAGCGCATCCCCGACAGTGCGAGAAGTTTCCCGCTGCTACGAAGGTCGAGATCGGCGCAGCGCCTGACGCCGCTGCTGGAGCTGTCGCATCCTTCGTTTGCGGGACGCACCAGACCGGTGCGGGAGAATCGAACATCGCTGCGAGTGTCGTCGCAGAGCCTGTCGTCGCTGGGTGAGATCACCGCACCGCTTGCTTGCGGACCGCATCACGTCGCTGCGAACATCGTCGCAGAACCATCGCATCGAGGAGCTGCGAGAGAGAGGATCACCGCTGGACCGCGCAGCGTCGCCCCGGAGATCGTCGCAGCCCCTACGAGATCATCGCATCGTGCCTTTGCGAGAACAGACTTCCCACGGAACCTACGCACCGGAATCCACGCAAGCTGCCTTCCTCCCCATACAGACCGGATTCGTCGCCGCATGCCCGCTGCTGCAGCGGGGCTGTCGCATCGCCTTCCCAGGGTCTCAGGAGTAACGCATCGCTTGTTTCCACCGCACCAGCTTCCTGCTTGTGGAACTTTGTTGCATCTAAAAGGTACTGTGAGTCAACGTGACGCAACTGTGAACTTTTCACGCATCTGTGGATTATTTAATCGCAACTTAAAGAACTTTGATTACAACCTGAAGAACTCTTTTGAAACCATATCCTTGAATTGTGTATGTTGGATTTTTTGACGTTTTGGTCTTGTGTAGTTTAGAATAAATATCTTTATTTTCCTAAACAGTTGTGGAATCAGTTTGTGGTGTTTTCACTGTGTTACTGTGAGTGTTGGTACAAATACTTTACGCATTGCCTCTGGTTAGCCTAGACTGCTCAGGCCAAGCTACCTTGAGGGCGAGCAGGGGTTATCTAAGAGGGTTATCTCCTTGCCCTGACTAGAAGCAAGGGTCCCTATTTGGACAGTGGTACCTACCTCTGCCAACTAGAGACCCCCAGTTCTAACAGGAACCTAAAATATTGGTGACATAATTGTGACAGTATTTAACTAAAAAGTCGAACATTTAGCAACTCTACACAATATACAGCAGCTATATACAATAACAGCACATATTGTAAATAGCTGCTATATATTGTGTATTGAGTTGCTAAATGGTCAACTTTCTTGAATACCTTGGAAACCTTGTAAAATACTGTCACAATTACGTCACCAATATTTTAGGTTCCTGTTTCTCACTGGGGACACTACGCGCATTTTTCTTTTTCATTATATATAGAATTTTGTTTGTAAAATATAAAATATGATTGTATAAAACTAAAACCATAGGTGTATTTGGTTTCTCCGCCCTCTGGCATCATTTTAATCCTTCCATTGCGATTATTAGACCTTATAGACCTTATTATCTGTATATGATTCTATTATTCCACAGAAGCCACTGTTTCTGACAATAACAATCTTGTTGCCATCATGTTTTCCATGATATTCATATGTTTATTTCTTTCCAGCTTGACTTCTTTTTTGTTTTAATGTTAGATTTTTGGGAGAGAAAGAGATGTGTTGTAATGCTTGCAGCCTCATTGAATGCACCTGAGCATGTCCTATGCCTTCATATAGGGACCTCAAGGGTGGAGTTGCCCGCTGGCTGACCCGGAGAGTGCTGCTTATAAAGATCGTATCCCAATAAAAGGTATTCATGCTCTACTGTGTGTTAGAGGTCATCACCACACATTTTCATCACTCCAGTCCATGCTTCATGTGTGACTTCTACGTTCATGTGCAGAGATAGCAGAGTATAGCACCCAATAACTTAATGTGACGTGTAGTTTAATCGCAGGCGACATTCACAAGCTGAGACCGAGACAAACCAATACCAGCTCACTTTAAACAAGGTCAAATACCAATGAGCTGAAAAAAAAGGTTGCAGTGGTAAAATTGGATGTGTTCATTAATCCTGGCATTCCTTCAGGCTTAATTTGTAAAAGAAAATAAGCACAAAGGCCTATAGATTTTCTTGGGAGATCAGTACCAGCACCACCAACTGCACAATTCCAAGACTGCTGCGTCTTTATTTCGCCTCATAACTATTTCTTCCACATCTTTGCACTTTGTCTCTTTATCTCACTCTTGCAGGTTCTTTCTAATTCCTGCTGTCTCTATTTTTCATTGTTTTTCTTTCCTTCGCTTCCTCTTTCTTTCGTTTTTTTCGTCTGTCCTTTTTTAAAAAATGTGTGCCAGTGCCCACCACCTCAACCACCGGCACAAACCAAGCACTAGTTCTCGATCTCACATCCTGGATTGTCGGACAGAGCCTCTGCCAAGCAGGAACAGGATGGACTTCGGACTGCAGTGTTCTCAACACCTAATGACTGTAGGAAAAGTCTTCTGCTGGGACCTAGCTGGATGGTACACGGTGACAATGTTCACTCTGCAGCATTGAGTAGCATTTCTACGCCCCAGGATCACAGTAGCTTCAGGAGATGCCTTCTCTATCAGTTATTGACACTACTCATATTGTTATGATTTGCGATGGACCCCAATATACGCCTGGTTAGTCTTTTACCTACATTTACCCTGCCATTGTACTACAAGACGGTTTTTAGTGCTGACCTTTTACCTAGTAAGGTGCTGCATCAAATGTCATGCGGGTTTCCTCGAAAACTGGCCTCATTTATTATGCATGAGGATTCTCAGAATCACAATAGGATTACCATTGTCTGCATAACAACTGTGTATAAGGTTCATTACCATCGTCATCCTCGGCTGACATTACATGGCAAGGTAGAACCCCTGAGTGTATCTTTTGGGTATATAAGCACCATAGCTTTGCTGGGACAGGGAGGGGAGAAAAAGACTTCATGCTGACACTCTGACGTGAGAAGCTCAGATTCCTGGACGCAGACACTCCAGCACGCAGTGGTCTGATATCCCTTGCGCGGTGTCCATCTCGAGACCAAGACGAGATCTTTGTTGTCTCACACCAGGTAATGGGGTTGGCTTTATCCTAGCGGGATTCTTGGCCATACACCTACATACATTCTAGGTATACTTAGGTACATCTAGTTAGGGTTTGCATTGTAAGAGTATGCATTATGACTGTCATGTATTCATACACCAGCATATATCCATTGTTTTTAGCATTATGGTTAAATACTACCATCTATTTACTCTTTTGGTGATTATACCAGTGTATATCTGTTTCTGTCATATGGCTGTTGTAGCACACGTATTTTATACTAGAATGACACTGGTTCAATAAATGCTTATTGAGAACATCCCCATAGTTTACTCTGTGTATTTCTCTGAGACAAAGTGCACACGAGTGACTGAGCGAAAAGTACTGTACTGTTTGAGACAGGGTAGGACTGATGGGACAGGGTTGTAATGTTCAATAGTTGCCAGAAACTATTCTCTCCTTGGTAAGAGAAGTTCATAGTGGCACTGTGAGCTAGATGTTATACCGGAGAACATATCCGGTGGGGGTGTTTTGAATCAGTCTGGACACCGATCCCACAGTTTATGTTGTCTAAACGCGCAGATCCCATATAGATTTATAGGAGCTACATGACAATATTCTTCATGTGTCATTGTTGCTGCTCCATCATGGATGACTGCAGGTGCATCTTGTCGAGGACATTTCGCAAAACCTCAATGGATTGCGATGAGAGTGTGCTCTATTGAGGTTTGACCCTAAATCAGGGATACCGGTTTCTGGAAGAAGACTGTCCCACAGTACAGTCCTAGTCCATCACCAAGGCATGTGAGGTGTGTGGTGAATGCCCTTGCAGACGACCAAGGTCTTGGGGGTGTGGCATCCACGTGTGCAGGGTGTGATGGTGGCGTGCCTATAATACAGCTGCGGCTCCTCAGCTATGGTGCCTCCTGCCAGCTGCCTCATATCGTCAGGAAAATATATATTTTTAAATAAACATGTTTTATTATCATTTTATTTTTCCTTCCCAACCGAGTCTTTGGGGGTGGGGCCAAGGGAATGACAGTCACAGGAGGGGGAGTAGTATGCACATGAATCAGTGCGCATGTGGGTTTGGTCGGCCATCTCAGGACCACCAAACCGACATGAGCACTGAAGTTGTCTCTAACCCAAGCTGCGCTGCCGGGTTGGGGTCAGCAGGCACAGGCTCCCAGTCTCACTTGGAGCGCGAATTCATGCATGAGAGCAGCATCAGGATTGGCCGCAGGGGAGTCTGGGAGCCTGTGCTTGCAACGGACTGGAGCAGAAGAGTGTGATGCCGCAGTGCAGGTATGTTTTTATTTATTTTACTTTTATGTGTTGCCTGTTGTCCCCCCAACGTCTTCCCCCACCCTGTCCTGCTACTCTTCAATGACACCAGTCGCTACTGCTACGATACCAAGTGGGATATAGGCCAACTATAATGGTGATAGCAGTGCCTGTCCAGTAGAGGGAGCTAGAGTCAGAGGTGGACTGCCAGACAGAGTATACCCTTTAGGGAGAGCAGTGGCGGCTCCTCTGCTTAGGCAGAGGAGCGTCCCCCCACTGCTGCTGTGCAGCAGTAAAAGAAAGGGAAAAAAAAAAGAAAATAACGCAATGTTATTATCATTTTATACTTCCTGCTGGAGCAGCTTGAGGGTGGGGCTACTCTGCTGACAGAGCAGGGGAGGAGCGGTGGACACACTAAAGTGCGCATGATGCTTTGACTGTGGCCAAACAGTCATGCGCACTTTAGCATGTATTCTGTGCAGTCTAGATTACAGCCTGCATAGAGAACATGCCCAGGCCCCCAGTCCCTATCTAAGCGTTAAACCAGGGCGCTCAGACCAATCACAGCCCTGCATTGCTGAGTTGTGATTGCTTTAGGGGAGCCAATCACAACACTGCAAATTGCAGCGTTGTGGTTGGCTCAAGGGAGCCTGGCTGCTTCCTGTTCTGTGGAGGAGAGACAAGGCAGGACAGAGCCGCGAGGAGCTAAATTAATTTTTCTTTTTTTTAAATTATACCTCCTTACTCACTAGTCCCCCACGACCCCCCACCGCTCACCACCCCAGATCAGGGCCGGCTTTAGGCATGTGCGAGCTGTGCACCTGCACAGGGCCACCAAACCTCAGGGGCCACCACACCAATATATTTCCTTAATATAATAATCCTCTGAGGATGGATACATATATGCGTGGCGGCCCCCCGGCAGGGATTTGGCGGCCTCCGGCTCTGTTCCACTTCCAAACACCCTGACCCCCCTCTTCAATGGCCTCCGCGCTCCGCCCTGCCCGGACCCCCTCTTCCAGGGCGCCCTACCTACGCTCCCCGCCCAGGGCCACCATTAGCCTAGAGCCGCCCCTGCCCAGATGTGTGCTAGCCGCCACTAATGGGAGTGACTGAGCATGCTGAAGTATCTGTTGATTGGGCAGGGTGAGTGTAGTCATCAGATTGCCTTGGCTTTCAGAAACCAGCACCATTGGTGGTGATGCAACACGTGGTTTCTGGACCAAGAAGAGGTCGGCACGAGGACAGGCCTTTTCCTAAAAACACAGAAGAGTTTGATAGCAGGTGACGACTTTGCAGTGAATCAGCCTCACGTGCGGTGTCCCCTGGCTGATAGCGAGACGTCTGAACAATTAATTATCCGACGCTCGCCCTGTTCTGGAATTAAGACCTCACGCACCTGCAGAGTCCTTGTCACGCTGCAGATCAGTTAAACGCCACATCTTGCTTTTAAGGCCTGGTAATTGTCTCGGCACTTTTCCCTGGCTATCAGAAAAAAACAGTCCGGCTGATTGAAACTTGAGCGCGATCTTTGCTCTCCTAATTCGTAAATAATGACACCCGAACAGCGCCTCGGCAGGTCTGCAGCTCAGCGCCTTGTCTCGCGGCCTTGACAATTTCCCATCCTTCTTAGCGCGGCTTCATCCTTTTTATTAACGTCACTTAGAAGGTAGGCTCTGTCTTCTCTGTCCTAATTTCGAAAAACAAATAAAATACCATTCACGAGTCGGAAACAAATAGAGCGTAATCTACAGTCTAACACTGAAGGGGGCACGCACCTGATTTGCTGATTTGCTGGCAGGAATTTTTTTTTAATAATATTTTTCTGCAGAAGCTGATGTAATAAATGTAGGTGTATATTACATTATATGTCAGAGCAGGATTAGATTAGTTTAATATTAGACAGCAGTTGCCTCCAGATATGGAACTGCACGTCAACAATGTGTACTGTACTTTGAAGGACAAATATTTCTTGGCAACACACAGATAAACGCAGAAGACTCAGCCTGCTATTTAGAGGCTGGTGGGAGGTGCAGAAAAGCAACAAGCACTGTGGTAAAGTGTATAATCACGCGTGGCAGGTTATTTATCCCCACAGAACAACCCACAGGCTGCCCGAAGCTCGCAGGGTCGAGCTTTTGGCCTGAGATGCGCCCTCTGTGCAGCGCCGGCTTGGATTGGCTGAGAGCCTGCTCTTTTTTATTGCAAGGGAAAGAGCAGCAGCGGGCTTTAGGATCGCCGCACCTTAAACCCAGTTCCAAATAAGTATCGATTAATGTGCCGCCAGCCCAGACGCCAGCTCCTGAATGTCGTCGTTGTGATTCCAGATCAAGGGATGCTTTTTAGATTACAAAGTCCAAAACAAATGTAGTTTGTATGGAAAAATATTCCTTCTTTATTCGTTAAAAGTTATAGAAAAGTTCATTTTATATTCACAAAAGGATCAGCCAACGTGTTTCTCTTCCATGCAGGGAGCTTCCTCAGGGCAATAATTAAGAAGAAGTATATCCGCAATTTGACAGTCTTCCGGTATATCGAGTAATGGGGAGACACATCAGTGTTCACCGTCACTTCAAAACTCCATTCAGCGTCCTGTAGTCACATTTCAATTAGGTGACCGTCTGACATTTCAATAGTTGAATCCTAAAATCAAATCGGCTTAGGAAATTGGGTACACGTAGTCAGGCAATGGACCACTTAGTATCAGTAGGCAGGATATAGCCGATAAAGTGTAGAACTGCACAGCCTCTTTAAAACATGGTGGAACTAGGTGTGTTTCTCGAATAGTAAGCGAGCGCTGTCCCTGAATCCGAACGGTTCGCTCTCAGTCGGTGCAATCCGGCGTGGATGGTCCCGAAGCATCATACACGAATAAAGAAGGAATATTTTTGCCTACAAACTACATTTGTTTGGGACTTTGCTCTTTTTTATTGGTTGCTTCTGAAATACGAGCAACCTCACTGGCAAGTCCATAATAGCCAAGTGCTCAGAGGCCATGACCCAACCTGGCTACTTATCCTGCCCTGTGTCTGACCAGAAGACGACATGCTGCCAGCTAAGTCAACTGAAACACAACGCAAACAAATGCGTCACGAGTACATGATGAGCCACTTGTATAGTGTTTAAAACACCAAGGACATTTAGGGGCTTATTTCTGAGCCCTTTGCACCGCTGTTGCATCACTTTTTGTGACGCTGTGGCAGTGTAAACATTGTGCCATGTTGCGCAATATTTACAAAGTGAGGCATCTAAGCCGATATGGCACTTTGTAAAGCCCAGCGCTGCATTATACCTGCTTCTGCTATAATGAATGCAGGGCTGGCGTTCCCCTGCAAAAAAGGCTTGTAGAAGTGGCGCAGTGAAATCTATGAGATTTCACAGTGACACCTCTTGGACATCACTGTGTCAAATCCTTATGCCTGCGTCATGGCAGGCGTAAGAGTGACACAGGCCCTTTCACATGGGCCTTGCCCCATGTGAAAATAAACATTGCTGGAGTTGGGTCTGTTTTCAGACACACCCCAGAAATCTGTCACTTTTGCGCCAACAGATACATCAGGAATACTGATTTATCTGTCAATCCTTGCGACATGGATCTCCGTACAGTAAATACAGCGTGGTGTTGCAAGGAGGGCACACTAAAAAGTGTTGCATTGCTGTTTTTGCACAGCGATGTAACACTTTTCATAAAAGAGGCCTTAGCTTTTTTTGTGAGATTTTTCGTAACCAATGCACTGGGAATACTATCAATGGCATAATGCAAACACCGCATTTAGACTGTGATCCCAACTTCTGCAGTAATACCAAGTTGTACACAAACTTGAGTTTGCACTCTCCTGCATACTTTATCCCTGCAGCGTCCTCCCTAGCCTGGGAACTCACCAATGATTACACCACACACAGGGCTTAGTATAACACCTCTTTCTTCTTCTGCGTGTAACCTCAAACTCAGCATTCTAAACCTGCATTCTCTTCACTACACTCTAATGCTTATGTCAAAGTTCTACGGAGTCCATCAGGAGCCGCAAGGGTTCCAACATTGCAAATTCACATAACACTACATATCCCCTCAGTTAAATAAAAAATTACAATTGTTTACAAATATATACACAATCATAACTCTTCTATGAGTCTTTATGGTGCTTTGATAACACGTCCCAACTGTGTCTTCGTAAACTGCGGACAGGCAGTAGAAGTGGCCATGAACGGCCTTAGTGATGTAGAAACAGCAGTCAGGGGTACTTCACTTGTACTTTCAGTGCATGGTGAGCGATGTGCCATATGTATGAAATGCGAGGAATACCAGGACGTTGGGCAGTGAATGCATGCTTTACTGGTCACAACATGAATTAGTGCAGCATTGAAAGGAGAATCAGGCTTTTGTTTTCCATGCTGACAAACAAGCTGGCGATCTCCTCTAGTGAACATGATGTCTTTTGCCTGTCAAAGCATGTCTGCGTAGGCCTTCATCTACCTCTTACGAACCAAGTCTTTCATGTGTGTTTCTTCCTCAGTGTATGATCTTCTGTTGGTTCATTGAGGTAACTTGGTCATCATTGCTCTCCCTAACATCAAGTTTGCAGGGCTTTTACATGGTAAACATCGTTTACAACACGGGGATTACATTGCGATGCTATTACATCGTGTTTTTCACAACGCAAATCATTACAACGACTTGCGCTAGGTGGTACTCTAGGACAAGGAATAGTATAATTTACTATCCAACACCTTCCCTACTGTACGTAGACTGGAGTTGGAATAGTAAATTATACTACTCCTAAGTCCAGCGCCCTCCAATGCAAGTCATTGTAATGACTTGCGTTGTAAAAACCGCAATGTAATGTACCGCAATGAAAATGTATGTGTTGTACCGTCATACATCCCTTTTATATGTGGTCGAGTGAAGAGTCAAACGGTAAGCTTGAAGAGTTGAATTAAGATAATCTTAAGGGTGAGTTTTTCTAGTACAGCGCGCTGGACAGCTTTCTTAGGAGTACTCATGAAACATTCGACAAGGCCATTGGCCTGTGGCCAAAGAGGTGTGCTCTTCTGATGCTTCCCATTTAGATGATTGAGAAAGTCTCTGAATTCTCGACTGTTTAAAGGTGGGCCGTGGTCAGACTTTAAGATCTCTGGAAAATCCCATGTCGCAAAGATGCCATCT
Organism: Lissotriton vulgaris; assembly: GCF_964263255.1. Classification (NCBI taxonomy): domain Eukaryota; kingdom Metazoa; phylum Chordata; class Amphibia; order Caudata; family Salamandridae; genus Lissotriton; species Lissotriton vulgaris. The sequence continues at coordinate 1,970,078,439 of NC_141691.1, read as the reverse complement.
AATCTCTCAATGACTTGTTCTTAAGTGGTAGATAAGAGACCTTCTAAAAAAATAAAACAGGTGTATTCACCATCAGGGGATGACTGTTGTCAAGAGGATCAAAGAAGTCAACAGCAATTCTTTAACAGGCATTTGTTGGTAACTCTGACATGTTTAAGGTGTGTTGAGTTGTTTCCGATGACAGCCAGTTGCAGATATGACAAGCCTTTAATTCTCTTCCATCTCTCTGGTTGAGATGTAGAAACCAGACTCCTCTCGGAGAGTTTGTTTGGTGACCACAATTCCATGATGTCCTTCATGGACCACTTCAATTATTTGTTGTAGCAGATTCTCCGGAATTACAATTCTTGAACCTCTTAGCATAATACCTTCCTGAATAATGGACAGTTCAACTTTAACATTTTTAAACTTCAGATATTCACTGGCATTGGTAAGAGGTCAAGGGTGCAGATACCAAGACTAATGTGTAATAATGTCTTTCAGTTTTATCGTGACTTGTGGCAGTGGCAATTTGTTCCAATAAAATGGCAGCTGGGGTGCTTCATCAATTTAAAACATTTATGGAGGCTTTAGCTGTTTTAGAATGGGTGCAAAGGCACTTTAGAGGCACTCATAAGAAGTAGTCAGCAGGGTTCTGATCTTTCCCTGGACGATGCACGATTGCGTAGGTGTATTCTTGCAATCGCAGATCCCAACGTTCAGTGCTAAGGTGCATTTTTGCCTTTGGATTTCCAAAGATAGTCAACAATGCTTGATGATCTGTCACAACATTGAAGGACTTCCCATACAGGAATACGTGGAAATGTTCACAAGCCCACACCACTTCTATGCTTTCTTTCTCAGATTGTGAATGAGCATGTTTAAGCTTTGACTTGCGTATGCCACAATATTGTCTTTGAGCATTTTGGTGTTCACTGTGCAGTGCAAGGATGGCACCTAACTCGACACTGCTAGCATTAAAAACAACCTCAGTAGGAAGCTTTGGATCCAAGTATGCAAGTTCAGTAGCGTTCTCAATAACTTGTTGAATTTTCAGGAAGCTCTGTTTGCATTTATGTGACCAAAGGAAAGAAACATTCTTTATCATCAAGTCTCTTAATGGCGCACTAACAGTGGCAAAGTCTTGTATCTATCTAGAACAATAGCTGACCATGCCAAGAATAAACGTAACAAAGAAACATCTTCTGGGGGACTGGCAGTTGACAGCATTTGCACTTTAGCTGGACCGGGTGTAAAGTCCCATCAGAAAAGGTATGGCCAAATAACTTTAACTTTTTGTCATATGGAACTCACATTTGTCAGCATTCAAAGTTAAACTGGCATCAGCAAGCAACTGACACACTTGTGTGAGACCTCTGTCATGCTCCTTCTGTGTGTTTCTGAAAAACAATATGTCATTGCTATATTTGAAAGCATTCATGACAAGCTGTATGATACATGGAATTACATCTTGGAATAGCTCAGCAGCAGATGACAAACCAAACCTTGGGGGCATATTCACAAGGGAAGTGGCAGAGTGAGTCGTTAGCCTTCCTGGCTTAACGCCTCACTCCGCCACTTCAGAAACGCAGGGCGACACTACATTTACAAGAATATGGTGCAGCCCTGCATTTCCCCCAGCGCTGGAGCTACACTTAGCAGTCTAATGCCATTTTGTAACTTCTATGTGTGCTGCTTAATGCAGCAGCACACAGAGAAGTTGCAAAACAGCGTTTTAAAAAAAATTATTGTTTATGTGCAGCACACATGAGAACAGCAAAAACAAATGAAACATTTCTCCTCGTTGCTCCAGGGTAAGAACAGGTTTTCCTAGGTCCTAATTCTGGCGCTGCCGCCTATTTACACCACATTTGTAAATAGGGGCAACGTCAGAATCAATGGGTGTTGCGGTGGAACGCCCACCGCAACACCCATTGCCCTCCCCTTTCACTCTAAGCATAGCGTGAAAGGGGGCCTTATTTACAAGGCAGCGTTAAGCCACGTTAAGTGGCTTAACGCTGCCTTGTAAATAAGGCAAAGCCCCTATCACCACAGGAATGTCGTAGATAGTGATGTTCCCGTGGCAAAAGGGGCTTGTAAATATGCCCCACAGTCTTTTGTAACAGAACAGACCAAAATGCGTAGAAAAAGTTGTAATGTAGCTGCAATTTTCCTTGAGTTCCAACCTATAACATCCTTTATTCAGATCAAGCCAAGAGAATACCTTTGCAACATTCAATTGTGTTATCATTTCGGCAATGTGCAGGCCTGGATGTCATTCTCTTTCAATTCTCTTGTTAGCTTGATGCATATCCACACAGAGGCATACAGCTCCTTCACTGTCCTTTTTGGGTACTACCATTATGGGAGAAACACATGAAGTTTGACCAGTGGAACATTCAATGAGTAGGGATGTTTGAGTGAGGGTTGAAGTTCTTTTAGAACCGCTTCCTGTAAGTGGAAAGCAATTTGTTGGTGTCCTTGGGCAATAGTACGAACGTCCTCATAAATACATAATTGTAGTTTTATAGTCTTGAATTTTCTTAACCCATGAAATAATTAAGAGAATTGACTCACTATTCTGTGATAAACATTCATGTTATAGTTCATGGATATTAGTCCCGTATCAGCAGCTGTGCTGAAGCTGAGTAAATAGGCACTGAATGCTGTAACTTGAAGTACATGAGTGGGGGCTTGTACTTTTGTTTTCTTCTGCCCCATAGTTGCTACAAATGACTCTTGACTTTTTAGTGGCGTAGATGTAGCTCATCTATACACTTTAGTTTTCGATGGCGTAAGTCGGGGCAATGGAGACAGTTAATTATATTTCTTCTATGGCATAATATTTATTGGTGCACCACTATCAATATTGAAAGGTATTGGACATCCATTGACTTTGAGTGTGATTTTCAAACAATTTTGAATGATTTTGGTGCTTTGTCATGTCTACTTCTCTTGAACCTGTATTTTTTCTCAGATGCAACCAGTCCAACATGTGCACGTTTCTCTGAGGTTAACAGCGAGATGGCACAGCCATCTTCTTCACTTTTGCTTGATATTGATACAGAATAACTGTTTGGCAGGGACTTAGATGTCGATCGACTTCTTATAGTGTTAATTTGCCTTAGCTAAAATGGACGCTTGGCTTTGTGGGCATGCATTGAAAGTCACTTCTGGGATGTTTGGGTGTCAATTTGCCATCACGCCATGACACACTCACTTTTTCCTTTACCTTGCAAACTTTTAAGAAAAGGCAAGCCCGTCTGCGCCCGTCCGAGCCAGTCCCGAGCCTAGGGCCACCCCCCCTGGACTAAATACTTCTGACTCTACACACTCAAGGATCTGCTACGATACCAATTATTTAACATCGTTTAATATTAATAAAGCTTCCTGTTCCCCGATTAACTTACATACTTTAGATTATGCTCCATATACCTGGCCTTTTTGCTCTCTTCACATTATGGAACACCCTCACTTACAAAATCCTGTTGTCACCTCTCACAACAAATCCTCTCCTATTATCAAACTAGCCCTCTTAAACGCTCGATCACTCCCTAAACACAGGTATGAAATCTCTCAATTCATTGACAGTTGGCAGTTGGACATTTTATTACTCACTGAAACGTGGGGAGACCAAGCCTCGGACCCTGACTTCACTTCAGCTACTCCAGAAGGATTCTCCAATATCAGGCTTGATAGGTCACTAAATAAAAAAGGTGGGGGAGTGGCGATTATTTTTCGCGACACCTTTCGTCTACGTACGGAACCCCTAAAAATTAATACATGCGAAGCTTTGAACTTCACTTTTGTCACTCCTTATTCTACCTCCTTTCGAGGTATTTTGCTTTATCGCCCCCCCTGGCCTCCGTTCCGCTTTTCTGTCCTCTTTGAGCCACATTTTAGAACCAATTCCTGGAGAAAACAATTTCACAATTCTGGGTGATTTTAATTTTCACTTGGAGAAGAAGGAAGATCCTGATACTCATTCCCTCCTTATGGAAATGAATGCAGCAGGTCTTACGCAACTGGTTCATTCACCTACACATCTAGCGGGACATACACTGGACGGAGTCTTTTCCAATCTTGACTCCTTAACCATAGAGCACATACTACCTCTCACATGGACAGACCATTCTGCTGTCTGTTTCAATATTCTTCCTCTGACACCGATTCTCACAAAATCCTGTAAACCAGGCACTTTTAAATCCTGGTAAAATATCAATGTTCCTGAATACACCAACAACTTAGACGCCTTGAAAGAAATTGATACTGCTGATCCAGAAGCCGCAGCCATTTACTATACCAGATGTATTAAGACCGCAATTGATACCTCTGTTCCCATTAAAAAACGCTCTTCTAACAGGTTGTCAAATTCTGCCCCATGGTTCACTGAAGCACTTAGGTTAGAAAAGCAAAGCTGTAGACGCCAGGAACGCAAGTGGCGTTCTAACTACGACCCTTACGAGAAAAGTTGTTATAAAGAGAAACTAAAAATTTACAAATTATCAATCATTAGTCAGAAAAGTATATTCTTTAATAATCAAATCGAATCAGCTCAAGATTCAACTAAACAACTTTTTCAGGTCGTTTCTCATCTCTCTGGACATGATAAACCTTCCACTGCAGAAGCCTCCCAATCTATGTGCAATGCACTTTCCACCTACTTTCAAGAAAAAGTGTGCGATATCTATTCCAATTTTAACAAGTCCACTAACCATGCAGATCAGACCAATTTCCACATCACGCTCAACTTGACTCCCCTTAATTCTTCTACAACTCCCAATCATTCCAATTTCTCATTTAGTCACATTTCGCCTGAGATGATCCTCAAACTAATGATGTCGACCAGTTCTGGTTCACCTGATGATCCTTGCCCACCTTCAGTTTTTAAAATAGCTCCAGAGAAGATTTCTATTGCTCTCGCAAACATCTTTAATGCTATGATCTCATCTTGCATCTATCCTACTATATGGAAAAAAACAGTTACTAAGCCTCTTCTCAAGAAAACTACGTTGGATCCTTCCAAAGTAACCAGTTACAGACCGATAGCATGTATTCCCTATCCATCCAAGATCATTGAAAAAATCATGAACATTCAATTATCCGAATATATAGACTCCAACAACTGTCTGGATGCCTCCCAATTTGGCTTCAGGAGGGGACACGGGACCGAGACAGCATTAATAAAAGCCTCAGATGAGATACGAATGATCCTTGACAAAGGAGGCGCCGCGGTGCTCATACTACTGGATCTGTCCGCGGCTTTCGACACGGTCGATCACGCTATTTTGATCGACCGTGTCGGAAAAGCTGGAATATCATCTGATGCTCTCTCGCTCCTGGCATCCTTCCTGACAGACCAAGAGCAATCAGTCTCTATGGGCTCATTCTCTTCTGACTCCTTTACACTACCTTGTGGAGTCCCCCAGGGATCCTCGCTAAGCCCAACGCTTTTTAACATTTATGTGACAGACTTAGCGAGGATCATCAAAGCTCATCGTCTAGCAGTTACATCGTATGCAGACGACACACAACTTGTCCTGGCCATTAATAACAATGGTATGGAGGTTGCCAATAACTTCCAAAAAGGAATGAGTGCCATATGTAATTGGATGCACTCGAATTGTCTGAAACTCAACTCGGACAAAACCGAGGTGATGGTGTTTGGGAAACTCACTCCTGCATGGTCTTCTATATGGTGGCCACAAGATCTTGGCCCCCCGCCCAATCCGGTTACTAAGGTTAGAAATCTTGGCGTTATCTTTGATAACAAACTCTCATTTAATCAGCATGCCAACTCTATAGTTTCGGCTTCATTTTTCATACTTAAAATGATAAAAAAAAATTCAGCCCTATCTTCCATTAAACACCATAAATACCTTGATCTCTACCTTATTAATGTCCCGAGTGGACTACTGCAATGCTCTCATGCTTAATGCCCAAGAACAAGTAGTCAACAAACTTCAACTAGTTCAAAATGCAGCCGCTCGACTTGTCACAGGTACACCAAAATTTAAGCCAATTTCCAATACCATCCGTAATCTCCACTGGTTGCCAATTAGACAACGTATTAAATTCAAAGCCCTCTGCATTGCCTTCAAGAGCATTCATGAAAAATCACCTGCCTTTCTTAAAGACGCTCTCCATCCCTACCGACCTTCACGCAATCTTAGATCTGCTGATGCTAATCTCCTGGAAGTAATCAAAACTAGGAAAGCTACTTGGGGAGATAGATCTTTTGCAGTAGCTACAGCTAAGTTATGGAACTCCATGCCAAGACATCTAAAAAATGCTCCTACATTACTATCATTCAGGAAGCAACTGAAGACGTGGTTGTTTAATTATTAATCTCCCTGACTCCCGGGCCCAACCTTCGATTTCTGTCTATCAAAGCGCCAAGACACCCTTGGGTAATCGTGCGCTCAATAAATTGCATAAAATAAAATAAATAAATTCTTTTTTCAACAGCCTTTGTAGATTTGTCTAATGATGGGCTATTTACTTTTTGTGGAAACAAAAATCCACACCTAAAGCACAACTTCTTTCTTTGTCAAGAATTCACTGTGCATCTCATGGTTTTATGCTTTGGCTTACATTTCACATTCATGGATGACTCACTTTGGGCATCTCCAGCCTCCATGTAAGCAACTTGCTCGTCAGCTCTGGCAGCCATGAGAACTCACTTCAGGCTAAAAGATTCTCACAGTATTCGTCGTCTGAACCAATCTGACAAGCAAACGTCACTCACTCTGAGGGCATATATCTTCCTCAGCATTAAATTAATTGAACTTACAGTGTTTGAAGAGTGTATCCATTCTCTTAAACTCGTTGAGGGTCTCACTGGCTTTCTGAGATTCTTGGCTGAAGATATACATTTCGTAACCTTCATTTGTCATTGGATTGAACTTGAGATTCAAGGCAACTTTGATTTGATTGTATTTTCATCAGCTTGCAGCATTTTCATTATGACTTCTTTTACACATTCACCAGCAGGATTCTTAAATACTTGATAATCTTGTTGTCTGCATCTTCAAATGCGTCAATGAAATCATCAAATGTCTCTATCCAGGCAGCCCATCTGTTGCCAATATTCAGCTTTTTGTCTGTATTGAATGGCGGTTGTAGTTTTGAAATTCGGCAGCATTTTAACCATTGGTGGAACAAATTGTTGTGGAGAGTACTGTCTGATGCAGCTTGGTCATCTTGTTTACACAAACCATCTCTGTGGCCTAGTGCTAGCCTCTGGATCATCTTTGATAATGACAGGAAACGTGGCCCCTTTCTTAGGTTTCATTGGAAAGGCAAACTTTCACGATTCTGATCACTGCTGTCAGCTTTCAGAACTTCGGAGACCCTTGGAGTTATTCGGAGCCCACTCCGCAGCTCTGGTGGGGTGCCGCTTCAGGTATGGATGGCTCTACACGGGTTCCTCTGGGGCCACTCCCTTCAGCACTGTGGCTTGATGTCTCTCTTAAATCTGTTTCTTAAATCGCTTTTCCTTTAGGCTTCTCTTTGTGTAGCCTGACATCTGGTTGATCTCTGCCTCACAGCGCTTCTGTTTAAAGTGTTATCTGCTGTCTTGACACATTCCCTCAAACATGCATATGCAATCTCTCACTGTGGACAACTGTAATCCAATACTATGTAAAACAATAATAAATTCTTACACCACCTTCCTAGACCTCATAGACAAAATAAAGTTTTGTAGACATCATTGACTACAAGAAAGGGGGGCGTGGCTAGCAGCCGATGAGGATGGTCGCAGCCTAGCGAGGCTCCCGACCCTCTGCCCAAAAATCCGTCGCAAATCCTATTAACGACCCGGGATCCCCGTGAAAATCGGGTCGATCCCGAAGGCAACACCCAGGCCTGCTCTGGTTCGGGTGGCGAGCCAGGGAGACTACTGCTGCGGGCGCACCTTGATGCGAAGTGCCCGAGACGCCAGAGCAGAAGATGGCGGCATCCTGAGAAGCGGCCGCCGGAGGATAGCAGCGGATCCGCCCCCGACGCCTGGCTGCACAGAAGACGCGAGGTGCTTGGCGGCCGGGAGGAAGCTGAGACCGCCTGGCGCACCAGCAGGCCTTGACCTCAGGGAGATCGGTGAGGGGTCCGGGCGCGGGAGCGGCCCTGGCGAAGCTCCGCCCCACCCGGGAGGAGATTAACTTAGGCCCCGGCTTTGAGGCCTACGATCCCTGTGGACGCTACCCTGTCCCGGAGCCCGGCTGGGCGAGGGTAATCATTCAGTGAGGGGCCCGAGAGGGTGCTCGGCCCGACCACTGCACCACAGACCTGGATCCGTGTGGGGAAGGAGCGGTAAGCCGGGAACGGGCGGTGGCGGTGCACCCCCCACAGGCCCAAGTGACAGTAAATCTACTGTTTCGGTGGGTGCAGCTACAGCCCAACCGCATTGCAGCATGGAGAAGGTGGACCTATGAGGAACTGCGTGAGGGGAACGGGGACGGCGCCTGCATCACTGACCCCTGAGCCTGGCATGGCCGGCGTGGAGCCCAGTACACGGACAAACCCGGGGAGGACCCGCTCTACCAGTGGGCGGTGTATTGACACCCTGACTTTAGAGCCCATCACCACAGCTCGCGCCGTGGGGCAACTGGAGACCCCATCTGATTGCCCCTGAAGGTGAGAAACTGCAGAGGCTGGCCCTCGGAGAGGCAGAAAGGGCTCGAGTGATCCTGGGGACCTGGGGGCCCGGCCCCCGCCACGAGGGGTGGCCAGAGGGTGGCTGGCACTGTGCATCGGTCGGTTGGGGGCCTAAGGGGGAAGAACGTCTGGGGAAGACTAGCACCCTCCGCGAGGATAACCGGAGACCGGCCTGACCGGGAAGGCGGGGCGTGCGCCCTGAGGCTCGCAGCCCAGAAGGGGGCCGGCTTCGGGAACGAACTCTGTCTACCCACCCAAAGTCCACTTCCAGCTGGGGGCCCTGAGCTTAACTTCCCCCCCATGCGCCGCACCCAGGTGAATATTGGGCCCGGCTAAAAGAGCGTGTGGCATTGTGCTAGCGGTGCGCTTGGAGGCGGGAGACGACTGTTGACAGCATTCCGTGGCTGGGAACCGCCGAAGACGGTAGCGGTGAGAACCAAGTAGCGGACCACCCTCTGGGCATATACATTGACGCGACCCCCGACCGGGCTAACGGCGATCCCACACTCAGCGCCCTACTCGGACCCCCCCATAACAAATTCAAAGGGCCGAGGTACCGCAGGAGGACCGGACCGTGATAGTAGCACCGCGAGGCCGACCTAATTATCATCGGGGCCCGCAGGAATGAGGAGAGTTGCCTGACTGCACGGCACAAAGTGTCCAGAAGGAGAACCCGACCTATACCCCTGACTCGTGGCCAACAGCTTACCTGCTGCGGGGGACACCGGTAACACCCGACCATCCCTGGGAACCCGGATCCACACCGAAGGAGCAGGATGGGAAAACCTAGGGGCGTCAAGGGGGACGGGAGCCCAGCCACGGAGACGCCGGAAGATTCACCACAATCTACCACGGAACTGCAACAGATGCAGGACCGGATCCTAGAAGCTATTGCTGCCACGAAGGAGGCATTACATCAAAACATTGTGCAGGTGTCGACGGGGCTGGGGCTTCTGCGGGCGGACCACGCAAAGTTAATGGATAGGGTCAAGGATGCGGAAGACACCCTAAAGGACATCGTACCAGCGCACAAGTCAATGGATGGGAGGCTCACGGAAGCGATGGAGCGGATACAAGCCCTGGAGAGGAGGGCAGAGGATGCTGAAAACCGCAGTCGGCGGAACAACGTGCGCCTGGTGGGTCTTCCCGAACAAAAAGAGGGCACGGACATGGTAGGCTACTTGAACGACTGGCTAAAGACTGTGGTTGCCCCGGAAGGTCTTTCTCCCTTCTTCACTCTAGAGAGGGCGCACCGAGTGCCCTCCCGACCCCCGCAACCGGGCCTACCGCCTCGCCCAGTGGTCATCAAACTGCTCCACTACAAGGACAGGGACTGGCTTTTGCAGCGGGCCAGAGACGCAGGTCCGTTTCAAGTGGACAATAGCAAGGTTACGCTATTCCCGGACTACACGTTTGAAACTCAAAAACTGCGTGCCTCCTTCCTCTCTATCAAAAAAGAACTACATACAGAAGGCTTACAGTACTCACTGCTGTTCCCGGCCAAACTCCGAGTGATAGTAGACGAAAAGGCGCTGTTCTTCGCAACATCGGCGGAGGCATGGGCCTGGTGGGACACCTACAAAGCAGGCACGGACGGAGCTCGATATAGGGCCGAGGAGGAACACCAGAAACACACAGTCAGACAATCACGAAGGCTCCGTGGGCGCAAACAGGGGTCCAGAAAACCGACGACCTCCCAAACAGAGGATGAACGGAGAGCAGCGCTGCAGGCAGTGAAGGAAGTGTTGGGATAGGCGCTGGTCCAGTCGGCGAGGGAATCAGGCTCGGAGGCCCAGGGAACGGGCTCAGACACTGAATTATCAGAGTTGGGTAGTGCCAGGGGACCGAAGGTCACACCTCAGACATCAGGAGAAATCATCGAAGGCTGAATACTGACCACAGTACCTGATGGGAATGAAAACAGATGGTGCAGCCTCCACGAACATTTGAGCAGGCCACTGTAAGACTGATATATCGTGAGTCACAATGAGTATTGCGGGGCGGGGGCATGGGGACAGTGCTTGAAGGGTTTTAGTAGCTAGCACACGTACCACAGGGCCCATAAGGCCTCCGTAGTATTGACTACGGACTAGAGTAATTTGTGAGCGCGTTTGCTCACCAGTTTGGATGGGAGCTACTCTTCTGCGGTTGGGTCCTGTTCTGGGGGAGGGAGGACCTGGAGAGGTTGGGGTATCTCGAGGTGTAGTTCGGGGAGGGGGGAGGGGGGGAAGTTGGGGATGAGCGGGGACGGTGTGGTGTCTGGTGCCTGGATGCAAAATGTTACTGATTTAAACCGAACAAGATGGGACAATGGCTAATGTGGGCTCGCTAAAATGTGTGTCCTGGAATGTGCGGGGACTAACAACAATGACGAGAAGACACAAAATCCACTCTTATCTAGTCCGCAGAGGAGTGCATATAGCATTCCTACAAGAGACCCACTTAACAAGAAAAGAAGGAGTGGCACTACAGCGTAGATGGAGGGGCCACCTGTTTTACACCACGTACTCTGCTTTTGCTAGGGGAGTGTTAATTTGGGGGAGGGCGGGAGTTCCTTTCCAAGTCACTAGACACACAGAAGACCCAGAAGGGAGGTTTGTAGTGGTTGAGGGGCTACTTAGAGGTCGACACATTGTGCTTAGTAGCATCTACGCGCCAAATGTAGATCAGACAGCATATTTTGCGAGGTTATCCAGAGCGCTGGCCACCTACTTCACAGGTCACATGCTGATGGGAGGGGACTTCAACTCAATAGCAGATACAACTCTAGACAGATCACACCCTCCACTACACACATCCCCTGTGCACAGATTAGCGAAGTGCAGAACGGAATGGCAGGGGAAATGGGAACTGACAGATAGCTGGCGTGCACAACATCCTACAGAGCGAGATTACTCATTCTACTCCAGCATACACGACCTCCATGTCCGCCTTGATACCTTCCTCGGTTCCCCAGCAATACTCCCGGCAGTGGCCCGGACTGAATACTTGACACGCACAATATCTGACCACAACCCTATTCTCCTGACCCTAGATTGGATGAACACATTGTCAAAGATCCCGACGTGGCGGCTACGGCCAGACACACTGGATGATCCGCCCTTCCGTGAAGAACTAGAGAATTGAATAGCTAATTACTTCACAGAGAATGAGGGTACTGCTTCATCCAGGGCTGTGGAATGGGATGCATTTAAAATAGTGGTAAGGGGGCATTGCATAGGGAAATATGCGGGGGTGCGCAGGACAATGGTAGAGGACCTAGATCAAGCTGAGCGTAAACTAAGAGAGGCGTAACAGGAACGCCCAGGCCACCCTGAGTTACAGGCGAGAGTGAGTGAGGCGCGCGAAGCAGTGGCTGCGGGGGTGGAGCGCCTTCGTAGCTTCGATTACAAAACATACTTAACGAAGACTCTTGCTGAGGGGGACAAAACTGGAACACTCTTGGCATGGCTAGCGAACCCCAACAGGAGCACTCAACCGATACTGACCCTGAAGGGATGTGGGGGCGATATACTCCGAACACATCCAGAAATTTTGAGTTGCTTCCGATCATATTATGAGAAGTTATATAGGAGCGACTTGGGGGACCAGAGTGAGGCACTAGAGGCATTCCTGAGCGACCTGCAGATACCACAGCTGGAGCAAGAACAGGCTAATTTACTAGGCGGCCCAATGGACTTGGCAGAAATAAGAGGGGCAATAAAGCGAATGGCGCGTAACAAAACACCGGGGATAGACGGGTTACCCGTTGAATTTTACGGGATAGATCAGCTGACCCCGAGAATACAGGTGATATATAACGAAGCCAAGGAAAAGGGCAGACTTCCCCAATCAATGCGGGAAGCCATTATGATTCCTTTACTAAAACCGCGAAGGAAAAGCACAGATCCAGAATCCTATAGGCCGTTGTCAATGTTGACAACGGATTACAAAATTTTGAGCACAGTGCTGGCCGCCAGACTGCTACCCCATATGCAAGACCTGATTCATAAAGATCAATCAGGTTTTATACCCACTAAAAACACGACACACAACATCCGTAGGGTGCTTAGACTAGTGAATGACCCGCCGCCGGGAGCGAGAGTCCCCCTGGTATTAGCGGTTGACATTGAAAAGGCCTTCGACACCCTGGAATTGGGATCCCTATATAGGGTGATGCAGGGCTTTGGCCTGGGTGAGGGATATATAAAGTGGACGAAGGTGCTTTATGCTTCGGCGAAAGCAAGGGTGAGGGTAGGACCTTTATTATCGGACCAATATGAGGTGCATCGGGGTACGAGACAGGGATGTGCACTTTCTCCCCTGTGTTTTGCGCTCGCAGTGGAGCCTCTGGCAGCGATGGCTAGGAGGGGAATACATAGCAACGGGTTGGAAGTCAGAGGGACCCACCACTTCATCTCCCTGTACGCAGACGACCTTCTCCTCTTCTTAGAAGACGCTGAGGGAGCTGTGGACGGTGCAAAGAGACTGCTAGAGCACTTCGGCAAAATATCGGGGTTGCGAGTTAACTGGACAAAAACCTGCCTCTTCCCACTGAGGAAGGAGGAGGAGCGCCCCCTGGCCCACCCAGAGCTCAGATGGGAGCCTGCCTGTCTGAGCTACCTAGGAGTGTTCATATATCATGAGCCCGCGGACCTGCTGGAAGGTAATATAGGTCGCTGTATCCGCGCATTAAAGGGCAGTATGACCTTCTCGGCTACCCTGCCCCTTTCAATGGCGGGCCGGGTCTCACTCCTTAAGATGATAGCCCTACCACGACTCTTATATTTCTTCTGGACCCTCCCTGTGTGGATACCTGGAGCGATCTTCAGACAGTTGAGATCGTTGATTGTGTCCTTTCTATGGGGAACGGGCAGACGTAGAATTGCATTGGCGACGCTGATCCGCCCGAAGGATGAGGGCGGCCTAGCGGTCCCAGACTTCGAGCTCTACTACTTGGCGGCCCAATTACAGTTCTTTACACAGGAGGTTGCGAGAGTATACCGCGGCCTGGAGCAAGAGAGGGACAACGGCACCCCCGTCACATACTAGCATACATTACCATGCAGCAAAAACTGAGGCTCGTAGGGCTGTCCCAAGAAGAACGGACACTGCGATTGTGCTGGAATCGCACGCAAAAGTGAATAGGACCCAGGCACCCGTATGCACCCGAGATCCCGCTGGGCATGGTGACTGCTCTCCCACATGGCGGAGACTGGTCGAGACTAAGTTTGTGGGAGGAAGCTGGGTTACAAGTGGTTGGGGATCTTTATGACGACGGGGTGTTGGCCCCGCACCAGACATTACAGGAACGATACGACCTTCTGAGGTGAGACTACTTAATGCATGCGGCGGTGGTGAGAGCTATACAGGCGCACTGGGGGGAGGGACTGATGGAGCCCACGACGACACTAGCGTGCCAATACACTATGATGGCGGCAGGAACAACTAAGGCTGTTACGTGCCTCTATTCCAGAATGCATACAGACACCCTGCAACCACTCACACCGCTGAAGCATAAATGGGAAACAGACCTACAGCTAGACATCGCAGATACGACGTGGTCCCAACTAGTGCGGAGGACTAGGAAAAGCACCAGGAATGCGCGTTTTCAATTAATACACCTCTATATCCTTCACAGGGCCTACCTTACCCCGAGTAAAATAGCAGCGTACTTTGGTGCAGAGGACGCAGCATGCCCCCGATGTAACCAGTTAGGAGCAGACCTAGTGCATATGCTGAGGGGCTGCCCCCAATTGCAGGAGTATTGGAGGGAAATAGGTGACACCCTAAATGAGGTAGCGGACAGGGAGTTGCAGTATGACAGCGCAGTTACCATTTTACACTGGTTCCCACACACACGTAAGAACAAACTGTCTAGCAAATTCATCGACATTGGTCTAATTATTGCAAAGAGAGAGCTAACCAAAGGCTGGAAGTCGAAAGTAGGGCCAACACACCGGAGGTCGCTGAATGAATTCTTGAAGTGGGCGACGGCGGAGAGCACGATCAGGTACCAACTGGCCCGCCGTACTTCTGACGAGAAAGCACAGGACGCAGCAATGGCATGGGAAATGCTAGTACAGGCATTGAGGGATAGTATGGTGGACGAGGAGGGGGATGAGGAGGCGGAGGGGCAGATGGCTCCAATAGAGAGGGTAATGACCCCGGCACCAACACCAGACATACACGAGCAGTAAACATACAAAGATCCAGAGGCCCACAGTATAGGCACGTATCCCAGCACCAGGCATAGATGCAGACACCGGGGTGGGAGGGGAGGGGGGGAAGCGTCCCGAGATCCTGTAGCGGAACACGTACGAATTTTAGCAAGTGCAAGCGGGAACGGGGTGAAAATACAAAAGCAGAGGGCGGAGAGCCCCATATGTCGAATGCAGCAGACGACCCAGTCAAGAGTGTAAACTGAAAATGAATAGCGCCGCCCGACCTCCGGGTTGTGGGCTGAATGGCTGTGCACGGGGAATATGGGAAGAAACAGGGGAACGACTCTGCACTCAGAGATTCTGATTCCAGTAAAGTACACTGTAATTGACTCTGCAATAAAAATTGTTTAAAAAATAAAAAAAATCATTGACTACAAGAAAGCTTTTTATAATACGCACATCTTCTTAGGAGATTTTATCCTCCAATGGAAAAAGCAAATCTCTACACCACTAAACTTAAATGTGCCCTCCATGAGAATCAACGAACACCCAGATATTTTAAAGGTCCCACCTTGGACCCAGTGACCTTCAAATCAGCCCATTTGCATCAACAATCCTATTTCGGTTGATAGTCAAACAAATATGCTATACCTTTAAATATTCGTGGCATATCTATGCTTCTGCAAGATAAGAACTTAAAAGTACTAACCACTGTTAGAACCATGAATTAATCCAATTTGCTATGCTTTGCATTTCAAACAAACTGCTTTAATAAAAGAGCCATCAGGATAAATAAACTAGACTTGTATCATTAAAAGATAGGTTAATGTTAGAATTTGTTAAAACGACAGAGATATCAAGTTGAAGAACTACAGAATCAAATTAGATGAGGGTTTAAAAGACCACGATTTTAGCATATTGACATGTTAGAGGCCATCTAGCACTGACATATGTCCATTATGGCAATTAGACCATGAGATGTGTATCATCTAAGTGTATCATGTCTCAGGCTTGAAAAGAATTACGAAACATTATTTAAGTGATATTTTTAAGGCTAATGGAATTAGAACTGTAGACCAGCAGGTAGGGTACTCTGCCACAAATGCATGAATATTGGGTAAGTTTCTGAAAATGGCAATAAAGATAGGTATAGTTTTAAAGACATAAAAAATATTGATGACACAATATTTGATGAGCCTCACTCTATTAAAGCATCTGACCCACCCACAAAACAAAATAATAACAAAAGCATGGCCTGCCAGTTTCAGGAGATCAACAATCAGAAAAAGATCCTGTGATTCCATGAGAGAAGATGAAGAAAGCTTGCATCCCTATAATCTGAAGTAATGATGTACTACAAAACACCTTTTACATTACTCTTGTTGTTTAGTTCCAAGCTTCTGAATGCTAGAAACATACCATGAATGCTCCTTAGCCTTTTGCATGACCAAACACACAACATTGTTGCTGACCCTAATGATCCCAGGTGATAACCTTCCGTAACACATTTTTCAACAAGATTCAGAAGATCTGAAGTGACAAAGATGGTATTTGCCATTAATAAGCCTTAAGAATGGACCTTCTATGGCATGGTCATCCTGAAACCCAATTCTGATTCGGACCAGAGAGCAGCAATTTCCAGCACTAAATGTTCTCCCTGCCTTTCCCACCATTTCCTGCTATGCTTTGATAAAGAACATGCTGACATTCTCTTATCTCTATGGATTGAAATCATCATTTCATCCCTCACTTAAGTCATTATGGAAGCTTTCTAAGTAGTTCATGTACACCTCCCATCACACAAAATATAGTTGATTGTCTAGACATTCTGATGAATAACAGACCTATCACTGGTCTATATTTCTTGGACAGATATCTGCAGAAATGTGTCGCTGTGAAATAGGACATATTTTCCTTGGAGATCCAACTATTGGTGCTGAAATCGATTGTAAAATGTAATTGTTATCTGTACTGATAGAAGCATTGTGATTGATTTTATTTCAGTCTACAAATGATATGTGACAGAAGGTGAATTAAAAGCACAGTGATTAAATCGTTTAACGCATGCTGGTCTGACAGAACCAAATATAGTAACGCCAGGAACACTTTGTCGACTCCACTGGAGTCCATTTTAGAGCACCCCAAGAATGCATCCTTTCCCTTCTATTGTTTGATCTTCATGTTGAGCCACTTGGTGAGAATGTCATAGCAGTGATGTTTCCATCACTACACCTCTGATGATACAATGCATTAAGTGTGGCAAACTGCTCTTTCTAAGCCATTCATGGCCTCCCTCACAGCTATTCTTCATTCTGCTGCCAGGTTGATTACAGACTGCATAAAACTGGAGCGAACCACTCCCATTCTGACATCCCTCAAATAACTTATATTTGATGCATGATTTGCCTATAAGATAACTTGGCTTCAAAATGCTAAATCATGATTATCATTCCATGTAAGTAGATCAATTTGACTTAAACAAAAGTGTTAAATAAAAACATTAGGTCTTATTTACAAGCCCATTGCGTTGCCGGTGGGTCACTGTTTGTGACGTACCAGCGGCGCAGTGCGCTTGCACATATTTACAAAGCACCGTACAGCCACCCTGCTTGGCTTTTATTGGCCTTGTAAATATGGAACATCCATTGAACACCCAGTTATCTCAGAGTAATGCGCGAAAGGGGTGTTCAAAGGGTGTTGCTGTGGGTGTTCCCACAAAACATCCAGGGAACCTGACACATTCCCAGATTTTATTATTTACAAACTACGGAGGATATTTACAATGAAATGGCCAGTGTGATGCTGCACGCTAGTTAGCTGCACCAAGCTGCATCATTAAAAACAACACAGGGATGCACTGTATTAACAAGAATACGGATAACCCCTGCCCTCTCCCCTGCGCCGGCGCGAAAAAGCTGCGTAGCGCCAGTGAAGGCACCCTTGCACCATGGTGCAATAAAGGTACCACTTAATTTGACCTATTTTTACAGACATAAAAAAATGTAAGTAAAGAGATGTCCATGCAAATTATGTTTGGGTTCATGGCGCAAGGGTTTTCTGCGTTGCAGGGTTGATTGTATTTGTGGGGTACCTTCATGCACAAAAACAATCATTAGTGGTGTTGTAAAAAATGTGCACAGACTTTATGTTAATGGAAAATAATTTTTGTGACGCGACCTGTGTACTAATAGGTGAGGTCACAAAATTCTAAATCATAGTGAGAAGCAATCAATTGTATTTCTTCAATATTCATTAGGTAGGTCGAAAATTGTGACTCACTATAAATATATGCCTTCACAGGGATGGTGGTTGCATTTTCATGAAGGCACATTTGTATGTTTAAACTCAGCCTTTTTAAATGTTGTTTGAGATTTGGAAGAGGCCCCCTGGACAGATGCCTACTCCCCAGCAAACTTTTGTTGTTAATATTTACACAGGAGGAAGAGGTCCCAAGTGGACTCCTTCCCTTATGCTAATATGTTACCACCCCAACTCAGGAGCAAGTAACTTTTCAATCCTTTGCAACTAGATTCAGGCTGCAAAACATTGATAAACATCATAACAAATAACTATATGGAAGGGGAACCCTAAACACGCTTCTCCAAATTGCAATTTGTTACAGATTTCTAAACCCATTTTAACGATACCAAATCACGAAAATGTCTACAGTAGGTTTCAAAAGGCCATTTTTGGTTTCAAACTCTGTGATTTTGGGCCAGATGTATCAAAGACGTTTGCCCATTCTGTGTCTATGGGGAAATGTGTTGATACATATGGCCCTTTGTGAATTGCAAGCTTTGCCACCACAACATGCCTTTGTGCCTCAGGCCCCAATCACTATTCATTACTCTTTTTATCTACCAAGAGTGTTACTTGTTGCAAATTAATGCAACGTTCCTTTCTGTTCCATGAAATGGATGCCCACTGGTCACCCACCATTTATTCCTTTATAGTAAGGTTGGATCCCCGACAGAGGCTTCTTTTACTAAGGGAGGAATAACAAATTATCAGACAGTACATACTTGAGTCTTACCTTTCACTATGCTTTCCTTCTAGGTTCTAGCAGTTATTTGACACCACTCACACTTATTCCTATAATGTTTTGAGTTTTCTTTTTCATAGAGGGCTGTGGTTGTGTGTATGACTGTACAACTACAACCGTGAGTAAACCCCAGGCGCAGAGTCTTAAGGGGAGAATCACAGGTTAACTGCCTAAATGCATAACAGTGAAACTTGTGAAATCCACACTCGGTACCAAGAAACACCAAAAATGGAAATAGGCGCGGCCGGTACATGTAAGAGCGGTGGGGCGGGTCAGAGCCGGTTTGGAGGGGAGTCGACAGACGACGGGATAGGGAAAAGGTGATAAGGGTTATCCAAGGTAGTTAAGGTGAGGTAGTAAGATAAGGTGGTTTGAATCCTTTCTGTCTGGGAGGTCGTTTCAGATCTTCGACGGTGTAACAGTATCCACCAGCAAACCTCTGAGCTGCGGAGTGCCACAGGGCTCCTCCCTGAGCCCTGTGCTGTTTAACGTCTACATGAGGCCGCTGGCAAGTGTCGTCGAACCGCATGGCATTAAAATCGTGTCATACGCCGACGACACCCAGCTGGTGGTCTCGCTGGCCACCGAGAACAGCAAGCACTCTTCAGTTGATTTGCTACACTGCCTAGAGGACATAAAGAGTTGGATGACCAACTCCTTCCTCAAATTAAATGGAGACAAGACGGAGCTCATGCTCCTAGGCCCACCCTCCCCAGTCCCATTCACCTCCCTGTGGCCCAATGCACTGGGTCCCCCCCCACCCCAAAGGAAAGCGTGAAGAGCCTGGGAGTGTGGTTGGATAACAAACTCTCCTTCTCCACCCAGGCCACAAAACTATCTGCCACATGCTTTGGCCTACTGAGAACCCTGAGGAAGGTTCTTCCACTGCTGCCGCTAGAAGCTAAAAAGGTTGCGGTCCAAGGGTTAATACAGTCCCGCCTTGACTCGAACAATGCCCTATATATGGGGGCACCTGAGTTTACACTCCGAAAACTACAGGTTGTGCAAAACTGTGCAGCACATTCCCTGCTGGAAATCCCACGCACTCAGTCTGCTAAACCTGCTCTAAAAAGTCTCCACTGGCTGCCAGTGAGGCAGAGAGTAGCCTTCAAAGCACTATGCCTGGCGCATCGCACCATCTGGAACACAAGCCCAGCGATCAACAGAAATCTTGTCACCCCCTATCATCCTAACAGGAACCTGCGATCAAAGGAGGCCTTCCTTGCCGTCATTCCCAGAGTAAAGCGAGCCAGAGCCGGGGGAAGACTGTTCTCGCTGAATACCGCCAGGCTCTGGAATGACCTTCCCCTTTCACTCCGGTCCAACTCAGATCTTCTTTCATTCCGCAAACACCTAAAAACATGGCTGTTTGACAAACCCCCTGCACCCTAGCACCCCCTCCGCCACTTTCTGGTCAGCTCAGCGCTTGGACGCCCACGGGCAGCAATCGCGCTCTACAAATACTGTTACAATTACAATTACAATTACAAATAAAATCAATTTAAAAAATAAAACTACTTACTTTGCGCTCGCTGCATTGCCTAGTCGGCGAGGCGGCGAGCGTAAGGTAAGTGGTTTTATTTATTTTATTTTCCATATCCCGACGTCTGTTGACCCACCCCCCCCCCCCGTCCCGCCCAACCGCTCTTACCTGTACCGGCCACGCCTGTTGGAACATATACTTGATGATTTCATCATTTGATCAATATATTTGTGGGTGCCCTGAGTATAAATGAAAATAACATCAACTTTTTGAGGACTCGTAAAGAATGAACCTTGCTGCCTCTCCTGATAGATGGAACAGACACAAAAGAACATTTAAATGATTATACATTTTTCCTTTCTAAACACGTTTTCGTCTACCACTTATTTGTATACTAAATTGATCTACTATCTAGAAATGTAATCGTGATTTATTATGTTGAATTCAGTATATTTGAACACCGGATTCTGCTTCTATTGCTTATGTCAGGGTTTACTGTGATCCGAGGCTAAGCAAGACAATACTAACGAGGTATTTTGGTTACAGTGAGGTATGTTGGCCTTATACTAGTAATGTTATCCATACATCCGTATGTACAGACTGCTAATGTGTTGTGTATGTGCCAAAATTACATTTGTCTGTTCTTCTACCTTGAACCTTTCCCTTGCCAGCACATAGTCAGACATGGCACAATGTTGAGGTACAGGGTGAAGGCCGCAAATACAGTGACTGCTGCATGTGAACGTCTTTGAATGGTATGGGTGTCCAATGT
The DNA here is from genome assembly GCF_964263255.1 of Lissotriton vulgaris. Taxonomy (NCBI): domain Eukaryota; kingdom Metazoa; phylum Chordata; class Amphibia; order Caudata; family Salamandridae; genus Lissotriton; species Lissotriton vulgaris. The sequence continues at coordinate 1,970,057,362 of NC_141691.1, read as the reverse complement.
TGGTAGAGGTGGGTATGGTGTATGCCAGATATTCAGATTATCCATATTGGATTTATTTCATATGATAAATTGTCATGGATTATCCCGAGAATCTGCAATGAATCATCCCCTTCTGATGTAGGCGGTGAGTAATACTTGTACTAAAATATACTGAACAGATGGGCATGATGCCTTGGCAAACACACCCCAGCATATCTAATCAATGGCATTATGGGCTGGTGACACTTTTTTGGACGGTGTGTAGCTGGCAGATCACACATGCAGTAGCTGTGTCTGCTCCCTGTCACATGGCTCAATTAGGAGTGGCCATCTTTCAGGTAATTGGGAAGCCTATTGTGACAGGATTTCTCCTCTAAAAATACTGCCTGCCTTGTCAAAATGTGGGTGATGTTTCTTGGCAATAGTTTACTTTCTACCAAACATCACCTGAGACCCTCTCTAATTAGATAGGCCTCAAGATGGTAACATGAAGCACTGTGGAAATGTGCTGGGGAGAAGGGAATCCTCCGTGCCTTTCCTCCTCATTAGGGAGGGAAAGAATTGTTGTAGCAGAATTCACGTTTCTTCCTTTTGGGGGATTTTAAAACAGTGATTGGGAGGCAGACAGACGGACAGACAAGTGTGAGAGAATGAAAGTGCAAGAGAAAACAGAGGAGAAAGAAAGAGAAAATAAACAAGAACTGGTCGTTGAATGTCCATCAGAACAAGGCGGTAACATATGCTTAATAAACGCCAAAACTACTGTAAGGTATGGCTCCTGAAAATGGATAAAAAGAAAATCAAAGTCATTCTGTGTCAGGAAAAAAAGATCCAATCACTACAACTTTAAGATAAACATAAAAAATATAAATCTTGCAATTATGTATACATTTTAGGCTACAACCTATAATAGAGGTAAAGGGCCTCCCCTTCAACAGAGCATCACATTTTGCTTACCATGGTCAGTATACTACCTTTGTTTACTTCTGACCTGCTCTGTCGTCCAGTGGCTGAGAAAATACAATTCTAAATATTCTGAACTGTTTTCAAAGTATCTAAGGGCCTGAGCTCAAAATACTTTCAGAATTTCAAATCTCACTACAGCCTCAGCTACATACTGTGGCCCAGAAAAAACACAGATTTATTCATTCAGACATGATTCAACTGCAAGAAATATGAGGGAATCAATCATTGTAGTGTTTTCACCTTACACCCACTGCCTCTGATCAGAGTTCTTTGTCTATACACTCATTTCCTGCACTCTTTATGCTTTCTAAATTGGTGAGGTCAGGGTATTATGATGACACTCTGAACAAATTCTGATATTGTAAGACAAATTCATGATAGCATATTGACTTAGGTTTGCGTTGGGATTTTTCCCTGATTTTTGTAGTTACTGTAATAATCTAGGAATATAAACGGTGAAATTGCAGGTGTTACCTACTCATCAGGACACTGGGGACTGGGTGGTTGAGCATATTTATTAGTATTCAAGCTACGCAGTGCAGCAAGGAAAGTTGCTGCAGTGCGTTGCGTGAATGGAAGAGAGCTGAAAAGTGATGTATCTACTACTGTATGGCACTCTTCAGCTCTCTCCCAGCGCTGGCGCACTTGAGGTTGCCTACAGCCAATGCAGGGACACATCCACCATGGTGCAAAGCTGCCTGCACAAAAACAATCCAAAGAGGTCGCTTCCTTTTTCAGCATTGACTATGCGAACTCTTTGTATGCCGGTATACCCGCGTACCAATCCCACCGACTACATCTCGTCCAAAACCAAGCAGCCAGGCTCATCAATGGCCAGCCCAAGTTCAGCCACACTAAACCCCTCGTTAGGAGCCTCCATTGGCTCCGGTGGCCCAGCGCAGCTTTTTTAAATTGGGCTGCCTGATTAATAAAGCCCTCTCCTCCCAGGGACCCTCCTTCATTGCTTCTCAAATACACCGTTATGTCCCTTCCCGCGTCCTACGCTCCTCCGGTTCCAATCTCCTGTCCCCTTGCTCCTTCAGACGTAAGAAGCATGGCGGCCTGAGATTTTCCACCCAAGCCCCACTCTTCTGGACCTCCCTCCCCCCATAACTCTGCCTTCTACCCTCCTATGCCCAGTTCAGGAAGTCACTTAAGACCTGACTTTTCTCCCTAGCCTACAACTAATTCCAACACAATGCTGTGCCCCTCAGCCCCTCCACTTAAGCGCCAAGAAACCGCTGGTGAACGTGCGCTCTATAAATCCCCTTTATCATATCATGTCATATCATATCATATGCTTGATGCAGAATGCATCACGCATATGAAGAGGAAATAACAAGGAGAAAAAAAGATGGTTCTTCTCGTTACGCCTCTCTGTGGTAGATGTACCAATTTCAAACAACTCAAGCTATTCAAACCTTAGTAAATATGGAATTGCATGAAATCCATGCCAACGCCCAATCTCCACCCATGGCATAAGTTGCTGCCTTGCGTTACATTGCTTTATAAAGGCACTCAAACCCACACAAATCACAGGTAAAAGTGGCACACATAAGGATAAGCAGGACCTCTGTGGGCTCCTAGATTAAATCAGATGCTGGACATCTGCATAGCACGTGGGAAGATACCCAACAAAAGTGAATGAACCAAGCAAATAATAGTCCAAAGACAGGGTGTTCACCAGGCAGAATCACCCAATCAACTAGCTCATCTACCCCTATAGATAACTCTCTTGTGTAGTCCTCCTCCGGTCTCTGGCTCTGCATTTTATTTATTTATTTATTTTATGCGGTTTTATATAGCGCGGACTTAACCCGAAGGTGTCAGAGCGCTTCACAATAGGAACAGTAATGGTACATGAGGAGAAAGTTACAAGTGAGCATGTTACAAAAGCAAACGTTACGTTACATGAGGCAATAGTGACAATTGTGCATGTATAAAGAGCAAACAAAATACAAGATGTAGCAAACGATATGTTACAAGAGGAAAAAGGTGACATGTGTGCATGTTACAAAAGAGTACAAAGTACAAGTAGAGGTATAATACTGCAATAAATAGCAGACACTCAAAACACAAGAACAAACATTACGTAACATGAGGCAATGGTGGCAATTGTGCATGTATCAAAAGCAAATAAAATACAAGAGGTAGCAAACGATACGTTACAAGAGGATAAGTGACGTGTGCATGTTACAAAAGAGAACAAATTACAGGTAGAATTATAATACTGCAATAATGGGATCACAAGTTGCTTCCATTCAGGGAAGATCAGCAGGAGAGACCTGCAGGGCATCACTCTCAGCCCTCGCCTTATGGAAAAGTGCTTAATGGAGCATTTCAGGAAGAACTTCGGTCCACTCTTATGTAGAGCTGGGAATCGTCCATCTACCTGAGGGCGGTCAAGCTTTTGTGCTCCGTCTTTTGCATTAGGGCAGCACACTACCAATCAGTGCCATTGCAAGTTAATTGTTTGGAAATCTAACCAATCAGGATGGAGCAAGTTCCCTTCCTCTGATAGGAAGTTAAGTAAGGCAGACCACGACCTGCTCCCAGGAAGCATTGTGAGTGCTGATATCTATGTGACATCATGTAAGTACATTCTTCTGAGGTCTGCTCTTTGATTAAACTTCGGCCCAGGGACAAAGGAAAAGGATACGAATGGTGGTGCTGAACCTGTTGTTTCTCTATGGACAGCAAGCATCTCTCGACTTACATTTACTGTTCAGACAGAAAGATATTGGCATTCATCTACACATTCCCCTGATGACAGTTACACCTTTCATCCTCACACAAGGGTTTCTAGAACACTGCCCATGCCATCCTGTTAATGGTTGTGACAATTCACAATCATTTACGCATACAGTAACCTGTCAGGACTTTGGTAAAGGGGTCACTGAGGGTTCACTTTATATAGTACAGAAAAGGGAGAACATTAAGGGCATTCCTTATCCTAAGATACACTGTGGGCGTTGAGAGGGAGTGTCCAGCTTGTGTGAAGCACTAGAACTGGTGAACAACATGTCACCACCTGCCATGAAAAGTGCAAACAGTCAACGCGACAGAGACAGGCCACCGGGAAACATCTGTTACAACGAAACTTTTTCCACGCAGTACCTTTACAACGCAGGATTTACAACGCAAGTTGTTACAACGACTTACGCTGGAGGGCGCTGTAGGATAGGGAATAGTTTAATTTACTCTCCAAAACCTCCCCTACTATCCACGGGGACTGGAGTTGGAATAGTAAATTAAACTATTCACTATCCAGCGCCCCTCAACGCAAGTCGTTGTAACGACTTGCGTTGTAAAACCTGTGTTGTAAAGGCAGGCGTGGAAAAAGCATGCGTTGTAACGACATACATCCTGTTGTGTTCTAATCTAGGACCCCGATCAATATTGTGACCTTATGCCCCTATTCGGCTATAATCCATTCATACCCCTATAATGGCATAAACGATCAGAGCCATATTTCAGCCATATTTCAGAAACTCGCCTCTGCAGCTTATTACAGTACATGACACAGCAGAAGCCACTATCTTAGATTCCTAGATTACACTCCAAGTTCTTCAACAAGATAAAACCCCAAGCAACCTGGGAAAACCCAGCTTGCTATGTTTTGATTAGTAATAGAACTCTAATGAGCACTGTAAGAACGACCGGTTCTTGTGACATCTTTATTGACGTCTTATGTCCAAAAACTTACGTCAAACAAGGCACCTTTCAGGTATAAATATTACCAACGTTGCCTTAAGCAAGAGCGATGGTGTGGTGAATACAGGAGCAGAACAGCAGTCCCTTGCAGAGCCCAGCAGATGCAAGCAGCCCACGGACGCTGCCCCTCCTCCTCCTTGACGCGCTGAGAAAGACGCTGTCTTTTCTCCTGCCGAGAAAATCCAGCTCCGGCATTTCCAGCCTACCCTTGCGGATGACTGGAATATCGAGTCCTGAAAGGAGATACCAGCCCTCCAACATTCTATTCCAGAGGTATGGTGTTGACTAAACCCTTAGAGAGAATTCTTGAAGCAAACTCTTGGCAAAACCAACTTAACTAAACTGCTACTTACTTACTCCCTTCCAAATATTAGGCTTAGGTCAGGTACACTGGGGTAGGCGTAGTTAGAAGCACCAGTTGAGTACGTTAGCTAAATATATATATGAATGTATATATTTTATTCATTTTAACCATTGTATGGCTAAGAAACCATATCAATGCTTTTACAGTATTATTTCGCAATCCTCCTTTTACTGTACGCACTTTTTATAATAACAAGTCTTGCAATTGTGGCAATTCATTTCTCTTGCATGAGAAGAAAGACTGTTTAATAAATAATACCTTTTATTGAAAACGCCTGTCTGTCTATTCTCTGCATCTTGGTGAAAGTAATCTGCACAACTGACTGAGTAAAATAACTGTGTATTGTGTCACACGACTCTAGAGATTGACTCTTATTCTAAGGAGCAAAGTTGTCATGTTTATGCGGTTGTTGGAAAACTGAATCCTTTCTTGTCTGTGCCAGGGAAGCTGATCACTTCCTATTCAGTCAAGAAAGTTTCCAGTGACCTCTGAGCTAGTTGGTAACAAACCCAATTAAGTTTAGCATAGTCAGTAGAGACCTGGAAGACCGCACTTCTACGTCTACACTGCTGTTTATGTTATTCCAATGTGCAGGGCCTATAGGGAAAATAGGAACTACACTACATGGCGCCCAACGTTTGGTAAGGCGATAAAACTAACGCAAGACGTTAGAGTAACTCAGTCGTGCTTTTTCACACAGACCCTTTCTCCCGTAAATACTCCAATAGACGTCTGGAGTGGGTGAAAGGTTAAAATCCGCCCGAACTTAGTAGGAAGAGATTCCTATGTAAAGCTCTGGTTTATTCAACGTTGAAGGGTACAGTGTTCCAAAATTTTGTGCACCTAATCTTTGTCCTCCTTGAAACCTGATCTGCAACAAAAAGACCTTTCTGACAGTAAAATGTCAGTAGAAGAGAACGGAACCACTGGAGCCGCAGTAAATGCGACTCAGCAGGCTTCCGATGAAACAGGAATTTACCCACCGGGTGCGATAATCATTCCGGTACATTTAAGAAAATCTATAACGGTAAAACTTATAGACAATGGACTGACCACACAAGGTGGCACAGTCGTCTTCGTGATAGAGGCACACGAATATCGGCAGACAGAGGTATTCTATTCTTGGATAAAATTTCCAGCGGCAAACGCTGCAACACACGAGTTCCACTATTACAAAATAGAGGATCCTCCGGAAGAGTACGCTCCTTTCGTGGAGATTGAAATCCCATTAAAATACCAAGAGCATTTGCTCTGGTTTAAAGGCGCCTTAAAACACAACGATCATATTACCAGGCTCGGTCCACTAGGTAGACCAGGAGCAACGTGGCCGGTTCTAGCCAGCTACACACCACATCCGGACATTGCAAAAATGTCAAAAGAAGAACTTTTAGCACAGCTAAAAACATTAATTAAAATACATAGACAATTAGTCCAATATGTAATGCGGACTGCAACAGTCCAAACAGCTGTTAATGTTCCACAGCTGACCCCTCATCAGGGGAACACAAATAAAATTACACCACAGAACATACAATCATGTCTTGGTAAAACACCCATAAAACGGGAACAAATTCCTTTCTGGTAAGCGCAGAAAATTATTCAAATAGAGGCAGTATTTCCGAATACTATCCCTATCGAGAAACACAGAATTCTGACCATCTGCCTTCCAATGGGGGTCGCACCACACGTGGAGGACTGTGACACTTGGGGTACAGTCTTTGCTTCCATTTACACAAAAACACATGGTGTTCCGTCAATGGCGGTAATACCAGATGTGCTAAAACAGATTCAGAATGAATACGGTCCAGAACCTGCTTTAACTCTTGGTATGAAATTACTGAAAGACTTCAAGCAGGCCTCGGCTATATTACTAGCCAATATAAAAGGAGATGCAGCATCTGTGGCGATCCGCCAGAAATTGAAGGAAACAGATATAACAGATCAACCAATTGAGCTTGCCAGAATTATAGAAAAATGTTATGAAGAATTAGGTAGAGATAGCTTGGGTGGGAAACCAGTGAAACCCCAACTACTCGGAAATCCTGAAAAATTATTTATTAAAAATAATTCAAACACTCCTAAAAATAGCTGGGATGGAAATAAACAATCCACTCCCAAGGAAAAAGTTTTCCAGTCCAGAGGAAGGTCTCCTTGACGGAGGGAAAGAACTCCGACTCGAGAACACCAGTCTCCCCAGAGGGAGCCCTCTGAGAAAAGATATAACCTTAGAAATAGGGATAACTTGAAGAAGCCCGATAGATATCAAAGTATTGATACACGTCCCTCTCGATCTTTTTCGCAGAAATCGGAAAGAAGAGGACGGTCAGACCCAGGAGAGCACACCAAGTCCAAAGACAAGGAATCTGCTCAAAGTAAAAAATCTCAATTTCCAAGAAAGAAGGTAGCCAGTATTAGAGTAATCGAACATGCCGAGAATACTGAGGAAACAGCTGAAAAACGGGGAGTGGGCACAGACAATGCTAGACAGCGCAGCAGAAATCACCATAGCTCGCAAGATCCTGATGAGTCATATGGAGACAGTGGACACGAATGAATACATTCAAGTAGAAACTGCCGACACCAGAGTTAGCGAACCTCATAAGATATACGAAATAACACTGCGTATAGAGGGTGATAAGACTAGGAAAATAAGGGGTCTGTTTTGGGATAAACTCTCAAAAGGTTATGACATCCTGTTAGCTGAAAAACATTGGCCCCCAGAGTTTGTCAGGGAGTGCCCTCGTGACGAAGAAATGATTATGCCTGCCTTCTCGAATCACATTCCGATTCACACTAAATATATATATGCAAGGAAATGGGCAGTAGCCCAGGCACCAGCTCTATATAAAAATCATGTAGGATGGGATGAGGACTCTCCTCCTCACAAAATCCAGTTAAAAAGTCAACCCACTGCACAAAGGCAGTATCCAATTAAGCAAGAAGCTAAAAAACAGGTCAGGGAGATTTTAGATCAACTTGAATACCAGGGGGTGATTGAAACATGCACCTCTCAAATGAACAATCCTTAGTTTCCTGTCTCCAAACCGGACGATTCATATCATCTAGTCTTGGACTACAGACACCTAAACTCATGTTGCAAAACATTTGCAGTACAAAATTCGCATAGTGCTGCACTAATGAATAACATAGTTCGTAAAAAATATAAAACGACATTAGACATATCAAATGGTTTCTTTTGTCAAAATATTGCACCAGAAAGCAGATACTTGACCGCTTTCTTAGTAATGGGGTCTCAGAAAAATTTCTGTAGGCTCCCACAGGGATTCAAGACAAGCCCAGGACTATTTTCAGCCAAAGTAACAGAGTTACTACAAATGTATGATGATGAGGCATTATCTTAAGTAGATGATATCTATCTCACAGACGACGACTTGGAGACTCACTTGAAAAGAGTGAACACCATAATACTTGGGTTCGCAGCAGAGGGTTACAAATTCAACTTTAAAAAGTCTCGAATTGCTCATCTGACAGTATTATTTATAGGATACGAATTATCAAGTGAAGGAAAAAGCCTGGAGGACAACTTCTTAGAGAAGTGCGCTGTACTCCAAGCGCCAAAAACGCTGACGAACTTACAATCGATTCTAGGTTTCCTGAATTTCGGAAGAACATACATTCTAAATTATGTGGAGAGGGTTAAACCTCTCTACAAACTAATTAAACCTGATTTTAAACCAATCAAGTGGACTCAAAAACACACAGAAATTTTGAGATCACTGCAAACAGACATGTTAGCAAAAAACAAAATTAGATACACGTGACAATACACGCAACCTTGTAATCCGAGTCATCCCTGGAAGATGCAGATTCATGTACCTGACCTCTAATGAGGGAGAAAAGGTACCAATAGCTTGCAACTCTCACTTGTACACACAAGCAGAAAAAACATTCAGTCTCACAGAAAATACTGTGAAAGCAGTACAAACTGCAATAACAAATGAACGAGAACTAGCACACGGCAAAAGGATCAATGTCCTCACAGCGGAATCCGCCTTCGAGGCGCTATTCAGCCCAGTAAACCTGCCTACAGTGTCACTGGATCCGAAATGGATACAGTGTGTAACTTCTCTTGGCGCGGAAGATGTGAAATACTATTTCGCCCCGCACATGAAAAAACTGAATGATTTAACTTATGAAAAAGAATATCCTCTGCCAATCGAAATTCTTCCTCTACAACAATACTCCTGTATAATCTACACAGACAGATTTGTACAACATTACAATGTAGAAAACAAATCCTATGATGCAGCCTGTGCGATTGTTAAAGGTCGCTGGCTGTGCGGTAAATTCAGACCGAAAATAACAAAAACTGAATCAGTGAGAAACTGTTCGGCTCAGCGAGCTGAAATCAGATCTTTAAAGATGGCGCTTGAAAATGCAGAACCTGAATTACCTACACTAATCGTGTGCGATTCGCATTTTTGTGTCAACTCTTACAATAATAAGTTGCAGAGCTGGATTCAAAATGATTACAAAGATGACACAGGTGCCACAATCAAGCATAAAATGCTTTGGAAACAGGTAGTTCTTTTACAGAAAGAACTACAAAAGACTCACGTGATACACACTCTGAGTCATCAACGTGATGGCGTTCACGTTGCAGGGAATTCATTGGCTAACACAGCCATAGCGGAAGCAAATAAACCGGCTTCCGTAGCCACAAAAAAGCGTTCAGAAAAATACATAGACGGGGAAACCGTGCTGGCAGTAAAAACGTCCTTAAAAGGCGACTGTGCAGGACTACCCGTGAACTATCCACTCAATTATGCATACGTAATTGATGCAAACTCCGTTCCTTTTGCTCGAATCCCTGGAGTGGGGGATAGGGTAATTCCAAACACGAACCGGAGAAAGTTATTAATAGCAGACGCACACATGGGTGAAGGTCCAAGGGACATACAGATGAAGGAATCTCTGACCGAATTACAATCAGTATACTGGTAGCCGGGGATGAGCGTGCAACATCAAATATATGTAAAGAACTGTCCCGAATGTGACAGAGATCACAGTAATGTACCGGTCCTGCCTGTTGCCCAGTTACCACTTATAGACGGGGTAATGCTGTCTATATGCCATCCAGCATCCTATTAATTGTTTAAGACTACATTTACTTAAAAAATGTGGCCCCAGCGCTCGGCTGACGCCAAAACTGTTATCAAAGATCTGCGAGTCTTTATCGGCACATACGCATTGCCATGTTCCATTCTGACCAGGGTCCTGCTTTCAGCTCTCGAGCTTATAAGGAGGCCATGGCCAGTATGGGCGTTGGGTTGCGATACTCTTGTCCATCACACCCCGAAGGGAACAGTGTAGTGGAAAGAAAAAAACGAGACATAAAGCAATCTATAACGGCGAAGGTATTAGGTTCGGGTGATGGGTGGGTCAAACATTTAATAAGTGTCCAACTTAGTCTAAACAATTTGCCAAGAAATTCTCTAAAAGGTTTCAGCCCATACGAACTATTGTTTGCAACAATCCAAGAGGTTCAAACTGAAAGACTAATCACATTTGATAAACCTGCAGTGCACAGAGAGGGACTACGCAATAATGCCACGGAACTCGTGCCTCCTTAAACACAGATTGAAACAGTTTGTCATGAAACACCAGTCTACAATGATGTGGCATCAGAATGTGCTACAGAAATCCAAACGGAGAAAACAGTTCCAGCAATTGACAGAACTGCCTCTGGCTACTTCATCAATTTCGATAAATTTTCTGAAGATCCAAGCAACCCTGAAGTGACGCCAGAAACAAAGACTTTCAAAGAAAAAGCAACAGAACTCTTTCATCAAATCAAAGAAGTATATCTGGATGCACCATTGATTGAGCATTGGATTATATCAGGGGTACTTATACTCCTACTAGGCCTAATATTGGTTTTAATTTTAGGAAAGTTTATTACAATTCAATGAACACAGCAAGTCAGAACATCAACTTAGTACTAAAACCACACAGATCATCCCACGTGAAGAAAAGAGAACTATCAACAGTAAATGTCACAGCCATTCCAATACCCGGTGGGGTAGTACGGGACAAAACTGACTATGAAGTATATGGTCCGGTCAAAATCCTGAAATATCCTCACCAGTTCAAGGTTTCCTTAAGTGACTTTGTAAAACCAAGTACATTTTCTGATGATTGGGATTTTGAAAGTATTAATAATATGATGTCTGATTTTTTTTTTTTTTTTAATTTTTTGAAAACCTTTATTGCACAATAGAATCATACAAATACGGGCCTACAACCATCCGGCCGGCCTCGGTAGCATCTGGAGTGCAGTAGCAAATGGTAAAGGCGTCCCGGCAACATAGGAGCACAAGCAGGATAGTATCAAGTTACACTGAAAACACATGCGCCGCCGGGAAGCAGGCGAAGTGAGGTTTAATTTTAAAGTTTTTAGTATGTCCATAAAAGGGGCTAGAAAGGATCTGAGGCAAAATAGACCATCCAGGACATAAGTGGGCTAGTATCAGCATCATCATTACGCAAACAATTTCCGTTCAGCAATTGACCGCAGAGGACCAGACAGGAGAAACGTAAGCTAGCATTACTACGGTCGGCAGTTACCACCCACACCATATCGATCCACCCAAAAACCCCCAGGAAAAAGTGGGAGAGAAAGAATAAAAGTAGGAGAATAAAAACCAAGGCCCATAGTAACAAAAAGAAACATAAGTACACCCGCCCCACCCTACACACATGCAGAGGCTACGGCCTACCCCCCCCTCGCAGAGTGCCTGTCGCCCCAAAAGAGTACCCGAAATGCAGAAGAGAAGAAAAGAGAGAAAGGAATTCACAGAAGACCGGGGGAGGGCCCAGGCAAAGGAAACATACAGTCAATAAAACCACCCTCGGCCATCCCTCCTCGGATCCCGACCCGACACCGTAATAGCATATACCATCCCAACAGTTCCAATTTTCCGTCAACCATGTAGCATCCGACCGCGTTCAAAACTTAAATAGTGTCAGCCTTGTCCCCGTCGATCCAGCCCAACAATGAAGTCCAGGCGGGCAGCGGCCATCTTGAACACGAGGTGCAGATGTAAAGACCACCACCAGTTCAAAAGCCCCTCGCAGAAATCTGTCCCACGTAGTGCCGAACAATCAGGAGCTACCCAGTAAAGGTGGAAACCCAGCAGCAGTACCTGAAGGCCGATTGGCCAGGGCCGTTGCAACAATCTCTTGGCAGAGCAGGGGGCCCTCTGGAGGACCCCCAGGTGGACACGGGGCAAGTCGACCAGCAAGCGCTCTCCAGCCGGTGGGCAGGGTCCAGTGTCGCACTCCCCAGCATCCCCAGAGTAGAGGGCCCAGCAGCCGAGTCGTCCGGGGGGTACCGTGTCTCGACACACGGCGGGATACACAGGTCCCACCCGCCGGTCACCGGGTACAGCAGGTCCGGCGGGGAACAGCCAGCAGCACAGTTGTCCGGGAGCTCACCAGGCATCACTCCATTTAGTCGGTCTCCCAGGTCACGGGCGCAAGCCCGCATAGATGACCGCAGATCGTGCAGGGCAATGAATACATCCGCAAGGGCAATGGGCTCCACAGCAGCAGAGTCCCGCACCCGGAGGGCGTCGCCATGTTGTCGTCCACTGTAGTGGCTGCCGGAGCCCATCACAAAGGCAAAGCCAATAGTGCAAGCAGTGGGCGCAATCACCACTAAGCCACGATGAAAGTTAATCTCCCGCCGTCCGGGTCCTGCCGTAAGCAATTTTCATCATGGAGAGCGTCTCTTGGAAACCCCCGGGGACTACCAGCACAGGTGCAGGGCGCCTGGTAAAATGGCGTCTACAGCAGCGCCAAAGGATAGTGAAATCACCCAGCGCCGGACCTGGGACGGATGAGGGATACAATGCAGCTCCTGCTACAGTATCGAAGCAAACATGGAAGCGCGGGCCAGGCGGCACACTGTAGCAATCAGTGCAACAGTAGCACAGCAGCCTCCGGCCCCTCCCGCTGCAGGCGTCCGCTGCTGCCGAGTCAAGGGGCAGCCTCTCCGGAGAACAAAGACCCGATCCCTCACACGCCGTGGTGGGGCAGGGCAAAGGCGAATCTCCGGTTCCACAGCGAGCTGACCGACGGGGAACACACCATTCGAGGCGGAAGCTCAGCCCGGCTCCGAAGCGCCGGTTTTCATTCAGGATAGAGATCAGGATCCGCTGCGCTTTGGGCAGAAAGCGGGCGGGTCAGTGGAGCCGAGGAGTCAGGCGGCCATCGCAGTTGCTGGCTTGGCTCCTCCCCCCTATGATGTCTGATTTAGTGTTATCTAACAACAAGGGGTGGTGATGGACAGAGTTTATGAATTAAGCAGAATACTCTCACCCAGTCAAGAGATCAGGGCTAGATCTAACACCGTTTTTTAGCTCACTGCACCATCCAAGTTCAGAACCTGGCTATATGCAAATGAGTCTGTTCCTGTCCCAGTGCATGATGAGAACAGGGCAAACCAAACTACCAAGCCAATTCTTACACTGGGAAGGAAACAAGCTTCCGGGGACCGGTTTCTGGCATTTCAGCCGTCGTCGGCCCGGCTTGCTTGAATCCTGATGGTGCAATGAGCAAGGGACTCACATCTGAGTATACCCTTCCACGCTTAGGGTGGACAAAATATTTAACAACAAGGGGTGGTGATGGACAGAGTTTCTGAATTAAGCAGAATACTCTCACCCAGTCAAGAGATCAGGGCTAGATCCAACACCGTTTTTTAGCTCACTGCACCATCCCAGTTTAGAGCCTGGCTATATGCAAATCAGTCTGTTCCTGTCCCAGTGCATGATGGGAACAGGGCAAACCAAACTACCAAGCCAATTCTTACACTGGGAAGGAAACAAGCTTCCGGGGACCGGTTTCTGGCATTTCAGCCATCGTCGGCCCGGCTTGCTTGATTCCCGATGGTGCAATGAGCAAGGGACTCACATCTGAGTATACCCTTCCACGCTTAGGGTGGACAAAATATTTAACAACAAGGGGTGGTGATGGACAGAGTTTCTGAATTAAGCAGAATACTCTCACCCAGTCAAGAGATCAGGGCTAGATCCAACACAATTTTTTAGCTCACTGCACCATCCCAGTTCAGAACCTGGCTATATGCAAATTAGTCTGTTCCTGTCCCAGTGCATAATGGGAACAGGGCAAACCAAACTACCAAGCCAACTCTTACACTGGGAAGGAAACAAGCTTCCGGGGACCGGTTTCTGGCATTTCAGCCGTCATCGGCCCGGCTTGCTTGAATCCTGATGGTGCAATGAGCAAGGGACTCACATCTGAGTATACTCTTCCACGCTTAGGGTGGACAAAATATTTAACAACAAGGGGTGGTGATGGACAGAGTTTCTGAATTAAGCAGAATACTCTCACCCAGTCAAGAGATCAGGGCTAGATCCAACACCGTTTTTTAGTTCACTGCATCATGCCAGTTCAGAACCTGGCTATATGCAAATTAGTCTGTTCCTGTCCCAGTGCATGATGGAAACAGAGCAAACCAAACTACCAAGCCAATTCTTACACTAGGAAGGAAACAAGCTTCCGGGGACCGGTTTCTGGCATTTCAGCCGTCGTCGGCCCGGCTTGCTTGAATCCTGATGGTGCAATGAGCAAGGGACTCACATCTGAGTATACCCTTCCACGCTTAGGGTGGACAAAATATTTAACAACAAGGGGTGGTGATGGACAGTTTCTGAATTAAGCAGAATACTCTTACCCAGTCAAGAGATCAGGGCTAGATTCAACACCGTTTTTTAGCTCACTGCACCATCCCAGTTCAGAACCTGGCTAAATGCAAATTAGTCTGTTCCTGTCCCAGTGCATGATGGGAACAGGGCAAACCAAACTACCAAGCCAATTCTTACACCAGGAAGGAAACAAACTTCCGGGGACCGGTTTCTGGCATTTCAGCCGTCGTCGGTCCGGCTTGCTTGAATCCTGATGGTATAATGAGCAAGGGACTCACATCTGAGTATACCCTTCCACGCTTAGGGTGGACAAAATATTTAACAACAAGGGGTGGTGATGGACAGAGTTTCTGAATTAAGCAGAATACTCTCACCCAGTCAAGAGATCAGGGCTAGATCCAACTCTGTTTTTTAGCTCACTGCACCATCCCAGTTCAGAACCTGGCTATATGCAAATTAGTCTGTTCCTGTCCCAATGCATGATGGGAACAGGGCAAACCAAACTACCAAGCCAATTCTTACACTGGGAAGGAAACAAGCTTCCGGGGACCGGTTTCTGGCATTTCAGCCGTCGTCGGCCCGGCTTGCTTGAATCCTGATGGTGCAATGAGCAAGGGACTTGTCGTAATTTGACAATGATCGGGTTAGCGTTAAGCTTTGCTACACATTACTCCCTTAACTTGATTATAGTTGTTAAACGCCATTTTGTATGTAACGGCGGTCATTTCAGAGAATGCGTTGCCTCGTGGTCAGCATGCCCTTTTGTCCTTCCTCTGTACCACTGACCACTCGAGTTTGCCCAGCAACAGGCTATTTTTAGTAATGGTCAAGCCCGCACATGCGCAGTTTAGACTGACCAGTCATCACTTAGGAATGTTCCGCCAAACTGACCAGTGGTTTTGTAGCCCCTCTCATGAGTTGGCTGTGTTCCAAAAATGGCCATATATGTACCTAAAACTCTGTAACTGTGTACCGCCTACCTTTTAATGTCTGTAAAACTGTATAAAAGAAGGACTTGCACCGATGTTCGGTGTGATACTTCTTGCATTACCGAAGGGTGTTGTAGGAATGTACCACCACCCGATGGGGTCTTAATAAACTTGTCTTTTGCATTTTCTAGTTTCCGTGTCAACAGTCCTTATGGTGTAGGGGGTATTCTACGGAGTATGTAGGCCTGGAGAACCCAATACCACAAATTGGCGACCACGAAGGGACTCATCGGCGACTTGGATGCCCGAAGGAGAGGTCGTGACGAAGGATTGGAAACTCGCCATGGACGCGTACGCTGCCACTGAGTGACCCGAGTCCTGGCACCCACGGTGTTTTCTTCCTTTCCTTCTGATCTGACCTTCCAGGTGGCGCCGGTCCCCGACTGAGATCATGCTCGTCTGAGTTGTCGTACAGTGCCGGTTTGGCTGATTCGATTAAAGACCTTGGCAGTTGGAACCTGGATATCTGAGATTTTGGTAAGCTTGTGATTGGTAAGGTAGTCTGCGGACGCTTACTGTGGTTCTATGAATATGTTTTGAGTTAGCTAACATTTGGTTCTATGATTTGAACTATATGTGCAGTGCACTTCACATAGGCAGGCATGTAGAGATGTTTCTCTAACTTTGTTTGTGTTTTGAGCGACACATTTTGTGTGAAGTATAGTGAGTGCCATTTTTGGGGTATCACGTTTTCGTGATACTTTTTGAACATGCCTGTTTTAAGCACACTCCGAGGAATGTGCTGTTTTGGGAATGGTACCACATATCGATTAAACGAATCCCAGCCGGCTCCCCCAGAGGGGACACCCAATCGTGAAATGTATATTAAATTTGGCCTTCCCCCTATCTTGTATAGTTAATTATGGAATAAATACTAAGCATGGGCGAATTTTGCGAATCTCGCGTTCGCGAATTTTGCGGATTTGCGAACTCGCAATCCGCAAAATCCGCGAATTCTCGCGAATTTGCGGATTTTTTTTTTGTGTGTTTGCGCGGGTTTCTGCCAGTTCGCGAGGGTTTTGTACAATGTCGCAAATTGCGAACTTACCTGTCGGGTCGCAAGTTTCGCGAACTTGTTGTTTCTACGTGTCCAGCCTGTTTGGGACACTCTTCTTCATCACTGCCACTCTCTGTCACCACTGCCACTCTCTGACTACTCATGCCACCCTCTGGCCCACCCATGCCACCCTCTGTTTCATCACAGCACCCTCTGGTTGTCCAGTCAGTGTACATTATTGTGGCAACGCAAGCACACCTTCCCTGCCTCAAGTGACCTGAATTAATTTGGGGCTGATTAATGTGTCACAGAATATTTTTTTAGCTGGCACCTGCTTCCTTAGTGCTTCCTGATTAGTGAACTTTTGCACTTGCTAAGTGCTTTCATTGTTGCAAAATTAGTTACAACACCTGCCCTGCCCCAACTGACAATAATGAATTAGGGGCTGATTAATGGATTTGAACTGCCAGCCTGGCTCCTGCTTGTCTCCCTTAGCTGTAATTCAGGACCTTTGTGGCATATGTGTAACTATTCTGAGGTTCAGAGCAGGGTCACATAATAGTTGCAACTGGCAACTGAACTCTGGAGGGGCCCCTCAGCAAGCACTACAGGAAATGGCTACTAATGATGAGCCTGAACTTTTGAACCTGGTAAGTAGTTACTTTCAGTTTGCTAAAATCGTATTTCTGCAATTTTGCACTTATTCGCGGGGCGCGAACTCACGCGAACTCACGCGAACAGTGCGAGCAGTGCGAGCAAAATCCGCTGCTCGCGGATTTGCGGATTTTGCGGGAGATTCGCGAATCTCGCGGATTGCGAATTTCCCGAAAATCCGCAAAATCCGCGAGCGAAACGGATTTTCCGCCCATGCTTAATAAATACACCAAATCTGATTCTGAGTTGCAATGGCCACTACATGGGTCGTTTGATTTACGAAAGGTTCAGTTTGTGGAGCAATGTTTGTTTCAGCGGGGGTCTAGACAAGATATGTTTGAGTGTGTACGAATGCGGGAGAAAGCAGTGCGTGAACGAATGAAGCATGAGATTGCCTTGGTGGAAAAAGAGTAGCGCAAGGCTGCTCGAGATAAGGCTTTACAGCTGGAGGAGAAGGAGTTGCAGGAAAAGAAAGAGAGGGAGGCACGGGAACGTAATTTGCAAACGAGCGGTCAATTTCCTATTCGGCGTCCGCTTTATCCTGTCCTTTCTAATGAAGTTGATGATTTTTCATTATTAGATCGGTGCCCGCCTCCGTATGTTTTGCCTACGGCTCCGGACGAGGATTCGGACGACGATGGTCGAGGGAGTAAGAGTAAGAGGTTAACTGCTAGTGAAGCTGCGGAGTTGCGCAGTTTTGCTCGAAAGCTTAATTTGAATAAAATAACTATGTCAGAGATTAATATTGAAAGGAATAAATGGTTAGAGCGAGAACAGTTGTATTTCTTAAGTGCTTTTGGAGATGAAGTTGTAGAACGATTTCGTAAGAATTCAGATGATTTAGAACCTAAGGACATATCAGTTCATCGTGAGAATATGCGTAAAGGTTTATTTGTTATTACAGATGCGGATGGGTTTTTCCCACGGTTGGTCCAGCTACGGGATGAGGCGTCCAGATTGCGGGAAGCACGAAAAGCAGCAGACGAGTCTGCGCCGGGGTCGACGGAATCATCCAAACAGTGTTCTATGTTTGGAGCAGATAAGAGTTCTAAAGTTCATGTTATGCCCATGCGTGAAGCTGCACCTTTGTATGTTCCCCCTAAAGGGCAAGGTACCAGTGACGATAAATTGTCAGGGGATGCAAAAGGGTATTTTATATATAATTAGGTGTGTACGCCTTGGAATAGAGCGGATGTTATGGCATTGAAAAACGCTTTGCCCGATCCCCGTAAAAATCCGGCAGCTTTCTACGAAGGAGTGGAGGGGGCTATTTCTTCCTGTGTTATGAAACTAGTTGATATCGATCTTTTCTTTGTGTTAATACTGCCCCCTGATATGTGGAGAGCAATTCCTAAGTTGGATGATCAAGCGATTTTAGGTGCTGATTGGAAAATTATAGGTCAAGCTGATTTAGATAGGGAGCCCACATGTAAGCCTTGCCAGTTAATTCTAGATCCCCCGACAGCTGTTCTGAACAAATTAAAAATGCTTGTTCCCCCTAAAAAAATTGATTGGACTATGTTAGCCTCTTGCAAACAGAATCAGGATGAGTCGGTATCTGACTTCTTCTCACATTTTGAAGAAGCGTTTCATGATTACAGTGGGCAATTATTAACGGATGATACGGGTAGGCATCTGTTTGTCGACAAGTACGTGGCTAATCTCCTACCGGAGATTGCCAAATGATTGAAAACTAGTGAAAGTTCCTGGACCACGGCGACCCCTGCGTCTTTGTTAACTATGGCTCAGTATTATGAGCGGCAGGAATTAGAGGCTAAAGAAAGTAAAGATAAGAAAGCGAAGGAGTTAAAGACGAAGGTGATGTTGGCTCAGGTTCGTGGTGCGCAATCTAGAGGGAATGATAGAGGCAGGCGAGGAGGGGGTAATACGTTGTATGGTCGCACCGATATTGCTGAGGACCAATGTGCATATTGTAAAGAGTTTGGGCATTGGGCTGAAGATTGTCCGGTGCTTCGTGAGCAACATAGTCAGCGTGGTCGAGGAGGTGGAAGGACACGGAATAGTTATTCGGGGGCAAGAGGTGGAGCAGGTGATCGTGGTAGGTTTGAGGTGAGGGGTCGTGGCCAGGATGAACGTAATACTTTCGATCGACGGAATCAGTACCAGATTTCGGAGGGTGAGAACGTGGAGAGTCAGGATTATGTGCACGCATAGGATTGCGTAGGATGGGGTGTGGAATCGGTTGAAGTGCCAGTAGATCAAAGAGGTCCATATGTATCAGCGGGCGTTTTGGGTTCTACTGATCAGTTTTTAGTTGACACAGGCAATATTATGGGCATAGATTTGCTTAAATATTTTCGAGCAACAATACGCTGCGCTCCTGAGAGAGTGCGGGTTATTTTGAATGACAATTATCCTGACGCAGGAAGACTATGTACCATGCAGGAAATTGAAGCGCTAGCCTCTCTCCCACACACGTTATGGGCGACATCAGATACGGATGTGGGACAGATGCTCATCCCGCCTATTCGAATAACTGTTAAGGAGGGAGTGTCTTTGCCATGTGTACCCCAGTATAAGATATCTAGGGAAGGTGGAATTGCCCTGACGCACATTGTCCAGGATTTGATTATTGCAGGAGTTGTGGAGGAAGTTCCCTACAATGTTTGTAACAGCCCGATTCTTCCGATTTTAAAGAAAGATACTGACGACAAAGTCTATCGATTTATTATTGATTTGAGAGAAATAAACAAAATTGTAGTGCCCCAGTACCCGGTGGTGTCTGATATCACCACCTTACTTACTTTGGTCCCCCCCACTGCCACTACCTTTTCTGTTATTGACCTTAAGATTGCCTTCTTTTCCATTCCCATCCATCTCGACAGCAGATATCTATTTGGCTTCACGTTGAATAATAAATCGTATAGATTTTGTCGTGTTCCTCAAGGCTATACAGAAAGTCCTAGCATTTATAGTCAGGCTTTAAAAAGACAGCTTGATTCCTTTGAATTGCGGTCTGGAGTAGCTCTTATCCAGTACGTGGACGATCTTTTACTGGCTGCGGACACATATGCGCAGTGTGAGGAGAGTACTCTTGCTTTGCTCTCCTTTCTTGCTCAGAACAATCACAAAGTTTCTAGGAAGAAGTTGCAATATTGTAGACCAAAGATGACCTACCTCGGTCATCTTTTGTCTAAGGAGGGACGTGCATTAACATCTGATCAAATTCAAGCAATTTTAGACACACCAGTCCCCCGTACTCAGAGAGATGTGCGTGCCTTTATAAGATTAACGTCCTTCTGTAGACAGTGGATAATGGGGTTTTCGCACATTATAAAACCTTTGTTAGCGTTATTGTCCAAAACTACACCAATGCCCCTTGAGTGGACAGATGAATGTCAGAATGCTTTCGAACAATTGAGACAAGCCCTTTGTTCTGCACCAGTGTTAAGTACACCAGATTACACGAAGATCTTCACGTTGTATGTGCACGAGAAAGATGGGTGTGCATTGTCGGTGTTAGTGCAGACACACGGGGATAAGCAGAGGCCCTGTGCATACTTTTCGGCCATTCTTGATCCTGTAGCACGAGGATTACCTGGGTGTTTCCGAGCAGTTGCAGCAACAGCAGTAGCTATACGGCAGAGTGAGGGAATAGTTTTGTCACACAAACTGTTGGTGTTAGTTCCCCATGCGGTAGACGCTCTGCTAAACCAAACAAAAACCCAGTATCTCACGAGTGCACGTTTAACAGTATATGAGCTTACACTTTTGGTGCCACACATCACACTAAAGAGATGTGCTACCCTGAACCCTGCCACTTTATTGCCGTATCCGGTTGCCGAGGGCCAGGAGGAAGAACACCATGATTGTGTTTTCCTGACTGAAGAACAAACAAAGGGTTGTGTTGACTTACAGGATACGCCACTTCCAGATGTGGATGGGGAACTGTGGGTTGATGGATCGTGTTTAAGGCTGCCAGATGGCACAACTTCTGCAACATATGCGATCACGACGGTTAAGACAGTGGTAGAAACAGCATGAATACCACAGAAATCGGCCCAAGCAGCGGAGTTAATAGCTTTGACAAGAGCCTGTGAATTGAGTGCTGGCTTATGTGTGAATATCTACACAGACATCCGGTACGCCTTCGGAGTAGCGCATGACTTTTGCCTACTCTGGAGAGAGTGTGGGTTTTTTACTTCGCATGGAGTACACATTATGCACGGAGAGTTAGTGCGTGATCTCTTGAATGCGTTGCTTTGTCCAAAGAAAGTGGCGATAATCAAATACATAAAAAGGTCACTGACAAAGTGGGACAAGGCAATGCTTTTGCAGACAGTATAGCAAGACAAACGGCTAAGTCACGAAATGACTCTCCAATGTATGTGGTGAAGTCACAGGCTGAGTGATGGCATGATGCTAGAGAGGAGATACTAGACATTCAGAAATCAGCGACCGAAGCAGAACTTGCAACCTGGGCATCAGAGGGAGTGCTGGATGATGAGGGTTGTTGGAGGAGCAAAGATATGGAACAATGGAAATTGCCTGCAGCTTACTTGCAAGCGATGGTCCAGATGACACATGGGTTGGCACATGTTGGAGCTCTTGCAATTACTCAATTGCTAATGCGAATTTGGGAGCATCCTGAGATTGCCAATACGGCCAAGAGAGTAGTGCAGACCTGTCTGATATGTTTACAGCACAATCCTGCAAAAGGGACCCATACTCCGAGAAGAGGGTTTGTTCCACCAACTGCACCGTTTGAGGTACTGCAAATGGATTACATCCAGCTTGAGCGTTGCAATAACCTTAAGTATGTCTTAGTGGTGGTGTGTGCTTTCAGCAAATGGATTGAGGCCTTCCCCACGAAGGATAATACAGCGTTGACAACAGCTAAGGTTCTGCTCAAGGAGTACTTCCCTCGATACGGCGTTTGCAAATTTCTGTGGATCGACAATGGTCCTCATTTTGTTGGGAAAATTGTGGAGTACGTGATGAAGGGATTGGGAATTCAGCAGAAGTTTCATGCTGTGTTCCATCCTCAGTCAGCAGGTCTTGTTAAACGGTATTATGCTACTCTGAAATTAAAGCTAGCAAAGATCGTGGCATCCACGTCTTTGAAATGGCCGGATGCCTTGCCTTTGGCATTACTCTCTATCAGATCAGTGCCCCATTCCCGAACAGGCCTCACACCTTATGAAGTGGTGTTTGGAAGGCCTATGAACATATGGGGAGTTCCTAGGCCTCGATTGTTACATGATGTGCCTTGTATAATGATGAACGATTATTTGACACGATTAACAAATGATTTACTTTCTATTCACCAACAGGTTTGAGAAGCGCTCCCTGACAATTCCATTGGAGAGGCTCACAATCTTCATCCTGGGGATCATGTCATGATCCGTTCGTTCGAGAGAACAAGCAGCCTGGAACCGAGGTGGCGTGGTCCTGAACAGGTGTTGCTGGCAACTCGTACGGCTGTGCGAGTCACTAACAGGAAGCGGTGGGTGCATTCTACTCACTGCCGCCGTGTCTCTCCGGATCTGGTGAGCCCGAATGTGCTGTCTGAATACAGAGACATCTTGGAAGAGGAGAAGAGCCCAGCTGTAACGTCTGCCGAATCAGAGGGAGCCTTCCCGGACCACACTGTTTCTGGACGAGAAAGATACAATCTACGAACACGGTAAGAAGTTTTTTTTTGGTGCGAGACTGGTTGAGTTACCGCTCTGGGGTTTGTGAAACGGAAGCCGGGAATATCAAGGGGGGGGGGATCTGTTCTGCCAAGTGTAGCAACACCCGTCTTGTATCTCGGAGAAGAAACTAACGGCTACCTTGGAGCTCAGCACTCATATTTTTATTTTTTAGTTGTGTTTTTTGAGACACTTTGAACTTTGAACTTTGGCATCTTCTGCAGTGCGAGACAAGATAATTCTTGGTGCTGTATTATTTGCATTAACAATTGTTGTGATAGCTGTGATAGCCTGGGTATTTAAAACTTGGGGTACCTGTGCGAGAACATTTGTTGCCAACTACCCCGGCTCCATCTGAACATTTCCATTTCACTCTGCCTTATCATGAAGAGCGACACCGACAGACTTATTTGAACATTAGTTTTATTCAGATTCTGCATCACACTCACAAAATGACGAACACTTCTAACTGCTGGGTATGTGGGATGTTGCCTGGACATCAGAAGAAAGGAGGCACACCGCTTATCTCACTTCCGTTTTCTCATAATGGTTCTTGCAATGCCTGGTACACCCTCCTATTCACTTTGCGATGGCCAACAAAAGGGGGGCTGCTCTTTCGTCTCGAAAAGATTTGTTTTAATGATCGAGACAGCTATCCGCAAGCTGAAGGAACTAAGTTTGAATGGGAGGAGTACCGCCCCGATAATATGTCAACACCACGAGTTTACAGCAATCAACGGAGTGTCAACATGTCCAATTCTCATGTAATTAATGTTATTGATACCAAAG
This sequence comes from Lissotriton vulgaris, assembly GCF_964263255.1. Taxonomy (NCBI): domain Eukaryota; kingdom Metazoa; phylum Chordata; class Amphibia; order Caudata; family Salamandridae; genus Lissotriton; species Lissotriton vulgaris. The sequence continues at coordinate 1,970,033,564 of NC_141691.1, read as the reverse complement.
CTGACCTCTGTGTTCGTAATAAAGGTACAATCCCAGTGGGCAGAGGTGAATGTAACACCACTCTCACCTTTGATACCCCTAATGGCATTTCATTTGTGGCCTCCCGAAATACGTATTTTATATGTGGTAATAAAGGCTATCATCGTCTCCCTATAGGATGGTTAGGAACATGTTATATATCTTTTGTATTGCCCCCTGTGTTTATTGCCCCGCCCATTTACCATAACAATTACATTCTTTACCATGACTTTATATTGAATAGGGTCAAGAGAGCAGTAGTTCTTGATGATATAGACCAAACGGACACTGCGTTGCAACAATATGTCGATTTCAATTTAGGCCTGTTTTTTTTTGTTGGAGCTGCTCTGAACAGCTGGAAAATACGAAGGTTAACTCGTGTTGTGGAAGCTGTTGCCAATGATACTGCTTTTGCGTTAGGAAATTTAACTGAGGAGCTTCAGATATCTAGAATTGTAACGCTCCAGAACCGGAAGGTTCTAGATGTAGTACTAGCTGATCGAGGAGGGGCATGCCGCATTATCGGAAGTAGTTGCTGTGTTTACGTACCAGATAATTCACCATCTGTGTATGATGCCATATCTAAATTACATCAAATTGCTGCTGAGATACATCCTGATAATGGTACATGGACATTTTCGGGGTGGTTTTGGTCAATGCTTAGTACCTGGGGCTGGAAGTTACTGACGATTCTATGTATAATAATTGGGATATTATTCTTCTTATGCCTTTGTATTCAGTGTGGCCCTGTATTATGTTCTATGTGTCTCTCTGCTTGCATTCCATCCAAACGAGCTTTTGCTAAACATAAACAAATGATTCATAAAGAAGTGGCACAGATTATGTCTATCGATATAGAAGATGAGTATCCCGATTATGTCCACTATGAGGTAGCTTCAGCTAAACGCTAAAAGGGTCGTCTGTCGTAATTTGACAATGATCGGGTTAGCGTTAAGCTTTGCTACACATTACTCCCTTAACTTGACTATAGTTGTTAAACGCCATCTTGTATGTAACGGCGGCCATTTCAGAGAATGCGTTGCCTCGTGGTCAGCATGCCCTTTTGTCCTTCCTCTGTACCACTGACCACTCGAGTTTGCCCAGCAACAGGCTATTTTTAGTAATGGTCAAGCCCGCACATGCGCAGTTTAGACTGACCAGTCATCACTTAGGAATGTTCCGCCAAACTGACCAGTGGTTTTGTAGCCCCTCCCATGAGTTGGCTGTGTTCCAAAAATGACCATATATGTACCTAAAACTCTGTAACTGTGTACCGCCTACCTTTTAATGTCTGTAAAACTGTATAAAAGAAGGACTTGCACCGATGTTCGGTGTGATACTTCTTGCATTACCGAAGGGTGTTGTAGGAATGTACCACCACCCCATGGGGTTTTAATAAACTTGTCTTTTGCATTTTCTAGTTTCCGTGTCAACAGTCCTTATGGTGTAGGGGGTATTCTACGGAGTATGTAGGCCTGGAGAACCCAATACCACAAATTGGCGACCACGAAGGGACTCATCGGCAACTCGGATGCCCGAAGGAGAGGTCGTGACGAAGGATTGGAAACTCGCCATGGACGCTTACGCTGCCACTGAGGGACGCAAGTCCTGGCACCCATGGTGTTTTCTTCATTTCCTTCTGATCTGACCTTCCAGGTGGCGCCGGTCCCCGACTGAGATCCTGCTCGTCTGAGTTGTCGTACAGTGCCGGTTTGGCTGATTCGATTAAAGACCTTGGCAGTTGGAACCTGGATATCTGAGAATTTGGTAAGCTTGTGATTGGTAAGGTAGTCTGCGGACGCTTACTGTGGTTCTATGAATATGTTTTGAGTTAGCTAACATTTGGTTCTATGATTTGAACTATATGTGCAGTGCACTTCACATAGGCAGGCATGTAGAGATGTTTCTCTAACTTTGTTTGTGTTTTGAGCGACACATTTTGTGTGAAGCATAGTAAGTGCCATTTTTGCGGTATCACGTTTTCGTGATATTTTTTGAACATGCCTGTTTTAAGCACACTCCGAGGAATGTGCTGTCTTGGGAATGGTACCACATATCGATTAAACGAATCCCAGCTGGCTCCCCCAGAGGGGACACCCAATCGTGAAATGTATATTAAATTTGGCCTACCCCCTATATTGTATAGTTAATTATGGAATAAATACACCAAATCTGATTCTGAGTTGCAATGGCCACTACATGGGTCGTTTGATTTACGAAAGGTTCAGTTTGTAGAGCAATGTTTGTTTCAGCGCAGGTCTAGACAAGATATGTTTGATTGTGTACGAATGTGGGAGAAAGCAGTGCGTGAACGAATGAAGCATGAGATTGCCTTGGTGGAAAAAGAGCAGCTCAAGGCTGCTCGAGATACGGCTTTACAGCTGGAGGAGAAGGAGTTGCAGGAAAAGAAAGAGAGGGAGGCACGGGAACGTAATTTGCAAACGAGCGGTCAATTTCCTATTCGGCGTCCGCTTTATCCTGTCCTTACTAATGAAGTTGATGATTTTTCATTATTAGATCGGTGCCCGCCTCCGTATGTTTTGCCTACGGCTCCGGACGAGGACTCGGACGACGATGGTCGAGGGAGTAAGAGTAAGAGGTTAACTGCTAGTGAAGCTGCGGAGTTGCGCAGTTTTGCTCGAAAGCTTAATTTGAATAAAATAACTATGTCAGAGATTAATATTGAAAGGAATAAATGGTCAGAGCGAGAACAGTTGTATTTCTTAAGTGCTTTTGGAGATGAAGTTGTAGAACGATTTCGTAAGAATTCAGATGATTTAGAACCTAAGGACATATCAGTTCATCGTGAGAATATGCGTAAAGGTTTATTTGTTATTACAGATGCGGATGGGTTTTTCCTACGGTTGGTCCAGCTACGGGATGAGGCGTCCAGATTGCGGGAAGCACGAAAAGCAGCAGACGAGTCTGCGCCGGGGTCGACGGAATCATCCAAATGGTGTTCTATGTTTGGAGCAGATAAAAGTTCTAAAGTTCATGTTATGCCCATGTGTGAAGCTGCACCTCTGTATGTTCCCCCTAAAGGGCAAGGTACCAGTGACGATAAATTGTCAGGGGATTCAAAAGGGTATTTTATATATAATTGGGTGTATACGCCTTGGAATAGAGCGGATATTATGGCATTGAAAAACGCTTTGCCCGATTCCCGTAAAAATCCGGCAGCTTTCTATGAAGGAGTGGAGGGGGCTATTTCTTCCTGTGTTATGACACTAGTTGATATCGATCTTTTCTTTGGGTTAATACTGCCCCCTGATATGTGGAGAGCAATTCGTAAGTTGGATGATCAAGCGATTTTAGGTGCTGATTGGAAAACTATAGGTCAAGCTGATTTAGATAGGGAGCCCGCATGTAAGCCTTGCCAGTTAATTCTAGATCTCCTGACAGCTATTCTGAACAAATTAAAAACGCTTGTTCCCCCTAAAAAAATTGATTGGACTATGTTAGCCTCTTGCAAACAGAAACAGGATGAGTCGGTATCTGACTTCTTCTCACATTTTGAAGAAGCGTTTCATGATTACCGTGGGCAATTATTAACGGATGATACGGGTAGGCATCTGTTTGTCGACAAGTACGTGGCTAATCTCCTACCGGAGATTGCAAAACGATTGAAAACTAGTGAAAGTTCCTGGACCACGGCGACCCCTGCGTCTTTGTTAACTATGGCTCAGTATTATAAGCGGCAGGAATTAGAGGCTAAAGAAAGTACTGATAAGAAAGCGAAGGAGTTAAAGACGAAGGTGATGTTGGCTCAGGTTCGTGGTGCGCAATCTAGAGGGAATGATAGAGGCAGGCGAGGAGGGGGTAATACGTTGTATGGTCGCACCGACATTGCTGAGGACCAATGTGCATATTGTAAAGAGTTTGGGCATTGGGCTAAAGATTGTCCGGTGCTTCGTGAGCAACATAGTCAGCGTGGTAGAGGAGGTGGAAGGACACGGAACAGTTATTCGGGGGCAAGAGGTGGAGCAGGTGATCGTGGTAGGTTTGAGGTGAGGGGTCGTGGCCAGGATGAACGTAATACTTTCGATCGACGGAATCAGTACCAGATTTCGGAGGGTGAGAACGTGGAGAGTCAGGATTATGTGCACGCATAGGATTGCGTAGGATGGGGTGTGGAATCGGTTGAAGTGCCAGTAGATCAAAGAGGTCCATATGTATCAGCGGGCGTTTTGGGTTCTACTGATCAGTTTTTAGTTGACACAGGCAATATTATGGGCATAGATTTGCTTAAATATTTTCGAGCAACAATACGCTGCGCTCCTGAGAGAGTGCGGGTTATTTTGAATGACAATTATCCTGACGCAGGAAGACTATGTACCATGCAGGAAATTGAAGCGCTAGCCTCTCTCCCGCACACGTTATGGGCGACATCAGATACGGATGTGGGACAGATGCTCATCCCGCCTATTCGAATAACTGTTAAGGAGGGAGTGTCTTTGCCATGTGTACCCCAGTATAAGATATCTAGGGAAGGTGGAATTGCCCTGACGCACATTGTCCAGGATTTGATTATTGCAGGAGTTGTGGAGGAAGTTCCCTACAATGTTTGTAACAGCCCAATTCTTCCGATTTTAAAGAAAGATACTGACGACAAAGTCTATCGATTTATTATTGATTTGAGAGAAATAAACAAAATTGTAGTGCCCCAGTACCCGGTGGTGTCTGATATCACCACCTTACTTACTTTGGTCCCCCCCACTGCCACTACCTTTTCTGTTATTGACCTTAAGATTGCCTTCTTTTCCATTCCCATCCATCTCGACAGCAGATATCTATTTGGCTTCACGTTGAATAATAAATCGTATAGATTTTGTCGTGTTCCTCAAGGCTATACAGAAAGTCCTAGCATTTATAGTCAGGCTTTAAAAAGACAGCTTGATTCCTTTGAATTGCGGTCTGGAGTAGCTCTTATCCAGTACGTGGACGATCTTTTACTGGCTGCGGACACATATGCGCAGTGTGAGGAGAGTACTCTTGCTTTGCTCTCCTTTCTTGCTCAGAACAATCACAAAGTTTCTAGGAAGAAGTTGCAATATTGTAGACCAAAGATGACCTACCTCGGTCATCTTTTGTCTAAGGAGGGACGTGCATTAACATCTGATCAAATTCAAGCAATTTTAGACACACCAGTCCCCCGTACTCAGAGAGATGTGCGTGCCTTTATAAGATTAACGTCCTTCTGTAGACAGTGGATAATGGGGTTTTCGCACATTATAAAACCTTTGTTAGCGTTATTGTCCAAAACTACACCAATGCCCCTTGAGTGGACAGATGAATGTCAGAATGCTTTCGAACAATTGAGACAAGCCCTTTGTTCTGCACCAGTGTTAAGTACACCAGATTACACGAAGATCTTCACGTTGTATGTGCACGAGAAAGATGGGTGTGCATTGTCGGTGTTAGTGCAGACACACGGGGATAAGCAGAGGCCCTGTGCATACTTTTCGGCCATTCTTGATCCTGTAGCACGAGGATTACCTGGGTGTTTCCGAGCAGTTGCAGCAACAGCAGTAGCTATACGGCAGAGTGAGGGAATAGTTTTGTCACACAAACTGTTGGTGTTAGTTCCCCATGCGGTAGACGCTCTGCTAAACCAAACAAAAACCCAGTATCTCACGAGTGCACGTTTAACAGTATATGAGCTTACACTTTTGGTGCCACACATCACACTAAAGAGATGTGCTACCCTGAACCCTGCCACTTTATTGCCGTATCCGGTTGCCGAGGGCCAGGAGGAAGAACACCATGATTGTGTTTTCCTGACTGAAGAACAAACAAAGGGTTGTGTTGACTTACAGGATACGCCACTTCCAGATGTGGATGGGGAACTGTGGGTTGATGGATCGTGTTTAAGGCTGCCAGATGGCACAACTTCTGCAACATATGCGATCACGACGGTTAAGACAGTGGTAGAAACAGCATGAATACCACAGAAATCGGCCCAAGCAGCGGAGTTAATAGCTTTGACAAGAGCCTGTGAATTGAGTGCTGGCTTATGTGTGAATATCTACACAGACAGCCGGTACGCCTTCGGAGTAGCGCATGACTTTTGCCTACTCTGGAGAGAGTGTGGGTTTTTTACTTCGCATGGAGTACACATTATGCACGGAGAGTTAGTGCGTGATCTCTTGAATGCGTTGCTTTGTCCAAAGAAAGTGGCGATAATCAAATACATAAAAAGGTCACTGACAAAGTGGGACAAGGCAATGCTTTTGCAGACAGTATAGCAAGACAAACGGCTATGTCACGAAATGACTCTCCAATGTATGTGGTGAAGTCACAGGCTGAGCGATGGCATGATGCTAGAGAGGAGATACTAGACATTCAGAAATCAGCGACCGAAGCAGAACTTGCAACCTGGGCATCAGAGGGAGTGCTGGATGATGAGGGTTGTTGGAGGAGCAAAGATATGGAACAATGGAAATTGCCTGCAGCTTACTTGCAAGCGATGGTCCAGATGACACATGGGTTGGCACATGTTGGAGCTCTTGCAATTACTCAATTGCTAACGCGAATTTGGGAGCATCCTGAGATTGCCAATACGGCCAAGAGAGTAGTGCAGACCTGTCTGATATGTTTACAGCACAATCCTGCAAAAGGGACCCATACTCCGAGAAGAGGGTTTGTTCCACCAACTGCACCGTTTGAGGTACTGCAAATGGATTACATCCAGCTTGAGCGTTGCAATAACCTTAAGTATGTCTTAGTGGTGGTGTGTGCTTTCAGCAAATGGATTGAGGCCTTCCCCACGAAGGATAATACAGCGTTGACAACAGCTAAGGTTCTGCTCAAGGAGTACTTCCCTCGATACGGCGTTTGCAAATTTCTGTGGATCGACAATGGTCCTCATTTTGTTGGGAAAATTGTGGAGTACGTGATGAAGGGATTGGGAATTCAGCAGAAGTTTCATGCTGTGTTCCATCCTCAGTCAGCAGGTCTTGTTAAACGGTATTATGCTACTCTGAAATTAAAGCTAGCAAAGATCGTGGCATCCACGTCTTTGAAATGGCCGGATGCCTTGCCTTTGGCATTACTCTCTATCAGATCAGTGCCCCATTCCCGAACAGGCCTCACACCTTATGAAGTGGTGTTTGGAAGGCCTATGAACATATGGGGAGTTCCTAGGCCTCGATTGTTACATGATGTGCCTTGTATAATGATGAACGATTATTTGACACGATTAACAAATGATTTACTTTCTATTCACCAACAGGTTTGAGAAGCGCTCCCTGACAATTCCATTGGAGAGGCTCACAATCTTCATCCTGGGGATCATGTCATGATCCGTTCGTTCGAGAGAACAAGCAGCCTGGAACCGAGGTGGCGTGGTCCTGAACAGGTGTTGCTGGCAACTCGTACGGCTGTGCGAGTCACTAACAGGAAGCGGTGGGTGCATTCTACTCACTGCCGCTGTGTCTCTCCGGATCTGGTGAGCCCGAATGTGCTGTCTGAATACAGAGACATCTTGGAAGAGGAGAAGAGCCCAGCTGTAACGTCTGCCGAATCAGAGGGAGCCTTCCCGGACCACACTGTTTCTGGACGAGAAAGATACAATCTACGACCACGGTAAGAAGTTTTTTTTTGGTGCGAGACTGGTTGAGTTACCGCTCTGGGGTTTGTGAAACGGAAGCCGGGAATATCAAGGGGGGGGGATCTGTTCTGCCAAGTGTAGCAACACCCGTCTTGTATCTCGGAGAAGAAACTAACGGCTACCTTGGAGCTCAGCACTCATATTTTTATTTTTTAGTTGTGTTTTTTGAGACACTTTGAACTTTGAACTTTGGCGTCTTCTGCAGTGCGAGACAAGATAATTCTTGGTGCTGTATTATTTGCATTAACAATTGTTGTGATAGCTGTGATAGCCTGGGTATTTAAAACTTGGGGTACCTGTGCGAGAACATTTGTTGCCGACTACCCCGGCTCCATCTGAACATTTCCATTTCACTCTGCCTTATCATGAAGAGCGACACCGACAGACTTATTTGAACATTAGTTTTATTCAGATTCTGCATCACACTCACAATATGACGAACACTTCTAACTGCTGGGTATGTGGGATGTTGCCTGGACATCAGAAGAAAGGAGGCACACCGCTTATCCCACTTCCGTTTTCTCATAATGGTTCTTGCAATGCCTGGTACACCCTCCTATTCACTTTGCGATGGCCAACAAAAGGGGGGCTGCTCTTTCGTGTCGAAAAGATTTGTTTTAATGATCGAGACAGCTATCCGCAAGCTGAAGGAACTAAGTTTGAATGGGAGGAGTACCGCCCCGATAATATGTCAACACCACGAGTTTACAGCAATCAACGGAGTGTCAACATGTCCAATTCTCATGTAATTAATGTTATTGATACCAAAGCTGACCTCTGTGTTCGTAATAAAGGTACAATCCCAGTGGGCAGAGTTGAATGTAACACCACTCTCACCTTTGATACCCCTAATGGCATTTCATTTGTGGCCTCCCGAAATACGTATTTTATATGTGGTAATAAAGGCTATCATCGTCTCCCTATAGGATGGTTAGGAACATGTTATATATCTTTTGTATTGCCCCCTGTGTTTATTGCCCCGCCCATTTACCATAACAATTACATTCTTTACCATTACTTTATATTGAATAGGGTCAAGAGAGCAGTAGTTCTTGATGATATAGACCAAACGGACACTGCGTTGCAACAATATGTCGATTTCAATTTAGGCCTGTTTTTTTTTGTTGGAGCTGCTCTGAACAGCTGGAAAATACGAAGGTTAACTCGTGTTGTGGAAGCTGTTGCCAATGATACTGCTTTTGCGTTAGGAAATTTAACTGAGGAGCTTCAGATATCTAGAATTGTAACGCTCCAGAACCGGAAGGTTCTAGATGTAGTACTAGCTGATCGAGGAGGGGCATGCCGCATTATCGGAAGTAGTTGCTGTGTTTATGTACCAGATAATTCACCATCTGTGTATGATGCCATATCTAAATTACATCAAATTGCTGCTGAGATACATCCTGATAATGGTACATGGACATTTTCGGGGTGGTTTTGGTCAATACTTAGTACCTGGGGCTGGAAGTTACTGACGATTCTATGTATAATAATTGGGATATTATTCTTCTTATGCCTTTGTATTCAGTGTGGCCCTGTATTATGTTCTATGTGTCTCTCTGCTTGCATTCCATCCAAACGAGCTTTTGCTAAACATAAACAAATGATTCATAAAGAAGTGGCACAGATTATGTCTATCGATATAGAAGATGAGTATCCCGATTATGTCCACTATGAGGTAGCTTCAGCTAAACGCTAAAAGGGTCGTCTGTCGTAATTTGACAATGATCGGGTTAGCGTTAAACTTTGCTACACATTACTCCCTTAACTTGACTATAGTTGTTAAACGCCATCTTGTATGTAACGGCGGCCATTTCAGAGAATGCGTTGCCTCGTGGTCAGCATGCCCTTTTGTCCTTCCTCTGTACCACTGACCACTCGAGTTTGCCCAGCAACAGGCTATTTTTAGTAATGGTCAAGCCCGCACATGCGCAGTTTAGACTGACCAGTCATCACTTAGGAATGTTCCGCCAAACTGACCAGTGGTTTTGTAGCCCCTCCCATGAGTTGGCTGTGTTCCAAAAATGACCATATATGTACCTAAAACTCTGTAACTGTGTACCGCCTACCTTTTAATGTCTGTAAAACTGTATAAAAGAAGGACTTGCACCGATGTTCGGTGTGATACTTCTTGCATTACCGAAGGGTGTTGTAGGAATGTACCACCACCCCATGGGGTTTTAATAAACTTGTCTTTTGCATTTTCTAGTTTCCGTGTCAACAGTCCTTATGGTGTAGGGGGTATTCTACGGAGTATGTAGGCCTGGAGAACCCAATACCACAAATTGGCGACCACGAAGGGACTCATCGGCAACTCGGATGCCCGAAGGAGAGGTCGTGACGAAGGATTGGAAACTCGCCATGGACACTTACGCTGCCACTGAGGGACGCAAGTCCTGGCACCCATGGTGTTTTCTTCATTTCCTTCTGATCTGACCTTCCAGGTGGCGCCGGTCCCCGACTGAGATCCTGCTCGTCTGAGTTGTCGTACAGTGCCGGTTTGGCTGATTCGATTAAAGACCTTGGCAGTTGGAACCTGGATATCTGAGAATTTGGTAAGCTTGTGATTGGTAAGGTAGTCTGCGGACGCTTACTGTGGTTCTATGAATATGTTTTGAGTTAGCTAACATTTGGTTCTATGATTTGAACTATATGTGCAGTGCACTTCACATAGGCAGGCATGTAGAGATGTTTCTCTAACTTTGTTTGTGTTTTGAGCGACACATTTTGTGTGAAGCATAGTAAGTGCCATTTTTGCGGTATCACGTTTTCGTGATATTTTTTGAACATGCCTGTTTTAAGCACACTCCGAGGAATGTGCTGTCTTGGGAATGGTACCACATATCGATTAAACGAATCCCAGCTGGCTCCCCCAGAGGGGACACCCAATCGTGAAATGTATATTAAATTTGGCCTACCCCCTATATTGTATAGTTAATTATGGAATAAATACACCAAATCTGATTCTGAGTTGCAATGGCCACTACATGGGTCGTTTGATTTACGAAAGGTTCAGTTTGTGGAGCAATGTTTGTTTCAGCGCAGGTCTAGACAAGATATGTTTGATTGTGTACGAATGTGGGAGAAAGCAGTGCGTGAACGAATGAAGCATGAGATTGCCTTGGTGGAAAAAGAGCAGCTCAAGGCTGCTCGAGATACGGCTTTACAGCTGGAGGAGAAGGAGTTGCAGGAAAAGAAAGAGAGGGAGGCACGGGAACGTAATTTGCAAATGAGCGGTCAATTTCCTATTCGGCGTCCGCTTTATCCTGTCCTTACTAATGAAGTTGATGATTTTTCATTATTAGATCGGTGCCCGCCTCCGTATGTTTTGCCTACGGCTCCGGACGAGGACTCGGACGACGATGGTCGAGGGAGTAAGAGTAAGAGGTTAACTGCTAGTGAAGCTGCGGAGTTGCGCAGTTTTGCTCGAAAGCTTAATTTGAATAAAATAACTATGTCAGAGATTAATATTGAAAGGAATAAATGGTCAGAGCGAGAACAGTTGTATTTCTTAAGTGCTTTTGGAGATGAAGTTGTAGAACGATTTCGTAAGAATTCAGATGATTTAGAACCTAAGGACATATCAGTTCATCGTGAGAATATGCGTAAAGGTTTATTTGTTATTACAGATGCGGATGGGTTTTTCCTACGGTTGGTCCAGCTACGGGATGAGGCGTCCAGATTGCGGGAAGCACGAAAAGCAGCAGACGAGTCTGCGCCGGGGTCGACGGAATCATCCAAACGGTGTTCTATGTTTGGAGCAGATAAAAGTTCTAAAGTTCATGTTATGCCCATGTGTGAAGCTGCACCTTTGTATGTTCCCCCTAAAGGGCAAGGTACCAGTGACGATAAATTGTCAGGGGATTCAAAAGGGTATTTTATATATAATTGGGTGTATACGCCTTGGAATAGAGCGGATATTATGGCATTGAAAAACGCTTTGCCCGATTCCCGTAAAAATCCGGCAGCTTTCTATGAAGGAGTGGAGGGGGCTATTTCTTCCTGTGTTATGACACTAGTTGATATCGATCTTTTCTTTGGGTTAATACTGCCCCCTGATATGTGTAGAGCAATTCGTAAGTTGGATGATCAAGCGATTTTAGGTGCTGATTGGAAAACTATAGGTCAAGCTGATTTAGATAGGGAGCCCGCATGTAAGCCTTGCCAGTTAATTCTAGATCTCCCGACAGCTATTCTGAACAAATTAAAAACGCTTGTTCCCCCTAAAAAAATTGATTGGACTATGTTAGCCTCTTGCAAACAGAAACAGGATGAGTCGGTATCTGACTTCTTCTCACATTTTGAAGAAGCGTTTCATGATTACCGTGGGCAATTATTAACGGATGATACGGATAGGCATCTGTTTGTCGACAAGTACGTGGCTAATCTCCTACCGGAGATTGCAAAACGATTGAAAACTAGTGAAAGTTCCTGGACCACGGCGACCCCTGCGTCTTTGTTAACTATGGCTCAGTATTATAAGCGGCAGGAATTAGAGGCTAAAGAAAGTACTGATAAGAAAGCGAAGGAGTTAAAGACAAAGGTGATGTTGGCTCAGGTTCGTGGTGCGCAATCTAGAGGGAATGATAGAGGCAGGCGAGGAGGGGGTAATACGTTGTATGGTCGCACCGACATTGCTGAGGACCAATGTGCATATTGTAAAGAGTTTGGGCATTGGGCTGAAGATTGTCCGGTGCTTCGTGAGCAACATAGTCAGCGTGGTAGAGGAGGTGGAAGGACACGGAATAGTTATTCGGGGGCAAGAGGTGGAGCAGGTGATCGTGGTAGGTTTGAGGTGAGGGGTCGTGGCCAGGATGAACGTAATACTTTCGATCGACGGAATCAGTACCAGATTTCGGAGGGTGAGAACGTGGAGAGTCAGGATTATGTGCACGCATAGGATTGCGTAGGATGGGGTGTGGAATCGGTTGAAGTGCCAGTAGATCAAAGAGGTCCATATGTATCAGCGGGCGTTTTGGGTTCTACTGATCAGTTTTTAGTTGACACAGGCAATATTATGGGCATAGATTTGCTTAAATATTTTCGAGCAACAATACGCTGCGCTCCTGAGAGAGTGCGGGTTATTTTGAATGACAATTATCCTGACGCAGGAAGACTATGTACCATGCAGGAAATTGAAGCGCTAGCCTCTCTCCCGCACACGTTATGGGCGACATCAGATACGGATGTGGGACAGATGCTCATCCCGCCTATTCGAATAACTGTTAAGGAGGGAGTGTCTTTGCCATGTGTACCCCAGTATAAGATATCTAGGGAAGGTGGAATTGCCCTGACGCACATTGTCCAGGATTTGATTATTGCAGGAGTTGTGGAGGAAGTTCCCTACAATGTTTGTAACAGCCCGATTCTTGCGATTTTAAAGAAAGATACTGATGACAAAGTCTATTGATTTATTGTTGATTTGAGAGAAATAAACAAAATTGTAGTGCCCCAGTACCCGGTGGTGTCTGATATCACCACCTTACTTACTTTGGTCCCCCCCACTGTCACTACCTTTTCTGTTATTGACCTTAAGATTGCCTTCTTTTCCATTCCCATCCATCCCGACAGCAGATATCTATTTGGCTTCACGTTGAATAATAAATCGTATAGATTTTGTCGTGTTCCTCAAGGCTATACAGAAAGTCCTAGCATTTATAGTCAGGCTTTAAAAAGACAGCTTGATTCCTTTTAATTGCGGTCTGGAGTAGCTCTTATCCAGTACGTGGACGATCTTTTACTGGCTGCGGACACATATGCGCAGTGTGAGGAGAGTACTCTTGCTTTGCTCTCCTTTCTTGCTCAGAACAATCACAAAGTTTCTAGGAAGAAGTTGCAATATTGTAGACCAAAGATGACCTACCTCGGTCATCTTTTGTCTAAGGAGGGACGTGCATTAACATCTGATCAAATTCAAGCAATTTTAGACACACCAGTCCCCCGTACTCAGAGAGATGTGCGTGCCTTTATAAGATTAACGTCCTTCTGTAGACAGTGGATAATGGGGTTTTCGCACATTATAAAACCTTTGTTAGCGTTATTGTCCAAAACTACACCAATGCACCTTGAGTGGACAGATGAATGTCAGAATACTTTCGAACAATTGAGACAAGCCCTTTGTTCTGCACCAGTGTTAGGTTCACCAGATTACACGAGATCTTCACGTTGTATGTGCACGAGAAAGATGGGTGTGCATTGTCGGTGTTAGTGCAGACACACGGGGATAAGCAGAGGCCCTGTGCATACTTTTCGGCCATTCTTGATCCTGTAGCACGAGGATTACCTGGGTGTTTCCGAGCAGTTGCAGCAGCAGCAGTAGCTATACGGCAGAGTGAGGGAATAGTTTTGTCACACAAACTGTTGGTGTTAGTTCCCCATGCGGTAGACGCTCTGCTAAACCAAACGAAAACCCAGTATCTCACGAGTGCACGTTTAACAGGATATGAGCTTACACTTTTGGCGCCACACATCACACTAAAGAGATGTGCTACCCTGAACCCTGCCACTTTATTGCCGTATCCGGTTGCCGAGGGCCAGGACGAAGAACACCATGATTGTGTTTTCCTGACTGAAGAACAAACAAAGGGTCGTGTTGACTTACAGGATACGCCACTTCCAGATGTGGATGGGGAACTGTGGGTTGATGGATCGTGTTTAAGGCTGCCAGATGGCACAACTTCTGCAGCATATGCGGTCACGACGCTTAAGACAGTGGTAGAAACAGCACGAATACCACAGAAATCGGCCCAAGCAGCGGAATTATTAGCTTTGACAAGAGCCTGTGAATTGAGTGCTGGCTTATGTGTGAATATCTACACAGACAGCCGGTACGCCTTCGGAGTAGCGCATGACTTTGGCCTACTCTGGAGAGAGCGTGGGTTTTTTACTTCGCATGAAGTACACATTATGCACGGAGAGTTAGTGCGTGATCTCTTGAATGCCTTGCTTTGTCCAAAGAAAGTGGCGATAATCAAATGCAGTGCACATAAAAAGGTCACTGACAAAGTGGGACAAGGCAATGCTTTTGCAGACAGTATAGCAAGACAAACGGCTATGGCACGAAATGACTCTCCAATGTATGTGGTGAAGTCACAGGCTGAGCGATGGCATGATGCTAGAGAGGAGATACTAGACATTCAGAAATCAGCGACCGAAGCAGAACTTGCAACCTGGGCATCAGAGGGAGTGCTGGATGATGAGGGTTGTTGGAGGAGCAAAGATATGGAACAATGGAAATTGCCTGCAGCTTACTTGCAAGCGATGGTCCAGATGGCACATGGGTTGGCACATGTTGGAGCTCTTGCAATTACTCGATTGCTAACGCGAGTTTGGGAGCATCCTGAGATTGCCAATACGGCCAAGAGAGTAGTGCAGACCTGTCTGATATGTTTACAGCACAATCCTGCAAAAGGGACCCATACTCCGAAAGGAGGGTTTGTTCCACCAACTGCACCGTTTGAAGTACTGCAAATGGATTACATCCAGCTTGAGCGTTGCAATAACCTTAAGTATGTCTTAGTGGTGGTGTGTGCTTTCAGCAAATGGATTGAGGCCTTCCCCACGAAGGATAATACAGCGTTGACAACAGCTAAGGTTCTGCTCAAGGAGTACTTCCCTCGATACGGCGTTTGCAAATTTCTGTGGAGCGACAATGGTCCTCATTTTGTTGGGAAAATTGTAGAGTACGTGATGAAGGGATTGGGAATTCAGCAGAAGTTTCATGCTGTGTTCCATCCTCAGTCAGCAGGTCTTGTTAAACGGTATAATGCTACTCTGAAATTAAAGCTAGCAAAGATCGTGGCATCCACGTCTTTGAAATGGCCTGATGCCTTGCCTTTGGCATTACTCTCTATCAGATCAGTGCCCCATTCCCGAACAGGCCTCACACCTTATGAAGTGGTGTTTGGAAGGCCTATGAACATATGGGGAGTTCCTAAGCCTCGATTGTTACATGATGTGCCTTGTATAATGATGAACGATTATTTGGCACGATTAACAAATGATTTACTTTCTATTCACCAACAGGTTCGAGAAGCGCTACCTGACAATTCCATTGGAGAGGCTCACAATCTTCGTCTTGGGGATCATGTCATGATCCGTTTGTTCGAGAGAACAAGCAGCCTGGAACCGAGGTGGCGTGGTCCTGAACAGGTGTTGCTGGCAACTCGTACGGCTGTGCGAGTCACTAACAGGAAGCGGTGGGTGCATTCTACTCACTGCCGCCGTGTCTCTCCGGATCTGGTGAGCCCGAATGTGCTGTCTGACTACAGAGACATCTTGGACGAGGAGAAGCGCCCAGCTGTAACGTCTGCCGAATCAGAGGGAGCCTTCCCGGACCACACTGTTTCTGGACGAGAAAGATACAATCTACGACCACGGTAAGAAGTTTTTTTTTTGGTGCGAGACTGGTTGAGTTACTGCTCTGGGGTTTGTGAAACGGAAGCCGGGAATATCAAGGGGGGGGATCTGTTCTGCCAAGTGTAGCGACACCCGTCTTGAATCTCGGAGAAGAAACCAATGGCTACCTCGGAGCTCAGCACTCATATTTTTATTTTTTAGTTGTGTTTTTTGAGACACTTTGAACTTTGAACTATGGCGTCTTCTGCAGTGCGAGACAAGAGAATTCTTGGTGCTGTATTATTTGCATTAACAATTGTTGTGATAGCTGTGATAGCCTGGGTAGTAGAACTTGTGGTACCTGTGCGAGAACATTTGTTGCCGACTACCCCGGCTCCATCTGAACATTTCCATTTCACTCTGCCTTATCATGAAGAGCGACACCGACAGACTTATTTGAACAATAGTTTTATTCAGATTCTGCATCACACTCACAATATGACAAACACTTCTAACTGCTGGGTATGTGGGATGTTGCCTGGACATCAGAAGAAAGGAGGCACATCGCTTATCCCACTTCCGTTTTCTCATAATGGTTCTTGCAATGCCTGGTACACCCTCCTATTCACTTTGCGATGGCCAACAAAAGGGGGGCTGCTCTTTTGTTTAGAAAAGATGTGTTTTAATGATCGAGACGGCTATCCGCAAGCTGAAGGAACTAAGTTTGAATGGGAGGAGTACCGCCCCGACAACATGTCAACACCACGAGTTTACAGCAATCAACAGAGTGTCAACATGTCCAATTCTTATGTAATTAATGTTATTGATACCAAAGCTGACCTCTGTGTTCGAAAGGTACAATCCCAGTGGGCAGAAGTGAATGTAACACCACTCTCACCTTTGATACCCCTAATGGCATTTCATTTGTGGCCTCCTGAAATACGTATTTTATATGTGGTAATAAAGGCTATCATCGTCTCCCTATAGGATGGTTGGGAACATGTTATATATCTTTTGTATTGCCCCCTTTGTTTATTGCCCCGCCCATGTACCATAACAATTACATTCTTTACCATGACTTTATATTGAATAGGGTCAAGAGAGCAGTAGTTCTTGATGATATAGACCAAACGGACACTGCGTTGCAACAATATGTCGATTTCAATTTAGGCCTGTTTTCTTTTGTTGGAGCTGCTCTGAACAGCCGGAAAATACGAAGGTTAACTCGTGTTGTGGAAGCTGTTGCCAATGATACTGCTTTTGCGTTAGGAAATTTAACTGAGGAGCTTCAGATATCTAGAATTGTAACGCTCCAGAACCGGATGGTTCTAGATGTAGTACTAGCTGATCGAGGAGGGGCATGCCGCATTATCGGAAGTAGTTGCTGTGTTTACGTACCAGATAATTCACCTTCTGTGTATGATGCCATATCTAAATTACATAAAATTGCTGCTGAGATACATCCTGATAATGGTACATGGACATTTTCGGGGTGGTTTTGGTCAATGCTTAGTACCTGGGGCTGGAAGTTACTGACGATTCTATGTATAATAATTGGGATATTATTCTTCTTATGCCTTTGTATTCAGTGTGGCCCTGTATTATGTTCTATCTGTCTCTCTGCTTGCATTCCATCCAAACGAGCTTTTGCTAAACATGAACAAATGATTCATAAAGAAGTGGCACAGATTATGTCTATCGATATAGAAGATGAGTATCCCGATTATGTCCACTATGAGGTAGCTTCAGCTAAACGCTAAAAGGGTCATCTGTCGTAATTTGACAATGATCGGGTTAGCGTTAAGCTTTGCTACACATTACTCCCTTAACTTGACCATAGTTGTTAAACGCCATCTTGTATGTAACGGCGGCCATTTCAGAGAATGCGTTGCCTCGTGGTCAGCATGCCCTTTTGTCCTTCCTCTGTACCACTGACCACTCGAGTTTGCCCAGCAACAGGCTATTTTTAGTAATGGTCAAGCCCGCACATGCGCAGTTTAGACTGACCAGTCATCACTTAGGAATGTTCCGCCAAACTGACCAGTGGTTTTGTAGCCCCTCCCATGAGTTGGCTGTGTTCTAAAAATGACCATATATGTACCTAAAACTCTGTAACTGTGTACCGCCTACCTTTTAATGTCTGTAAAACTGTATAAAAGAAGGACTTGCACCGATGTTCGGTGTGATACTTCTTGCATTACCGAAGGGTGTTGTAGGAATGTACCACCACCCCATGGGGTCTTAATAAACTTGTCTTTTGCATTTTCTAGTTTCTGTGCCAACAGTCCTTATGGTGTAGGGGGTATTCTACGGAGTATGTAGGCCTGGAGAACCCAACACCACAGACTCACATCTGAGTATACCCTTCCACGCTTAGGGTGGACAAAATATTTAACAACAAAGGGTGGTGATGGACAGAGTTTCTGAATTAAGCAGAATACTCTCACCCAGTCAAGAGATCAGGGCTAGATCCAACACCGTTTTTTAGCTTACTGCACCATCCCAGTTTAGAACCTGGCTATATGCAAATTAGTCTGTTCCTGTCCCAGTGCATGATGGGAACAGGGCAAACCAAACTACCAAGCCGATTCTTACACTGGGAAGGAAACAAGCTTCCGGGGACCGGTTTCTGGCATTTCAGCCGTCGTCGGCCCGGCTTGCTTGAATCCTGATGGTGCAATGAGCAAGGGACTCACATCTGAGTATACCCTTCCACGCTTAGGGTGGACAAAATATTTAACAACAAGGGGTGGTGATGAACAGAGTTTCTGAATTAAGCAGAATACTCTCACCCAGTCAAGAGATCAGGGCTAGATCCAACACCATTTTTTAGCTCACTGCACCATCCCAGTTCAGAACCTGGCTATATGCAAATTAGTCTGTTCCTGTCCCAGTGCATGATGGGAACAGGGCAAACCAAACTACCAAGCCAATTCTTACACTGGGAAGGAAACAAGCTTTCGGGGACCGGTTTCTGGCATTTCAGCCGTCGTCGGCCCGGCTTGCTTGAATCCTGATGGTGCAATGAGCAATGGACTCACATCTGAGTATACCCTTCCACGCTTAGGGTGGACAAAATATTTAACAACAAGGGGTGGTGATGGACAGAGTTTCTGAATTAAGCAAAATACTCTCACCCAGTCAAGAGATCAGGGCTAGATCCAACACCGTTTTTTAGCTCTCTGCACCATCCCAGTTCAGAACCTGGCTATATGCAAATTAGTCTGTTCCTGTCCCAGTGCATGATGGGAACAGGGCAAACCAAACTACCAAGCCAATTCTTACACTGGGAAGGAAACAAGCTTCCGGGGACCGGTTTCTGGCATTTCAGCCGTCGTCGGCCCTGCTTGCTTGAATCCTGATGGTGCAATGAGCAAGGGACTCACATCTGAGTATACACTTCCACGCTTAGGGTGGACAAAATATTTAACAACAAGGGGTGGTGATGGACAGAGTTTCTGAATTAAGCAGAATACTCTCACCCAGTCAAGAGATCAGGGCTAGATCCAACACCGTTTTTTAGCTCACTGCACCATCCCAGTTCAGAACCTGGCTATATGCAAATTAGTCTGTTCCTGTCCCAGTGCATGATGGGAACAGGGCAAACCAAACTGCCAAGCCAATTCTTACACTGGGAAGGAAACAAGCTTCCGGGGACCGGTTTCTGGCATTTCAGCCGTCGTCGGCCCGGCTTGCTTGAATCCTGATGGTGCAATAAGCAAGGGACTCACATCTGAGTATACCCTTCCACGCTTAGGGTGGACAAAATATTTAACAACAAGGGGTGGTGATGGACAGAGTTTCTGAATTAAGCAGAATACTCTCACCCAGTCAAGAGATCAGGGCTAGATCCAACGCTGTTTTTTAGCTCACTGCACCATCCCAGTTCAGAACCTGGCTATATGCAGTGAATAATTGGCTTGGTAGTCTGGTCTGCCCTGTTCCCATGATGCACTGGGCCAGGGACAGACTAATTTGCATGTAGCCAGGTTCTGAGCTGGGATGGTGCAGTGAGCTAAAAAACGGTGATGGATCAAGCCCTGATCTTTGGACTGGGTAAGAGTGGTCTGCTTAATTCAGACACTCTGTTCATCACCACCCCCTTTTCTGAATCGTCTTTGGCCACTATAAGTGTGGCAGGGTATACTCAGCCATGAGTCCCTTGCTCACTGCACCATCAGGATTCAAGCAAGCCGGGCCGACGACGGCTGAAATTCCAGAAACCGGTCCCCGGAAGCTTGTCTCCTTTCCAGTGAAGAATTGGCTTGGTAGTCTGGTCTGCCCTGTTCCCATGATGCACTGGGCCAGGGACAGACTAATTTGCATGAAGCCAGGTTCTGAGCTGGGATGATGCAGTGAGCTAAAAAACGGTGATGGATCAAGCCCTGATCTTTGGACTGGGTAAGAGTGGTCTGCTTAATTCAGACACTCTGTTCATCACCACCCCCTTTTCTGAATGATTTAGTGTTATCAGCGAGATTTACAGAACATGATTATTTACAAAGTTCGTCTAATTATGAACAGATGTACTGCTTCTCACATTACGGAGACCATTACTTACATAAATCTGCACAACCTAGAAATGTTTTTAAATATAACCAATGGGAACATTGTGCTACTCCACCTAAAAGTAGTTCTAAAACATTCTATGAGAAATTCCAGTACTTCTCAGGGTTTAACACAAGTGATGCAGAAACGTTTTATTATAAACTGTTGGATAAAACAGGGTTGAAAACTATGATGACAAATACTAAATTGATATATTCAGAAGCATTTTATGAAAAAATGATGATATTTGTTTTTGATTTTTGGAAAAATAATATTGAAACAAAAACCATCTGGGGTACAAAAGATTGGCAGGTACAAGGCCTAGAAGCATTATTTCGAGCCTGCATGATCCCAGAACAAATAATGTTCTTAAATGACACAATTCACCAAACAACCTGTCTTGGTCTAGCTAAGATTAAAGACCTTAACAAACCGTCTATTCCAAAGCCAATACCTGATAATGCAACAACAGATATTGAAATAGATGTATCAAAAATTTTACATCTAAACAGAACACATCCTGATTGGAAAAAGTGGTTAATCTGGCCTACTGACACGAATAACTGTCAAGATAGATTCCTGAACAAAACACAGGGGTTAACAATGACCAGACCGGACCCTAGATACTCCCAGAGACAACAACCAGGGATAGTAACAACATACAGTGTAGGGAAGCTGTGCCTTGAATGGCTAGAATCATCCACACTGGGAGAAATTAAGCAACACTTATCTTTACTTAAAGATGGTGCTGATTTGCGCGATTTCATTCTGGGACCTCGCAAACAGCGTCAAAAACGTTTCATAGCGACCAGTATATATGCAGCTTACAACGAGGCTTGGAAAGTAACACAAATTGAAACAGCTGAAAAAATACGAGAAATTGATCGTATTAATTTGGAAAAATCACTTTCTGTTGTGGACAATGAGTTAATGACTCTGTCCTCCAGAATATATTCACTGGACAGTATTGTATCATCTGCCATAGATATAATAGATAAAGACTTGCTAATGTTACAGCATGGCCAGTCGAAATTGCGCTCTATTGTACAGCTAGGCTGGACGCTGCAAAATCTTTGTTCAGGCTATGTGCCATGGCGTTTAATCAACACAACGCCATTGTTTTCCATCTTTAACCTTACTGATAAACCAATCAGCTTGGCACAGAAAGGAGCAGACTATACAATCCTGAGCATCGAAAAACCTGAGAGATTACCATTGACAATGTCAGAAAGTCCTGTCATTGAATGGATAATACATGGGATTATCACAATTCCGATAACAACTTTCCGATTTAAAAATTGCCTTGAATATATACCGACTGGCCAGTATGAACGATTGGGTAAAGGGTACATTTTGTCATCATGGAAATTACCATATACACACACATGCTATAGTGACAGCAACAAAAATGTTTTTCTTAGTGGTGAAAATTGCAAACATTCACTAAGCGGTGTACTTTTGTGTCAAGGTATTAATTTACACGGGCCTGTGAAGGAACTTCAAACAATCTTTCATGCCACCAACATGTCACACCTGCAACGCAGATAGAGCCCTTCTTTAGAGATCTTGCTAACGGGAGTTACATTCTAATACGGATCACAGCTGTTGTGGCCTTTTGCCAGGGAAAGCATATCTCGTAAGCGTAACTTCCATGGTCAAATGCTGTATGCAAGCATTGTTTCCAAACGGCCCTGGAGACTCCGAGACTCCCATTTGGCCTCGTTTGAATGTCTCTTCTATACGAATTGATACTTTAAGCAGAATGAAGTCTGTGCTTTTACAGACAACAATGCCCATAACGTCATCAAAAGAGTCGTATGACCTCCAAGTTGCAAGGACAGCTTCGGAGATACATGACCTTTTATCAACAAATTGCCCCGTGCATTTCACAGAAATGCTTAGCCAAATTCTAAATATGTCAAGTGCCATAGGCATCCCAGGCGTATTTAAGACCATTTTTTCGGGACTGTTAACACCATTCAAAGCAATCCTAGGAATTATTCCTAATTTTGTCCATTCAGTCTTTGGCGGCATACCCCTGATTTTGGGACTTGTAGCAGGCATTTTAATGTTGACCCTCCTGCTCCGATATGGCAAGCCAAAACACAGACATGACTCCGGCAAGGATGGAAGAAACGATCCTAGCAATACGCTACCGGGACCGCATAACTAGAGTCCTTGGATTGGCCAGGCTAAGAGATCTGAACATGACCTGGTTTCTTTCATGCAGACCTGCATCTTACCTGTGCTTCGATGTATGCTATGCGGAGAAGAATGCGTGTTAGACACCTGTCTTGCACTTCCATCAGAGGTACCAATGGATATCGATACTTTGCTAAGTCCTGTAACGGCTCACGCATTGTGTTGTCCCCAGCGGCTACCAATCCTGATGACGGCATTCATTGAGACTCCTGTGCTACGACTAGGTGGCGACAGTGGAGCAAGAAATAAAAGCAACATAACCCAGGTACGACCTTCTGTGAGCATTGCTGATCCAGACATCGACGATAGCAATCATTCTCACACCTGCCAAGTTACAGCATTATCGAACTTGGTCAAACTGTCACCTGATTTTGTAGACCAATTCTTTGAGAGCCTGTCTGATATGATGTTCTCCTCTGAACAGAAACAATAATTTTTAATAAGCATTCCGACACACAGCGTTCCCATGAACTCTGAATTCGGCTTTCAGTTTTGATCAACAAAAACTACTGAAAAACGTTGGAACTCTATTGCCCCGTTCATCATAAAAAAAATGTTTTCGGATTGAACATTTTTTCAAAATATTTACCTTTTTTTCCTGCCACGAATACCTTTGCTTAAAGTAGAACTATTCATAAAGAACAGAACTTCTATTTTTAGGTAGAGCTAGAGACATAATAACTTTACCTCAGCCTCTAGCACATTTTACAGCAAATGCATTTTATGTGATGAAACAATCTCACCCTTCTTTTCTGTATAAAGAGATATTTCATGTGTAATTCATTTTTTCGCAAAATCGTTCAACTGATTACATATGCTATAATTTTTGAATGATTTCTATGCTTAAAGACGTACAGTACCTATATTTTCATGTATTTCAAATACACCATTTTCAAATGCAAATATGTATTTTGGGGTGGGTAGGAATACACGCGCATCTTATTGCTTTAGTTTTTAGTAATTTGATGGACATAAATTCGTGGAGTGGGTGTCGTGTTCTAATCTAGGACCCCGATCAATGTTGTGACCTCATGCCCCTATACGGCTATAATCCATTCATACCCCTATAATGGCATAAACGATCAGAGCCATATTTCAGCCATATTTCAGAAACTCGCCTCTGCAGCTCATTACAGTACATGACACAGCAGAAGCCACTATCTTGGATTCCTAGATTACACTCCGAGTTCTTCAACAAGATAAAACCCCCAGCAACCTGGGAAAACCCCGCTTGCTATGTTTTGATTAGTAATAGAACTCTAATGAGCACTGTAAGAACGACCGGTTCTTGTGACATCTTTATTGACATCTTATGTCCAAAAACTTACGTCAAACAAGGCACCTTTCAGGTATAAATATTACCAACGTTGCCTTAAGCAAGAGCGATGGTGTGGTGAATACAGGAGCAGAACAGCAGTCCTTTGCAGAGCCCAGCAGATGCAAGCAGCCCACGGACGCTGCCCCTCCTCCTCCTTGAGGCGCTGAGAAAGACGCTGTCTTTTCTCCTGCCGAGAAAATCCAGCTCCGGCGTTTCCAGCCTACCCTTGCGGGTGACAGGAATATTGAGTCCTGAAAGGAGATACCAGCCCTCCAACATTCTATTCCAGAGGTATGGTGTTGACTAAACCCTTAGAGAGAATTCTTGAAGCAAACTCTTGGCAAAACCAACTTAACTAAACTGCTACTTACTTACTCCCTTCCAAGTATTAGGCTTAGGTCAGGTAGACTGGGGTAGGCGTAGTTAGAAGCACCAGTTGAGTACGTTAGCTAAATGTATATATGAATGTATATATTTTATTCATTTTAACCATTGTATGGCTAAGAAACCATATCAATGCTTTTACAGTATTATTTCGCAATCCTCCTTTTACTGTACGCACTTTTTATAATAACAAGTCTTGCAATTGTGGCAATTCATTTCTCTTGCATGAGAAGAAAGACTGTTCAATAAATAATACCTTTTATTGAAAACGCCCGTCTCTCTATTCTCTGCATGTTGGTGAAAGTAATCTGCACAACTGACTGAGTAAAATAACTGTCTATTGTTTCACACGACTCTAGAGATTGACTCTTATTCTAAGGAGCAAAGTTGTCATGTTTATGCGGTTGTTGGAAAACTGAATCCCTTCTTGTCTGTGCCAGGGAAGCTGATCACTTCCTATTCAGTCAAGAAAGTTTCCAGTGACCTCTGAGCTAGTTGGTAACAAACCCAATTAAGTTTAGCATAGTCAGTAGAGACCTGGAAGACCGCACTTCTACGTCTACACTGCTGTTTATGTTATTCCAATGCGCAGGGCCTATAGGGAAAATAGGAACTACACTAATATCCCAGGCCACCAAACGGGAGAAGGAGCAAGGAACAGAGCTACAGGGGGCGCCTTACATCTGTAAAGAAAAAAAAGGAAGTGGGCATGGAGGTACGGAGAAACACATATGTAGTCTGAGGCAGCCCACAACCCAGATGTGGTTGTGAGCTGCAAAAAATAAACAACACTTCCCTCACTACTCTTCGAGAACTGCGCACGAAGAGCGGCAACTACAAAACAGCTACCTGAGTAGAGGCATAGGAAATCACTGCCCCACAAACAGTTGGGAAAAGAGTGCATCGGTGTATGTGCATCAGTGAAAAAGCAAATCTTTGAACCGTATTTGTTTCTCTTGTCATATTTTACAACTTTTTAGAAAACACCCATTCACCATAACCTGCCGGTTACTTAGCCTCTTCCATGACGTCATCGTGGGCGTGTGCGTCGGACAGCCGGGGGCGGCCAATCTGCGCACCCATGGAATTCACCCGCACCGCGGGGGAATGTGTGCCGCGGCGAAGCGGTTAAAATCGTTTCTGCACTTTACTCCACCTAGTGGTATGAAATGGAATTGCAACATAGGATTTCATAATCGAAGAATTATGGCAACTAAAAACATTAACAAAAAACAATTGCTATACAAAAGAGGTCACATTCTCCAACAGATACTATAAGGACATAAGTGTTCATTACAGTTTGGCTTTTTAGGCGTGCTCCATACCACCATCTTGCAGCATCAAAGCATGATGGGTAAATGTATAGGACAGGAAATATTTCATGTCTAGGTAGTAGAGCCCAAACAATAAGCCAGTGAGCGGAGAGAACCTGCAGATATGTGTACTCACTCAGAATGTCAAGGTGCCACACTAAAGTCTTAGACAGTACAGAAATTTCCTTTGGTATCAGAAATATTGAGGCAATTGCAAATTGAAGATTTTTAAGAAGACAGTGGGCCAGCATGTGATGGGCCCTACTGCAAGCAGCAAAATGGGCACCTGGCTGCTGCTTGAATGATAAAATACAGCAATAATTAGGGTTCAGTGGGGCCCTCACGCTTCTAGGATCCAGTGCCGCGGTTACCAATGAAATCTACCCCTCTGCGGTGGGCAGCGGCATAGTCCTAGGAAGACAAGACTTCTTCAGTTTCAATAAAACTCAACCAAATGTATCGTAACATATCAACAGAATGGATAATGGATCTTGGTTGGTTGATTGTAGGCTTTTGGTGGGAGACAAAGGAACTGATAGGTTGATGAGGCATTAAACGTATTACTATTTTGGCATGTATATTTTAGCTACAATAAACAGGACTCAGCGAAAATGGGTTGATTCTTAACCACACCTCAGCTTGTCTTCAACTGAAGAAATAATAATGCACTCCATAATTCTGGCAGCACACCCGTTCTCCTAGAGATCAGCAATCCATTGAGCTGACATCACCTAAGGAATGATCAGAATAACACTTTGGGCCTGATTCACAAAGAGCCTCCGCACTCGTGGTGGAGGCCCGCAGTCGTTGGGGTGGCTGCGCACTTGCAGAGACTCCCCCACTAGTGCAGAGGCCCTTTGTGGACCAGGCCCTTTGTCTTCATGGATGTGAATCAGGTCATGGACAGGGTTCCGCAGCAGACATATCACTCTTCTTAGTGTTTCCGCCATTGTGTGCTGTCTAACTACAGTGGTACTTAACCCACAACACAGAGACCTTTCACATATCTAAGTCTTCCTGTGCTTCCAGTGGAACAATCTACAGCTATTCTTCCATTACCACAATGGATTCCAAAATAAGGTATTCTGTGTCTTATGGACATGAAGCTCCTAGTTTATGGCACGATGAAGACAATTAGCAACCTTGGCTTCAGAAAACAGGTTATTGCTAAGAAGCACTTTGCTTCATTGATTTAAAAAATGTTATTGCAGAAATAAATCTTGCACAATTAGCCATTGAATAATATTCTGCAGTAAAAGCTAAGCAAGTGTACAGCAAAGCAGTCATTTTGAACGAGTGCTTATGGGCATTGGACAAATGAAGTCTTCTACACAATTGCAAGTTCAAAAGGCCAACCCCACCTTTAACAAAGTATGTTTTATAATCACTTGTTTTATAGGATGATATGGGGGATTAAATGCGATGTCAAAGATTTTCTTAACAATCTGGACTTGTATTCCATATCTGGCGCCCTGTCCCTTTATGTGCCGCAGCACACCCATCACTAGGTGCGCCCGGTGCTGTGCACCAGAGTACACAACAAAATACGCTGTCCTTGGTGCTGGCCCTAACTCTGATAGTTTGTGCCTGCGCTAAGGAGAGAGCATTAGTTAAAGACAGAGCCACCATTGAAATTGGTGACCTGCCTTTCACTGAACTAAGCCTTGCCTCCATTTGGAGAGGGGAAAAGGCATACCTCTGCTGGTGGGTGCAGTGCTTTAATGCACCCACCTTCAGGGGGATTTCTTGAGGGTCTGTCTGACCCACGTGACCCCCTCAATAATGGTACCCTCCAGGGCATACTGTGGGCCACCTCTACGTGGAGTACAGTCGGTGTACCTCATGACAGCTTTTTTGCCTCTTTGCCCATGTCTGTAATATAGTACTAGATCAAAAGCAAACTGTTCCCTTATTTGGATGGGGACACACAGGCATGAAAATAAGGAAATGCCCCAATGTGATCCCGCACAGTGTGCTCCGGCAGAATCTGCCTTATGGAACGGGGCACACAGTACCTCTCCAGGTGCGCAGGTGCCTCTCCATGAGCTCGCCAGCTCAAAGCCGCTCGAGGGAGCCTTTTAAGCAGGAAACAAATGTGGGATCACACTGCTTCACCTCCCAGCGGGTTCACCCATAAGCATTATGGTGGATGCAGTTCATCAAGCGTGTGTACCTGCACAAAAGTTCTTTCAAGTGTTTCACCAGGTTGGTGCAGATCCATGCTGACCATCTCTAAACTTGTGTTTCTGGATTATTATCCGTCATCAGTAGAGATTAGGCATGAAAATATTTGGGGTTGCTGAGCAGGCTGCCAAAGTCTTCTCCGGACATAGTACCTCTCCAGGCGAGCAGGTGCCTCTCCAAGAGCTCGTCAGCTCAAAGCCGCTCGAGGGAGCTTTTTAAACAGGAAACAAATGTGGGATCACACTGCTTCACCTCCCAGTGGGTTCACCCATAAGCATTATAGTGGACGCAGTTCATCAAGCGTGTGTACCTGCACAAATGTTCTTTCAAGTGTTTCACCAGGTTGGTGCAGATCAATGCTGACCATCTCTAAACACGTGTTTCTGGATTATTATCCGTCATCAGTAGAGATTAGGCATGAAAATATTTGGGATTGCTGAGCAGGCTGCCAAAGTCTTCTCCAGACATAGTACCTCTCCAGGCGAGCAGGTGCCTCTCCAAGAGCTCGTCAGCTCAAAGCCGCTCGAGGGAGCTTTTTAAACAGGAAACAAATGTGGGATCACACTGCTTCACCTCCCAGCGGGTTCACCCATAAGCATTATGGTGGATGTAGTTCATCAAGCATGTGTACCTGCACAAAAGTTCTTTTGAGTGTTTCACCAGGTTGGTGCAGATCAATGCTGGCCATCTCTAAACACGTGTTTCTGGATTATTATCCATCATCAATAGAGATTAGGCAAAAAATATTTGGGGAGCCTTTTAAACAGGAAACAAATGTGGGATCCCACTGCTTCACCTCCCAGTGTGAAAACGTTTTTGCAAGTACACACGCTTGATGAACTGCATCCACCATATTGCTAAGGGGTGAACCCGCTGGGAGGTGAAGCAGTGTGATCCCACATTTGTTTCCTGTTTAAAAGGCTCCCTCGAGCCGCTTTGAGCTGACGAGCTTGTGGAGAGGCACCTGCGCGCCTGGAGAGGTACTGTGACCTGAGAAGACTTTGGCAGCCTTCTCAGCAACCCCTAATATTTTCCTGTCTAATCTCTACTGATGAGGGCTAATAATCCCGAAACACGTGTTTAGAGATGTCCAGCATTGATCTGCACCAACCTAGTGAAACACTGGAAAGAACTTTTTTGCAAGTACACATGCTGGATGAACTGCATCCACCATAATGCTTAGGGGGGAACCCGACGGGAGGTGAAGCAGTGTGATCCCACATTTGTTTCCTCACCTTCTGAAGATCCCTTTGGATCATAGCAAAGGGAGGGAAAACGTAGCCGCAAAGGTCTGACCAGCACTTAAGGAAGGCGTTCACTGCAAGAACGTCCGGATCTGGCATCCTGCTGAAGTAATTCTCTAATTGGTAAGTCAGCCTGCTGGCAAAAATAACCTCGTCAAGGGGACCCCAGATCCGATGCAGAGCGTTGAAGACATTCACAATAAGTTTCCAATCGCTGAAGTCTAAGAGGAATCTCGAAATTCCAATCCGCGGAAATGTTTGATTTCCCGGGGAGATATTCTGCCCTTAGAGGGGAAGAAGAAGGAGGAAGAAGAGTACTTACTTGGAAGACTGAGGTTGTGGGAGGACCATGGGATCTGAATCCTCTGTTGCGAGAGTCTCTCCCTCTCTGTGGGTAGAATTGAGGGTTGGATGGGAAGAAGCCTGTTCCGGAACTTCTGAATCTTGAGAAGGGTCTTTGGTTGCCACAGCCGGTCAGAATTAAAAACATGCCTCATATTGGATTGTGCTTTGTCGAGGACGGTAAAGGTAGACACATACTTGCCAATAGACTTGATCATATCCTCACAAAAAATGAGGCCCTTGGGATTTAGGGAGGGATCCTTTTCGGCCAGGTCACCTAGCTTGAGGTTGATTTTAGTGAGAATGACTCGCCTTCTTTCACTTTAAGGGCTGCGTTTGCATTGCCAAGGAGAACTATGGCCCTTTGGCCCCAGCCTCTGACAAGGTCGGTGTCAAGGGGAGTGCCGTCAATGTGGCATTCTTTAGCCAGGTCTAAAATTCTGGACAAAGGCCCAAGGATGTCAAGAAGGAGATCTTGACAGCCCTTTAGGCCTTTCCACACCCTTCCTTGGATCTCTTGCAAGCTTGAACAGGAACTTGATCAAGTCGGGATCAAGGTTGGGGGTCTGACAGACATTATCCTGTATTGCGTATCCTCAGGCACACGGCCCTGAGGATACCACGAGTATCTCTCTACAAGGCGTTTCTGAGCCATCTCTTAATGAATTTCACAACAAGATCTTGAGGAAACAAGTTAGAACTTCTGGGATGAGAGATGTTAAGAGGGGAGAATACTTCTTCGCCCACGGGGTCGAGGATGACATTTTTAGATGAGAGGAGATTTCTTCCTCAGAAGGTTGGTTGTTAAAATCAAAGTACTCATTGTCTAAATCGAGGACAAATTTGTCACAATAATTAGGGGACCTGTCCTAATTCTAAGAGTCAATGCTGGCATTATTATGAGCACTACAATAGTTTGTGCCGCTAAGGACACCTATATTGGTCGTGCCCCCGGGGACAACTGAGTAGTTTGTGCCACTATGGACACCCGAAGTATTCGAGGTGCGAGGACCTCCCAAAAGATTTGAGGTGTTAGGACCTCCCAAATAAATTGAGGTGCTAGGACCTCCAACAGTGCTCTGATTAGGCTCAATCTTGTGACTCTTTTTCCCTGTACAGTGGGCATGCCAATAAGAATGGTATTTGAGCCTTCAATAGAGTGGTCCTACTCAGAAGGAAGGAGTATTTTAGCAGACATAGCCTCCTTGAGGGTGTCCAGCATACAGGACCTCATTTCTCTATGGATGAATTTTTTAAAAAGAATCATCATTAAAATTGGGGGAGCTTGCTAGAGTGTCATCAGAGTCTAGGTCGGACATTTTTAGGCTCAGAGAGCAGGTAATTTAGAAGGAAAGGTAAATGCACCCTTTTTTTAAATGTAATTTTATCCAAAAACATAAACAACAAGCATTTGCAATGCAATGCAATAGGTCTCGCATTAGGAAAGGTTGAGCTATTGGCCTTGTAAATGACAATTTTTTAATTTATGTGTTGGTTTTGAAAATAGCTAAATTAATAGCTTTGTCATTTACAATGCAAATAGTTATAACTTTCGCAAATGTGAAACCTATAGCATTTGTAATGCAACATGTTTTGTATTTACGTGACTTAGATGTATTGATATTACAAATAACATTGGCTTTTAATTTTTTTAAATAATTAATACTTAAATAAAAGTGATTGTAATTTATAATGGCAATAGCTTAAACTTTTGTAAATAACTTGTGTGAAGATTATGTTCAGTATATTTTATTGTGACGAAAATTCAAGAACAGAAGTGAAATATTAGCATCTTTTTGTGACATTTGTAATAAAGTTTGAAACATTGAGAGAACATATTAGAACCAGTAGTTGTTGAATGGTTGTACAGAGTGATGCTGTGATGGCCCGGAGTGATGCTGTGGTGGCGCTGAGTGATGATGTGGTGCCGCTGAGTGATGCTGTGGTGGCGCTGAGTGATGCTGGGGTGGCACTGAGTGATGCTGTGGTGGTGCTGAGTGGTGCTGTGGTGGTGCTGAGTGATGCTGTGGTGGTGCTGAGTGATGCTGTGGTGGTGCTGAGTGGTGCTATGTGATGCTGTGGTGTTGCTGAGTGGTGCTGTGTGGTGCTGAGTGATGCTGTGGTGGTGCTGAGTGGTGCTGAGGTGGTGCTGTGGTGGTGCTGAGTGATAATGTGGTGGTGCTGAGTGATGCTGTGGTGGTGCTGTGTGATGCTGGGGTAGCGCTGAGTGATTCTGGGGTGGCACTGAGTGATGCTGTTGTGGTGCTGAGTGATGCTGTGGTGGTGCTGAGTGGTGCTGTGGTGGTGCTGAGTGGTGCTGTGGTGGTGCTGAGTGATGCTGTGGTAGTGATGAGTGATGCTTTGGTGACGCTGAGTGATTCTGGGGTGGCGCTGAGTGATGCTGTGGGGGTGCTGAGTGGTGCTGTGGTGGCGCTGAGTGATGCTGTGGTGATGCTGAGTGATGATGTGTTGGTGCTGAGTGGTGCTGTGGTGGTGCTGAGTGATGCTGGGGTAGCGCTGAGTGATGCTGGGGTGCCGCTGAGTGATGCTGTGGTGGTGCTGAGTGATGCTGTGGTGGTGCTGAGTGGTGCTGTGGTGGCGCTGAGTGGTGCTGTGGTGGTGCTGAGTGGTGCTGTGGTGGTGCTGAGTGATGCTGTGTGATGCTATGGTGGTGCTGAGTGATGCTGTGGTGGTTCTGTGGTGGTGCTGAGTGGTGCTGTGGTGGTGCTGAGTGGTGCTGGGGTGGTGCTGAGTGATATTGTGGTGGTGCTGAATGATGCTGTGATGGTGCTGAGTGGTGCTGTGGTAGTGCTGAGTGATGCTATGGTGGTGCTGAGTGGTGCTGTGGTGGTGCTGAGTGATGCTGGGGTAGCGCTGAGTGATGCTGGGGTGCCGCTGAGTGATGCTGTGGTGGTGCTGAGTGATGCTGTGGTGGTGCTGAGTGGTGCTGTGGTGGTGCTGAGTGACAATGTGGTGGTACTGAGTGGTGCTGTGGTGATGCTGAGTGATGCTGTAGCAGTGCTGAGTGGTGCTGTGGTGGTGCTGAGTGATAATGTGGTGGTGCTGAGTGATACTATGGTGATGCTGAGTGATGCTGTGGTGGTGCTGAGTGATGATGTGGTGGCGCTGAGTGGTGCTGTGGTGGTGCTGAGTGGTGCTGAGGTGGTGCTGAGTGGTTCTGAGGTGGTGCTGAGTTGTGCTGTGGTAGTACTGAGTGATAATGTGGTGGTGCTGAGTGATGCTGTGGTGTTGCTGAGTGATGCTTTGGTGGTGCTGAGTGGTGCTGTGGTGGTGCTGAGTAATGCTGTGGTGGTGCTCAGTGGTGCTGTGGTGGTGCTGAGTGATGCTGTGGAGATGCTAAGTGGTGCTGCTGAGTGATGCTGTGGTGGTGCTGAGTGGTGCTGTGGTGGTGCTGAGTGATGCTGTGGTGGTGCTGAGTGATGCTGTGGTGGTGCTGAGTGATGCTGTGGTGGTGCTGAGAGATGCTCGGGTAGCACTGAGTGATGCTGTGGTGGTGCTGAGTGTTGCTGTGGTGGTGCTGAGTGATAATGTAGAAGAAATAAACAGCATGCGACCTGATGCAAAATAGCAAGGTCTGAGTGGCGTATTAACACAAAAGGAAAGATATAGAAATACATATTTTGAGGGTCAGCTTCGTTAGAGATAACCGCTTTGACTGAGTACTTTCCTTCTGAGTTCCGTACAACGTGCATTGCATGTGAATTTTCACAATCAAAAGTGCATATTAAAGGTAAATGCAAACAGAGCAATGGCTCAGAGTTTAACTCCCGTTGCTGCCATCAGAGCCTAACCTTTTTGACATCCAAACTGGGCCAACTCAGCCATTCGTCCTTCCGAGGTCAATTAACTGACCAACATCCTCTTTACAGCTCACGCAAAAAACGGCAGAATCAGGCTTCATAGAAAAAAAAGTTATTAATTTTCGAAATTGTGGCCAATCAGTAACAAAATAATGTTTGCAATAGGGACATCTGTACATAAAGCATCTATATTACACACAATTGATGCCTCTTTAGTATTGGATAATACACAGACGCTGATTTCGCCAGTTGCAGTATGGATTTTTCCATGAATTAGTATTTTTTTCTTCTCATGCTTTTTACAAATTACTGCATCCGATCACAAGCGCATAATTATGAACGCTGCACTTTCTAGACAGTTTCTTGCGGATATTTAGTGCTGCATCGACGCTGATTTCACCAGTTGCAGTATCGATTTTTCCATGAATTAGTATTTTTTTCTTCTCATGCTTTTTACAAATTACTGCATCCGATCACAAGCGCATAATTATGAACGCTGCACTTTCTAGACAGTTTCTTGCGGATATTTAGTGCTGCATCGACCCTGATTCCGCCAGTTGCAGTATGGATTTTTACTTGAATTCGTATTTTTTTCTTCTCATGCTTTTTACAAATTACTGCATCCGATCACAAGCGCATAATTATGAACGCTGCACTTTCTAGACAGTTTCTTGTGGATATTTAGTGCTGCATCGTGAAGCACATGGCTGCCCCACTGGTGAATTGTAGTGATTTACGCTGGAACCTGGAAATGAAATCACCTTTCTCCACGTGAAAAAAGCAGATGTTCCGTTTCCAGCCTTAAATATGAAACGGATGAAAATAACTTCGGAGACTCAAGTTTTGAATCTGTGTATTTTGAGGGCGCGTACATTTTAAGTGTGACGTGCCTGGTCCTTTTTCAACGTACAGAGGGGATTTATGCCCGGCTAGATGCGCACAGTTTGTTATTGTTTCTCCGAAATGTTTTTCGCCGTCACGTGCCTCGGGTGACGAGTTAAGCCGGGCACCGTGCCCGGACCAGGAATGCTGACACGCACGAAGTGCACACAACTGCATCCTTCAAAGGTCCTTAAATAGTCCAATAGGAAAAAGTCACCAGGTTAAAAGTTGTCATGTTTTGGTCCTTGAACGAATCACATCTTAGAACAAAAGTATGACCAGAAAAGTTTAGCAATTCCATCAAAGTCGAAGAAAATTACGAGTCTTACCTGCACGGCCGCTGTATGAACAAGTTTTTACAGATATTGCAGAATTATTTATACTCTGTTATACTGGGAGGGGGGAGGATGTTGAAAGAGACACGGCCTGGCGGCCGTGAAAGTGAAAGTACGGCCGTGGGCAGCAACGGTGAATAATTAGGGGGGAGGAGAAATGCCTGAGGCCGAGCGCACGGGATGTAATTAGGGGGGAGGAGAAGTGAGGCCGAGCATGCACTGCGCACACTGGGGAAGCAACAGATGCCTGTGGGAGGGAGGCTGATTGCTTTGATATGGACGCGCTTTTCGCTTGAGTAATCCACTGGCACTGTCCAAAATCTGCGATGGTTTAGGAGCTTGGATGGCCCGCTATACTCTCGTCTATTTATTCCTTGCGGAATATAATAGACAAGACCTAAAAACTACCCTTAGTAACTATTTCCTTTTTTTTTTTTAGGGCGTCAAGTCCAAAGTGGTGAAATTGGCTGGGTCAAAAGGACACTGAAAATCGGCAGAAAGCAAGGGACAAGTGACCGGCACCAGCTGATAGCAGGTGAGCAACTGTAACAAGCCCCTCGAGCTCAGCTGCTGCCAGAGGGTGTAGAGGAAAGGAACTTGGCAACAGGAGCGTGCAGCACTGCAGTTGCCTAGGCCCACTTGTCGAAGGGGGAAGAGCGCTCGAGAAAGAGGCCACATGTTTAACCAAAAGCTTTTGGGAATGGCTTTAGGGGTGAAAAAGAATTAAAACAATGGCGGCATCAGGAAGTACGTTGAACGCGCAAACCGCAATCGGACCACAAGTGAAGGTAGGGTTTTGAGAGCGGAAGACCATCGTGAAGGCAGGAGAAATCAAAGCGCTTAAGGCGCATAGGCCCACCTGAAGGAAAGAGACACCAGGACTCCTGTGAGGAGAAGGTGGAAGAGGGCGGGGGAGTGCCGAAAAGACCATAAATTGGAATCAGGGCATTTGAAAGGTGGGAGGAAAGAAGGGTGGGCGAAAGGGGTAAAATCTCTTCAGATCGCTAGCAAGGCAAAGCTGTTAGGCAAACAATTAAGAAAAGAACCAAAAATTGAAGTAAGATAAAGGAACGTATCTGCTTGTGAGCCGCATTTAAAAGAGGCAGTCTGTTTGATGCTCATGCCTCTTATACTATATGACTATTCCATTCTAGAACTGTTTTACTTTGTGATGTAGTGCGGCTGCTTGTGACTGCATTAGAGAGATAATGCATAATGTAGCCTCCGGTCTTGTAATGAAATTACATTTAAGTTCAGTCAATGATGAGAGTTTTAGGAAGTTTTCAAAGCTTTATTTCTCATAAAGAGATTGGTAAATTCTTTTCATTTGTCTTTTTATTAACTTAGTGAATCAAATATTCTGGTCACACAAATCATAAAAATATTGTTAGAGTCATCAATAGAGCAAAATAACAGTGGGTTCCATAGAGCAAAATAACAGTGGGTTCCATAGAGGAATGACTCCCTATTCTATCCAAAAGTAACCTAACCTATCAAAACCCATAAAAAGTCCTTGGAAAAGAGTAAGATCCAAGGAGCATCAACATTAAAAAGTATGTCAAACTCCCCATGAAGAGAAGTTTTTGAAATTCAGCTGAGTCTCATTTCGACATAAATATTAGTATACAGTTGCAGTAGCAACCACACAAAGCTAAATCTCGATCAGGAAAATAAGGAAACAGACACAGCAGTAGCCGCCCCACTTAGAGTGAAAGGGTAAAGGAATTGTCACCTACAAAGTGTCAGGCAACAGCATTCATCGTCACCAGTAGCTCAGAGCAAAAAGGGCAACTTCAAAGGAGAATAGCACACATGGGTGCTCAGGGAAAATTGCGTCTGTCTAATTAGAACCACACTATTATAAAAGACATAAAAACACATCACTCCATTGTTTCATCTCCAAAGGTTCCCCTCCAATGAGAAGACACCCTTCGTCTGTAAGCGGTCTCGTACCTTCTTTCCCATGGCAGACATGTGTAGCTCTCGATCCATTATCAGAAAAGTATCATCTCATGTCAATATTTGTACAACTGGGACAAGTTAGCCTTGGTTCGGGAAAGAAAATTGCAGTGTTTGGTCAATTACTTGTTAAATGTTTCACTGAGGGAGAATGAACTGTGCTAAAGACAGAAACATTTATTTGCAAATCCCATGTTAGGTCATGGCAGT
This sequence comes from Lissotriton vulgaris, assembly GCF_964263255.1. Taxonomy (NCBI): domain Eukaryota; kingdom Metazoa; phylum Chordata; class Amphibia; order Caudata; family Salamandridae; genus Lissotriton; species Lissotriton vulgaris. The sequence goes on along the minus strand of NC_141691.1, from coordinate 1,969,996,858 downwards.
CCATACCGTATAAGCATATATTTATTGTTGAAACAAACTGTCTGTTCAATTTCATACAAACATATGACAATGAAGGAAGTTCAGTTCTAGTTTATCAAGAATATTTAGCTGAAGAAATAATACATTTAATACGTTCAGCACATTCTACAGTTATGACAGCATCTAAGCAAGTCGCTTTAAGGTCAATCCATTGAATACACTTGTGCAGAGTTCAACATTTTTCTAAAGCATCTATTTTATAGAAAAGACAAGCCTAGCCAAAGTTTTTTTTTTAAAACAGATTTTATTTGTCACAGGTCACATATTACGCTTAGCTTCGTAACCCGGAGACTGCAGCACACAGCAATGGAAATACAATAATGCCGTTGACTGTTAAACCAACAAACAACCCCCCTCCCTACCACCCCCCGATTGCGTGCATGCCGTCCCAATTGAATAATTACATGGCCAAAGTAACACACTGAGTCTGCCCAGCACCCTACAAAGTACCACCATCATCCCAATTCAAAGAAGTACAATAGATGCCTCGTCCGACGGCGGGTCCAGCTCAAATCCCCTATAGTCTGCCCACGGTTCCAGATTTTGTAATGTTTACGGGGGTATCCCCTGGCAAGGAATATTGGCAGCTCAAGCCCCATGCAGAAGTCCATCCCAGATCGCCAGGCAGCCAACGGCAGAGCCCGAGCCGCCTTCCAAGCCCTGGCTATATCCCTCTTTGCCAACGTGAGGCCCAACAGTAGCAAGTGGCGCTTATACCTATTGCCCCCAACACTCTCCATCACATACAACAATGCCAATCTCGGCGTGTACAGAAGCTCCCAGGCCAACACCTCTGACAAACAAGAGAACACACCCTTCCAGAATCTACGCAGCGCAGAGCAATCCCAGACTGTGTGGAGAAGTGTACCCTCGCGCGTCCCACATCGGAGACACTCAGGGGAGTCTATCATTCCCGCCTTCCACAGTCGCATTCTAGTAAAATACACACGGTGTAGGTATTTAAATTGTACTAACTGCAGGCGTGTGGAAATAGCGGCTCCACGTGGACTCGCCAGGGCCTCTGCCCAGTTCTCCTCCTCCAAATCAGCCACGTCTCCCACCCACGCTCTTCGAAGGCGCTGTAAGTCAGTAGAGCAGTGGTGAACTAACGTCTGGTAAATGTGTGAAATCTTGCGGTCCGGCAACTCACCCATAAACACCTTTGCCTCCAAGGGGCTAAATTCAGGAAGGGACTCGGGCCCCACTAAATAAGGTGACAATGCATGGCTAAACTGTAGATATTGAAAGAATTGGGACCACGGCATACCATACTCATTATGTAGCTCCTGAAAGGTCAGTCATCACGCCGCCTAAGGACGAGATCCCTATCGAGTCCCACCCCTGAAAACCTCGCAGCGCCCTCAACTGAGGCAGCCGCCCATTACTCCACAGTGGCGTCTCCCGAGTCAGTACATTTCAACACCCCATCCTATGTAAACTCCGTCGCCAGACATGGAATACCACCTGCATGGCCGAGGAGAGGCTCTGCCCCCACAGCGCTGAATAGAGCAACGTGTGTAGTGACCTATTGCCCATCAAGTGGCACTCCACCGCATACGCCGGGTCCCCCCTATCCCCGTACTACCATTCGCTGAGCACCAGCAGGTGCACGGCCTGGTAATAGGAGAGAACATCTGACGTCGTAAGCCCCCCAGTGTATGTAAAGAGGAAGCACGTTCGTAGCGCTACGTGCACCGCCCCTCCCTTCCATAGAAACCCACCAAAGACCGAATTTACCTGTTGGAACCAACGCGTGGGGATCAAATAGGGGTGATTCTGCAGCTGATATAACAGGCGAGGGAGCGCTACCATTTTAAAAATGGCTGATCTTCCATAAATAGTGAGGGGCATGCGAGACCACGCCTTGAGGTCCTCTCGCGTACAGTCCCATGCCAAGGCCAAGTTCCGTTCCCTAGAGACGATCGATGAAGCCTAGAGAAAAACTCCCAGATATTTCATCCCCCCAGATGCGGGATTGAGAACGGACGTCCAGTCCCCCACCCTGTAGTGATCATCCAGGACTCAAAGGGTAGATTTACCCAGGTTCATATAGATCCCAGAGGTCTCACCAAAAATCTGTAAAATTCGCAATAAGCGCAGTCCCGACCTATCTATATCAGTGAGGAAAAATAGGACATCATCGGGCGCATAATGCTATTTTATCAAAGTCACCAGGAGCCCATCGGAAGCCTTTGAGCTGAGCATCAATATGCACCCACGCCGCCAGTGGTTCCATAGCAAGCGCAAATAAATATGGGGAGAGGGGGCACCCCTGGCGCGCACCCCGTTGGATCTTAAAGGAGCGAGATATCGCCCCTCCCACCCGCACCAACGCTTTAAGATCTGTATAAAGCAACCGCAGGTAAGTCAAGAAACGCAGTCCAAGGTTAAGATGGCGTAACAGCGCTAACAGATACACCCAACTCAGGGAATCAAACGCCCTATCTATGTCTGCCAATAATAATGCCTCTGACCCTCTGAGTTGCTTCCAAGCTGATATTGCAACATGCGCCCATCTGATATTGAGGTGTGTTGCCCTCTGAGGCACGAATCCGGCCTGATCCGGGTGTACCAAGTCAGCGATATGTGACCGGAGCCTATTAGCCAGAGCTTTAGCCGACACCTTGGCCTGAGATGAAATGCAATGAAATAAGTCTTATATTGCGCTACTAAGCCCGAAGGCATTAAGGTGCCTAACATAAAAATAATCAGAATTACCAGATAACCAGCACTACGGGTACGCCTTTGAGGATAGCCACGTTTTCAGAGCTTTCCGAAAGTTCAAGACCGACGGTTGGGATTTAATTTCTATGGGCAGGCTGTTCCACAACCTGGGGGCTACCGTTGAGAACGCCCTCCCACCCCATTTACTTCTTCGAACATGAGGCACAACCAACAAGCTCTTCGTTGAGGAGCGGAGGACTCTATCCGGTGCATATGGGCGCAACAGATTCCTCACGCCATCAGCCCCTTTGCCAGTAAGCGCCCCATAGGTCACACAAAGAGTCTTAAAAACAATCCCGGACTCAATAGGAAGCCAGTGCAGGCTTTTCCTGGCAGCCGTGGCGGAGGAGAGTCTAGGAGCATCCAGAACAAATTTGGCCGCCGCATTCTGAACAGTCTGAAGGCGCTGCAGCAGACCTTTATTGGCGCCGGCGTACAGGACGTTGCAATAATCAAGTCGCGAAGCAACAAGTGCAACAAAGACCTTCTTACGAGCCTGGGGGGACAGATAATATTTAATTTTCTGCAGAATTTTAATGATGCCCCAGCAAGTAGCAACTGTTCTATTGACCTGCTGTGCCATTGAGACAGCTGGGTCGATCATCACTCCCAGATTCTTCGCAGAATCTGTTGGTGTGGGGCAGGCTCCCAGCGAGGGGGGCCACCATTCGGCCGTCCAGATGTTTGTATTTCCGCCAAAGACCAGAATCTCGGTCTTCTCCCCATTCAGTTTAAGTGAATTGTGAATCATCCACCTAGAAACCGCCTCCATGCAGTTTCTAAAATTACGAATGGGAGCGTTCATCGAGTGAGAAAGGGACACCAGGATCTGGGTGTCATCGGCATAGGAGACTACCTCCATCCCAAACGATCTCACAAGCCTGGCAAGTGGGGCCACATAGATGTTAAAGAGGGTCGGACTTAATGCCGACCCTTGTGGAACCCCACATTGCACAGGTGTGGGAGGAGATAGATATTCTCCCAGCTTGACCCTCTGCTCCCTCTGATTCGGGAAAGAAGCTAGTAAACTCAAGGCCGCGCCCTCTACCCCTATCTCCCTCATTAGAGATGTAAGAACCGAGGGGGACAGGGTATCAAAGGCGGCTGTCAGGTCTCAAAGGATCAGCAGGGAGGTATGGCCCTGGTCGACCTCAGTGCAGATGTTATCAAGCACTAACGTAAGGCACGACTCCGTGCTATGTCCTCTCCTGAAACCGTGTTGGGACTGATCTAGAGGACCTGAGGAATCCAAAAACGCCGCCAAATGCTGGTTTAGATGGGTCTCCAGCATCTTTGCAGGTGCAGGGAGCGAGGAAATGGGGCGGAAGTTTTTAAGTACCTCAGGGTCCAATGTGGGCTTCTTAAGGAGGGGCTTGACTACAGCACTCTTCCATTGGGAAGGGAAGATACCATCCTTCATTGCTCTGTTCATGATGTCCAGAAGCAGAGGCAGCAAGGTATCTCTGCAGTCCTTGAGAACTTTGAGAGCACAAGGGTCTAGAGGAGACCCTGACCTCATCTTGCTTAAAAGCAAGTCAAGTTCCTGCAGAAAGAGCGGTGGAAATGCAGACAAACTCATTGTGGTAGTCGGGGCATCAACTTCGGGAGGGAGGAGGGTTGGGCTGGGAGAAGGGAGGGGCATTAGGGCCTTTTGTAAATCACGGGCCGAATAAATGTCCGCTATTTTCGTGTGAAAAAATCCTGCGATTTTATCACAGAGGTCTTGTGAGCACACAATAGGATCAGGCATCTGTAAATATTGAGGAGGGAGATAGGGCGATAGGACTCATGACGTTCCGGAGGCCTCCCTGGCTTGAGGAAAACCACCACTTCCGCATGTCGCCAGTCCGGGGGGAGCGAGCCACTCTCCAACGCCTCCTCAATCACCGGTCTAAAATATGGGCGTAGCTGCACAAAAAACGTTTAAAAAATTCGCTCTGGAAGCCACTAGGACCTGGCGCCTTCCCCGGGCGCAGCTCCCCTAAGGCCATACTCAATTTGTCGTCGGACAGGGGTTGGTCCAACTTATCCCGCACCTCGTCCGATACCCCTCTGGGGGGAAGATCATCAATACATTTCTGAATGGTCTCCTCTGGGGGACACTCCTGAGGTGCATATAGACCCTCATAGTACGCTGCGAAGCTCGCAGCGATGGCCGAGGTCTCAACAACAGGGACCCCCTCCGGATCACAGATCCGGGGCATCTGCTTGGCATGCAGAGAACTGTTAGACCTGGCGCCTTGGCGTGAGTCTCCCTTCCACTTTTTGCTGATGTGCCTCCGATGTTTTGCTGGTTTTCCGATACTCAGGGCACTGCGCCACGGCTGATCCGTGCCGCAGTGCAAGTGCTCCCTACTGTAAATTGTACATACGATTGGTATCCATGATTGGTGCATTGGATGTACTGTTAGTCCCTAGTAAAGTGCACGAGAGAGTGCCGGGGCTTGTAGATGCCAATACTGCTGGTGGGCCTGCAGCGCTGGTTGCGCCACCCACCGAAGCAGCCGTAAAGATGTGTCTGGGAACTGCGACCGCAGAACCCGCGTGCGGTCTCGTACTGTCACGCTAGCTGGGCAAGTGTCCCCACTTGCCAGCACCGACCCTTCCCTTGACTACATATTAGTCACCCCTATGGTAGGCCTACGGGCAGGGTGCGTTGTAGGTGTAAGGTAGGACAAGCCCTGATGTGCGTGGCATGTCCTAGTAGTGACTTACAACGAAGACCGTAGTTCACTACTGAAGGCTACCTGCTCCATTAGGCCAGACTGGGCTGCGAGGATTATTACACCCTATAATCCCCGCAGGCTCAAGGAGCATGGTAGTGAGTCGTGTTTAGTATGCCTGAACTCAGGATAACGAGATATGTCTTGTAGTCAAGTTTATTTTAGTATCCTGGGTTTGCAAATGCTACTTTTAGAAAGTTAGCATTTGCTTGCTTAACCATTTCAGCCGCCTCTGATGGTATGTGTATCTGTCTGTCTGGGATGTGTGAGTGACAGGGCTGGAGGGATGACAGGTGGTGAATGCGCAGATTACACCTTAGTGGGAGGTAGGAGTGCCTCTTGACTCAAACTGTCACTGTGCTCGGCCACCACAATGCTGGCTCCACCCTCCTGGGGAGCGGCGGATGACTCTGCCGGCACCTGGCCCAGGAAGGGCGAAGCCCCCATCAACAAGGTACTCTGGCCACCCCTGTCCGGACAATGCTGGCTCCACCTCCTGTGGGGCGTCTGATGCGCCTGCCCCTCACACTGAAAGCAGAAGCCGGAGTACACCCGCCGGGGTACTCCAGAACTGAGAGTGGCTATGCAAAGGCCCCCCTGGCCTGCGAGAACAAAGGAATTGGCCTATAAAAGAAGGCGCCCTGCTCCTTGAAAATTAGATCCGGTTTGGGCCACAGAAGGACTCTGCCCTACGAGAAGGACCGTGAGAGACGAGGAAGGGTGCTGACTCTTGCCTGTGTCTGGTGCCTTGCTGCTGAAGGAGAGGAAGACCAAAAAGACTACGAAAAGACTTTTGCTCTACTTGTGCCAAACTCTGCTAAAGAGATCTCCAAGGGCTTGCAACTGAACTTGCCCCCTGACCAGCGTCCCAGGACCAGTGGACGCTACCCCCCCTTGGAAGAAAGCGACTGCGGGTGCTGACCATCGCCGCAGCATCGACAGAGGAATCTCCTCTAAAGCATCAACGCCCTCCCGACCACCGTGACCGGGGCCCAAAGCAACAGCGGAAGCAAAGTAAGGACCAGCCGCCGCTGGCCCGAACACCGTGACCGCGACTGCACCGGGAGCCCGAGAGCAAAGCAAGGGAGGACCCGTCCGGTCCGAGCTCACGAGGTGACTGCATAGCGAGCAGCCACTCACCTGCAAAGACGGACAGTTGCTCTACGAGTGTCCGCAGAGTCGGTAGTCTGCCCAACAGCCCAGCTGTGAGCCCACAGCTGCACCGGCACTTGGCTGGGTACGTCCTGCACTTGGGGACCGTACTGCCGCTTGCCACCCCCGCACAGCCGCCGCCTCCAGGGTTGGAGCGGACGACGAGGAGAGGACCCTGCCGCCACAGAACACCGCTGCCCCGGATGACCAGTGACCTGCTCAGCTGAAGAGCCGCAACGATCAGCGACCCCGGGAAGGCAACGCGACGTGGGACAGATCCCCTGGAAGCCGACGGCTCCACAAGAACTTTGAGTAACACCGGCCTACGGGCCTCAAGAGAACTGCTATAAGAACTGTGGTAACCCGAATCAAGTAACCTGCAACTGTTTTCATAAAGTATATTGACTGTATTCACAAGCCTGCTTAAAATCTATATAAAGATATATATTTTTACAGAATACAGTCTGGTCTCGTTGTGTGGTGGGTTGGTTGGAAGGGTGTACTGTTGCAAGTGTTTAACCCTATGTGCCCCAAAGATTAGCCTGCGACTGCTTAAGCCACACTACCTAGAGGGTAAGCAGAGGTTGTCTGGAAGGTAACCCTCAGCCCTGACGAGGAAGAGAGAGTCCCTGCTTGTCGCTAGTGCCACACTGCGCCAACTAGAGCCTCCCCCTTCCTACATTGGACGCAGCGGTGAGGATTTCGAATTTACACTTGCGATAGTTATACCTGAGCTTCTGACCACTACACAGGGATTACGGTACAGTTACTAAACCACAGGCTTTACTTTTTGAATTTTGCCGAAAAAAGATTCCGAGTGCAGAAACCATGCCGGGCACAAAGAGCCTGGATGGAGCGGAGTCCACGACCTCCGAGGTGTTGGAGATAGAGTGGGATGCCGCAAAGCTGGACAAATACTCAAAGATGGAACTGAAGTTTTTCTGTAGGAAACTAAAGGTTCCGCACGCTGGTTGCAAAAACAAGCCGGAGCTCTACAAGGCCCTGAAAGCCTGGGTGGAGTCCAGAAAGACCCCGGAAGAGCAAGACGTCCTCGCCGAGCAGAATACGACGGAGGAGCAAAATGCGCTTGGGGATCTGATCGATCTAGAAAGGCAAGACAGCGAGCACAGCTTGGGTAAAGGCCTGTCGCCAGAGGAGCTGGCGGACAGGAAGGAAACCCGGAATCACGAGAGAAAGTTGGCAGAAATGAAAATCCAGCTGGAGCTTGAAACCAAAAGAATGGCGCTGGAAGAGCGAAAGCACCAGATGGATTACGAGGTGAAAATGAGGGAGATAAGTCTCAAGGAGAGAGGCTTGGATCGTCCTCCCTCTGGTGGCAGCACATCGCCAGTGCAGGTAGAGTCAAGAGTGCACATCCCGAAGGACGTAGTTAAGGAGTTCTTTAAGGGGGATGACATAGGACAGTGGTTCAGGGCATATGAGGTAGCCATGTCCTCCCACCGGGTCCCTGACAAGGATTGGGGAGCGGGGTTGTGGGGAAGGTTCCTTAGCGAAGGGAGAGATACCTTGCTAGATTTGCCCGTTGAGAATCAGAGATCCTATGCCCACATGAAAGAAGCTTTATTAAACAGGTACGGGCTTACCCCTGAAATGTATAGACAAAAGTTTAGGGGATGTACTAAGCGGCCTGGGAATACGTATGTGGAGTATGTGACTTACTTTTGCAGAGCACTGGATGGTTGGGTGAAAGGTAACAAAGTGAATGATTTTCAAGGTCTCTTTGATTTAATTGCATGGGAGCACTTGTCTGATCACTGTTTTCCTGAGTTACGCCAACACCTGATCGATAGCAAGCTGTCCAACCCGAGGAAGCTTGCTGAGGAGGCGGACCGCTGGCTCAGCACCAGGGTCCACAAGGGTCCCGTGGGAGATTCCGCCAAGAGTGGGCAGGGTCCCCAGCAGAAGAGTGGGGGGGACAAAGGGGGAAAACAGAAAGGGTTCCAAAAAGGCCCCCAAAGTAGTTCCCAAGGGAATCCGCAGCAGGGTTCTCAGCCTCCCCCACCCCCGAAGCAGAATGGGGCCCCGACAGGTAAACCTGTTCCGAAGGGGCCCTTCAATTGTTTCAAATGTGGCGAGCCTGGGCACATATCCAGTGACCCCAAGTGTCGCCTATTTGGAAAACCCGCACCCACTGGTGCTCCGCCCCGACAAGTGACTAGCGTTCACCTGGGAGAAGAGATGATGGTCCCGGGGGGTGGAGATCCCGTTCACATGACCCTAGTCTCGCTAGGAGACAGTGAGATGATCCCGACAAACTACCTGCCCTCTAACACTAAGAAATATGGGCAGGTGGTGATCATCAATGGCAAGGAAGCTGAGGCTCTTAGAGACACAGGAGCCAGTGTGACTGCGGTGAGGCAGCACCTGGTGTCTCAAGAGCAGGTTGTACCCCATGCCTACTGTAGGGTTATCAACGCTGATAATTCTGAGAGTCAGTGTCCGATGGCTCAAGTTCCCTTCGAGTGGGGGGGGGTCTCGGGTACTCTGCAGGTCTGTGTGAGAAAAACCATGCCTGTTGACTGTTTGCTAGGGAACGACTTGGAGCACTCCCCTTGGGAAAAGGTGGAGAAAGCGACTCACCTGCGGATGGTGGGTCTGCCTGACTGGGCGTGCGTGACCACCCGGTCAATGGCAGCCAGTAAGGGTGATCGAGAGGTCCTGGGGCCTGATGGAGAGGCCCAGGAACCGGCTTTAGGGAGAAGGCGCAGGGGGCGCGGGAAACCGGCCCCTGAGGTTCCTACGGTCCAGGAGGAGGCAGACCTTGAGGGGGATGCCCTGGAGCCTACAAGGGAACAGATCGCCGAACTGGGGGACCTGCCTGAGCTGACCCATTGGCAGCAAGAAGGAGGACCCTCCAGGGAGGAATTCTGCAGGGAGCAGAAAGAATGCCCTTCTCTCGTGGGTATGCGGCAGCAGGCTGCAGACCAAGCCAATGGTGTTCAGGCCAAAACACATTACGTGTACTGGGAGAACGACCTCCTGTATTCGGAGCCTAAGGCTGCTGAACCTGGGTCGGCCCGTGTGCTGGTGGTACCCCAGAAGTTCAGAGCCTTCCTACTGGGTCTGGCTCACGATGTGCCTTTAGCAGGACATCTAGGGATGGACAAGACCTATGACAGGCTTGTCACCCACTTCTACTGGCCCCAAATGCATAAAAGCTCAGACGCTTATTGCAGAACCTGTCCGACTTGCCAGGCAAGTCGGAAGACGGGAGGGAAGAACAAGGCTCCCCTCCAACCCTTCCCTGTGGTCGGTACGCCATTCCAGCGAGTGGGTATTGACATCGTTGGGCCTCTGGACCCCAAGACAGCCATGGGCAACAGGTTCATCCTGGTCTTGGTGGACCATGCCACCCGGTACCCTGAAGCCATCCCTCTGAGGACAGTGACGGCTCCCGTGGTGGGGCGTGCACTGATGGGAATTTTCTCACGAGTAGGATTCCCTCTAGAGGTGGTGAGCGACAGAGGGACCAACTTCATATCGAAATATATGAAGTCCCTTTGGCAGGAGTGTGGCGTAACGTACAAGTTCACCACACCCTACCATCCCTAAGGTAACGGGTTGGTTGAAAGATTCAACCGAACCCTCAAAGGCATGATCATGGGCCTGGAAGGTCCGATGAGGCGTAAGTGGGACGTCCTCTTGCCATGCCTGCTTTTTGCATATCGCGAGGTACCACAGAAGTCCCTAGGGTTCAGCCCCTTTGAACTGCTGTACGGTCACCCCGTGAGAGGACCACTGAGTTTGGTAAAGGAAGGCTGGGAGCAATCTCCCAGGAAACCTCCCCAGAATGTATATAGCTACATGCTGGCCTTCAGAAACCAAACCAGGCGCTTCAGACAACTTGCCGAGGCAAATCTGGAAGCGAGCCAGGAGGAGATGAAGCGGTGGTACGATCAGAATGCCACTCTGGTCGAGCTTCAGCCTGGACAGGAGGTGTATGTCTTGGCCCCAGTGGAGCCCTGTGCCCTTCAGGATAAGTGGACAGGACCATTTGAGGTTGTGGAGCGCAAGAGCCCCGTGACATACTTGGTGGACATGAAGACGCCCAGGAACCCTTTGCGGGTCCTACATGTCAACCGCCTCAAGCCCCACTTGCGAAGGTCCGAAGTGGGCATGTTGTTGGCAACCGATGACGGAATGGAGGAGGAGTCGGAGCCTCTTCCTGACCTCTTGGTGGCCTGTGAGAAGGATGGGTCAGTGGATGGAGTTAACCTCTCACCCTCCCTGACCGCCGAACAACAGGAGGACTGCCGCCAGTTGCTGGGGCAGTTTCCAGACCTGTTCTCCCTGGTTCCGAGTGTCACAGATTGGTGCGTCCATGATGTGGACACTGGAGACAGCTTACCGGTGAAGCATAAGGCTTACCGGGTAACTGACAGGGTACGGGCCTGCATCAAGGAGGAGGTCTCCAAGATGCTTGCCCTCGGAGTGGTTGAGTCCTCCAGCAGTCCTTGGTCCAGCCCCGTGGTCTTGGTGCCGAAGGCTGCTGCGCCGGGAGCCACACCCGAACTCCGGTTCTGTGTGGACTACAGAGGACTCAATTCAGTCACGAAGACTGACGCGCACCCCATCCCCAGAGCTGACGAGCTCATTGATCGGCTAGGGGCTGCCCGGTTTCTCAGCACGTTTGATTTGACGTCTGGGTACTGGCAGATCGCCTTGACCGATGGGGCAAAGGAGAGGTCGGCATTCTCTACACCAGATGGGCATTTCCAGTTCCGGGTTATGCCATTTGGAATGAAGAATGCCCCTGCCACCTTCCAGAGATTGGTCAACCAGGTGTTGGCGGGACTGGACGAGTTCAGTGCCGCCTACCTGGATGACATCGCGGTGTTCAGCGGCACCTGGCCCGAACACCTGCGACACCTCTGGGAAGTGTTGATGGCCCTGCGCAGAGCAGGCCTCACAATCAAGGCAAGCAAGTGCCAGATTGGGCAGGGTTCAGTGGTGTACTTGGGACACCAAGTTGGGAGTGGCAAGGTAGCCCCCTTGCAGCCCAAAATCGAAACCATCCTGGCTTGGGAACGCCCCAAGACCCAGACTGCAGTGAGAGCCTTCCTTGGGCTCACTGGGTATTACAGGAGGTTTGTCAAGGGCTATGGCACGATCGTGACCCCCTTGATGGAGCTGACTTCGAAAAAGCAGCCCAGGAATGTGATTTGGACTGACACCTGTCAGAAGGCTTTCGACACCCTGAAGACTGCCATGTGCACGGCGCCCGTGCTCCTGGCCCCCGATTTCTCCAAGGAGTTCATTGTGCAAACAGACGCTTCAGAGCATGGTGTAGGGGCTGTTCTTTCACAGATGACTGAGGAGGGCTTTGACCAACCCGTAGCCTTCATAAGTCGGAGGTTACTTCCACGGGAAAGTAGGTGGAGTGCAATAGAGCGAGAAGCATTTGCTGTGGTCTGGGCGCTGAAGAAGCTAAGACCCTACTTGTTTGGGTCTCACTTCCGAGTTCAGACAGACCACAGGCCCCTCAGATGGTTGATGCAAATGAGGGGTGAGAACCCGAAACTGTTGAGGTGGTCCATTTCTCTACAGAGTATGGACTTTACGGTGGAACACCGCCCTGGCACCGATCACGCCAACGCTGACGGTCTGTCCAGATTTTTCCGCCTTAGTGATGTGGAACTCCCTGGGGAAGGGTAGTTCCTCCCACATTTCAGCTGGAGGGGACACATGTTAGACCTGGCGCCTTGGTGTGAGTCTCCCTTCCACTTTTTGCTGATGTGCCTCCGATGTTTTGCTGGTTTTCCGATACTCAGGGCACTGCGCCACGGCTGATCCGTGCCGCAGTGCAAGTGCTCCCTACTGTAAATTGTACATACGATTGGTATCCATGATTGGTGCATTGGATTTACTGTTAGTCCCTAGTAAAGTGCACGAGAGAGTGCCGGGGCTTGTAGATGCCAATACTGCTGGTGGGCCTGCAGCGCTGGTTGCGCCACCCACCGAAGCAGCCGTAAAGATGTGTCTGGGAACTGCGACCGCAGAACCCGCGTGCGGTCTCGTAATGTCACGCTAGCTGGGCAAGTGTCCCCACTTGCCAGCACCGACCCTTCCCTTGACTACATATTAGTCACCCCTATGGTAGGCCTACGGGCAGGGTGCGTTGTAGGTGTAAGGTAGGACAAGCCCTGATGTGCGTGGCATGTCCTAGTAGTGACTTACAACGAAGACCGTAGTTCACTACTGAAGGCTACCTGCTCCATTAGGCCAGACTGGGCTGCGAGGATTATTACACCCTATAATCCCCGCAGGCTCAAGGAGCATGGTAGTGAGTCGTGTTTAGTATGCCTGAACTCAGGATAACGAGATATGTCTTGTAGTCAAGTTTATTTTAGTATCCTGGGTTTGCAAATGCTACTTTTAGAAAGTTAGCATTTGCTTGCTTAACCATTTCAGCCGCCTCTGCTGGTATGTGTATCTGTCTGTCTGGGATGTGTGAGTGACAGGGCTGGAGGGATGACAGGTGGTGAATGCGCAGATTACACCTTAGTGGGAGGTAGGAGTGCCTCTTGACTCAAACTGTCACTGTGCTCGGCCACCACAATGCTGGCTCCACCCTCCTGGGGAGCGGCGGATGACTCTGCCGGCACCTGGCCCAGGAAGGGCGAAGCCCCCATCAACAAGGTACTCTGGCCACCCCTGTCCGGACAATGCTGGCTCCACCTCCTGTGGGGCGTCTGATGCGCCTGCCCCTCACACTGAAAGCAGAAGCCGGAGTACACCCGCCGGGGTACTCCAGAACTGAGAGTGGCTATGCAAAGGCCCCCCTGGCCTGCGAGAACAAAGGAATTGGCCTATAAAAGAAGGAGCCCTGCTCCTTGAAAATTAGATCCGGTTTGGGCCACAGAAGGACTCTGCCCTACGAGAAGGACCGTGAGAGACGAGGAAGGGTGCTGACTCTTGCCTGTGTCTGGTGCCTTGCTGCTGAAGAAGAGGAAGACCAAAAAGACTACGAAAAGACTTTTGCTCTACTTGTGCCAAACTCTGCTAAAGAGATCTCCAAGGGCTTGCAACTGAACTTGCCCCCTGACCAGCGTCCCAGGACCAGTGGACACTACCCCCCCTTGGAAGAAAGCGACTGCGGGTGCTGACCATCGCCGCAGCATCGACAGAGGAATCTCCTCTAAAGCATCAACGCCCTCCCGACCACCGTGACCGGGGCCCAAAGCAACAGCGGAAGCAAAGTAAGGACCAGCCGCCGCTGGCCCGAACACCGTGACCGCGACTGCACCGGGAGCCCAAGAGCAAAGCAAGGGAGGACCCGTCCGGTCCGAGCTCACGAGGTGACTGCATAGCGAGCAGCCACTCACCTGCAAAGACGGACAGTTGCTCTACGAGAGTCCGCAGAGTCGGTAGTCTGCCCGACAGCCCAGCTGTGAGCCCACAGCTGCACCGGCACTTGGCTGGGTACGTCCTGCACTTGGGGACCGTACTGCCGCTTGCCACCCCCGCACAGCCGCCGCCTCCAGGGTTGGAGCGGACGACGAGGAGAGGACCCTGCCGCCACAGAACACCGCTGCCCCGGATGACCAGTGACCTGCTCGGCTGAAGAGCCGCAACGATCAGCGACCCCGGGAAGGCAACGCAACGTGGGACAGATCCCCTGGAAGCCGCCGGCTCCACAAGAACTTTGGGTAACACCGGCCTACGGGCCTCAAGAGAACTGCTATAAGAACTGTGGTAACCCGAATCAAGTAACCTGCAACCGTTTTCATAAAGTATATTGACTGTATTCACAAGCCTGCTTAAAATCTATATAAAGATATATATTTTTACAGAATACAGTCTGGTCTCGTTGTGTGGTGGGTTGGTTGTAAGGGTGTACTGTTGCAAGTGTTTAACCCTATGTGCCCCAAAGATTAGCCTGCGACTGCTTAAGCCACACTACCTAGAGGGTAAGCAGAGGTTGTCTGGAAGGTAACCCTCAGCTCTGACGAGGAAGAGAGAGTCCCTGCTTGTCGCTAGTGCCACACTGCGCCAACTAGAGCCTCCCCCTTCCTACAAGAACCCTGACACAAGCGGTGGAGGATCTTGCTGGACTTGTCCCCCTATTGATATACTCGACTGCGCGTAGCCAGCCAGGCCTGACGCGCCTTGTCCATCAGAATCGCAGACTACTGTTGTTGGGCCAATACGAGCTGTCTCCTTGCCACACCACCATCAGCCTCCCGGCCCCTGCGATCCAACGCCTCAATGGCGGCCTCCCGATGCACCAAATCTCGCTGCCGCTCCCTCCTCACCCCCGCACACCAAGAAATATCGACTCCCCGCATCGTCGGTTTCAACGCCTCCCAGAGAGTCACGGAAGAGTCTACGGACCCCACATTAGCAGCAAAATAATCCGCAATGGCCCTGGTCAGGTGCTCCCTATACTCCTCTCCCTGAAGGCGCCACCCCGACATACGCCACCAAAGTGGCTGCCACCTCGGGCCCAGTTGGAGTGAGCGCTACTGGCGAATGATCAGACATGGCCCTGGGCAGTATAGCAGCTGATACTACCCTATGGACAAGCCTCCTGGGAACAAAGATATAATCCAACCTAGAGAAGGACTCATGTACAGTAGAGAAAAAAATGTACTCCCTAAGAGGTCCATGCATATGGCGCCACACATCCACCCAGTCGAGTCCCAACGCCATGGTATGGAGCTTGGTAGAGGGACCTCCCACCAAAGGAATCCCCCCCTGCGCCACCTATCAAGCCCGGGCTCCATCACATCATTCCAGTCTCCCCCTACTGTGGACAGAGTATCCGGCATGGTCCCCCACAACGTCAACAGCCTTTCCACAAAGGACCACTGTAGTGGCGGCGGGACGTATACACTGCTGACCATCACAGGGTCACATCCATCTTTCCCTGTATGACAACATACCTGCCCTGAGTGTCGGTCCATATCTTCTCGTGCATTAAGAGACCCTACGGTGAATCAGGATTGCAGCACCCCTGGAGCCCCTCGTAAACCCAGAGTGATAGACCTGATCAAAACCAAATCGTTGCAAACAAAGAGCCTTCGTGCCCAGGAGGTGTGTTTCTTGAAGCAACAGAATATCAGCTCCCGCCCTCCTGGCGTATCGCAGAATGGCCCCTTTCTTGACTTTATCTAGCGCCCCACGCACATTACAGCTAACTACGCGCAGGGACCCTGGGACTACCCGCCCCCCTCCCCCAGTGTCAGGCATGATAACAAGTACCCACTCCTTTCACCAGTGCCTCCCTGACCCAGTGCAACCCGAATTTTGATGGACAGACAGCACTGCCACGCAATCAAACAAACCCCCAAACACCCAACCACCACAACCCCCCTCGAACCCCCCCACCATCCCATACCTCCAACACATGTAAGTACCTGTCACGGTCGGAGCAAGGTCCAGTCCCCAACAGGGGGACAAACACCATCCCCTCCAATGGATCCCCAAGAAAACACCCATAACTGTGGGGGAGAAAAGGACCACACCCCCTCCCATCCACGAAGGTGTGAGCGGGAACCAGCCCAATCAAACAGGCCTATCTGAGCGCCCAAGCAACAATATCACCAAGTCAATCCTCCAGTTGGTGCTTCTCTGGAGACGCAGCATTCTGACTGAGGACAGAGCCAGACCTGTTGCGACGCCTGGAGCGGGACCTCCTGTTGCCACCCCTTGGGCCCCGAGGGCCTCCACGGGTCACATCACTAGAAGAGGATTCAGAGTCCAAGCCCGGCGGCATATGAGGACGCATCCGCACAGTTTCATCAGTCCATTTGATAACTTCTTCCCGAGAGTCAAAGAACACTGTACGGGACCGATAGATGACCCTCAGCCAGGCGGGATACAACAACGCATATTGTAGCTTAAGGTCGCAAAGGCGCGCTTTGGCCGCCAGGAAAGACTGTCTCTGCTGTTGCACCATGCGAGTGTCGTCTGGAAAAATGAGTATGGAAGCATTGTCGCAGGTGAGGGTATACTTAGCCCTGGCCTTTCGCAGGATAGCGTCCCGATCCATATAGTTAAGGAACTTAGCTATAATCGGTCTTGGGCGAGCACCCACAGGGGGCTTCTGCATGAGGGCACGGTGGGCTCGTTCTATACCAAAACAACGAGAAAGCACATCAGATGAGAGCCAACCCTCCAAGCACTGGGTCAGAAAGCACTTCACGCTATCTCCTTTGCATCCCTCCGGAAATCCCACGAAACGTAGATTGTTCCACCTGGCGCGCCCTTCCGCATCCTCAACCCGCAGGGCCATACCATTCTGTAACTTTTCCATAGCCGCAACTTTCTTCTTCAGGACCGTGACATCGTCCTCAACCTCCGATATGCGAGTCTCTGCTGCAGTGATATGCTCCACAGTATTCCGCAGATCCTGTCGCAGCAGGGTAACATCGGACCCGACGGCCCCAATCTTGGCGTCAAGCATGTCTCGGGACTGTGTGATAGCCGCCATGAGCGCCGCATTGTCAGGCAATTGACTCTGCAAGCCCGCAGTCCCGGCGATGGCCCCGGCACCAGTATACTTGTCGAGTGTGCCCTGTTTAGCACCGCCGCCACCTCTCTTGTCGCGGGTCATTGTGTAGGTCTGTGTCCCGTCCGCTGCAAGGATTACCGACCCTAGGGCAGCCGTATGTCGCAACATCTGTGATGTACTGGACACCTGCTAGAACAACAAGACCCTCCAGGTGGACCTCAAGCAAGCTGTGATTATCTTCAGGATTATGAGCCACTTGAAGGGTGACTCCACTTCACCATCCGGGGATATCGCTCTGCCCCCTGCTTCGTGGCCCACACTGACCACCAACTCCCACCAGCAGCCCCTCCAACCGCAGCAGCGGAGTCACCACCATCCACGGAGCCCCACAAAGGCCTGGTCGCTTCTACAGTGGCATCACGGTACCACAGCCGCCACTCCCATCATCCCCGCGGACCGGCCAGACCGCGGAACACACCAGATCCAGGGCCACCACCGCCTCTGGATTATATCCAGGGGAGGCCACCAGAGCCTCACAGCCCACAGCCCCACGCCACAACGGGATGGACTCACCACCGCGGGCCCGGGCCAGGCAAGCCGGCCTCAGCGTTGTCTAGGACACCCAGGCCTGGCAAGATGTCCATGTGTGCAGCCCCCGTTGAGGAGTACTTCTGGGAATCACTGGTGGCATCTCTTCATGCCCCTCCACGCCGCCAAACGTCAGTAGGAGAGGGGCCACCCCGCTGCCAAATGGAGGGGACCCACCGCGGTCCAATGTAGGGTGTGATGGAGCAGTCGCTGCGTCTCCCCCGGTCCCAGGCCACACAGGCCGACCCAGCCGGCCAGCCGCCCCGCAGAGCGTCGTCCAGCAATGCCGCTCCACAGCCCCAGCAGCGCTCTCAGTTGGCAGGAGCAGGTCACCCCCAAGATGTGGTCTCCAGGATTCAGGGACGTAGAAAAGGGCCGCCGCCCTCCACAGGGCCGCCCAGTCTGGAACAAGGGCTCTCCCGGCCCGCGGCTCCAGACCTGTCCTCCACAGGGCCTTAAGGCAGCGCCAGGCAGCGTGATCCGCAGCCGGGTGCAGCTCCGCGAGGCTGACCCCTCCGATGCTGAATGGGGGAAGAGCCGCGTCGCACCGCCACACCAGCTCTCCCTCACCGGCCTCGGGAACCACGTCTCCGGCAAGGCGCCGCCTCTGCCGGCACTAGCCAGGCCGCCCCCGCACTACAGGCCGCATCTCCACACTTCGCGAGACCCCAGAGAGATCGGGGGATTGCTTAACCAAAACTGCAGCACCTCGGACAGCTGGACTGTAATTATGGGCACTCAGGGCAGGATATTCATGAAGGATATAAGCAGGCTGGCCGGAGCGAGCCTAAGGCACAACCGCCATTGCTGCCGGTCAAGCCACGCCCCAGCCTAGCCAAAGTTTTGGCATTAGGGATGTCAGCTTAGTGCATTCAGCACCATTCACTATGTGTCATTTTTGTTTTACACATTTTCATATTGAAAACCAAGACAAATTGATATTAGTATTGATTAATCTCTATAGGCAATCATCTTTTATGCTGGTCTCTAAAAAAAGTTTATCAAAACTCCAAGGAGTATGGTGGTGGCCCACGAGACATCACAAGGCTCTGCGGTGGAAGAACCAAAGGTGGTGTCTTGGAACGGTAATATAGACTGCTGTTGGCAGCAGAAAAAGTGGTGCAGGGGAAAAGACTGCCCTGGAAGGTAAGAAGAAATGAGATCCTGGACTCAATACTTCTGAATGATGAAGCTTCTATCGCTTTCCCAAGGGATACCAATGGTATGAACTATTGCTGTAGGCCTCCTTTCAAAGAAGATTCAGCCCTGAAATTAGTGGCTCATGTCGCCTTTCTTCTCCATTCACTATGCAGGTCTTCAGTTGGCCACTGAATTGTTGGTCGAATTCAGTTGTGTAACCCAAAATGATGGGTCACTCGTGCAGAATGCGTTGAGGGGTTTCCAAGTCTCTCATATCTCACAAATATTAATTCACCTTGGGCTGAATGAGTGTCCTATGAAGGGCTAGCCCCACCCCCGCCTGTGCTGTAGGGGCTGCATGGGGCCTGCGTTACACCCCTGGTCAAATTCAGATGCACATACGCTATGATTTGTGTTCTTGTTTTGTTTTCGTCAGCTTCCAAAAACCAATGAAAAAAGTTCAGAAAAGAAAACTCGAAAGACTATAAAGTCTTGCCCCTAGGTTCATATTTGGTTTTGCAAACCTTGGGCATCCCAGAAGCCTTGACATCCATCACTGATTAGAACCCTTTGACCTCAGCTGAAGGGACTCCATGGTAGCACCCAAACTTAACTTTCTGAAGGATATTAACACTAACACCACCCAGACACTTTAATATTGAGGTACTACAGTGCCTACAGACCAGGCTGTGAGTACACTATGAACTGTACCTACAGATCAGGCTGTGAATACTACAGTACCTACAGGTGAGGCTGTGAACACAACCACACCTACAGACTAGGTTGTGAATACTACAGCAACTACAGACCAGGCTGTGAATTCTAATGTACCTACAAACCAGGCTGTGATACTACAGTATCTACAGACCAGGCTGTAATACTACAGTATCTACAGACCAGGCTGTGATACTACAGTATCTATGGACCAGGCTGTGAATACAACAGTACCTACAGACTAGGCTGTGAATACTACAGTACCTACAGACCAGGCTGAAATTGCAACAGTACATACAGACCAGGCTGTGAATACTACTGTACCTACAGACCAGGCTGTGAACACAACCGTACAGACAGGCCAGGCTGTGAATATGTCAGTCCCTACAGACCAGGCTGTGAAGCCTGCAGTACCTACAGACCAGGCTGTGAATATAGGCAGCGCTTCAATTTATTGACCCAATGAGTGCAAGTTCATCCGGACAAACGCTGTAAACAGTTCAAGAAAGTAAGATTTGTTTACTGCTTGGTGTTTTGTATGAGCCATTTGCTTGAGAAAAAAATCATTTTGAGAATTTGATTACCTTAGTGAAAAGCATCAGTGGCGGACGATATCTCTCTGCTTCCATCACTGACCTGCGGCCAAGCTCCCCCCACTCATCTGCTCAAACCCTCTAGATCCTTACTGTCACTGTCATACGGACAGACTCTCCACCTAGACCGCTACCATCACTGCCCTGTCACCAGACCCCTACCATCATTGTCTTGTCGACATGCTCCCCAGCTAGACACCTACTGTCACTGTCCTACCGACAGACTCCTCACCCAGACCCCTATCATCACTGTGATGGAGCAAGGTCTCACATATGCAGAAACTTGCTTGGATTCAGCCCTTGCGAAATAACCTATAATTAATTAACCAACATGTTTCGTTCACTAATATTTGCACTACACAACATTTTTAGTATCAATGGGGAGCTTGCCTATGTGCTTTTACTAACAGTAACTCGAATGCATTAAAATGGCCACCGAAAACACGGGAACTGTACTACGCATGCGTCTGCCACACTCACATGGTGTGAAGTACTTCTGCTTTGGTGGGAATTTCTCGCTTCTGCGCACTAGTGCCAGAAATGGCCGCTTTAAATCTCACATGCTAACGCTTATGCTGCAGCTTGAAACCAAACTTGTTCATTTTGCTTAACTATTAATGTGAAAGATAAAATTAAGTAATGGGGTTAGAGTAGAGATAAGTGGTATACAGTGCTTTCATTTATTTTTGTATTCTAAAATGTTTCTCTTTGACTTTGCTTATAGCTCCTACTTGGGCCTGAATACTGTGAAATACCCCATCTTTGAAAGCTACGCATGCGCACTCACACTCTGAATTTGCTGAAGCATTGGCATTGAACCTCCGCCAAGAAGCATCTCACCCGCGATGTGCCTGTGAACCTCACCCCATGACCTGGGAAAAGGAAGAAGACTTACAATTTATTTTAACATTGTATGCAAAAATGAAATAATGTTGGTGGACGGCATAAAGACGTGAGAAAGTAAATTGTGGGTGGGCACTTGATCAATTCAAGTCAATTTCGATGATCTCATCTTAGTATGGTGTGATGACCTCTCTTCGTCTTTCCAACCAATCAATGAAGGGGAGCACATAGATTTGCAACATTTAGGGGTGGTACATTGCCCTCGAAATGGTATAATTAAGGTAGGTTTAGATAGAGAAATTGTCCGACTTGTCCGAGTAACAAACTTGTCACTGACCCGACTGCTATAGGAGATCGAGAGCAGAGGTGCTGGTGGAGCACTCTGTCAGAAGAATCGAGGTGCTAGTGGAAATTATCGATTACACAGTCGGGGTACTAATTGACTTTTCCTGAGAGAGAGGGGTGTGACGCTGGCGTCAAACTTAGCTGAGGTCACCTGTCCTGATCTGCACCTGTCTTGTCCCTTGGGCACCTGATTAGTTGGGAGCCTTGTCCATGTTTTGCCCCAGCCCGTGGCCAGGATTGGTCATTGCAATATTCCAGGTAAATATAATCCATGTGGTATGTCCTTGTGTTATTTCCCTTTCTCACCCTTCCCAGGTACCAATGTCTAAAGGTGTTACTGTGATTTCTTACAAACTTTATGTCCTACTGGTTATATTCTTGCTTGTAAAATTTATGGTCATGAGATTGTGGCCTTTTTCCATTTGACTCAGAAAATCTCTCATAGATAAAGGTTTTAAAACTTTCCCCGAGTCTGTGGTTATTACAGGAAAACGTAAATGTGCTTAAATACTGCATGTTTTAAACTAACTCTCTCTTCGATCCCCAGGACTTATAGCAAAGGTGACAAGGATTGGTAAGTCATGGTCTACAGGTATAAGTCCTAAATGGACCTCAAGGCACTGATATGGTGACTAAATTAGTTATTAGTTAGGCAGGTCTGCTAGTTCAAAGTGTGAATGTTATATGGGCCCAGGTGAGTATGGTAAAATTGACTTAGTAGGTCCCTGCGCGCTCTATCAACTGTTCTACCGACAGACTGCCCACCTAGCACCTGTACCTCTTTCTCCAGATGAGGATTGACCCTACTCCTAATGCAGCCTTGCTTGCAGTCTTTCCCGCCTGCTTCTACTATTGTGCTATTAGCAACCCCCGTCACTGCCATGCGGCTAGAAGTCCCGATTCCAGTCCCCTCTTCCCCATCGATAACCTCGCCCTGCCCTAGATCGCGGCATTAAGCTCCCGCTTCACGTTTTTTTCGCCACAGCTAAGTTGTTAGAACGACTGTATACATAGGAAGGTAATGTATACCTTTTGCGAGTGGTGGGGTGGGGCACGTAAAACTTCCCACTCAAATTATATGGGGCATGAGGTGTTTTAGCCAAATTCTGAGGAGAATTGTGCAGTTAGATTTTCTTTTAACAATTTCTATGGAGTGAGATACTCCAACAAGCACTTTAGATTTTTGGCAAACGCAATGGATGACTTTCCAGCATCATTAATCTGCTGTTCGAGCTTTGATGACATCATCACTCTCAGCTACAACTCCACGACAGACTGTGGTGCTGATTTCTGCAAATAGTACATGAACATTAGCAATCATGTTGTTTTCTCATTCCTCCAAATGTGTTCTTTGAATCAAAGTAGCCGGTGCTACAAGGGGCGTGTCAAGCCTCCGGCATAGTGTCAAGGTTTGACCTACAACATTGGAGAAGCTGGAAGATACCTTTCCATGTTTCCCTTTGATCTGCAATCTTATTCTAATATAAAGGGGCTGTTGTGTGTATGATTTTTATTTATTTTATTTATTTATTTATTTTGTGTTTTATATAGCGCGAACATGACCCTGTAAGGGGTATCAGAGCGCTTTACAGATATGTCTCAATAATAGAACCATTAATAACCATAGATTGCAGAAAACAAACAAACTCTTTACAACAGTACATTTCGGGGAAGCGTATAACAGATATATCCGAAGCACATTGAATCACCCCACCATGAGTGTTACAGATGTACCCTCTCACATGAGTGAAGAGAGATGCTGGCCACTATAGCGCCTGGATACCCTTGAAGGTGATTAGCCGTGCTCTATAAATCCTGTTTGATTGATTGAGTAGACCTCAAAACCCAAGCAGACATCATCAAACAAAAGAATATTCTAAAACACCTGTTGTTCGTGATTGTTAGACATGCAGGGCCGGGCAAATAGAACTGTTCTCTTCTTCTACAATGGATGGCCTCTTTAGCAAATAACAAAAATAACAATTGTTGGTTAGAAAACAAGTCTTTGATATACAATTTGAAACTAAACTCACCTTACGTTGTTTGGAGCGAAATTCAAGAAAGAAACAGCACAGAGCCAATTACCCCTTTATTTATGAAGAATTTTATGGGTCAATATTGGTTATTCTGAAACACACAAAACTTGTTAATAGGATTTCAGAGTCATTACTTGTTACGATCTGGCATCCTCCATGGAGATTTGTTAATACCTCGGTGTTATAACTAACCTAACATTTGCATATTATTTACATTTCCACATTTCACTGCACCGCAGCACATTTTGAATGCAACTTTTCTATTTCTGAAAGATGTAACACCTTCACACGCAAATTTGCATATTTTAGCACACCATAGAGCAGGTGACAACAGGCCGATGCACATAATTGCATCAATGTATTGCAATTCACAACCCTGAAGGTTGGCACTCATAGGGGATATGTACAAGAATATGTTGAAGCGTAGTGTAACGCAAAATTTGGCAACGCTGCACTCCGGGACATTCAAAACTCATGGCTGCACCTTATTTACAAAAATACGGCACACCACTGCGTTTCCCCTAAGGGAAACCTTCCTGCACATAAACAATTTATAAAGGTGAAAGGCTGTTTGTATGTGTGCTGCATATTGCAGCACACATAGAAACAGCAAACATGAGGAGAAATGAATGATTTCTCCTCGTATCGCCATCAGCAGACCAGGTTTTACCTGGCCTTAGTTTTTGGTGCTGTCCCATCCTTGTAAATATGGGGCAACGTCAAAAAGCAATGGGTGTTGCGGTGGAACGACTACTGTAACACCCATTGCCCACCCCTCTGCTGCAGCGATCTGCTGCAGATCAGGGCATATGTACATGGTGGCGTTAAGCCATGTTAAGTGGCTTAACTCCACCTTGTAAATATGGGGTATGGAGCAATGCCACTGGAGCGTCAAAAAAAGTGATAATCCAGTGGCGTTAGGAGCTTGTAAATAGGCCCCTTAATTCTTAAACCATTCATTGCCATTTGGTGGACGGTGGTGAGCTGAGCTGAAGGTAGTTAGCAATGTAGGACCATATTACACAGATTGCCCATTTTGTATTTTTTATGCTACATGTTTTTTTGAGTATTTATCATGTAAAAATAACAAAAAACAAAAAGTGGTTCTTTTCAGAACCAACAACAAAAATCAATTAAAGACCCTTTTCTCTATGGACTCTCAGGCCCTCCATGGATGTTCATGGCGGGTTGGGGTAGCGTGTTTCTTTAAGCTAGGGCCTAAGGCTAATCCCACCAGTGCAAGGCAGAAGTGAAGTAGGTAGAGAATATTTTCATCGATGTTGAACATAGTATATCATTAAAAAAAAGTCAATGAAAAACTACAGTTGAATTGGAGGGATAAATGGATCTAAAATATAACGAAGAAGCTAAATGTTATGAGATCTGTAACACCACAAACTGCTTTTTATGTGCAGGCACGGAGGCAAGCCTAAGCGTTCAGAGAAGCTAAAGTACAATTTTTCATCACCTGGCAATGTATTTGATGTTATAATATATTTTTGAATACTGTTTTTTTAATTGCAATTACTTGTTTCAATAGTAGTTACTTGAGTAAATCATTTCCATTGTTGTGCACTTCCGGGTGCATATTGTCCACCCAATACATAATGACTGCTCAGGTTTCAGACCTTACAATGTGGAATAACCAGAAAATTGTGGACGAGTGTTCCAATGCGCACAGACTGGTAATATGAGCTGTTTGCCCCCAGGATTCTCTCATGGTTTGACCTGTTGAAAATCTACATCAAAGCAAATAGCAAGAGGTGTCAGACTTGCAGACAACTTCAGACACAGGCTCATGTGTGCACCAGACACAGATTAACCACCAATTTGGAATGAGGGTATAGGGTCCTCATTGCCTGATTATGGGTGCCTTGTGAATATGGTAACAATCGCACACAATGAATTCAGACAATGGTGTTTTGAATTTCCCCGGGACATTGTGCTACGCAAACAAATGATGGACGGAATGCTGAATAAATCATACATTCACCCCCAGTCAAGAGATATGGGTTAAATCCATCGTTCTTTATCTCACTATGCCACCCCAGTTTAGTCCCAGCCATATGCAAATCAGTCTTGACCCTGTGCATCATGGGAACAGTTCAGACCAAAATGCTAAGCCAGGTCCTCCCTGGACCAGAAACAAGCATCCTGGGGTTGGTTTCTGGGTATTACCATTCATCAGCCAAGCTAACTTAAATCCAATGACACGGTGAGCAAGGGACCCACGTCTGGACATACCCATCCTACTTAGGGTGAAAAGTGCTATGCAAACAAATGATGGACGGATTGCTAAATAAATCATACATTCACCCCCAGTCAAGAGATATGGGTTAAATCCATCATTGTTTTGCTCACCATGCCACTCCAGTTAAGTCCCAGCCATATGCAAATCAGTCTTGACCCTGTGCCTTGTAGGAACAATCTAGCCCGAACTGCCAAGCCAGGGCTTCTCTGGACCGGAAGCATGTATCCTGGGACCGATTTCAGGGCATCACCCTTCATCAGCCAGTCTAGCTTGAATCCAGTGGCACAGTGAGCACGGGACCCACGTCTGGGCATACCTTTCCCACTTAGGGTGATATATGCAAAAGAAACAATTGCTGGATGGAAAACTGGACAATGCAAACATTCGCCTCGCCATTTGGGGTGGAATGTTCCTGTTAGAACAGGGTCAAGACTGATTTACATATGGCTGGGTCCAAACTGAGGTGGCTTAGTGGGTGAAAAACTATGGATTGGGATGTGGCCGGAGAATTTGCAAGTGACTGAGATTCATTTAAGAATTCCATCCATCACCTTGTTGTTGTTTCCCTGTAGGAAAGGGACATTATCCTGAAGATATCGTAGAGTTAAGTTTAGACCAATGTCTGGAATACATGGTGGGCCTTGAATTAGACCCTCCAGTCTCAGGCACCAGTAAAGAAATGGAGATGGCAAAATGGCCGGGCCATGTAAGAGGTATGGGAGGGTCAATAGTTAACAAAGACACATTTGAGAAAACTGGATGAAGTATGTGATCTGCTTTGTGAGTGGATGCCAGACTATTAAGCTGGGTATCCTTGGCATGGTTTTCCCCTAACTTTTTGCCTTCAACCCTCCTGTTTTGCTGAATTCGTTTTTGCTGGCATTATGGCTCTGTGCACTTTAGCACTGCTAACCAGTCCTAAAGTGCTAGGACTCTTTCCTTAAAACAAGGTAGAAACGGTTATACCCAATTGGCATATTTAATTTAATTATACGTCCCTAGTACAGTGGCACAAGCGGTGCCCAGGACCTGTAAATTAAATTCTCCCGGTGGGCCTGCAGCACTGGTTGTGCCATCCACGTAAGTAGCCCCTTTAAGCAAGTCTCAGGTCTGCCATTGAAGCCTGTGTGCAGTTATAAACTGCCATTTAAAAAAAAAGAAACCTTTTGTCATGCCCAAACCTTTCACTTTAATGCACTTGTCACCACTGGGGTAAGCCCTGGACAGTCCACAGGGAGGGGCGCAGTGAATTTAAAAAGTTGGCTGCATGCTTTTAAGTTTTATATGTCCTGGTAGTGAAAATCTCTTAAATTCCATTTTCACTGTTGCAAGGCTTACATCTCCCATAGGATAACATTGGAGTCACCTTATTACATTTAATAAGCTGTAAATTCCAAATGGGAACAGGTAACCAGTTCATGTTTCATGTCTTTGGAATTGTAATGTTATGTTATGTTATGTTATTTTATTTTATAAAGCGCAACGGATGCCGCAGCCAAGAGGCGTCCCGGCGCTTAGGAGAAGGTAAAAAACACAACACGGAAACTAATACCCAGAGAAGAAGACTAAACAGTGGAAAATAAAAAGGTCTTCAAGGCTTTTCTGAACGGGAGCAGATCAGGGATGGAGCGAAGAGAGGCAGGCAGGGAATTCCAGAGAGCTGCTGCCATCACAGAGAAAGAGCGTCCGACCATCCTTGCTTTTTTAAAACGTGGCACTACAGCAAGGTTTGTCCCTGAGGATCGGAGAACTCTAGATGGCTCATAATGACAAATTAATTGTGACAAAATGGGGGGAGAAGCCAGCTTCAAGATTTTAAAAGTTAAACAAAGGGTTTTAAATTTGATTCTTTGCCCCACGGGCAGCCAGTGAAGATCCTGAATAGTACGGCGCACAGAAACAAACTTCGGAAGACCAACCAACATCCTGGCGGCCGCATTTTGCACCCGCTGGAGACGAACTAGTTCTGCTTGATTAACGCCTAAGAACAGAGAACTGGCGTAATCTAATCTAGCCAAGACTGTGGCCTGGACAATGATCTGTCTCGTGTCAGCATCAAAAAACTTAAAAATGGGTCGCAAACACCGCAGGGCACCAAAACAAGTTCGGCAACCCGTTTAGTGTGGACGGTGAATGAAAGTTTATCATCCAACCACACCCCAAGGTTCCTAACTTCAGCCACTGGGGTGGGAGCAGGGCCCAATTCAAGTGGCCACCACTGATCGCCCCAAAGCTCGCTTTCCCTACCAAAAATAATAACCTCGGTTTTAGAGGCATTCAGTTGGAGGCGATTGTTCGCCATCCAGCCCGCCACAGCTTTTAACGCGGACTGAAAAGTGGCAGCATCCATGTTGGTCTCTCCATTAAGTGCCACCGCCAGCTGCGTGTCATCGGCGTATGACACCATGGAGAGACCAAAACTATGGGCGACCTCAGCCAACGGTTGAACATATAAATTAAATAAGGTAGGGCTAAAGGCCGACCCCTGCGGGACACCCTGCAGGATCGGACGAGGAGCAGAAACAAAAGGGGGAGTGGATACTTTAAAAGTTCGATCAGTGAGAAAAGATCGAAACCACTCAAGTGCTCTCTCTCCAACTCCGGCCTCCTCAAGGCGATGGAGGAGGATCTGATGGGACACCGTGTCAAACGCGGCACTGAGATCCAATAGGATCAGTGCCGCCGTCTGACCTTGGTCCAACATCTTCCTGATGTTCTCCACCACAGCTAGAAGAGCCGTTTCAGTACTGTGACCCGCACGGAACCCATTCTGCGATGTATCCAGTATTTTCGCTTCCTGCAGATGGAGTGACAGGATGCGGTTAGCATGAGATTCTGCTAATTTCGCTAGCCAAG
Source organism: Lissotriton vulgaris (assembly GCF_964263255.1). Taxonomy (NCBI): domain Eukaryota; kingdom Metazoa; phylum Chordata; class Amphibia; order Caudata; family Salamandridae; genus Lissotriton; species Lissotriton vulgaris. The sequence goes on along the minus strand of NC_141691.1, from coordinate 1,969,968,377 downwards.
GAAGCAGGGAAATCGGCCGATAATGTTCCGATTTGGTGGGGTCAAGGGCCGGTTTTTTTAGAATGGGAATGATGGTAGCCTGCTTCCAAGCACTGGGCACACAGCCGGTGTTAAAAGACAGCTTAATGAGACTGTGCATGGCCGGGTAGCAGCACTCAGCAATTTCCTGGAATTGAATGGGTCTCATGGGGTCATCAGGTGAGCCGGATTTAACCTTCATTGTCAAGGCTTTAAATTCCTCTAGAGTAGGGCTGGGAATAGTCAGCAGTGGTATGGAAGCCTTAGGTGCTATGTTATTCTCCTGGATGGTAGACTGGGAGAATGACCTATAAATGGCCTCGACTTTTTCAATGAAGAATGACGCCAGATCCTCACAATGCTCTAAGGAGGCTGCCAGAGTGGCAGATTGATTTTGTTTACTTGTAAGGTCTTTACAGACCTTAAAAATTACTTTTGTGGGATTGGAACTATTTTTTATCTCCCGAGAATAAAAGGCCGCTCTGGCAGAGCAGATGGCCCGATGATAAACTCTCGTGCAGGCCCTGTAAGCGGACTTAAGGTCCGCGTCGTAAGTTTTGCGCCATGCACGTTCAGCTTTTTTACAGGTAGATTTGAGCAGTCTAAGGGATTCATCATACCATGGGCTGGAAGGGCTGGATCTAGTCTTGCTCCACCTAGCTGGTATTAACACGTCTAGGGAGTGATTAAGCCACTCACAGAAGTTATCGTACCCAAGAGAGACCTCCGAGGGAGGTTGAGGATGATGTTCCATCAACAACTGATGGAAATGTTCAAAATTAAGTTTTCTCCAAGGGCGCTTAAAAAGACCCGGAGTATTATTATTGTAGGAAGGATTAGGGATGGTGACATGGGCTTCAATCAAACAATGATCAGTCCAAGCCATAGGCTTAGGCAAAAGCACAAGAATATTGGTAGTGAGATTCGTCAGAACAGGATCTAACAAATGACCACCTATATGGGTCGGTGATTGCACCAATTGATTTATTTGGAAGGCTTCAAGATCAGCCAGCAGATTGGAGACCGGATTAGAAAGGGGGGCGTCCATGTGTAAATTCAGGTCGCCGATTATCGTGAAATTGGATGATTTCAAAATCAAAGAGGAAACAACCTCTAAGAGACTATGGCAAAAGGTGCCCTCAGGGCCAGGTGGCCTATAAATTAATAATCCCGATAAAGAAAAATTGGGATTAACTGAGATACTAAAATGCGCGCTCCCACACCCAGCTATGGTAATGGGCTTCCACACACATGAATAATGAGAAATCACCTCTTATGGTAAAGTCAGATTTTAAATGTCAATTTTGAAAATGCCACTTTTATAAAGTTGGCATTTTTCCTGGCTTAGCCATTTAGTGATTGAAGCCTGTCCTTGGGACACATGACTGGGTGTGGTTGACAGTTGGGCTTTGTGTATTCCTCCCAAATGGCTTAGGTGTGCCTGGATCTGCCTTTACTGGCAGGATGGGAGGATGGAGCTGGGCACTTGAATAGGCTGTATTCTGCCTCTACACAAAGGGCTGCATATCCCTTATAGTTAGAATGGAACCAGGGCAGAAGAGGCAGAAAGCGTGCAATTCAAAGGGAAACCTTTAGAAGCTTCTTCACGTCAAAGGAGACACCGGGTATAAATATTGGACCTCAGAAACCAACTCTTCAGCACACTTTTGCTCCACCAGGAAGAAGGAATGCTGTGCTGCTGAAAAGATTATCACTCTGCTGGACTGCTGCTCTGCTGTCTTTACCTGTTGCCTGCTGCCATCTTGCCTGGGAGAGAAGGACTGGACCTGTATCTGTGAACCCAGTGCGTAAACATGACTCCAAGAGCTAGTTGGCTAACCATCTGGTCAGAAGCCTCAAGTACATAACAGGCTTCCAACAACCTTGAACCTAGCACTTGAACTTGCCATCTGTGAATTATGTCCTCCCAAGTAGTGCCACCCTCAGTCATGGACCCTTGGAAGTGGTCCTGAAAGTGCTTTTGCCAGCCCAGCTGTTTCCCCATTAGAACTGATGCGAATCAAGGCAAATGCCAGCAAAGCCTCGCCACACAGCTGCCACATCATAGGTATCGTAAAGCCTTGTCCCACAGCTTACAGCCTTATCGGAACCGCCATAAAGCGAAGTATCACAAAGCAATACCGGGCAGACCATGCACTGGCATTTAAGGTACTGTGTTCAGGGGCCTAAGTGGGCCCCTGTAGCCGGCTCGAACTCCACCAGGGTTGGCCTGAACATTTGACTTTGTCCCGCTCCTTCACAACCAGATAACCACAATTGGCGCTTTGTGCTTTTTGGTGCTATTTTCACTTATATCTTTAAAACTGCTTATCTTCAGTTCTACTGATTGGATGTTTGCCATTTTCTTCTTGATTTATTCATAAAATGTTACTGTATTCTTTAAAATTGGTGAAGGATTTTTCTGGTTTTATATTTTCAGTTTGAAGTACTGGCTAAACACTTTACACATTGCCTCTAAGTTAAACACTTTACACATTGCCTCTAAGTTAAGCCTGACTGCTCTGTGCCAAGGTACCAGAGGGTTGACGTAGGTTAATTTGGGGTTTGCTTGCGCCTCAACCTGACAAGGATTTAGGTTGCTGCTGAGTAGGGTTTCACCACCCTCAACCAGTAACCCCATTTCTTTAAACAGAATAATTGCTACATATCAAGAGCTTTGAAATCTCAATTAAGAGAAGATGCCATACCACAGTTAGGGTCATCAAACTGGATGTTGAAATTGCTCAGTAAGTTAAAATGAGCATCTAAATGAGACAAGACACAGATAACTGAGAGCTCCACCCACATGGTGGACCTGGTGGGTGGTAAATCAAAGACCACAAAAAAGCAAAGTTCTTAGAAAGACATAGGGGCAGATTACGATGTCGTTAGGAAAGGCTCCAAATGGGATTTGATGTTGCAGAATTCAATTTGAAACCCTTGTTTCCAAATGAATCATACATATTTCCCAACGAGCGATGAGGAGGCCTGGACACCATTCGGGCAGTCTGAATCAGTTCCAAAAGGTATTTGGACAGCCAGAGTCTTTCGGAGCGATGGGTACAGCTCTATGGACTAAGCATGAGCGAATTTTGCGGATCTCGCGTTCGCGAATTTTGCGGATTTGCGGATTCGCAATCCGCAAAATCCGCGAATTCCCGCGAATTTGCGGATTTTTTTTTTTTTGTGTTCGCCCGTGTTTCTGCCAGTTCGCGAGGGTTTTGTACACTTTCGCAAATTGCGAACTTACCTGTCGGGTCGCAAGTTTCGCGAACTTGTTGTTTCTACGTGTCCAGCCTGTTTGGGACACTCTTCTTCATCACTGCCACTCTGTCACCACTGCCACTCTCTGACTACTCATGCCACCCTCTGGCCCACCCATGCCACCCTCTGTTTCATCACCACACCCTCTGGTTGTCCAGTGTACATTATTTTCGGCAAAGCAAAGCACACCTTCCCTGCCTCAAGTGACCTGAATTAATTTGGGGCTGATTAATGTGTCACAGAATATTTTTTTAGCTGGCACCTGCTTCCTTAGTGCGCCCTGATTAGTGATCTTTTGCACTTGCTAAGTGCTTTCATTGTTGCAAAATTAGTTACAACACCTGCCCTGCCCCAACTGACAATAATGAATTAGGGGCTGATTAATGGATTTTAACTTCCAGCCTGGCTCCTGCTTGTCTCCCTTAGCTGTAATTCAGGACCTTTGTGGCATATGTGTAACTATTCTGAGGTTCAGAGCAGGGTCACATAATAGTTTCAACTGGCAACTGAACTCTGGAGGGGCCCCTCAGGAAGCACTCCAGGAAATGGCTACTAATGATGAGCCTGAACTTTTGAACCTGGTAAGTAGTTACTTTCAGTTTTGCTAAGATCGTATTTCTGCAATTTTGCACTTATTCGCGGGGCGCGAACTCACGCGAACAGTGCGAGCAGTGCGAGCAAAATCCGCTGCTCGCGGATTTGCGGATTTTGTGGGAAATTCGCAAATCTCGCGGATTGCGGATTTCCCGAAAATCCGCAAAATCCGCGAGCGGAACGGATTTTCCGCCCATGCCTACTATGGACACAGTTTCGGACGAGCGATTAGGATGACCGATTCGGACAGCCATTCCAATTCGGTCTGCCCGACACAAAATGGCTGTCGGAATCTGTCTTTGGAGACCTGTTATGGGGCCCCCTTCACCCTGAGGTGTCAAATGAGACTTGTGGGGGTACCCAAGGGACCCCTCTACCTAACCATGTACAATGTGGCAGGCACCATGGGTTGCCTGTCACAGTGTGCAAGGTTTTCCCCACCCACTGTTTTTTTCAATGGGAGCCTGTGTTCTCGTTCGGAACACAGGCTCCCATTAAAGTCCCACTGAACAATGTTGGGAAGCATCGTAATTGGTCGGTTGGACTCGCAGAACCCGATTCATTCGGAAACGATTCCAAAACTGATTAGGTCAGAAGTGTTTCCTAACGAGATTGTAATCGGCCCGATGGTGAGAAAACCAGGCCGTTACCATCTGGTTCAGGAAAGATTCTCTACCAAGTTGGTAAAGTTGGACTTAAAAATAATCTGAATCCTACCACCCTTTTTCTCCAATCTTTCAGGTGTGACTATACAAAAGTAATCTGAAAGGGCCATTGTAATATCAAGAGTGGAATACGCACGTAACCACGTTTACATGAGAAAAAGAGCATCAGGTTTAAAATCCATAAAAAAGTTACAAACCTCTAAATGTTGCTTTACAAGACAGCTGCAGCTCATGCTAAACAAACTATATATTACATGCCTAAGAGCAGCAGGACAAACCAGTGGTAAAGAGAAGCTTGACCTAATCTTCCAACATAAAGCGAAAACCACAGCCACAATGATAACAACAGTGCAGGCTCTGTAGAAGATCAAAACTACACTTACAAGCTGAAAACACTGAGGGACTGAAGGACCGCAGCTGTGCAGTGGAATAAATGAGCCTGCTTGAAGTAAAATAGCCCGGGTTCCTCATCCCTGCACCCTTTCGGGCATGGAAGGGCACAGACAGGATTGCCTTTGACGCGCCAGCAGCACACCCGCTATGTGTGTCCACTACATGTCTGCACATCGCCTCTGTTTATATAGAAAACAGGCTGTGTATTGGCCAACACAGAGAAAAACACTAGACCGTACAAGATAGTGCCCTAAAAATGGCACCAACAAGATGGCCGCATCATCCGCCCAACTCTGCCAAATACGCAGTTAACGGAGGCGGACAGTGCCCTGCTGCAAAGTGCAATAAGTGCAGAGAGCAACCAATTTTAAAAGTCCATAACTTGTCCCCACCAAGAAAAACAAGTACCACAAGTTTTTCAAGCCCATTTTTGCAAAAGAGCACTAACACTGTTATCTGCTGCGCCCACGGATTGCGTCTCTTTTTATAAAAGGCTGGCTGTGTATCAGCCAACACAGAGAGACCGTACAAGATGACTCTCTAAAAATGGCGATAATTATTGCCAATTTCAGCATTTTGGCTTACTGAATCAAAATAAGTACGTTTCAGTAATTACCGGGCATATTTCCCTCTTAAAATTCCAGCAGGTTTGCTGAAATAAAATGGGGGGGGGGCTGTGATAAACATTGCACAGTTATGATCATAAACTCTGGGCAAACATGGGTTTGGGCAGGGTCACAATTTTCCAAGGCACTTGTAATCAGGCCATACATATTGTAATGCAGGAGGGAAGTATCACAAAGTAACCATTGCTTTTAAGTATTAGGAGCATAGAAAGAAGATTCTAGTTCTAAGATGGAAGACCCACTCTTTTGACTGACTGAACCAGACAGATAATATTCAAAGCGTTGAAAAATCTCTACAGCAAGATGTGCAAGAACTAAACATGTATGGCTGGAATCATCCTCTTGTACACCTAATCATTAATGGACAGGATATCATATTTAGCCAACAATAACAAGTTAAAATATTTTTTTGCTCCATATACAAGCCTACATGAAGATCTTTTGTGTAAATAAAAACAACTATAGATGCACGGATGGGGAGAACGAGTGAGGTGCTGAACCGCTTTTACCTTCTATTGCCTGATTGCTATTGCCTGATAAAATTTTACTCGGATTTAACCGTTTTATATATTTTAACAATTTTACTGTGTTTGTAGTTTGTAGTAAATGCATGCCTGCTCAGCGTTAACCTACTTACTTACTGTGATCCTCCCACTCTCCGATCCGCCGCGGGGCTGTGAAATATCTTTTTTCAAATTGAACTAACAAGAAACCATTCACTTAATGGAATACTGTTATATCGCCACCCGGGTCCTAGAGAAACATTTTTCACTAATGTGAACTCTTAATCGAGCACTGTGTCACCAGCTCGGATTATTTAGTACTAGGTGACTTCAATTTTCCCCTAGAAAATGATAACGACCGGAATACTATCCAGTTGTCAGAACTTATGGAGACCCTAGGCCTTGACCAAAGAATTGAAGCCCCCACCCACTCAGCTGGCCATACACTGGATGGGCTTTTCTCTAACAGTCCCTCCCTAGTAGTCACAGATATTCTTCTCCTGGTATGGTCTGATCATAAAACTATATTCTTTTCTATCGGACCCCCATTCAGAAAAAGTAGCCAGAACGTCACCATCAGGGATTCTCAAGTTCAGATCATGGAGCATGATATATTCAATTGACCTTAATAGAACCCTGGTAGACATATGTCCCATAATGAATATAGTGGACGATGATGTGGAGATAGCTGCCCGTAAATACACTATCTGGATAAAAACGTCAGTGGACCTCCTAGCACTGGGAAAAAGGCAGAAATACCAGTGCCCCACTCCATCCGAACCCTGATTCTCTGAGACCTTAAAGTCACAGAAACAAACTTGTAGGAGATTTGAACAAAATTGGAAATCCAAATATGAGTCTGGAGATAGAGTGACCTATAAAAAAGCCATTGCTGTATATCAATCTCTGATACATAGGGAGAAAACCAAATACTTCACCGAAAGGATTCTGTTGGCTGAAAATTCAGCCAAGGAATTTTTTAAGACAATAAAATTATCAAAAATGGCAACAAAGGGGGAGGAGCTATGCGAGCATCCGTGATGGCGGCGTGAGCACAGAGCTCCCCGGACCCTCGCCACTCTTTGCAACTTATCCTGACAATATCCTGAATTCTTGGACGGATTATTGAAGATGAACTTTGGCTGACCTCATAACTCTTTTCAGATTTTAATTCGGACTCGGGGAACCGAAATTACATCAATTTGAACTTTTGAGGCCCACCTTGCGGCAAGCCGGGGACTTGGCGAATTGTGCAGCCGGGACGAAGTCGAATACAACGGTGTGGGGTCTTCCCCAGTAGCCCTACTCCAACTTTCGGTTTCGTTTCTGGGTCCTGGCATGGTTTAATTGCGAGAAGGTTCCGCTTGGTCGGGGGTCTGTCCAGCCTCTATCCAGTGTGAGTGAGACTTCACCGTCTACGCCGATTGGGTCAAGTCGTGTCTTTGTCTTCGCCACACAAGCCAGTTTTTGTGGACTGTTGGTGCCTTGCCCGTAGGCGGCCATTTTCACTAGGTCTTGCGGGCCCCTCCGGGGCGCATCTTCCAGCATGGCAGCCAGGGGCGAAGCCGAGAAACGGAAGACTAAGACGCCCCTTCGTGGGGGACCGGTCCAGTCCAACGTTATGGACCGTTACACTCAGCCCAAAAAATCCCCTGGAGTCACCAGCCGTACCCCGGAGGACGCCATGGAGGACTCAACCGCCCCTACTGATCTGTCCCTGCAGGACATCATGGCCGCCATTACCAACATGAAGGAGACCATCGGCCAGCAATACGAGCCTCTCGCTTATAAAATTGACACGGTTGCCATTGATGTCACCCTGATCAGAGCCGACCTGTCCAAGACCAACGAGAAGATGAAGTCGTTGGATCGGAAGACTTCTAGCCTCACGGCCGATGTGTCGGAACTTCAGACCGAACTTGGCAATTTGAAATCGGCTAATGACCCGATGTCCCATGGGCTGGAGGATTTTGAGAATAGGGCGAGACGCAATAACATCTGCGTCATAGGTGTTCCGGAGAATCCCAAGACTCACTCGATTGACCTCCTGGTTGAAGATCTTGTCCTGAACCACCTTGCCCCTTCTGGACTGAGCAAGTTCTTTGCAGTGAGGCGTGCCCATTGCGTTCCACAGTTAACTTTTACCCAGACTTTACTCAGCTCGTCCATAGACAAAGGATGGGCTTTCAGGGAGTTAAGCGACGTCTCCGGGACTTAGGATTGAAGTACGCAATGCTTTTCCCTACCAGGCTTCGTGTGGAGTACGAGGAACAGACATTCTTTTTTGACCGGCCAGAGAATGTGAGTGACTGGCTGGATTTCCTGCCTGGCCGGAACGACCAGACTGAGCACCCTGGTGGTGCCGAGGGTGGTGAGCCTGTACAGAAGTGATATTTCGGCCCCTGATCTCCGAATACTAGACATTGCTCAACTGGGTTCTATTTATTTTGTACACTATGATTCACTGATGTTCCCTTCTGGGTGGTGGGAGGGACGGGCCTCTTTCCTCCTCCAGGGTCTTTTTGTAGAGTGGGGTAATGTTAGGGCGACAGGCACACTGCATGTTCGGGTGGCTTTTTAGTCTACTGCAGGGGTGCAGGGAGGGAGGAGTTGTAAAGGGTGTTGGTTGGGGGTGGGATGGGGTGTTTGTGAATGTGTTTTTTTTTCTCAAGGCAACGTATTGGTTTCTTCTATACCTCAAATGTCCTGCTCTTTGTGGGGTGACTCTTGCATCACTTGTTGGGATGGGGGGTAGTGGGTTGAGGTTAATATCTTGTCAATGGATTGGGTGATCGCATAAAACGGGGTGTGGTATTGCATTATCTGCGTCACTTGTCTCCTGATGTGGTACTTTTGCAGGAGACGCATCTGGTGAGAAATATGTGTCATGCTATGAATAGATGGGGTTACCGACTGGTCGCACACTCCGGGTTCACCACTGGTTCTAGAGGGGTGGGTATTCTGGTTCGGTCTTCTCTCCCTCTAGAGATTGATGATGTAATCCTCGATGATAGAGGGCGTTATGCCGCCCTCACTGGTAGGTGGGAGGGTAAGACTCTTTCATTGCTCACTGTATACGTTCCCCCGGGTCTCCAGACCTCTACCTTCTCAGATGTTGGCTGTGTGATGCTGGAGCTCCCTGATAGCATTCTCCTTATGGGTGGGGATTTTAATTCTGTGTTTTCTGGCATTATGGATCGACACCCCCCCCAGGGATCTTCCCAATTCCCAGTCATGGCTCAGTGGGTTCTTAGACACCTTTGGTCTGGTATACTGCTGGAGGTTAATGCATCCGTCACAGAATCAGTACACCTTTCACTCTGGGGCTCATGGGAGTCTCTCCAGACTTGATTATATCCTTATGCCCGCTGCCCAGTCTTCCTCTGTTCGGGAGATTAGACACCTGGCCCGGGGCATTTCGGATCATTCTCCATTGTGGCTCTGCATGGACACTGGGGTGAACACTGCGGGGCGGATCGCCCCTATCAACCCCTGGTACCTGCATAATCCTAAGACCCGTAATAGTCTGATAAAGTCCCTAGACCACTATTTCCTGGAGAACGAGGGGTCTGTTTCGTCCTCTGTGTCCCTGTGGGAAGCTTTCAAGACCGTGATTCGTGGACAGGCCCTATCTTTAATAGCTGAAACTAAGAAAGCCAGGAATCAGGAGGTGGGGAGTCTTGAGGCGGAAATATTGGACTTGGAGGCTGACCTAGAATCAGGCGTTACCCATGGCAGATTCCACGCCCTTGGCCTGAAGCAGCTAGACTATAAATCCCTTGTCACGGATGCTGCCAAGACGATGTACAGGGAGCAGCAGGGTAGACTGTATGATATTGGGGATAAGGCGGGTAAATTGATTGCGTGGCTTGACAAGAAGGAGAGAGCGAATCGTGTGGTCCCTGTGATTCAGACTTTAGATGGTGAGAGTGTGACGGACCCGAGTGAGATTGTGGAGTGTTTTGCGGATTATTTTCGAGCTGTGTACTCCCAGGTGTCTGATAGAGATGAGGACGACTCCCATTCATTGCTGCGGGACATTGCGCTGCCCTGCCTTTCTGAGGAGGATCGAGAGTGCATGGAGGCTCCGTTGTCTTTAGGCGAGATTGCAACCGCAATTCGCTCTCTCCGTTCGGGCAAGGCTATGGGCCCGAACGGCTTGCCTATTGAGCTGTACAAACTGCGCCCGGATAAAGTCGCACCATATCTTCGCGATATGTTTATGGAGTCACGTGACCTTGGCACCCTCCCTTGTGACCAGCGTTTGGCAACCATCGTGGTAATTCCCAAGGAGGGCAAGCCTAGGGATCGCTGCGCATCGTACAGGCCCATCTCCCTGTTGAATGCTGAGCCTAAGGTTCTTGCCAAGGTTCTCCCCAATCGTTTGCTTACAGTGATTTGTGACCTGATCCATCCGGATCAATCCGGTTTTATTCCACATCGCCTACATGGAGTTCTCGCGAGGGCGGGGTCTCTTCCGGAGCCGGCCATCTTGGCTTCCTTGGACGCCACGATGGCCTTTGATACAATAGAATGGCCTTATCTCAGGGCCGCCCTCGCAAAATTTGGTTTTGGCTCAGAATTTGTCGGGTGGGTAAAACTTTTATATACAGAACCGCTGGCTCCGGTGGTTGTAAACGTCGAGTGTCCAAGTCCTTTACTCTCGGGAGGGGCACTAGACAGGGGTGCCCGCTGTCCCCCCTGCTTTTTGCTCTTGCTTTAGAGCCTCTTGCAGCCTGGCTCCGATGGGAGCCATCGATAAAGGGCATTCAGTGGGCCCCCGATTTTGATGACCGAGTCTCGTTGTATGCCGACGATATTCTTTTGTATCTTACCTCCCCTCGTTAATCCCCTAACGTCCTGTTTGACGTTCTCACCTCATTCTGCAAGAATTCTGGCTTGATCATAAATTGGTCTAAATCTTCTGTATACGTCATCTTGCGTGGCTTCCTCCATTACCAAGTAGATTTCCCATACAGATCTCTCAGTCCGGCTTCAAATATTTGGGGATTTTTATATGGCTAGATCCAGCTGCTCGCTATGAGCGCAATCTCCTTCCTCTTCTCCGAAGGTTGAAGCTAGACGTGATTCGGTGGCGTAGATTGCCGTTGTCGCCGCCCGGCCGCGCCACACTCTTTAAAATGATGTCTTTGCCTCGGTTTCTATACGCACTCCAGAACTCGTCGACGTCATTCCGGCAAGCTACTTTCGGGAGGGGGACGGCTTACAGAGGCGGCTCGTTTGGGACGGCCGCGCACGTATTGCTCTTGCAAAGCTAACTCTCCCCTGGTATGACGGGGGCATGGGGCTCCCATATATCAGGAGGTACTATTGGGCCTCCCAGTTGTCCGCAATCAACCACGCAATGTATGCACTCAGCCCAAATCCGGCTTTCGAGATGGACAAGCATCAGTTGCCGGGCGGTACCTTCAACAGGGCGCTCTATTCTCGGACAGCGGGGAGGAATTTGACGGGACCCACCAAGATTGCTGTGCGTGTGTGGAAGGATGCAAATGCGGCCATGGGATGGAACGATCGATTGACACGGGCGACCCCTTTGTATGCGTCGGAAAGACTGGGATGCCTCCGGACAACGAAAAGTTTTGAGAAGTGGGATATGATCGGTATAAGCAAAGTGGGTGACCTTTGGGTGAAAGGCGCGGTTAAGACCTTTGAGGTACTTCAGAATGAGTATGAGTTGAGTGATAGAGAGTTTTTCAGGTATGCACAGGTCCACCATGCCTTGACGTCGGTCTTCGCTGCCGACACTAATGTTCCCGAGTCCTCCCCACTTGAGGACCGTATCCTTGATGGTCATCTGCCCGATAGTACGATTTCATTGATTTATAAGAAGTTAATCAACAATCGGGCAGATCTCCTCGTGTGTCTCAGGGAGGCCTGGACTGGAGACAGGTTGGAGTTGGATGAGGAAGACTGGCATTCAGCACTGTCTTCCCCGAAAGAGGTCGCCATTCCCGCCCGTCTCCGTCTCGTCCAACTCAAAATTCTTCATCGGGTGTATGTGACTGGCCCTCGTTTGGTTGCCATGGGCTTCTCCTCAGATGGGTTATGCAAGCGTGGGTGTGGTTTGAGTGCTACTTTCCTCCATATAATTTGGGAATACCGGGAGGTGGCTGCGTATTGGACTCGTGTGCATGCTGTAATGGAGTGTGTCACCGGGGTCGCTCTGCTGCCTGAGGCTCGGAGATGCTTGTTGAATGTGTAGGAGCCGAATGATTACAACATCGCTCAGGCCCGGTGGGCGGCCCTTGGGAACATGATCGCAAAGAGGGATATTGCGCAGCTGTGGGGTTCCCAACGGCCCCCCACCGTGTCGGTATGGAAGGAGAATATGGACTGGTGTATGTTTAGAGAGAAGACTGTGTATTTGGCTAGGGGAAAGCCTAGGGCGTGGAACAAAATCTGGGGTCAATGGAACGCTTACCGACGGAACATCTGTACACCCCCGTTTGAGCACAATCTGGACATTTCTCTATCCCCCTGATCCTGACATTCCTGGAAGAATTTACTCTTTTCCTGATTTCCTGACTTCCCCACTGACTTCCCCCCCTGGCCATCTCCATTGCTTACCTGGTTATCTATCCTGTATTGAGGGTCCCCCCCGTTGGACCACGACTTGGTCCATAATGCTCTCCGCCTTGAGATTTGTTTGTCTGTTTTTTCTTTTTGTTCTTTTCTAAAAAATAAAAATAACTATATTCTGATTCCATCCTGTGTTGCTGAGAATTGTATCCTGTATTTTGCCGGACCTCTAGGGGATCAGTCTCTGCTTTATGATGTTGAACGACTGCTTTTTATGCTCTAGCGGCCGGCCCCTGTGGTTGTAGGCCCATACTTTTAACTATATTTGCATTGCACAATAAAGTAAAAAAAAAAATGGCAACAAAAAAGGACAGCGCGTTGAATAAAGCTTTCTCTGACACCCTCGCCAGCTTCTTTCAAGATAAAGTCGCAGAGGTTTTCAATTCCTTTAAGTTAAAACATAAGGAAGTACCCGTTGCCTTAACTCTCCCACAATTCTCGATAGGTTCTCCCCCCTTGATAGAGAGCAGGTTATGAAACCCATCACAGCTTGTAAATCAGGATCCCCACTAGACCCATGTCCCCCCAAAATCATACATTTAGCGCCAAAGATGTTCAAGGAACTACTCATGCAAATCCTTAATAAAGTGCTTAACACAGGATGCATTGCCATTGATTGGAAGATGGCATCTATCCTCCCCATACTGTAAGAAAGTAACCTGGACCCCTGGAACCTAGTAGTTATAGACCCATCCCAGGCTTCCCTTCCCAGCCAACCTACTTTAAAAGGCCCAAACATCGAGTTGATGGCCTGTATAGATAATAATTATCTGCTGGACCCCTCACAATACGGTTTCAGAAAGGCGCATAGCACAGAAACTGCTTTGCTCGCCACCTCCGAAAAGATCTTGTACGTCACCCCCCTTGTCAAATGGATAAAGTCTCTGGGGTTTTTGGTAGTGTCTTACGCTGATGACACACAAATTGTGGTGTCTATCCCCAAATACCCTAAAGAGGCGGGCCATGGGTTCAGCTCTTGAATGATGCAACTTGATCACTGGATGAAAACAAATTGCCTTAAGCTAAACTCTGGCAACTATAGATCTGATTGGTCACTTGGCTGGGGGACCCAGAATATGGGACGCTTGCCGACACCAGCTCAAAAAGGAAGAAACCTGGGAGTCATTTTGATGATAAGCTCCACTTTGATCATCAAGTAAAAGCTCTATCTTCTTCAGTAAAGAAAATCAGACCTTTCATCCCAAATGAACTTCAAAGATTGGTCGTCACCTCCCTCATCTTGTAGATAAAGGTCTATAGCTAAGTCAACTGAATTATACAAATAAATAAATGTGAAGTATAGCATAAACATGACATATGTATCCACACATCATTTCAGCTTGAGTATTATTTTATTTTTTCGTTTCGTCATGTCTAGAATAAAGTACATATTTTTTATATTTTTGTTGGTATATAAACAATCATATCAAAAAAAGAAGGAAGAAATAATTTCATTATTGCGAAAAAATTATTAAAAAGACAGTACACACAACTTATAGACAGATATTAATGGAGGCAAGGCGGTAGTGAGGACTACGCGCGTTTCGGCGTTATCGCCTTCATCAGGTCCCCGTCTTTTTGTACTGAGTGAAAACAGGCCCAATGGGGCCGGACACCATTAGACGGCTAACAAAGTGGGGCAGCTAGGCGATGTTCCACAGATGTAAGTATATTGATGAAGACAGATGCTGGAGGCACACTGGTACAAACACCTCAATATGCTTATTTGACCGTAGAATATTTAACTTATTTTCTGTTTATTATCCGCTTTGAGGCTTCTACTGAATGGTCGTATGTTATACTGGATCGTCACGATCATAGCCAGAATCTGTTGTTGGGCACGTATGAGGGCCAAAGGAAATGGTATTCTATGGTCCACCCGTCCTAGGCAGTTCAAAGAAAAGATACGGGCTGTCACAATACTTAGTACCGGCCAATTCTGGGGGATGATAACACCGTAATAAAAATAGATGCACGGGAAATCCAGATTCTGCAAACGCCACCCGTCAGTAATGTCGGAAAAAGGCTCTCCCTGATCTTGACCAGGCTGGACTATGGAAATGTGCTGTTTGTTGGTATCTGCAAAAAGTCTCTACAGAAATTACAAACCTTACAAAATGTGGCAGCCAGACTTCTTGATGGAATTCCCAAGCATAAGTCAGCAGCGCAAACTATGATTAATTTGCACTGGCTACCCATAGCAAAACGTTTAGAGTTTAAGACACTGTGCATACCTTTTAAAGCACTGCAAAACTATGGACCCAGATATTTTCATAGTGAGTTAGCCTGGTTCTCTGCAAGCAGAATGCCTCGATCCTTGCAAGCGAGGTTAATATCCACCCCAGACCAAAGCTCATGGCCTGGGGTGGTCGGAGTTTCTCTCTGAAGGCAGCAATACTTTAGAACACACTACCTTTACACATTAAACAGTGTTCCGACTTCCTAAGTTTTCGGAAGCAAGTAAAAACTTGGCTGTTCTCACACGATAATTAGTCATTACCTCCATTCAGGCCTTGCATCTCCTGTCCGCCTCAGCACCAAGACTCCTCTGGGCATTCGAGCGCTATACAAACCCAAAAATCAAATCATATCATAATCTGAAAAAGTACTATCTGGCACCAAATATATTTCAGTTGACTTTCAGCGATGCTGGGCAGCACCTGCATACAGCTTTGAGTACAATGATCCATTGATATATTATGGCAGCTCCAACCTGGATCAACTAAATGCGCTTTTTGTAAGGAAGCCATGTTCTCTCTACCCAAAATACCCCCCACAAATCAATTCTTCATAATCTCCCAGCTTCATTTGATACGGTAGAAGATATGGGGCCTCATTTATAAAAAGTGACGCATCGCTGCGTGAAAACAGCGATGAGTCACTTTTCACTGCGCACTCCTTGCGACACAAATGATGCGTCATATTTAATGTATGACGCATCATGTCGCAAGGAGCTACAGATACGTCAGTATTTCTGACGCATCTGTAAGCGCAAAAGTGATGCATTGCTGGAGTGTGTCACAAAAGTGACGCAACTCCAGCAATGCGTCCTTTCACATGAGGAAAGCCCCATGTGAAAGGGCTTGCGTCAGTCTTACACCTGCTGTGAGGCAGGCGCAAGATTTTGACGCAACAGCATCCTAAAAGTGACGCAGTGAAATCTCATAGATTTCACTGCGTCACTATTACGAGGCTTTTTGCGGGGGAACGTCCCCTTTGCATATATTATACCTGACGCAGGTATAATGTGGCGCAGGGGTTTAAAAAGTGACGCATCTACCAAGATGCGTCACTTTTTAAATATGGCGCAACAAGGCGCATTTTGTACGCCGCTTGTGCGTCACAAAAAGTGACGCACCGCCGGCGCAAAACTGACGCAAGGCCTCATAAATAAGGGCCTTGGTCTTTTTGACCTCCTTGCAGGAGTGGCTGGGGGTACCAAGCATTGTCATAGACTTGCTCATCTCTTTCCTAAACAATCACATGAATCAAATATGGAGATGCTACATCCAATTCAATTCAATTCTTTATTCGATTCATGATTCAAACACAAAAATGCAAAATTAATAGATAATTTAAAAACAAAAGTAACTTATTGACATTTGACAAGTTCATTTAGTTAAAACATATCTCTTCTAAATGTACTAGATATTTCCTAATTCGGGCTACTTGATGAACAAAAGTCACAAATGTAAAGGTAGTAGATAGAGAGTCTTACTGCTGGAGACATATAAGAGCCGGACTGTATTGATCGAAATTTAAATTTAACAATAATGGCTTTATATAATGAGTTCTTGGAGTTTTTTAACATTTGCAAAAAAGATAGGGCCTCATTTACAAGCTCATGCCTTCCTGCACAAAAACAAAACTGCTTGCAATGCAGGCAGCACATAGTGCGTCAGCGCAAGGAGAGGACACGAATGTGCCATATAATGTTAAAAATGGAGCACACCTGCCTTGTCCCTGTCACACAACGCAGCACAGCACAGCAAGGTGTCTTTGTGCGCTGCCCTGCGCTGCGTGACATTTTGATAAATCTGCCACTGACTTTCCATCCTTTGTATATTTCCACAATTGCCATGCCCCCATAGATCTGCACCAGAACTGACCATGAAAAGGCCTTTACTTTTATTAGATTGCACATAGTTAATAGGTTTTAGACTCAATTTTGAAGCAAAGCTAAAATCTAAAAACTCTCTCTATTCTTTTAGTGACCTGTTGGGTTTGTATATTTCTTAGATGCATCCACTTACCAGCAGAGTCAAATTGTAGTCCATAATACATAAATGTGGTCACAGTGCTTAAATCTACATTACTTACACCGTGAGGATGTGTCTTCGGTCTTTCCAGACCACAGATCATTGTATAATATATCTTGGAATAAACCTTTAAGTCTAAATAATCCATAAAGTCTGCAAAACAAGCTGTTCTGGACATTAATTCTGTGGCGTCTGCATCGACTGGCATTGGAGGTACACCTGTCCGAGGCAACTCATGACACTTTAAAGTAAGAGTTTTTCCAAACAATTATTGTATTAAGTGAACAGGAAAGAGGCAACGTCGATAGTATTGTGGATGCTTTCCATTGCTAATTTTATAAATAGGGAAAAAGATGTATTGCAACCAGGTGGCCAGGAATTCACCATTCCTTACAGAACTGAGCAGATTGGTTAAGGTTGGTGCCCATAAGTCAACACTACACCTATACACAGTACATCATATTCCTATACGCCATACACTTATACACCATGCACCTATACACCATACACCTATATGTCATACACCTATACACAATACACCTGTACACCATACAGCTATACACCATACACCTATACACCGTACACCTATATGCCATAAACCTATACACCTGTACACCATACCACCAAACGCCATGCACTGACATGCCATTCAACTCTACATCATACACCTGTACGTCATACACCATAAAAATATTGTCTACGGGTGCTTGTGGAAGACAATTCCTATGGACTGGAATCTAGAGAATGATAAAGTGATTCTGGTATTTTACTGACCTCTGCTGGTCGTTTTCTATCAAGAAAGTTAAATAGAGGTAGTTGCCAGAAAAATCAAAAAAGAAAGTCCCTCAGCAGAAAGCAATTCTGGTATTTTACTGACCTTTACTGGTCGTTTTCTATCAATACAGTTAAATAGAGGCAGTTGAACAAGCAGAAAGCAGTTGGGGTATTTTACTGACCTCTACTGTTCGTTTTCTATCAAGACAGTTCAATAGAGGCAGTTGAACAAGCCAAAAGCAATTGTGGTATTTTACTGACCTCTACTGGTCGTTTTCTATCAAGACAGTTAAACAGAGACAGTTGAACAGAAAGAAAAGTACCTAAGTGGAAGCAGACAAGTCCTAGGGCTGATCTCTGGAGCCCACAAAGTACATACACATTTAAGTATACACTAAAGAGGTCTTGAATGCTCGACCTAAAAACGGGGCATTAAATATTATCATTAGTCTTGCGAGCTTTTACTAAATCCTCCCATGCCTCTTTCTTCATTGCAAGTTTTGTGGCATTTGAGGCCTGTTTGTATCTTAATCTACACTTCTGGGTGGCAGTTATGTCTCTCTGTACTAATTTGGAGCCTTCTTTTAACGTATCATGAGCCTTTGTACAGCCCTGCCCAAGCCATCTATGACCAGAAAACCGTGTTGGTATTTTTCGTGTAGGGTAAAAAAAAAATTTATTTCAAGACCTATCTATTCAAATCAAGATCTAATATTCGTAACACTGGATTCCTCATCCAAGCAAGTTATAAAATCAATCATATAGTGGTTGATTAATGTAGTTAAAAACTTAGAGGGATTTACCTCTGACCATTTAATTCTTCTGGCGCCACTTCTAATCACCTCTATGTTCTTCACTAATATGGTCTTATTGGTTGGGTTTATATCTATGTCTAAGTCTATTGTTACAGGGTTATGGTTACTTGCGCAAATCTGGATAACGGTTTGGGCACACAAAAAAGCAAAACGTTTGATGATACCAAAATATAATCAATTGTTCTAGTCACTCCCCTACCTCTGAAAACTGGGATAGTATTTGCAGAGGGACACTAATCACAGGAGTGTAAGATTGTCCTTTCTAAGCGTAGTATTCAACGCGTCTCCATATTGATCATGTTGGAAATGTGATTCGCTTTCAGCCCTATTATCAAGAATCCCACATGCCTCATTTAAAGAGAGTAGACAATGATGTATGTTGAAATTGTCTGCTCAGATGACGTGAATGTCTTTACTATTGCTCCCTAGGAACCGTTCTAGATTTCTTTCAATTTATTCCACAACTTCCACGCAATGACAGCCAAAGCAGTTGTTATAATAATTAATTAGTAGCAAGTCCAGCTTACTGTTTTCTGCTAGTTTCAGCAATTTTATAATATGGAAAACCTCATTTAAACTTATCTATAGCGACTAATAACAATGTAGAAACCAAGATCACCAAACTCATTTTGCTCTTCTCTCTCTGGACGGAGTTGCAGGTGTATGATACAAAATAGAACCGTCTATATGAAAAATATCTACTGCTCACGTCTCTTGCACGCATATTACCTGATATTTCAATAACTATCTCTCCCAACTGGTATCCATAGCCTTCTTCGTTGCCCCTGCCACACTCTAGGCTCCCAGTACAAGGTTTCCATTCTTTTGGTTTTAAGGGGATGATGATTTTTTATTCAAGGTTACTTCATCATGGTCAATAATTAGGCAGGATTTGTCAGGTTTTTTTTGTTTTTGCAGAGTTTTATATAGTGCGAACTAGACCCAAACCGAATCGGGTATCAGAGCGATTTACATAGCACCAGTTAAGTTACATGAGGACACACATTCATTTTAGGCACGGGGAGATTAATTGGCTAGCCCAGAATCACAGGAGGTTCTGGCGTCGTTACCGAGACTCGAACCCAGATCCCCAGGTCCGAGGTCGAGCGCCCTAGCGGTTAGGCCAATTACTGGATCTATCACTACTATCTGAGCGAGCCTAGGATCTAGCATACTCTCATTGCGTCACCCTTGAGGTCTAGGGGCATGAACCTCACTTATGAACAGGGTGCTGGTTTCCTTAAAGGAGAATGGCTCATACCCTTGTAGTTCTAGTAAATTGAGTTCAATGATGATACTCTTCAAGATGGGGTAGAGAGGGGATAAGCGTGAAGGTGTTATGGTAGTTAACAGTGGCTGGTGTATGTCTGACCCACAGGGGCAATTGATATGCGAGCCCACAAGCACCTTGGCACAAATGACAACCATGCAGGCAGTCTTCGAGCTACCCCGATCTAGCTAGCACACCCCTGACTAGGTGATGGACCTATGCACTGTGAGGCTGGGTCAGAGGACCCTAAAATAAGCTTTGTAAACCTATTACAACACAAAGCACTTAAGGGCTGGTGAAGCACCTATGCCCAAACCACAGCAGGAGGAGGCGAGTGGGTACCAGGACAGGGCAAGCACTCGGAGTGTTCCACAAATACAGCAAACATTCGCACAGGAAGGGCGGGTGCTCTTCAGGAAGAGTACCCTCTCAGTTCATCTGCATATGTAAGTGTTAATTTCTCGTACAGCAGAAGGTAGAAAGGGATTATTTGCGCTGTTTTTCCACATTCCATGGCTCCTTCAGCTTGTTAAGGTCTTCCACATAGTCAAGGGCAGTAGCAGCAATAAGGCAGCAGGCTTTCAGACGGTCACCGGCCTTAGTCCTAGCCTTTAGGAAACTGCCAGCACCACACAGCACTATATCCAGGAAACAGCAAAGCAGGTTTGGGCAGCTGTAGAGCTTTCCTGGAGTGCAGTGGGACTCCATCTTGTAGTAAGTCCATGCCAGTTAGGTCTGAGACCGTGCCAATGTATCAGTGCATTCTTAAAGCTCGAAATGTTAACCAATAAGGTTTCGGATTCATTTTCCTCCTACAGCTGCTTCAGTGAACCACTGGTCTTACCTTACTTCCAGAACACATTGTGGTGGTTGCTGTCTAAGTGACACCAAGCAAGTACAATTGAAAGGTGCCTGCATCTCCGAACCCCCTTTCCAGGTCAAACAGGATTACTTTAGAAGCCATCCCAGAGTCATTGGATGATCATCCAACTACTGTAGAAGTCATTTTCACGTCATCACACATCATCAAGCTCTTGAAATCATCTGCAACGTTTAGAAACTTGAGCCTGATGATTTCAGGATGACTGGAAAATGACCATTTGATTACTTCGCAAGATAAGAATCTTCCTGATGACTGAGGATGATTTAAAAATTCGTTTAGGATTACTTCTTAGGCTGAGATTGTTCCTGATGACTTGGAGATGATTAAAAAATGACTGTCTGATTACTTCAAAGGGATAAACAAAATTACATTTTCTGTCCACTATTTTGGTTGCATTTTCATCAGCAATGCTGAGCCCTGTGGTTGATAATTAAACAGTGAAAACTATTTAGCTACTACATGAGTTGCCTGTAACATTCAAATCGGCTTCAGAAAAATGTGTCAAAGGTAATTTGCAGTGTGTTATTTTTACTGTTTTTATTAGATTTAAGTAGAACAGGGCGGAAAATAAAAATGTATTAGTGCAGGCGTAGTTAACAGTATTACAAGTTAGTAAATCTTGATTACTTTGGTATGTGTATTTCTTGAAATTCTTATTTTCCTTACATTATAAAGTAGTTTTCAGTTGCTGTGGACTAAGTAAAGCAGAAAATGACTTGCAGCATCATCCACTAGCTGCTGCATTGTTAGACCTGGCATCTTTTGGTGCGTTTCCCCAGTCTTTTTGCTTTCTGGTCTCCTGTTTTAATGGCATGCTAGACTTCGTTTTTGCGGGCTTATTGTCCATGCACACTTGTTCACTGCTATTCAGTGCTAAAGTGCAAGTGCTCCTACAGTAAAATTGTGTTATGATTGGTTTTCCATGAGTAGCATATACAATTCACTAGTAAGTCCCTAGTACAGTGCACTGTGTGTGGCCAGGGCATGTAAATCAAATACTACTCGTGGCCTGAAGCACAGGTTGTGCCATCCACAAAAGTAGCCTTTCAAAGGTGTCTCAGACCTGCCACGTCAACGTCTGTGCGCAGTTGTTACTGTCATGTCGGTCTGGCAAGTGTACCCACTTGCCAGGCCCTAACCTTCCCTCTTACTACATGTAAGGCAACAATAAGGTAGGCCCAAGGTACCCCCATGGGCAGGGTGCAGTGTATGTGAAAGGCAGGACATGTACTGGTGTGTTTTACATGGCCTGATAGTGAAATACTGGCAATTTCATTTTCACTATTGCAAGGACTAGCTCTCCCACAGGCTAACATTAAAGCTGCCTTATAACATCTCTACAAGTGCAACTTACCATTTGGAACAGCTAGAGATGTGGAGTTTAGGCTGTCTGAACTCAGAGTTTAATAACCCACCTTTTAAGGTCTCGCCGACCTAGCGCTGGAGCATGCATGAGCTCCTGGCTCTGCGAGGCTTATAGTGATCGAGTAGATTTCAGAACGGGACTTGAAGCCCCTCCCATCATTCTTATTGGCTGGCATTGCCGTTTATGCAAAACGCTGGCCTCCCATTGAAAATGAGGCTTCTTGGTTACCGCTCTGTCTCCTCTTGGCCACGCCCACCCGGACTGGATAGTTGGCTTGCGGCGTTACACAGGATGCTTTAGTTAGTCAGGGAGCACTGTTTATTTTAAAATAAATTCTGTGGGACAATGGCGGCTGGCAACAGCTGGCCGCCAGCCTGGGGGGTGGGGGGGTAGAGATTTACTTCTGTACCGTGTATAGCGCTTCTTGTCAGACAGCGATTCCTAACGGACCACGTCTTTGTAGCTCGCTTCCAGTGAGTATTGTTCTCTGTGCTCACCCAGAGTTGCCGAGACCGGGACCCAGCTGCCCTTCCTGTTTGGGATGTGGCGACCGGTTTCTCGGAAGGGCCTTCTCCTTCTTGGCAGGGTGACCTCCATGCACAGAGGACTCACAGTAGCGACCGGTCAGTCCACGCCAGGCCAGGCCTTCTCAGCGACAAATACGTTAATGTTCTCATAAGCATCCTCAAAGGGGAAGAGGTGGTTGGGAGGGGGCGGGGTCTTATAAATTGGTGAACTTTCACTTGGTGGGTGTGAGTCTCGCACAGTCTCATGCCACGTGCAATGACGCCATTGTCTTTAATTGAGTTACAGGTTTTGGCAAGGTCTTATCCAGTGAGCGTGTCACCCTCACACTTTTGACGTAAGTCTTACACACTAACGAACAGCTTCACTAGGCGGATATGGGTCTCACAATGAGGCATAGACCCACTCCAGCCACTGTGAAACTATACTTTTCAACAGAGCTGCACATGCTGGCGGAATCAGACTGTGTGTGGTAGCCCAGGAGGGAGCTATCGACTTCAAGGAACTGTATTTAAAGTCTCTTTTTGCATTATTCTTATCTTGATAACTGTCTGCTGGATTTTGATCATTTTGGTCTTGTTTTACACGGATAAATATTGGCTATTTTTCTAAAACTGGTGTGGTGTCCTTTTTAAGTGTTTTCACTGCATTACTGTGTGTTATGTGCAAATGCTTTATACATTGCCTCTGAGATAAGCCTGGCTGCTTGTGCCAAGCTACCAAGCGGGTGAGCAGGAGTTATCATAGAAGTGGAATCCCCTTACCCTGACTAGAAGGAAGGGTCCCTACTTCGTTGAGGTGCATACCTCTGCCAACTAGAGACCCCCATTTCTAACATGCATGATTTGAGATTGCAATAAAAATAATGTTTCTTTTTCAAAGGGAACCTAAAATCACACAGCAGACTTTGGTGCATGCAATACCCTGAGGCACAGGGTCAGACTGATTTGCATATGGCTATGTCTGAACTGGGGTGGCAAAGTGGGCTAAAGAACGGTGATGGATTAAACCCAGATCTGTTCACTGGGTGTGAGTATTTGATTGGTTCAGATGCTCCATCTATCACCACCCTCTTTTGTACCGCTTTGTTCGCCATAAGTTGGCAGGGTATGCTCAGACGTGAGTCCCTTGCTCACTTTGCCACTGGATTCCGGAAAGACGGGCCGAAGACCGCTGAAATGCCAGAAACTGGTCCTCGGAAGCTTGTTTCCGGTCCAGGGAAGGCATGGCTTGGCAGTTCGGGCTGGACTGTTCCCATGAGGCACAGGGTCAGACTGATTTGCATATGGCCATGTCTGAACTGGGGTGGCAGAATGGGCTAAAGAACGGTGATGGATTAAACCCAGATCTGTTAACTGGGTGTGAGTATTTGATTGGTTCAGATGCTCCGTCTATCATCACCCTCTTTTGTACCGCTTTGTTTGCCCTAAGTTGGCAGGTATGCTCAGACGTGAGTCCCTTGCTAACATTGCCACTGGATTCAGGCAAGCCAGGCGGGACTCGGCTGAAATGCCAGAAACCAGTCCTCATAAGCTTGTTTCCGATCCAGGGAAGGCATGGCTTGGCAGTTTGGGCTGGACTGTACCCATGAGGCACAGGATCAGACTGATTTGCATATGGCCATGTCTGAACTGGGGTGGCAGAGTGGGCTAAAGAACGGTGATGGATTAAACCCAGATTTGTTGACTGGGTGTAAGTATTTGATTGGTTCAGATGCTCCGTCTATCACCACCCTCTTTTGTACCGCTTTGTTCGCCATAAGTTGGCAGGTATGCTCAGACGTGAGTCCCTTGCTCACTTTGTCACTGGATTAAGGCAAGCCGGCCTGAAGACGGCTGAAATGCCAGAAACCAGTCCTCGGAAGCTTGTTTCCGGTCCAGGGAAGGCATGGCTTGGCAGTTCGGGCTCGACTGTTCCCATGAGGCACAGGGTCAGACTGATTTGCATATGGCCATGTCTGAACTGGGGTGGCAGAGTGGGCTAAAGAACGGTGATTGATTAAACCCAGATCTGTTGACTGGGTGTGAGTATTTGATTGATTCAGATGCTCCGTCTATCACCACCCTCTTTTGTACCGCTTTGTTTGCCATAAGTTGGCAGGGTATGCTCAGACGTGAGTCCCTTGCTCACTTTGCCACTGGATTCAGGCAAGCGGGGCTGAAGACGGCTGAAATGCCAGAAACCGGTCCTCGGAAGCTTGTTTCCGGTCCAGGGAAGGCATGGCTTGGCAGTTCGGGCTAGACTGTTCCCATGAGGTACAGGGTTAGACTGATTTGCATATGGCCATGTCTGAACTGGGGTGGCACAGTGGGCTAAAGAACAGTGATGGATTAAACCCAGATCTGTTGACTGGGTGTGAGTATATGATTGGTTCAGATGCTCCTTCTATCACCACCCTCTTTTGTACCGCTTTGTTCACCATAAGTTGGCAGGGTATGCTCAGACGTGAGTCCCTTGCTCACTTTGCCACTGGATTCAGGCAAGCCGGGTTGAAGACGGCTGAAATGCCAGAAACCGGTCCTCGGAAGCTTGTTTCTAGTCCAGGGAAGGCATGGCTTGGCAGTTCGGGCTGGACTGTTCCCATGAGGCACAGGGTCAGACTGATTTGCATATGGTATGTCTGAACTGGGGAGGCAGAGTGGGCTAAAGAACGGTGATGGATTAAACCCAGATCTGTTGACTGGGTGTGAGTATTTCATTGGTTCAGATGCTCCGTCTATCACCACCCTCTTTTGTACTGCAATACCATGGCGGGCACACTGGAAAAGCTAGCTAGTCGAGTTTCAAATGCTCATTGCTGTATGCAGATATCAAACCGGTAATAAAGGGGCGAAAATATTTGTAAAAATATTTATGACCTCAGCTGATGGTCGGCGGAAGGAGTTTCACACAATTGCAACGTTTTACAGCTGGAAAGTGGGAGATTTCGAAAAAATTTGGGGAATGCATTTTTCTCATTGACATACATTAAAACAGAGGCTATATTTAGGTGCGAGGCAGGTGAAAAAAAAAAACAATTTTTGCTTCAAAAGTCAGAGGTCTTCTGTCTGAGTCAGGTCTGTTGGCTTGTGTGGGCCTTTGCCTGCAATATTGCAAAATCTTTTTCTATTTAACATTAATCAGACAGTTTTCTCTGCCCTGGAATAATATCAGAGAAGCCACATCCTTGGCGGCATCTTTGCGGCATCTTAAGTGACTGGTGTTAATATATGACTCAACTCACTGCAACTCGTTTCATTGACATCAGAAGGGTGAAATGCCAAACTGGCCCTGTTGGGATTGGTGTAGATATTTCTGCAGCAGATGCTGAAACCCATTGTTACCCATTGTAGCTCATCCTTGTCAAACACCAATATGTGTATGACAAAGCAGCGTGTGTGCTACACATGATAAACACTGCAAACTTGTCAACCCAGCAACAGCAGCTACATTGCATCTACCACTAGCCAGCTGGGCTTGTAGAGTATTTTTTTTCCATTTTACTTGCCCCATCATTGCTTCTTGCCCTGGTGTTCCTGCCCCCTCCCGCATTGTGTTCATCTCAAGCCCCACACCCCACTCTCTCCAATGTTGTATGTATAAAGTGCAAAATAAGACCAAGGGCATTGGAGCGCTTTACATACACACCGGATTACATTACAGAAGGTCAGATTAATTTAATGTATTGCAAATATGGTGTTGCCTGCCCCTCCCACCACCCTTGTGTCGCTGTTTGCACCCTCCGTTGCTGCCCGTCCTTCCAACAGAAAAATCATGGTTGTAGTAATATGCAGTTCTTCGGTGCGAACATAATTCGCCTTGCCATCCACCTCGGAAATGTTTCTTACCAAACTGAGCTCCAAGCGAGGCTCAGGATAATGCCAATGGTTCTCTTCTAGACAAAACTTGTTGGTTTTACAATGCTTGTTGTTTTCTGGCAGCACGATTTAGCATAATTTTAATGGCTCTGACACCATTTTTAGAACAAAATGTTGTTGAGAGTTAAATACAAATTTAAAAGCAACAAAAAAAAGAGTATGGTTTAATTCTGAACAGAAATTAAAAAGGAGTGTTCATTGCACTTGTGCAACTGAAATGTCACTATCTGGAGGTACTGTGGTAAAATAAAGCCAGAGCTAAATATTACCCTGGCGTTTGCTTATGTCCTTTTTCTATTTCGCCTTTTTCAAATGGAAGTTGCCCTGGAGTACCGGAAGCGGGCCGTAGCCAGACTGCTAAGGAGAGACAAAGACGAAGAACTGCTGTGCCAAGTGACAGATGATCACATGCGGTCTTATGTTTGCAGGAGGGTGGAAGGAGACGCATAGCTGAACTTCGCCAGTATGGTTTGATTCGATTCAAGAAAGAGTTGTGGCTTCCCATCTTCAAAGTTCAGGGCTGTCTCATCTCCGGTTTTAAAGGCGGGAAACTCCGATCATGTCGGCCGGTAAAAAAAGGCTCCTTATTTAAGAGAGGTGATACAAGATTGAGGCTGCTTCTCCTTCAGCATCACATCGCTCCAGTGAAACGGAGAGTGGGCAATTATACTTTGTAGTCAAAATCCAGAGATCAGGGTAGTTAAATGAACTACTAACCTGGCTTTTCTTTGCACGCTCTCTGTGTCACTGCAGCGGACGTAGGAGAATCCAAGATGTCGGGTAAGGAAATGTCTGGGCTGTGAACAGAGGGCACAAGAGAGACCAAGGGGCAGATGTATCAAAGCTTTTTTTAGGTGCAAACGCTGCGAATCGCTAAAAAACAGCGTTTTCGACTAAAAAATAGGGAAATAGTATGTATGTAGGAATTCGCATCGCAAAATAAGTAATCGCTATTTTAGCGATGACTTATTTTGCGAGAACATTTTCTGCAATTTTTTTGCGATTCCTTATTTTGCGTGCATCTTTTTTTGCGAATTTCTCAATCTAGAAATCGCAAAATAAGAAATCGCAAAGAAATGTATGAAAAATTTGCAAATTGCGAAAATATGAAAATCGCAATTTAAGAAATCACTATTACCACCAACTACTTGCAGGTGGTAGCCATTTCAAAAG
Organism: Lissotriton vulgaris; assembly: GCF_964263255.1. Classification (NCBI taxonomy): domain Eukaryota; kingdom Metazoa; phylum Chordata; class Amphibia; order Caudata; family Salamandridae; genus Lissotriton; species Lissotriton vulgaris. The sequence continues at coordinate 1,969,940,789 of NC_141691.1, read as the reverse complement.
TATAAAAATGAACTCATAATGCAATGTTAACTTCCAAAATGGCGGGACTTTACCTGATAGCCAGGAGGCTGCGAATCCAATCCCTTGCACAGAGGAGACAAAGACAGGAAAGAATATTTAGACTGCGCATCACGCTGTTCTAGCAGACTGCAGAGGACATCTATGAGAAATACAGACTTCCCCCACACACTATTTTGGATCTAATTGATTAATTGAAACCTTTTTTGGAGCATCACACACGCCGGACACAATCAATTCCTACTCATGTGCAGGTATTGTGCTCACTGCACCTTTCGGTGTCTGGGTCTTTTCAAAGCGTCATTGCAGAGGTTGGTGGGGTATCCCAGGTGTCCCAGAGTAGACTGTCACGCTTTTTCCATGCTTTTCTGGATGCAATGCTGAACCGGCTTCAACATCACATCTACTTCTCCAACATCCAACAAGCCATGCAAGATACTAAACTGGATTTTTATCAAATTTCGCGTTTCCCACATGTGATTCGTTGTATTGATGGCACCCATATTGCCATAACTTCATCACCAGCCACAGAATATGTGTATAGAAATAGGAAAAGTTACCATTTGCTCAACATTCAGATTGTGTGCAATACAAAATACATCATCAATGACATTGTGGCAAAGTACCCAGGCAGCACACATGATTCCTTCATTTTTCGCCATAGTGCAATTTATAGACGTCTGAGTGCAGGACAGTTTGGAGAGGGATATCTACTAGGTAAATGAACCTCAAACATACAGTCATTCACACAACAATTACTCATTGATGTAATACACACTCACTCTTTCTTTTTCATCATGCAGGTGACAGTGCCTACCCAGTGCGCGATTTTATTCTGACAGCATATTTGAATCCATCTAATGCAAGTGAAAGAAGATATAATAGGGCACATAGGTCAACTCGTGGCGTCATTGAACGCACATTTGGAATATTAAGAAGCCGTTTTCGCCGCATTCACAAAAGTGGAGGTGCATTGCAATACAACCAGAAATATGCTGTAAGATTATAACTAGCTGTGCAATGCTACATAACATGGCTATGAGAAAAGGAACAGAAAGTGAAGTGAGTGACTCAGACACATCTGATGATGATGACATACCTCCACCTAGAAGGGCTACAGCAGGAGTAGGAGCTGCGGCTGACCGCCAAAGAAGGTCTGCGATAACACAAAACTACTTTTAGGTAAGACAAGGTATTTCAAAACATGTATTTCCTTTTGTAAGTGAATGTTTTTATTTTAAAGAAAATTAACTCAATATTGTACGGTTACATGACATGTTTCAGCACAGTCATATTAATGTTTAGTGAACAACAAAGATACCCTACATGTAGATAAATTTGTAAGGAACAAATTTTGAAATGCACAATGTCATTTTTTGCGCTGGCGGCTTTGCATTGAGCGCTGCTGGCATTCCATGCTCTCCATAGTTGCTGCATTTTCTGAATGCCTCCCACTTCGGCGCTGCGTCAGCTGTGGAGTAGGAGTGGGGTTGCTACTACTCCTGCTGGAGGTGTCCTCGCTGTCTGTTGCTAAAAGTGCGCTGGCGCCAGAGTTTGCTGTTTGAAGTATCTCCACAGCAGATGTGACCTTGGCTATGTTTTGAGTACAGTCACTCATTTCTCTCTGCATGTTAATGCTGCGCCTTGTAAAATTACAGGTGACAGTACATAATCTGTTAATGGCTTTAGTGTATCCATGCATCCTGCCATGTGCACGGTGAGCTGCCTTGTTGCGTAAGGTCTCTGTGCGTTCCAAAGTCAAGCACAGTCTGTCCATTGATTCTGCCATTGCTTTCATTCCATCTCCCATGCTTTCTTAGTTGCGGTTTACTTTTGTCAGCTGCCTATTGATGGAACGGAGGGCCTTGTGTTGCAGGCGCTGCACATGAAGCATATCCTGCTCTAACCCTGCAAAGACTGATGGATTTTCAACATGCCCACGGCTGCTCCGTGATCTCTGCACGCTATACATACGTGGCCTTCTTTGTGTTTGGTCTTGCTCTTCAGTACCACGGGGGACCACTGTGTCAGGAACACTGTCTCTTGTGCCACCTTCATTATTGTGATCATCTTCTAAAAGAGGCAGAGGGGCCACATGTCTGCGCTTTCTACGGACTATGGTAGTGGAGACAGTCTCATCACTGCTCACGCCTTCTGCAGCAGAAACATCTTGGATAGGTGATTCATTTCCCTCAGTTTCATCTCTTGAATGCCTTGACTGTGCTGTGGATGTAGAGTGAGACATATGAGTTTGTTGTATGATGTGCTTTATTTAATTTGTAAAGTGTTTGTACTTGAAAAATTAAAAACATTAAAGTACATTTCACTCTTCTTTTAAAAAGCACTATGTGGGTCTGTGTTTATTTTATGAGAAAATGTAGATCTGAATGGTGCACTACAACAACCATGATGCATTGCTCTCTGTATGGGAATCTGTGTACCAGGACTTAAACAATCCTACCACTGTGTACTTCTACTACACCATTGCACATGCATTACCCAATGTTTATTTGTAAGAAACATCATGAATATTACCTTGTGCACTTTGTGTATTCTCAGAGCTGTCTATATCAGCTACACCACTCACACTCTCAGGCAAGAGAGTGGCCTCCACCAGTTCCTCGTGTGGTGTGGGCTGCTCAGCAGTTGAAGTCCCTCCGCCAGTCTTGTTTGCCTCCTTCAGTCTTTCAGCAACCCTTTCTTTAGACCTCTGGCGCATGTCATACCATCTTTTGCGTAACTCCTCTATGGTACGATTGGTCACTCCAACTGAATTGACTTTCTGCTGTATGTCCAGCCAGATTTTTATTTTCCTGGCTTCTGGCACTTTCAATGTTTTTTTGCCAAAAAGCAACTCATGGCTGCAAGCCATCTCTTCAATGAGTATTTCTTGCTCCTTTTCTGAAAACTTATGTTTTCTCTTTCTTTTATCTCCAGCCATTCCCTCCTGTGTGTTTTCAGGCTCCATTTCAGTGCAAGCAGGTCTGTTCGGGCTCCAAACACTCTTCAAACTGCCACTGGGTGTGGCTCAGGCAAGCAGGTGCAGGTAACCAGTCCCACTTCCTGACTGTGATGTCATCAGCCTGTTCCTGCATTGCAGATTCACGTTTTTTACGATTTCTTAATTTGCGAATTTCGCAATTTAAGAAATCGCAAAATATTCTGAGAATTATTTGCGAATTTTAAGAAATCGCTGAAAAATCGCAAACACCTACATACATCGCGTTTTGCAAATCTACAATTGTGAATCGCGAAATATCGCAATTATAGAATCGCAAAACACATTATTGATACATCTGGCCCCAAGTCTCTTCTGCCATTAAAAACTTACAAGGCCCAGTTAAGGTGCGAACTCGGTCGGGGTAATAGTGCATGGCCACCCCTGCTGTTGTAATGTAACAATTGAGCCAGTGCAGTGATTGAGTGAGGGAACACATGACGTTTACTTCAATAACATTCACCTTTCCTTTGCTGCTTTTATGGGCTAGTTCGCGTTTAGGGCAAGGGAGAAAGTGATCACTCTTTAAACACATGGGATGCTCTTACAGCAAATGCCACCTCACAAACTTATGCATGCTTGATGTAAGTGAAAACATTTTATAAATGAAGGCCTTTTTCCGGGGTGAAACTAATCAAGTTAAATTTGACTAAAATAAAAGGCCGCATTATGCGGCAGGCAGAAAGCCACCTAATGCTGGGCGCAGGGTATTTCACACTGGTCACCGAGATGTGGGCCGCTCTTGGCGTCTGAAACTTTGCAATGTCCACTGACATTCTTAGCTCTTACAAGGGCTCGTTTCTGAATACCCTATGCCACCGTCTTCCCATTTCCTTATGCCAATATACACATTCGCTCTATCCACGGCTTCTCTCTCAACTGGTACCCACACTTTATATTCTAATCCTGCCACGGCAGCAGAACAAAACACTCACGTCCGTGTCGATTTTATAGACCTAATCTTGCCAGGAAACGGGGTATGCTCACATTTTCTGCTCGTTCCTTTTAGCCTGTACCTTATTTGTTTACATTACTCATCTCCTGTACCCTTAAATCGCCCCGCGGTGCACAGTGCTCTGGTGCCGTGTTAGATGAGCAGAGCCACTTGAATAAGCGGGAGGTAAACTCCAAATTATGCTGTAGGGCTGACTAAATTATGCGGCTACAAAACGAGAATTATTTAGCTTAATGCGTGACATTTATTTTGAGTTTTACTTCATTATTTTGACACCTGTACGCAAGTTCACACTGTGAAAATGTTTTGCCTCATTATTTTCAGATTAACACCCAAATTCAGCAATATCCAAAGTAAAGTGACCAGTCAATATTTGTGATTGACTTACGACCGTGCCTCAACACGTGTTGCTCCTCTTCCAGTAAAGTTTTAACTGTTGGAGCTAGAATCTACTTTTTTTTTTTTAAATCAGCAGTTTATGTAGCAGATTATATATTATATGGAAAACGCTGCAGATGTAGAAACTTACAATTTGTGTGGCTCTGTATATACGTCACACACAAACACAGGACTAGTCGTCAATGACCAGACAATTCGCCACTTGAAGCGAGAGCTTCATAAATGTGACATCACTTATGTTGGAAGCATACCAACGCTGCATTATGCTTTGATTTCTACCATTGCCATTAGGCGGCAGGGTAGAAACAAATTGGGCGACAGGGTTACTAATTTATGCGGAAAGAAAAGGCAAATTATTCAGCGGACTGCTGCACATTTTGTGATAATATTACTTAATTTATTATTTTTAACACATGCGAATACTGTCTGTGCAAACATTGTTCCTCTTTAGTAGCAGTTTAAATACTAAATACAGCAGTAAGCAATAGAAAAATGACCAGCCTACATGTGCCAAGGATTTTCCAATTTACAACAACCAAGTTGCCACGTTTTTAGTAAGGTTTGATCTGTTTGAGCAGGAAACATTTTTGTTGTTGTTACATTTTGCAGATTGTGCATCAGATGATGGACTCCAATCTGCCCAATCCAGCCCAAAGCAATCTGCCCCACTCCACCCTTCCCAATCCAGCTCAAAGCAATCTGCACAATCCAGCCCAAAGCAATCTGCCCCACTCCAATCTGCCCAATCCAGCCCAAAGCAATCTGCCCCACTCCAACCTTCCCAATCCAGCTCAAAGCAATCGGCCCAATCCAGCCCAAAGCAATCTGCCCCACCCCAATCTGCCCAATCCAGCCAAAGCAATCTGCCCGATCCTGCCTAAAGCAATCTGCCCAATCCAGCCCAAAGCAATCTCCGCCACTCTAATCTGCCTAATCCCGCCCAAAGCAATGTGCCCAATTCCAATCTGCCCCACTCCAACCTAAAGCAATCGGCCACACTTCAATCCAAAGCAATCTGCCCCACACCAATCTAAAGCAATCTTCCCACACAAATCCAAAGAAATCTGCCCCAATCCAAAGAAATCTGCCCAACTCCAATACGAAGCAATCTGCCCCACTCCAATGCAAAGCAATATGCCCCACTCCAATCCAAAGCAATCTGCCCCACACCAATCCAAAACAATATGCCCACACAAATCCAAAGCAATCTGCCCCACACCAATCGAAAAAAAACTGCCCCACACAAATCCAAACAAATTTGCCCCACATCAATCAAAAGCAATCTGCCCCACATCAATCAAAAGCAATCTGCCCCTCACAATCCAAACCAAGCTGTCCCAAAACAGTCTGTCCCACTCCAATCTAAAGCAATCTGTCAGCACCAATTCAAAGCAATAGGCCCCAAAGCAATTTGCCCCACACCAATCCAAAGCAATTTGCCCCACACCTATCCAAAACAATCTGCATCATAACAATTTGGCCCACTCCAATCCAAAGCAATCTGCCCCACACCAATCCATAGCAATTTGCCCCACGCCAATCCAAAGCAATTTGCCCCACACCTATCCAAAACAATGTGCCCCACACCAATCCAAAACAATGTGCCCCACACCAATCCAAAACAATGTGCCCCACACCAATCCAAAACAATGTGCCCCACACCAATCCAAAATAATCTGCCCCACACTAACCCAAAACAATCTTCCCCACACTAACCCAAAGCAATCTGCCCCACACCAATCAAAAGCAATCTGGCCCACACCAATCCAAAGCAATCTGCCCCACACCAATCCTAGGCAATCTGCCCCAATCCAAACAATCTGTCCCACACCAATCCTAAACAATCCTCACCAATCCAAATAATCTGCCCCACACCAATCCAAACAATCTGCCCCACTCCAATCCAAAGCAATCTGCGCCACACAATCCAAAACAATCTGCTTCACATCAATCCAAAACAATCTATCATATAACAGTCCGGCCCACTCCAATCTGCCCAATCCAGCCCAAAGCAATCTGCCCCACTCCAATCTGCCCAATCCAGCCCAAAGCAATCTGCCCCACTCCAACCTTCCCAATCCAGCTCAAAGCAATCAGCCCAATCCAGCCCAAAGCAATCTGCCCCATCCCAATCTGCCCAATCCAGCCCAAAGCAATCTGCCCGATCCTGCCTAAAGCAATCTGCCCAATCCAGCCCAAAGCAATCTCCTCCACTCTAATCTGACCAATCCCGCCCAAAGCAATGTGCCCCATTCCAATCTGCCCACTCCAATCCAAAGCAATCAGCCACACTTCAATCCAAAGCAAACTGCCCCACACCAATCTAAAGCAATCTTCCCACACCAATCCAAAGAAATCTGCCCCAATCCAAAGAAATCTGCCCAACTCCAATACGAAGCAATCTGCCCCACTCCAATCCAAAGCAATCTGCCCCAGTCCAATCCAAAGCAATCTGCCCCACACCAATCCAAAACAATCTGCCCACACAAATCCAAAGCAATCTGCCCCACACAAATCCAAAAAAACTGCCCCACACAAATCTAAAACAATTGGCCCCACATCAATCAAAAGCTATCTGCCCCTCATCAATCAAAAGCAATCTGCCCCACACCAATCCAAACCAACCTGTCCCAAAACAGTCTGTCCCACTCCAATCCAAAGCAATCTGTCAGCACCAATCCAAAGCAATAGGCCCCAAAGCAATTTGCCCCACACCAATCCAAAGCAATTTGCCCTACACCTATTCAAAACAATCTGCCTCATAACAATTTGGCCCACTCCAATCCGAAGCAATCTGCCCCAAACCAATCCAAAACAATCTATCACATAACAGCCTGGCCCAATCCAATTCAAAGCAATTTTCCCCACACCAATCCAAAACAATCTGCCCCACACAAATCTAAAGCAATCTGCCCCACACCAATCCAAAGCAATCTGCCCACACCAATCCAACGCATTCTGCACCACACCAATCCAAGGCAATCTGCCCCACACCGATCCAAAACAATCTGCCCCATAACAATTTTCCCCACACCAATCCAAAGCAATCGCCCAATCCAAACAATCTGCCCCACACCAATCCAAAACAACCTGCCACAAAAAAGTCTGTCCGACTCCAATCCAAAGCAATCTGCCCCACACCAATACTAAACAATCTGCCCCATAACAATCTGCCCCACACCAATCCAAAGCAATCTGTCCCACTCCAATCCAAACAATTTGCCCACACCAATCCTAAGCAATCTCCCCCAATTCAAACAAGCTGTCCACAGTAATCCTAAACAATCTGCCCCAATCCAAAAAATCTGCCCCACACCAATCCAAGCAATCTGCCCCACCCCAATCCAAAGCAATCTGTCCCAATCCAATCTGCTCCAATCCAAACAAATCTGCCCCAATCCAAACAAATCTGCCCACAGCAATCCAAAGCAATCTGCTTCATCCAATCCAAGGCAATCTACCCCACATCAATCAAAAGCAATTTGCCACATACAATCCAAAGCAATTTGCCCCATACCAATCCAAAGCAATCTGCCCCACACCAATCCAAAGCAATCTGGCCCACACCAATTCAGAACAATCTGCCCCACACCAATCCAAAAACAACCTGCCCACACCAATCCAAAGAAATCTGTCCCAATCTAACGCAATCTGTCCTAATCCAAAGCAATGTGCCCCACACTAATCCAAAGCAATATACCAACACCAATCCAAAGCAATCTGTCCTCATCCAAAGCAATATGCCCCACACCAATCCAAAGTAATCTGCCCGACACAAATCCAAAAAATCTGACCCACACCAATCCAAAGTAATCTGACCCAATCCCAACAATCTGCCCCACACCAATCCAAAACAACCTGCCCCAAAACAGTCTGTCCCAATCCAAAGCAATCTGCCCCACACCAATCCAAAGCAATCCGCCCCATAACAATCTGCCCCACACCGATCCAAAGCAATCTGCCCCACACCAATCCAAAGCAATCCGCCCCATAACAATCTGCCCCACACCAATACAAAGCAATCTGCCCCGCTCCATTCCGAAACAATCTACCCGCTCCAATCCAAAACAATCTGCCCCGCTACAACCTGAAACAATCTGCCCCGCTCCATCCGAAACAATCTGCCCACTCCAATCTGAAACAATCTGCCCACTCCAATCCGAAACAGTCTGTCCCAATCCAAAGCAATCTGCCCCACACCAATCCAAAGCAATCCGCCCCATAACAATCTGCCCCACCAATCCAAAGAAATCTGTCCCAATCTAACGCAATCTGTCCTAATCCAAAGCAATGTGCCCCACACTAATCCAAAGCAATATACCAACACCAATCCAAAGCAATCTGTCCTCATCCAAAGCAATATGCCCCACACCAATCCAAAGTAATCTGCCCGACACAAATCCAAAACAATCTGACCCACACCAATCCAAAGTAATCTGACCCAATCCCAACAATCTGCCCCACACCAATCCAAAACAACCTGCCCCAAAACAGTCTGTCCCAATCCAAAGCAATCTGCCCCACACCAATCCAAAGCAATCCGCCCCATAACCATCTGCCCCACACCGATTCAAAGCAATCTGCCCCACACCAATCCAAAGCAATCCGCCCCATAACAATCTGCCCCACACCAATACAAAGCAATCTGCCCCGCTCCATTCCGAAACAATCTACCCGCTCCAATCCAAAACAATCTGCCCCGCTACAACCTGAAACAATCTGCCCCGCTCCATCCGAAACAATCTGCCCACTCCAATCTGAAACAATCTGCCCACTCCAATCCGAAACAGTCTGTCCCAATCCAAAGCAATCTGCCCCACACCAATCCAAAGCAATCCGCCCCATAACAATCTGCCCCACACCGATCCAAAGCAATCTGCCCCACACCGATCCAAAGCAATCCGCCCCATAACAATCTGCCCCACACCGATCCAAAGCAATCTGCCCCACACCAATACCAAGCAATCTGCACCACACCAATCTAAAACAATCTGCCCCACACCAATCCAAACAATCTGCACCACACCAATCCAAAACTATCTGCCCCGCTCCATTCCGAAACAATCTGCCCGCTCCAATCCGAAACAATCTGCCCCGCTACAACCTGAAACAATCTGCCCCGCTCCATCCGAAACAATCTGCCCACTCCAATCTGAAAGAATCTGCCCGCTCCAATCCGAAACAGTGTGCCCCGCTCCAATCCGAAACAATCCGTCCCACTCAATCCAATCCACCCCATCTAACCCACCCACGCTATCCAGTTCACCCCAGTCAATCCAGTGCACCCCATTCACTCCAATTCACCCCCAATCCAATCCACCACAATTCAGCCCACCGCATTCCAGTCTACCCCACTCCAGTCCAATCCACCCCACTCCAGTCCAATCGGCCCCATTCCAGTCCAATCTAATCCACCCCATTCCACCCCACCCCAAATTCATTCCAATCCACCCCAACCTAGTCCTTCCACTTCAATCCAATGCACCCACGTCAATCTAATCACTGCTTTCCAAACCACCTCACCACATTTCAGCTCACCCCATTCCAATTCACCCAACTCTACTGCAATCCAATCCACCCAACTACCTCATTCCACTCCAACCAATTCCACCCTGTTTTACCCCATGTCACTCCATTCCTCTGTACTCTGCGACACTCTCCATCACTAGTAACAGCACAATATATTGCCTTTTTGCACATAAATGAGTCATAACACTTTAACAGACTTTCTGTAACTTATATTGTACAACTACTCAGCAACCTGCAACTCAAAACAAAAAACAGCCTATTATTGATCACATGGGCGAATCCCAATGCATTTATCAATGCATGTTTTTGCTGGAGTAATCTGCTCTGCCAACAAACTAAAAAAACTGATGATTTCTTAACTTTCTGGTTATGGCAAAGGTTTAATCACTACTATATCAGATGTATGAATAATACAGCCGCATATTGAAATCGTCATGCAATACGTAATACAGCCAGAACCCATCCTAAGGTAATACATCCCCATCATGAAGTCATAATCAACTAGTAGTCCCATTCTAAAGATATTTTAGGAGAATCTTGAGTAATGCTGCCTCATTCTGAAGTCATCACAAGGTCATTCTGTAATAATTCAGCCCATCATGAAATATTCACAAGGTCATCCTGGAGTAATCCAGACTTATTCTGAAATTATTCTGGGATCATCCTGCAGTGGTAAGGAATCATCACATATTTTGCATTGAAATATTCAGGAACCCATACTGGACTAATCCTGCAATCATCGTGGTATCATCCTGCAGTAGTACAAGATCATCAAATGTTTTCCACTAAGGTAATCAGGAATCAATCCTCGAGTAGTTTCCCTGATGACTCTATAGAGTTATCTCATTTAAATATTCTGTCCTATAGGCATACTTCAGGCACATTTGGGATGACTTTCCCAGATAATTGCAAGAATAGCCTGGCTGAAGTAATCGGATGACCTCAGAATGACTCCAGGGTGATCTTCCTTTTTGACATGGGTTGTAATACTCTCTGACAAGCCCTGACGTAAAGGATGCAGCAAGCTGGAAGAAGTGGGTGATAAACTGTACCGGCTTTATTCATAGGAAGCTGCTCTCCTCATCTTGCGCTCCTCATTTTTAACTTAAACACAAATATTGTACAAGAATCAATACAGGTAATGTTTACATTTGGAGATGTCAGTTTAGTTGATGTTCAATCATCAAAGCAAGGACAGTTCTTTTGAAAAAATGTTGAGTTTTTTGGTCTGGAATCTCTTCAAATATTGGCAAAATATTACTCTGTTAGTCAGTGAAGAAGCCCAATGTGGCAATAACGTGTTTTCTGCGACTGAGGCTAAGGGCTGCACACGCTGATGCTTTCTATGCATGCTTTAGTTTAGTTGAATAAATTGGTGTGAATTCACTGCACCACTGGAGGGTGAAAATTTTCAATTTACCACCACCCTGAGTTGAGCTGAACTACTTCATATGTTCTGGGACCACTATCTGCTCCTACCAGCCAAGTCAGGCTTGAAACAAAATGGCCGACTTGCTGCATGGTTGCAGTCCGCGGATGACCCCGTCCAGGTTAACCAGTCCTTTCTCTGTTGCGTTTAAAGTTGAATCCATCACGACGGAGGCCGAAGGTGACCAACTTTGACAGCCGCCCAGACTGTTTTGTGTGCCGCCGCGCCACACTCCAGTTACAAGCAATTATTTGACGGCACGAAAGGCTGAGCGCTGTGGGTGGAGGGCAAATGGATGGCTTTTCTGCAGCTCGTCAGAAGTGCATAAGGATCCCACGCACTCAGCGGTTTGCCATTTGTCAACAAGTGTGTGGGACCGACTCTAATATTCACTGGAGTGTGGCGAGCAACTTATCTCCTTTCAAGCCACGTGGACGACACCTGTCCACGAAAAATGCCATCTAGGTTCAGATATAGGTTTTGCTTTCAAAATAAATTTGGGCTTTTTGCGTCTTTTTACCACCATCGGTGGGAACCCGCTTTTAGTCAGTTTAAGCTTCTTAACCCGTATGGATTATTTTCCATAATATATGTCTCACACTAAAAATCTGGATGGCAATAGCAGTGGAAATGAATTGGCATCTGCCTTGATAATGGCAGCTGTAACACTAAGCAAATTTTAAATAACTTTCATGGCCCTGCGGCTTCAAGCACATCATTCAGGGAACTTTCTTTTTAATACGCAAATGTAAATCTGCAGGTTGATAAATGCTGATAATTACAGTGGGATAGCAACCATAGTTAATGTTTAATTGGCTTTTCTATTACTGTGCCCTGCTTGTGTGAGATTAATGCCGTATATTCTGCTGCAGAATAGATGAGCGTGAGTTGCGAGCCTTGATAAAGGCTTTTTTTATTACAAAAAGATGGGAAAGAGTAATATGTGGCTCCAAAGTGTGCACCATCCTGAAAGGTGCTAAGAAAGGAAGAACAACTTGCTTACACAGTGCCTCTCCTCAATAACTTGCAGAGTAATAAAAATGAAAAATTATATTAAATAAAATGGAAAGTGAAATGAAATACAAAAAAACACTTCTATAGTACATTATAATAAGGAAAGTGAGGATATCGGGTGGAAGGATATTATGGCCTACTACAATCTCACTTTTCGGAACTCCTAATTTCAGATAATCTCAAACTCTAAAAAACATACCTTTTTGAGGCAAAGATCTTAAAAACGTGAGTCCTGTTTGTGTAACGGCAATGACTATGTTGAGATTCGGAATATTTTTTATTAAAAAATATTCCTAATTGTGAAACATCTGCTTACCTGTACCCCTAGGTACATTTCTACTTTTTAGGTAACTTGTTACAATCTGACACCCTCTTGTGGCTATTTGTGGTGGCACCATAAGGTAGTTGCCCATGGTTGGCTTATGGTAGCCTCACCTTAGCCCAGAGGTCTTCAAACTTTTGAAGGTTGAGCCCCCCCTGTAGAGAGCCACTCGGGCTCTCCCATACAATGTATCCCCACAACACAGGCACGCACGCATACCCCGGGGCGGGCTCGCACCGGGGTATAAATAAACAATGTGGAAGACCGCTTGGGGTCTTTCCGGCTAACTGGCTAACTGTGTCCGTGTCCATTATTACGACCCCTCACCCACGTGTTGGGCCTAGCCCCTACACGCTACATTGGCGACGAGGCCGGCCTACCTGCACGCGTGCCGGGCTGCCTCTGGCGGTGGCGCCGCTGTATGCCTGCTTCCTGCCGCGGAGCCCACCCGCGTTTGCTGCCGTCCTGCCCGGCTCCCGAGGCCCGCCCACGCACCTACCCGGAGGGAGCGCCTTCAGCCGGCGGGACTCGTGGGGAGCCTGGGTGCTTCCAGTTGAGAGCTGCGGGTGAGTCTGCTTGTGCCCCGCCAGCACGACACCCCCGTGTGTCCTTCCCTCCTCCCTCAGGCCTCCCGGCGGAAGAATCCAGCGGGACTCGCGCAGCGGCACCACGTGGTCTTGGCGAGGCCCAGGACCAGCCCCCAGCCTTCACCGCAGCTACGAGCGGAGCGAACGCTCGAGAAGGCCCGTGCCACACCCCGGGCCGTGCATTCAGCGCTCACGGCCCAGCGCAAGGAACACAAGGAATACGAAGAGAGAAAAAAAAAGCATAAGCACAGCCAAACAGCCCCAGTTCCTCCACAGAGGGACAACCAAACAGCGCTAGGGCCCCGTCCTTTGCACGCACGGCCCAGGAAAGGAGGTAGGCACATCCACACCTGCTGCAGAGAAGAGAGAGAGAGAGAAAAAAAAAACAAGAAAACAAACAAGCATAAGTCAAGCCAAGCAGAAGTGCCATCAGATCCATTGCCCTGAAGGAAACAAGGAGCTGTGTAAGAGTCCTCACGTCACAACAGGGTCAGAAGCTTCACCACACAGGGACACACCGGAAAGCACCAGAAGAGCTAAAAGAAGACTGAACAATGTCAGTAACAGCGCCGGGAGCGGGCCAAGATGGGGCAGGCCAGAACCTACCTTCAGCGGTCGCACCCCCACCAGTAGTAGTCGCGCCGCAGCCACAAGCCCAAATCCAAGCCGGAGTTCCCCTGCAGGTGACTCCCACCCACTTACACTCTGGCGCAGCGCCCATTCCCCCATTTAGCGAGGCGGCAGACCCTGCAACGGCGGCGCTGAGATGGAAGGCGTGGGTGGGGAGGCTAAACCTATACTTCAAAGGCACAAGGGAGACGGATGGAACTGTGAAAAAGTCGCTCCTTATCCTATACGGTGGGCCAGAGATTTATGAACTGTTCGAGTCACTCCCCAAGACGGGACCCGAGCATGACTACGACGCCGTGGTCGCAGCGTTGAATGCGCACTTTGATCCCCAACTCAATATTGACTTTGAAAAATTTAAATTCAAACGAGCCTGGCAAACGGAGTCGGAATCTGTCGATATGTACTACGCTAGGCTCCGCCGGCTTGCGAGCACCTGCCCATTTACCAACCCACGGGAGGAAATTAGAGACCAAATCATAGTGGGCTGCAAGTCGAAACTGCTGAGAAAGCTCATTCTCCGCCAACCGGGCATATCGCTAGATGAAATACTAATTCTAGCCAGGTCACACGAGCTATCTGATGCGAGTGATCGCCCTGGCTGCCGCGAGGACGACGCTGATTAAGGAAGAGAGAGTCGACGCCATACAGAGAAGGTTCCCGGCCACTCGCCCACGAAGTGCCCCGTCCAGAGGAAATCAGTGCGGGTACTGTGGTAAAGACAATCCAGCAACGGCCCCATGTGCCGCGAAAGGGAAGACGTGCCTTAAATGCGGGCGTCTGAACCACTTCGCCGCAGTCTGTAGGGGAGGAAAGTTCAAGCCAGCTGGTCCGAGAGCCAGGGCAGTGACGCAGCGCATCCGACAGCTGTCGCTCGACCACGAACCACCCCCCCCCCCCTGACCACCAGGCTCAAGAAAGACGACCGAGATATGAAGACGATGAGGACGATGAGGTGTACGTCATCTCCTACGTAAGCCGAGCGTCCACCAGGAGAAGGCCGCCGCCCATGTGCTCCATAGCGGTAGAAGGCACCGAAATTAAAGCCCTGATAGACATGGGGGCGTCCGTGAATGTCATGGATTCCAATCAGTATGAGAAGATGTCTCCCAAGCCCCCGCTGGCACATTCCACTGCAAGGATATACACCTATGGAGGCACTGAGCCACTACCACTAAGAGGGGTGATCCAAACGACCGTCGTCAATGGCGAGTATTCCACAGAAACACGGTTTCACATCACCGAGGGGAAGAAAGGCACCCTTCTGAGTTGCCACACGGCAGAGGACCTTGGCCTGGTGTTCTTTGCCAATCAGGTGCATCAGGCGCATGCAGACTTCATGCTGAAGGATTTCCCAGAATTGTTTCAGGGCCTAGGAAAACTCAAAGGACGGAAATTCAAGCTGCACATAGACACGTCCGTACGGCCGGTAGCACTACGGCACAGGAGAGTGCCCTTCAACTTAAGGCCACAAGTCGAAGAGGAACTCCGGAAACTGGAAGACCTTGGAAACTGGAAGACCTTGGCGTCATCGAAAAGGTGTCGGGCCCGACACCCTGGGTCTCCCCATTGGTAGTCGCACCAAAGTCGAAGCAACCTGGGGCGATCAGGTTATGCGTGGACATGAGGCTGCCCAACACAGCCGTTAAACGAGAACGACACATCACTCCGACCATGGATGATATAGTGGCCGATCTGAATGGGGCGAAATGGTTCTCAAAACTAGACCTCAATTCGGGATACCACCAGCTCGAGTTGGAACCAGCTAGCAGATATATCACCACCTTTTCGACCCATGTAGGACTTTGACGCTACAAACGGCTAAGCTTTGGCGTCTCTTCCGCTGCGGAGGTGCTCCAAAATGCCATACGAGAAGTACTATCCGGACTGAGTGGAGTAATCAACCTCAGTGATGATATACTAGTCTACTCAGCAACCCTCGAAGAGCACCATGCCCACCTGAGGGCCACCCTCCAAAGACTCGTGGACAGCGGACTGACCCTACACCGGTCGAAATGCTCTTTCTATCAAGAGTCGATAGACTTCTTTGGCTACACCTTCACGCGGGAAGGTCTGAAAGTGGATCCCAAGAAGGCAGAGGCGATCAAGGTAGCGAGCACCCCAAGAAACCCCACCGAGGTGCGTAGTTTCCTAGGCATGGCTACCTACTGCGGTCGGTTTATACCTAACTTGGCCGCACTCGCAGAACCCCTCCGAGCCCTCACACGGATAGACCATAAGTGGGAATGGACAGTAGCCGCCAACAAAGCATTTCAAAACATCAAAGCCAGCCTCCTCGACAACACCGTAATGGCATACTTCCAACCCCGACGCAGGACAGAACTGATCGCCGATGCCAGCCCAGTGGGCCTGGGAGCGGTGCTCCTGCAGGAATACGGATCAGAAGAGTGGAAACCAGTCGCATATGCCAGCAAGGCGCTGTCGGACACTGAGACCAGATATGCACAGATTGAAAGAGAGGCCTTGGCCATAAAATGGGCATGTCAGCATTTCCATCTTTATCTGTGCGGGCAGGAGTTCACCGTGGTGACGGACCACAAGCCGCTGCTGCCACTATTCGCAGGGTCATCCAGGCTTGCACCCCCACGCATCGAACGCTGGGCAGTCCAGCTACAGGGTTACAACTTCAGGATTGTGTTCAGACCCGGGGCGCACAACCCGGCGGACATTCTGTCCCGCCATCCTGATGTCATTAGCCAATATCCACCAAGAGAAGAAGGCGTGGAAGCTGAAGAGTTTGTCCACATGATCTCGCAGGCCGCGTGCCCGGAAAATATGTCACTGAAGGAAATTGGGGAAGCAACCGCCACAGACGAGACGCTAGTGAGAGTTCACCAGGCTCTGGAGGGAAACCGCTGGGCCCATTTCCTTGATGGAGCGCCGAGCCTTCGGCTGGAGGTGAGCCAAGCGAGGCAACAACTGTGGCAAATCCGTATTGAGTTGGGCGTGGGCGATGAAGGAGTCATCCTCAGAGGACATCTCATCGTCATGCCTGAGAGTCTCCAACAGAGAGCACTAGCTCTGGCACACATAGGCCATCAAGGTATGGCCAAGACAAAAGCACGTCTAAGGAGCAAAGTATGGTTCCCCGCCATGGACAGCCAAGTAGACGCTATGGTACGCTCTTGCCATGCCTGTACAATCACGGGCAGTGATCCGACCCCGGCACCAGTGATCATGGAGGATGCACCCCAGACGCCCTGGACACACCTCAGCATAGACTTTGGGAGCTTCCCCGATGGCAGACACATGTTAGTCCTCGTCGATTTGTTCTCAAAGTTTCCGATAGTGGAGATTATATCTTCAACTGCATTTCCACAAGTCAAAAAAGTGCTGAGTCGTGTCTTTGCAACCATGGGACTCCCGGATGAAATCAAGTCCGACAATGGGCTTCCCTTCCAAGGGAGGGAATTTCAGAATTACCTCGAGAGCCACCGGATCAAGCATAGGAAAATCACCCCGCTGTGGCCCCAGGCAAACGGGGAAGTCGAAAGACTGATGAGAACACTCAACCGAGCACTGAGGATCGCGGTGGACGGTGGGGAGGATCCGGAAATAGCCCTCAATCAATTTCTAGGAGCCTACCGAAAGATGCCTCACAGCACTACAAAATGTGCTTCCGCCCATGTGTTATTCAAAAGAGCACCCCGTGACAGCATCCCGACGGACAGCACTTGGGCCCCGGAAGAAAGAGATGCTACAACCATTCAAGCCCGGAGGCGAAACACCAACCAGAAGGCGAGCGAGCATCGTCACGCAAAGGAGCCCACTCTGAAGGAAGGTGACATGGTCATAGTGCGAGATCACCACCCAGGATGGAAATTCCGCACGCCCTACGAGTTGGAGGTGTGGATCGTGGATAAGGTCCAAGGAACAATGGTAAATGCAAAGCAAAATGGACAAGTGGTGACCCGTAATGTGTCATACTTTAAGAAAATAAGCGAGGCACATGGAGACCACCACACCAAGGAAGGTCAGGAGGCAGTAGATGATGGAGGTCTAGATCTAGGAGGGTCATTGCCAGGGTCACCCACAACCAGGCAAAGAGGGGAGAGTCCACCAAGAATGACACCGCCGAACCTCACCGCTGGGAATAACCGACCCTGGGCGACCCTCAGCGGCGAGAATGCAGGAACAACCCCGGCTGGGGTTGCGGGGATGCCGTGTGCCCGGAACCAACGTTACAATCTGAGGCCTAACCCGAGACCCAACCAACATCTGAGAGACTTTGCCTGGACATCTCCGTGAATTAAAAGAAACGCGTGAGTGCTGCAAGGACAGAACTAAATTGAAGGAGGGATTTAGAGAGCCACTCGGGCTCTCTAATACAATGTATCCCCACAACACACGCACACACGCATACCCCGGGGCGGGCTCGCACCGGGGTATAAATAAACAGTGCGGAAGACCGATTGGGGTCTTTCCGGCTAACTGGCTAACTGTGTCCGTGTCCATTATTACGACCCCTCACCCACGTGTTGGGCCTAGCCCCTACACGCTACACCCCCCAGTTGAATTTTTTAAATGTCGTGCCCCCCCACCACCTGACAGAAATTTCTGGAATCTGGTACACTAACTAATCGACCGCCACCTGCATATCCCGGGCCATATCCGGCAAATAATGTTCAAAACAATGAGTGTCTCCTCCTTCTCCATGAATTCCCTCACTACCACTCACCAACAGTGCACCTCATCTCTCTATGGCACCTTTATGGTAAACATATAATTTTTTTATGGTGCTACTCTTATTTTATTTCATCATACTCAGGGGCATATGTACAACCCCCTATAGAAACCACAGCGTCACTTTTTACGACATGGTGGCGATAGGGGCATTGCCCTATTTACAAGGCAGAGTTAAGCCACTTAACTTGGCTTAACGCTGCCTTGTAAATAAGGCCCCCTTTCATGCTATGCTTAGCATGAAAGGGTGGGCAGTGGGTGTTGCGGTGGGCGTTCCACTGCAACAGGCACTGATTTTGATGCTGCACCCTATTTACAAGGGCAGCGTTAAATTGAGGCAGCGTTAAAATTAAGAAGAGGGAAACCCTGGTCTTAAGCTGGTGAAACTAGGAGAAATGCATTATTTCTCCTCATTTTTGCTCCATCCATGTGTGCTGCCTTGTGCAGCACACATACAAAAAGCAAAATGCCTTGTATTTGTAATCTTTAAAAAAAAAAGTGATTTCCGTGTGTGCTGCATTAAGCGGCACACATGGAAGTGTGACAAATGGCATTTAAAGATTGTTTATGTACAGGAAGGTCCCCCTTCTGTACATAAACAATCTTTCCCCTGCATGCAGACACCCTTGCACTATGGTGCAATGGTGTCTGCATAGGCGCTACACCGCTAAGTGTAGCGCCAGCGCAGGGGAAACGCAAGGCTGCACCCTATTGTTGTAAATAGGGTGCAGCCTTCTGTTTCTGAAGTGGCGGAGAGAGGCCTTAACCCATGACTGCTAACGCCTCACTCCGCAACTTCCTTGAACTTATGCCCCTCAGTTCTTTGATGTGCATGGTACACCTTCTTTGTAGCAGGCACATTAACCCTCTGTGCTGTGAGGGTGGCAGGAATGCTCATGTGAGTGCACAGTGATGTATGCACCAGTGTGAGAGTAGGTTAAGTGGAGTGACTGCAGGGTAAGTGAGGTGACCATATGAATTTGGGTGTGCATGTTAGTGCAGAGTGGGACTAATGAATGCATGGTTAGTGATGGGCTTGTTTAAGTGAGATTGCAGATTGAGCAGTGAGGGGGACGGGTGAGTGAAGTGTCACATGAGGGTGGGTAGTGTGCTTGTGTGGCTGCAGGTTGAGGTACAGGGAAAAGCGCGCAAGTGCACTGTGAGAGAAGAGTGATCACTGAATGCAGGTGAATGGTGTCAGTGCACAGGGTCAGTGTGAGGGAATTGTGATCGCTGTGAGTGCAGAGTGAGCATGAAAGTGAAAGGCGAGAATGAGGAGTGAGTGTAATTATGAGTGACATTTCAACAACTATGAGTGACACCTTCTTGCGTGCAAAATCAAGCAAAGAAGAGAAGGGAAACATATAAATATCAGAAATTACACCCATTTAAGCAACGAGAAAGTGTAAGAACATCTTAAAATGGTGCAAAGCACCAGAAATGGAAGGGCAACAGTCTGCTGACTTTGGGACTCAACAGTCAGCCCACCGCAGGGCACTGGGCAAGCCTCAGAAGAGTGAAGACTAGATGCCAAGCTTTGAGATTGCTTATATGAGACATTTTCATGGTTTCAGTGTACTTTTTACATTCTTCTACTAAATTCGTGATACTGAGTGACACTTTCTCATAAGTAAAACTAAGGAATTAAGTCCAAGTAAAGAGCTAAAGTGTTGTATGTGTGAACATCTAATCATTACCCTTCACATGCATTTCTACCTCGGAAACACTCATACGAATGGGGATAATAAATGTGCAAGCACGTTGAATTTATGATCTTGGAAGTGACATCTACAGAATTTAAACATTCTCCTCCTTTTATTTGGGTTGAAATGTGTGTTCAGTGCCCAGTTTCTATGTACATAAATACACGTGCTAAGGGTTTTTGGACATTGTTGCTACCTGCCATCCTTTTTTTTCTGTTTAATATGGCCCACTTTAGACAACAGTATGAACCCTCCGCACTACTTTATTAGCGAGAAAACTGCCACTAAACTAAATGCTGATCTCTGCCACAAAAAACATTATTCATTAGAATTATCGTATCATTTGTATTGTCTGAAAAACAAGGAATTCAGTCTCACTGTCCGGTGGTTTTAAACCCATGTTATTTATACAAAAGTACAAGTTCCACAAGTAAAAAAAAAAAACGATCTCTGTGTGAAAAGTAACTCACAGGTATCATCAAACCTCATAAAATACAGTTTGCGAATATACAGCATGACTCATGCACATACACATACACGTTCCGACTTTCCAGCAGGGATGAACCCTTTGCGATAGATAGTAAATCATATCGAGCCAATTGCCAGTACACGAACACTTCGACATTAACATAAACATTTATGGGACTCAAAGGGCTTCAGCTTCTCCTCCATACCCCCCCTCGCCTTCTCCCATTGTGTGCGTTAGCCTGGGCTGAGACACCTTCCCAGGCGCGCACACAGCCCCACCCGAGCACTTCACAGTCATTTTCAAGACCATTCACTTGTTCACGAGGCTTTGATGGTTTTCACCTCTTCTTAGGGCCCCTGCCGCTCCCCTCTGTCGTTTGCTTGAAGAATCAGCCCCCTGACATTTGACTCTAGGACAGTGCCCCTCTGCCTGCAGTGAAGTAGAATTGAGGACAAAGGTGAGATTCTAAGGTGGAGTGCACGCCCTCTCTGACACGGTGTCGCGCCCCCGCAGGGGGGGCACCCCACAGATTGAAGAACTCTCCTTAGCCATTGTGAGGAGTTACATTGGAACTCATGAACCTAGGCTTAATTTGAGCCAGTGGTTTCCAGTGCTTGACACTGACACTTAATTGTCAACACCACACTTAGGACAGTCTGCCACATGGTGGCGCTGCTCATCTAATTTAGAGATGAGCAGAACAATGGTTGTCTATGAATACAATATACATTAAACCCTTCTCTGCTTATGACAGAATCACGCCGTCATGAGCCACGGACGGTGTGTGCTCATGACGGCGTGGTTCCATCATGCGGCTGCCGCTCCGCCCACGCGGCATTAATTCCCCGCCTGTGCGGACAAATTAATGAGCGGGCGGGGCAGTGACGGAACCACGCTGTCATGAGCACAGGCCGCCCGGGACTCATGATAAGTGTTTCCGTCACGAGCATGGCGGCACCGCGCTCAGCCCCCACCCACTCCACGTCGCAATTCGTGCCGCTGCCAAGGGGTTCAAAATTACTAATACCTGCCTCCCCAGTCATTCCTTTAACTTTGGGGACACATACATGCTACATGGCACTTTTGGAAATGCAAAAAAAATGTTTTTCCAAAGATTTTTGATATTTACCTCCAACTTTTAGTTGATGGTAAATACCGAATCCTTAACTATGCAATTCACTCATTAGAGTGCTCCCTACATTGCAGATTTGGTAATTTACAGATTCGGTATTGTAAGGAATCGGTAATTTACCGATTCCTTAAAATACCGATTCGGAACATTACTGAATCTGTAAATTGGCCACCTACATCTCAAAAGCCTAATACCGGTCAGTAACGGCCGAAATTTGGTAATTTTGGCCGTTACCGATCGGTATTAGGCTACCTACATCTGGCCCTTAATCTCCCGTAAATGAAACTTGTCCTTAAACGGTGCTCATGAAAATTGCAGGTATTGATGATTAAGGGACTGTGCACCGTAAACCACAGACTAAAATTAAGCACTGCATTTTTTAGGTCTGGCTTGACTGTGCAGTTGCCTAATACTTATTGTTATTGTTCTTTGAAATATAAATCAAGTGCCCTTATGATAGGGTGTGAAGTGAATTTGCTTTGACTAGATTAATGAACTGGGGCTATCAAAACTTGATATGAAGAATACCATTTGATGTATAAAGGTAGGGAGGAGGGGTCAAATACGAGATGCCGAAGGTGATATTGCAATGCCGATGTTGTGCTGTAATGTTGTTCAGGAAACGATATATAATAAAAAAAATAAGCAAAATATTGCATATGGTAAGATTTTATTCTACTTAGTGGACCCTCCTACCTCGTACAATTGGCTTCTTGGTATATCATTCTGCCTAAGGTGGAGCGCTTGCATTGCAAGGCATGAAGGACTATTTTAAATCTCAAAGCTACACTGAATCATTGCATATTCGATTATTTACTTCACAAAATCATTGTATACAGTAAGCGCTTTTTATTTTGTTGTTTTATATGATTGCAGCATACATTTTTAAATTGTTGTTAAGAGTCCTAATGTAAGTCAGACCGACTGGCTTTGCCAATGCTTGTTTACATTTTTGGTGAGAGTGGTCACTTCTTTCTAATTGGGATGTTCAGGAATGGGAAGGATCTGATGTTTGTTTCTTTGAGAATGGAGTTTCTAAGCTTTCACAGTGGTTGCCGATACACGAGAGTGGAGACAGAGCAAAATTATTAAAGTCTGTAGAAGCGTACATACTGTAGGAAATACATTTATCATAGCAATATAGAGGTCAGGCCGGGCCATGGGATGGGGTAGGAGGAACAAGTGAAGTGTGCACTTCTAAGTGTGCATGTCTGTTTGGCCTGCCATCTAAGGCCGGCCAAACATACATGCGTAATTAGGTTTCTCCAACCCAGCTGTATTGCATTTTTGGAGAAACAGCTGTGCCTGAGCGAGCGGTAAGCCAGCCTGCTCAGGGCAGTCCCCACAGTGCTCTCATGCCATTGGTGATAACATGAGACCAGGGCAGGGATTACACAGGGAGTCTCTGATGCAGCCCCAGTGTTCTGCTGGGACCAGGAAGTAGCAGAACACCGAGTCGCAAGGCAGCCAACAGCTTCAGGTAAGTCTTTTTTTTAATTATTACCCCTCCCCCGCGCTCACCCTAAGCACACCACCTGACCCACCACTTTTTGTTTAGGCCATCCACTGCTGGTTATAAGTGCAAATTTACAACTGAATTTAACTTACTCAGACCTGTAAGGAATTACAAAGGGGTTCTGGAAGCTATAAGTTCATCTACGAGTGCGGAGTACTCGACACTTGTAAATGTCACTCAAAGGTTGGGAAGTGGACGTTGCAAATCACAGTTTGCTTTGGAAGTTTATGAGCATTGTAGGTATTCACAAACTCCTCTCCCACAGATTTCCATCTTTGAATGGATCAGAAAGTTACTCCAGCTCAGGGTAGCATACATCCCTTGTGGGGTGGAAAGTGGGATAGATCACCCCCAAAATTAGCGGGGTGAACAGAAGGGCTTTCCCAGCAGGGAAAATGAATTTTCATCCACAACAAAAGACAGTTAAACGTTTTTTCTGCAGGAGATCCTATCGCCCCTCTGGAAACATCTTTACTATAAAGAACTCCACACAGCGAGTAAGGGATCCCACTGAGATTGTCATATGACCTTCCCAAATATATTCCTGCAAACCAGCAACTGGTGCAGACTTCCCGGCAGATTTGTAGGAATATTTGTGGACTACAAAAAGTTGGTCAAAATACATTCTGGTAGAGGACATCTTTGGCTATGGTCCTTTGAGTCAAATTCAATTCAAATATATCTTTATTCGGTTTTCATATGATAGTAAAAAACCATAAAAGTAAAATTTAAATGAACAGGAATTAAAAACAATTTTCCTTTCTTGTTATACAATAAATAATTAAAAAAATTAATTATAATTAATACGTTCATAACACCATTATTGGACCCTATAGGCAAATCAGTTTTTTCAGGAGATACTAATACGTGCTTAAAAAGAGAACATTAAAAGACTTATTTACAGGACAAAAATTCATAACACGAGCGATTTTCTAAGCCTAATACTGATTTTTAGGAATTGTGCAATATTTCTCGTGAAGCGCTCAGCATCTAGCAGTTGCAATGCAAGGTAGGCTGGTCAACATTGTCTCATACCCCAAACTTTTAAAATCGGTGTGATCCATTTTTTCCTTAGTGCTTTGTTAAATTTACAGAACAGGACCACATGCATCGATGGTTGGGGTGATACCTTATCGCAGGGGCAACTTGATAGATTTTTGGCCCAGTTGTTCGTTGTTGGAAAACTAACCAGAGGATGGAATACATTTAGCCTGAAACGTCTTAGGAGAAACCTATCATGCCCACATAGAATAAACGTTAGGTAGGGCTGAGTGGTGAGGCTACTTTGCATCATTAAGTTGTTTTGTACAGTTTGTTTGTTTGCCTCCATGGAAAATCTAAGCTCCTCCATATGGCTCATACATTGTTTTTAAAAAAGTTTCCTCGGGATTTGTGCTAACAATGTAGGATTGTTATAATAATCTTGTAGCCCCAAATCAAACAGGATTTTTTTTTACGTACCTGAGCCATCCAACTTTCAATACATTCTCAAGGCCAAGACTACCTTTCAACACCTCCTGATTAAAATTTGTTTTTGGAGATTACCAGATACGATGCCATGATAGGGCCTGTTGCTTTTTTATTGTGTCTGTGATGTAAGGTATTCCCAATTCTGTGTGGCAGATAAACGTGGAGGTGCCTTGTGGGACTGCCAACAGATACCTTAAAAAGGCATTCTCAACTTTCAAAATTTTATCCACCACACCGTAACCCCAGACTCCTGCCCCGTAGGTTGCTGTACTCACACATTTGGCTTGGTATATTTGAAGCATCTCCTTCGGGGGTCTCTTACCTAACCTCTGTGCAAAGTTAACCAGAGCCATTGTCCTCATAAAGAGCAACTTTCTGGAATTGCTTGGCGCCATGAGCCCTTGTTATCAATTAGAATACCTAAATAAGGGTATGTTTTAGTAGGCTTCACCTTGATATTTTCAATATAGATATCCTTCTGTTTTCCTCTACCTGTCCCACAGTTCATTACAAAGGTTTTCTTGATGTTTATTCTTAGATCTAAGTTGGCCATGTATTTATGATACGCTTTAAGGGCGCGTTGTAACGCTATCGATGTCCGGGCCATAATCACGGCATTGTCTGCGTAGAGTAGGGCGGGTATTGGGTGTTTGTGCAACAGTGGTGGGTCTTGACATCCCTCCACCATGGCTTGCTCCAGAATGTTAGTGTAGAGTGTGAAAAGGAAGGGTGCCAGGACACAGCCCTACCTGACCCCCCTCTCCACTTTGAACGGCCTTGTAAGCTCCCCATTTGTACCAAATCGCACCCTAGCAGTCGCATTCGCATATAGTTCCCTTAAGAAGTTAATTATAGGGGTCTCTACACCCATTACTTCTAGAGTCTTCCAAAGTTTGACATGGCTTACACAGTATAATGCTGCTGTTATGACTACGAACGCCATGTACAGCTTTCCCCCTTTCGAATTTACATATTTTCCCATGAGGAGAGTCAGGTTCAGGCCTTGCTCAGTGGTACCCAATCCTTCCCGGAATCCGAATTGGAGATCGGACAGCACGTTATTGTCCTCTGACCACTGTTGTAGCCGGTAGAGGACTATACGACCTGCTACTTTACCCAAATAATCTAACAGTGAAATGGGGCGGTAACAGGCCAGATTCTGTCGATATCCCTTCTTGAATATTGGACCAAGATCGATTCAGACCATGATTCACTGAGCCCAGCTGCACAGGAAGCTTCTAACACTCTAGTTAGTATTGGGGTCCATAGCTCCATGTTGTATTTGAAGATGTCCACTGGGACCCCATCAGGTACCGGGGCCTTAAGAGTGAGCTCGACCTTTGTTAAGGTGACATCAAAGGCTATGGGAAGGTCTCTCAGGTTAGCACAAAGAGTAATATTAGGTGAGCCTGATGTCTTAGGATTCTTCTCGGTATCTAAACCGAAAATCTGAGAAAAATGGTCCTCCCGAAGTCTTTCGTCTATTGCAATTTCTATAGACGGTATGTCCTCAGATACAGAAAGAAAAGGGGATTTGACCACACGCCAAAATGCAGTGGAATCCTTGTTAATGCAGCTTTTATGTAGCTCCACCCAAGTTTCTTTTTTAGTTCATCTTTTCTTGTTTTTACAGCCTGATTATATGCCTTTCTGAGCTGTCTAATCTCCAACCTATCCCTGTCCTTTTTATGTAAAGCAAATTTCAAATCAGCATATGTCTTTGTGCAGTTCCTATTGAACCATCCCTTACGCTTATCTTTCCTCTGTTTTAATTAGACTCTCAGGGATTCCTTGATTTCAATTGTTATCTCCATGTAACTTCTTAAAACGTCATGATATGGAGTTTGGGGATCTAAGCACTTCATTATGAGAGTTAAAGATGTTTAACTACCACTTTTGTGATCTCCTGTAGGTCAACTTTGTTTCATTTTAGTGAGTACCCATTTATTTTATGCATTTCCAGATTTTTATGCCCATACCTCCTTTTATTCTTGCTTTTACCAGTGATGTACGGACAGGATATTGACACACTGTTTTGAAAGTGGTCACGGATAGCATTTTTGTGCATATTAAAATTCAGCAGACGGGAGACATATCTACTTGATATTAAAACAAAGTCTGTAATTGTGTCTGCTCCTCTACCATTAAAATGTTGTGTAAATGGGACTGTTGAAGAAAGCAGGTCGTTTGCAAAACCTAGGGGCATATTATCAAGGGAGTTTATCTCTGCTTTTTTGGCTTTAAAAGCCAAGAAAGCGGAGATAAAATTATTTCCCTATTACCTAGCTGTCGCTAACACCAGTTAGCGACAGCTAATAGGAGATAGCGACCATCTTGGGCCCCACTTTGCATGTCAGTGATATTTATCACTAATGACATGCAAAGAGGGCGTGCCAAGATGTTAGCGACTGAAAACAGTCACTAACATCGCTATCTCCTATTACCAACTTTTGGAGATATTCGTGCTAAGCGTGAATATCTCCAAAAGCTAACACCTGCCCCTGAGCAGTTCTTAGCCATGTTATCCAATGGTAGGTGGATAACATGGCTAAGAGCATTAGCTCGGTAATGCATGAATTTCGCTGACTTTTCAGCGATATTCATGCATTGCGGCGATTTTTATCGCATTTGCGATAAACCTTGGTAATACCAAGGTTTATTTGCGGTAAAAATCGCCGCAACTCAGCGGTAAATTTTTGTCTCTAACCAAGCAATAGCGATAATTATCGCTATTGCTTGGTAATATGCCCCCTAGTTCCTAAACGAATAACAACTTGTTTAAACAGTCACCATTGACTGTGTGGGAAAAATGGGGTAAGTTGCTGTTGTTCTCCTCAGTTAAACCACATGGTAAATTATTATTTGTTCCACAGTGAGATAGATTGAAATCACCCCCCGCCCCCCAATAAGACACTTTGAGTACTATTGTTCTTTATCTCTAGAAGGGCATTTCTAAGTTGTTTTAAGACAGTCGTCAAATATTCCGTCTGTATATTATTATAAAACGTAATCACTACATACATGTCTTGTTCGTTCATATTTAGGGTTATTATTTGAAAATTGGGTTCTGACTTTGCAAAGGTTACTTCCTTTATGTTCAACAGATTAGAGATATGGACTGTCAGTCCACCCTTGGCCCTCCCAGAGGAAGATGGAATAGCTGGGGTAAAATAGGTCTTGTATCCCTCAATGTGTGTTTCGGTGGTAGTCCATGTCTCTTGGAAACAGAGGACGTTAAATTTCCCCACAAACTCATGCCATGTGTAATTGGTCAATTTTGAGCGTAGGCCCGCTATGTTCAAAAATAGGATTTTGAACATGGATTCGCTGGTTATATCTTCCTGCTTCGAGCCACCTGCAATGGGCCTATGTTGAAGTGCAGCTAGTGTCATAGCTATAGTAATTCCCTGATCTCCCTCCGGACTAGGATTTACTGTTGGTCCATTACTGGCCAGTTTGTTTTCAAAGTACGGGGTCTACCTTTCTAATAGGTGTTCATTTCCTGGGTCTAATTCATATGTGCTAGGATTCATAATATGGTCTGGGCGATGGATTTCAGATGGTGTATATCCTCCAGCGTTCTTGATATGAATTTCATTTGACTGATTCAGTCAGTCTATCTCTTCCAGGCCCGAGAGCATGGCGAATCGGTTGTCAGTCGGAGGTTAAAAGTATGGTTTTGCCTTTTCTCCACTTTTCTAATATTATCGTTCCTCTCTGCCCTACATAGTGGTGGGTAGAAAAATCCCAAAGGCACAGTATTAATCCCTATTGTTGACACTGGATTATTGCCTGCCCGCCAAATGATATTGTTCACCAACCGGGGTATTTTGAATGTTAAAACCACGCAATCCTTTGGTAGTGTTTTTCTGCAAATGCCGACCCATCGAACCCTCCTTCCCATCTTAAACTCAGCAAAGAGTTGTTCAGTGAGCCCGACCTTCCTACTTATCAAATGTAATGATTTATTTCTAAGCATTTCCCAAGTTTCATGTTCAGAGGTCCCCAATTTTGGTACATTAGCTAGAATGACTACGTATGGCGTTGCTGCCGGTGGTAAGTCTAAATATTGATTTCTACTATAGAGATCGATATTTGATTCTGGGACTATTAGCCCGGGTTGTAACCCGATCTGTTTGCTATGAATAGGATAATTGGACCTCCGTCTGGAGCTTTAGCTATGCTGCGACCCCTTCTATCCCATTTCTCTATAATGTTAGCTGAGTGGCCAGTCGTATATAGTTGGGTGGTATCTACCTTAGGGACTCAGGTTTCTTTGAAGGGGTTACTCGCACTAGGGACTTCAATCTCTTTACTCTGAGTGATAAGAGGAAAAGTAACTCCCAAGTCAGCGTTTTTACCTGCTTCCCGAGTATCGTTACTCTCTTTTATGGGATTGATGGGTATATGATTCTCACTACTTCCCTTATGTAAATAATTGGTCAGAGAGGTTTCTATTAGGGATAATCTTTCGCCCATTTTATCTAATGATACTCGTACGTAGAGATCCAATCTTTCAACTATAACTGCTAAGCTCTTTAGGTCGCTGCCACGGGGTCAGTTTTTCTATAGGTTTCTTCTTTGCTTTTCCAAGAGCCTTTTATTATCCCCGTTCTTTTTTCCCCTGTTTACTTTGTTTTAGAATAGTAGTACCCGAAGTCTTAGATATTTTTATTTGATCCACCCCACCTTCAAGCTCATCATTCAATTTATCTGGGGTAATTGGGTTTTTTAACTTTTTTAGCGGCAGTTGGAAAAAAGAGTCAGAATTACTGAGTACTATTTCATCAGATACATTTTGGATACAGCCATAACAAGATACTCTATCCTTTGATCTTTGTCCCATGGCCTCTAACATCTCTGTACTTCTTCCAACTTCCACGTTAGGGCAAGTTGTACCTGCCTCTATAGACTCTTCTACTGAAGATATTTGTTTATCCAGTGCCCCCATTGCTCCTGTAAAGTAGCTCAATAAGGTTTGCTGTACATCACCCGTGGCCTTTTTGACTGATGGACGCTGCACACTCTGCAACTTTTTTTTCCCCATTAATGCTTACTTTTTCAATCTGTATAATCTGTGCTAATGTTAATTTCTCCACCTCCAACCAATATTTTAATTCTCCGTCAACAGTCAAAGATTGAAGAATACCTATGCTCTTGTGACATATAGGGGCTAAATATTCAAGTACTATTGGGTACTGGTAATTAACTGCTTCCCCCCTTGTACAAATAAACTATTTCCAGCCCCACAGTGATATTTTTGAGATAATAAAGTTACTTGTGCTGGTGGAATCCCTTCCCGATGTTCTCAAGTTCGTGCAGTCCTGGAAAACCAAGAGGTCAAGCCCAGCCCAGCCTCTTCCAGGCGATGACGGGCAAGGACGGGCGAGCCTGTGTGCGTCCCGCGCCGTGGGAGCACCTGCGAGGCTATATGCGCCCGTTGGCGCCCAGGTGTTGTGCGGCTCCTGCTGCGAAAAATGCTATGCCCTCCTAGGAGTTGTGGTCCGGGGCAGTCTGCGCTTGATTTCAAGGAGCAGGGTTGAGTGTGCACAGTGGTAGCTGCGGTCGCAGCTCAGCAGCTCAACAGCAGTGGCAAAGGGCAAAAGAAGGGCAAAAGAAGATGAAAGGGTGGTCCTTTGAGTCTCAGGATATCAGTTACTCAGTCAGTCATAAGCTTTTATTCGATATGCAAGATATCTTGTAAGCACATATAAAATACAAACATTACAATTTCACAAACAGGAGAACAATGCTACAAGAAGCCAGTAAAAAAGTTATTTAAAAAGGATAAAAGGTCAATAAATTAGCTAAAAATAGATTAAACAGCTACTGACAATCTCTTACAACGAATAAGCCAAAACTGTTTTAAAAACTTTGCTATACCGCACACTATTGGGGGGGAAGTGTCCGTAGATAAAATACGTAGAGCTTCTAGGTGGTTACGTGTGCCCATGTTCCGACAAAGAGGTTTTAGCCAAAAGCTCCTGGGCCTTGCATAGTCAGGGCATTCAAATAAAACATGCGCAAAAGACTCTACCCTGTTCGGGCAACATGCACAATTGGGGGAAGTACGAACCAATGATGACCATTTTGATACCACAGCACCTACGGGGAGGGATCCAACTCTGAATTTGAAATAAAGTGCTCGGTCAAAGGGGATGGTAATCAAGTCCAGGTAGGGTTCAAAGGCCACAGAGTCTTTAATTTGTAAAAAAAGCAACAGTAGATTTGCAATGGTTAGAGTTGGTGATTAAACGCTCCGAAGTCCATTTCCAATAAAGGGCCTTAACAACTTCTTTTGGTGGGGCTGAACGTGATGACCAGCAGTCCCCTAGCCCAATGTTCTCCAGGAGATTTTTAGTTTCTCTTAACCATTTTATCTTGGCCCAACCCCCCAGACTCATGATTTCCCCCAAGGCATCAGCATAGGATTTTAGTTCTTCACCCCTCCAAATTCGTGTCCATAGCAGGAGCGGTCGGAGCTGGGCCTGGTCTTTGATGTTTTTACAGCCCGTGTCCAACCACACTGGTACAGATGGGGTGCTCAGTGGGACGGAGATAATGGATTTCAATAACTTGCTCTCCGCTGTCACTAGGGCGTCCATTCGGCAGTGGCCCCACAGTTCTGCCCCATACAAGGCGGATGAGACTACTTTGGCCTTGTAGATGTCAATTACTGGGGTGAGTGATCTCCTGGGTGAGGCCCTGAACTCCCTCATAAGAGCTCCTCCTACTCTCTTATGGTTGAGAACCATTTTACCAATGTGGTTTCCCCAGGACAACCTATCTGTAATCCGAATACCGAGGTAATCGAATTCGGCTACTTTCTCTAAGGGGATCGAGTTAAGGGTAGGGGGACGGCCCAGTTTCTTAGGGGGATTTAGGACTAGGTATTTTGTTTTGTCCACGTTTATTATTAACCCCTTTGCGGTACAGAACTCCTGGAACCGTGTTAACAATTTCTGCAGGCCTTGTGGGGTTTTTGAAATCAGGAGTGTGTCGTCCGCAAAGAGTAGGGTGGGGATGCGGACTCCTCCGAGACAGGGGGCGTCGGCTGGTTCTTGCTGAAGATGTTTTACCACCCCGTTCACATATAGTGAGAAAAGGGTGGGAGCCAAGACACAGCCCTGTCTTACGCCCCTGGAGACTGGTATCTTCTCGGTGAGCTCTCCGTTTTTACCCCAGCGGACCTGTGCATAGGTATGGGTATGGAGGCTAATGAGGAGGGATAGAATGTAAGGAGGTAATCCTAACTCATAAAGTGCCCTCCAAAGCTCTTCCCGGGGCACCAGGTCAAAGGCAGTCTTCAGGTCTATAAAGGCCAGATAAAGACTACCCTTGCCTAGTTCCACAACCTTCCACCCCAATAGGGCCAGCCTAAACACCTGCTCAATTGTCCCCATACCAGCCCGAAAGCCCGCCTGGAAGTCTGATAAGATTTTGTTCTCCTCCACCCAGTGGAGAATCCTTCCAAGGATAGCTTTACCAGCTATCTTTTGGGTGGAGTCTATCAGACTTATAGGCCGATAATTCCCCGGTGTTTCCCTACACCCTTTTTTGTAGATCGGGACCACCACTGCCCCTTTCCAAGATTCTGGCACTGCCCCTCCCATCATGATATCATTTAGAAGAGCTGCTATAACCCTCGCCCACTCCGCAGGGAAAGCTCTCAAAAGGTCCCCCGGAAGGCCATCCGGGCCCGCCGCCTTGCGGGGCGCTACCCAGCCTATAACCCCCTCAATCTCAAGGGGAGTGAAGAGGTCATAGGCATGGGGTTCAATTTCACGTGTAAGATCGAATCCCTCGTTCAGTTCCCCGTTAGGAGGGAGGTATAGGGCCCCAAAGTGTTCTACCCAGTTTTGGGGCGGGATGTTACAGGGTCTCACAAGTTCATCGGGTTTATTGCGTGTGCTTATGAGATTCCAGAAGGCCCTTGAATCCCTGATTTTACTAGCCTGGAGCAGGTCGTCCCAAAATTTTTCTTCCCACTCCCTTCTAGCAAGTTTAAGGGATTTGTTATAGGCCTTCCTTGCTTCCTGAATCACACTTTGGGACTTAAGTTTTACCGCCTCAACTAGCCTTGTCTTGTGGGCCCTACAAGTTTGGGTATACCAGCCCTCTCCTGTTTTTTTAGGCACTTTATTACCCCTCTTGTTTGGGTGCATAGTGAACACGTTGGTTAAGGCTTCTACCAGGGAGACGAAAAGACCACTAGCTCTACCCACCCCTTCCAGGGAGGTTCCGAGGGTTGTTACTGCTTGGTTTAAGAGGGATTGAATTTCCCCTACCTTAGCCTCGGATAAGACCAGTCTCGCCCATTTTATTCGCCTACCACAGGGGGAGACTTCAGACTCATCCGGGGGTACGGCTACCTGGGTAACAATGTCCCTTCTTAGACTGCACCACCACTGAGCCATGGTTAGGGAGAGTGGATTGTGGTCACTTTCGGATGATGGAACCACCTGCATATCCCTTACCCAAGGCCATAAGAGTACGTCTATTAGTAGATAATCTAGCCTAGAGGTGTGACCTGGCCTATTGTATGTGTGGGCACCCCCCCTATCCGAGGGTGTCCTCCCATTAACTGCCCTTAAGTTGAATTCGAGGCTCAGTGAATATAACTGGAGCGCCACTTCTGTCCACCTTCTGATTGGTGGGATTTCTAGTACCGGTATCCCCATCCTGGAGTCCTCCTCATCCTGATCGAGGGAAACATCCGAGCCCAAGGGCTCGAACGTACAGTTCATGTCACCTGCAACCAGAGTACGAGTTCTGTGGGGGGTATTATTTAGCAAGGTCTCAAGGAGAGATAGTACCGGGGACTTTCTCCCACCCTTGGTTCCCCGGGCATAGACGTTATAAACATTTAGGACAGTTCTTCCCCTTTGGTCTCTTAGGGTTATGTTTTGGATGTCCGGAGAACCTGTAGGGAACTCCACTACCCTACAGTCTAAAGAAGCCGCAACCCAGATAAGAAGGCCGCCCGAAGGTCGCCCTCTCCCTGTTTCCGAGACTTGTGCGGGGGCGGAGTATGAAGAAAATCCCACCCTGTGGACTGGGACCCGGCTCCAAGTTTCTTGGAAAAGGCACACGGAATGCTCATCCACCCAGGCTGTAACTTCCGGGAGGGCAAGTTTCCTTGCAATCCCTGCGACATTCCAGCTGAAAACCTTAAAGACTAGGTCCGTCACAGCTGGATTGTCGTTGGGAGCTGTACTGCCCCTATCAGTGGACCTCCTCGGAGACATCTGGAGGGGTGGGTGACCTTTTAGGGAGGCGGAGGAAAAATCTATTTCGTTTGTGGGGCTTGTTTGAGTGAGTGGTACTCCTGCTGGCTCTACTCTGCTACCCGTTTCCAGTCAATGAGGCCCCGATGTCCACAATTGGTTCTCCCTGGTACCCCCCGAGACCCCAGCCCAGTTTTGAGTTAAAAAAGGGGGACAAAAACTTGCTTCAATTGGGCTAACAGTTTGCCTGGGGTAGAAATAAGAAAGATCTACCACCTTAACCCCCGGGGCCCCCATATTCTTAATAGGGGTACAAATCGATGGGACTACTCTTGGGTCTTGGAAGTTTATAATTATGCAATCCCCCTCCTGTGTTTTTCTCCCCTGTCCTACCCAGCCCACTCTTCGAACGCTTAAAATAATGCCATCCACACCCAACGGGATTGGCTTGTTTGCCTTCAGCCAATGTATACACTTATTCTTAAGTGACGAGTGATTTTCCACCTGGCCGTCCTTTAGGGGAGGCACGTTAACCATGACAGCAACATAAGGTTGGCAGTCCGGAGGAAGATTTACTGGTGGAATCCGTCGCACTGGATTACTGAGGACCGTTGGGGGGGTAATGGGGGCAGTAGGTTGGGATACAGACCTGGGGGCTTTCCCTGGCACTTGCCCTTGTGGCATACTTCGCGCCCCTCGTATTTGGGAGTCTTCCGTTTTATCCCTAACTGTCTGTGCCTGCTTTTGTACAGGCGGCTTAGTCTTATTTTTGTCAGGCTCTAAATTTGTTGGTGGTCCCTTGTGGTTTTGCCCTGGTTTGGAGAGGGGGGGGGATTTAAGAGCTGGACTTTGAGGCTTATTAGGGACAACTTTTTTTTGACCTACTGGTGGCTTAGGGTCTTTCTGAGCTGGTAAGTCGGACCCCTTTGCGCCCAGGTCCTTGTTTTCAGTCACTCTGGTTATATGCTTAATAGTAGTCTTGAGTGAGTGAAACCCATCAAGGGTAGATTGCTCTAATTTATCAATCCTCTCTCCTAAACCCGTGACTTGCAATAGAAGCGGTTTCAAAACACTATATACCTTCTCAAGGATGTTTTCCACCGTTACTAAGTCAGCGGGCTTAGGGGCATTAGCAATGGTATCGTCTGGGAGCAGCCCATTGGGAGAGGTCTGAACTTCCCTGTCTATATCACTTTCATTCTCTATAGGCGTACCCCTAGTGTGTCTTGCACCTACTCCAGAGCTATTTTTTGCTCTTTGGTAAAGAGCGGCTTGTCTCGCTAGCCTACCCTTTTTGCGTTTCCGTAATTTTTTGCTTAAAGGCCCATTCTCCTGCCTATTGTCAGGGGTTTGGGTGGTGGGGGACACCCTAACTGACTCCCCTTCAGATATAACTATGGAGGGAGGGAGCCGGAATGGGGACTCAGGATTACCAATTGCTTCGTTTGGGAGATTAGGTGATAGTGGAGTGGGCAGCCTACTGGGATCGCCATCTTCTACACACACTACGGGGAGAAGAGCGGCCAGATTTTCCAGCCTATCTATATTTTGCTCTATGCCAGCCAACTGTGGAGGGTCTGAGAAAACACCAGGCATACACGGAGGGGATACATCCTGGACCCGGCTACTGGTCGGTGTAAGCGACTGGGCAGCAACCCCCAAAGATGAACGTCTTGAGGGGAGGTAAACCTCGGATAAACGTCGCTCCGACATGGCAATTTCCTTCTCGATCACGGCCGCCACCCTGGTGATGAACCGGTCCATAGTTCCTATGACAGGGCTCGCGGCATTTGTACCTTTTTCAAAATCGCTCCTAAGGGGTTTCCCAGATCGAGTAGACATGGTTTAGTGCGAACACACCAGGCGTTTGTACTCACTTTTAGCGACAGCAAAGGGATGTGGCCCAGCCCAGCCTTGTCTGCCCCTGACTGCCACAGACTGCCCGCCCTTTGCTCGGGCTTCGCTCGGCGTCCCGCTCGCGTCCCGCTGAGCGACTGGCTGTTTGTTAAGTAGTGGGCGTTGCAGGCGGGGGGCGTGTCTCAAGGTGGGCGCGTCCGCTCTCAGGGCAGGGGAAGCAGGGACTCCTGGTCTACTGAGTCCCTGCGAGCGCCTACTAGTTGGTCCTTCCTGGCGCCTCCCTGTCCTGGCGTGCAGCCCTCACCTCTCCCTCCTTCGAGCCTCCAAGCCGCGAAGCGGCACCCGCGGAGCGGGTGCGGCGAGAGGCAGCGGCAGAACAAGCGGAACAGGCACACCCCGGTAAGAGGCCAAAATCCAGCGCAGGGTCGGCAACAAGCGTCCAAGCACAGTCCAGGTGGGATATCAGTTACTATGGCTGACCTGCTGAGGCAAGCAAGCCTTCGTCACATGGATTTTACAGGTAGTATGTCAAGCTCCTGAAGATTAGAAGGCCAGAGATGCCTCAGCAAAGAACTCTCAATTTCTCAAAGATCCATGGGTAACTTTTCAACTCCATTATTTCCTTTGCCTTCTGGTGCTCATAGTTCTCTTCATCCCACAAATAAAAAAATATAAAAAGTCCCAGAATGCAAAGCATAAACATGATCTGGTAGATCTACTCATGCATGAACCTTGCACTCATGAGATGTCCATCATTACAGAAGCCTTCCTAACAAGAGGGCCAAAATAAATACAGCTTTCAAGTAGAGGAAACATTGAGATTGGGGCAAGCCTACAGATTGCAACTTGGAAATGTGGCAAACCAGTAAGTTACTGCATATAGATGGTGGCAAACCTTTTTTCAAGAGAAGAGATCTGACTGTAGCTAAAGAAAAACCAACATAACATCTAGGATCTTTGTTTGAATCAGAAATCCAGAATCTTTTGTCTCAAAGTGTGCACAGAACACACATATTTCACAATAGTTTTGTTGGCTTCTTTTATGGTCTATAATGTAACTCAGGAGGGTCCACTCCAGGAAGGCAAGATCCATGCCAGGCTTTCAAGAATACAGCCACTTACTATGTTAGTGATTCGCATTTCGAATAATTGGGCTTGAGCCACAAAGGCCTTTGCACTCGTGGCGGTGGCTCAGCACGTGGGGGTGGGGATGGGATGGGGTGATCTCCACAATGAGAATTCTCAGCACTGACATCCCTCTCTGAGTGCAGAGATATCAACAACTGTGTGGTCTCAGCCATGAGTGTGGAGGCCCTTTGTGAATCAGGCCCAATTATTTTCAGCTTCATTGCTAGTGGACACCCTTAATATCTGGCCTGAATTCAGCCTGCATGGACAAAACCAGAACATCAGCAAAGTGGCTGCTGAGCGAAAGAAGAGATGAGATATTAGGAGAACCACCTGGATGAAAAATGATAAAAAAAGTGGTACTTTTGTGATTATTTCCATATATTCCTGCTGTTAGACTCACCAGTCTTGATACTTCTAACATGCATCTGATGGACCAAACCTGCTTCCTTTGTAAAATGCCCTGCTGCCCCAGGGCTAAATCAATGCTATATCAACACTCCAATAACATACATATATAGAATAGGTCAAATCATCTGTCTTTCTCGTTTGATAAGTCCCAGCCTGCCACTCAAGCAATATGGCTCAGTGAGGCAATGTTCACCAATGTCCTTTAAAGATCATGAGTTTGAATCCTAGCAGTGCTGACTCAGCCTTCCATAATTCTGTAGTGCGTCAATTTGTAGTAGCAGAAATAAGAAATAAGAAATAACACCACACATACGACTCTCATTCAGCACAAAAGATAGCAAGGTTTATTGGAGACCAACAAATAGTGGATTAACGTGCAGCACGGAGACATCAGCAAAGTCACTGGATGACCAAAGATGTGACGTTTCTGACAGTCTTTATAGGCCCATACCGCAAAGGATGCCGCATCATAACATACATAGCACAAATTAAGCATAGTTCACTTGACCAATTAGCAAAGGCCTAAGCAGTGCTATACCATTTAAGGTCCGAAACATACTGTTGCTGACCACGTGTCCCAAGTCGGCAGTTTCTGGGACTTTCCACTGTAATGTAAGATATCAGTCTGGTACAATTCCAGGTAATAATTGCAACATAATAGTAATGACCAGAAATATTGCAAAATGGGATATGCTGAAACGTTTGTGTCTAAGCGAGCATCTTCCTTTGTCACGTATCTTGTTTCGAGCAAGCCTTGCGTTACTAAAGCCGTTTCACTGAAGCCAAGAAAAAGTGCAAGCATCTTGTGCAGTGATTTTCACGTCAACTTAACAGGGCCTAGAAGCTTACTGCAAAAGAGACTGCTACAAATTGATTAACAGAAACTTCTGTTATTTACAGTACTGAGAAACAGGAGAAGTCTGATATGATGTGCTCCATAAAAACACTTTATTATTACAATGAAAAATAAGTTACCGGTTGTATTAGCACTGTGTGTCATGGAGCACGTTTCTCTGAGTTGTATTTCAAGATCGCCCCATACATTATGAAGGTAAAGTGACTTGGCTTGTAAAAGGAAAAGCTGTAAGGTGTGCAAAAACCTCAACACCATTGGTGAGTCTCGACCCTGGTGCATAGCACCTAAATAATTGTGCAAAACTGTATGGCACAGTGCAAAACATGGTGGTAAGAAGAACATCACTGCCTGGAAGTATGCACCGCTTTTAAAGTATTTCAGGAACACATAGAACAAGCACTTTGAGAATAAACTGTGCAGTGAGTAATAATGTATAACATCGTCACAAGAGAAGTGCATGGTTCTCATCACTCACTGGTGGCTTCACACCTGTGCTTATGTCACTTGAGAGTCCCTTCACTGTGTTTGCCCTGCAAAGACTGGAGATGCGTACCATTGTGCATATGCTCTGCAGACTGCCCATCATTGAACCTGCGATGTTTAAAATAATTTTCACTGTGTGAACGTACAAAGAAGGGGGCGTGGTTTAGGCAGGGGGCAGGGATATGGCGAGTGGTACTTTGAAAGCCATGCTCTACATAAATCAGGCTTCTTCAACGAGTACCTCCTGAGCCACTGCTTAATGTGTGCTGGTGTTTGCTGGTGCTCAACACCGGCACTTATGTCTAAACTCTAGCAAATTTGTGTCGACCACATGGTGGCGCTGTATGTCTATTTTATAGGAGATTTCAATAGAGAAGGATTTCATATTTTATATGCTTTTAAATAACTGATAAAACTAGCACATGGGTACTGCTGTCAGTGGCATTTCGCAGCAGTGGCAGGAGCTGTGGGCGGTGCCACCTGCACTGGGCTCCAGAGAAATACTTTGGGCCCTAGCACTTCATATTTTTTACAAATTTAGCACTGTCCTAAACTAGGTAGCTTTCCAGTAACCTGTCAGTGTCTCTCCTGCGTGTCCAGCCTACTTAATTAGAAGCTTTTCTTCGGTTGAAGTAATAGATGTAACCCAAATTTGAAAAGTGTGTAACTGAAACAATAATGGGCATATTTTCAGAACTCATAAACAGATGTTTGGAGAAAAATTGTTGAATTTCCAAAATATAGTTAAAGCTAATATTCCACTCATAAATCATGTGGTGGACATGTCACTTCTCTTATTGCCTTGGTGCCAGGTACATTGCAGCTATGGCTGTTATGTATTGCCCAGGTAGAGGCATTCCAAATTGATAAACCTTTTTTTAACATTAATACTGGTAAATTGGCCTGGTGCACGGAGGTGATCGCTGCTAACAATGTAGCTTAGGGTGGCCGCTAAAGGCATCTTGTCTAATGTGGTCACTACGGCATAATTTTCATTGAACACAAGTAGCTCCTATTACAGAAAAGGTTGGAGACCCCTGGCATAAACAGTCCCTATCTGTTCCTAACACCAATAATGACTCATTTGGAGGCACCTCCATTGCCATGGGGTAGTTTTAAAAGGAGTCACGCTATGCAAAGCATTTGCAGCTGAGCTG
The DNA here is from genome assembly GCF_964263255.1 of Lissotriton vulgaris. Lineage (NCBI taxonomy): Eukaryota > Metazoa > Chordata > Amphibia > Caudata > Salamandridae > Lissotriton > Lissotriton vulgaris. The sequence continues at coordinate 1,969,900,798 of NC_141691.1, read as the reverse complement.
GAAAGCTATTCTACAAAAGGGTTTTCAGCTCACTGTGTGATAGCGCCTCTTCACAGAGTATCCATGTGTAACACAATAGCATTGCGCAGTTGGCAGGCCTGTATCACAGAGACCCGCAGGGCCGTTTCTAAGTGTTTTGCCGCCCTAGGCAAGAATTAAAAAATGCCGCCCCCTCCCTTGTACTACCATCACTCTCTCCCCCTGTCATCCAGACTAGAAGAATGAATGTTTTAGATCACAAAATGTGCCTCGGTATGCCGCATAATTTGCATTTTTTGACGCATAATTCAGCCAACTCTCCGCATAATTTGATTCCCCCTGCGGCTTAATTTCAAGTGGCTCTGCGTATAAATAACACCAACAATCAAAGAGCACATGGCAAAACAGCTGAGTAGATTAACCGCTTGCTGCAGAGATCTGCAGGTTTAGCTGGTCACAAATTGAAATATTTGCACAGTCTACTCAGCCTTTTATCTGTCCAAGTTAAAAAGGAGTGCCTTTGTGTTGAATAATATTGACCTATTATCTAAGAACCGAGGCACAATTTAATTAGCGATGTATGTTTTGTAAGTGGGCGTATAGAGTGCAAACATAGCTGTAAAACATCACAGCGCGGTACAATAGTACCCTGGGTACATTTGAATTGTAAATCATATAGAGCTGCCAAACTGACTCTAGAACCAGGTGGATTGGAGAGTATCGCTATATGTATGATTTTATTCACGCCGGTCAAGCATCACCCGCTTCATATCTAGCCGCCGCTGATATGTCTCGCCGCATAAATCGTGACAAACAACCCCAAAAGCTAAAGTGCAAGAGGCAGAGCACAATGTGAACTTGTTTTTATTGCCAGTTAAAAAATAAATTATGGCTATTCGTCTTTTTTTCACTATTGCCAGACCATACTTAGACCGGAACCTGTATTTTGGGGTAAAAAATACAAAAAACGAATTTCAGATTGATGTGATGGAAAAAATAAGCCTCTTGGCACCATATATGTTTTAGGAGTGGCGTGCTTTTAGCCACCTGTTTGCACTGCTTAAAAACAAATGAAATTACCTGACATGGGTATTTTATTGAGCAGCCGACACAAACAGTCCGTCCCCTGCGCGCCGAGTGAGAGGGTGGTGTGACGTGCGAGACGTTTTCACCTTCACTGGGTGCTGCATAAAGCACCGCTCGGGGATTGGCCAAAAATCATGCCCTGCGCTACAAGATTGACGACCCTAGGGAACCACACACTGATACTGCCGGCCTGCTCCACACACCACTATGCTAGGGTGCGCTGCGCAGCATGTAAAAGCAGGTGCGCTTGCACTCACAGGTGCTGCTGCCTGACCATGAGGCAAAAAAGATGCATAGTGCAGTACAACTTTTTATGATGCAGCCCATCTCTGAATGACATTTTGTGAATCTAGGCCCTAATTCCTTACTGCTCTTACAGATTGAGTCCCCCAGTAAGTTGCAGTGATCTACAACATGAATTCTGGGAAGAAATTCTGTTTGACACTTTAAGAAAGAGCTTATTGTGCTGTATGTTGTGCTCCTTTCCGATTTGTTATCTCTGACAACCCCCTTTATCTCCACTTCTCCACGATTTTCTTTCTATTTTACTTTCCCATTTATCACTTAGAGCACTGCAAAGTGTTCCTTGCAAACTTAGTGATGTTATTTAAAATAAAATATATTTGTAGCTTTTCTTACTTTTCGTTCACTTATATGTGTACTCTTTTCCATGTGTCTGCACGAGAATAGTGACCTTATTTATACTGCTTTGAAAGGTTATGAAATGGGTTCCCTAAGGTTTCTTTACAATCCTGAAATTATAAAAATGAAAAGAAGGATAACATACATAAATAACTCCTCCTCCTACTTCTGTGAAATGAATGCAGACTGTTCCAGTGGGCATTATATGCATGCACAAATTAAAAATGTTTTCCCCCTTTTGCCGCCCTTGCCCTTTTGGCGCCCTAGGCAGCCGCCTAGTCTTGCCTAATGGTAGAAACGGCCCTGGCCCTGGAGACCCGGATCAACAGTGAACACACAGCTCTGAATTTTCATATTGGCAGCTACACCAGCAAGCTATAAAAACATATAACACAATGTCAAAGGTGATTGATTTGTGGGGTATGGAGGGAAGGGGCCATCTGCCTTGAGTTGAACCCTCCTCCTCTGGTTTCCCACCTAGCGTAGCTTTGGCATTCGGTGTGGAGCTCGGCGACATAGAGGAAGGCTGTCTAAAGGAGGAGTGCCCAACATGGCTGGCACGCAACAGAGAACCACCAACCCGCCAACCTCCCAGGAACAGGCAGCTTAATAGATTAGCTACCCGGGTCATAGCGGTCTGAATGCCCAACAGCAGAACGCCTGACTTTGGATGGAGGAAGATGCTGGTGGGGTTGACTGAATGGGTAAGTGGGGTACCAGGGAACCTGTTGACTTGAGAATTATGGTTACCTAAGAGATTTAAGAGGGTGGTCCCATAAGGTTAATGGGAATTAACAGTTTTTGGAGGGTGAAAAAGGTATTAAAAGAATCCCAATGAAGTATTTTGAGGTATTTTGTTTGTCAAACTGGGGGATATAAGTGTATAGAGGGTGACACTAAATAAGGGTGGATATGAGCTATGAACTGCATGTAGTCAATATGCAACAATATGGACCTGAATGAGCTCCCAATACTCTCTCTCTCTCATCCATACCTGTACTGCCCACTTTGCCTGGCCACCCACACACAATTGGGAACATCATGTGGAGCCCTTTGTGAGCAGGAGCAAGAAGGCCAGGCCGGATCACAATTGCACATTGTGTGTTATTTGGTGGACACCCTGGATTGATCCCAGACAGGTGACTTCCCACGCTGTCCCCCTCCATGATTCAAGAGAGCTATGGTGGCAGAATGCTTATAGAGTATTGATCAACATATGCAACCCTAGGAGTCGATATTTACTCGTCTTATTCCACTTGCCTCACCGTTTTGTTTATCACCTTGCTCCATTCTCTTAGCCCGTTGACTATCATGCTGCATAATCTGCTGCCATCTGCGGACCACACTTATGTACATCTGCATTCCTTAAATCTTTTTTATTTTCTTCATTTAGCACACTCACCAGTGCTGGGACGCTTACGGGCAGCCATGCGCTTTATAAATCCTATTTCATTTCATTTCATTTCACTTGTTCATCATATATCTATGGCTGCATATAGCCGTACAGCAATATTTACCCTTGGATTGATTGGAAGCCTCCATTGCTACTGCCTCAAGTGAGAAAGGATCTAGTGACAAGATTTGGCAGCAACACAGGGCATAGAAGTGATGCCCCAAGCTAGTCATTCTCACATTGTCTCTCTTGTCTTCCAACCTGTCTCGGCTTTGGTCATGTAAGCATCGTGGCCAACTGTTTGAGCAAATAGACCTATTCTTACTTACTGATATTACTGCCTTAGAAGATGTTCCTTCCTGGATTTATTGGGGCGCGTGGGGGGAATGAACCTGCAAGTGGATAGAAGAGAGGTCACTGAACTTTGGCAATAGACCTTTACAGGTCAACACCTTGCCACCCCAAACCTCCTCAGCCCATCCATAACCACAGTGAGACCCTCCAGCTTCTATTCTCCTCAATGTGTCAGATCCTACTCATTCGGGTGATGCTTATCCTCAACCGCGTGCACTGAAAGATCGATTGGAGGCTTACAGTTTGATCCGTCATCATGCCCTACCGAGCAAGTGAGGCGCGGGGCCCATAACACAAAAAGAACTCAGGCCCCTCAATATCCACACCCCGAAACTCCAACTTGTACATTCCAGAAAATCTGTTAGACTGATTTTCTACTGTCTAGGATTGCATTGCTGGCTGTAGTATTCATACTGCACTGTGACAGACTCCTAAGAAACCCCATTGATGTGTGGGCACTTGGTCTCAAGGCTGTTGTTTCTGTGTTGAATGTCCTCATGTCCTGGCCCCTTCCTTGCACTCATTATACCTTGATGTCCCCTGCGACAGGGCCCAGTCCCTCACTGAATCTCACACTCTCCTGAGCATCGGAATAGTTTTCCTTGCACTAATCTGCAAGTCCTGGGGTTTACTGCTCCTGTTGTTATTTCCTACCAACCTGTGATGCTGGAGACCAATCCCTGTGCCACCATTTCCATAAACAAGAAAACAAAGGCCCATGGAAAGCTCTCAGACGCCATTTTTGATATCCCCCTGTATGACAAAGCCATCTACATTGTCTTCGTGTCACTGTTTGCTGTGATGATGTGGGCTTAGCATAAGGAATGCAGATGTGTCTTCAATACACCCCTTCACACACCTGTCCATGATTACAGCTAAAACCAATGCCCCTTTTCTTCCTATTCCAGAATGACCATAATTCTTTTAGATCTAGATTGACAGAGCTGCTGAATGCGTGGCCGATTGTTACTAGGTCTTTAAAATGTACACAGAGTGGGCTTCGATCTACCAAAAGGACTACTACTTTTTCATCTCATGCTATTGGCTGTTTGGTGTATCATTCCATCTTTTAGGGAGTGTTTGTACTGTAATGCATGAGAGACTATTTTACATCTCAAAAGTGCACTGAACCATAACACAATAAGCCATTTACCTCATAGATGCATTGTATGCAGAAAGCAACAGCATGCTGTCTTTTCCCTTTCACTTCAGCAGGTTTTTATTTACTGTTTAGCCAAAACTGAATATCAAAGCCAGAACTATTGGTGTGCTAGTGCATGTTCAATATATTATTTTATTAACACTGTGAAGATTGCACCCACATTTGCACATGCCTAGTAGTGGCCGAAAGGGGACATCTTGGTGCTCTACAAAACTACTTTAATTAATGAAAGAATACATATGTAAGCATCCAACACAAGGTAAATTACTTTTGCTCTCTGCAGCACAGATGACCTCACACAGACTCTAGCTGCCAAGTGACCCAGGGTCACATTCAGCACCTTTTGCCACTCATGGCTCTCAAGCTATCAACACTATGCATCTTGGGACGTCTAGTACTAGAAGACGATTGGTTGAAAATTCAGTAGGAGACCCAGCCAACAAAGTGGTGTGAACTCAAAAAATCAGCATTGACTGTATGCTTGCCTGTAGGCAATGCATGTGACATTGCACCACTTAGCAGCAATGGCAATTGCTTATCAAACCATGCCAACTAAAAGGATGATTGGTTGCACAGTCAGTGTTTCTGCAGGATTTGATGAACTATGTTTAAGATAACCTTTGCCATTTACTTTTTTAAGCTGGCCGCATCATAGGCAGAGGTCTGCCATTTCCATGCCCAAGTATATCATATGTGCTGGGTTTTGCTTTGCATTCTGGCTCATGTTGTCCTGGTCATTACATAGCAGATTCATGACGTCGAGCGCCACAATGTAAAGATAAAAACAATGACCTGTTTGACCTTCTTGTATATGAATTTTGGAAACGCGACAGCTCTGCGAATGTCCTAAAGAGGTAAAAAAAAAAAATATATATATATATATTTTTCCCATTATCCTTTGGCGCCAAAAGCTTCTGGAGGAAAGTACGCACTGAGCACACCCCGGATTTACCTCAGGCTCCTGGAGAAGGGAGTACACAGTAAGAAAATACACAGCATGTCACACCCGCCTTCCAACGCACAATTCGGATGGTTTTACGAGTTCGACAAATTCAAACAAATAAAAAAGTGAAGTTTATTGGTATAAACATTTAACAAACTGGGAGACCAGCCAGATTTTCTGTAAATACTAATTGAAGCGCGGTGGCTCCCCGTTGCTATCACAACCGCCTCGTCGTATTGATTTTCTGACGGGGAGCCATTGTCCCACGCGCCTCCTTGTAGGGATAACAACGCGGGCTCCAAGAAAAAGTAAATAAATTGGGGCGACAGACTCTTAATTCTATTTTTCATTTTCGGCGCCACTTCAGAACTTTCCGAATCTAATAATTTAATTATCATGTAGGTTTGTTATCAATCCACGGGAGAATAAACCAATTATAACAGTCGTATGTTTTATTCATGCCTTTTTGTTTGTTCTGCTTTAAACAACTAAAGGATTAGCTGCATGGAGTAAGTGTACCAACTTTTTATCCGCTGCTGCTGAGAATTGACAGCTGTTTTTTTTTTGTATCAGCCATGGCGGCTGAAAGCTATTCACGAATGCCATGTGTCTGCAGGTCTTGTACAACACTTTCACCAGTCTTTTGGCATATTACCCAGCAGCCTGCTGTGATGTTTCTGTAAAACTACTAGTCCCAGAATACAACATACTATTGGCTGAAAATGCAGTGCTTAATTTGTAAATAAATAAGTGGCAGGGCCCCCAGCAGCAGGCAACTGCAGCTTGCACCACCTATTGTCCCTGCCAGTGGTGCCAATGATAGTAGTACCAAGGAAACTACTAACATTCACAAACCTATAAGTGTGACAATTCAGCCTATTCCCGGCCCCCAAAGCTACAAATAAGTATGGGTTGGATGGCAGGAATTAGTCATTTCTAATTTATATTGAATAATTAACCCCTCCGCTGCGCCGAACAATCCGGGCTGGTGCGGAACGTACTATTGCGCGGGCCGGGCCGGAACGTACAGCGGACGTGCACAGCACTACCGAGGTAGTGCACGCGACGTCCGCTGAACGTGCGTGGCACGGAAGGGGTTAAACAACTGTTGTTGTGTTCATCTCCATATTAGACAATCAGTGTCACCACTTGACACACTCTCATGAGTGTCGGGGTTGACAATTAAGTGGCGGTGCCGAGTGCAGGAAACCACAGGCTCAAATTAAGCATTGCCCTTCTCTTTTTTTAAAATGTTTTTCCTTTGACACGGTTCAACTGAGTCACAAGATGGCTGCCAAAACTTCCTAGTTTGAAGTGTTGGCAGCCAATCAGATCTCAGCATGAGATCTCAGGTGGGGTCACAGATCCTCCGCCTACCCATATGTATATCTAAAAAATGTGCAATAACTCCGCAACTGCTCAACAGATTTACTCCATTTAACAAAAAGAGTGCTTTCTGGACCAACAGCTACATTTCTGCCATGTTTGGTGTAACCATTGAACAGTTCGGGCTGTGGCCATGTCTAAAGTTTCCTTCGGAAATTAGCATGTGCAATACATGTTTTGGGACCCTCCCTTTTTTCAGCCCCCGCTTTATGGATCACCCCAAAAGTTCAAGTCAACAGCTGAAGTGACTGGTAAACTAGTTTTGAGCCAAAGTTGTTGGTAAATGAAAAAAACACTCTTCCTATGGAACCTACATCCTAACTGTACTGGTAAAATAGTTAGGAAATAGAATTCAAAATTGAAAAAAACCTTAGAATTTTACTGTTACAGGGACATTATAGTTACAAAATAAAATAAAATTTAAAAAACCTTGAAAATTCACAGAACAAAACAAAGGTTACTGGGACGAAATAGTTAGGCCCAAATTTCACGCATAAATCAGAGAAATTCAGCAGTTATAGTTAGCTGAGCTAACTATACTTCGCCCCGCAATGAACAGCTTATCACCTCACATATTACATCACTCATGAAATGGTTAGTGGCATCACTGATGACATCTCAAATGACATCACTGATGATATCATCCAATGATTATGAGTGTTTTCTGAAAGTTACTGATTGTTAAACATATATACTTAGGTAAGAGTCTGGGGGAGTGCCTGTATGGGCGAGTGAGTGGGTGTGTAAGTGGTGTATAGAAGAGTGTGTGGGTATATGAAAGACTATACATGAGTGAGTGGGTGTGTGAGTTTTTGTATGGGTGACTGTGCAGATGTGTCAGTGGCTGTAAATGGTGAATGAGAGGGTTGAGTGGCTGAATGGATGACTAAGCAGGTACATAAGTGTTTGTATGTGTGAGTGACAGGGTACATGAGTGCCTGAATGGGTGCATGAATGGGTGTGTGAGTGGTTGTATAGGTGAGTGAGTGTGAGAGAGATGTTGTATGAGAGAGTATGTGTTTGTCACAATGACTGTATATGGGAGTGAGTACGTGTGTTATAATATGCACGAGTAAGTGCAGTGGGTGTGTGAGTAACTGTATGGATGAGTGAGTGGCTGTTGTGAGTGACAGTATGTGTGTGTGAGTTGGTGTGTGAGTAGCTGTATGGGTGGCTGATTCAGTGTGTGAGTGGCTGAATGGGTGTATGAATGGGTGTGTAAGTGTTTGTATGTCTGTAGGACTGGATGTGATAGTGGCTGTATTGGTCAGTGAGTATGCACATGAGTGGCTGTATATGTGAGTTAGTGGTTTAGTTAGTGGCTGTATCAGTGAGTTCATTTTTGAGTGGCTCTATGAATCAGTGAGTAGGTGTGTGAGTGCTTCTATGAGTCCATGCATAGGTATGTTAGTGGCTGTGTGAGAGTGGGTGTATAAAATGTTATATGGGGGTCAGTGGGTGTGTGAGTGGTTCTGTGGATGATGCCATCAGTGATGCCATCATTGATGTCATTTGCGATGTCATCAGTGATCTCATTTGAGATGTCATCGGTGATGTCACTGACCATGTCATGACTGATGTAATGTATGAAGTCCTAAACGGTGTATTTTGGGGGCGTAAGTTATAGTTAGCTTAGCTAACTATAACTTCTGAATTTCTCTGGCTTTGTATGAGTGAAATGTGAGCCCAACCATATTGTGCCGGTAACCTTTGTACATATCATATGCTTATAGTGGTATCACTCATTAGTAGTACACCTAGCATAGTAATTAAACTTTTGTAGTAGTTTAATGTATATGTTCAACACTCTTAAGCTCTTTGAAGAAACTTACACTCACTGGATGATGTCATGAGTGATGTCATGAATAATGTCAGAGACTATGTCATGAGGGATTTAATATGTGATGTCATAAGCAGTGCATTACTGGGACGTAAGTTATAGTTAGCTCAGGTAACTATTACTACTGAATTTCACTGGTTTTGTATGTGTGAAATTTGAACACAACTATAATGTCTCTGTAACCTTTGACTTCTTTAGTGAATTTCTACATTTCTTTTTGTTCCTTTTAGTAACTATAACTTCCCTGTAACCTTTGTTTTTTAAGTGAATTTGTAAGGTTTTTTTAAATGCTATACTTCGCCTGCAATGAACGGCTTATCACCTCACATATTACATCACTCATGAAATGGTTAGTGACATCACTGATGACATCTCAAATGACATCACTGATGACATCATCCAGTGAGTGTGAGTGTTTTCCGAAAGTTACTGAGTGTTAAACATATATACTTAGGTAAGTGTCTGTGGGAGGGCCTGTATGGGCGAGTGAGTGGGTGTGTAAGTGGTGTATAGAAGAGTAAGTGGGTATATGAAAGACTATACATGAGTGAGTGGGTGTGTGAGTTTTTGTATGGGTGACTGTGCGGGTGTGTCCAAGGCTCTAAATGCTGAACAAGAGGGTTCTTGAGTGGCCGAATGGATGACTTAGCAGGTACATAAGTGTTTGTATGGGTGAGTGACAGGGTACATGAGTGCCTGTGTGGGTGCATGAATGGGTGTGTGAGTGGTTATATAGGTGAGTGAGTGTGGGATAGATGTTGCATGAGAGAGTATGTGTTTTTCACAGTGACTGCATAGGGGAGTGAGTACATGTGTTAGAATATGCATGAGTAAGTGCAGTGGGTGTGTGAGTAACTGTATGGATGAGTGAGTGGCTGTTGTGAGTGACAGTACGTGTGTGTGAGTAGGTGTGTGAGTAGCTGTATGGGTGGCTGATTCAGTTTGTGAGTGGCTGTTTGGGTGTATGAATGGGTGTGTAAGTGTCTGTATGTCTGTGTGACTGGATGTGTGAGTGGCTGTATTGGTCAGTGAATATGTGCATGAGTGGCTGTATATGTGAGTTAGTGGTTTAGTTAGTGTCTGTATCAGTGAGTTCAATTCTGAGTGGCTCTATGAATCAGTGAGTAGATGTGTGCGTGTTTCTATGAGTCCATGCATGGGTATGTCAGTGGCTGTGTGGGAGTGGGTGTATGAAATGTTAGATAGGGGTAAGTGGGTGTGTGAGTGGTTCTGTGGATGATGCCATCAGTGATGTCATCATTGATGTCATTTGCGATGTCATTAGTGATGTCACTGACCATGTCGTGACTAATGTAATATATGAAGTCCTAAACATTGTATTGTGGGGGCGTAAGTTATAGTTAGCTAAGCTAACTATAACTTCTGAATTTCTCTCGCTTTGTACGAGTGAAATGTGAGCCCAACTATATTGTGCTGGTAACCTTTGTACATAGTATATGCTAAAAGTAGTGTCACTCATTAATAGTACAGCTAGTATAGTATTTAAACTTCTGTCGTAGTTTAATATATATGTTCAACACTCTTAAGCTCTTTGAAAAAACGTACACTCACTGGATGATGTCATGCGTGATGTCATCAGTGATGTCACAGACTATGTCATGAGTGATGTAATATGTGATGCCATAAGCAGTGCACTGCTGGGACGTAAGTTATAGTTAGCTCAGGTAACTATAACTGCAGAATTTCACTGGTTTTGTATTAGTGAAATTAGAGCACAACTATAATGTCTCTGTAACCTTTGACTTCTTCAGTGAATTTCTACATTTCTTTTTGTTCCGTTTCGTAACTATAACGCCCATGTAACCTTTCATTTTTTTAAGGGAATTTCTTTTTTTTTAACTATTAGCTGCGTTTGCAGAGTGATGGAGAAGGGAAGCGGGCCTCCGACCAGCTCTTAGGAATCCCGCTGTGTTGGACTTACTGGATGTAACAGAAGGGCTTTTTGGCCCCCAAAACTCTCCGCATCCAGGAGTATATCATCCACCAACCAGTACTGCGCCAGGAGGTGCGATTGCAGAGTGGTGGAGATTGGGGGCATGACCTCTGATTACCTTGCAGCAAACACGCTGTGTTGGACTTACTGGATGTAACAGGAGGGCTTTTTGGCCCCCAAAACCCACAGCATCTAAGAGGACATTATCCACCAACCAGTACTGCGCCAGGAGGCGCGATTGCAGAGTGGTGGAGATTTGGGGCGTGGCCTCTGATTACCTTGCAGCAAACACGCTGTTTGGGACTTGCTGGAGGTAACAGGAGGGGTGGTTGGCCCCTAAGGACCCGCAGGAGCCAAGGGGACTTTTTCCCGAAACAAGTAGTGTGCCGGGAGCTGGTGAAAGAGGACGGGACTTCTGGCGACTTGCCCGGACGGCTCTGGTTTTCAAATTATTTTCATTTATTAGGGAAGGGGGGTCATGTGGCCCCCCTTCCATGGGACAATTTGGCCCCAGGACCCCCCATCCCCAGGCCTTTTTAGAATAGGGGAGGGAGGCCATACGGCCCCCCTCGCAGCTGAGTTCAGCCCCAGGGACCACATTCCCAGGTGCCCGGTCCTTTTCCAATTTAGGGGAGTGAGGCCAAATGGCCCTTCTCCCCGGACCGATTTCTGTCCCGGGACCCCATCCCCTAGGGCCCAGCCATTTAGAGATGGGGAGGGGGTCTGTGCGCCCCCCTGCCTGGGATGAATTTGGCCGAGGGCACCCCATCCCCCAGAGCCTGACAATCTTTCTGTAGGTGCCCTCCGGGCACCTACTCTCCTCTGAGACGAAGAGGAAGCCTGAAGGCCTCTGCAGTCCCTACCAGCTCCCTGCCTCCTGCACGAGCCAGAATTTCTTTCAGAAATAGGGAGCTGCTGGAAAGGCAGCTACCTATGCCTGAAAGCTATTCTTGCTTGCTGGAAGCCTAGCATTTGCTATGGTTTGGTGGGAGCTGTGAAGCTCCTGCCAAGTCACAGCAAACAGCTATGTCCCAGGGGTGGGCACCCGGGACATAGCAGAAACGGGCCCTGTGGAGTGGAAGCTGCGTAGCCCCTCTCCCTTCTTTTTTGTAGGGCCTGCCCTGGGGAGGTGACAGTCCCTAGGGCCAAGAATGGCAAGGGAGGGAGGCCTTGCAGCCTCCCTCCTAATGTATTAAAAAGAAGATGGCCCAGGTGTGGGGGTCCCTAGGGCCAGGGGATTCCCTGAGGCACCCCACTTCGATTTAATAATGGTCGCAGTGAGGTGTTGATCCCCGGGGCAAGGGGGGGTCAAAGAGGCCCTCTGATTTGTTTTAGAATATAGTCCCAGGGAGGTAGTGGTCCCCAGGGCTCAGTGGGGTCCAAGAGGTCCCCTCATTTTAAAATAAATAAGCACCGGGGAGGCGGAGATCCTCGGGACATCAATATGTCACAGAAGGGGGGTCATGCACCCCTCCTCCTTTATTATGAAAACGCCCCCAGGACCAGGCCCACCTGGGAGCCGTTTACTAAAGAAGTGCAGGTGCACCTGTTTAATGTTTTGAACAATTCAGTGGGCGCCGCGGATCCAATGCAACTCTGCTGAATTTGTTTTTGAAACAAAATGCTTTTTTTAGCCCTGTGGGGTCCCTGTGAACCCCCTCCGCTCCAGAGGTCTCGGGAGTCCGGGTATTTCTACCCTGCCCACTTTTCTGTTTAAATTTGTTTTATTGTCGCTGTTTGAACAAGACAGATCTCGCAGTAGCTGTGGGAGTGTCAACATGCAGTCTCGCACACCACAAAGTTTTTGTAGAATATAATGGAAAAACCACACAAACAAGAATAAACTAAAGATGGAGATAACCCCCTCCCTTCCTGCCTACCCCTTCCCTAGGATGCCAGTGCTAACAAAGTGTCCAGAAAGGGCTACTCACTAGTGTCTCATTGAGGCTGGGGGTCGGTTTTGTGCTCTGTCATTGTTGTGAATTTTAAAAGTTTCAAATATCTTAGGCAAGTTAATCTGTGAATTCATGTGACAAGCATGCCATGAGTGGCTTCCAGATCACGCTGCTGGTGTAAGCTTTGTTGTGTAAGTGTGAGAGATGAGGTTCCGTGACAATTGTAAGTGGTGTCTTCAACTCGCACGAATATGGTCGAGTCTGGTATCTATGAACCGCAAATGAATTGTTTAGTAAGTGTGCGCAGTTTCGCTGTGCTAACTTAAACCGTTCGTCTGTTACGTGGGTATTTCTATCTGCACCCACGGGTTCCATCTTAGATACGGCATCCATTTTGTCTCTTGCCCTCAAGTAGCCAGCGAACGGACGCTGTCCGCTTCGCGACCCTGGGACTCCCAAGATATTTGCGGAAGACACATGTTCTTTGTAAGTGTCTTTATGACGAGGGGGTTGCTGCTGTAAGGCAGATGGCGCCGCTCGAGGCTCATCTTGCCGCACGGACTTATTGTCTCAGCCGTGCATCTCATTAGGCACGTCCCTTTGATGCCTGTATCTCGTGTTTCCCGATACCTCCCCTTTTACACCCTTTCCGATCTCCCCACTGTCTCTGTTTTCCTCTACACCTGTCTTCGTTCCTATTTCGATCTATTTTACTGCTGATTGGAATTTGCTAATGGTGGGAAGATGGTTTTTACAGTTGGGAACCGCCAAATGTTTCCGCACTTATGTTCCGGACCTTGTGTGTTTCTAAGTGACCAAAGCGACCCCTCTGGGGGCTAATTGTGGGAACCAGGTTGTAAACTTTTGTGTATCATGTTATCCTATGGGTAAAAACTGTATAAAAAGGAGCGATCCACAGAACCAATTTGAAGCAGTCTCCCCGAACTACACTCGATGTACTTCCTGTGATTTCTGTGTTCCCTGCAGCAAATAAACCTTGAATCTTTGACGCCCAAGGAAGTGTCCCGTGTCTCTGTGACTTGTACGCCGGAGCAGGTTACCCACGAAGGTTTCAGGTGTTGTGCCCTGGCACCGCTGGGTCTTAAAGAACCCAGTCCTTCAGTTGGCGCCCAACGTGGGGCTGCATCAGTGGTACCGGTCCAAGCCCGACGATCGTGAGGAACTTCGTGTGAAATCTCCGAGGGAAGGTGCACCCCGCTTCATCGATCCTGTTGTCGAAATAAGTGGCCCGAAGACTTTTCCCGCGAAGATTCCCGCCTCCTGACGGCTGCGACGGACTGCTGCCCTGACTGTAGACCTGTTTTGGCGCCTGGCGTAGACCTTGGTATAGCGAGACGATTGACGGGCCTTCCTGGTGACGCCATCGATCTTTGAGTTAAGTATTTGTGGGTCGCTCCCAGAGTTCTTGGTTGTTGAACACTTTAGCGAGTGTTTTTGTTGTTAACGCTGTGTGAGTGTTTTTGTCGGTGACACTTTGCTAGCGTACTTTGTTGTATTGTTTGACGACTGCAGTCGCCAAAAACCGAGGGTTTTGTTCTTTGCTGGGACTTGGTAAATCCCGTAACCCTTGAAGTTTGTGAAACTCGGCTAGCGTGCAAGATGCCTGGTCGCAGTACTTTGTTTAGCTGTTTTAGACCTTGTGGTGCGGATTCCCTGCTGGAGGACTCGTGTCCGATACCTCCGGTTGGAACTCCTACTTATGACTTATATAGCAAACATGGGCTAGGCCCGATTGCTTTTAACGATTATTGGATTAAATATACAAAGAAAGACGGCGACCTTCGTTGGCCACCTCACGGTAGCTTCGAGGCGTCAATCTTAGATAATCTAGAAATGAAGTTGTTCGAACGTAAATCAAGGCCGGCCATGTTTGATGCCTTTCGGTTGTGGCGCAAAGAAGCCCGACAGAAAGAGATCAGACAGAATAAACGTAGTCAGCGAGATAATGTTGCTACTATAGTGAAGAAAGCTGAGCAGTTCCAGCGTGATAAGGAGGATAAGGATAAGGAAGTGTTTGAGAGGCTACAGCGTATGACCATAGATAAATGTTATCCTGCTTTGCCTACGGAGTCGGATAAGAAGGAAGAGGCAGTTGAGGATCCTTTAATGTCCTATCTTATGAAGTCGCCACCTCCGTACGTACAGGGTACCGCAGTTCCTGTGGTCCCTGCCGTACCTGTTCTTCCACCTATTGTTCCTCCGCCTGTTCCTCAACCTGCACCCGTTCTTCCGACTGTTCCTGCTCCTTTGTCTGTTTCTATTCCTACTGCTCCTCCGCTTCCACATACTCCTGCTCCCGCTACTGCTCCTGTTTTGTTAACCCCTGTTGTTGCTACTGTCTCTACTCCTTCCCTTGTTAGTCCTGTGTCGTATCACTCTCCCTCTACTCGTAATCGCAATTCTCCTCTTGCGGCTAGTTTCTTTCAGTCACTCGGACCTGTTCATGGGTCTGCTAGTTCCGATGGTCCTCAGAGACGTAGCCAGCTTCCTGGTAACAGAGAACGTGTTGCGCTATATAATATGGCGATGGGTTGGATGGTAAATCCTCAGAGAAATCCACCCCGTGTTGTCCTCGAAACGTTTTGTCAATTCAACATACCAACTCAGAGATATGTGTTTGACGAAATGTGCAAGTTCCTTCATGATCAGATAGCGGCCGATGCGTCTGGCGAGGTGCTGACCGCCCTGTCTGAACTTCGGCTTCAGTTCGCAAACGGACTGATAGTAGATACTAACGTTCGACGTGCTATTGAGCGGTTACTATCCTTCCGTCCCGCTCCAATACCTCATGCATTGTTTGTTGAGGATATTGAACACCAACCAGACGAGTCTGGCCAATATCCTATGCGTGAAGTTCCGCCAGTTTGGATACCAGCTGATACTAATGCTAATCCTCAGGTAGTGGCGCACTTTGAGAGAGTGTGGATACACCTCCCATGGAAACGATCGGAAGTGCTTCAGGTGAAGCAATCTTTGCCCGATCCTCGCAAAAATCCTACTGGGTATTACAAGGAATTATCGCAGCTCGTAGATGCTACGGTGATGAATCTTGCCGATATCGACATGTTGTTTGGCAACGTCGTGCCGCAACCGGTATGGGCTAAGATTCGTCACCAAGATCACGCAAATGAATTAGGCGGTGATTGGGCTGCCATTACAGCGGCAGACGCTGGACAAGTGGCTGCTACTAAACCCGACCAATTGATTGCTGCTCTTCCTCAGCGAATAATAACATTAATGAAAATGCTTATGCCAGCTATGAGAGTAAATTGGGACAAATTATCAGCTTGCAAACAAAAGAAAGATGAGAGTGTTTCTGACTTCTTTACGAGGTTTGAAGAAGCATTCATTGATCATAGTGGACAAGATATGAGTACTGAGGGTGGACAAAGGTTGTTTGTGGATAAATTTGTGTCAAATTTGTTGCCCGATTTGAGCAATAAATTGAAGAATTCAGAGAGTGCATGGGCCGTTTCTACCTCAGCTCAAATATTGGCTACGGCACAATATTACGAGAATAGAGAGAAAGAGGAGAATGACCGTGCTGACAAAAAGACGAAAGAACTAAAAACTAAAGTGTTGTTGCAACAAGCGTATCCGCCACGTTCTAATCAGAATGCGCCTCAACAGAATAGATCGCAGTCGCAATCGAATCGATCGCAGCCGCGTAATGATTCCTCCTCCCAAAGATCTTCGTTAGGGTACAATCAATGTGCTTATTGTAGACAGGAGGGACACATTAAATTCAATTGCCCTGCTTTAAATGAACGTAATAGTGGTAATTCATCTAAAGGAGGCCGTGGTGGTTCACAGCACGCATCACGTGGTAGAGGTCGTGGTGCTCAGAACGATCGCTTTGACAATTCATCAAATTCTAATAACTGTTTCGATCAACGTGGATCATCGCAAGGACGATCTGCGCAGTACAATGTAGACGATTATTACGTCGATCAGGGAACTGACGATAGTAATTACTAGGACAGCCAATGACAAGGAGAGGGAGTGGTATCAGTTCCGGTTGATCAGAGAGGGCCTTACGTCGCAGTTGCTACATCGGGCGTCGTTGAGCCTTTTCTGTTGGACACTGGTGCAGCGAAAAGTTCTATCATGCATTCGAAACTCCCTGGCGCACCTTTGTCTGGCTTAACAAACGTTTCCGTTGGATTCTCTGGCGCCCCCGTTAGCAATCCAGTTTCACGCCCTTTGCCCCTTCGAATTGGGCCACGTGAGCTAGAAGCTCCGTTGATTTTAACCACGGGTTGTGGTGAAAATCTCTTGGGCTTGGATTTGCTTAAACGTTTGTATGCAACTTTGTATTGTTCTCCTGCGGGTGTAAAGCTTACGTTAGGAGAGAGAGTAGTCTCTCCCATGTATTTGTCTCTCGATAAGCTTCCACCGGAATTGAGTTCTCTTCCTGCGTCTTTGTGGGCGACGGGTCCAAATGACGTGGGCCTACTTGATATCTCCCCTTATGTTGTTCAGTTGAAAGCTAATGTGCGATTGCCACGTATTCCCCAATACCGTATCTCCCTTGATGGTGAACGAGCATTGTTGGCGATCATCTATGACTTGATCGAGAAAGATGTTATTGAGGAGACTCGGGGAAACGTGTGCAATAGCCCTGTACTGCCCATTCTTAAACGTACAGATCCTACAAAACCGCCTGTTTATCGCTTTGTTATCGATTTACGGGAGGTAAATAAAATTGTGGTTCCTCAATTCCCTGTTGTGCCTGACATCACGGCGCTGCTGACTCTGATTCCAGCTACTGCATCATGGTTTTCGGTGATTGACTTGAAAAACGCGTTTTTCAGCATCCCGATTGCCGAAGAGAGCAGGGACCTTTTCGGTTTCTCTCTCGGTGGACGTAGCTTCCGGTTTAAACGCGCTCCTCAGGGCTACTGTGAAAGTCCATCGATTTACAGTCAAGCCTTGAAGGGTCAACTGGATGCGTTTCGGTTGCCGGTTGGTGCGGCCTTAATCCAATACGTCGACGACTTATTGGTGGCTGCCGATACTCAGGACATTTGCAAAATTGCTACAGTGTCGTTGCTGCAACATCTCTGTGAGTTAAATCACAAGGTGTCACCTTCTAAACTCCAATATTGTTGTCAAGAAGTCACCTATCTAGGTCACTTATTGTCAAAGGAGGGAAGGAGATTGACCCCAGAGAGAATTGCAGCGATTGCGCGCATGGCTGTGCCAAACACCCAAAGAGATGTGCGTGCCTTTCTAGGTATCACGTCGTACTGCAGGCAATGGATTCCAAATTTTTCATTGCTAGCGAAACCATTGGTGGCTCTTACGTGCAAGGATGTTTCAACTCCTTTACCATGGACGGAAGAATGTCAGAAAAGTTTTTCTGAACTGCGTGATTCATTGTGTTCGGCTCCTGTGTTAGGTACCCCTGACTACAGCAAGCCGTTTACGCTATATGTTCACGAGAGGGAAGGTTGTGCTTTGAGTGTCTTAACGCAACCTTTTGGTGGTAAGCAACGTCCATGTGCATATTTTTCCTCGACCTTAGACCCAGTAGCTAGAGCATTGCCGAGTTGTTTGCGAGCAACAGCGGCAGCTGCGGTCTCCATCCGACAATCAGCAGGATTGGTCATGGATAATATGCTTACGGTGATGGTTCCGCATGCAGTTGATACTCTGTTGAATCGTACGAAAACTCAGCACCTGACGAGTGCGAGGCTGTCTGGGTACGAATTGACGCTCTTGGCAAGCCATATTCAGATAAAACGTTGTAATGTCCAAAACCCGGCAACTTTGTTACCAATTAGCACAGAGTCAGATGAAGTAGCAGAACATGACTGCTACTTGAGGACGGAAGAGGAAACGAAAGGTCGAGTGGACCTTAAAAACACCCCATTGGAAGATCCGGATGGCACTCTGTATGTGGATGGGTCATGTTTTAAGTTGCCGAATGGCGATGTGACTACCGCTTATGCTGTTGTAACACTGAACACTGTTGTTGAAACTGCAAGATTGAATCAGAATTCTGCCCAAGCTGCAGAGCTGATCGCTCTTACTAGAGCATGTGTGTTAGCGAAAGGGAAACGTGTAAATGTGTACACTGATAGTCAATACGCGTTTGGTGTAGCACATAGTTTTGGACGATTGTGGCGAGAGCGTGGTTTCTTGACGTCGCACGGTACGAAGATACAGCATGGCCAGCTTGTGAACGATCTTTTGGATGCATTGATTTTGCCTACACAAGTTGCGATTGTTAAGTGTAGTGCGCATCGTAAAGTGACGGATGATGTTGGTCGTGGTAACGCGTTTGCGGATGAGATTGCTAAGGAGACTGCCCGGAACCTTAGCACTCGAATGTATGTGACGAGTTCGGTTAGGTGGCCTGCAGAATCGAGTATGTGTGAAGACACTATAGAGAGTGTGAAAGCAATTCAGAATGAGGCCACTGAGACTGAAAAGACGAAGTGGAAAGAAAGTACGGGAAAGTTGGATGCGAATGGTTGTTGGATTGATTTGTCGGATCAGAAAAAATGGTTGTTGCCTGATGCGTATGTGCTGGCCGTTGTGACAATGGCACATGGGTTAGCACATATTAGTGCGAAAGGCATTTGCAAGTTGTTGGCTGATGTGTGGAAGAATGATGGTATTACGAAATGTGCTGAACGTCTGGTGAAGAATTGTATGGTGTGTATAATGTACAATCCTGGCAAAGGAACCCCAACTCCCCCTGGCAGTTTTGCTCCTCCTTCGTATCCCTTTGAGGTGATTCAATTGGACTTCATCCATATGGAGCGATGCAATAACCTGAAATACGTTTTAGTTGTGGTTTGCGCATTCTCCCGATGGATCGAGGCCTATCCCCTCAAAGACAATACTGCTTTGTCTACTGCGAAAATCCTACTGAAGGAATATTTTCCTCGGTATGGAATGCCTAGAGTCGTGTGGTCAGATAACGGAAGTGAGTTTGTTGGAAGTGTGATGAAGAGTGTGTGTAAGGGCCTTGGAATTAATCAGAAATTCCACAGCGCCAATCATCCCCAGTCAGCTGGATTAGTTGAGGGGTACAACGGCACCCTTAAACTAAAGCTAGCAAAGATTCAGGCTACGACTGGTCTTTCGTGGCCTGACGCTTTGCCTCTAGCATTACTGTCGACTAGGGCGACTGTACACTCCCGAATAGGGCTTAGTCCCTATGAAATAGTGTTCGGCCGTCCTGCGAATGTGTGGGGGGTTCCTAGGCCAGGAATGTTTTCTGATCTTGAGTATCCAATGTTGATTGACTATTTACATGACTTGACTGCTAAACTGAGGTTAATTCACCAACAGGTTTACGACGCATTGCCAACGCAGACGGAGGGTCCAGGCCACCAGCTCCAGCCCGGAGACTGGGTAGTAACACGCAACTTTTCACGAAAGAACAATCTGGACCCTAGATTTACCGGACCTTACCAGGTGCTCCTGGCCACGAGGACTGCCGTTCGTCTTGAGGGGCGGAAAAATTGGGTACATGCTACCCATTGTAAACGAGTCCCTATTCCTTTGCCGGCAGACCCGTGGGTAAGGAAAGGCATTGCGTCAACAGAAACAGAAACATTGCCGGCGTTTGTGCCTTTCAGTGACGCACAGCTTGTTGGAGAATCCTCAGCGCAGCAGAAAGCCACTGTTGAACACTTATCAGCAAAAGACTCAAGACCAGAACAATCAACTGATCAGCAGGACGCTGTCTCTTCAACGGATCCTTTGTTTGACGAGCAGACACGTCCCGGGAAACACCGATATTCTTTGCGATCTCACACTAAGGACAAATAAAATATTTTTGCTTTGCTGAAATTGACAACTGCATTATCCCCGATTTCCCGTGATCAGTTTTGAACATTCGTATCATTGAAAATTTTTGTACATATATTAAGCTTCCTCCTTGTATCTTTTTACTTCCACAGCTGAGAGACATTGTGCTTATATATATACATATTGTGTATTGAAGGCCGTAGGGCCGCGCGCGTACTTCCTTCTGGACAGTAGGTCTTGACGCTAGGTTAAAGGCCGTCGGTTCCTAGGAACTCCTGGGGATTGACTATTGCTGCACAGAACGAAGTGCGTCAAGAAACGTTGCGGACGGTCGTAGGGAATGGCATTCTCGAAGCTGAATGATTTGGAGGGAGTTCAGGCGCACAGATTCAAGCTGCAGCAACTCAGTCGTACCAAATGTTTCATATTTCAATTGTTTGTGTTGTTTTTGACTGCTTCTGCATTATTGGCGGGTGGGGTGTACTACACCATGTCTTATTTCTTACCTGCTACACCTACTCCTACTCCTTACCCTAATCTTACTTCTACTGCTTCTCCTCATTCCTTTCACATGTTACCGGAACACGAGCAGGCTAGACGTGTAGAATTCCGCAACAATTCCTTTATTCAGCTCCTCCATCAGCATCAGTTAGTGGTTAACACTACTAATTGTTGGGTGTGTGGGTTGATGCCACATACTACGGATAAGGGAATTCCATATCTGGTGTTACCGTATAGTTCCCAAGGGTCAGCTCGAGCATTCCAAACAATGTTTCGAAGCGCACTGGGTTTCCACCCCATTCGAGAACCACGTTCCCCCTACTCTGGTCCTACCTCGTATCAGAAGCCTTTATCGATAGCAATAGAGGATATGGATAGTGAGATCTATGATCCTTCGCTTATCCCTGAAGAAGAGGTACAAGCCTATAAGGTCCTAAGTAGAGGTGAATATAGTGTGTTCACTAGTGAAAAGCAGCTTAAAAGCTCGCCTCCAATATGGGTCGTACCCCACACTGGTAATTTTTGCCTTATGGGTCGTGGTCGAAGATCGCAAGCCCTACTTGGAGCAAGTGCTTGCACTGAAAATTACATTCTGCCAATGTTCTCGTCCCCTGTGTTTCTGGCTGCCAAGGGTACATACTTTATCTGTTATGATCGTGCATACACATGGTTGCCCGCTGACTTCATGGGCACATGTTTTATTGCAAATCTGTTGCCTCCGACGTTCACTGTAGATGCCGATTATCATAAGACTAGAGTTGTACGAGGCGTAATTAGCGAAGAAGACACTGCCGGTCAAGAGGCAGGAGACTTTTTCAAGGGTTTCCTCCCGTTTTGGGGACCTATGGTTAATAGTAGGAACCTGAGACAGTTGACTCGAGTGGTAGAATCGACAGCTAATATTACTGCCAGTGCCCTTGGTAATATCACCACAGAACTTCAGGCGGAGAGACTTATGACGTTACAAAACCGTATGGTTTTAGATGTCATCTTAGCAGATCGCGGTGGGGTATGTAAGGTGATCCATTCGAGCTGCTGCATTTTCATCCCAGATAATGCTCCTACTGTCTATCAAGCCATCTCGAGGTTGCATAAGATCTCCGAATCCATACACGTGGATGTAGGGGATTGGACGCTACTTGGATGGTTTTGGGGCCTGATGTCGACTTGGGGTTGGAAAATTCTGATGATCATCGGAGTTGTGGTAGTGTTCCTGTTCACGTGTTGCCTTTGCGTGCAGTGTGGTCCTGCCTTATGTGGCCTCTGTGCTACAACGTGTATGAGACAACCATCTGCTACCAAGGGGACTCGGTTGGACAGAGCTATGCTGCAACAACATCTCGATGGTCTGATGAATATCGAATATGATTCCGACTAGTGCTTGCCTACATGAGGGCAAAAGGAGCGTCTGAGGTTCCGTGACAATTGTAAGTGGTGTCTTCAACTCGCACGAATATGGTCGAGTCTGGTATCTATGAACCGCAAATGAATTGTTTAGTAAGTGTGCGCAGTTTCGCTGTGCTAACTTAAACCGTTCGTCTGTTACGTGGGTATTTCTATCTGCACCCACGGGTTCCATCTTAGATACGGCATCCATTTTGTCTCTTGCCCTCAAGTAGCCAGCGAACGGACGCTGTCCGCTTCGCGACCCTGGGACTCCCAAGATATTTGCGGAAGACACATGTTCTTTGTAAGTGTCTTTATGACGAGGGGGTTGCTGCTGTAAGGCAGATGGCGCCGCTCGAGGCTCATCTTGCCGCACGGACTTATTGTCTCAGCCGTGCATCTCATTAGGCACGTCCCTTTGATGCCTGTATCTCGTGTTTCCCGATACCTCCCCTTTTACACCCTTTCCGATCTCCCCACTGTCTCTGTTTTCCTCTACACCTGTCTTCGTTCCTATTTCGATCTATTTTACTGCTGATTGGAATTTGCTAATGGTGGGAAGATGGTTTTTACAGTTGGGAACCGCCAAATGTTTCCGCACTTATGTTCCGGACCTTGTGTGTTTCTAAGTGACCAAAGCGACCCCTCTGGGGGCTAATTGTGGGAACCAGGTTGTAAACTTTTGTGTATCATGTTATCCTATGGGTAAAAACTGTATAAAAAGGAGCGATCCACAGAACCAATTTGAAGCAGTCTCCCCGAACTACACTCGATGTACTTCCTGTGATTTCTGTGTTCCCTGCAGCAAATAAACCTTGAATCTTTGACGCCCAAGGAAGTGTCCCGTGTCTCTGTGACTTGTACGCCGGAGCAGGTTACCCACGAAGGTTTCAGGTGTTGTGCCCTGGCACCGCTGGGTCTTAAAGAACCCAGTCCTTCAGAGATAGCCTTTCCATCCCCAAAAGGTACCACAAATGATGCAACCAGTGTAGTCGTGTAGGAACCCTATCTGACCCCCAGCCGGCCAATATGTATTGGTGTGCTGCTCCCAGTGCTATTGTCATGTGCCGGCTCTTCCTGGATTTAAGATTTGAGAGGGAATGTCTGTTGGTTAGTAAGATCCAAAACAGTGTATGCAGGAAACCTGGGCAGTTGAGTATTGAAATGTGTATCAATATCTATCAAAATATTTGCCCCAAACTGTGCACGTTTAGGGCATTCCCACCGTATGTGTAGCAGTGTCCCAGTGGTTTTGTAACCTCTCCATCAGCGATCTGTCTTCTGTGGGTTTTCTCTATGGAGACGTTTGGGAGTCAAGTACCAGTATGTGGTAATTTTTGTTGGCATTTCTAAACTAGCCACGTTTGATGCTATGTGCCTAGCTCTGTAATATATAGCTCCCCGCTCCTCTGCAGTTAAATGTTGGCCTATCTCTTTCTCCCATCGTTTTTGTGCAGGATTAACCAGATCAGATGTTTCTTGAGAAAACATTGTGTATAATTCTGAAATAAGGTGTTTATCTGATTCCTTAGCCAGGAGCCATCTCTTAAATTGCGTGAGGCGTCGGTGTGTAGCCTGTCTCTCTTTTGGCTGCATCTGAATCGCTTAGTCTTAGGGATCCCGTTCACAGACTGTAAAGTGTTAAATGGGATGAGCCCATTTTAATCGAAGAAGTGGTCCTGATTCTCCACCACTGGAGTTAGTGGGGAGAGGAATGTAGAGAGACCTTTACGGGACACAACTGCGTCCCAGACCTTTCGAGTGGGTGAGGTGACTGCCGAGATGTAGAGGTTAGTAGGGAAGTGCTGTCTCACTAAGAAGGGGATCTTCCACAGGGAAGTTTTAGCAAGGGCCCTGAAATAAAAAGCCAACCCTTTTCCAATTCAGGGCGAGTCCACTCCACCATATATGTCAGTTAAGCAGCCTCTAAATAGTGGAAAACACAAGGGACTCCCAAGCCGCCTACCTATGGAGCTCGCAAAGTTCGATCTTGATTCATCCAGGAGCGGCGGCCTGCCCAAACAAATTTCTGGACTAAACTCTGAAGATTCTGGAGTGTCCCGGGTGGGAGCCACAAGGGAGAGTCTGAAAGATATATAGGATATGGGGGAGAACCGTCCTCTTTAGAGCCACTATTCGACCCATCCACGAGAGTGGATACTGTTGCCATTTGATCTGACTTTACACATATAACAAGACTCCTGTAATTAAGGGAGGTTTTCTCCTCTATAGTTAGGGCTAGCTGGATACCCAGGTATGGGACAGGCCCTCTAGCCCACTGAACAGAGAGAAGGCGGGTCAGATACTCCTGTGTGTCTTGGAAGACAGTCAAATTTAGCACCTGGGATTTGGCCAATTTGATCCGAAACCCTGTCACATTCCCAAAGAGTCGAACCTGCGCAAGAACTGGGAGAGGGACTCTGTAGGATTCTCGAGGGAAGCAATAACGTCCTCTGTATATGGATTTATGAGCTGCTTATCGCCCCCAAATTGAATCCTAATCATCTCTGGGTTCTCCCGAGTTCTTTGCGCAAACAGCTCCATATAAAGCGGAACAATAGGCGGGACAGCGGGAACCCCTGTCCAGTGCTGTGTCTAATAGGAAAGAGAGGAGAAGTCCTGCCATTGACCCGAACTGAAGCACATGGCTTGGCATAACTACTGAACACCTAAGAACAAAACCGATCTCCCAGACCAAAGTGCCTGAGGGCTGCAGACAAGTAAGGTCATGGACTCGATCAAATGCTTTTTCTGCATCTATCGAGAAAAGCATAGATCTACACAGGGAGAGGACAGCCTTGAATACACGGAGCAGTATCTGCTTGGTGTTATCTGGGCAGTGCCTGTTAGGAATAAAACCTGCTTGGTCCGGGTCTACCAGACCCGGTATATGAGACGCCAGATGCACCGCCAGAATCCCTGTGAAAAAGCTTGGTATCATTGTTTAAGAGTGATATAGGTCAGAAGGACCCGCCCTGCATCCTATCCTTCCCTGGTTTGGGTATAACCATGACCAACGCATCAGGCATGGACGGGGGACGTGTTGACGGGCTCGAGATGGAGATGAAAACTCAGGTAAGAAATGACGCTAGCGCGGTACAGGTTTTATAAAAAGATGAAGTGAATCCACCAGGGCCCGGAGATTTGTGAGGTTCCCAACTTGCTATTGCAAAGATAACCTCATCCACCCCAATGGGTGCATCCAAGCTCTTTGCCTGTTTCTCAGTAAGGCGAGTAACACTCGCTGCATCTAGGTACATTTGTATGTCCTGCTCCGGGAGGTCTTGTGCGGAGTTTATTTTCAAGCATTCTACAGCATTTATTACTCCCAACATAAAAAACATGCTTAAGTTGGAGTATAAAGTAGTGTGCGTTGTCACAGTCCTCCCCTGCTAACCTTTTCCTAGCATCTCCAACTGGCGCCAGACTCTACGTACGTGTTGCTGGAGGTGAGTGCGTTTCTCACTTCTCAACTTGTTATCCGTTTCAGAGTATGCAAGAAACTCACCCCTTATCACTGGCTGAAGGGCATCCCAAATTATGGCGAAGAGTGTCTCAGCATTATCATTAGCCTCAAGGTAGTGTCTAATTGCTTTGTCTATCTGCGAGATAACTTCTGGTCTGCCAAGTGGAGTCTCTCTCAGCTGCTAGGAGCGTGGTACCTGGCTCCAAAACGTATTAGCGAGATCTAACAGAACAGCTGAATGATCTGAGGAAGAACGAGGATTAATCTCAAGGGACTGGGTTGCACCCTCTACTTCCTGAGATCCCAGAAAGGAGTCAAGACGCGCATAAGTATTATGAGCATGAGATTAGAATGTGTATCCCCTAGCCAGGGTGTGGGAAGCACACCATAAATCCCTTAAACCCTGCTCCTGTAATGATTGGGTCCCTCCCTGCCCGAGTTCTCCTGCGGCCTTGTGTAACTGTGTCTAATTTGTTGTGGAACACTAGGTTGGGATCTCCCCCCAGACCAACCCATCTAACCTCTCTTTTCTATTTAAAAAAAAAGATTCTGGGACTCAGCTCAAGTCGAGTCCCAAGATGGCTGCCAACACTTCCTGGTTTGAAGCAATGGCAGCCAATCAGATTTGAGCATGGGGACTGTCAGATTCTCGGAGGATCCAAGTCCATATATATACAAATTTGGATTTTAGTTAATAACTCTGCAACTACTAAACAAATTTAAGGCAAATCACAAAAAGGCACTTCTCTGGACCAATCCTTCCTGCCAAACTTGGTGTAATTCTGTTTAGCAGTTCAGGCACCAGCCATGTCTAAAGGTCTTTTAGGAATTAACATGGGAAATGTACATTTTTTGATCCCTCACCATTTTCACGGCCCGCTTGACAGATCACCCCGAAACTTTACAAAAAAAATGCATTTCCTATGAACACTAGGTCCTAATTATAACTACCTACTGGCAACGGCCGTTAAATTATATGTATCCTTATATATATATACATTTTTCCAGGTAAGAAAGTAAGAATATTTCTACATATCCTTCAAAACAAATATAAGCATATTCATAGAAAAAGTAGATAGCCTTGCTGTCTCATGTAAATTTACCTTACACTCTTGAATAAACATAAACATCACTTCATAATTGCTTATCAATATATCCAGTTTTCCATCGTTCACTTTTCTGCGAAATACAGATCCGATACCATTGCACTTTATTCGCTAAAAGAACGAAATAATACTATATATCACGCATGTACACACACACACACACACACACACACACACACACACACACACATATGCATACACTCTCACACAAGAAAAACGATATGACACAATCGGAAACCATTTGAAACTGGTCAACCGACGAGTCATTTTGGGCAGTCCTTAAATCATTTGGTTTTTATTGTTGGCATACACAAAAGAAACGCTGACATTTTGGACATATTGATATCTAGGCTGCGTGCTTTACCAAGTGCCCTGACTGGTGGGCACAGATTCACAGGTTCCCCTTCTTAAATATGTGCTTTCCTCGTGCTGAGGAATTCCACCCCTGCTGCATGTTAACACTGCTCCTAAAATATCTTTCACATCGATAACTTTCTGCTGTGTCATGAGGATGATTGTGCTAAAATATTCTAGCACAGTTAATCACGACGTCCCTGCTTCAGTGCCTGTGTTTCTTCTCGCCTTCTTTTGCAGATGCTACTTTTATCACCTTGGTTAATCAGATACACTGTGATATATGGGTATTCCTAATATCTCGCAGGCTCGACCTACTCCCTGCAAATGCATGAGGAAAAACTCACAGAAACGTGTTTGTCACCGGTTCCCTGCACGTGTTCACTTTCTGCGTGCTTTCTAATGGCTGACATTAGGAATTGCACGTGTTAAACAAAGCCATTAGGTCTCGCCTATGCGAGAGCTATTGGCACTGGCAATGTGTTTTAGTCATTATGTACACCAGTGTGGTTGCTGTTCAACATGGCTAAACGTTAGTGGTGTAGAGTGGGGTGGGCTAGAGTGGAATGAGGTAGACTGGGTTAGAGTGGAGTGGGTTAGAGTGGAGTGGGGTGGATTGTTGTAGAGTAGAATAGGTTGATTAGAGTGGGGTAGATTCGGGGAGTGGGATAGATATTGGGGTAAAGTGGGGTTGATTGGGTTAGAGTGGGTTAGATTGGAGTGGGGTAGATTGGCATAGATTACATTGGAGTAGGGTTGTTTAGGGGCAAGTGGGGTAGGGCATTTTGGAGTGGGGTAGATTGGCTTGAGTGGAATGTAGTGTGTTGGATTGAGGTAGAGTGGAGTTGGGTAGAATGGGTGGATTGGAGTAGGTAGATTGGAGTGGGGTAGATTGGGGTAGAGTGGAGTGAGGTCGATCGGAGTGGAGTGAAGTGGGATGGAGTGGAGTTGGATAGATTGGAGTGGAGTTGAGATAGAAGCGGATAGGATTGATTGGGGAAGAGTGTGGCGGAGTGAAGTGGAGATGGGTAGATAAGACTAGAGTGGGATAGATTGGGTGGATTAGAGTAAGGTAGTTTGGAATGGAGTCGGGTAGATATGAGTGGGGGACTGGAGTGGGATAGATTTTTAGTGATCTTTATTCTCTCATTGGAACTTACAATATAAACCAATTGTTCCAGGAGATAGGCTACCCAGGTCATTCCTTTTATTTTCTAGAGAGGAAATCTTGTCCTCACTGGACGCAGTTGTACCTGCAAAGGCCCCCACCCCGGATGGTATCCCAGGTGACCTTTTTTGCGGAGATAGGGCAAATTGGGCTACTTACTTTACGATGTGGCCAATAATATAGCTGGTGGTGGAAGGATCCTTGATTCGTGGAAAGGGGAGGAAATAGTACCCATCTTTAAGAAAGAGGATAGGTCGGGCGTGGTTAGCAGCCAACGAGGATGGCAGCAGTCTAAGTGAGCTCCTGCATCCCCGCCGGCTATCCTGAATAATCCTGTACCATCTGCCTCTCATATGCCCAGTCCGAGAGTGTAGCAGACTCCAGAACAGATTGGAGGGTGACCAATTGCGGACGGAGCGATGACGGCGTCTCCTGAACAAGGAACAGGCAACAGATGGCGGCTTCCAACATGGCGGCTATCGGGGGCTCGCAGATGGAGTTCAGCGTCCTATGAGGTTGCTGCGCTGCATCCCAGCCGGTACGGGGTGTGAAGTACAACGTGGACTGGCAAGAAACCAGCGGACCTGGCGGACGGAACAGGAGAGGTCCATATTGAAGGTGCGGCGAGCTGGCGGTATGGAGGCAGCCGTCCCGGGGTGGCATCAGGTACTTGAGGCCCAGATTCTGAAGACCAAGTAGGCCCCGCCTGAGACCAGGTAGACACAAGGCCCGGGAAGGCGGCGGACAGAAGCGCAAAGGCCTACACATTGCTGCAACATCAAACCCAGGCTGGCGGTCGCTTGCAGACGGGCCTAGACTCCTAAAATACAACGGTGGAGGCGTGGGGGTTGCGGAGCGGGCGCCCCAGGGAGACACTTCCTAATTGAGGCCCCGGCTTCTGAGAGACTGTTAAGCTCCAATCGGAATTAAGAGTCGGCAAGGCCCCGGAGGGGGGCGGATAGTGGAGGGAGAGCATGGTAGTTGCTGTGTCCAAGAGTGCGGACTAAGAGACACGATTAGGGGTTATCTGGAAGTTGGAGCCTGCTCTTCACCCCCTCCCCCTCCTGTACAGTACCCCCCTCTCTCTGGCCCCTGGCCGGAATTACAGCCTGGGCCCTTGCGTGAAGAAAAAGGGGCCATTGCATAACTGGTCGGGGACTGATTAGAGCTAGTGCACTGTTTGGGAGCCATCTGGTTTTACAAGATGCTGATATAATCTGTGAGTTCCGAGTGCACAGAGTGATGTCCCCGGCTGTTTCTGTGTGCACATGGGTGTCCCGCTGGCAGTGAAGCCTTGATCATCCGGCTCACAGAAGTTTGAGGATAAAAGGGGCCGTGAGGAAATACTATCGCTTGCAGCAGCGCTTCTGTTGAGTTGAATGGGGCTTCTCCTCGCCCCATGCTGTCGCTATTGAAGTCACTAGGGGAGGGGTGAACTACACATGAAGTGGATGTTTTAATAACGGTGGTCAAGGTGAGAGATTCTGCTCAATAAAGAACTGTTGGTGAGGCTGGCGAATATCACGCAGCATACTGAGGCACCCCTCCCCCTGTTGTAGTTCGCTGCATGTGTGCAACACAGACTCTCCGACAGAGGAGAATCTAGAAGTGGCAAAATTCGGAGACCATGCCTGGGGGAACCCTGACAGGCCACTGGCGAGGCCCTCTGGCTCCCTGGGCAAGTGTCAGATATTACCCTAGGATACTCTGTCACCGACTCGTGAGACCCCGACGTGCACACATGGCGACGAGCAGGGGCCCTAATGCCAACACGCAGAACAAACTTGCGAAATTCGCATGGAGAAAGGCGGCGGATGACAGAGACGCGCACCAAACAGATGCAAAATAGCGTAAAGCAGGGTCGGAGCTGACGCTCCAAGATGTTATGGCAGCGATTAATGGAGTACGCACCTCGTTGGACTCCGTCACTGTAAAGGTCTCACTAATCAGAGCAGACTTTCGGAAAATGGATGAACTAGTTAAGGAACTCAAACTACAGCATTGCAAATGGACACATCCCAGCTTCAACAGCAGTTGGCAGACTTACAGACTAAACAGGAGCGGATGGCGCAACAACCTGATGATTATGAAGATCAGGCACGTTGTAACAACATAAGAATTTTAGGTGTTCTGGAGTGGGCGGAAGTGCCAGCAGCTGATCTTTATGTAGAGGATTTGATCACTTCACACTTGCACCCCAAGACCCTATCAAGCTATTTCTCAATTGAGAGGGCGCATCGGGTGCCGGGAGGCAGGCCGAAGCCCGAACCCCGAGACTCCTTATCACTTGCGTTTTTAACTATCGTGACAGGGACATCATACTGCAGACAGTGAGATCTAGCCCACCGCTAAAGATCGACAACAGCGGCATTACATTTTTTCCTGACTTCACAGCCAAAGTCCAGGCTCAGCGCCGCGGCTTCCAAGCAGTGAAGAAGGAGCTCCGAGGCAGAGAAGTAAAATACGCCTTGCTCTTCCCAGCAAAACTTAGAGTGGGGTCAGATGAAAAAGCATGGTTCTTCACATCGCCAGAAGAGGTGTGGGACAGGTTGGAGGGATGGCAGAGGGTGGGGGGCCAGAGAAGAGACCGTACTGGCGGACCCAGACAGCAGAGGGGAAGCATGGAGGGACTGCCTGTGTGTCACTCCACTGGCGGAGGTGAGAAGACAACAGAGCCTACATAGTGCTTGGAGATATGGGGTGCCAGCCTGCGGTTTGATGGAAGTGCAAGTATCGCGGGGGGGAGATTGTTTCTAAGGTTGATATATGCATGTGTCTGATTGAGGCTCTGCTTAGTAACTCTTTAGCTGGTCTGCACCTCACTGTAGGGGACCCTCTCGAGACACTCATAGGATATGAACAGAAGACAGATTGCAACAGACACGATGTAATATTACGCTAGCGGGGATGGGGGCTAGCTAAGCCTGCACTTTTTGAGCATTCTGGGGGGGTGGAGAGGCACTCTGAATTCTTGGGGAGTGGGTAGTTTTACATCCACGGGCAGGGAAGCAGGGAGGGGGTGGGGGACGGCAGGAGGGAAGGGTGTTCAATTGTTTAGAGTTATATTGACTTCAATTGCAGCTATTGTATCTTGTTGTATGCCGATTTTCACGTTGGTCCTAGTAGCTGAAGACACACTCAAAGAGGAGTTGCTCACCCTCAATTGGTACTCCAAGACATGTATTCACTGTCATTGATCTACTGTATTGCAGATTTCAACATGTTATGGGATGGAGGTTGACGGGGATCTAGCACTCTCTGTCCTGTCTTGGAACATCAACGGAATGGGGGATAAAATAAAACAGGGAATCGTCCAACAGTATCTGAAGAGGCACTCCCCAAACCTAGTGCTACTACAAGAAACCCAAATGGTGGGCAATACAAGTAGGGCCCTCACTAGATGGCGATACAAACTCCTAGTTCATGCAGACTACACTACTGGTTCGAGGGGAACGGGTATCCTGGTTAAAAGAAGTACACCCCTTATTGTGCACCAGGCGTGGGCAGATCCAATGGAGCAATTTGCTGTATTAGAAGCCCAGTGGTAGGGTAGAGCACTTAATGTCACCTCTTTCTATCTGCCGCCGGCATTAGGTAAGACTGCCTTGGCAGACCTTGGTAACATGCTAACTGGCCTTCCTGACGGTGCCTTAATTATGGGAGGAGACTATAACATGACGATGGATGACACGACTGAAAGGCACCCACAGCGGCAGGGAGCTAGACCGAATGAACTTATGGCAGAATTCACCACGGCACTGGGGCTCTCAGACGTTGGGCGAGAACTTCAAACGGCAGACACACAATACACTTATTTCTCTAGCGTCCACAAAAGTCTTTCCCGTATAGACTATTTTCTAACGTACACGGCCTCGATAGGCAGTTTTAGGCACCCACAGGTCCTACCCAGAGGTATCTTTGATTACTCCCCAGTGAGGATTGAGTTTACGCACTGGGAACAACAGACACGTACCACTATTCTCCTTAACCCGTGGTTGTTGACAATACCAGATATCAAAGAAGAACTCTGTACGCAAACGGGGAACTACTTTAAAGAAAACCTAGGTTCGGTTGAATCTGCACAAACCATATGGGAAGCCCTGTCCATAAAAATGGGGTATAATCAAAAGAGATGTCAGTTGCTGGGTCAGATAGAAGAGGAATTCCAAAGGCTAGAGGCAGATCAAGCAAATAACCCCTCAAATGATACGCACCATAGACTGACCCTGAAACAAGATGAGTATAGAATTAAGGCTCGAGAACACGTGATGGCCAAATATCGTAACACCTAACACAGGCTATATGAACTGGGAGACAGGGCAGACAAGACCCTAGCATGGCTAGAGAGGCGGGAACAGGGTACGAGATGGGTGCCTCGATTGACACTACCAAATGGAGAGATAATGAATTATCCCAGGGACATCGCGGAGGCATCGCAGACCACCTACAAAGAATAAATTCCCCTTCTACCACATACATGACAGAAGATTCACGTCAGCTCCTATTGGACAACGACATGCCGACCCTCTCAGAATCAGACAGAGACACACTGGATGAGGACATGACCCCTGAGGAGATCAAGAAGGCCATTAGTCAAATTAAGTCAGGGAAGGCGATGGGGCCAAATTGTACCCCCATTGAGTTCCTAAAGGTCATGTCTTCTCAGGTGGCACGCAGTTGCATGCTATGTAAGAAGAAAGCTATGAGAAGGAACAGTTGCCAGCAGACCAACATCTAGCCACTATCACTGTTATCCATAAGACTGGCAAACTGGTAGACAGCTGTGGCTTGTATAGGCATATCTCGTTGATTAACGTGAAAGCAAAAATGATAGCGAAGATTCTTGTTATACAGCTCGGGACAGTAATCTCCTCCTTAATACAGCCAGATCAATCTGGCCTTATGCCGGGGAGAAACACAGCTCTTAATATACGCCATCTCCACAACGTGCTGATGCGCAAAGAATTTCTGGAAGAAGACGCAGTTATATTGTCCTTAGATGCCTCTAATGGCTTTCGAATCCATAGAATGGCCATATTTATTTGAAGTCCTCACCAAAGTAGGGCAGGGCCCCAAATTTATAGGCTGGGTAAAATTGCTATATACTGACATACAGGGACAGGTGAGGGTAAACAACTATATGTCCTGTGCGTTTACATTGCGGAGGGGCACCAGACAGGGATGTCCTCTGTCCCCACTGATATTCTCCCTTATGTTGGAACCGTTGGCGGCGTGGATGCGTCGAAACGTGATGGTGCAAGGCCTGCGGTGTGTGGAGGATCTGTAGGATCGAATATCCCTGTATGCTGATGACATACTATTGTATCTTGCCTCCCCCTATAAATCTATACACGCTGTTCTGAATATATTTACAAACTTCGGGAAATACTCGGGGTACGTGATTAACTGGTGCAAGTCAGTGCTATTCGTGCTTCGGGGACAAATTCCCCGTCTTCCAGTAAACTGCAAAATAGAATTAGCCGTAGAAGGATTTAGATATTTGGGGATCTTTGTTATTCAGATCGGCTCTTTTCTATAGTTTTAATTTGGCACCTCCGCTGTCTAGGCTGCGAGCAGACGTGAAGCACTGGAGGTCATTGCCTCTATCCCTGGTGGGCCGAGCCACTCTCTTTAAAATGCTGGCACTCCCACGCTTTTTGTATATCCTTCAGAACTGTCTCAATCAAGTCCCAGACGCATATTTCACAGCAGTGGAGGGGGAGGTCCATATGCTGCTATGAGATGGCAGGGCCCCTAGTGTGGCATTGAAAAAGCTAACGAAAAGTTGGTACGACGGAGGTATAGCGCTGCCGGACCACAAACTTTACTATTGGTCTTCACAACTGGTGGCTGTGAACCACTGGATATACTTCCCACCTACTGACCCGGCCTATGCCCTGTATAGGTACCAGACAGGCCGCTCAGGCTACTTGGGAGCCCTGTATTCCCATTTTAGTAAGAAGAGGTACATTGGTCTAACGCTGCACACAATAGGGATCTAGCGCCAGGCAAATTCACGGCTAGGTTGGACTAACACCCTCACCAAGGTGACACCACTGTGGTATACTCAAACACTGGTCATGCTGTGCTACCAACCATGGTTCGACCGGTAGGACTTGATTGGAATCTCAGCAGTGAAAGATTTGGTTAAAAAAGGCTCAATACTTAGGTTCGTGGAACTCCAGCGGTATTACGAGATGGCTCCAGGGGAGGTATTTCGATTCCTACAAATAAGACATGCCTTACAGGCGGCTTTTTCAAGTTTTGATGACATACCGGACGCATCGCCACTGGAAACCGCTTGCTATATGGGCCCCTACTCTCTAAAGCCATATCTTTAAAGAAACTTAGCAACAACCTGCCTGAAAGCTTTGGCAAACTTAAGGAGCAGTGGGAAAGAGACTTGGGGTCGATTGATGAGAGGATTGGCCGGTCGGCCCTTATGTCACCTAGGGAAGCGGCCATCACACTCAGAATCAGACAGATACAGCTTAGGATTTTACATTGGTCATATATGACAGGCATAACATTGACTAAGATAGGCACAAGATAGGACAACCTCTTCTTGAAGGGCTGCCGACAGCAAGCCACGTTCTACCACACTCTCTGGGAGTGCCCGGCTGTTCATCACTTCTGGGAGGCAGCCACAAACCACATGCAGACTGCACTGGGGAAGACGGTGGTGCTGACACCACAACTGGGGTTATTAAATATCTGGGAGGCTATCGACCTTACTGAAACCGAACAACAGCTAGTGATGCTGGGATACACGCTGGTGAAAAGAACACTGGTGAAAGGGTGGGGGGGGGCAGCATTGCCTTCTGCACCCCTATGGATGACAGAATTAGACAGATGCATGATTGCGGAGACAGAATTTTTCATAACCCGGGGGTGTCCTAAAAAATGGGACAGAAAATGGGCCAAATGGAATGCTCACCGGGAGTCATATGTATATCCCCATTGGTGGATTTGGCAATACTTAGAAAAATGGACAGAGATGTGACTATTTAATGTAATTGCTTTGATGACCTCTGTATACTGCACCATGATGTGAGCAACCAGTCAATATTATCAATCGGTAACATCTGTATGTTTGTCATTAAATTTAATAAAGAAAAAAAGAAGAAAAAAAAGAAAGGGGACAGGTCGATGCCCTCCAACCATCGCCCGATCAGCTTGATGGATTGTGCCCAAAAAGTCTTCTGCTGCTCCGTCCTGGCCAAAATACAGGACTGGATGGATAAGAACGACATGCTCTTTCCACTCCAAGCAGGATTCCAGCGGAAGACCGGCACATTGGATCAAGTATTTTGTGTAGTCATGGTATACTGGAAGGTTGTTGTCTTGGGCAAGGGAAGCCTATGCCTAGGCCTTCATTGATTTAAAAACCGCATTCAACCTTGTGCCCAGGGACCTACTATGGCAAGTACTTAGGGATATGGGAATGCCTTTGGAGATCCTGGAAATATTAGTTAGGCTGCATGATGGAAACTATGCCCGGGTGAGGGGGGGAAATCAGGGACAACTTACTGAGCCAATCACGATCCAACAGGGGTCCGCCAGAGATCTGTATTGGCCCCTACCCTTTTCTCCCGGTACGACAACCAGGAAGCAGGCTTTTTGTGCTCCCAACCTGCGAACGAACCATCTCTAGCGAACCAAAAAATTGCTACACTTTTATTCGCCGACGATACCCTATTAATTTACAAAATTCCCATGGGTCTCCAAAGGCTTTTAAACCATTTTAAGGCATTTTGTGATGAGAGGGGCTTGGTCATAAACCCCACTAAAACCAATCTAATGATGTTCAAATCGCACAAATCTTTCAAGGGAAACATACTCTGGACAATGTACCGCTTGAGAGGGTTAGCTCCTTCGATTACTTGGGTATTAAATTATTGGAGGGAATGGCTTGGAAAAGACACTTAGAGATGGTCTCCTTGAAATTTAGCAGCAAATCAAAACGGAGAGAGAGGACTAGATAAGCCAGTCCGAATCCCCAAGTTAATATGTAATTATCAAAATAGGACTAGCTTGGTTGTGTTTCAAAGGGAAACTCAGTACGTATGATGGCAAACCATTTGGTTTGGTTGTTAAGCCCTCACCCACCGACCTAGTCGGTGGCATGCTTCATCATCGGGCCCACCACAGTGACACCGAATGCGTCCCGGGTATGCTTCGACTCCAGATTACTGAGGAGCTGGTATACTTCTCTGAGTGTGCTGTGAGGGGGTGTATAAGAAAGTGAATAAAAAGCTATGCTGTGGGTCCCAGTGCCCGAGGGTATATAGAACTTTAATAGCTGGGCCCACGCTAGCGTATAAAAAGGCAAGCGGACGCGGTGGAG
The DNA here is from genome assembly GCF_964263255.1 of Lissotriton vulgaris. NCBI lineage: Eukaryota > Metazoa > Chordata > Amphibia > Caudata > Salamandridae > Lissotriton > Lissotriton vulgaris. The sequence goes on along the minus strand of NC_141691.1, from coordinate 1,969,864,048 downwards.
CGGTTTATGAACTCCCGCGTCCTATGTGGTCGACATGTTTCAGCCAGGCCTTTTCTTGTTATAAAACTGGCTTTCCTCAGGACCAATGAGAGTGTGGGTGAAAAATAATTATTATTAAGTGAAGTGAGTTTTTAAAATGTGTCGCACACGCTAAGGTGCTATACGTGTATGGAGGGGGATTCCCTCCGCTTTACTGTACACAAAACATAAAGGACGAAGACAGACGTACATGGTAAAGTCGGGTAAGTATATTGTACCAAAAACACAACGCACTGCCGGCAAGTTTAAGGTGTGTGAACGACCTCTACCGGCGGGATTTTAAAACGTGGCCATGGAATTACATGGCGGCAGTGATATATAAAGCGTTTCTAAGCGGGGTGAAAGTGGTGGACTAAACAGCGGAAAATAGTCAATGAGTGAGAACCAAGCATGAATAATTCTGTTTCCTCACACATGCTATTAGCTGTTAAAGCCTCAAGGGTCACCAGGCAGGGAAGAGCGGACCCTAAAAGTTTTAGGGAGGCAGGGGTTAGAATAAAACCTGTTGGGAGAGAAGGTTGCTTACCTATTTGGTCGTGAAGGGTTTATCTCTGTACTTACGAGATTACCGGTCTGAGAGCTCCATGAACCTGTAGTCCTGCTGCGGTGTCCCGAGTGAATGAAGATCAGGAGCATTCTGGTATTTATACTCATTCAAGTGGGGCGGTACCTGCAGAGGGGTGGAGCAAGGGGCGTAGCTGCGCGTATTGAGTGATCAGTGTCAAGTGCTCATTGGCTACGCATGCGCAGAAGTGTATATTTACTTTCAGTGAGAAAATAGAAAAAGTAGCACAGAGGGACTACAGAAAGGGACAGGGCCACGAGTCCAGACGGGAACAGGGCTCAGCAATTCAATGAATTCCATGGTATGGAATCGTTAAGTCCAGTCAAGTGGGTGGAAAGGCGGTAAATCCACCGTTGTTCTCTTGTGTGAAGAGTTCTTTCATCGCAGTTGTCAAATTTCTCAATGACTGTCCACGTGAAATCATTAGGAGTGTGATTGTGGGACAGGAAGTGTTCTGTTAATTTACTGATGCTCTTGCCACATCTCATGGTGCTCCTGTGTTCGGTCATTCTAGTCCTTACTTTTCTGGTCGTCATCCCGACGTATCTCAAGCCACAATGACATGTGATTAAGTACACCAAGTTGGCGGAATTACAATTGGTGAACTGCCGTTGTGTCCACACTTTGCCATCTTCAAGGTCGAGTGTTTTGGATGGGGTGGTCAGATGGCAGACACTACAATTGTTGCAAGGTTGATGTCCAGTTAGTTTGGGCAGCCCCCACGCATTGAGAATAGTGTTGCTTGGGGGACGTTGGTTTACTCTGGGTCTTGTCGAGACTAACTGGTCTCTCAAGTTCTTGGCTCTCTTGAAGGCAAAACGAGGTAGGTCCCACTTTCTAGTACCAGAATTGATTATCTTCCAATTCTTTTTGATAATGCTAGACACCTGATTAGAAGCCGTGTTGTACGTGGTAACACAGGTCATTATAGAAGGTTCAGGTGGTTTCGGTATGGTTTCAAGGAGTGCATCCCTGTTCAGATTACGTGCCCTTTTGCAGGTTTTGGAGATGATTCTCGTTGGATAGCCACGATCTTCCAGTTTGTGGACTAGGGCTCCGGACTGTGATTTGTAATCTTGAATGTTGCTACAGTTGCGCCTTATTCGTAAAAACTGGCCAAACGGGAGGTTTTCCCTGAGAGGCCTAGGATGGAAACTGTCGAAGCGCAGCAGGGAGTTGCGTGCGGTGGGTTTGTAGTAGGTGGTGGTGATCAGACCGGTAATCTCGTAAGTACAGAGATAAACCCTTCACGACCAAATAGGTAAGCAACCTTCTCTCCCAACAGGTTTTATTCTAACCCCTGCCTCCCTAAAACTTTTAGGGTCCGCTCTTCCCTGCCTGGTGACCCTTGAGGCTTTAACAGCTAATAGCATGTGTGAGGAAACAGAATTATTCATGCTTGGTTCTCACTCATTGACTATTTTCCGCTGTTTAGTCCACCACTTTCACCCCGCTTAGAAACGCTTTATATATCACTGCCGCCATGTAATTCCATGGCCACGTTTTAAAATCCCGCCGGTAGAGGTCGTTCACACACCTTAAACTTGCCGGCAGTGCGTTGTGTTTTTGGTACAATATACTTACCCGACTTTACCATGTACGTCTGTCTTCGTCCTTTATGTTTTGTGTACAGTAAAGCGGAGGGAATCCCCCTCCATACACGTATAGCACCTTAGCGTGTGCGACACATTTTAAAAACTCACTTCACTTAATAATAATTATTTTTCACCCACACTCTCATTGGTCCTGAGGAAAGCCAGTTTTATAACAAGAAAAGGCCTGGCTGAAACATGTCGACCACATAGGACGCGGGAGTTCATAAACCGCTCCACCGCGTCCGCTTGCCTTTTTATACGCTAGCGTGGGCCCAGCTATTAAAGTTCTATATACCCTCGGGCACTGGGACCCACAGCATAGCTTTTTATTCACTTTCTTATACACCCCCTCACAGCACACTCAGAGAAGTATACCAGCTCCTCAGTAATCTGGAGTCGAAGCACACCCGGGACGCATTCGGTGTCACTGTGGTGGGCCCGATGATGAAGCATGCCACCGACTAGGTCGGTGGGTGAGGGCTTAACAACCAAACCAAATGGTTTGCCATCATACGTACTGAGTTTCCCTTTGAAACACAACCAAGCTAGTCCTATTTTGATAATTACACTCCTTGAAATTTACCCAGCTTACTGAAGGGAGCATTTTTTGTCATACACCAAGACTGTAGCCCCTGGCCTTAAACTGTAGAACTGTAAGGTTGGGACTAGTGCCCTTTATGGAGCGGAGCTGTGGGCCATAGCACCCTTCAATGAGCTCGTAGCTGTGGAGAACAAGTTTCTCAGGAGCCTGATATCCCTCCCCCTAAGCACACCCCTCCTTCCTCTTAAGCTTGATCTGGGTGGCAAGTCCATCAACGATCTAGCAAGGCTCCGCCCACTGTTGTTTTGGCATAGATTGGCCTCCACTCCTGATCTGGCACACTATGTAGCTGCTTTCTGTGAGGTCTCCAACTTGGGCACCGCTAATAAAATAGGCTGGATTAAAGAAGTAAATGCCCTACGGTCTAGTATTAGCTTGCCAACCCCGGCTTTCGGTCATCCACCTTCATATACAAGAAGTCAAGTAAAACATCTGTATTGGGCTTGGGTCGAAGAGAACAACCTTCGGAAAAGTCAACTTGGCTACCTAGCAGATGCTTTCACTGATCTGAAATCGAATTGTCATCTAGAAAGCTACTTCGACATCTTTAAGGTGCCAGCCGATAGGAAGCTGTGTACACAGTTTAGACATGGTAGCCTACCAATTAATGCCTTTACTAATTCCTGGTAGATCAACAAACTTTAACCCAAGAGCTGTCCTTCTTGCCCATGTCCACATGAATCTATCAGACATGTACTTTTTGCCTGCAAACCATACTCTAAGCCAAGAAGCAAATGGTTAGCTCCTGTGTGCAGGCAATTAGGGACTCGAAGCTCTAAAGATGCCCTACGGGTACTAAAATCAGACGCTAGACCCCTTTTCGCTTGTGCCACTGCGAAATTCCTAGACAATTTTTGGGCGATAAGGAGGGCACAGCTACAAGGGCCGATTGGTATGAACAGCCAAAATAGATTGTGCTGATCAATCAAGATTGCACCGACCAGTTAATGCTACTTTTTTTTAATAATTCTTAATAATTGTTTTTATGGTTATATTTTATGTATTTTATTCTGTTTTGTGACTAGTGCTAGAGCTTTGTTCTTAAACTAGGGGCAATCCCCCCTTTTTTTCTGCTTAATGTGCGGCCTACCAACTGGAAACTAATTTGCACAAATCTTGATGATGCACTTGTACTTTACTTGCACTTTATTTCCATAATCATGTTAGAGACACCAAAGTCATGAATTGTGTGGAATTGTTTTACTCATACGATGTCAATGTCATTTTATTGTGTCATCTTGAGCGCTTTCATTCCCTTTTGTATATGTGCTCTCCGAAATGCTCTTTCAACCCACATTGTCACACTCATGATTTGTATGGTTGCTTCTTTTATGGTTTGTTAAACCGAAATAAAGAATTATTATTATTATTATTAGATTGAAGAGGGATGATTGGAGTGGGGTAGTTTGGAGTGAGGCAGATTGGAGTGAATTATGGTATATTGGAGTGGAGTGGGTTGGATTGGAGTGAGGTAGGGTGGGGTAGGCTAGAGTGGGGCATATTGCAGTGGGGTGGGGTAGAATCGGGTAGAGTGGGCTAGACTGGAGTGGAGTACATTGGAGTTGAGAAGATGTGGGTAGATTGGCAAGTGCTACATTGGGGTGGGGTAGTTTAGGGAGGGGTAGGCTGCAGTAGGGTAGATTTGGGCCTAGTGGGGTGGGGGAAATTAGAGTGGGTAGGGTGGATTGTGGTGGAGTGTTTTAGGTTGGGGTAGAGTGGGGGAGATTTGAGTAGAGTGTGGTAGTGTGGAGTGGGGTAGATTGGATAGATTTTAGTGTATTAGATTGGAGTGGAGTGGTGTGGATTGTAGAAGATTGGAGTAGGGTCGTCTGTGGTAGATTGGAGTGGGGTAGATTGTGGGGAGTAGGGAGGATTAGAGCGGAGAGGAATTGGATAGATTGCAGTGGAGCTTGGAGTAGAGTGAGGTACATCGGAATGGAGTAGAATGGAGTAGTGTAGATTGGATTGGAGTGAGGTGGATTGGAGTGGAGTCAGATAGAGTGGAGTGGGTTGAATTGAGGTGCATTGAAGTGGGGCAGGTTAAAGTGGATTGGAGTGGAGTGTTGTAGACTGGGGTAGATTGTAGTAGAGTATGGTAGATTTGAATGGAGTATGGCAGATTGGGGTGCAATGTGGTAGATTGGAGTGGGAGTTAATTGGGTTAGATCGAGTGGAGTGTGGTAGATGGGACTGGAGTAGATGTGGGTATAGTGGAGAGGACTGGGGTAGATTGTAGTTGAGTGGGGTAAATTGGATTAGGGTGGGGTAGACTGAAGTGGGGTGGAATGATTGTGGTTGGGTTTGGTGGCATGGCCACATTGGAGTGGAATGGGGCAGATTAGAGTGAAGTGGGATAGATTGGAGTGGAGTGTGGTAGATTGGGTGGAGTGGAGTGGGGTAGATTAGAGTGGGGCAAATGGTGTGATGTGGCGGGCGTAGAATGGATTGGCATGTTGTGTTATGGAGTGGCATACAGTCATACTGTCATACAGTGCGTTAGATTGGAGGGGCGTAGAATGAAGTGGCATATCGTAGAGAGACGTGGAGTGTTGTAGAATGGAGTGGCATGGCATAGAGTGGGAGGGCATAGAGTGGAGTGGTGTAGTGTGGAGCATGCATAGTGTGGTAGTCCACTGCCATTACAGACAATTACATTTTCAATTGAAATGATCATTAGATTTGCACCGAAATACTGTTTTACTCCACATAAACAATAATGTGTGCAAATATCATCACCAAGTGTATTGATGTGTTTAGGAAAGCCAGACAGATGAGCTGTGTGGTAGTTTTCGACCAAAAAGGGCTAATTTGAGGGAGGGGTCAAGTTGGTTGCTCCGCTCATGCACCGATATTCCTCCTCAATCTCAATATTACCTACACCTAGTGCTCCGTAAATCAGGGAGTATTCTGTGAGAAGAACAGAGCTTTAAGTGAGATGTAAAAGGTTTGGGTGGTGGGGGTCTCCCAAAGGAGCATGGTCTAGGAAATGTGACTAGGAAACCTTTCCAAGAGGTGTGGCCTAAATAATTAAGGAAGAAGTTTAAAGCATGTAAACTGTAGTCTTCTGCATCCCAAAGTGCATCGCCCAACTAGTATTTTGGTGCCTCGCCGTGAACTCTCTGTTGTTACATCAGGGCATATCACACAGTAACAGGCAGACTACTAAAACAAGCCTAGCCTAGTGGCTTTCTTAATGTTGGTTAGCAGTATCAGATAAACGAGTAGTAGACCTGCTTTTATTATGAATAATGAGAATTGAAAATGTTTCAAATCTGAAAATATGAGACTCATGAATAAACATTACTAATGTATGTGGAGGGGGTACTATTCTTCAGAGTGTCTCAATCTCAGTCACACCCATTCTCTCCTTCACATCACTTTCTTCTGCAGACTTTCTGTTACATACTTTTGTGCCATAATATTTCGGAAATCCTCCATCTGCAAATCTCACCCCTCATTTCTCTCCTCTTCAGCGCCATCTTTTCACTCTCTCCTGGCGTGTCATTTCTTGCCCCCCCTTTCACTTCAACACCTCCACACACACACTACACCCACTCACCTGTAAACTATGCATTTTCATTTAATTTCGCTGTGTATTTCAAAAGCTGTGTCTCTTCTTGATTCACTTTCACACAGAATCACAGTTACAACTGGCAAACATGGCCATTTCTCGCTGAGATTTGTGAAGGTGACAAGGATTGGATGAGCATGAATTCTGAACACCAATTCGACCCATTAACAGTCACTGTGAGAAATTCACACTGACTTGAACCTCAACTCAAGAGCACCCAATCGTGGTCTATTAGAAAGTGTCACCTACAACCTGACTCATTCAGACACCTACAGGCAGCTCCGTTCACAGTGCGCACTACACAGTCGTAATATACTCCACCAAAGTAGAAATCACAGAAACAGGAGAACAGCATGTTTCTTTTGTGACCCTACTAGAGGGACACTAGAGAAGGAACTGTAACATTCTGCAACTTTTACACTAAAGCAATACAATTATTTTTTTTTACAAAATGTTGATAAGATGCCGGGGGAAATGACTGTAGAATGTTATTAGTGTAAGTATTTAATACAAAAATATTATTTTAGGATAGTAGAAGTCTGAAGACCCTCCTTTTATTTGAAAATCCATCATTGCCACATTTGGGTGTTCTACCTATTTCAATTGTTCTACAGTATTCAAAGTCAGCACATGGAAGTGAACCATTTTACTGTCAGAAGACAACCCAAGTAGAAACTAAAATGTATTAATTGCTTGACAGCAAAGAGACAACTTCTGTGAAATTATAAGTTTTTTTTTTGATAATCAACTTTATTGGTTTTATAAGAAAAACAGAGAAATGCATTGGTTGCAGTTCATTAAGCATTGAAGGGAACATGCAAGGGTACATTAGTATCATAAGGAGGGCGGTCCGTCGGAATATAACACAGCAATTTGTGCAATGGTTATAGTGTGACATAGGTTAAAGGGAGAACAGATCATCATGGTGGCATCATATTAAACCATTTATCCCACACTTTGTTAAATAAGTCAGGACATCCCGAGCCTCGAATAGGGCTTCCTCCTGGATCCCACACCAGTCCACTCCCCTCCGCCATCCCTGCATCGTAGGGGCCTTGGCTTGAGACCAAAGTACTGCTATGTCCCTTTTAGCCACCGCCACCACTGTCCCTAAGAACCGATTGTCCATCCTGGAGCCATTCATGCCATCAGAGACCCCGAACAGCATACACATTGGATCGTGTGGAACCTCCCATCCCAAGGCCTGCATAAGCTCGAGTTCCACCCCCCTCCAAAACTGCGGCAACTTTGGACAACACCACACCATGTGATAGAAGTTAGCAGTAGTGGAGGTACATCGTGGGCAGGCTGAAGAGGGCTTCAATCTGGCCTGGAATAGACGGATGTATGACGGTACAACTCGTACCGTTATAACACGTACCTTTACGACGCATGTTTAACAACGCAAGTCGTTACAATGACTTGCGTTGGGGGGCGCTGGATAGTGAATAGTTTAATTTACTAGTCCAACTCCAGTCCCCGTGGATAGTAGGGAAGGTGTTGGATAGTAAATTAAACTATCCCCTATCCTAGAGTGCCCTCCAGCGGAAGTCGTTGTAATGACTTTCGTTGTAAATCCTGCGTTGTAACGGTACAGCATTGTAACGGTTCCGTTGTAAAGGATGTTTCCCGGAATAGACGTGCAGGGGTGAGGTATGCCGCATGGAGGTAGTATAGTTGGATCAGGCGCAGCTTGGAGGACGTGTCAGGGTTTTGGGCGCCATAAGGGCATCCCTCCAGTCTGCCTCTTCTAGGGGGCTCAGCCAACCTTCTCAGAGGGCCCAAAGCCGATCTAGGGAAGCGGGACCATTATTCACCAGGGACCAGTAAATGTGGGACACTCCCCCCTGCCCAGGTCCCCATCATCACCTGTGCCTCCAACGGGCTGAACTCTGGAAGGGAGATAGGAGGGCAGACATGCATGTAGAGGGCGTGTCTGAGCTGCAAGTATCGATAAAATTGGGAGTGGGGAAGAGGGTGGCGCTGCTGCAGGTCTGCGAAGGAACGGATGTGATCCCCCACCCAGACATCTCCGAGCACTGAAACTCCAATGAGATCCCATCTATGGAACCCCTTCAGGGATGAGACCTCCCGCAACCTGGACCCATGCCAGAGTGGCGTATGTTGGGAGAGTTTACTGTCCCATCCCACATGTCATAGGGCCTTGCGCCAAGCCAGAAACACCGTCCTGGTAACCGGGGCCATCGCTTATGGTACTGGACTTCCATAGAGAAGCGCTTGACTTGTGGAAATTCCAGCGCGGTGAGTTCCACACGATAGGCAAGGTCGGACCAGCCGCCCGCATACCAGTTTTGGATGACAATGAGTTTCGTGGCCAGGTAGTAGAGGTGAAGACTGGTCACCCCCATAACCCCATCAAAGGGGGGAATGCGACAGTGTGTCAGGGATATGCGTGGTCTCCGTCCTCCCCAGAGAAACCGGGTGAGGACTCCATCGAGCTCACGGAACCAGCCACTCGGAAGGTGGACCGTGGTGTTTTGCAGTATGTAGAGGAAATGGGGGAGGACCATCATTTTGAACAACACACTTCTACCGAGGGGGTTTAGGGGAAGGGTCTTCCCCCTCTTGAGGTCCGCCTTCATCCTAACGACCAGGGATCTAACGTTCAGGGCCCACTCAAGCTCCGGTAGTAGAGTTACCCAGATGCCAAGGTATTTGATCGAGTGCCTCCTAAGGGGGATAGCCGACTGCCAGTCGTAGCACTCTCTGGAGGGATGCAACGGGACCAGAGTGGATTTGAGAATTCCACAGTGAAAATTGAGAGCATTAATTGTTTAATCGAAGCAAAACTTCACATTTTAATAGCATGGAGGGAAATAGAATCATTATTATGCTATGAACGTGTAACAGAAAATAGAAAAATAATAAACTTAGCCTTTGCACATTAAACAAATAGTTTATACTTCAAAAATGTGGATAAAATAGTTGTAAAATAAACGTATGTCACGAACGCAACTAAAAAACATCATCTGATTCCCTCCAGGCTGGCACACTGGACCCTTACTACAGAAACGAATTTATTTTTTATTAGGCACTAATGTGTCAGACTCATGCACAATTGTCACATTATTTAGTAGATAATATTACAAAATATTTTAACAGTCTCTAAAAAAGACTATAGCAATCTGTCCAAAAGTTTACAAATGTTTCCTTCCAGGCCTGTTTCATGGCTTCCAGGCAAGTATGTACTTGATCCTCTTTAAATATAGTCAAAAGGTAACATTTTCTAAAGCATATGAGGCCTGGACAGATGATATTGAAATGACAACATGTTTCCTTAACCAGCTGCCATAGTCTACATAGATCGCAGGGTCCTTGCCCTCCCATCTTCCCAAGTAACTCAACAAATTAAGTCGTTCAAAACGAACCTTCTCAGAAGTTCTCAGAGTAAGCTGGGTAATATTAAGGTGCAGGTATGCCTGCAGGAACAGGGACAGATTTAATTTTTGAAAGCAATGTGGGCTATTATTAAAATGTGTTGGAAGACGTTTCGTGTCACTATCATTCTAAGCTCACCTTTCCCTCTACAATTAGTATTCCAATCTAATGGCAAATGGTGTTGTTGCAAACATCCTTAATAATCAAGCCATAATTCAGCTCTAGAATGTTCAAGCTTCTTAGATGGATTTGGATGCTGGAGCTTCATTAATCTGTTACATTCCAACCTATCTAGAACTTGAATTGGATTGTTCACATAAATGAAAGACCAGAAGTAATGAAACACTCTTTGCTTCGGAAACATTCAAGGAAAATTGTGAAAAATATTGGGGGTATTAATCACAGTTCTGAAATGTTTTTTGTTGTTATTTTTTTAATGTATGGGTTGTTTTCTTTCTGTGCTTGGTACCCCAATAAAAAATATTTAAACAAAAAAAAGGAAACATACAAGTGGGGTATAGGCATACTATAGTAGTGCCGCCTTAACACGTATTAAGGCAAGAATGTCCTAAACAACTTCTCTCAGTGGGATTAGTAAAATCCTAAATATGGAGTTTCCAATTAATCCAATATCACAAGAAATGCCCTGATGCTTGTACTGGGAGATGTACTCCAGCTGAACTCTATTCACCCACCAGTGATTAGTACATTTGCCCTTTCCAAAGGTCATGACCTTTTTAGTGGTATCAGTTATTAAGCAGGAGTCCTAACTATACTGACGCACCTGAGCAGGCTTCTATGACCAGTGGTCTGCACGAGGGACTGCTGCTGCCCCCCAGGCAGAAGGAACATTCTTTATTTCATTTAATACCTTAGGTTCCAGCAAACACGGGTAGGTCCTGTCAGAGCTCTACCATCCCCCCAACTGCCCATTTCCCCGAAGCCTCCGCTCCAGACCACACACCAACATTCTATTACATCATTCACTCTGAGCATTCCAGACGCCATCTTAGACATACCAGGAACGGAACACACTTTGGGGCAGATGTACAATAGCTGGCGCATCCCCAGAGATGCACCAGTTATTGTGCGCCGCAGCTCCGCCACCCATGGTGTGCCGCATTTACAATGCGGCGCACCATGGGTCGAAAACGGCACTGATGCGTGACGCATCTGTGCCGTAAAGGTGGGGCATTGCTGGAGTTGCGTCGCAAGCGCGACGCAGCTCCAGCACGGCTCGGGGGTGCCCTATCTGTCCAATACTGTGTCAAGCCTTACGCCTGCTTCAAGCAGGCGCAGGGTTTTTTATCGCATCATTGGTCTAAAAGTGACTGAGTGAAATCTTGTAGATTGCGAGGCGCACCTGCCCCGGAACACCCAGCCTGCGCCGGAACGCCCACATGCGTCACGTTGTAAATGGGTCACAGGGATGCGCCACGTTTACGCCGCCGTTGCGTGACGCAAACGTGGCGCAAGTCCAACATAAATCTGCCCCAGAATACTTACTACACCTGTTCCATAGCTGGAAAAGGTGTTTGAGTGGATAACCCTTTAAATTGTTTTGGATATTTTAAAGCTGGCCCAATCTACCAGGAATAAGCCCCTCTGAAGAACTTTAATGGAAGGAACACATTTTAATGTCAGCAAACCATCCCACTGGAAACTGGTGTATTAACCATTTAAATGAAAAGAGATTACCTCTGTGAAAACTGAGCTATACCAACTGATTAAAAGAAGGATTATCTCAGTAAAAATAGATTACATCCGTGAAACTTGAACTCCACTAAGTGCTGAAATGAATAGAGATTACTTCAGTGAAGATAGATTGCCTCGGTGAAAAGGCAGATTATCTCAGTGGAAGTAGATTACTACAGTGAAAATTAACAGTATTAATTGCTTAAACGAAGATTGAGAAAAAGAAATGAAAAATGCACGTCTAACATTTACCACAATGCACTGCGGTTTTATGGCAAGCACACACTTTAGATGCACCGTGTGCTTCTGGGACTGAGCCTGTTCACAAATGAGTTACTTGAAGGCCAGTGAATATGCACTGCTGTGGGGCTGAACACAATATAAAAGAAAAGCAATAAGTCTGAAAAAAACATGACTCAGTCTGGCCTGCATCAAAGGGTATCTGACCCTTGAGATAAGGTGGTGAGAGAGGGTTTGCCATAGCTGCCAAGGTTTCAGATTGCTATGTGTGACATTTTCAAAATGTTACTGTAATTATGAGTGACATTTCAAAGTCTATGAGTGACACTGTCGCGAGCAAAATTAAATGATGAGAATACAAATAAATATCAGAAAATACACCCAATTGAGCAACGAGAAACTCTAGGATCTTAAAACTACTAGCAAGCACCAGAAATAAGGAGTGTGAGGCACACATTACAGCCAACCAGGACATTGTATTATCCTTGACTATACTACTGATTGTTCAACCCTAATAAAAGTGATTACCAGCAGTGCTAGTGGTGTCCGCCCCAGTTGGAACATGCTGCCACCCAGCACCAGATCTACTTGTACTAGTAGGCTGTAGTGCGGCGTCCTAGAGCTACTAATATACACCAGGCTCTTGACTTAAACTAAGTGAAGCTGGTCGTGCTAAAAGTTGACAGGCACCAGCAGTGTGGTCACTGCACGCTGGCGCTGTCTGCACTGATTAGGGCTGCCTGGGCCTCCGGTGATATCTTGGTCCTGGGAGGAGATATCTCTGGCCAATTCATTAGAAATCTATGTGCTTCTCACAGTGTCTCAGGAGATTGTGACAAGACTTTTTTTTGCCTGACAGGATGTGTTGGCCTAGATTGGGAGTAGTGCATCACTGCCTGCTGCCTGTGGTGTTGCGGTCTAGTCCTTGGTGAGCCCGTGATGGCGGGACACGCAAGGACGAGACCGTAAGGAAGTGGTGCACATGCGTGAGCGGCGCGATGCGCATGTGTAGAGCGGTTCAGAGCGCGAAAGATGTAAGACGCCCGGCGCTCTTTCTGTTGACGACGCAAATAAAGAAATAGCTTCTTAAAGCCAACACTGAGTCTGCCTGGTACTTCTGGCAAAATAGGATCTTTACACTGGCGACAAGGTCGGGATATTCCCACAAGAAGCACGAGCTGCTTCACAAAAAAAAAAATACATAAATAAAAAAAAGAAGCACACACAAGGGCAGCAGCCATTGGAAGAAGACTGCAGGGCACCGGTCAAGGACAAAGGCAAAGAAGCACACTGGCAGAGAGTCGCAGGAAGAGCGTGGCAGAGGCGCAAATTCGTGAGACGCCTCCCACCACGTGCACCAGGGCCAAGAACTGAGGCGAACAAGGAAAGGAAGCATGGTAAGAGGGTAGATACACCCCAAAGAGGCCCTGGCGGAACGGGGAGAGAGAAGTGAAGGGGGAGAAAGAGAACCCCGAACCAAAACGGCACAAGGCGGAAACCCAAGCGCGCCTGGGAGCCCTAGAAATCAAGGGGGAGAACCGGAGGAACAGGCCAAGATGAGTACACAAGCATCTTCCCTTACAGCGCCAATTTCTTTTTTGCCCAAACCAGGGGAACCCCAGATGAAATGGGAAGACTGGAGGGAATACTTCAAGCGCTATCTAGAAGCTCTAGAGGATGAAAATGGAGAACCCTTTCCCAGCGTAAGGAGAAGAAGGATACTCTTACATAATCTGGGTCCGGAAGGGATAAGTGTTTTCACTAACTTGGTGCCCACAACTAGGCCAGCAGCCGATGATGAAGTTTTCAAGCATGCCCTAGAAGATCTCGATAATCACCACCGACCTGCAGTGTGCGTCTCCATTGATCGTTTTAACTTCCAGCAGAGGAAGCAAGAAACGCGAGAATCAATCGACGACTACGTTGCGGCGTTGAGAAGGTTGGCGATTACATGCAAGTATGGGGCACTACAAGAGAACTACATAAAGGACCAAATCGTGATGCACATCACCAATAAGGCGGTACAGGACAAGTTGTGGGTGCATGGAGAGGCGACGCTGAAAGAAGTAATAGCGATGGTAAAGAAAGCGGAACTGTCAAAGCGATGCGCTGTCTCAGCAAAAAGGGAGAACGCACAGAGGGCCATGGTGAACATGGGGGATGATGCAGAGTACACTGGACGAAACAGAATGATGGCTGGAGATAATAAAGGAACAAACAGATGGCCAGGAAAGTCAGGTCAAACGTGGAAACCGTCCCGGGAGAACAAATCCACATGTTACAGGTGCGGAAGTACGAACCACGTGGCCCAAGACAAACTTTGCCCAGCATTCCAGGCGAAATGCATGTTCTGTGGCCTAATAGGTCACTATGAGAAGGTATGTCGCAGGAAGGTCAAGAAGACGGTCATGAAATATGTGACGCAAGACCGACCGGAAGGTGAAGAAGAAGAACTGGACGGAGACGATCTGGTGCTGTGCATCGAGGAACAAGTGCTCGGAATAAGCAACAGACGCTCGAGTAAGCCACAGGCTGACATGCTGATTGGAGGAGTGAAGATCAAGGTGGCGATAGACTCGGGCTCCCCGTACACCATAGTCCAAAGATCCGTATGGGAGGAAGAGTTCAAAACCAGCCTGGGTCCCAATTCAGAACCGCTAGACATTCGGCCGGTATCATATACCGACACCCTGATCCCCATGGTGGGCTACCGGATCCTGAAGTTTGAATTCCGGGGATGAACGGCAGACTGCAAACTTTTTGTGGTGGAGAAGGGCCCGTCGGTGTTGAGATGTAGAGATCAAGGAGACCTGAGGATTAAGCTGGACCCGGGAGGCAGAGAACAAATACTGCTAACAGACTGTGAGTGCTGGCTAAATCTGGAGAAAATGAGGAAAGAATTCCCGAAGGTGTTCGGAGGTAAAGTCAGGAAACTTGAGAAATTCACACACAAAATCCTGCTCAAGGAAAACTCTTGCCCGGTGTCCCACAAAGTTCGGAACGTGCCCATAGCGGCAAGAGAAGCGGTGCAACAAGAACTACGCAGACTGGAAGAACAAGGGATAATTGAGCCCATAGACAGTTCAGAATGGCTATCTCCCTTAGTAGTAGCACGAAAACCCAAAGGCAAGGTGCGTTTGTGTGTGGACCTGCATGAGTTAAATAAATGCCTGATTGTGGAGAAATTCCCGTTGCCCAGGATTGAAGAAATGCTAGCCAGAACAAAGGGAGTAAAGTGGTTCTCCACCATTGACCTAGCATCTGCTTATCATCAGATAGACTTGCATCCATCTAGCCAAAAATTCACGTCCTTCATAACACCGTTTGGATGCTATCAATTCCGCAGAATACACTTTGGGCTGGCATTGGCCGCCGCGGTGTTCCAAAAGCAGATGCACCGTCTGTTCAAGGACGTGGACAGCATCCAGTATTTCCAGGACGACATCTTGGTGATGGGGCTAGACCGTGAAGACCACGACCGGAAACTGAACAAAGTTCTGAGCGTGCTACAGGAGAAGGGTTTGACAGCTGAATGGAACAAATGTCGGCTAGGAATGACATCAGTCACCTACCTAGGTCACGAAATTGGAGGACACGGGATAACCCCTAAGAGAAAAAATTTGAAGGCGATCTGTGATGCCAGAGCCCCCTTCAGCAAAGTGGAAGTGAGATCCTTCCTAGGGATGGCCGAATACTATAGTAAGTTCATTCAGCACTTTGCTACAAAAACACATCAATTGAGACAGCTCATAAGAAACAAGACGACGTTCCACTGGGATGAAGAAGCACAAAAAGAATTCGAAGTGTTAAAGAAGGACTTAAGCCAGGCGGTGCCATTGCATGGACATGATCCCCTTGGACAGACCATACTGACCACTGATGCCAGTGAAAAGGGACTAGGGACGGTTCTTACACAAGAAAGAGAAAACAGCACTGTGGAGACTCTTAGCTTCGCATCCAGAGCATTAACCCCTACTGAACAAAAGTTCTGTGTGATTGAGAAGGAAATGCTGGCGGTGGTGTGGGCCATGGGGAAGTTTAGGCAGTTCCTGTGGGGCACGAGATTTCATCTGAAAACGGACCACAAACTGTTGGTCACAGTACTCACCTCGAGTGGGCATGCAACTGCCACCCCACCCATAGCCAAAATGACGCTGAAGCTGCTGGAATATAGGTATGACGTGGAGCACATACCGGGGACACGCAACAAGGTGGCTGATTACCTTAGTCGAGCCTCGGCTATGGAAGAGGCGCCAAGTTGGTTGCTGGAGGATGAAGAGATGGTAGCGGTAATGGAGGATGCTGAAAGAGTAATCAGCAGGCAAGAATGGGAGCAGGCGTATGAGGAGGATGAAGACATGAAGGAGGTCAAAGAGTGAGTCCTCGGTGGGTGGCCAGAGAAAAAGAGGATGAAGGAAGTTATCCGGAAATTCTACGAAGTAAGAGATGAACTGTCGATGAGCGACTCTGGAATCTTCTTATTTAGAGGTGACAAAGTGGTGCCTCCCAAGAAACTGATCCCCCTCCTCCTGTGCCAGCTACATGAAGGACATCTGGGCATCGTTAAAACGAAATTGCATGTGAAGCAAATGTATTGGTGGCCGGGACTGGACAGTCAAGTGGAAAGGCACGTGAGGGTATGTGACCAGTGCCAAGGAGCAGACAAGATATTGAAGCCATTGAGACCTGCGTTAGGAAGGGTTGACCAATCGTGCAACCCGTGGGAGGATGTATCGGTTGACATTCTGGGACCCGTATTGGATAACCAAGGGATGCAGAAATACCTGTGAGTTTTGGTGGACAAGTATTCCAAATGGTCAGAAATACATGTGCAGGAAAAGATGGACACAGACACAATCATTAAGTTTCTCACCTCAGTGTTCCTGAGAGAAGGAATCCCAAGGACGATCCTCAGTGACAATGGTCCATAGTTCACGTCGGAAAAGTGGAACAAGTACGCGGAAAGGAATGGAATCAAAGTGAAACACACATCAGTGTACCACCGTCGAGCAATGGACAGGTGGAGAGATTTAATAGAGTCCTCATGGGATCCATACACGCTGCCATCACGAAAGGAAAGGATTGGGAGAAAGAAATACAAAGCATGTTGTGGGTGGATAGGATCACCCCCACCTCCACAGGCTACAGTCCTTTCCAGATCCTAAGAGGCAGGCACCCGTTCACGAAGGACAATGTGGTCTGGAGAGAAAAGACCGTCACCAGCAAGTGGACGCCTGCTGTAGTCCAGCACAATCTCGAAAGAGCCCAAAAAGTATATACTGAACATTATAACCGGAGAAGAAATTTGAAGGAGGCAGCTTTGGAAAAAGGGGAATGGGTGAGAGTCAAGTTGGCTGTGCTAAAAAGGAAAGGAGAAAGGAAGTACAGCCCACCCATGCAAGTGGAGGAAGTATATGACAGGGCTGCCCTGCTTAGTGATGGAAATGTGTGGTCCCAAGACCGCATGGCTAAAATCAACAAGATTCTACAGTGGCCTGAGGAAAAAGAGAAAAATCAACAAGATCAAGGATTGAGAAGCACAGGAGAGATAAAAATGGTAGAAAGGGAAAGCCAAGAGGAAGGACAGGTGTATGCAGAAGGAGAAGATCTGGAAGCACCGAGGGTAGAGGAAGAGAGGGTTGAAAAGGACTTGACACCCCAGGAAAATGAACTGAGTCAAATAAGAAGCGGAATGTTGAGCCCGGTGAGAAATGGTGGCCGAGAAGCTTCTACCCCGGTAAGGCGTACACGTGCTGGGAGAGCGGTAGTCTTACCAGCTCGTTTCAGAGACTTTGAATTTGGGGGTTGTTGAAACCGTGGACTCTTAGCTTGTTTTGTTGGTTGTATTAAAAGAGGGAGATATGTGGTGTTACGGTCTAGTCCTTAGCGAGCGTGTGATGACGCAACACGCAAGGTCAAGACCGCAGGAAGTGGTGCGCATGCGCGAGCGGCGCGATGCGCATGTGTAGAGCGGTTCTGAGCGCGATAGATGTAAGACGCCCAGCGCTCTTTCTGTTGACGACGCAAATAAAGAAATAGCTTCTTAAAGCCAACTCTGAGTCTGTCTGGTACTTCTGGCAAAATAGGAACTTTACACTGCACAGTCCCACGGTGACGGATCGCGCTGGCGGGCTGCGGTTTACTATTTGCAAAGCACAAATGTTCACTTCGAGGAACCTCTTGGCGCTAATACTCGACAAACAAAAAGAGAGGGAGTCAAACAAGATATGAAACGCAAAACAGGGTTTTAAAGCTTTTCTAAAGGAAAACACGGAGATGGGCACAGCACAGTTTAGCACCTGCATGCCGCTGTAACAGAAACTATTGCTTTACCGGCGGCCTGGTGCAGCTTCTGCTGAGATCAAGCTCGGGGCTCTCCCACAACGACGCTGGTGGCTCCACCCTGAGCGAGGGTCTCGATCGGAGCCGGCTGAGTTCCTGTGGCCGTGTGAGGGCGGCCAGGGACTGGTAGACTACCATGCGGCGGCCGGAGGTGAAGAATTGAGCCGCACAGTGCCTGTCTGGCTGAGCCCTGTGACTCGCAGCTACCTCCTCAGACGCTGGGCGGGCCTTGGAGTTTGCGTAGCATTGCATGGACAGGCACGGACCTGAACGGCGCTCATCTGCGCATTTAATTTTGAAGAAGCCAGACGGTGAAAGCACTGGGCCTCTGAGGAGGGAGAGATGGTGTCAGCCTCGTAGCAGCTCTTGGGGGGCTGGCACCCCTCACACTCACAAGGTCGTTCTAAGCTGAGCACCGGGCTCTTGGTTGTCTCCACAACAGGCCATGCGGAGAGTTAAAACCGGCGTTTGAAAAGCTGCGCGCAGGCGCTATGGTTAGGTAAATGTTAAGTGAATCACAGTCACTAACTTACTTGGTTTTGCAGCCTCAGTGTGGCGCGGCAACGGCTCTAGTGGCACGTGCCGGCTTGGCCACGATTCTGGGCCTGGCTCGGCAACTCTCCTTGCACTGCACGGTGTGAATTTATGCTTCCTTTGACACCGGCTGTCTCAGACACCAGCGCCTCGGAATTCATAATCTGATTTATCACCTAGTACATACTGGTAAGAGTCAAATGTTACAAACTTGCCACAAAAACTCCTCATGGGATGCAAGTTTTCAAGGCATTACTATACTGTCTGCTTACTGCCATTGATGCAACAGAACGAAATCAGGTTGTACAGATTAATGCATGAGCACTTTCAATCACATAAAAAAGAAAAGAAGAACACGATTGGCAGATAAAAAGAGACGCTTCTTCAACCCCGAATCCCTTTCAAGAAAACCCAATGATTATCCCACAAGACAAGCCCTCGCGAGTTGAACGCTGCTTCCTCCGGACGTGACGCGGCAGTGACTCTGCCGGCACATCCGGATCCCAGCCCCAATGGTGCGGTGCCACAGTGATTGACAGCAGTTAACAACTGCTGAGAGAGGGCATCCCCTCTCCCCCCCCCCCCCCTGTGTGAATCAGTACAGTGTTTGATGAAAGCTGCGCGCGCCACAGCCACTATTTGCCTCTTTGTTAAATGTTTCCAGGAACCAGCAGGCAGCTGGGAGTGATGTATTGTAGCGGCTAACGCTCACAGCCACTACACAGAGCTGAGATGATCGTTTTAACTATTTAGGAGCTCTCGGCGGCAAGCAGCACATCTCTCGGAGCACCAGAGAGCCCGTGCACAGACGCCGCTGGTGGCGCGCTCTGGCAGGTGGGAAAATGCGTGACAATGCATTTCAGTGCGGTGATGCGGATCACCGCACTGAAATGCGTGAGCGTCACGGGTGATTCGTGATACTTGGCAGGACTGGTTTGCAGATTAGGTCGGTGAGCATACCTCTCGAATGCCTTACTTTTTTGGAGTTCCAACTTCACTAGCGAGATAGGTCTCAAGTCTTCATCCAAGGAGGACTGTGTGAGGCTAAATATGCTGATTAGTCGCAGCAGCAAAGAGCAAAGCAGAAAAATTGTCACGGTTAGTTTGTAGAATGCGCTGTGTAACAGGGCCGCCCGCTTCGGGCGCAAGGCCTGCGCACGCCACGCTGGAGTAATAAGGGAGAGGATGTGGTCTGTCGGCTAGGCTGCCAACTTTGGTGCTGGAAACCAGGGTTCGAGCCTCAGGGGCGCGTCCACATCCTGTGATTCTGGGCAAATCACTTAAGCTCTCCATGCATGAATGTGTCATGTAAATACAGTGCTCTTGTAAAGCGCTCCAATTCCTTCTGGTCGAGTTCCCGCTATATTTATATGCAAAAAAATGACACTCACTGAGCTATAGTGCGAGCTAGAATGCGATCTCTGCCCGTTTACTATATAGCCTCAGGCCAGGCCTGGCCAGAGTGAGATTAGGTGCTGTTCTGGGACAGGTCGTCACCGCAGGGGGGGTGCCTGGGGGTTGCTTGACACGCTGGATGTTGTATTTCAGTCAGTTTTACTTTTGTAGAATTTGCCACCCCACCCGTCAGGGCAGCATGCTGAAGATGAGCAGGCCATCATCGCCTCCATGATCACTGGTAGGAGCTTGTGTTTCAGGGGTGCGTGGATAATCAGGCCACTGTGCTACAAAGGGCGAGGAATGTTGGATTGTTGTAGATCATTTGCGGCACGTTACCTGGCACACCCTTGGAATTCAAAATGTAACAGCATTTTCAGTGTTCCTTGAAAAGGCAAAATTTGCATCATTGTGTATTTCTGCAAATGGAGCAGGAATCTTTAGCTACAGTTACCTGGTCAGACTGCCAGGAATCCCGGGGCCTCATTTATGCGTGAAAACAGCGATGAACCAGTTTTAATTTCGACCTAATTGCGACATGATGGATGCGCTGTATCTAATGTACATTGCTCATTGTAGCAATGAGTTACAGATATCTCAGTATTTCTGACGTTTCTTTAGGTGCAGTAATAACACATTGCTAGAATGTGTAGCAAAAGTGAGGCAACTCCAGCAGTGGGTTATTACACATTGGCAAGATGTGCCTGCATCAGTCTTACGCCTGCTGTGAGGCAGGCGTAAGATTCTGACGTAGTGGTGTCCTAGAAGGGGCACAGTAAAATCTAATAGATTTCACGGTGCCACTTCTACAAGGTTTTTTTGCGGGGGAAAGCCCACCCTGCATACATTACACCTAACATAGGTATAATATAGCTCAGGGCTTTACAAAGTCACTTTGTAAATAGGGCATAACTAGATGCATTTTTACGCCGCTGATGCATCACAAAAAGCAAACCAACGGTCGTGCAAACGTGTCGTAAGGCCTCAAAATAGGGCTTTGGGAGGGCCGGCCGACCAGCAGGAGGCATGGCCCTCCCGGGGGAATTAGGCCTGGGGGGGGGGGGGTGGAGGGGCAGCCAGCACCTCAGTTGGGCTGGTTGGGCTTTGTGGGCTCCTTTTGGGATGGTTGGGCTGGTCTTGGGCTATCTGGGCATCCAGCACCTCAGTTGGGCTGGTTGGGCTTTGTGGGCTCTTTTTGGGCTGGTTGGGCTAGTCTTGGGCTATCTTTGGGCTAGCCAGACATTTTGGGAAACTACCCACCATTTTGGTGGTAGTGGCCCAGCAGAAGGCTGTAGGTGTCCTGGGTGTTTATCTGTTTGGTTTCTCTGTTTGGGTTTTGTGGCCCGTGACTTGGCTTGGTTTTTTGCCTGTGTTAGTTGGCTGTGGTGGTGTACTGAGGGCTTCCCTGCCGCGGGTGCAAGTTTGACTTACTGGGAGCCTTCTGTCCTGCGTGGGCCTCGTGGCGGCGACAGGCTAGCCTGGGCACGGTTTTCAGCGCGCTCCTCTTAGTCCCTGCATTGTGGTCGCACTGCTTTTCCTTGCCCGACATCTGAGACTGCAGTGACTCTGGCGAGGTCGGTGTACGACGTTTCGAAGATGCTGGAGCCCTCCGCCTCTTAGAAGAGGCGGGCCGCACGGACCTGCTGCTGCCAGGCGTGAAGGTAAGGCCGCCGCGGTGCACGGCGAGCAACGCCACAGCGGCTGTGCTGGCGGTGAAGCCGCTGCATGTTCAGCGGTGTTTGGGGTGGGGGGAGGGGGATGGGGATGGGCCACTGAGAAGGGGAGAGTGCTCAGCGCGGCTGCATGTTTGCTGAGGCGGCGCGCAGGGGGCGAGGGCGGGGGGAGGTAGGGCATGGCCCCGCGGCCACAGTTTACTGTTATGGAAGGGGCTGGGGGGCTCCAAACATAGTCACAGCAGCTGGAGTGGTGGCGCGGGAGGGGAGGGGGGTGCTTGGTGGGGGGTCGGGCCCTATGGAGGATGCCCATGTGCGAGAGAATGAGCAGGTGGGGGAGGCCCCTGGACAGGATGGCATTGGGGGGTATCCCCCTCCTAATTGATAGCTTGGACGCTTAGGGGAAGGGGGAGGATGGGAGGGTGCGATGGGGGTGATTGCTAGGGGTGTCGCTAAGGGGGTTGGGAGAATGGTGGGGGTGACCAGGCCAATGTTCCCTGGGGGGGCGAATGACAGCGATTGCGGTTCCGGGCGCAGGGGGTCCGGATGTGAGGAATTGGGGGGGTGAGGGGGTGGGGGCCGACCTGGACTGGCGAACCTTGGGGTGCAAGCTGGCTTCCACAGCGGGGTCGGGCGCATTGAGGGGGGGGGTTGGGATGGATGGGGGCCCAGGAAGGGGGGATCGGGTGGGGCACAGGGGGATCAGAGGGGTGGGGGGTCGGTGCTGCGGGAATTGGAATCGTTGGTTTGGAGTGCGGGGGAGGAGGAGGGGGCAGTTGGGGTGAAAGGAGGGTAGGGTTAGCGGGGCCCTGGTAGGGAGCGGGGGAGGTGGCGGGACACCCTGGCGCACCGAGGGGGGCATTCAGCAGGATGGGGAGGGGAACAGGTGGGTGTGTGGGGAAGCAGGGGGTTCTACAGGGCCATGGAGTTGTTTTAACCCGGGCATGCTGGACTCCACCTATTTCTCCCCACCGGAACGGCTGGTGAGGTGCTCGGGAGAGCAGCATGCGGCTCCAAACCGCCGAGAGGATGGGCCGGGTCTGCTTTATGAGGGCGGTCGCACTCCCACAAGGGACCGGGCGATAGAGCCCTATGAGAAGCGGGCGGTAGGTCCCCGCCAGCCCCACCCCGAAGGGTCAAAACGGGGGACCGGGACGGAGGTCCGTCAGTTCTGATCGGGACTCCTTGATGGAACCGGAGGAGAGGAGAAGGGAGAGTGTGGACTTGGGTGAATTGTTGCATAACTGCAGGGCGAAGGCGGGGCTTAGTCGGCTGGAGCCCATGGGGGGCGGCCGTTGGCGTGAGGTGGATATGAAGGGCTTCAGCTGGATTATGACGAAGACAGCACGAAGGACAGAGAGATTCGAGAGTAATGTTGTTCCTAGCGTGTTGCAGGCCCAGAGGAGGAGCAGATTGGGGAGAGTGGCGGCCCCCATGCTCAACTGGTTAGGCAGCGGGATCCAGTGCGGACGTAGACCTTGACAGAAGGTAAGGAAGGTGGCGGAGCAGGGAGCGGGTCGGGTGGGGCCCACCGAGGTACGGGGTCTGTGGGCACTGATGCCAAGGGAGGGGAGGAAGGAGTGCGACTTAATAAAGGGACGTACGTGAAGGACATGTGGGTGGGCTGGACACGGAGGGCGTCGGTGGGGCAGGGTCCATTAAGCCGGATGGGGGTGCCAAGGGGGGTAACGGTGGGAAGGAGAGCCATGACTTTCCGGTGCGTAAGCTCCCATATATGGGCATCACAAAGCCCCTGGGGGCGCACCTGTCCTTGGCCACCAAGGAGAAGATTTGGAAAGGGGATTATGTAGATATTTTGAAGCTCCTACATTGTGAGCTGATGGCGAAGGAAGGATTAAAAGAGGAGGAGCAGGAATTCGTGAAGAAGCCGGAGGTGCCTCTGACCATAGAAAATTAGTCAGCGTTGTTTTGATTTTCGCCAACGTGTACTGTTGGAAGAGCCCGGAGCGGGCGGTCGCACTTTTCAAATACATGGATGTTATCCAGAGGGCTCAGGTCATGTATGGGGGATACATGTGGTCGTACTATTTTGAGGAGTTTCGGGCGCGATTGGCGGGAGACCCGGCTCAAAGTGGGGTGAGATTGATATGGACCTGTACCACCAGACGATGGTACAGGTCAACCAACCGTGGGGGGGGTGGGACAAGGTGGGGCTGTTACAAACACCGCATCAGAGCATGTTGGGACTACACAAGGGCGCTTGTGGCAGACAGTATTGCCGCTTTCGGCATGAGTGTTCCAAGTGTGGGAAGGGCCACCCGATGGTACACTGCTGGGGGGTTGGAGGCGGTCTGCAGTAACAGCAGCCTGTGACAGCAGGGACACAGACTGGGGGCTGGGGAGGAAAAGGGGGGTCAAAGGCACTGGGAAAAGGCTCTTACGCCGGTTAGGCTGGAGCGGCAGAGACCCTCCTAGCGTCTTATCGACTGACCGAAGATGTGGGTGTTTTGTGCCGGGGGTTCCGGGAGGGTTTCCGTTTGGGGTATGAGGGTCCTCGGATTGCTCGGTGGGCGGAAAACTTGCATGGTGCCGAAGAAGGAGCCGGGCAAATTCGCCTGATTCAGCATCTGTGGTGGCCGGAAGAGCGGTCGGTAAATGATTACATATCGGCAGAGCTGACCTCGGTGTCATACTTGTCCGTGGATGTGGCACTGCAGCTGGTGGCGTCGGTGGGTTTGGCAGCCCTCATGACAAAAGGCCAAATTAAGTCAGCATTCAGGCTGCTGCCGGTGCATCCAGAAGATCACCAGTTGTTGGAGATCCAGTTCGACTGGGACATATTTGTGGATAAGGAGCTGCCTATAGGGTGTTGGATCTCGTGCGCTTTCTTTGAGCGCTTCAGTACCTTTTTGCAGTGGGCTTTTTCCTGGCACACTTGTAAGGTGACGGTGACGCACTACCTGGATGACTTCTTCTTGGTGGGACGGCCTGGTTTGGCGGACTGCCAGCAGCAGCTGGACGGTTTTATGGAACTTAAGGGTTACCTGGGTGTGCCCTTGGCGCCAGAGAAGATGCAGGGTCCCAGTACAGTGCTGTCATTTCTTGGCATAGAGCTCGACGCCGTGGCCATGGCAGCACGCCTGCCGGAGGACAAGATGGTGCTCATAGTGGCATTGGTGGATGGCAGGGGTGGTGGTGTGCGGAGGAATGGCCACCACATTGGCAAGGCAGTGGACGGAGCATTGCTTTCTTGGAGCTCTTCCCGCTTGTGGTGGCAGTGACGATATGGGCGCAGGAGTTGGCACACAAGCGGGTGATTTATAAGGTAGACTACATGGCGGTAGTACAGGTCGGTAACAGACCGTCCGCCAGGGACTCGCAGGTGCTCAAGTTGATGAGGGTTTTTATTATGAGGTGTATGGAGCATGATATTTTGTTTCAAGCTCGGCATGTTCCCGGGGTGGACAATGACATTGTGGATGCTTTGTCTCGTTCACAGGGATATATGATGTTAGCACGCATACTTTTAGCACGCATACCATTACCACGCATTTATTTTTTACAACACAAAACCTTTTATAACGAATACCTTTACAACGCATTACACTACAACGCAGATACTATTGCAACGCATACCATTACAACGTAAGTATAGGTAAGTATATAATATTTTTAAATAATGTAATTAATAATTATTTAAATATTTTTATTAATTAATAAATATTTTATTATTAAATATTTTAATTAATTAGATTAATTTTTATTTAATAATTTGTAAATATATATGTTAAAAATACCCCTGTACCCCAAAACCCAAACCCAGCCCTGAACCCTAAAAATACCCCTTTACCCCAAAACCCAAACCCTGCCCTGAAACCTAAAAATACCCCTGTACCCCAAAACCCAAAACCAGCCCTGAAACCTAAAAATACCCCTGTACCCCAAAACCCAAACCCAACCCTGAACCCTAAAAATACCCCTGTACCCCAACACCCAAACCCAACCCTGAAACCTAAAAATACCCCTGTACCCCAAAACCCAAACCCAGCCCTGAAACCTAAAAATACTCCTGTACCCCAAAACCCAAACCCAACCCTGAAACCTAAAAATACCCCTGTACCCCAAAATCCAAACCCAACCCTGAAACCTAAAAAAAAACCTGAACCTCAAAACCCAAACCCCGCCCTGAAACCAAAAAATACCCCTGTACCCCAAAACCCAAACCCAACCCTGAACCCTAAAAATACCCCTGTACCCCAAAACCCAAACCCAACCCTGAAACCTAAAAATACCCCTGTACCCCAAAACCCAAACCCAGCCCTGAAACCTAAAAATACCCCTGTACCCCAAAACCCAAACCCAACCCTGAAACCTAAAAATACCCCTGTACCCCAAACCCCAAACCCAATACCCCTAATAAATGATTTTAAAAAAAGATAAACTTACCTATACTTACGTTGTAATGGTATGCGTTGTAATAGTATCTGCGTTGTAGTGTAATGCGTTGTAAAGGTATTCGTTGTAAAAGGTTTTGCGTGGTAATAGTTTCGTTGTAACAGTATTTCATGCTAAAAGATGCGTGGTAACAGTTACATACCTGTTCACAGTGGCAGAGGTTCCATGGGCTAGCCATGAAGGCGGACGAACACAAGAGGCCGGTGCCGCGGGGGCTGTGGCACATGGAAGAAATCGGGTTGTACAGCTGGTAAGACCGTAGGTGGTGGTTTCTATCTGGAGAGCGTACGAACAGGCATGGTGGGAATTTCGGGACGGTGGGGCGGTGCGGCAGGACGATCGCTGTTGGCGGTGCGAGCAGGTGGTGCAGTTTATGCTGTGAATGATGGACAAAGGGATGTCAAATGTGCGATTGCTGGTAAATTCGCGGCTGTCGCCTTCATGGGGAAGTTGTGGTGGGGATATGCACCGTCTGCGGGGGAACTGGGCGCGCGTTTTTTGGAAGGTTGGCCGCGGGAGAATGGTGCCAGAGTGTGTTGCCGCCGGCCCCTCACTGTGTGTCTACTTGGCACTTTGATTCAGCTTTTGCCGTCCATCTGCCACAATCGGGAGGATTATACACAAAGTGGGAGACCCAATATGCCCTTGAGGGCTTGGGCTATATAATGATAAGGGAAAGGTTGCCTTCAAGGGGTTTTGTTTGGGTCAAAATATTTCACAAATTTTTGTAAGAAATAAATCACAGGCCTAAGTTATTTTGGCCCCAGTTAAACAATAGCATATCACTTCACAAATTTACAGTGGTTATTATTTGATTGAACAAAAGAGCACAGAAACCAGTGTATATAAAATATACATTCACTTTATATATTTAAGAGGGTACTAGAAATGTATATAATCAATGTAACAAGAAGGGACCCATATATAATTGAAAACACCTTCACTGTAACATTTTATAACACTTTTCTTCTTTGTTAAAATTGGATACAAAAAATAGTGGAAGAAAAAGCGTGGGTCGACGTTTCGGTCTCTATGTTTTCAATACTGAGACCATCTTCAGGACAATACAAATATACAGAAGTTGACCCCTGATATCAGGTGATAGCAACCGTATTCAAGTGTATCATACAGGTTTGCTTCAGCGATTAAAATCGAATCTTTATTCTTTCACAAATGCACGCTATCTTTATTATTTAGAATGATGCTTACAACTCTCACAGGAGTGTTATTCACAGGAGTTCTTAATGGCTCGATGAGTCAACGTATATATTTTATTATGCCTCGTTTTCTTTTTGGCACGTTCTGAGATCGGTCTTACTCGAAGGCACGTTTTCTTTACTGTTTGGACTGATGCTTACGACTATCAAAGGACAATTATTCACAGGAGTTCTTAGTAACTCCGCAAGAAGACGTGTGTCATTTTTGGTGCCTTTGTTATCTTTTTGGCACGTTCTGGGATCGATCGTCTCAATTCAATTGAAAACCTTAAGTAAAGTCTGGAGCTTCACAAACTCGACCGGCAGCGATTTGTACAAAGAAGAAAAGTGTTATAAAATGTTACAGTAAAGGTGTTTTTAATTATATATGGTTTCCCTTCTTGTTACATGGGTTATATACATTTCTAGTACCCTCTTAAATATATAAAGTGAATATATATTTTATATACACCGGTTTCTGTGCTCTTTTGTTCAATCAAATAATAACCACTGTAAATTTGTGAAGTGAAATGCTATTGTTTAGCTGGGGCCAAAATAACTTAGACCTGTGATTTATTTCTTACAAAAATGTGTGAAATATTTTGACCCAAACAAAACTTTTTGAAGGCAACCTTTACCTTATCACAATCGGGAGGAGACTGTGCTGTTTTCCACGCTCATGTTGTGGATGTATTTTGGGGCGTTTTGAGTTTCGGAGCTGGTGGGGAGCAGGAAGGGCCTGGGATCCTGTGGGGGACGTGGAACGGAGGACCCGGGAAGTGGCGGTGAGATTGCGACGTTCTAAGACCGACCAACAGGGGCGGGGCCGTGGGCCGTGCTGGGTCCGGTGGAGTCAAGTGCGGTGTGCCCGACAGTTTGGGGTAGGTTGTTGGCGTCTGCGCGGCAGGCGGGGTCAGGCAAAGTTTTCCATCGTGGTGACCATAACAGGGTAACGGCGTCTCAGTTGTTAGGGGTCCTGCGGCACACCCTATGCTCCATGGGTAAGGACCCAAGGGTTTTTGGGTCACACTCGTTCCGCATTGGGGTGGCGACGGATGCAGCACAACAGGGTTGGGGGTGGGAAGAACTCATGCGCTTAGGGCGTTGGAAGTCGGACTGCTATAAGACGTATATTAGGCTGCGGGGAGTGGGGTTGGAGGACCGCGCTTGATGGTGTTTTTTTCCGGTGGCTCATATATGTGTCTTTGCAGGTGCAGTGGCGAGGCCACAGGAGGCTGTCCTGCCCATCCTCATTGTGGGTCATTCCTTTGCGAATCGGGCGGAACGTGCAGTATGGGAAAAGGAATGGAGTTTGGATCTCGGATTGGACCCAGGGTTGTTTGTTTGTCACTGGCAGGGAAAAGGGGGTATGTGGTGGCATGAGCTGTTTCCAGCATTGAGTAAGGTGGTCAGGAGGGGAGTGTGTCCGGATGTGCTGATTATACACCTCGGGGAGAATGATTTAGTACAGTGCAAGGGTCTGGCTTTAGTCAAGCAAATGAAGAGGGATTTGTTGGAGGTGCGGCACCAGTGGTCAGACTGCCATGTTATATGGTCAGAATTGGCACGAGGCGGATATGGAGAGGAGCTGAACGGCTGGCGGCCAGAGATAGGGCGCGCAGGAAGGTTAACAGGGAGATGAAGTGTTTTTGCAAGCAGGAAGGTCTGGGAAGGATGGAACATTGGGAAATACTCTATGGGGCAGTGTACTTTTTTTGGAAGATGGAGTGCATCTATCTCGGTATAGGATGGAGTGGACATTGTGCAATTGGAGGCGGCACTAAATAGGACCATAGGAGTATGCCGATACCCTAAGAGACAGGTTGCCTAAGAGGGGGGGGGGGTCGAAAGCCATTAGGACGACTTTCGAGTAGCGTTTTCTTCTAAAAGTGCAGGGGGGAGTTATGAGATCTGGCTTTACAGTTGGGTAGATATAAGAAGTTATATAGTTAGGTAGGTAGGAAAGTTGGAAATTGCAAGTTGGTGTTTATAATTGTTGCAGGGGGGATCCAATTTTAGGGGTGGGGGGAGCGGGATATGTTAGGAAGTATATATTTATTGAGGCTTAGTTTTGTTCGGCACAGGCCAAGGGTATGTATTTGTACGATGCACCTGTTTCCAATAAAGCGGCCTTTTGCACAACAACAAGCTCGTCGGTGATGTGTCTGCCCCTCCCCACCCCAGTATGGGCCCAATAGGGCTTTGGGAGGGGCGGTCGACCAGCGGGAGGCCTGGCCCTCCCGGGGGATTTTGGCCCGGGGAAGAGGGACAGCCAGCACCTCAGTTGGGCTGGCTGGGCTTTGTGGGCTCCTTTTGGGCTGGTTGGGCTTGTCTGGGGCTATCTGGGCAGCCAGCACCTCAGTTGGGCTGGTTGGGCTTTGTGGGCTCCTTTTGGGCTGGTTGGGCTGGTCTTGCGCTATCTTTGGGCTAGTGGCATATTTAGACAGACATTTTGGGAAACTACCCACCAATTTGGTGGTAGTGACCCAGCAGCAGGATGTAGGTGTCCTCGGGGTTTATCTGTTTAGTGCCCGCCCTTTATTTCTTTTAATGGGGGGGTGGTTACTGGGTTGTAGGATTGTGTAGGATGGGGGTTTTTATGAGGTGGTCATGTTGGGACCAGGTGCATCGGGGGCTCTATTGTATGGGGCTTTCGTCACTGGAACAGGTGCTGGTGTATTTTTTCTGTAGTCCTTTGTGTTGGCGGTTTTTCCTAAAAGTGCAGGGCGGAGTTATGAGGTCTGGGTTTACAGTTGGGTAGATATAAGAAGTTATCGATTCGTAAATACCGAATTTTACCGATTCGGTATTTACAAATCGGTAAATGCCATGTAGGTAAATATTCAGTAACAATTACCGAATCGTTAAGATTCGGTAATTACCGAATCGGTATTTACCGATTCGGTAATTGCCCATGATTCCTATGGGCCTTGAGGCCCATAGGAATCAATGGCAATTACCGAATCGGTAAATACCGATTTGGTAAAATTACCGAATAGTCAAGGGTGGCAGGGTGTCACTTTGACACCCTGTTGCACCCCTGATTCAGGCTTGTGTGCCATGTGACACACATACATGCCCTTAGGGCACAGGGCACATGGCACAGGTATACATGCACTGATTTGCATATACACAGGTATTCATTATTTACCACCAACTAATAGTTGGTGGTAAATAACGAATCCTTAAGGCCCTGTGGCACTGTTTTCAGTGCCACCTACATCTCAAATTACCAATTCGGTAAATTTACCGATTCGGTAATTTACAGAATCAGTAAATTTACCGATTCTGTAAATTTACTGAATCAGTAATTTTTAAGGCCCCCTACATCTGAAACTCCAAATACCAGTCGGTAATGGCCGAAATCGGCCGTTACCGACCTGTATTTGGCTACCTACATCTGGCCCATAGTTAGGTAGGTAGGAAAGTTGGAAATTGCAAGTTGGTGTTTATAATTGTTGCAGGGGGGATCCAATTTTAGGGGCGGGGGAGCGGGGTATGTTAGGAAGTATATATTTAGTGAGGCTTAGTTTTGTTCGGCACAGGCCAAGGGTAAGTATTTGTAAGGTGCACCTGTTTCCAATAAAGCGACCTTTTGCACACCAACAGGTAGGTGTGGGCGGAAAATCCGTTACGCTCGCGGATTTTGCGGATTTTTGGGAAATTCGCAATCCGCGAGATTTGCGAATTTCCCGCAAAATCCGCAAATTCGCACTCAGCGGATTTTTTTGGCGGCGCGCGGCGTTGGTGATACAATTTTTGCGGCGCGCGGCGTTTTTCATCGTTTGCCGAGTTGTTTTTTTTGATAGTTTGCGAGTGCTGCGCCATTTTGGATCTTGCTGTGTGATCCCGCGGGAATTGGCGAGCGCGATTACGTCATCGCGGCTTGCCAGCGATAGTTTGTCAACGCGAGTACGGCGAGATCACGTCTCGCGGTACTTCGCAATTGCGAGATTTGAGATGCGGCGAGCGAAAATATAAATTTGCAATTCTGCACAAGAAATCCACCAGCAAGCAGCATAAACCTTCTAGAAATGATGATTTTTATGTGAATAACTCCTTAGTTTGACATTTGCCTGCACTTTTTTAGCGAGGAGTCCATTTTGGGGAGGGGGGCAGGGGGGTGGGAGGAAGGAAGTGCCCCACAGTCTTCAACTTCCTGTTCCTGTTCAGCAGGCTCCTCCCAGTGCTTTGTCCATCTCCTGGTCACTTTTCATTTGGGTCTGGAGCTGGAAGGATTACTTTTTGTGGATGCTGCTGGATATTTGGATTTGAGGCCTTTTTGACTTTCTTTGGATCACTGTTGGATTAGAAATTTTACAAGTAAGTTTGTTTGGGGCATTACAGTTGCTGCAATTAAAATTTTGGAATTTTCGATTTTTGGGCTGTTTTGGGGCCTTTTGCCCAGGGGTACTCAGTGGTGGGTGGACTGAGTCTTTCTGTGGGTTGTCTTGAACTTAAACATCATGGAGGCCATGGATGAATTGGGATTGTGCTGATTTTTCTGTGTTTTTCGATTTTTGGCCTGTTGTTGGGGCCTTGACCAGGGGTAGTGAGTGGTGCATGGGCCTAGTCTTTCTGTGGGCTGTCTTGAACTTAAACATCATGGAGGGCATAGATGGAATGGGATTGTGCTGATTTTTCTGTGTTTTTCGATTTTTGACCTGTTGTTGGGGCCTTGACCAGGGGTAGTGAGTGGTGCATGGGCCTAGTCTTTCTGTGGGGTGTCTTGAATTTAAACATCATGGAGGGCATGGATGGAATGGGATTGTGCTGATTTTGCAGTGTTTTTCGATTTTTGGGGGTGTTCATGGGGAGGGACATGCCATGTGGCTGGTGGCCATTTTGAGTGCAGCTACAGGCACTGGCCATGTGCTGGCAGGCAAGTGGCCATTTTGAATGCAGGCTTTGTTGTTAGGCCTCCAACCATTTTGCCTACTTTTCAACCTTTATTTATGCCCAGGGGTAGTGAGTCTTGCATGGGCCTAGTCTTTCTGTGGGTTGTCTTGAATTTAAACATCATGGAGGCCATGGATGGAATGGGATTGTGCAGATTTTTCAGTGATTTTCGTTTTTTGGGCCTGTACTTGTGGCCTTTTCACCAGGGGTATTTGAGTCTAGCATGGGCCTAGTCTTTCTGTGGGCTCTCTTGAATTTAAACATCATGGAGGCCATGGATGGAATGGGATTGTGCTGATTTTGCAGTGTTTTTCGATTTTTGGGGGTGTTCATGGGGAGGGACATGCCATGTGGCTGGTGGCCATTTTGAGTGCAGCTACAGGCACTGGCCATGTGCTGGCAGGCAAGTGGCCATTTTGAATGCAGGCTTTGTTGTTAGGCCTCCAACCATTTTGCCTACTTTTCAACCTTTATTTATGCCCAGGGGTAGTGAGTCTTGCATGGGCCTAGTCTTTCTGTGGGTTGTCTTGAATTTAAACATCATGGAGGCCATGGATGGAATGGGATTGTGCTGATTTTGCAGTGTTTTTCGATTTTTGGGGGTGTTCATGGGGAGGGACATGCCATGTGGCTGGTGGCCATTTTGAGTGCAGCTACAGGCACTGGCCATGTGCTGGCAGGCAAGTGGCCATTTTGAATGCAGGCTTTGTTGTTAGGCCTCCAACCATTTTGCCTACTTTTCAACCTTTATTTATGCCCAGGGGTAGTGAGTCTTGCATGGGCCTAGTCTTTCTGTGGGTTGTCTTGAATTTAAACATCATGGAGGCCATGGATGGAATGGGATTGTGCAGATTTTTCAGTGATTTTCGTTTTTTGGGCCTGTACTTGTGGCCTTTTCACCAGGGGTATTTGAGTCTAGCATGGGCCTAGTCTTTCTGTGGGCTCTCTTGAATTTAAACATCATGGAGGCCATGGATGGAATGGGATTGTGCTGATTTTGCAGTGTTTTTCGATTTTTGGGGGTGTTCATGGGGAGGGACATGCCATGTGGCTGGTGGCCATTTTGAGTGCAGCTACAGGCACTGGCCATGTGCTGGCAGGCAAGTGGCCATTTTGAATGCAGGCTTTGTTGTTAGGCCTCCAACCATTTTGCCTACTTTTCAACCTTTATTTATGCCCAGGGGTAGTGAGTCTTGCATGGGCCTAGTCTTTCTGTGGGTTGTCTTGAATTTAAACATCATGGAGGCCATGGATGGAATGGGATTGTGCTGATTTTGCAGTGTTTTTCGATTTTTGGGGGTGTTCATGGGGAGGGACATGCCATGTGGCTGGTGGCCATTTTGAGTGCAGCTACAGGCACTGGCCATGTGCTGGCAGGCAAGTGGCCATTTTGAATGCAGGCTTTGTTGTTAGGCCTCCAACCATTTTGCCTACTTTTCAACCTTTATTTATGCCCAGGGGTAGTGAGTCTTGCATGGGCCTAGTCTTTCTGTGGGTTGTCTTGAATTTAAACATCATGGAGGCCATGGATGGAATGGGATTGTGCAGATTTTCAGTGATTTTCGTTTTTTGGGCCTGTACTTGTGGCCTTTTCACCAGGGGTATTTGAGTCTAGCATGGGCCTAGTCTTTCTGTGGGCTGTCTTGAATTTAAACATCATGGAGGCCATGGATGGAATGGGATTGTGCTGATTTAGCAGTGTTTTTCGATTTTTGGGGGTGTTCATGGGGAGGGACATGCCATGTGGCTGGTGGCCATTTTGAGTGCAGCTACAGGCACTGGCCATGTGCTGGCAGGCAAGTGGCCATTTTGAATGCAGGCTTTGTTGTTAGGCCTCCAACCATTTTGCCTACTTTTCAACCTTTATTTATGCCCAGGGGTAGTGAGTCTTGCATGGGCCTAGTCTTTCTGTGGGTTGTCTTGAATTTAAACATCATGGAGGCCATGGATGGAATGGGATTGTGCTGATTTAGCAGTGTTTTTCGATTTTTGGGGGTGTTCATGGGGAGGGACATGCCATGTGGCTGGTGGCCATTTTGAGTGCAGCTACAGGCACTGGCCATTTGCTGGCAGGCAAGTGGCCATTTTGAATGCAGGCTTTGTTGTTAGGCCTCCAACCATTTTGCCTACTTTTCAACCTTTATTTATGCCCAGGGGTAGTGAGTCTTGCATGGGCCTAGTCTTTCTGTGGGTTGTCTTGAATTTAAACATCATGGAGGCCATGGATGGAATGGGATTGTGCAGATTTTTCAGTGATTTTCGTTTTTTGGGCCTGTACTTGTGGCCTTTTCACCAGGGGTATTTGAGTCTAGCATGGGCCTAGTCTTTCTGTGGGCTGTCTTGAATTTAAACATCATGGAGGCCATGGATGGAATGGGATTGTGCTGATTTTGCAGTGTTTTTCGATTTTTGGGGGTGTTCATGGGGAGGGACATGCCATGTGGCTGGTGGCCATTTTGAGTGCAGCTACAGGCACTGGCCATGTGCTGGCAGGCAAGTGGCCATTTTGAATGCAGGCTTTGTTGTTAGGCCTCCAACCATTTTGCCTACTTTTCAACCTTTATTTATGCCCAGGGGTAGTGAGTCTTGCATGGGCCTAGTCTTTCTGTGGGTTGTCTTGAATTTAAACATCATGGAGGCCATGGATGGAATGGGATTGTGCTGATTTTGCAGTGTTTTTCGATTTTTGGGGGTGTTCATGGGGAGGGACATGCCATGTGGCTGGTGGCCATTTTGAGTGCAGCTACAGGCACTGGCCATGTGCTGGCAGGCAAGTGGCCATTTTGAATGCAGGCTTTGTTGTTAGGCCTCCAACCATTTTGCCTACTTTTCAACCTTTATTTATGCCCAGGGGTAGTGAGTCTTGCATGGGCCTAGTCTTTCTGTGGGTTGTCTTGAATTTAAACATTATGGAGGGCATGGATGGATTGGGATTGTGCTGATTTTGCAGTGTTTTTCGATTTTTTTGTGCTCTATAACTGAACTGATGTTCCTCTGTCTTCCATTTTTTTTAGGTGCACAAGACTCAAGAGAACCACCAGTGCCAGGAAGAAGTCCTGCAGCGGTGTGTGTGTGCAGCATAACGTCACGCGACGTCACGTCTGGCCTCAGACAACTCTACAATTCGTGCAACTGCGGCCTGCTGTCTGACCTGCTCTGAAGAAGATGGCCCGCCCCCAAAGAAAGTTCTCCGTAGCTCCTCTAGCAAGAAAGTTGCTAGTAAGGAGCAGAAGAAGCAAGTTACCAAGGAGGCTGGTGTGCCACCCGCCACGTTTTTTGGGAGCAAAAAAAAAGTACGCCTGCAGCAGCAGGATCTGCTGGGGACCAAGCTGGGAGCAGCACCCCTGCTCCATTGGGTTCAGTGCCTCCACCACCACGCCAACTTAAGTCAAAGCCCTTGAGTGCTTCAGAGGCAGTCAGTGTACTTCTCCAATCACCATCGACCAGTGATGTTGGCTCATCGCAAGAAAGTAGCAGCAATGTCCCTGAATCAACACAGGTTGTTGTAACTCATCTGACAAGTGTTAAACAACCACAGCCGCAACAACAACACCATGTGCAAGTACACGCCCAAGTACATGTGGAAGGAGAGGCAGCAAAAGGAGATGCGCAAGCAAAGGTGCATGGAGGTTCACAAGTGCCCACAATAGTTGTTCCTCCCGAAGTAGGGGCACATTTGGAAATCGACAATGAAGCCGAGGTATCATTGGAAGCCACTCCTCCTGATGATCATTCATTGTCTTCCACATCCCTAGCAAGGAAAAGATCAAGGGGGGTGTCTACATCTTCTTCAAGCCCACCTCGTTCTGATGCAAGTGATCTGTCTTGGGAACCACAACTGCGGTCTGACAGTGAGGCACACCAGGATCTGACACCGGTACCTAAGCGTAAAAGGAAGGTCGTCCAAAAACTCAAACCTATGGAGTGTGATGAGGCTCAACAAGAAGTGACAGATACTGCTGGTGATGAAGCCTCTCACGATGACGACGAGCCAGTCATCACAAAGGTCACTGCAGCCCCACCGGGCATGCAGCAAAGAGACATTTTGACCCTATCCCGAGAAGCTGCTGAGCGTGATGATGATGTCGGCGAGGAGGCAATGGAAATGGAATCATTAGATTTGGAGTTAAGTAGTACACCAAAACCTACCGCTTCCATATTTCTTACTCGCAAGAAGGTACCCACCTCGTCCTCGACCTCAATTCGTGGTGGTGAAAGTGCAAAACGTACTGAAGTTCGGCAATCCACATCCTCCACTTCATCTGGCATTAGCAGCAGGACCACCACCACCAGTATCGCCGCCTCCTCCGGCCCCCAAAGACATTTCAAGTCTCCAGTTTGGGACTTCTTTAGTGTTTGCCCAAAAAATGAAAACGTAGCCATTTGTAGCATTTGTAAGCTTCGAGTTAGTCGTGGTAAGTTGGGTTCCAACTATGGTACCGGAGGCCAGAGAGGTCATCTTAGGAGAACGCACGATGTCCAATGGTTTGCGCACCTACACACGATCAAGGAAGCCGCAATTGCACGCAATGAAAACGTTGTTTTTTCATCTGGTGATGACGAGGAGGTAGAAGACGATTCAAACACTTCACTTACACCCAGTTCCCCTGTCAGCAGCACACCCCATGGGAGCCACACTAAGAGTGTGGGAGAGAGTGAGACATCAATGCGGAAAAGTTCATCAGCGAGCGTAACTGGGTCGAAGAGATCATCATCATCCCGTAAATCCTTGGTCCAGGGCAACATTAAAAAGATGTTGTTTACAGAAGCGCAATATGAACGCAACCACCCAATGACCCGTCTGTATAACACTAAGCTGGCTAAAATGCTAGCTCTGGACCTTCTCCCTTTTTCTTTTGTAGAAGGGGTTGGTTTTCTAGAATTAGTGACAGCGCTCTGCCCTAAATGGAAGGTTCCTAGCCGGTTCTATTTTGCCCGAGTTGCGGTTCCAGCACTACATGAAGATGTTCTGAAGGTGATTGGGGCAGCTTTGCAGAAGAGTGCTGTTCACACTATACATCTGACAACAGACATGTGGACCAGTGGCGCAGGCGCTGATTACATGTGCATCACTGCACACTGGGTCTCTTTTTCAGGGGCTAAAGCAAAGCTAAACTCAGGTGTTGACACTAACATTGTTTTTAAAGGTGCTCGGAAACATGTAACACTAGCCATGTTTGGTTTGGAGAAACGTCACACAGCAGAAAACATTTTGGATGTCTTTAACACAAAGGTCCTTAACTGGCTGTCCCCACTAAAACGCAAGGTTGGTTATGTTTTCACGGACAATGGCGCCAATATAGTTAAGGCCATGAGGGACGGTTACTATTTCAGAGTGCCGTGTTTGGCGCACTGTATAAACCTGGTTGTCCAAAAATTCTTGGGTAATAAAGGCAGTGCAGCGTACAGTGTATTGGAGACCTGCCGAAAAATGTGCAAGCATTTCAGGCATTCTTTTAAGGCCCGGAAGCAGCTGAGGAGCCTGCTATATCAACGTCAAATGCCAGTGAAAGCACTCATCCAGGAGGTGGTAACACGTTGGAACTCAACCTTCTACATGCTTGAGCGTCTGTATGAGCAGTATACGGAACTCGATCAATATTTCCTTAAAGAGGGTATAGAGGAGCTGAGGATGGGTGGGCCGCAATGGAACATAGTTGAAAGCCTGACACGCATGCTTCGTCCTTTTGAGTTCTTCACGCGTGCAGTCAGCAAGGAGGACTCTAATTTGGGAAAAGCTATCCCATTGTTGTACATGCTGGAGGACCAACTGAAGGAGGTGTGTTCTGTGTTTGGAAAAGATGACAAAAACCAAGACTCTTTGCTTCTGGCTGAGCAATTATTAGAGCTCCTACAAGGTGATGAACGTCTTAAAAAGATCCACTCAGAACAGCATTACATTTGTGCTACTATTCTGGATCCACGCTACAAAAAGGCGCTGGCAGGCCAAGCATTCTTTCCTTTTGATGATGAACATGTTCCAAAGTACAAACGTTGGCTAGCCTTGTCAGCCAAGAAGTTTGAAACAGAACGGCTGGAAATTGAAGGAAATGGCAGTACATCAGCAGGCCATCCCCAGTCAAAACAATCCACTTCTGCACCTGTGGCTGTGGCACAAGTGACCTCTCAGCCGTTAAAGACACCGGCAACCGGATCATCTGCACGAAAGACAACAGAAACATTGGAGGCTGAAGAGGATTGGCTAGCTCTGCGTGGGTTTGGTTCTCAAAAAGTCAGAGGCACAGCAAGAGCTAAGCAAAGTGGAGGAACCTTGGATGAGGACCTTGAGTCGATGGTGAAGGACTATCTGAATGACTCAACAGAGGTCTATGTTAATTCTGACCCATTGGCGTATTGGCATGGGAAAAAAGAATTGTGGCCACAGCTCACCAACCTGGCTTTAAACTACTTGTCTTGCCCACTCGCAAGCGTGTCTTCTGAACGGGTTTTCAGTGCGGCTGGTGGGGTTGTAACTCCCAAACGGAGCCGCCTCTCGCCCAAAAATGTGGAGAGGTTAACAATGATCAAGATGAATCAGCACCTCATACCACCAGATTTCAGAGTACGAGAGAGCGTGCCGGATGAAGAGGAGGTGGCCAGCAACATAGATGAGGGAATTTCTACTCTGTCAGGTGACACTGAGCTCACCCTGCCTGAATTCGCAGAGTATGATGACGAAGCCTTATTCTTATTCCTGGACCGTGATACCGACTTCGAGCCCTGAAAATGAGACAACGAATCAATAACTTTCTTTTTCATCCTTATTCACTTTTATTCCTGTGTGTCTGTCTTTCTTTGTTGTGCACAGTTAATATAATTCAAACTTTAATCAGATAATCACAAAAACAAGCCCATCAGCAGAACTGTCTTCACTTGTTTGCTAATTGATTTGAAGGTGCCGCAGTCTGCATTCCTCAGGTTCACAAGTTCAGAAGAACATGCTCCTCTATCCTCCTCCTCCAGACTCCTATTTCCATCAAAGCAGAGGGCTGGTTTACGCCCAATGAAGAAAGACTCAGCACTTGTGGGGGTGTTGTTCTACCTCTTTGCAGGTGAGTTGACGGGTCTGGGGCCATTGCTGGGAAGCACTAAAAGTGGTTTGGACCAAATCCGAGGCGGAATTTTTTTTGTGTTTTTGATGACTTGCTTGCCTTTGAGGTGCTCTTAGGGGGGGTTCCGTCTGTTTGTGGGTGAGTTTCGTGGTCTGGGAGCATTGCTGGGACACTCTAATCTTGATTGCATTTGCTTTTCAGGAAATCTGTTGTGCCAACCCCGACTTATGGCCTAGCTACGCAGCGCGTTTGGACCGAAGGCCCAGAAATATTGCAAGTATGAGATTTTGCTTTTGGCCTGTTTGGGGGTGTTATGCTTCTTGGCGGGTGGGTTGCCGGGTCTTGGGGCATTCCTGGGAAGGTCTAATACCGGATAGAAGTGGTTGGGACAAAATCCAGGCCGATTTTTTTTTGGGCTATTTCTGACATTTTGCTCTATGTAGCGTTTTCGGGGGTCCTGTTTGGGGGGCTTCCTGGTGTTTGTGGGTGAGTTTCGTGGTCTGGGAGCACTGCTGGGACACTCTAATCTTGATTGCATTTGCTTTTCAGGAAATCCGTCGTGGCAACCCCGACTTATGGCCTAGCTACGCAGTGCGTTTGGACCGAAGGCCCAGAAATATTGCAAGTATGAGATTTTGCTTTTGGCCTGTTTGGGGGTGTTATGCTTCTTGGCGGGTGGGTTGACGGGTCTTGGGGCATTCCTGGGAAGGTCTAATACCGGGTAGAAGTGGTTGGGACAAAATCCAGGCCGATTTTTTTTTGGCTATTTCTGACATTTTGCTCTATGTAGCGTTTTCGGGGGTCCTGTTTGGGGGGCTTCCTGGTGTTTGTGGGTGAGTTTCGTGGTCTGGGAGCACTGCTGGGACACTCTAATCTTGATTGCATTTGCTTTTCAGGAAATCCGTCGTGGCAACCCCGACTTATGGCCTAGCTACGCAGTGCGTTTGGACCGAAGGCCCAGAAATATTGCAAGTATGAGATTTTGCTTTTGGCCTGTTTGGGGGTGTTATGCTTCTTGGCGGGTGGGTTGACGGGTCTTGGGGCATTCCTGGGAAGGTCTAATACCGGGTAGAAGTGGTTGGGACAAAATCCAGGCCGATTTTTTTTTTGGCTATTTCTGACATTTTGCTCTATGTAGCGTTTTCGGGGGCCTGTTTGGGGGGCTTCCTGGTGTTTGTGGGTGAGTTTCGTGGTCTGGGAGCACTGTTGGGACACTCTAATCTTGATTGCATTTGCTTTTCAGGAAATCCGTCGTGGCAACCCCGACTTATGGCCTAGCTACGCAGCGCGTTTGGACCGAAGGCCCAGAAATATTGCAAGTATGAGATTTTGCTTTTGGCCTGTTTGGGGGTGTTATGCTTCTTGGCGGGTGGGTTGCCGGGTCTTGGGGCATTCCTGGGAAGGTCTAATACCGGGTAGAAGTGGTTGGGACAAAATCCAGGCCGATTTTTTTTTTGGCTATTTCTGACATATTGCTCTATGTAGCGTTTTCGGGGGCCTGTTTGGGGGGCTTCCTGGTGTTTGTGGGTGAGTTTCGTGGTCTGGGAGCACTGCTGGCTATATATACTTTACTTTGCAAGAGGTTTGAAGCAAATCCATGGTGGCAGAGGGGACTTAGGGCCTAGCTGCAGAGCGCGCGCGGAGTGATTTGGGAAATTTGTGAAAAATTGACTAAGTCCCCATTTTTGTACTTTTGCTCTTTGGCTGTTTGGGGGTCTTCTACTCGTTTTCTCCTGGGTTGACGGCTCTGGGGCCATTGCTGGGAAGCTCTAATACCGGATAAAAGTGTTTTGGACCAAATCCCAGGCGGAATTTTTTTTGTGTTTTTGATGACTTGCTTGCCTTTGAGGTGCTCTTAGGGGGGGTTCCGTCTGTTTGTGGGTGAGTTTCGTGGTCTGGGAGCATTGCTGGGACACTCTAATCTTGATTGCATTTGCTTTTCAGGAAATCCATCGTGCCAACCTCGACTTATGGCCTAGCTACGCAGCGCGTTTGGACCGAAGGCCCAGAAATATTGCAAGTATGAGATTTTGCTTTTGGCCTGTTTGGGGGTGTTATGCTTCTTGGCGGGTGGGTTGCCGGGTCTTGGGGCATTCCTGGGAAGGTCTAATACCGGGTAGAAGTGGTTGGGACAAAATCCAGGCCGATTTTTTTTTTGGCTATTTCTGACATTTTGCTCTATGTAGCGTTTTCGGGGGCCTGTTTGGGGGGCTTCCTGGTGTTTGTGGGTGAGTTTCGTGGTCTGGGAGCACTGCTGGCTATATATACTTTACTTTGCAAGAGGTTTGAAGCAAATCCATGGTGGCAGAGGGGACTTAGGGCCTAGCTGCAGAGCGCGCGCGGAGTGATTTGGGAAATTTGTGAAAAATTGACTAAGTCCCCATTTTTGTACTTTTGCTCTTTGGCTGTTTGGGGGTCTTCTACTCGTTTTCTCCTGGGTTGACGGCTCTGGGGCCATTGCTGGGAAGCTCTAATACCGGATAAAAGTGTTTTGGACCAAATCCCAGGCGGAATTTTTTTTGTGTTTTTGATGACTTGCTTGCCTTTGAGGTGCTCTTAGGGGGGGTTCCGTCTGTTTGTGGGTGAGTTTCGTGGTCTGGGAGCATTGCTGGGACACTCTAATCTTGATTGCATTTGCTTTTCAGGAAATCCGTCGTGCCAACCCCGACTTATGGCCTAGCTACGCAGCGCGTTTGGACCGAAGGCCCAGAAATATTGCAAGTATGAGATTTTGCTTTTGGCCTGTTTGGGGGTGTTATGCTTCTTGGCGAGTGGGTTGCCGGGTCTTGGGGCATTCCTGGGAAGGTCTAATACCGGGTAGAAGTGGTTGGGACAAAATCCGCGCGGAAAAGCCTTTAGTTTTGGCACTTTTTGTAACTTAGGGTTCGTTAGGGTTAGCCCTAGCAGCAGGATTGCATGTGTTTCGGGGTGTTCTAGATTTTTCCAACTGAGTTCTGGGGTCTTAGAGCACTCGTGAGAATGTGTAATTTTGGTTGCAAGTCATTTGAAGAAAATCCATGGTGGGAAAGGGGGGATTTGGCATAGTTAAAGAAAGCCTTTGCCACTATTCTTAACTTAGGGTTCGTTAGGGTTAGTATTTCTATTGCATGTGTTTGAGTGGGGGGGATTTCGAGTCTTGGAGCGATGCTGGCTATGGCTACTTTTGCTTGGTTGCTTGCAAGTGGTTTGAATGCAATCCACGGTGGGTAATGGGTAATTAGGAAGGGGGTACTTCGGCCTACTTTTACTTTCAAAGTAAGTTTTGTCACCAGTTTTCTGCTAGGCCTCATTTTTTGAGATTTGATTGGGGGTCTTCTACATTTTTGCGACTGGCTTTAGTAAGGGTCTGGGTGGGAGCACTGCTAGGAAGATCTAATTTTGTTCTAAAACACAGTTTACAGTACACCTAGCTTGAGGGGCAAGATCCGCTACATTAATTTGCCCATACTTATTTATCCTTCAAAAGGTGACTCAGAGTACGCACTTTCAAAAATATTGTACTGTCTACTAGGAAAATCAAATTGTGACTTTTTGCACTCCACAGCCTACATACCTTATATTTATTTATCAGTGGTGTTGTAATATTA
The DNA here is from genome assembly GCF_964263255.1 of Lissotriton vulgaris. Taxonomy (NCBI): domain Eukaryota; kingdom Metazoa; phylum Chordata; class Amphibia; order Caudata; family Salamandridae; genus Lissotriton; species Lissotriton vulgaris. Next base: position 1,969,821,249 of record NC_141691.1, on the reverse strand, counting down.
TATCACTTCCTGTTTTTCATTGAATAATTACAGGCCGGGTTTCAGTCTCTGCAATGGGGAAAAAAGGATGGAGTCAGGCTTCACAGTAGCGAGCCACAATTCAGCATCAGGCAGGCAGTGGACAGGGTGTCTTCTGGTGACCAACATCGATGGACGAAGCGTCGGCTGCAATGGAGGAGTGCCGCTAATAGGAGGATTTTTTTTCTGCAGGCAACTTACTTACCACTTCCAACAGGACCACTACAACCACATAGATACAGTATCCCTTGCCTTTTTCTCTGACTGTGACTGCATTTCTTGGCTCTCTCTCGGCTTCTAAATTGATCCCTTAACACATCACTTAGTCCACTCCACTATCACATCTGCACCACACATAGTCATTTGTAAGTGCTCCTACGTAATTCGCAAGTCGCAGCACGCCCCAGGCCGTAGAGGACTGGGATGGCCCCAATGATGAAGCATGTCACCAAGGGGCAACCCTGGTGAGTGAGGGGACACCTAGAAAAAAAGCACTTTCTCCTTTTCTATCTACTATACCTTCCAACCCCACTGAGTGTTGTTGTGAATGGATTTATAGTGACCAGCAAGTCTCTCGGGTATCTGGCTACAGAGACCTTATGTTGAATATCGTTATCAATAATTTACACATAGGCCCTTTACTGTTGCATTCTTTCTTCCACAGTTGTCGAATGTACTACTTACTTTTCACTGACATGCATGCAGTAGTGCATGCACTTTCAAAGATTGATGGATAGGTTTGTACCCAAAGAATTGTTTATGTTCAATTGTTTGTCTATGCTGTGCTTTTTTTTACAGGGTGTCTTCTGGTGACCAACATCGATGGACGAAGCGTCGGCTGCAATGGAGGAGTGCCGCTAATAGGAGGATTTTTTTTCTGCAGGCAACTTACTTACCACTTCCAACAGGACCACTACAACCACATAGATACAGTATCCCTTGCCTTTTTCTCTGACTGTGACTGCATTTCTTGGCTCTCTCTCGGCTTCTAAATTGATCCCTTAACACATCACTTAGTCCACTCCACTATCACATCTGCACCACACATAGTCATTTGTAAGTGCTCCTACGTAATTCGCAAGTCGCAGCACGCCCCAGGCCGTAGAGGACTGGGATGGCCCCAATGATGAAGCATGTCACCAAGGGGCAACCCTGGTGAGTGAGGGGACACCTAGAAAAAAAGCAATTTCTCCTTTTCTATCTACTATACCTTCTGTCAGGTTACGCAGCCCCTAAGCGCCTACCGTACTATGAAACTACATTTCCCATGAGTAGGCGGGAGACTTGCAGGAAGTTTATCTGGGGAACAGACGCGCTTCCTGTTGCGCGTTATTCTGGTTTCTGTTCTGCACCGGCATGAGAGCGGACGCTCTGCATGCTTTTCTATCGTGTCTCCTGTGGACTATCACCTTCCCCCCCCCCCCTGAGGCTCAGTGGGGAGCGCTTCCGTGTTCTGTCCTTGGCGGTAGACGGACTTCAGGCGTCTTCAGGTAAAGCCGCTCTAAACTCTTCGGCCGCCTGTGCGGTCAGCTGATTACTGCCTGAACGGATTGTTAAGGGAGGTTCTGTGACTGTTTTCTAACAGAATTCTACCTTTGCTGAATTCCTGTTTGGTTGAATTGTGTGTGGCGGAGCACAGTGGCGGTCTATACCACGTGTTACCGTTCACATCGGGGATCGTTTTTGTACTATTAAAACGGAGCGCGGTAGTAAGGACAACTACGCATCTCCGTTGTATAACTGTGTATTTCAAAGGACCTCCATAACTGGGCATGTAGTGAGGTAACTACAGGCTACCCCAGTTCTCTTTGTGTAGTGCACCGTGGGGTGTGTTGTTGGCAGAATTCAGTGGTGGTCGCAACTACGTTTTTCTGTTTGACCTTCACCAAAGATTCTCTACTGGGTCATTACTTAGAGAGCGCAGTGTTGTAGTTCTTGCTTCCTACACACTACAGTTTCCCTCTTCCTTTTTGTTGGACCATACATCTTTGCTTTGACTATTTGGAACCCCCTTTGTACATTGAGTCCTCTACCATGTTTGTGGTATGTTGTGAGTAGTGGGTTTGATGTCTTAGTATAACGCGAGTGTGTTTGGTGCGACAGGAGTGTGTTCGTTAACTATATGTTTATGTGTTTCTAAGGCCTTCCTCACAGATTGTGGCAGAAGGGCTATAGTATTTCCTATCCAAGGTCATGTTTTCTTGGTGCTCAGGTACTTGTCTACTTCCTTGGTTATTTAGTGAGACTATATGAGAGTAGCCTTGTATGTTAGGACAGCACTTCACTGATGCCTGTCTTGTCTTCTGTTACAGGTATCCTTTCCCTGCTGACCCTACCTTTACCCATCCCACATTTTTTATTTTAGTTTGTTATTTTTCTCCCCCGCCTAATGGCTCGAACACCCTGTGTTTACACTTCTGGGTGTTGGTGACATTTGGAGGTGGAACCATATTTGCATCGACTGGATCACGGGGAGTAAACCTGACACCTTCCAGACCAACCCCATTGAGTGTTGTTGTGAATGGATTTATAGTGACCAGCAAGGCTCTCGGGTATCTGGCTACAGAGACCTTATGTTGAATATCGTTATCAATAATTCCACACAGGCCCTGTACTGTCGCATTCTTTCTTTCCACAGTTGTCGAATGTACTACTTACTTTTCACTGACATGCATGCAGTAGTGCATGCACTTTCAAAGATTGATGGATAGGTTTGTACCCAAAGATTTGTTTATGTTCACAATTGTTTGTCTATGCTGTGCTATTTTTTCTTGTCTCCCAAAACCTTTCCCAAAAACCCCCGTACCCATCCATTTTTCAAACCCTAACCCTCTTCCCCCGGGCTGTGTGGTTTTGATTGATGTGTGACTAAATTATTATTACAGCAATAAATCCACACACTTGCTGGGGAGGATAAGGTGATAGCAACAGGCTGGTGAAGAAATCCGAGGATATATTCTTACTCTGCTTGACAAAGAACCATTGCTAATGTGAAAGAACTTCAACCGAATTAGTAGTTATACTTTACCATTTGTTAGGCTACAATGTGGCACTGCTCTACTGTACTTCTGTCACCTGCTATATTCTCAGTTGTACCATTGAATTGCTCAGGAGGACAAACCAGATTTCATTTTCTTTTTTTTCATAGGCATGCAACTGCCACTTTTTCACACCACTAGTACCACCGCTAGGAGGAAATTTTATCCGACCAAGATTGCCAACCTTATTCGGTGTTTCCCGTGGAGCCAGCCCTGGGTCTAGCCCTACTTTCAAACACAAATTACAGGTAAGATAAGCGTTTGGTGGTTTGGGGGTATAATGGAGTATTAGTACGAGAGACGAGAGACTGAAGGTAGTACTACTAAAGTCCTAGGACTCTTGGATTCACTTCACTTAGTCTGTGAGAGGCACTTAGTGTTGAAAACATTTGGGCATTTACACTTAAAGGAAGACAATGGAACTAAACTTTCAGGAAAACAGTCAACGTTAAACCCCCACCCACCAGGCAAGCAGTAAAAAACAGGTATGCTCAGATAAAGTTTGAAAAAGTATATTTATATCCCTAACAAAATAATCTCCCGCAAGACTCTCCCTAACCCCAACGATTGTCCTTCAAAAGTCCCCAAAAACCCAACTCCCAATTCCCACCCCCCAAAAGTCTCTAAAAAAGGGGCAAGGGACACTATGGGTGGATGCTGTTAACTTTTTGGGCCAGGGCATCATGCTCCACGTGGAGCAAGGCGAGCTCCTGCTGAAGGCGGGACACCATCAGGGTAGTGCGGCGCAGGCGTGCCTTCACTGCCTTGCAGGTGCAATGCCTGTGAGAGGCAGCTGTTGGCCTTGCTGCTCGGCGGTGGCGTTTGCCTTTGGCAGCCCGGCTCAGTCTGGGTGGACCACTGTGCTGGGTGGCAGCCCGTGGGGCCACGGAGGCCGATGCAGACGACGTTGTTGTTGTTGTCGACTGCACACTTTCCTCGTCCTCCAGGGCCACCAGCCGCCGATATTCCGCAACAGTGGCCTCGATCCTCCGTTGCCGGGCCGCTCTAGCCAGCTCCTTCCTCCTTGTTCGTTTGGAAGGAGCATCTATATGAAGAAAGAAAGACATAGTCTGTAACCAATGCTCTTTAAGATTAACTCAATCATTCAGCAGAAATTTGTGTTGCAGTACAACTAGCAACTTGCAAGCGCATTACATAACTATTGAGGCCAGTATCTATCTAACTTCACACTTCTTCATCCTTGCTCTAACATTAGTGGGAGTTTAAGGAACAAATTCTACGAGCACTGTGGACTTCCATTGGAGTCGACTATGAAAGTACACCAGTCTTATTCTTCTTCTTATCTCTTGTTTTGGAAAATTGGTACGTTATTTTCTGCAAGCCGGCATAATGCCAGCGCAGTAAACTTGCACCCGAGAAAAAGAGACGCACGCCATGAGGAGTGACCTAGACTTGCGTTGCGTTACTGTACCCGTCCAGTACATGCAGGTGGCGAAGCTCTTACTTTTCTATTACGGGTGGCACTGAGAATACTCTGTTACAACTCAAGGGCTACTGCTTAATTAATTTAACTTTCACCCTACAGTGGAAATGAGTACTAGAAATGGAAAATTGAAGAAGATAAATAATCTGATTATCTATCACTTCACATGGGATGTTTTTGCTTATATATGGGATGACTTTAGGTGCTTTGCTTTTTATTGAGTGACCAGTGATACATCCACACATGGATGACTGAGTACTACTAAACTTATTAAGAGAGGTAGGGAGTGGCCACCGTAATAACCGGATCTATGCAGTGCTTGCAATACAAACTACTGCTACTATTTATGGTAGTATTTGGACAAAATTAAAAGTTCTTTTCCTTGCCTTTCCTACACTGGAACGGACGTGCGGGTGCAGTGTTACATGCTCTTCAAAGTTACACTTAGTTCATCCACTGACCGTCTACTCTCTCTAGATCATGGGTACTCACAAACTTTCTCTCAGGAGCTACATTTACAGTGTAGTTTGGGGCCGAGGGCCGCACTGGTGGGGGCGGAGTCAGAGGGGGCGGGGCTAAAGCAAAACGATAACTTGTGACCATGAGGTTGCACACAGGTCCCTGCAGCAGATGCCCTCATCCACTGAGCCACCAGACCCAGCATTTACATACATCTCTCTCCCTCCTGCTCTCCCTCCTGCCCTCCCTCCATCTCTCTCTCCCTCCTGCCCTCCCTCTCCCTCCCCCTCTGTCATCTCACTGTGTGTGTGTCTATCTGTGTCAGCCTTCAGCCCGGGTTGAGACCGCTTCCTCAACGCGCACACACAGACAACAACACCAAAGTACTTAACAGGTCTTTAAAAAACCATTAACATATTATTGAGGCTTTGTTTGTTGTAGCGCCCCTGCTTCTTCACCCTGACAATCACTGCTTGCCCGGCCTCACAGAGCAGAGGCTTTGTTCTATTTCACCTCTTTGTGGCCTTGCATCTCCACTCTGCTCTGTGGGGGCCGGGGGAGCAGTGATTGTCAGAGTGGAGATGCAGGGGCGCTAACAGGTGAAATACAAAAAAGCCTCTGCTCTGTGGGGGCCGGGGGAGCAGTGATTGTCTGCAAGGTCTGCGCACCGCCAAGGAAGGCTTGCCGGGCCACCACCGGCCCGCGGGCCGTACTATGAGTACCCCTGCTCTAGATACACATATGCTATCTAAGAGTCAGATAGTAGCATGATCCAGGTATATGGACACATACAGTTTCTGTGTCACCCACCCAGGCTGTTGTCCTTCCACCCATCATTGCTTCATCATTCACCCAGCCATGCATCTCATATTCTTGCCTTCCCAGCTAGTCTTCAATCTCAATAAGTAAGGAATATATAAGAGCTTACCTCTGGCCGCCACCACCACCGTCTCAACTCTCACAGCCGCCGCCTCCTCCCCTGAAGAATCGCCCTCCGCCTCCGTGTCGAGCACCACCACCTCCACACTGGCCCCGCCACCAGATGTTCCACCTACAAAGTACATTTAAGAATGTTAGAATAAAGCACTCACTAGTCTTTGGTCTAGGAATGAAGACATGTGAAAACAATGTAATTTGTGACTGTCTACGTTAAAGTTAAAAAAAATGTCCCTTTTTCCAGGGAAGGTTGTCTTGCTGCACTTTTTGGCACAACTGATGAAGGCTGTTTTTTTAACACGCACCATTTTTCTCCACACAGACAGAAGATGGACTTCTAACAACAAGATCAAGTTGAAACCAGGTGAGAGCTCGGCTCGACCACAAGAAATGTCTTCAATTAATCGTCAGCACTAACCACTTTTCCATTATCAGTTAAACGTTTAGTTTTATTATGACTTCATTTTAATAAATGTGTTTACTTTTAATAAAGCTTTTAAACTTAAATACAATCTGTGTTTTTTTGGTCCAGACTAGAGTGACTGAGCGAAAGGTTTTGCAATTTTTGCAAGCATGAGTCCAGATAGAACACTTCAAAAGACATTATGGACAATCCGAGAGGACTGCACTAAGTTGATAGAGCTATTGCTGACTAGAATCATGGGAGTTTCGCCAACCGTGCAATCTTAGTTAGCTACACAGACAGACTAATAAGAATAATCTAGTAATACCACAGGGAGTCATAGTAGAGGCAGGATAAGAATTTAGATACAGTCTACAAGAAGAGCAAAGACAATTTTGAAAAAAGTCAAATGAGGAACGCTAGGAAAAATAGGTACTAGTCTAAAATGAAAACTTACTGGGGCCAGCAGAGGAGCCCTCGCCTGCCCGATCCTGGCCCTGTTGAACAGCATCCGCCGCCTGCTGCTCCTGTGTCCTCCTCTCGCCCCTGGGGGGAGCTGACGTACAACATGAAAGAAAGAACAGAAAACATGGATGATTGTTGCTTGTCAATGTCAACCAAATCAAACATTTCAAAAGAACAATAACAAAATATTTCCGCGAAATTATATTGATTATGGTTACTTTTCATTTATTTGCGGACCTGTGACTTCGAAAGTCACGTAACTCACTAAACAAAGTACTGAAACGTTCACCTAGGACTGGCAGGCAGCAGTCCGCAGGCAAGATGCAAAGTGACAGACAAACTCCATTGTGATTTCAGTCAGATCAGTGACAACACTAACAGTTGCCTGCTACATTACCAGTCATTTAAATAGTCAAACTATCAATCCACCGCCACTATTTTTCTTATTGTCAGGGGTACAAAGGAAGGGGCAGATTTAAGCCCTTGCGGCTCTTTTGCGCCGTTCTTGCGTGACTTTTGTGACGCAGCAGCTAAACAAAAAAGGGCGCCATGGTGCGGCGTATAATATTATAACAACGTGACGCATTTGGGAGATGCATCCCGTTATAAAGCCCTGCGCCATCAGGGGGCGTTCCGGCGCAAGGGAGGGCATTCCTGCGCTGGAACACATCCTAATAGTGGCTGAGGGAAATCTACAAAATATCAATCAGTCACCTTTAGGACAATGATGCGTCACACAAACCCTGCACCTGCTTGAAGCAGACGTACGGCTTGACCCAGCATTGGGGAGATAGGGTACCCCAGAGCATTGATGGAGCTGCGCCATCGTTGCGACGCGACTCCAGCAGTAAAGCTTCGGTGACGTTTTGGGCCCATGGTGCGCCGCATTGCAAATACGGCGCACCATGTTTGGTGGTGGTAGCGGGCCGCACAATTAATGGCGCATCCCTGCTACTTTGCAGGGATGCGACGGTAATTGCAATTCTGCCCCTTAGGGGCATACTTACTTACGCGTTCTGGCGCATCTCCAGAGATGCGCCAGATCAAATGCGTCACGCAAAACTACCCTTGCAACACGGCAGATGTGCCTCATTTACAATGCGGCGCGCCCTGGCGCAAGGGTAGGCACTTGCGTGACGCATCTCGTCACGTAAGAGCGGCGCATCGCTGGAGTCACGTCGCCAACGCAATGCAACTCCAGTAATGCTCAGGGCCACCCAATACTTAACATGCTGTGTCAGTCCTTTCGCCTGCTTCGAGCAGACATAAGGAATTGAATTGACGTAGCAGCGTCGCAGAATTGCCTGCGTTAAATCTTGTAGATTTCACGCAGGCAATTTTGCGAGGCGCACAGCCGCTGGACCGCCCACCCTGCGTACTAGGAACGCACCCATTGTGGTGCAGGCCCATGGCTTTATAACGTGACGCATCTCCCTAGATGCGTCATGCTGTAAATGACTCGCAGGGATGCGGCACGTTTACGCCGCTGTTGCGTCACGCAAGGCAACGTAAACGTGGCGCAAGGGGCTCGTAAATGTAATCTGCCCCCTAGTGTCTAGCATTACGCAGTTCTGTAAAGTACACTCATACATAATAGTTACTCAGGCCAATGAGACCACGAAATAGAAAACAAATAAGCATAGTAGCAACGCCACTGAGAAGGAGAGCAGTGCACCTGAAATGCACAGAAGATTTTGAAATATAATTTAACTACAATGTAATCGTCATCAGCGGCATTATTGGCTTGCTCCATGTAAAAAACAAATATTTGCAATACAACAACACAGAGCAGGAGAAAACATCATAGTAGTGAGTGATTAAATGGCTACTACTACTCACCAAGCCCGGGGATCTCCAAGCCGAGCTGGTCCAGCAGGTCGCGCTCGCGGTCCAGGAGGTCCGTCCAGCGATGGGTGACCTGGCTGTAGGTGCGCTGGACCCCGTAGAGGTGGGATATGGCCCAGCACAACTTCTCCCACCGCTTCCGGCGCTCCCGCATGTTGTAGCCGCCGGCCGCGATCCTGCCGCCTCCCGCGATGGTCCTGGGCAGGCGGCGCTGGACGAAGTAGACCAGCGCGCCCACTTCCTCCGGGCTGAATATCTCCCGTCGCGTCACCTGCTCCCCCCTCAATCTCCCGCATGCTGTCCTGCCACTGGGTCCAGCACTACTCCCCGCCGCCGCTGCGGCCCTCAAGTGCCTGGGCAGCTTCACGGCGCCTGGCTTGACCATGGTCTGGGCAGGTAAGGTAGGAAGAAGTAGAAAATTAAGAAAGAATAGGATAGGGAAGAAGAAAAGAAAAGAGTTTAAAAAAGTAGTTTAAAAGTAAAGAAAAATAGCAGAAAAGACAAAAATATACAGCTAGGAAAAGAGAGGGATAGATAAGAAGCAAAATCGTAAAAAAAAAAACTGAAAACAAGCAAAGGATGGCAAAGATACCAAGAGGATTAAACACCATGCCCAGACACAGGAAATGAATGAAAAACAAGATGGCCGGCGCCCGTTGACGAGCGCGAAAGTAAGTTCGCGCGAGATTTTCCTCGCGATCTCGTGCGAACCTCTAGATTTCCTGTGCGATCTCGTGCGAACCTCTACTCGCAATGCGCTTACTGTGCGAGATTATACATAGCGGGCGGAAACGGAAATACGTCACGCAAACAAAATGGCCGCGCCCGTACTCGACCTTGGGGTAAATTCGCGTGTTGCGCTGCAAGCGGCTCGCGAATACTGCAAAAAAACTCGCGAAACAACAAGCCGCAAAAAAATAAAATGCTCATTCGCACTAATTGGCGGCTTCCGCGGTCGGTTTCGCACGACGCCGCGCCCCGCGAATAGCGCGAAAAAAACAGAAAAACGATTTCAGCAAAAGCAAAAGCAATGAGCAGGTGCAAAAGGTCAACCTCATGATTTGTAACGATTCTTTGTAGTGCTTCCTGAGGGGGCCCTCCAGAATTCGGTTGCCTGCTTGCAACTATTGTGTGACCCTGCTCTGACCTTAACTGTATGCCACAAAGGTCCTGATTTACAGCTAAAGGAGCAGACAAGCAGGTGCCAGGCTGGAACTTTAAATTCTTTCAGTGACACATTAATTAGCCCCTAATTCATTATTGTCAGTTGGGGCAGGGCAGGTGTTGTTAATAAACTAACCCCAAATTAATTCATGTCAGTTCAAGCAGGGCAGGTGGGCTTGCTTTTCCCCCCCATCTTCTACAGTGATGATGAACCAGAGGGTGGCATTGATGTAACAGAGGGTGGCATGGGTCAAAGAGAGGGTGCCAGTGGTAAAACAGAGGGTGCTGGGAGGCTGTGATGATGAACCAGATGTAGAAACAACATAGTCGCGACCGTTGCGAGCTGACAAGTAAGTTCGCAATTGCGAACTAGTACCAAATCCTCGCGAACTGGCAGAAACAATTGCGAACACACAAAAAAAAAAAATTCGCGGGAATTCGCGGATTTTGCGGATTGCGAGTTCGCAAATCCGCAAAATTCGCGAACGCGAGATCCGCAAAATTCGCCCATGCTTACCAACAAGCTCGTTGGTGGTGTGTCTGCCCCTCCCCACTCCAGTATGGGCCCAAATAAGGCCCTGGGTGCTTACTTACAAGAAACTGACGCATCTGATGCGTCAGTTTCCCTGCGTCTGGGTGGGAACCCATTGCACCACCATGGTTGCACCGTATTTACAATACAGCGCACCATGGCACAAAGATTGACAGATGCTTTCGAAATTTAGATGCATCTGTCGACGCAAAAGTCAGGCATTGCTGGAGTCCTGTCGCAAGCACAACCCAACTCCAGCAATCCATGCGGAGGCCTCTTTCTAATACACTATGCCACTTCTTACTCCTGCTCCAAGCGTAGGGTTTTGATGCAGTAGCATCCTAGAAGTGGCACTGCGTCACTTCTACAAGGCTTTCTCATGTGTGAACACCCACCCTGCATACATTATATATGACACAGGTATAATGTGGCACAGGGCTTTACAAGGTGACACATCTACCTAGATGTGTCACATTGTAAATGGACAACAACATGGCGCATTGTTTACAACACTAATGCATCACAAAAAGTAATGCAACTGCGGCCCATACGTGTCATAATGGGCTTGTAAATAAGCCCCTGAGTGTCTGTCAGATGCCTGGTACAAAGCAGCTCCCTCCTGTTCCCAACTGTGTGATCTGAGGCTCTCTCCAACTCTCTCCAGCTCTGGCCAACTGTAGCAGGCTAACAGAGGCAGTGAAGACACTGAGAAGACATTCTGGGGCATATTTACAAGCCCCTATCACAACCACAATGTCACTTTTAGTGATGTTGTGGTGGAGATAGGGGCTTCATCTTATTTACAAGGCAGCGTTGAGCCCCTTAACTTGGCTTAACGCTGCCTTTTAAATAAGGCCTTGTTGGAAAGTAGGTTATTAGTAGGGGCAAATGTAGGTCTGCCACTGGCAATAAGGCCACTAACACATGATAGGACTCAGCATAGGTCTTAGAAAATGATTCCTATGCTCAACCCTTGGTAACGTGGCTGTGAGCAGACAGGCTTAACTTCAAAGACCGGTATGTAATGCATTTAAAACACAATTAAAGTAAATAATTAAGACACAACACATAATAAAAATGCAACACTAATTTATAAAAAAACGAAATATTGTTGTCTTTAAAATGATACCAAAACAACAAAAATCCAATGTAGGGAACCAGAGATATGAATTTTCAAAGATTTAATAAAATATAGCACTTGGAAGATTATCACGCCATATTGCCATCCCTGCTCGCAATAGACCGGGGTAAAGTCAACGTTTCAGGCTGGGCGCGATGAAGCCCAGAGTGGCTACAGGCCCTGGCAGGTCCCGGTCCCAGTTTCTACCTTCACGTTTCTGGAGCTTTTTCTCTCGAGGCCCCTTGAAACACCCAGCCAGTCCATATCCGGTGAGAGTTTGCGGACTTGACTTGTGACCAGGTCCCAGTAAACTTCCCTGGAACGGACGTAGAAAATATTTCAAGTTTGCTTCAGCGGGCCAAACCCGGAAGCCTACATGTGATGGAAGGCAGGCGGCTTGGCTCTCGCGGTTGCTCCTGGTTGATTTTCTACGAGCGGACTTAGAAACTTTCCTGGAGTTTTTTCTCATGCGGTGTCTCGATGCTCCTCATGTAGCGGGATCCTGTGAGCGTTTGGCGGCTGCAGATTTTCTCTAGTCCCTGTCAATCTCTGGAATTCGATGCTATGGAGCTTTTAGCTGGACAAACTTATTTGGCTTGGCCGGCTCGCGGTTGAAGGCAGGCGGCCTGCCTGGCCAGGTTGAGTGGGTCCCTCTATGGAGCTTTTTTTCAAAGTTGGTCCAAAGTTCTCCAAACTTCTTAAACTTCTTCCTGAAGTTCCTCAAGGGGTCTCAAAGTGTCTCAAACTCACTCCAAAGGTCTGGAAGCTCCAAGATGGTCCTTGAAAGTTGAGGACTTCAGTTCCCACAATCCACTGGTACAAAACCGTTACAAATCCACTGATGGTTCTCCAAGGTGTAGATGTAGTTGGTGATGTTCCAGTTGAGCTTAATTTAACCTGTAGCTTTCAGGGAGTCCACTCTTTAGTTCTTTTCAAGCAAGATAATCCACAGGGCTGTAGTTTCAGGTGGTGCAGTCTTCATAGGTCAGGCCTTAGAGTTCCTTGCACAGCAAAATCTTCACAGCAGGGCAATTCTTGCTTCATTCAGTTTCAAGCAGCAGATCTGGAGGGCTCTCAGATACCTATTCAAAATTCTCTTGGTCAAGTAACAGGTCACTTCTGACCAATGAGAGCAGGGTAACTCCCCATAGTTATGACCACATCCTGTAGAGTGTGGCATTATTTTGCCCCAGAGTGCATCAGATCTTCCAAATCCATAATGGCTAATATTCCAGCAAGGAGGTAAGAGCTGGCTAAACCTACCCCTGAGATGGCTTATTTCCATAGACTCTCCCCCTACCATTTGCACATACCTTCCTTAAGCCTAGCCCTGACTCTGGGTCCAGAGTGTAAAAGTGTAACTGACACCCAGGCCTCCACTCTGCCTTCGAAGAGCATGGTTTACGGCTCCACCCCCTGGCCTGGCATTCCTATTAAACAACACACTGCCCTGCCAGCAGAGCCAGTTAACCCCAGGGGCTCTTTATCACCTCTTCAAAGCAGCCTGGCTAATCCACTTAACTCTGAACAATCAGGGCAGACCACTGGAAGTCTGAATTTGGACTTACAACCAAGAAAGTCTTATAACTTCTTGTATGTACATTTTAGAAGAAAGTCAACAATATAATATTGTTGGATGTTTCACTACCATTCTAGGAAGGGTTTAAAAGGTAGCTCTCTCTCTTTCCTATCAGAAGTTATTCTTTAATAACTCCCTGCAATGTTGACCTATGGGCCATGGGATTTGCAATGGGGAAAATTACTTGGGACACTTTTCTAGCACCAGGGTTTATAAAAACATATGTTATAAGTATTTCCCTAATTTCCACTGGACCCCCACCCCTTGTGCAACTAGGGGATACTTTAGGGGTTCTGAATCTGCAGAAATATTGCAGATCCTCTTTACCCAGTGCTCCTAGCATCAAAGTTGAATTTGAGCAGCACTTTAACACGGAAAAACAACCTTTACAACGCAACTTTTACAACGCACTACCATTGCAACGAAACTTTTATAACGCAACATCCATTACAACACATGCCATTACAACGCAACCATTACAACGCATGACACTACAACGCATACCACTACAACACATGTCATTATAACGCAGTCATTACAACGCATACCATTACTACACATACCATTACAACGCATAGTACCCTTACACTATCCAACACTTACCCTACTGTTCTACCCCCTGGAGTTAGAATAGTCATTTTTACCCCTACACTATCCAACACTTACCCTGCTGTTGCACCCCCTGAAGTTAGAATAGTAAATGTTACCCCTACACTATCCAATACTTACCATACATGCTATGTAATGGTATGCGTTGTTAAGGTAGAATGCGTTGTAATGGAAATTGTAATGGTAGTTTTGTGAAATGAGTTGTAATGGCATGCGTTGTAATGGAATGCGTTGTACTGGATGTTGCATTGTAAAAGTTTTGTTTGTAATGGCATGCATTGTAAAAGTATGCGTTGTAATGACATACATCCCTTTAACAGAATGTGGGAGTGTAATGTGAAATTTCACTTTACCCAGGCATATAAAAACTCATTTTTATAAGGGTGTACCTTATAGATAACTGATCCTCCCCCCCCCCGCCCCCCCCGCCCCTGGGATGCCTAGGGGGACCCTAGGGGTCCCTAATATGCCAAAGCATTGTAGGTTTTCCATTTTTTTCTATTGTTAGTGCCCCTACCACCAAAGTCAAGATTGGGCACAATTTACTTTTTAAAAGCAGTCCTGGCACCCAGGGCTGCTTTTAAACTGACCTCAGGCATCAGCCGTGCACACATGCAAGTGCAGAAAAAGCTGCTGGCCTCTAAACTGCCATGCCCCAGGGTACTGGGGACTTCTAGGTAGTTTCAATCACCTTCCCTATTATATACTAGGGGCTGATGGGGTAGGTCATGCCAATTACAGGGATTTGGTGTTTTAACTGTATTCTAATGAGTTCCTTTCAGCTTAGCACTGGCCCTGGGCCTGGTTAGGCAGAGCCCAGGGTCAGTCAAAATCAGTTACCACCAGCATAAGTCAGCAAAAAGTTGGGCACAGGATGACTTTGCAACAGGCCTCCTTTCACGCTGCGCGTAGAGTGAAAGGGGGGGCAACGTGTGTTTGATTTTTACGCTGCCTCTTATTTACAAGGGTGGTGTAAATAGGAGGCAGTGCCAAAATTAAGATCAGGGAAAACCAGGTCATAAATAGGCGAAACGAGGAGAAATGCTTCAATTCTCCTCATTTTTTTGCTGTCTCCATGTTAATGTTAATGTTAATGTTATGGAGATTATGTGAAGTAGTGTGGCTCACTGGTTAGAGGCGGCAGACCCGAGAGCAGAGGACGGCCCGGGACCAGGGTTCGATTCCCGGCGCGGCAGGTTTCTGGAGCAGGGTCAGCGGACTCGATAATTCTCTCGCCTTGGTGCCCACTCTGATCAGCGATCACACTCGGCAACTCTGGGCATTAGCTTGCCTCATCTTCACTAACGGCCCCCCAGACCGCCGGGGATGCCTGGTCTCACCCTGGAGATACCCATTAAGGGACCATCTCTCTGGGAAGCCAGGAAGGGTTTCGCGGCGGTCGAAGCGCCAGGACGCCTACGGGTAGCAGTGCGCTATATAAATGCCTACACACACATTTGTATAGCGCACGGCTGCCCCACCCAAGGGGCGTCCCGGCGCTGCGAGCAGACAAAATGCAGAGAGAAGGTAGCACAGGTAAATGACAGATTATTGAAAAAGATGAGTTTTGACGGCCTTTCTGAAGGCTAAGAGGTCCTGAATCCCCCGGATGGCTTCGGGCAGACTGTTCCATAACTTGGCAGCCAAGAAACTGAAGGATCGGCCGCCTACTCTGGCCAGTCTAGTACGAGGGATGGTCTCAAGATGTTGCCCCTCTGAGCGGAGCGATCTTCTAGGTGTGTACTCAGACAGGAGGGGGCTCAGCATGGGTCGAGAGGCGGTTTTAAGGATTGTGAAGGCTAAACATAAAGCCTTGAACTGAATCCTTTTGCCCACCGGGAGCCAATGCAATTTTTCAAGGCTCCAGATACGGAAGAATGGCGAGGGAGACCAACCAGAGCCCTGGCTGCCGCATTCTGGACTCTCTGCAATCTGGTGGTTTCAGCCAGATTCGCTCCCAATAGGAGAGAGCTGGCATAGTCCAGTCTAGAAAGGATCGTCACCTGAACAATGAGCTGGCGGGTGCGGCAGTCAAAGAACTTCAGAATGGGCCTGATGTTATGTAGAGTGCCAAAGCACGTGGCAGCCACTTTTTTAGTGTGGATGGTGAACTTTAAGGCCGAGTCCACCCATACTCCCAGATTTTTGATGCAATCCTTAGGCTTGGGGGGTGGGCCTAAGATGTCAGGCCACCAGTTGTCTCCCCAGGACGAGGTGTTTTTCCCCAGGAGCAGAATCTCAGTTTTTCCGGCGTTTAATTGGAGGAAATTCGCCGTCATCCAGTTGGTGATGTCAGTGAGTGTCTGTTTACAGTGATGGGCTTCCAGACCACTGTTGTTATTCAAAGCCACCACCAACTGGGTATCGTCTGCATAGGATACCAGTGCAAGTCCATTCCTTCTAGCCACCTCCGCCAAAGGGCGAACATAGACATTGAACAGGGTAGGGCTAATGGAAGAGCCCTGCGGCACTCCCTGTCCAATGCTATGCTCCTTCGAGATGTAAGGAGGGGTAGAGACTCTAAAAGACCTGTTAGACAGGAAATCTCTGAACCATCCCAAGGCTACCCCTGTAACTCCAATTTCCTCCAATCTCGTCAAGAGGACCTCGTGTGACACCGTATCGAAGGCAGCACTGAGGTTCAACAGGACCAGTGCTGCTGTACCGCCGGTGTCAAGAATGGAACGGAGGTCCTCTGAGACACTGAGCAAGGCTGTCTCGTGCTGTGACCAGCTCTAAACCCGTGTTGGGAGTCATCCAGAATGTTGTTGGTAAGGAGGAAGTCGGACAGGATGTTGTTGACGTGTGCCTCGATGATTTTGGCAGGCCAGGGGAGCAAGGAGATGGGCCTGAAGTTCTCCGGGAGCGAAGGGTCTAAGGTGGGTTTTTTTAAGATGGGGGAAACCCAGGCCTGCTTCCATTTGGAAGGAACACTGGCGGTAGAGAGTGACAGATTGATGATGTCTCGGATATGTTCTGTGATAAGTTCGTTGACTTCACAGAAAGTGTCCGGTTTTAAGGGGTCTGCCGGAGATCCAGATTTAATCTTTCTGCAGATTTTTAAAAAACTCTCTCGTTCAAGTGTCGGAAGGGAGGTGAGAGAGGGCCTGGTAGGATCAATGATGACCGATGACTGTGGGCATTTTGGGAAAGTGTCGTATATTTTCTTGATCTTATCAGTGAAGAAATTAGCCATGTTATTGCAAAGGTCGGGCGAAGTGATAGTAGTATTAACGGTTTTTTTAGCAGTGAGGTCTTTCAGAATTTTAAATACAGATTTCGAAGTATTGGAGCTATTGCTGATTTCACTGGCATAATATGCCGCTCTTGTTCTGCAGACCTTACGGTGATAAGTTTTTTGGAGCAGGACATAATCCTGTTTAAGGTTGGCGTCATAGTTTTTCCTCCAACACCTCTCTGCCTTTTTACATTCCTTTTTCAGAGTAGCTAGTTCAGAGTTATACCAAGGACTAGCTGTGTGGGTGCGGGCCTTGGTCCATCTGGCAGGAATTAGGATGTCAAGTGCCTGGGTGATCCAGAGGCAGAACTGATCATAACCTACATCCAGGTCTTCACTCGGGAGTAGGGGATTTAGTACCAGGAGATCATGTAAGTCTTCAAGGTGAAGTTTTCTCCATGGCCGTTTCTGAACTAATGGAGTAGGCGTTGCTACAGGGCTCGAGTTACAGGAGATAGACAGAATTACTAAATGGTGGTCTGTCCAGGTCAAGGGGATAGGCAGGTCTGTGGATCCACTGATGATGTTGGAGAAAATGGGATCAAGAAGGTGTCCTGCTCTATGGGTAGGGCCACTAACAAGTTGATTGAGTTCGAAAGCCGCAAGATCCGCTAAAAAAGTGGCCACTTTAGGCTCGATGACCCTATCGAGATGTAAATTAAGATCGCCTATGATCGTGAAGTTAGCCGTTTTGATAACATTAGTGTCCAGATATTGAAGAAGTGAATTAGTGAAGGGAACGTCTGCACCAGGAGGTCTATAAATCAGAAGGCCAGTTGCGCAGAACTGTGGATTAACTTTAATCGAAAAACGAGCGCTTTCGCTGCCTCTAATATCCACTTTGATGAGTTGACAATCAAAGTGAGATATAATTATGAGCGCTAACCCCCCCCCCCCCCCCCCCCTCTCGTGCTCCTGTTCACGGTGTGGATAGTATAACCTGTGGGAGTTACCAGGTTGCAGACCGAGTCCATATTGTCAAGGAGCCACGTCTCAGTCATGAACAGGGCATCAAGAGAGTGGTCAGTTAAGAGATCGTGGATTTCAGAGTGATGTTTGTTCATAGATCTGACGTTAAGGTGACCTAGCCTGAATGTATGGGCTTGGGGGGCTTTGGATTTAGTTTTAATAGTGGAGCGAAGTTGGGAAGAGTTTGCGAGGGGATGGCGTATATGGGCAGGGTTGCGTCTAGCGCAAGAGCATGAAGAATGCTGAAGGCCCAACAGCTCAGCTTTAGAGTAGCACATCTTACCGCCTTAGCAGCAGAATGAGGAGCAGAATGACTGGCGCCTGGCGCTTCCTTAGCGCGGACGGGCGCAGACGGGCAGCTCTTTGGCGGGTCTTCGGTGGGGCTGCGCGCGATCGCTGCGCGCTCGTAATACTGCGAGGGCTAAGTAGCCACAGGAAGTTGGACACTAGAGCGCTAACCGCTCTGCGTGCAGGCCGACCGGAAGTGTCCCAACGAAGAAATGCAGGGATATGGCTCCAGCAATCAGTTATGGCGTGTGGTGCAGGGGGAAGTGAGTTTTAATAAAAGCACAATTGTGTAAGCACACATAAGGATTCCAACAATTCTAACAGGATTTAAAATGAAGTTTTAAAATACAAGCGCTATCTTGCTTACACTGCCCAGGTCAGTTCGCAAAGCGGGTCGGGGACACTGCCACTGTCTCCTTCCCGCAATGCGCTGCAGCCCCTGCTCCGCCTAAGTAGCCAGAGGAAGTTGGACACTAGAGCGCTAACCGCTCATTGCACCATCAGGATTCAAGCAAACCGGGCCGAAGACGGCTGTAATGCCAGAAACCGGACCCCGGGAGCTTGTTTCCTTCCCAGTGTAAGAATTGGCTTTTGTAGTTTGGTTTGCCCTGTTCCCATCATGCACCGGGACAGGAACAGACTAATTTGCATACAGCCAGGTTCTGAAACAGGGATGGTGCAGTGAGCTAAAAAACGGTGTTGGATCAAGCCCTGATCTCTTGACTGGGTGAGAGCTTTCTGCTTAATTCAGAGACTCTGTCCCTCACCACCCCTTGTTGTAAATATTTTTGTCCACCCTAAGCGTGGAAGGGTATTCTCAGATGTGAGACCCTTGCTCAATGCACCATCAGGATTCAAGCAAACCGGGCCAAAGACGGCTGTAATACCAGAAACCGGTCCCCGGGAGCTTGTTTCCTTCCCAGTGTAAGAATTGGCTTTTGTAGTTTGGTTTGCCCTGTTCCCATCATGCACTGGGACAGGAACAGACTAATTTGCATACAGCCAGGTTCTGAAACTGGGATGGTGCAGTGAGCTAAAAAACGGTGTTGGATCTAGCCCTGATCTCTTGACTGGGTGAGAGCTTTCTGCTTAATTCAGAGACTCTGTCCCTCACCACCCCTTGTTGTAAATATTTTTGTCCACCCTAAGCGTGGAAGGGTATTCTCAGATGTGAGACCCTTGCTCATTGCACCATCAGGATTCAAGCAAACCGGGCCGAAGACGGCTGTAATGCCAGAAACCGGTCCCCGGGAGCTTGTTTCCTTCCCAGTGTAAGAATTGGCTTTTGTAGTTTGGTTTGCCCTGTTCCCATCATGCACTGGGACAGGAACAGACTAATTTGCATACAGCCAGGTTCTGAAACTGGGATGGTGCAGTGAGCTAAAAAACGGTGTTGGATCTAGCCCTGATCTCTTGACTGGGTGAGAGCTTTCTGCTTAATTCAGAGACTCTGTCCCTCACCACCCCTTGTTGTAAATATTTTTGTCCACCCTAAGCGTGGAAGGGTATTCTCAGATGTGAGACCCTTGCTCATTGCACCATCAGGATTCAAGCAAACCGGGCCGAAGACGGCTGTAATGCCAGAAACCGGTCCCCGGGAGCTTGTTTCCTTCCCAGTGTAAGAATTGGCTTTTGTAGTTTGGTTTGCCCTGTTCCCATCATGCACTGGGACAGGAACAGACTAATTTGCATACAGCCAGGTTCTGAAACTGGGATGGTGCAGTGAGCTAAAAAACGGTGTTGGATCTAGCCCTGATCTCTTGACTCGGTGAGAGCTTTCTGCTTAATTCAGAGACTCTGTCCCTCACCACCCCTTGTTGTAAATATTTTTGTCCACCCTAAGCGTGGAAGGGTATTCTCAGATGTGAGACCCTTGCTCATTGCCCCATCAGGATTCAAGCAAACCGGGCTGAAGACGGCTGTAATGCCAGAAACCGGTCCCCGGGAGCTTGTTTCCTTCCCAGTGTAAGAATTGGCTTTTGTAGTTTGGTTTGCCCTGTTCCCATCATGCACTGGGACAGGAACAGACTAATTTGCATACAGCCAGGTTCTGAAACTGGGATGGTGCAGTGAGCTAAAAAACGGTGTTGGATATAGCCCTGATCTCTTGACTGGGTGAGAGCTTTCTGCTTAATTCAGAGACTCTGTCCCTCACCACCCCTTGTTGTAAATATTTTTGTCCACCCTAAGCATGGAAGGGTATTCTCAGATGTGAGACCCTTGCTCATTGCACCATCAGGATTCAAGCAAACCGGGCAGAAGACGGCTGTAATGCCAGAAACCGGTCCCCGGGAGCTTGTTTCCTTCCCAGTGTAAGAATTGGCTTTTGTAGTTTGGTTTGCCCTGTTCCCATCATGCACTGGGACAGGAACAGACTAATTTGCATACAGCCAGGTTCTGAAACTGGGATGGTGCAGTGAGCTAAAAAACGGTGTTGGATCTAGCCCTGATCTCTTGACTGGGTGAGAGCTTTCTGCTTAATTCAGAGACTCTGTCCCTCACCACCCCTTGTTGTAAATACAGCTTTAGAGTAGCACATCTTACCGCCTTAGTAGCAGAATGAGGAGCAGAATGCCTGGCGCCTGGCGCTTCCTTAGCGCGGACGGGCGCAGACGAGCAGCTCTTTGGCGGGTCTTCGGTGGGGCTGCGCGCGATCGCTGAGCGCTCGTAATACTGCGAGGGCTAAGTAGCCACAGGAAGTTGGACACTAGAGCGCTAACCGCTCTGCGTGCAGGCCGACCGGAAGTGTCTCAACGAAGAAATGCAGGGAGATGGCTCCAGCAATCAGTTATGGCGTGTGGTGCAGGGGGAAGTGAGTTTTAATAAAAGCACAATTGTGTAAGCACACATAAGGATTCCAACAATTCTAACAGGATTTAAAATGAAGTTTTAAAATACAAGCGCTATCTTGCTTACACTGCCCAAGTCAGTTCGCAAAGCGGGTCGGGGACACTGCCACTGTCTCCTTCCCGCAATGCGCTACAGCCCCTGCTCCGCCTAAGTAGCCAGAGGAAGTTGGACACTAGAGCGCTAACCGCTCTGCGTGCAGGCCGACCAGAAGTGTCCCAACGAAGAAATGCAGGGAGACGGCTCCAGCAATCAGTTATGACGTGTGGTGCAGGGGGAAGTGAGTTTTAATAAAAGCACAATTTAGTAAACACACATAAGGATTCCAACAATTCTAACAGGATTTAAAATGAAGTTTTAAAATACAAGCGCTATCTTGCTTACACTGCCCAGGTCAGTTCGCAAAGCGGGTCGGGGACACTGCCACTGTCTCCTTCCCGCAATGCGCTGCAGCCCCTGCTCCGCCTAAGTAGCCACAGGAAGTTGGACACTAGAGCGCTAACCGCTCTGCGTGCAGGCCGACCGGAAGTGTCCCAACGAAGAAATGCAGGGAGATGGCTCCAGCAATCAGTTATGGCGTGTGGTGCAGGGGGAAGTGAGTTTTAATAAAAGCACAATTTAGTAAACACACATAAGGATTCCAACAATTCTAACAGGATTTAAAATGAAGTTTTAAAATACAAGCGCTATCTTGCTTACACTGCCCAGGTCAGTTCGCAAAGCGGGTCGGGGACACTGCCACTGTCTCCTTCCCGCCATGTGTGCTGCTTTGTGCAGAACACATGGAAACAGCAAATTGCCATTGATTGTTTATGTGCAGGAAGGTGGTCCTTCCTCGTATGTAAAGGAGAATCTGGCTAGGACGTGCAAAATTGTGGGACCCAGAGCCAACAGGCTCACTCTATTCTAAGGCACAACACAAAGAGAGCAGCAGTAAGGGATACTTAAGAGCTGCACCACCTTATACATTAATTTGTGAATATATTTAAATTCGTGTTGCCCACCTCGTTAGTCCACTGCCTGGGGACCCTACAATTATAGAACAGTACAAAAAGGCACAGAGAGGCAACATAAAAGTTAATAGAGCTTAAATGCAGAGCACATAAATCAGAACCAAATTCTTCCTGGATTTCAGAGTGATGATTCTTTAATAGTTTCCTTTCGCCACATCAATTGTGCGGTGATGGTTCCAAGCAGCCAACGTGTTTCGCCCCACAAGGGGCTTCCTCAGGGCAAATTTCACAATGCTCAAATCTTTGAGTAGTTGACTGTCGTCCCAAAATTGTAATGTATCAATACTTCAAAAAATACGAGGCATCAATCCATACAGTGAGGATGTCCTCAAGAGAACGCTTCCGATAATTTGTTAGTGTCACATTCGTTGTATTCTTGGCCTGTGTTGCTAACGGTTTAAACTGTACAGTGAATTTCCCAAGAATCCAAAATTTCCATCAGGTCAATACGATAGTTGACACTCGAGAGGCATGATTTAAAGGCCTAGCTGTGTGTCAGTATTCCCACCAGCCGACTAGATCAAACAAACCGCTGTTTGATCTAGTCGACTGGTGGGAACGCTGACTCACTCTCTGTGCTTTTTTGTACTCACTCTATTCTAAAGCTGTCTGGCCATTATATTCCATTCTCCCAGGCAAAATCTGATTAAGGCAATTTATAACTGAATTCAATTTCGGAAACCTCATTGAAATGTTTTGGTAGATTATCGTTGTCAGAGCTGCCACGAAGATCTTTAAAAGTGTCTATGTTCAGGGATTTAGGGCTGTATGTCATGTGGAGTTCCCTGTGTGAGCACGTGCTCAGAATACCCAGCACACAGGAAGATAACTCCTGGTGAAGAAGTAATCTCCCATCACTGTCCTTTTTAATTTAATAAGGATGGAAACGCGTATGTGATGCCACAACGGTATCATAAATGGAAGATGCCATTTTTAATGCAACCCCTAGCCCTATGACGGAATCTTAGGCCTGATGTGATCCAAGTGTATTTTACCAGTGTGGTCTACACACCTACTGTGACCATTTCCAGAAGCATACAAGCACTGAGGCCTGTTGGCCCTTGTTCAAAAAAGAGGATAAAACCAAGGTGAAAAAAGGACAAAACGTCTGGGGGTTCACAGAAGGGCGGATGGAATTCTAACACAAGATCCATCGCAAACAGACCAATACATATAAGGAGCAAAATAAAAAATACTGTGAAACATGAATTGATGGTTTTTATAGTAATTTATTGCAGCATTATATCAGCATAAAAACGTGCTGCTGTATGTCATTGAAGCTAAACCAGAAGCACCCTTTGCACTGAACAATGGATACTTTGTGCGGTTATCATAGCTTTTGGCAGAATTAGGGGTTCTTTGTCAGGAAAAAAAGCCACGACTTTGCACAGCCCCTAAAATGAGTCTGCTGCACCACTGTGACATTCTGGGGAGCAGTTATTTACCAGTTATGTTTGTGTAGGATTCTGTCTGACATCATGGCCCTGCAGGGTACTGTGCCAGAAGGACCAACTAATATTTCACGCCTCACTTGCCCTAGGACCTTCTGCATTAGAGGGCTTATTTGCAAGCCTATTGCGCCGCCGGTGTGTCTCTTTTGTAGACGCACCGGCAGCACAATGGGCTTACCCATATTTACACAGTCGCATTAGGTCACCCTGCGTGACTTTTCATGGCCTTGTAAATATGGTCCCAATTCACACATTACATTGTGTGAAAGGGGCGTTCCATGTGTGAATCTGTGGGTGTTCCCACGCAACATCCATGGACTTGACGTATTCCTAGATTTACATTTTGTAAACCTGGAAATGCGTCAGAATCCTAAGGAGGCGCAACTAGGAGAAATACTTTTATTTCTCCTCGTTTTTCCTCCTTGAACGTGTGCATGCATTCAGCAGCACGCATAAAAAGAGGAAAATGCCTTCAATGAATATTTTTGTGAAGGAAGATGTCCCTTCCTGCACAAAAACAATCATTTCCTCAGGGCAGGCACCCTTGCAAAATGACACAAAGGTCTCTGCGCTGGCGCAAGGCTGCTGTTTGTGTGCCGGGGCAGGGGAGAAGGACAGGAATGCGAAATATCTTGTAGATACGGCAACTTCCTGCCCTTTTATTTTGAGGCACGACAGGAAGGCTTGCTGCGCTGCCATGCTTCAAAATATTGAAAATGAGGCCCTAGAGGTGTGAGGAAAAGCGATCGAGGTACAAAGGGTTATTTAGAGTTTGGCGGGTGCGGGATATCTGCCAAAAATTTGCAATTGTCATGTCCGCATAGGCATCTGCGTAAATAAATATGTCTTGTTAGATCTAGGTCTGGGAAGGTGAAGTAGTGCTGCGATATTTGCCACGAATGGCCGTTTGTACCCATACATTGGCTTCTTACGTAGGGTGATGGGCTGAGCCTAGAACTATAATATTTGGGGTATCAATGTCTTTGTGGTTTTAAGATGATATTTCAATAATAATACATAAACAAAAAGTAACTAATGGAAATTAAGCAATGGTGTGGGCCAATGTGAAGGTAACTTGGCCAACACATCTACAGTGTCCTCTCATTAACCTATGCTGATTTCGATCATTGCACAGCTCTTCAAATTTTGACACAGATGGGAGTACTTAAGGAATATCCTTGTTTTGACTCACAGTGGCCACCTACCCCTTCATCGAGACATCTGGGGGGTACCCGCAGAGCATCTCTACCCTGATTTGCAGTGCTCTCTTGTATCTCCTGTCTGTGGGAGATGCACCATTCATAGGAGACCCTTCTATTTCATCTTGCTTCATTAATAGTTTACTGAAGAGACATCTACTGACCTCCCATCATGCACTGGGATCCCAGCATGCACACAAAGCGAGAGATCTCCCAAGTATCTATGAGCAAATGCTGGTTTATTGTATCTTCTGCTGCTCTCAAAAGAAACCATTTATTCACCACACACAGAGCTTATTGGACCCCGAAGAGGCTTTCTAAACTGAGTGGAGATGCATTGAGAAGCTGTCCGAAATATGGTTTGAATAAAGCTGATGACCTGCATATGTTCTGGCAGTGCCCCAGCCTCGAAGGTTTCTGGAAAGACGTTGGTATGACATTAGAACGGGCCCTAGGAAAGCAACTAATTGTGAGTATGGATTTGGTTGTTTTTGGGGTCTCGGGTAGACCGGTCATGAATGCTCTATCGAAAGTCGAGGAAAATGTAGTCTTTATTTTAATCCTGCTGGCTAGGAGGGAGCTTTGTATTAAATGGGTAAGCCCGGTAGCCCCCTCTCGAAATGAATGGCTAGCGTCAGTCTTAAGGGTGTACAATTTAGACAGAAAAAAGAGTGGGAGTTCGAAAAAGTTTACATTTTGGGATATATGGGAAAACTTTAATAAGGGGTGACTAGGGGTATGGGTAGAAGTGGGATTGTGTAACTTGGTGTTTTTCCACCCTAACATATGTCCAATGATTACGCTACCGCAACAAAATGGAATGGATGGTACTTCGAAGTAGCCATCATGGCTAGCTTATCTCAGATCCGGTGAACGAAGACCTCTTCTCTTAAAGGTATGGAAGTAAAGGGTGCGCCTTTTCCGAAACATCAGAAAGAAATGGCCTGGGTATCCGAAAAGATACATTCTGGGTGGAGTAAGAAGAAGCGACCCTGAGATTCTCCTACTTTAAAATCAGTTGCGTAATGAGGACAAATAAAAAAGAAAAAAAAAAAAAAAAAAAAAACAAAGCGAGAGATCTCCCAAAAGCAATTTTTTTCTGGCTTGTAGTGTGTACTGGAATTCCAGTGCTAAGATATGCCCAGATCTTTTAAATTAATTAGGCTCAAACCATGTCAGAGGAGAGAACACTCAAGACCATCTTTCTGTTGAAACATGTCAGGGGTTATTAGGTCTTGCGTGGCAACATCTAAACCAAAAGAAGCCTCCCTGGCAAATCATTCTTCCAAGGTTGCTAAGTTAAGCACCATATTGTGATATTCATATTATCTGGCATTACCACCTACATTCAGTTTTTCTAACATACAGAGGTATTGCTGTCCTCGTGGTTGCACAATGGAAGTTTAGGGTGGGCTAATGATAGCTCAAGAGTTGAGCAAATACCTCAGAACTGTGGAAGCATCAGGCGAGTGGTTCCAGATCAAGCAAGATGATTCACAACTGGCTCTTAACACAGACATCTTTTGTGTAACCATGAGTGACTTAATGGCACATCCCAGGGCACAGAACCAGTGGTGGTTGGCAGGGGATTTGTATTTGTATTTGTAGGTGTACTTATAGAGCGCGGTCCTGTCACCCAAAGGCATCCTGGCGCTTGAGATTCGGTCAACAAAACTTTTAGCTGCTCAGACATTTCTAGGAAAAAGATGTGTTTTTAGGGCTTTCCTAAACGGGAAGTAGTCCCTATGGCTTCTCAGAGAGAGTGGCAGGGAGTTCCAAAGTTTGGCCGCTGCGACACTAAACGAGCGGCCACCCATCCTGACTCTCTGTATCCTTGGGACCACAAGCAGTTGTGCCGAAGAAGAGCGAAGGAGCCGCGGGGCAGAGTACCAGGCGAACATATTCTGCAGGGGCACTGGGCCCTGTCGATGTACCGCCTTAAACACCAGGCACGCCGCTTTAAACAATACACGCAGGAGCACCGGCAGCCAGTGTAGGTCCCATAAAGCTAGAGTGGAAGAGCTAAAGTTAGGGCGAGAAAGAGCCAACTTGGCGGCCATATTCTGCACCCGTTGTAACTTCCCCAACAGATTTTTTGGGGCCTCCAGAAGTAGCGCATTACAATAGTCTAGACGACTCAGTATGGTCCCGACAACTACTTCCGGCCTGGCCTGGGCAGGGAGGAGGGGCAGGACTTTACGCAGCATGCGTAGAAGCATCATGCACGAAGAGATGGTCTTGTTGACGTGCATGTCAAGTTGTAAATTTGGGCCGAAAAAGTATAGGGCTGATGGCCGAGCCCTGTGGAACCCCCT
Organism: Lissotriton vulgaris; assembly: GCF_964263255.1. NCBI lineage: Eukaryota > Metazoa > Chordata > Amphibia > Caudata > Salamandridae > Lissotriton > Lissotriton vulgaris. Next base: position 1,969,794,317 of record NC_141691.1, on the reverse strand, counting down.
GCCCTACTTTCCGTGGCTCCGATCGAAATGGAGGAAGCGCGACCAGCTGCTGCCGGTTGCTAAGATAGGATACCAGCAAGTCTCTTGCCCCCTCTGTGACCCTGCACTCCTCAAGCCTCCTGATGGGGTGGTGGGGCCGGGTAGCCCCAAAAATATTTTTTAAATCCACTTACCTTTTGCTGCCGGCCGGCCGTCTCTCTTCTTCGGTCTCTTCAGCCGCCTTCTCCTCTGCTTCCATAACGAATGAAGCACACAGGCTCTCTCTCTCCTAAGCCAGTCACAATGCTGCAATGCAGCATTGTAATTGGTCTGAGTGCCAATGGTTCGGCGCTCAGATGGGGACTGTGAGGTTTTGCATGTCCCTCACCAGGCTGTGTAAATCAAGTCTGGTGGGGAAGATGCAAAGTGTGCAGGACTGTTTGGCCAGCCCAAGAGGGCCGGCCAAGCAATCATGTGCACTTGGAGTAGGCAAAGCACTCCTCCCCCGTAACCCCTGTCCTGCCCTGCCCCAATCCAGCCCATAGTGAAAAATAAAATGATAATAACCAGGTTATAATTATTTAATTTTTGCACTGCTCTTAACCCCTTCCCTGATGCCGTCGGCCATAGGCCGTCGCGAGCACTACCTCGCTGCTGCTGCGAACGTCCAACGACGGATGCGGCCCCGCCCACTCTGCGGAACCGCCGCGGCGAAATAACGGCCGTGGTTAAGGGGTTAAAGCAGTGTGATGACACTCCTCCGCCTTAGAGGAGGAGTCCCCACTGCACAGAACTGTGAGCAACCTTGGGTTTTGCACAATGGGGGATTTTCTCAGCTGGATCACCTCAAGGAGGACAAATGAGTATATGATTGGCTCTTCATGTGCCTAGTTGTGAGTCTGAAAAAAATGGTCCCCAACATTATGAGGTACTTAAGCACACTTACTTCAATTTTGACTGATGCAGAATATCCGCTAAAAATTGGATGATGTACCACCTACCATATTTAGAACGTATACTGAATTATTTCCAGCTCAGCAAATCTGATGTGAACTGGGCCAGAAACAGTCCAGTGACTAAAGCGCACTTGCATTGATAATTCACTTCTCAGGCCAGCACCTTGCGATTCTGCTCCACTTCTATTGGCCTGGCAGTCTATGAGATTTCCACCCAGCAACAAGTTATCTCAGGACTTTTGCGATTATATAATTCTCGGGGATCTCGGTGGTATCGGTATAGACCTCTAGCCTAGAAGCGAAGAGCTTCTTAATGAGTAAATACTTTACATAGAGAATTTCATGGACCACTATGGGATACAATTCTGTACTCAAACTAAACACTTACGTCTTCTGAAAGAGAATGTTCGACGTGAATTAGATGAAAGAGAAACGAGGAGGCGAAACTGATGACATCTCTTGTGATTAATCTGAACACCAACTGCTACCTCATGTTAAAGTGAACTTATACCATTATCTCTTCTTGAAACCATATAACCTACTACCTCATATGTACGACGGAAATGACTATGTTAATATCTCATGCTTTATAGTACTAACTTCTTGAATGGAAGGTGGTTATTTATGCATTCACCAAAGCCTTATAATTATCTACCTCATACCTATATGTTGTTTAATGGTCTTCATCTTATTAATATGCTTATCTTATCTTACCTCGATGTAAAGCGCTCTGATACCCACGGGTCTTGTTCGCGCTATACAAAACTTTTCAATAAATAAAATAAATAAATAAATCTAGGGTTCTATTCACATGCACCGTGCCTGACTGCAATATTGAGGCAGGTCAGTCCTTGTATTCCGACACAGTGTTCACTGCTCTCATATTAACTTGTCAGCTGCTGCAGTTATAATAGCCTTTATTTATCCCATGTGAATGGCGTCCATTTTCAGAACCGCTTCTAATTAATCGGCGTCTAACGGCAGCAGCACGTGCCTCTGAATATCTGTAAGTTGGAGGATTACATGAGTCAAGAGATCATTTGTTGTGCACCTGACCCATGGGGGCGGTGGTACCAGCATGGTCTTGATGAAGACTCCTCAGAAAGTGTTTCCATTGGGGTCAAAACATCAACATATAAATGTTGACTTAAACAGATGTTTACTACTAACACTGGAACTTGTACAGCTATTTTGAGTCGATGTTCAGTAAGAGGTTTAGGTTTTTAAGTCAACATTTCTTGGTTTTTCTTGGTTTTAGATATTATTGTGTACTATTGTTCACCACTGTTCACTAATCATGATTACTGCACCATTTGTTTGGAGCAGCTACTTGTGATGCTGTTGATGTATGTAAGTATGTATGTATGTATGTATGTATGTATAGATATATATAAAAACATTAAATAACAGTTTTTCAAAAATCACCACCCAGATTGCATTCTGCTGTTCCCGAGGCAGCATAAGCCTTGCGCTTCCACCAAGGTAACTATTGTTCATTGTATAAAATGTTTGCCAAGGCTCCTAAGGGTACCAGGTTGCCTCTTATTGAATATTCCATTTTCAGTAGAGCAGAGAACTAAAGCACAGAGTGGAAGCGGATCCTCTAATTAATGAATTGCCCATAATTCTGCTAAAGGCATTCACCGTATTAGTTTCATTCCTGCAGGGGAAGTCCTCTATAGGGCTGCCTTCTCTCCATAGCTGTCTGTAAGACCTATTGTTACAAAGGGGCATATCATCAAGGGGCGACAATATTATTATCGCCGCATTAGAGCCCGTTTTCGGGCGAAAAGTGGCAATAATAATATCGCATTATCATCAAGGACACGCTAGCCTTGACTTGACTTATCCTTGACTTATCGCCCGTTTTTCACACGCCTCGCCTCGCATCGATAATGAGATGCAAAGGAGGCATGGGTGTGAAATCAACATGGGATAATATCGCGAAGGCAGCTTCGCGATATTATCAAGAAGGGTTAGCGATATACAAAATCGCGCTTTGTTTGACTTAATGCAGGAATTTAACGTCTGTTAAATTCCAGACTAAGGCATACCTAACATGGGGGGTGGATTGTGTGGCTAAGACCACAGGCCTTATCATCTAGGATCACCGATTTCCACCATGGAAAACGGCGATATCTCCACTATCTCTGGAATTTTTATCGCCTCAGCGATGTGTGTTGTTGATAACGTGCTAACCGGGCGATAAATTCCAGAGATAGCCAGCAATAGATATGTAAGCGCTAAGCGCGCTTTGCAATATTTATCGTCGGCCCATAATAATATGCCCCTTAGTCTTTCAAATATAAATAGACAGGCCTTTAGCTCCACCCACAGAAATATTACGCAAACCTCATGCTATTAGCGGTTTGCTGTCTTCATTCAGCCTTTTATGGAGTGCTTGGGGTGCATTTCAGAAGTGCAGTGTAGCATCACTTTTTAGTGTTATAGGACCACGCTGTGTTCTCACGAATGGGCATTGGGTTATATGAGTAGCTACCCTCGTTTGTTTCTCAGGCATAACTCCCTACAGGATTGTCTAATATTTTGCCTTAATAAATACACAGTTTTCTCCTTTTGGATATCAGGCATAGACATCATTATATCTCTATGTGTCAATTACTTTTTCATCTAGAACTCGAGGGACCTTTGTTCCTTTAGAAATGCGTTATAGGTAAAGGGCAGTAATGCGCTGTACTTAACAATATACGGCGTATTCCTGCAATTCCCAGCGCTGGTGCACAATGTTCTGCCTAACGTCAGCGCAGCCACCCTTGCACCATAGTGTACGGTTGCCTGTGTTGTAGTCAGGATTGATTTTGATCCATAAAAAAAAAAAAAAAAGGATTGATTTTGATCCAAGGGTGTGTTGGAAAGGTAGCAGTATACAGCACACATCGAAAGAGGAAAGAACGAGGAGAAAAAAACATATTTCTCCTTGTTACTCCTCACCTGGGGGACATAGCTTTTTGAGCATTCCCAGGTCTACCGCTCCTGGTAAATCTGGGAATGCATCAAAATACACAGATGTTGCATGGCAAACACCTATGCAACACCCATGGAAACGCCTCCCTGGTGCAGAGTAATGAATACAGTGATTTGAGTTGCGTTGCATTACTCAAGATTTATGAAGACACTTAGGGCCACACAAGGTGGCTTTGCATGGCTTCATTTATCTCATTTTTAATTTGTGTCGCTTTTGCACCACGTTGCGTGGTGCCAGACTGACACATAGGGTTTCATAAATATGCCCCTGCATCTCTTGTAGCATAATGACTTCCTTGCTGTGCTGCCTAGCACATCATTTCTTTACAAGCACAAACATGACGTTCCACTTTACAAAAACATTGCTTTTGTTTGCACTGAACATTTTATTGTACCCTCCCCAAATCAATTTGTAAATGCTATGACGTTTGAGCCAATGCATTTGCACAATTGTCCTGTAAATTGCATAATTTATGGTTATTAATAAAATTGTGGGAGTGGAGAGCTCCTGCCTCCAAGGACCCAGGAGGGAAACAGGTTTGCTGCTATGCTTGCTCACAAGATGCAATGCTTCTTACAAATATACAGCAAAGGTTTGAAACTGGCATTCTGTGCGCAGTGATTCACAATGAGATGTATCAGTGTTTACTGACCGCAATTGTGTTATGATTCTCGGTTGCAAATCCTGCCTCATTAAAATCAATCAAGTATGATTTTTCAGAAATCTACCAAATGTCAGCTTTTTGTTTTAGCATATCCATCGCAGTGCAAATATATTCTCTGATCGCAAACCAAACCCTGTATAAAAACTGTGGGCCATATTTATGACCCAGTTCACATGGCTCTTGCCCCAGACGCTGTAGTTCAAGAGCGACGCACACCTACAGTTAGATTTTCGTAGTCATGCAATCCACTTGGCATTGCTCTGAGTGCCTCCAAAAATCTGGAGTAATGCCCTGGGAAGACGTTCCATAGGTGTTGCGGGGGTGTTGCACAAAAACAACCCTGCATGCAATGTAGGCATCCTGGAAGTACGGCTTTACGACGCGTACTTTTACAACGCGTGCCGTTACAACGCGTTTTTTTCAACGCAAGTCATTACCACGACTTGCGTTGGAGGGGGTGCATACTTAGGAATTTTTTTATTTACTATTCCAACACCAGCCTACGTACAGTAGGGAAGGTGTTGGATAGTAAATTAAAAAATTCCTTGTCCTGCAGCGCCCTCCGTGGTAACGACTTGCGTTGAAAAGACCGCGTTGTAACAGCACATCGGTGTAACAGCCACGTTGTAAAGCTGTTCCCCAGGCACCCTTGCACTATGGTGCATGGGTGCCTGCTTTGGCGCTAGGCAGCCCATTGTGCACCAGCACTGGGGGAAATGTCGAGAATGCACCATATGCCTTAAATATGGCACATTCCTGCCCTTTCTCAGTGATGCCGTGCTCCACGATTGCATAAATATGCCCATGTGACTCCTTGGAAGCCCAAGAATAGTACATTCGGGTTCTTGGTTCCCAGTCTGACTTTGGAGGCAGCGAGGGTCAGACTGTGGAACCAAAAGCAGTACTGGCAAAAATGCTCAAACCAGCCGCACTCCCATCATCTCCTTGCACAGTCTCTCTCCTTCCATCCAACCTCTCACCCTCTTCCTCTCCTCCCACTCTTCTCCCTCTCTGATTGCTTTCTCTCTACCTTCCTGCTCCCTCCATCCCTTTCACACTCTCTTGAAGCCTCCACATGCCTGATCCAATTAAACTCGGGGACATGAGGAAAGTGGTGGAGGCACCGAGAGTGATCTTGGGCATTCTAAACCCGCCTCGAAGGACCCCAGCCCACCAGGAAAATGCCTGTGCAACAACAGGCCTGTCCAGCCCGGGTGGCAGCGCTTGTTTTGTGGAAATGCAGGAGATTTGCCCGGAAAGTCTGAGGTTTTGAAAGGCTATTTGAAGCCTCAGTTTCCGCTCGCATGAAAACTCACCCTGCCACCATCCAACCAGCCTTTTTAAGGTGCTTTCCTTTTTTAAATCCGCTTATTTCTCCGTAGAAGTGAGATCTGCCTCTGTGCGGGAAAAAGCTTCGGGCAGGAGCAGGGCACGAGCCGGGGTACACACAGGTGGACGGCGTCCACCCCTCTATTTTCACGGGGTGAACGCCGTCCACCCTACCAAGAATTTTGGCCCCACAGAGTAATGTGCTGAACTCGTCCTGGTGTAATTTCCAAACACCAGGGCACTTTCAGCAGTGCCTACACATTGTCTGCTTTCCATCTTCAACAAGCAACAACGTGCAGGCGGGGATGGGGCTTTCTTATTTAAGACTCCTCCTGGGCCCATAACAAAGGCGGAATTTGAGGAGTCATCAGGCCTCCTTTTTTTCGAGTCTCTTGGCTGGGAGCAGTCAGGAGCCTCACACCTATTGCAAATAAAGCAGAGGGAAACAAAGGCTCACACCCTCTTAGTACTGCACACATACTTAAGAGAGGCAGCTTTTCACTTTGTTGGGTCAATGTTATGGAGATATGCATGCACTGTAAGAATGTCAGATTTGTTGATCTTTCCCATTATTTACACAAATCAAATTGCATTTATGTAGAGCTTACTCACCTGAGGAGGTTTTGAAATAATGTAAGTACCACCATTTTTTCTTGTTTAGCCCTACTCGTCCCAATGCAGAGTGTCATAGTGCTTTACATCAACAGGTGCTTATTACTTGTACAATAAATTATATATTTTTGTAAATGAATGTACAGGATGTGTTACATAAAACTGGGGGACTGCAAAGTGAAAAAGTCACATACCTTCTTCCATAGCTCACAGTGCTATTATCCTTGCAATGCGCTCAAACGTACACATGATAGACCTGCTAAACATATATGTGAGGGCTTTAGATATGATGTCACTTCTTGTGATGCCACTTCCTGTAAAGTCGTTGCTTGTGATGCCACTTTCTATGATGTCAATTCCTGTGATGGCATGTGTGATGTCATGAGCGTGATGTTGTGTGCCGTGATGTCGCTCGCAGTGGTGTCACTTGCATTCTGCCTAACTAGGTTAGTCCCAGCACTTCTTTTTTTAGGACTTGTGCCCTGGGCAGGAGCGCCTGTTTCCTGTTCCACTGCAGAGACTTTCCCAGCATAGAAACAAGGCATTTAAGCACAACTCAACATGACTGTGGTTGCAAATATTGCTGATTAATATAATTATATAAGCAATGCCTGGAGCAGCGCGTTCCCTCAGTGTCAGTGGCGTCACTAGGGGAGTGCGGGGGGGGTGCGGACCGCACCGGGTGACACCCTCACATGGGGGTGACACCATCTGGTTGCGCCCCCCGCCCCCCCAGCAGGCCTCTGTACATGGCACCCCCTGCACCGCACCCGAAGGCCTCGGAGAGACTCGATCCGCTTTAAAAACAAAAGCGAACCGAGACATTTTCTCACCTATTCGAATTAAAATGTTCTCATTAGATAAAGTTTGAAAAGTGTAGTAATGAGGGGCCCCCGCCATTTATATGGAAAAAGACACAGTGCTAAAGAGGGGGGGGGGGCGGGGAGGGGGGGGGGTATTAACCGCTTGGAAATTAGCTTTTACTTTAGCTGTTACATATCGTAACATTCTCACGTCTACAAACTCGCTGGTGCCTTGTACACAGATTTCTTTTTGCATCTTGAAAAGCTTTAAAAGAGAAACCACATGAAAGCGGCAGAGAGTGTAAAAGGGGGAGGGGGGCGGGGGTCCTGCCCCCTTCCTTCACCCCCCCCCCCCCCCCCCGGTTTAATGTGCGAGAGAGAGGGAGCTAGAGGGGGTAAGAAGACAGAGAGAGAGACGAGTTAGAGTGAGAAAGACAGAGAGAGAGGGAGCTAGAGGGAGTAAGACAGAGAGAGGGAGACAGAGGTAGCTAGAGGAAGTAAGACAGAGAGAGAGAGAGGGAGCTAGACAGAGAGAGGCAGCTAGAGGGAGTATGATAGAGAGAGAGGGAGCTAGAGGGAGTAAGACAGAGAGAGAGGGAGACAGAGGGAGCTAGAGGGAGTAAGACAGAGAGAGAGAGAGGGAGCTAGACAGAGACAGAGGGAGCTAGAGGGAGTAAGACAGAGAGAGGGAGCTCGAGGGAGCTAGACAGAGAGAGGGAGCTAGAGGGAGTAAGACAGAGAGAGAGGGAGCTAGAGGGAGCTAGACAGAGAGAGGGAGCTAGAGGGAGTAAGACAGAGAGAGAGGGAGTCAGAGGGGGCTAGAGGGAGCAAGACAGAGAGAGGGAGCTAGACAGAGAGAGGGAGCTAGAGGGAGTAAGAGAGAGAGAGAGGGAGCTAGAGGGAGTAAGACAGAGAGAGGGAGGCAGAGGGAGCTAGAGGGAGCAAGAGAGAGGGAGCTAGAGGGAGCTAGACAGAGAGAGGGAGCTAGAGGGAGTAAGACAGAGAGAGAGGGAGCTAGAGAGAATAAGACAGCGAGAGAGAGAGCTAGACAGAGAGAGGGAGCTAGAGGGAGTAAAATAGAGAGGGAGCTACAGGGAGCTAGAGCGAGCAAGACAGAGAGAGAGGGAGCTAGAGGGAGTAAGAGAGAGAGAGGGAGCTAGAGGGAGCAAGACAGAGAGAGGGAGCTAGAGGGACCAAACCGGAGAGAGAGGGAGCTAGAGGGAGTAAGACAGAGAGAGAGGGAGCTAGGCGGAGCAAGACAGATAGAGAGGGAGCTAGAGGGAGCAAGACAGAGAGGGAGCTAGAGGGAGTAAGAGAGAGGGAGCTAGAGGGAATAAGACAGAGAGAGAGGGAGCTATAGGGAGCAAGACAGAGAGAGGGGGGCTAGAGGGGGTAAGAGAGAGAGAGAGAGGGAGCTAGAGGGAGTAAGAAAGAGGGGGCTAGAGGGAGTAAGACAGAGAGAGAGGAAGCTAGAGGGAGTAAGGCAGAGAGAGGGAGCTAGAGGGAACAAGACAGAGAGAGGGAGCTAGAGGGAGTAAGAGAGAGAGAGGGAGCTAGAGGGAGTAAGAGAGAGCGGGAGCTAGAGGGAGTAAGAGAGAGAGTGGGAGCTAGAGAGAGTAAGACAGAGAGAGGGAGCTAGAGGGAGTAAGACAGAAAGAGAGGGAGCAAGAGGGAGTAAGACAGAGAGAGAGGGAGCTAGAAGGAGTAAGAGAGGGAGAGAGGGAGCTAGAGGGAGCAAGACAGAGAGAGGGAGCTAGAGGGAGTAAGACAGAGAGAGAGGGAGCTATAGGGCGTAAGGCAGAGAGGGAGGGAGCTAGAGGGAGTAAGACAGAGAGAGAGGGAGACAGAGGGAGCTAGAGGGAGTAAGACAGAGAGAGGGAGCTAGACAGAGAGAGGGAGCTAGAGGGAGTAAGACAGTACCTAGCACCATACATTTCCGACAGAGGTAGTCCATGCGGTAAGTCGTGAGGGGGTGACACCATGAGTTACCCGCACCGGGTGACACCAACCCCAGTGACGCCACTGCTCAGTGCGACAATCAAGGTCCTTTACTTTGTTTATTTTTTGTATTCTTCTCAGCCAGCATCAGATATGGCTGCTGCTTTTCTGACGAGTCTATTATGTTTGGGTGTGTTTTTAAGGAAGCTCATTAAGCCCAGCTCCGGGCTCTTGACTATCACTATGATGATGGCAATATCAGAGCAGTGACTTCAGTAATAATTTGATAAAGATTAGTAATATTGTGAAAAAGCCATTTGTGAGAGTTAGGTAGCAAAATCTTATTTGCTTGAAAATTACAAAACATTTCAAAACAGCGGAGGGGGCGATGCAGCAGACGCTTAATCGCCATGTGTACGAGGGAGCCCTCACTAAAGATGGCCTCGCGGCATTGGTGGAGGGTTCCGAGGAGCGCACTAGCATTGCATCCTCCGGTCAGTGGAGTCCCACCCTGTCTGCAAGCATGGAAGTGTGAGCTGGGCAGGTAACAACAACACCCCCCCTTACCCCCCATCACCAGGAAGCTGATTGTGCAGTTGTATGTTTGTCATAACATAGACTTTGTAAACAGGGCACTACCAGATTGTCAAGTTAGAACCAGATTTTACCAAAGGAGGGTTTTCACTAACCACTACCTCCTTGTGGAATCTCCCATCACAGTCCAGGTTCATTGATGTAAGTACTATGGCGGGGAGGTCGTAGACTCGGAGTAGTGAAACTTACCGGTAAGTAACCAGGCTTTGCCTCCTCATCCGACCACCCCGTTACTGTCCTTACATCTATGAAACTGAACGTGATGGGGTGGTCGTTGACTCGGAGTGTTGAAACTTACCGGTAAGTAACCAGGCATTACCTCCTCATCCGACCACCCCGTCACTGTCCTTACATCTATGAAACTGAACTGTGATGTGGTGGTCGTTGACTCGGAGTGATGAAACTTACCAGTAAGTAACTGGGCATTGATCCGTAAGAGTTGTGACAGTCACTTTAAATCTGTAGCTGAACAGTTAGTTGATAGCAAAGAGATTCTATGTTTTGTGGATTCTGCGCAGGGGACCGAGAATATAGCCATAACGCTGCAATATTTTGATAGTTTGGATTTTGATTTAAAAATAAGGAAAACCAATGGTGTTGTGATATTGACAATGCAATGATAATAGAAAAATCAGTCTATGTACAAAGGGGATGCCCCAAAAAGTGGACTCGGGTATGGGGCAAGTGGAATGCTTTCCGAGGTAATATTTGTGAGCCCCCACAAGAGGAATCCTTGTCAGATGGCAGTAACTGAAATTCGAAAGAGAGGGTAATATGTAGTGCATGTGATCCCGTGCAGAAGTATAGACGAAGACGTACGAAACAAACCTTGCTGACTGAGGTGACAGATGAATAACTCGTGTATAATCATGTGCTACACCATGTGTGCTCCCTGACATAATGTTGTACTGTACCGATTACTGTTCATTATAAAATGCCAATAAAATGTTTTTTCTTTAAAAAAGGGGAAAAAGGGCTTGCGTGGGTTTTTTGCCAAAAACAGCATTAACATAATTGCTGTGCTAAAATCACCATCTTCTGAGCTTTCAGGAACAAGCAGCATTGTAACATAAGTATCCAGAACAACAAGGGCACCCATACGAGTCAGCACAGGACCTCGGGGAACATATTTTTACAACAACAGTGGTCCTATGCAAAAAAGATACGAGAAAACAATTAATATGGACACAATGGAAACTATATTGAGTAATATGACTTGTCCAGCTGGACAGAGGTGAAGAATTTTTACTGTACACTTGATAAGTCACATAAAATACCTTCAATTCTTTAGAGTAGGACACAAGCCTGTGCCCTTACGCTTACAAATTGGCAAGCTGAGAAGGTAGTGAAGGGACAGAGAGGAGTATTTAGGCAGAAGTGAGCGATTTCTGTGAATACAACAGTGACAGAAATTCAGTTTACACCATTACAAGCATAGCACATTCAGTATACATTTTAGGTATATGGTGTTTCAGCAAGTCGACGGCGTTTCGATCCCATTTACATATTCAAAGGGCTCATCATCAGGACAAAAAGTATGCCTAAATAATACAAGCCACAATAGCCTAAGGGGAAAAGGAAAGATAGAAAAATATTTTTAGAAACAGATCATAAAGTTCTGTTTGAAAAAACAGTAGGGGTGATATCTAGTGAAAGTGAGATTAAAATGCACGAATCGTGACGAATCGTGAAGTGCTGATTTCTCATCCGTTCAGTATCAGCAGAAATACGAGGGTACATTTACACATTATCGTCAAGTACCTAGCAAAACATGGTGAAGGGCGGTGAGGATCACGGGTGAGTTTCGACTTGTCACATGCATAACATGCTGGAGAGTGGGAGTGACTTAAATAACGTCGTGTCTCAGCAGAGATCGATGATGTAGGGCCAGGGTTAATTAAGTGAGATTTTAAGAATTAATTAACAGTTTTTGAAAAGGAAGTGAACACGATCGTAACATGGCTACCTGGTTGACTCCGAATGAAACGGTCAAGCAGAGTAAAGGGATAAGGCGGGACATCACGGCATCTAGAGTGAAGGAATCAGTGATTTATCAACATGGAAACGGGAAATATTTCCTACCCGTATACGAGACGGAATTATTTCTTACCAGTCACTATAATGGTGTATAATGGGTTTGGCCCTGGCTGGTCCTCGCTCCTCACCGGTATCCTCGTGTGGGTGTGCAGGGATAAGTCGGGTTGAGTCCTTGTGCCGGCAGTTGTAATGGAGTACGCACTGCCTCCAGAGCTTGTGTGTAACTAGGAACCATAGTCGCTCACTGCGTAGTTTGACTTGCTGCTACCCCTATGGCAGCCCCCCTCCAGAGCCACGACCTATGGCAGGGTGTGATCTCCTCACTGCCAGATCCATGAGTGAATGTAATTTATGTACCCCCTCGCTCTTGTCCATCTCCCTTCCTCGCAGGTACCTGACCCATACGTGCAGGTCCCACAGGAGCTGACTGCGGGGCGCCTTAGGATTTTCCTTAGGGTAAGCTCTCACACTTCTTGCCCTTTTTTCCATTTGTCTCTAATAGCTTTAGCGTCTCTACCTTGCTAATACAAGCATCTGATACCAACGATGTGGGTACACTTATGACTATTCATCAGATGATTGTTTGTTTTAAACTCACGAGTGTGCCTTTGAGCGTAGAATGTATATGACCTGTATCCCAGTAAACACAGCACTGAGTTCTCTCCTATGTTATGTATTTCCTTTAGGTCGTATCAAATTGGCAGGACCTGCTGGCCTGCTTAATTACTGACCTCAAGAAATAAGGTTGTAATACACTTTTATTCTTAGTTTTTCACTGTGTAGTACTGAACACCTAGGTCCTGAAGAATTGCCATTTGGGCAAGAAACATGTTGACCTGATCAGAGGGTTGTAGGTATTTTGCTTTGAATCTCCTCAGCATATATCTCCCCTCCCACTATTATAATCAAGGGCGTCAGCCACGCCAATAAAAGTTCATTGTGGACTGACCCACCTTTTTTAACTCACCACTATTTCACAACTACACTTTCACTTGCCCTCTCACCCGCATGCACCATATGGCTGGAACAAAAGATCTCCGATAAAGAGCCCCTTTACGGGTGCCTGTCAGACATTGCAGCGCCAGTCTGACGAGGAGCAGAACCCATATGATGAAGCATGACATCTAGCTTGCTAGGTGTGTGAGGGTTTTAGTTCCAAAAAGGGAATCCCCTCCCTTGGTTCTCTTCTTCTACGCTCTACACACACTTGTCCTCTTCACTCACATCGGGGAACTTTGTACCCCTCTTGTGTTAATAATGGCGACTTAGTGTCAGGCACTTGAGCCTGACCTACTGGCGGGGTTGCCTCACATGTGGTTTCAGGACTCAACAAATGTTGCGGCAGGTGTTTAAAATGTGAGGTGTCCAGAGGGATGGTCAGTCCAGGACAATGTGCTGTCACCATATGTACTTTGTGTGCCATAGCCTGTAGAGGATCGGCTGCAAAAGGAGTGTCCATTTTTTTGTCTTTGTTTGTGTTTACCCAGTCTTCTTCATCAAAGAGCTGGGCATGGCAACACTGATCAGCATAGGTCTTCATTTTCCTTTTCCAAGTCACGTCGGTGTTTCCAACTTGGTCAGTGTTGACGGGCGATCCGAGATCAATTGCGGCAGTTTTGTTCTGACTCCTCTCCTGAATAGCAAAGTGGCTGGACTATCACCAGCGGTCAAGTAAGGAGTTGATCGATAGCCTCTGAGGGTGTGGTACAAGGCTTGTTTCAGGTTGATTCCTTCCAGGGACACTTGTTGAAGGACTTTCTTGAGGGCACCCATAAATCGTTCAGCGACACCATTGGCTTGGGTCCAGAGAGGTGTCCTCTTTTGGTGTTTGACATTGAGTCAGGCATGAAATTCTTTGAACTCGTTGCCAATAAAAGACAGTTCATTGTCAGACTTGAGGATTTCAGGAATACTCCATGTTGCAAAGATGTCATCCAGGCATTCTAGGACATTGTCATGGGTTGTTGAAGACAGGTCTTCCACCAAAGGAAAGCATGAGTATTCCTTAATGACTACCATTTTTGTGTGGCATTTTAGATTCTGAATGAATTTTCCTGATTCATGCCCTTATATAGGTACAATTCGCATTACATTTACATAGGCATAGAAATCAAGCCCTTATTTAGGCATAGCCAATGCTACCCAAATACAGGCATGGCTACTTCCATCCATTCATCAACGTCACAACGATTTATTGGAAAACCAGACTCTTAAGCAGAAGGGACTTCCCCTAGCCTGGATATCGATTTCTCCAAGAAACTCATTATTATGCATGAATAACTATTCCTTAGGGGTTCATCCATGACGTTCATATGCCCGAATTTACGTCAAAGCTGGCATTCCTAAACACCTTCAAGGTATAAATATACCTTCACTTGCTATAGCAAAGCACGGTGTGGTTTGGTGCAGTTCGACTACCTACTTGTCCGACGCAGCTCGCTACAGCAAGTGCCGAAGGAAGCCGACTCTCCAGCTGACACACTGACAAGAAGCTCTAGTGTTTCTGACTGCCCTTGCGGGGTGTAGGGAAATCGAGTCCAAGACAGAGATACCAACCTCCTTCATTCTAAGGTATGGAGTTGATTTTAACATAGAGAAACCTTTGGCAGTTATTGGCAAAAACTAAACCTATGCTAAAGACCATACTTACTTCTTCCCTCGTACTAGACCTAGGTTTGGTATATTGGGTTAGGCGTATTTTAGAAGCACCAGTTGATTTTTTAGCCTGTGTTATTTATGTATGTATTTTTATATGTCATAGCACTAGACAATGCTATTACAGTGTTATTTTATAATACTATTCTCGCTGTACGCATTATACTTTGCCTTCTGTCTAACAATTGTAGCAGTTCACTCCTCTTGCATGAGAAAGAAGACTGTTCGATAAACCCCTTTTTATTGAAACGCCCGTCTCTCTATTTTCTCTGCAACTCTGTAGAAACGAAGCATGCACGATTGACTTAGTAAAATAGTTATCTATTGTTTCCACGACTCTGAAGGTATTTGTTCCAGTCCTAGGGAAGCAAAGTTGTCATGTTTATGCGGTTGTCAGAAACGAATCCCTTCTTGTGTATTCGAGAACGTTTCTAGTGACCTCTGAGCTAGCTGGCACTCACAATTAAGTTTAGTATATTTGATAGAGACATACTGACCTCAGTCCTATGTCACATCTATGGGAAATAATTTTCCAATGCGCAGAGCCTATTGGGAATATAGGAACTACACTAAACCACGAGAAGGTGCCTATTTCCCAAAGGTCCAAAGAAGTTAACGACAACCTCTTCCCAAGCATGGACAAGAAGGTCAGACATTGTCACTGGGTGCTGTGTCACCTAAGAAGACAAACAGTTGCAAATGTGGCCCGCTTTCAGCTTCTTTGCCACTCGTTCATCTGGCCGAGGGAACCATACTCGATCTTGCAGCACTCTTTTGGTGGCTATAGTACCACAGTGTGCTTTATGAGAAAGCTCAATGACTCTGCCTTAGGTTTTTAGGTATGATGATTCATGAACCTCTTAGTATTATGCCTTTTTGGGTGACTGACAGCTCAGCCTGTACATTTTTAAACTTTTGAAACTCAACAACGTCAGCAATGGTTTGGGTATTTCTTCTCCATGACTGGTGCAATGATTTCTTTGATGAAAATCATGTCCTTATTAGCATTGGTGGCGTCAATATTTTGTTCCATCGACAGACCCGCTGGTGTGCTGGATTTCACAATAAAATTTAGATATGCTCCAGCTGTCTTGGATGTAGAGCTGTGACGATGTAGCGGCATTCGTGAAAAGTAGTATTCAGGGTTTTGATATTTTCCCGGCTTGTGTATAATCTCATAGTCATACTCTTGAAGTCTTATATCACACCTCTCAATGCAAGGGCCCATCTTGGCCTTCGGATTTCTAAAGATTGTGAGTAGTACCTGGTGGTCTGCTACGACAATAAACCGCTTTACATAGAGGAATGAAAATGTTTTCAGGCCCAATCACAGGCAGGCTCTTTCTCAGGCTGAGAGTCGACACGTTCTGTCTCAGACATGCTCCAACTGGTATAGGTGACAATACGTTTCTGAGCATTCGGATGACCATTGTGTTGAGTATGCATTGCCCGTAGCCCAACTCGGTTTGCATCAACCGTTATCTTGGTATGCAACTTGGGGTCGAAATAGGCCATTTCAGTTGCATTCTCAATCGCATGTTTAATACCTCTGAAGCTTCTGTCACACTCTGGAGACCAATGAAAAGGTACATTTCCCTTTGTCAAGTCTCTTAATGGGGCGCCCACTATCGCAAAGTTACGAATATATCTTTAGCTTTAAGTGACCATGTCAAGGAAGGATGATAACACACATGCCCTTTAAGGCACGTCTATGCATGACATGTGCACTCATGCTATTTTTGGGGGTGCATCAGGGTGGCCTTTTGGTCCCCTGGTACCCTTGAAATTGCATGCGCAATTTGCCATTACCTTTTTGGTAATCGCAAATTGTGAATGGTTTCCCATTCATGCCTATCGGCCTCTAGGCCAATAGGATTGAATGGATTAGCGAATCACAATTTGCGATTCGCTAATAGGGAATGTGTAGGAATCGCAATTTATTTACGATTGCTACATGCATAGGGAATTGCGAGCCCTTAATAACGATTCCTTAAAAATTGCTATTAAGGAATCGTATTTCCTTACATTGATGCAGTGCCCCTATGACTGAGGGCGAACCAATGGTGTGAGACCTGTGGACCGCTCAATGATGTCATGTTTCAAGAGTGCTTCCATTTGTTCTTAACAGTTTCTTGTAGTTCTCTCTTCTAGCAATTTGTGTTCTAGGCGCTGGGAAACCCTTTTTGGGTAGCTGTGCCTGTTACAAAACTAATTTAATAATAATAATAATAATAATAATAATAATAGTTGAAAAGCAACTCTGCGATGTTGCTGAGCAACAGGCTGAACATCTTTGCTGATATGAAGCTGTACATTAATTTTCAGGAGTTTTCCCAGGCTTTAGAACAACAATGGGAATCAACTCATGATCTCAAATTGAGCACAGTGGTTGTAGTTGATGGATATTAACACCATGTCAGCAGCGGTGGCAAAGTTAAGCAACCAGGCACTTGACCCAGTCCCTTGTAGAACATGAATGGAGGCTTGTACTGATGTATTTTTTTTATGTTGCACTGTCACTGTGAACGACCCTTGGCTTTGTAGTGGTTCAGACGTGGCCCAGGTATAGGCCTTCATGCCTGACGGGGTGAAGTGAGGCACAGGGATAGGCTGTTAAACTTTTCCATCGCCATGATGTTAATCGACGCACTACTGTTTATGATGAAAGATATTGGGTGATCGTTCACTTTGAATGTGATTTTGGGACACTGTCCAAAAGAAATTGGTAGTTTTGTTTTGCGTGTTTTCTTTGAAGTGTAATCTTCTTCACATGCAACTTAACCAACATGTGCACGCTGCTTGTTGTTTGATATCATTAGGGTATACTCTTCTTCTAAATTTCTACTTGATATTGACATCAAAGAGCCATTGTACGATGAATTTGGAGTGGATTGATTTTGCCTGATCTCCACCTGCTATCGTTAATGTTGCTTTTCGGTTTTGTTGATGGGGCGAGAGTGCTTCTGGAGTGTTCTCATGCCCATCTTCTCCTTCTGTCGTGATGCACTTGAATTTTCTTTGGCTCAGCACACCATTTTGAAACTATTTTCTTTCTCACAACCTTTATAGACCTGTCCAAAGGCTGGGCATTCACCTTTGTGGGGAAACAAAAATCCACGTCGAAAGCATAGTTTTGATTTCTTAAAGATTTTGTTTTATGTGCATCACGTTTCTGCATGTGCTTGCTTTTCACAGTCATGGCTAATTCATTTTTAGGTGTTTCTCCTTCCACGTCAGCAGCTTGTTGGTCTGCTCATTCCTATGCTCTCTCAGTCATCAGCATTTTCTCTAAACAGTGCATTTCTCCTAACATGCATCTTCTAAACGAGTCTGAAGGGCAACCATTGATGATTGTGCGACCAATGGCTTTTTCGTCAAGGAAGTCACAGAATTTGCAATGTTTAATAAGTGCATCAAGTCTTTTGACATGCTCATCCATTGTTTCCCCAACCTTTTGCTGTGCTTTGCTGAAGATATACCATTCATAGGCGATGTTCGGCTTTGGATTGAACTGGGCTTCTAATGCTTCTTTTAACTTTTAGTATAATTTTACATCCGTCTGTGAGATATTCTTTAGCACTTCTTTCACTCCATCGCCTCTAAAGTTTTCCAGGTATTTGATCATCTTATTTTCATCTTCTTCTAGTGCATCTATGAAGTGATTTAATGTTTCGAGTCAGGCAACCCACCTTGTACCAATGTTCTGCTTTTCAGAAGTGTCAAAAGGTGGCGGTGGCTTCAGGACCATGGCTGCATTGTATTTCATACTCTCCTTTTCTGTCATTGAGAGCACTTGCTGTTTGGACAGATTTGCAGTACCCTGCAGCCTGTAACTTATGCAAACACAACCCCTTGTACTCACACTGGAATCATTCTTTGGCACCGGATCGGGCGTGGTGAACCATTTGTTTTTGAAGGTGAGTAAATTCTCTGTTTCTCATACCTGGTTGTTGCTGCCATTATCTTTCTGCTTTGTTTGAGTAATTGCTCCTTATTTATGGGGCACCGCAGTGTCTCCTTTAACCGCTTCACCAGTAGTTTGACTGGCATTTTGAATGTGCTCCTGTGCAGGGCTTCACCTTGTTCTTTGGCCATGTATGGGCTGGAACAGGGCCTTGACTCCACTTGTGCCAGCCACTGATTTTGAGCATTGATCTTGGGCACATCTGGCATGCACAAGCAGGTTGCCATACCATTGCAAACTCTCAGGGAGAGCAGCCTTGTTTTCTTTCGGCACGTATCTGCTACTCATCCCCTGTAGGAGCGGCTTCCCCAGTCTTGGAGCATGCAGATGAAGTCTACAACACGGGAGCTGCAGTTAAACAATTCGTTATTCCTCTGCTACTCTCATGCCCTACACATTACATCATACTTTTCAGATATCCACCCCGGACATCTCCCAGCACAATACGCAGTTCCTGTCTAGAGTCCCCCCAAAAACAATGAGGGTCCCAGTGCATTTAACACCAATATGCTACAGAGGAGTCCAGGGTAGTATGAGTGCTTTGCAAGCCTCAAACGTTAGCTAAAAGTTTGCTCACATTTTTGTAAAGGAAAGTTTTGTGGTCTGTGGGGGATCCACAGAATTCCTACCACCTACTGTGCCCACACTTCTCCCGATAAAACCCATACCCATTACTGTGGCTGAGCCTAGCTCCCCCGACAGTAAAAACACCAGGACCCAAAAACTGTAATGTAGATACATTAAAGATTTGGCACGATAAACAATATTTTGGGAGATGTGGGCACTGGTAATATGAATCCTGGCTTGGTGGCCAAAGAAACCTCCCAATCACGGACATTTCTGAAAACTAGACATCCAGTGGAGTCAAAAAGGTGAGACGTGTGGATTTCCTTACATAAAATGCTTTATAAGAATCCAAGCATGTCTAAAATTACACATTTTCTTCGCCTTTCAATGACGGAAAGTTCAGGAATCTGTGGGGATCCACTATATTTCTATCACTATGTGTTCCCTGACTCCTTCCGATAAAATTGGTAACTCACTTCTGTGCTTGTTCCTAGTTCTGATGACAGGAGACGTCCCAAATGACGACTTGGAGACATAAAATATTTGGCATGAAAAACAACCCTTTTTGGTGATGTGGGTACCTGCTCAATTTTGGTCCAGGCTCAGCCTCTACCAAGGTAAGCTTACCAAACCCAAACATTTCTGAAAATGAGAATCCCAAGAGAGTCCAGTATGGAATGACATGCGTGAATCTCCCTCTGTTTTCTCATCCTTAATGACCTGTAAACTTTGACTAAAATTGCAAATTTTCCTCATATTCTTTGGGGAATCTACAAAATTCCTACTACCCAGCATTTTCACACTTCTCCTAAATAAAACAGTACACACTTCTGTGGGTGTGCCTACCACCTGTGGAAAGAAAGAAGGCCTCAAATCTTTGACCAGAAAAACAATCTTTTTGGCGACTTTGGAATTTGGACCCAGGCTTGGCTGTCCCATAAGGAAATCCTACAAAACCCAAACAGCAGAAACACTGTTCTGTCCCTTCTGGGGTGCCTGGTTGTGCTACCTAAACCCCTTTATTTTTTACATATATTTCTTTGTGTTTAGCGGATTTTCTGTCTGCCTAAGGAGAGGGATGAGGGGAGGGTATTGGGATAAACTCTCCAAGTCGGCCCCACAAGGTCACAAAGACTATTGAGTCAATTTGAGGTTTGGAGCAATGTCTGATTACTGGGTTGGCCACTCAAACCCATTTTTGTAACCTTCTTTATCAATCGTGTCTAGTGGGCTTTCTATCCATCCTGAGGGGTAGGTTGGGGGTAAACTTCCCCAATCCTCCCCAGTGGGGGCAGAGAAAGAGAGTGGAACCTGATGTTGTTCCACACACTTTTTTCCTATTTCTTCCCCATGTCTAGTGGGAAGCATAAACTTCCCCATTCTACCCTCAGGGGGCATTAAAACTGCTGCTTCTGGGTGTTGGGTAAATCACAGGCCAATGTCCCTGAGGGGCAATCCCCTGCTTCTCTTGTCTCCATGGTGTCTCGTGGGCTTTTCTGCTGCCCCAGGGGACAAATTGGGAGTAAACAACCCCTATCCACCTCCAGGGGAGGCAGAAAGACTGTTGTGCTCTGGTTGGATGGAAGGACAGATCAATGCCAAAGCCCATGGAGGCTGCTCCTCCTCTGCTTTATTTTCTTGCACTTCCCTAGTGTCTAGTGGGCTTTTTGTGTCCCCCAAGATGCAGATTGACAGTAAACACCACCTAGCCAGCCCCCCCCTGCAGCTGGTCAGACAGACTGCTTTACCTGTGGGCATGTTGGAGCACTGGGCCAAGCCTGGGGGGGCACTGGGGCTCAATCCCACTTTACTTCCTGCAAATTATCTCCTGGTGTCTAGAGGGATGTCTGCTCCCTTAGCAGGAGTACACTGGGGGTAAATGCCCCACTTCTGCCTCCCAGCGCCAGAAAGACTGTTGTGCCCGCAGGTGGGAGGGAGCACAGGCCATGTCCAGGTGGTCTTGAATAGTGGATCCCTGCTAGAGATCGTATGTCTGATGCGATCCCTAGATGGGATGGCCAGTTCTGGAAAGGGCATTGTTAGACCTGGCATATCTTGCCGTAATTACCCTTGACTTTTTTCCTCTACCACCTTTGCTTTTATATACTTTGGGTACTTTGCCAATGCTGATCAGTGTCAAAATACAAGAGTTCCCTGTTTTTTTTTGTAATACTTAAATCGATTAATTAAAATCTTAAAAGATACACAATCAAGTTACACAGTTCATAGAATACATTTAGGATATTAATAATTATTAAAAAAAAATTTGCGGGGATAATAAAAGTCCATAAAATACAGTTAAAAAAGGCAGGAATTCAACAATCAATCATATTTAAACATTTCATTTCATTTATTTATTTCAGGATTTGGTGAAGCGCAACAGCTACCCCGGCAAAGGGGTGTCCCGGCGCTGAGAACAGGTGCACAGACTGAGGGGAGATGGGGAGAAGGGGAAACTAGGGGGCGGGGAAGAGATGAGTTTTAATTGCTTTGCGGAATACTGGAAGGGAGTCGATGGAACGAATGCTGAGGGGGAGATCGTTCCACAGTTTGGGGCCAAGGACGCTGAAGGAACGGCCTCCAGTTCGGCAGAGCCGGGTCCTAGGGATAGTCAGGAGGAGTTGGCTGGCAGAGCGCAGAGCACGGCCAGGAACATAAGGTTGGGCAAGGTTGCGAAGCAGAGGGGGATTTCCTAATTTAACAATCTTGAAGAGTGTGACTAAGGCCTTGAATTGAATTCGACGGTCCACGGGCAACCAGTGGAGCTTACGGATGGTAGCTCTGGCTGAGCATCTACGTGGGAGGCCGACCAGCGTTCTGGCTGCCGCATTTTGGATGCGTTGGAACCTGGCAATTTCCGTTTTGTTGGCTCCCAAAAGGAGAACGTTAGCGTAGTCCAGGCATCTTCATTTTTTCCCTGTTTAAAAGTAATGGTGATCGGTTGGTCATGATTGGTATGTTTGCCTTACTAGTAAAAGTCCCTAGTGATGTGCACTGTGTGTGCAAGTGGTAGTAATGCAAGGGGGCACAGAGAAGGGATCTCAGGCCTTCAGTGCAGGGCCTGTGCGCAGAATGCTAAGTAAGCACGTTGTCCTGACAAGTGCAACCACTTGTCAGGCCTGACTTTCCCTTTTACATACACTTTGGGCAACCCTGTGGTAGATCCCAGGTAACCCCTGGGCAGGGTGCAGTTTAGGTAAAAGTCAGAGCATATACTGAGGTGTGTGCTATGTTCTGACAGTGACAAACTCTCCATTTCGTTTTTCACTGCTGAAAGGCCATCCTGCCCATAGGAAAGAATAGGGAATGTTGTATTTGTTAGCCTAGTTTTCTGTTAGTTTATAATGGAGAGGTGAAGTTTAGTATGTATGAACTCACAGTGTTATACACATCTTTCTTTGAAGGTGGTTTTGTCACTGTGTGTGCATAAACCACTCTTTTAGAAAGTGGCTGAATTTTGTGCTCTGAGCATTTCTGTGTGTCTCTGAAATGTGGATTGTCTGTCTGGAACTGAAAGGTGGGAGGAGCATGGAGAGGTCTTGACCCAGGGATGGGTTGAGATGGCACCTGGATCTGGAGAGTAGCAGGAGAAGCAGCACGGGAGGTGAAAAGGCCTGGGCTGATGCTATAAACCAACTGACCCATCTCCTGCTGATTGATTAAGAATCCATACCCTCAGTATCGAAAGGAGAGAGGTGACCCTTGGAGGGAGACACCCAAAACTGATTTAGGGAGGGGTCAGGGACCCCTGAGCACATACAAACTTCAAAGACATTAAGGGGTATAACTAGGAGAGTTGAAACCCCTGAAAGTGGGACAGAAACAGATATGGATTGAGACTGTAAAGGCTTGGACTCATTCTGTTGTCAAGAGGCATCTCCGCTAACGAAGGAGCATCTGAAGAGGCCCCTGTGAAAAGACCAATCCTTGCTTTGTGATCTGGGGCTGGTCTGCAGTTTGCTGTTCTAACTAAGGGAGAGGCTGTTGGGACTGTGCTTGGTAGCGCTGGGACCCCCTGCTAGAAGAAGGCTGTGCTGTGTGCTGTGTCTTGTAACCCCCAAGAGCCCGAGGTGAGCTAGCTCCCTGTTTGGTGAAGAGTGCCGGATCGTTGTGAGCACCAGAGAAGAGGCGAGTCTCAGGCATGCGTGTCAAAGTGCAACGTGAGGTGCTGGTGAGGAGTGCCTGAGTCGGGGGTGCACTGAAGTGGAAGTAAAGTCTCCACAGTGCTGAGGGCGGATCTCGTGTGGACTGAGACTGCCGGAAAGAGGGCCAAGTCATTGGGCCCTTGGAGTCAACCGCAGCGGCCCGGACCAGCAGCCACAGAAGAGCTGATCCGCAGGCCCAAGTCTGCCACACCCCATGACGGAGTTCTGGATCAAGGCCCAAGTCACTGACATTGGGGAGGAGAGTAAGGTCACGCCCCCCAAGGTAAAGTGGATCAACACCTGGGGTGGGATGCAAGCTCGGAGGGACACTCTTTTGGCCTCCTGTTTCAGTCAGCTTCACGAGCCGTTGCTTCGGCTCGGATCCTTGCCCATGCTGACCCAAGGAGGGGCAGTGCTGGGGCCGGAGTGGAAAGCAGTACTTTTGTGTCATCATTTGATCCATAACGGGAGCAATGTTAACAGAGCACGTAAAACTGTCATATTACACTATTATTGCTGCTAACGAACTATCGTATGACACCTGACCTCATTTGTGCCTGATGAACTACATGCTTGGTGCTCAACGCACTGCATTTTTTTTCCTTGCATATTACCTGATTGTAACGTGGCGCATTGCATTATTTCTTCAGTGTACCGTATCTGAGTATAATGTAGCGCAGTGTGCTATTTCTTAATTGCACCGAACAGGATTGTAGTGTGACGCATTGCTTTGTTTGTTCCTGGTACAGAGCATGCTGGTGGTGATACACATTGCATTATCATTCAATTGCAAAGTACATGACTGTGGCGCTATGTAGGGCATTGTTTCTCTGTTGCACAGTATAAGAAAATATTGTTACGCATTGCAGTATTTGTTTCCTTTTGCAACGTGTGTGATTCTAGTATTACAACTGGCCTAACTGTTTGGAAACGGTTAAAAGGGAGCTTAACTGTTGGTTAGAAGCGGTGGTTTGGATTAGAACCTACCAACCCACCGGAAAGAATACTACCCATTTTTATAGGTTGATTTTGTATCGTGTGGTCGTATCGTATAATTGTTCATTTAAAGATTATACTCATTTTATCAAAACTTGTGTCTATTTGTGGTGACATCATTGGGTTGCTGTGAGTGTTGTTGCACATACTGAACACTCATGCCTTGGAGATCAGCCTGGCTGCTCGTGCCAAGCTACTAAGGGGGTGAGCAGGGCTATATCAGACGGTGTCCTTACTTAGCCTAACGTTGAAGCGAGGGGTCGGGACTCCCGCCACTAGCATTTGGTGGTGGCGGTAAGTGAAAAGGACCCCCTCCTAACAGGCATATTGCCCCTTTCCACCTATCCTGCTCCAGTACTGATCTGTGCTCAGGGGCAGAGGTATACCCCCCAGCAGTCAGCAAAATTGAAAGCAGACCACCCTTAACGGGGTAGTCCACTTTTAATTCTTTTTTTTTGCTTTGCTAAGGCATAAGTGAGCTGCACATCACAACAAACAAAAAAAATCACATTTAGGGCACAAGGGAAGATTTTCCTCACATTCTGACTTTCAAAAAGAAGATGCTTCTAATTCATAAAACAGAAGCATTTTCTTTAAATTGCTGAGATTGACCGTTCACTGCCTCAGCACTATGGAGATAGAAAAAGAGCCTGGCTGGACCAGAGTTTGCTCTTCCAGTTAAGGTTAATATCAAACATTGGTGTTTCAGCTACATTTGAAATGGATTCATTCACTATAATGACAATCAAAGTGCCTTTTAATCACATATATAAATAAGGTCTCTTGTTTTATTATATTGGCGCTCCCGGTTTTATGGTATTTATTTTTTTAACATTTCCGTCTGTATCCATATTTTTTTGAGTTCAACAAAAATGGTTCAGCACACCGTACAATATATAATGACAGTATTAATGAGGTTAATAATGTCAATAAGCCATGGTGTTTTCTTTTCTTGTTTTATTCCAAACTAGCAGCCCGTCCCGACCTTGTCCGGGAGCAATCAGGCTTCCCGGACCCCCACCCGCCCTGACATTGTGCATCAGCAGCCCTGTCCCACGCATGCCCCAACATTGTCAAGCAGCCTGGGCCCCTGCCCGCCCCGTCCCGTCCCCTGCCCGCCCCCCCCCTGCCCCAACCCCCGCCTGCCCGGAGCCTTACCTCAGCCGCCGCTCCTCCCCCGCGCTCCTCATTTCACCGCTCCGCCGCTCCTCGCCGCTTACCGCTCCTCCTGCCTGTCCGCCGGTCCTCACCGCCATTCCGCCGTTCGTCACCGCTCCTCCCCCGCTCCTCCTCGCGTTCCTGGATGCCGCTCCTCCCTGCGCTCCTGACGTCAGAACACAGGTCACGGCCGGTGCTACTTCGGAGGGACTACTTTTTTTTTTAATGTTCATTTTTTAAATAACGCATATTTTTATACTTTATATAGCCTATGTCCATCTGCACACCCTGACAATTACAATGATGTATCAGGTGTGTGGATTGGCGCTGTAGTTCCCGAGTTTACCCGCCTCAAAGGTGCAAAGTTCTTCCTTTATAATAGTAGTATAGATCTTCACATACAAGTAGCCAACGCGTTTCGTCCGAAGGACTTCTTCAGGGCTACAACAAACAAATATACAAAAATATACATATTATACAGTGCTATATTACAATTAAAAGCCTAATTTATTTATACAACCTATTTGAGAAAGGAGAGTCTAAAATCTTGTTACATGATCTATACATAGGAGTGGCTTACTGACAAGAGTTCAATTTTAATCTCATTGAAGCAAGGAATACATAACATGATCTATTTTATACCAAGATCAAAAAGACAAAAATCTGGATGTTACTGCAAAGAGTTGGGAAAACCATCGTAAAGAAAAAAGTGCCCAAATGTTTTTTTTCTTAAAACCAAAATACATATTATGATCTGTAAACAGGTCTCCAGTGCAATGGGCTAAGTTGCTCTATGGAAGGAGATTCCTTTCATACAATTGAAAATGTTGGCAAGCCAATATTAAACTAAGAGTGGAACGGAAGGAGCAATCTTCTAACATTTGTAGTTGGACACATGGAGGACAAGGGTTCGACAAAGTAAGGTTTTATCTTACTGAATAGTCATCAAAATACTGTTTTGTGTTCTGGACTTTAACAGTGAGAACCAGTCTCCAGCTACTTTGGTGGAACCAGTCTCCAGGAACTTGGATGGCAAATATCCTATTTATAAGCAAGGGATGGGTGTAAATTACTCCTGCTCAGTGTATAGTTTGTACATTTATTCATAGTTTATTAACCTGGCATAAAACATACCTTTATTCTGTGATGGACTGGTCAAATCTCTGTGATAGATATATTCCAGCAAAAAGAAAGGATTTCACAATACACATCCGTGGGAGGTGATGTCAATATTCACCCTAGTAAAAATAAATAATAAAAGATGGGTTAAGAACCCAGAAAGGAAAATATCGTCATACCTGTCATATAAACGATAATGAGATATTTTATTAAATTCCAAGGGTAGACCTGGTTATGTGGGGCACGTGCATTTACTATTTAGCATGTAAATTCGTTAAGGTAAACATGCACACACACGAAATTAAGGATGTCTAGATCCACATCCCTAGATCGTGATATAAATATTTACCCTAATAGGGGTAAGAATAAAAGGTGATTTATAACTCCAGAGTAGGAAATTCAAACATGCATATCATATGAACAATCATGAGGTTTTTTAATAGATTCCATAGCAAGACCTCAATATACAGGGCACATGCTTTTTCTGTTTTAAAATACTAGTCCGTTGTGCTGGACACACAAACATACAAATTACAGTGCTGATGCCTATCCCTAGATTCCACAAGACAACAGCATTACTTAAGAGTAATGTGCTAAAGCAAAAGGGAGTAAGGTTTAAACCCAAATGTCGAGTGGCTAGAAGAGCCCTACAACCCAAACAGCCTTAAGCCAGTGTGCAAATGCCCTCCCCAGGTTTCACTTACTTCGGTAAGCAACATGTCTCCGTTCTCCTCGGTCTCCTCGGTCGTCGTCTCGGAAAAGTAGTTCGAGATAAACACCGAGCCGGGCCGGTTTAAATAGCCCGCAAACAAACTTCACCTGCTGTCAATTAACAAACAGGTCACGTACAAGGATGCTTGCACAGCCGCCATTTTGGAGTGTGCAAATAGTGCGTGAAAAGGTACAGGGATGCAGTGAAATTTACAAACAAACCCCTGATTTTAACGCATGTCATAATCTTATATGAGGGATGTGATACAGGCGTATTTTGAGAAAATCTATTATCTTTTTAGATCGCCAGTTAATAATGTACAGTTCCGTAATTAATTGGTGCGTAAAGGACTAGGATGCGGTGCCTATTTAGATTCGTCAAAAAAAAACGGATACTTATTAATTTCTAGGTTTTACACACCTCATTTGACAAGGTTTATGAGGTTGGCAACTAGCGTTAGACGTTTTCGAGGGGAAAAGACAATTATATCTGATTTGTCTTTTTTGGCGCGCCATTTTGGGTCAGGAAACAACTAGGGCGATACACTAAAGATGATATATCGACGTGGTTACTTCTTTATGCCCATTTAGGTGTACAAAAATTCATTCTACTCTAGTTTATTTTATTATGGTTTTAGGCATTATATATTAAAATGTACCAATCCTTGGAGACATTTTATACTGACTGGTGAATTATTTACAAAGCATGTTAGGCATCAAAGAATGGCTCATTGTTAAACCACATTCTGACTCAATAATTTGGGAAACAATATTTGCTAGAGCCAATGTCAGATACAATTCATTCTTAGATCCACAATATTGATTACGAGTGATCATACAAACTTATTCTAGGGAGACAAAGTCTCATATTGTCTTATGATGTACAGAAAACACATATGTTTCAAGGAAAATACTTTGTATGACAATAATAAATAGCTAGTCTATCTGAATACACCCTAAAGATGATTTGCAAATAAATTTTGTATAATACTGAACGATGGCACATATATTTATACAAATCTAAAACTCATTCATTTTTCTGGAAACATACGAAAAGACTGATTTTTATCAACAGAGTGTTTACTGGAGGACAGGTATTATTACAGGAAATGGTATAACTCATTGTTGATGTTAAGTCCCTTTGTAATGCTGCGAAGCCGACAAATCCATGCAGCTTCCCTTTGTCTAAGCATCTTAATTCTGTCTCCACCTCTTATTGGGGGTTGAACGTGATCTATGCCAAAAAAGCAGATATTAGATTGATGTGGATGGTTTTCCTGAATATGCATAGACACAGGATATCTATCATCCCTATTTCGTATGGCTCTCACGTGCTCCTGAATGCGGGTTTTCAGGTTTCTAATACTACTACCCACATATATTTTGTTGCATGCGCATACGATAATGTACACAGTGTAGGTAGTATTACAATTGATAAAAGAATTTATGGAGAATTCCTTTTCAGTGTTATACTTGAATTTGAACTTTCTGTGTAGACCAAATTCACACATGTTACAGTTATTGCATGTGAAGAAACCATTAGGTTTCTCAGGAAGCCAAGCTATTGAGCTTTTTTTCTTCGCTTTCTGAACGTAGCTAGGGCAAAGCATATTTTTAATGGTTTGTCCTCTCCGATATACAACCCTAGGTTTTTCAGCAATCGTCCCAGGTGGCAAATTTGCTGTTTGTAATAGATGCCAATTTCGTCTCAGGATGTTATATATATGGTGACTTTGTGCATTATATTGGGTTATGAAAGGGACAGTGTCAATTTGAGATGGAGCTACATTTTTTGGCCTAGAAACCAAAGTACTCTTCCTGTCAACCTTTTGTATTTTCTGTTCCGCTTTTTTGATGTTCTCTTTGGAATACCCCCTTTTCGTGAAAACAATCTTTATTTGGTTTACATTTTCTTTGAAGGCTTCATCAAGGCTGCAGTTGCGTCTAGCTCGTATCATTTCCCAATAGGGGATGGCATTGATGGTGCCCACAGGATGTGCACTTTCGGCATGCAATAAACTGTTGCATGATGTGGGTTTTTTAAACATGGTACTCTGTATTTTATTGTCTCTATGGAACAGTTTTAAATCCAGGAACTCTATACTTTCTCTGGAGTATGCCATTGTTAGTTTTACATTGAATGTGTTGTTATTCAAATAGAGTTGAAAGGCAACTAGATCATCCACACTTCCATTCCAGATTAAAAGGATGTAATCTATGTATCTAGCATAGAAAATCATATTGTCCATCCATTGCATGGCCCCGGGTCCCCAGGCATGCTCCGTCTCAAACAGGCCCATGAAAAGGCCTGCATAAGACGGAGCAAACCTGGATCCCATAGCTGTCCCACGTGTCTGTAGGAACCAAGAGCCATCAGGTAAGAATACATTCATTGTTAATACCATGTATGCCATATCCAATAACATGGCTGAGTGATCTAAATGGGAGGCACTTCTTTTATACAAAAAATGTTTCAAGGCCCTCATACCATGGTCGATGTGAATACAAGTATAAAGGCTTTCTACGTCCATAGTGACGAACATAAGCTCTTCACTGTTCCACTCAAAGTCTTCTAATTTACTCAGAACATCCCTACTGTCTTTGAGATAAGCTGGTAAATTGCGTACAATTGGTTGCAAAAAATTGTCTATATATTCGGACAAATGCTCCGTAGGACAACCATTTCCAGAAATTATCGGTCTTCCTGGTGGGAAGACCCCTCCCTTGTGTAGCTTTGGTAGGATATAAATACATGGGTGTCTGCTGTCCTTAGCCTGTAGATACTTGTATTCTTTGTCCGAAATTAATCCAATTTCGTGCCATTCTCTTAGTCTGACATTGATGGCATTCTCAATTTTGGGAATGGGACATTCTTTTAATTGTTCATAACAAGAGTGATCATTTAACTGTCTCTCTATTTCACCCAGGTAGTCATTAATATCCATTAAAACAATATTGCCACCTTTATCAGCTTCGCGTATATTTTTTTGAGCCATTTTATTGGTAATTATCCATATTTATATTGTGTTTTGACAACAGAATAGGTGATAGCTCACATATTTCCACCTTTATGTAACGGATAAACATTCTTTCAAACTTTGAGGCCTGTCATGTTTTAGCACATTATGCTGTTATGCTACGTAGGAGTGGATATTATTACAGAGGGACATTCTGCAGCAGTATTTCTTAACTATTTTGTCATTAAACACATTAATACTGTCTAAGAATAACATTGCCCACTGTTAGTACTGGTTTGAAGGCTGCATACACCAATTGGCAACTAAAAGAAGACCAGATAATCTATGGAAAGGGTTTGCCATTGCACCGCACCACAGCTGACACTTTTCCTTTAGTCGCTTTTGATACACTTGAGCTTGAAACAAATTGTTTTTGTTAGGCCTCTCTTTGTCTGGTGGAGTTCGAATCTATCCCCTTCTCTCTGGATTACAGGTTGTATATTGTTCTCCATCACGGGCCTTTGTTGTTGGAGTAAGCTTCCTTAGAGCTTGCTAGGGCCGGTCCCTCCAGTGGGTAATGGAGGCTGTGCTTTTTGTGGTCGTTATGTTGGCTCATTACAGGGTCTGACAGCTTTGACCCCTGATTGGGACGACATCCTCATTGTGACAGAACAACAAAGAGCTCCATCGTGGCACTGATAAGAACAATTGAATCTTACTCAAAACACTCGGGGTATAAGCTGAACAAAGACAAGTCTGAGTGCAAACCTCTCAACGTCCATCCTAATAAAGACTTTTTGGAAGGATCGGGGCTGACCTGGCAAATGGGCTTCATCAAATACCTAGGGATTCAATTCGGCAATGTCCTTAAAACCACACTAGACCAAAATGAGAAACGACTGTTAGGGAAGACAAAGACTCTTTTAGAGTCCTGGTCCCCAAAATTTATAACATGGTGGGGCAGAATAGAAACAGACAAGATGATGATTACTCCGATGATTTATTACTTACTGAGCATGCTCCCACTCATACTCACTGACAACTTCCACCGCAAACTGGACAAGATGATTAATAAATTCCTATGAAGAGACAAAAGAGCTAGAATAAGCTTAAAAAAATAAGACTAGATAAGAAACTAGGGGGTCTGAACCTAGCAGACTACAGAGCCTTCCAAATTGCATTCATAGCTATACAGGGAGCTTACTGGCTGTCACCCTCTCTGGACTACACGCCGGTATGGTTACTACTTGAACGAGCCATCCTGGACAACCTAGAACCAATGGTACTCCTAACAGCCAACAAACACATGCACACCTCCAACCCAATATTCAAGAACACAAAAGTGGCCCTGCTCAAAATAGACAAAAAAAATGGAGCACAGTATAAAAACTCGAAGTGGGAGTCCTTGTGGGCAAACACCAAGATTAAATATAGGGGGAAACCCCTTTCCGTAGAGACCTGAAAGTAAATGGGATTCTCCTATCCAGCCCAGCTGGAAGAGGGAGGAAACCCTACCACATTCAGCACGCTAAAAGAGAAACATAACCTACCAGACATCGAACTTTATAGCTTCCTAAAAATCAGAACAGCTCTGACAAAGGCAAACTTAGCACAACACAACCCGTCAATCATACAATACATGACAAGGCTCAACAGAGTAGGACACCAAGTTTCTCACCTCTACAAGCTGCTACGCCGTAGCGCCACCAAAATCAATGACAAACCAGCAGAATACTGGACAAAACAGCATGGCACCACACTAAACGAACGCAAATTGGAGCTCCTCTGGGCCTACCCCTCAAGGAACAAGATCACCCCAGGACTGTCCCAGACAAAATGGCTACTACAAAAAACCTACTGGACCCCGGCACGACTCGCAACGCTAGGCCTCAGGGAAACCGACCTATGCTGGAACTGCGAGAACGAGAAGGGGGACCTAGCACACCTCATCTTCAATTGCCCTAAAGTTAGAAGGTTCTGGGAAAAAATATTCAGTTTTATAGAAAAAATGCTGGGATGCACTCTAAAACCAGAATTCCTCACCCTTGCCACAGAGTTTATAACCACTGGCCTAGACTCACAACAGGACAGGGATCTACTAGACCTCCTTCTGACCTCTGCAGTAAAAATGGTAGTCTCCAAATGGAAGGAGACAGCCAAGGTGACATTCAAGGGGTGGCTCAACTGGGTAACGTACCTAAGAGGCGCAGACAGTATTGCACTGTGGAACTCACCCTGGAGACCAGCAACCAGGGGAATGTGGACATCACTGGATGATTACTTGGACCCCCATGAACCCCCGTGATTACAATAGAAGACGGGTGACTGCTCGCAAAGCACTCTCTCGCAGGCCAAAATAGACGCACGAGTGTCAACTTCTCCTTGTGCACTACCCTCTTTCTTCTCTTCTCGTTTCTCTTCTTTTCTTTGACTATCCCCTCCCACTCGCTACCATTCCTGTTGTAAGACAGTGGAAAGGGGAGCAGCCAAAAATGTAGACCACTTACCTGTATCAATGGCAAATATAGCCAGTTTGTAATGTTACCCCGCAATAGTGAAGCGACAATAATTGTATGTTTTAATCTTAATAAAATACTTGGAAATTAGAAACAAATTGTTTTTGTTGAAATCAGGGCTATCCCCAGCAGAAGGGCCGGGTCAAGGGACCTCCTCTCCAGTTGGCCACCGGATAGCAGAACAGGAGGTCTGACTATTCAGTAGTGGGGCCTGTACTGCCGCCTGGAGGCAACATTTATTTATAGGAGTGGGGGTGGGCAAATCCCTGCCACCCCCACTCATATTCCCCTCTCACAGGAGGCAGGCAGTAAATCATGTAAAATGTGCCAACTGAGCTGAATCAATAACTATGCAGAAAACTCCGCATCCACAGAATTGCATTATTTCAGTGGCCTTGTCTATAACCTTTGACATTGATACCAGCTTCAGAATAACATATATTACATCTGAGTGAGTGATATTTTTGTAGCTGATAAAATGGACATACCCAGAGCAAATACAACTGACATAACAAGACTTCTAACACCGAAGTGAAAGCCCTTTGGTATATTTCTCACTTTTTGACATACCAATTGCCTACATAACCCTCAGCAATGATGAAACTAACACTCAGCCTGTGCAAGCATGTATGGCAGCCATCTTATAATTCTTGTTGTTATATTTTTAAAAGTCCATTACAAGATGGTTGCTATGTTTGCAAAGACATGCATCATGACCATCTTGTAAACGTTTTTTAAATAAACATACGAAAATCCATTACGAGACGACAGCCATATATGCTAATATAGCTAATCTGGATGTAAACGAAGGAAAATATTGGCAAAGCATAGGTCAGCGCTGTCACAGTTGCGTCTATCTGGCAATACAGGTCCTACAGGAGCAAAGCTAGTTCCCACACTTCGCTGAGTCGACTGAGGAGCACATAAAGAATATTTTTGCTCCAGTCAGCAGTAAATCAGGGGAAAAAGTAATAGGGCGCAATCTCTGTATAACCCACTCTCTGTGGTTGCGAACTATAGGGCATATTACAAGCTCCTAGCATCATAGGAACATCACTTTTAACAAAGTCCCTGTGGCGAAGGGGGTCTTTGCCTTATTTACAAGGCGGCGTTAAGCCACTTAAAGAGGCTTACCGCCGCCTTTTTAAATAAGGCTTCCTCTCACGCTACACTTAGCGTGAAAGGGGTGGACAGTGGGTGTTGATTGATTGTTTGATTTTAACGCTGCCCCCTGTTTACAAGGGTGGCATAAATAGGAGGCAGTGCCAAAATAACATGGCGAAACGTGGAGAATGGCTTGACTTCTCCTCTGTTTTACTATTTCTATGTGCGCTGTATTGTACTGCACACATAGAAAAAGAAAAACACTACTAATTACTGTTTATGTACAGGAAGGTGTATATAAACAATCATTTAAAAAATGTATGATTTTCAACTCCATTGTGTGCCAGACAAAGCACCACACATAGGAGTTACAAATTGCAATTATGGATTGTTTATGTGCAGGAAGGGAACCTCCTTGCACATAAACAAACAATTGCTCAAAGCAGGCACCCTTGCACTATGGTGCAAGGGTACCTGCGTTGGCTCTAGGCACTCTGATTTTAGCACCAGCGTAGTGAGAAACGCAGAGGTGAGCCATATTACTGTAAATACAGCGCATGTCTGTATTTCTAAAGTGATGGAGCGTGGTGTAGCAATTTTGGAGCTAACCCACACTCCAACACTTGCTTGTAAATATTTCCCTCTAAGTCTTTCTTAAGCTGAAAGATATAAATAACATTGATAAATAATGCATGTGGTAATCTGAATTGTAATACAAATTGTTTATCCGTATTTACAGTCAGTGAGTTAGAAATCAAGTCTGCAATCCCATTTGTGATCTGAGTGAACCTCAATACCCATAGGTCATCAGCTGTAACATAAGTAATACACCTTAATATTGCGGCAATATCTTAATACCATTCTACTTTCATGTTTTGTAACACACCAAGCAGTCACTACACTCTGGGTGTACAGCTGACCACCTTTGCAGCAAAAGACTTGAGCACTATTTAAGTTCTCAACCTGTCTCCATGCCTGCTTGTCGTACACAAGTGAGCACGGACCACAGACCATAACAGGCACAAAAGTACCAAAGGCAAGACCTATTGTTTTTGCCAATTCTTTTTTATGGCCTTTGTTATGTTATGGCTGCTCTTTGTCTGTGCTAGCTCTGCTGCCATTTCTAATGCTGGACAATGTGTGTTTTAAATTGGTTTAGGGTAGGCGCTCTTTGAACTCAGAGTTGTAATGCTTACACTGTTTTGCACTTCTATAATGAAATGCCCTGAAATAGGAAAATATTTTTAATTGTGAATTCTCTGACAAAT
This sequence comes from Lissotriton vulgaris, assembly GCF_964263255.1. Lineage (NCBI taxonomy): Eukaryota > Metazoa > Chordata > Amphibia > Caudata > Salamandridae > Lissotriton > Lissotriton vulgaris. Next base: position 1,969,759,259 of record NC_141691.1, on the reverse strand, counting down.
AAAATAGATGGGAGTATTACACTTTAAGCGTTCTGGCAAATATGGCAGGAATGGATATTATATTGTAAATTGTCTGGCAAATACAATAGCAATGGTTTTTTCATTGTGATATCTCTTGACAATTGCAACAGAAAGTGGTTCTATATTGTGAACTCTCAAACAAACACAATAAGAATGTGTATTACATTGTCAAGCCTAACAAATACAATACCAATGAGTATTACATTGAAGGCTCTCGGACAAATACAATATGAAGGGGTTTTGCAGAATAAATCTTCGTAAATATATTCAGGAGTTATCCGATGTGAGCTCGGTGATACACAAGATGCTTTACATTTGAACTATCTGACAAATGCAATAGGAAGGGGTTCTACATTATGAACTCTGTGAAAAATATGTTAGGAATGGGTTTCATATTGTAAACTTTGCAATAGGAAGTGTTTTTTTCATTGTAAATTTTGATAAATACAAAGGGAAGTATTTTACACTATTTTCTCTCTGACGAATGCAGGAGGAACAGATTTGACTTATTGAGCTTTTTGACAAATGCAGCAGAACTGGGTTTTACATTATGAACTCTTTGACAAATACAATAGCAATGGGTTGTTTTATATTGTGAGCTCACTTGCAAATGCAGTAGTTTACATTGTAAAATATGATAAATACAATAAAATAGGTTTACATTGAGAATTGTGACAAATATAAAAAGAAGAGGTTTTGTATTATGATCACTAACAAACACGTGTCAAGGACTGGACACGGTGATGGTCTGCTGAGTGCCCGAGGACAGGATGACTGCTCCTTATAGATAGAGTGCCACCTCACACAGAAAAATATATATACAATTTGTCAAGTGTCTCCTTAAGAGGGGTTCAGTTAGGAGAAAAAAAACACAAAGAGAAAAGATATCTCCTGTTTGAAGACTACAATAAAACAAGACAAATCAGCAAGCCACCGAACTCCATTTGACAACAGGGAAAAAAAGAGCTTAATAAAAACAGTATGATCAAGAAGAAAATTATGCAAACTGCAAAAAGTACAAAGTAGGCTCAAAAATAGCAGCCAGGAGCAACAATATAGGCACAGAGCTGAGTTGTAACACATCTTCCTCTAGTGAGGCTTCAGGCTGGGACTGACATCAGACTAAAACACTCTACTACATCTTGTATTAGCAGCCTTAGAAAGTCACCAAAGGACTGATCACTATCTTAAAAAGATCTGTTTATAAGTTTATATTCCCTCCATTTCCTGCAGCTAATGACATTGTTTTGACAGTGAAGAAGAAGCCCAGCTGGATTCTCCTTACTCCATGCCACTCGCAGAATCCTCCTCCCGGTCCTGCAAGTGCAGACGTTCTGCAAAGATCCAGGATGCAAAATATGATCAGCGTTAGACAGAGCGCAGCATCTGACAACACAAGGATGGAAGGCATGAATTCAAGCAGTCTCTGGCACGTTCTTGGTATGACCAGAAGCTCTGGGTTTATTAGGGTGCAATTAAAAGAAAAGTCAAACTAATAGAGGGAGCGTTCACTGGAGAAGCATCTTCCCAAGAACACTCACAAGCAGCATAAAAGTTTTAATGTCTCAAAAACTAAAGTCAACCTCAACACTTCCAGAGAATCTCATATTCAGGGTGTGCTTGTACCATAACTAGTGAAGGCTCAGGTAGAAGTTGATGATAAGGATTTGAAACATACAGTTACAATTGAGATAAATTAAAAACAGAATGCATCTTTCAAAGATGAGGCAACATCACTGCAAATGTCTCAGGATTTGTCTGATGCATTATCACAAATCGACCAGAAAATTGTGGTCTAAATTTCACTGGCAATGTACTTACTGGAAGAAAATATGGCACTTACCAAACTTTCTCTTCAGACAAAAAGGAGATAGAGTTTGTTCATGATTTACCAGCATATTCATTTATTTTCAATTTTGCATACCATAAACCTTCAGATGCAAGCTGTTTATCATTTTTCCTTAACTTATACAGGTAAATAGTTGCTGCTAGAAACAAAAGATCAATGCTAGGGCATAATAGAAAATCTCTTTGACAAAATCCATGTGCACAAAAGAAAGTGACACTTTTGTAGCACTATGTGTTTATACAAGTGTAAAAAAAACACAATTGTCCCAATTGTATTATAGAGGTATCATAAATATTTCTCCACATTTTTATTAGTTTGGTCTATTTACCCATTAGATTGGGGATTATACCCAGGAGATAAAGCTTGTTCAACTTCCAATGCCGTCACAAAGATTTCTAAAAACATGAAAGATATTCAATACCTCTATGATAAACTTATGTGGCACTCCAGAAGATGAAAAATATCAATCAGAAAGCATTAGACCATTTCTTCAGCTGCAGGTAATTTAAGCAGAGAAAAAAACTGATTCATCTTTGAAAAAGTGCCTATTGTAACTATTATCACAATGTGCCCTTTCGAAGGTGAAAGATGTGTTTTAAAATGTGTAGAATTTGTCAGCCAAGCTTTGGGATCCACGAGTAATGGCTGCAAATGTTTTGAGTACAAGGATTTATGCTGGGCACCATTAGGGCAAGCAAGGACATTTTCTGGACATCAGAACGATCAGTTGGCTACCAAAAGGGTCCTATAACTAAATCAAAAATAGTTTAGCTCCTCTGTGACCTGAAATAGCTGAGCCATGGCATATCTTCATAACATCCACCTTTAGTTCCTTAATAGGAAAAAAGATAGTTTGGTGGCTTGAATACAGGATTTTGTCAAACTCAATGAGGCTTTAGCAGAAGGGATTCTAGCTCCTTTGGATCCATCTGTTCTTGTTCCATCATTCTTGTTTCCAAAGAGAATTTAACTGTTCCAACAACACATTGGAACGGAATTACAGTCTATTCATAAGTGGGTTCTGATTCAGGATAACCAAAATATATAAATATAATTGTCAACACATTCTTTAAGCCAGGAATAGAAGTGATGATAAAATCATAATGTAGAGGAAAAATGCGTGTCTTGCTTGACAGCTATTCCTGTATTGCAAAATTATTAAAGACTGCAAGTTCACGTAGTCTGTTTTGATTTCAAATGGTTCACCAGAGGGCATTAAAAAAATTCTCCATTCAGTACACACAATTTTCATGGCTGAGAGCGCTCATCAAACACTAACTTTGGCGGAACGTCAGACATATCAAAGACCGAATGTTCTTGTCCATCATTTTCTCACTTTTCATAATAAAACAGTTTTTTCAGATGCATCTGTTACAACAAGAAACATATTTAAATTACCAGCATGATGAAAAGTTGGTGCTTGAACAAACATTATCTCAATTAAGACTCCATAATCAATGCAAGTTTGGATATGTAGGTCTTTCTTAGTAACAGAGACAAAGGTGCTGCAAAAAGTGATGAAGGCGCAATGAACTCATTTTTCAAATGTTTCTGTAAATATGCCATTAGGATATATTTCCCTTTCACAGTTAGGGAATGTATATGTGCAAAAGTAACAACAGCGTAAGATTCCATTAGTATAACACAACCATATTCCGTATAAGTAGTAAGGGAAAAAAATTCAGGATAAGTCAAAACAGGTGAAAACCATTGGTACTGAAAGAGCCCTAAAGAAATTCTTTCTTTTCTCAATGACTTCCAGAAGCACAACAATGGTCATGACAAAATTGTGATAGAAATGTGTGGCTAAGTAGACTAGGTGACATACGTATCGTGCCTCCTTCAACCAATTAAATCCAAAAAGTACAGCAGCATTAGTAGATGCAGTTATGTAAAAAGTTAACACTTCTGTATTGTTTTCAAATGAGACTTGTCATGGAGAAGAGGTCTCTAATATTGAACCTAATGTTCTTGGTGAGCCATCAACTGTTATAATCACTTCTATAACCGTTGACATTGATACCAGCTTCAGAAAAACATATAGTACATCTGAGTGAGTGATATTTTTATAGCTGATAAAACGGACAAACCCAGGGCAAATACAACTGGCGTAACAAGAGTTCTAACACCGGAGTGAGAGCCCTTTGGTATATTTTTCACTTTTTGACATACCAATAGGCGTGGGCGGAAAATCCGTTCCGCTCGCGGATTTTGCGGATTTTCGGGAAATCCGCAATCCGCGAGATTTGCGAATTTCCCGCAAAATCCGCAAATCCGCGAGCAGCGGATTTTGCTCGCACTGCTCGCACTGTTCGCGTGAGTTCGCGCCCCGCGAATAAGTGCAAAATTGCAGAAATACGATTTTAGCAAAACTGAAAGTAACTACTTACCAGGTTCAAAAGTTCAGGCTCATCATTAGTAGCCATTTCCTGGAGTGCTTCCTGAGGGGCCCCTCCAGAGTTCAGTTGCCAGTTGAAACTAGTATGTGACCCTGCTCTGAACCTCAGAATAGTTACACATATGCCACAAAGGTCCTGAATTACAGCTAAGGGAGACAAGCAGGAGCCAGGCTGGAAGTTAAAATCCATTAATCAGCCCCTAATTCATTATTGTCAGTTGGGGCAGGGCAGGTGTTGTAACTAATTTTGCAACAATGAAAGCACTTAGCAAGTGCAAAAGATCACTAATCAGGGCGCACTAAGGAAGCAGGTGCCAGCTAAAAAAATATTCTGTGACACATGAATCAGCCCCAAATTAATTCAGGTCACTTGAGGCAGGGAAGGTGTGCTTTGCTTTGCCGAAAATAATGTACACTGGACAACCAGAGGGTGTGGTGATGAAACAGAGGGTGGCATGGGTGGGCCAGAGGGTGGCATGAGTAGTCAGAGAGTGGCAGTGGTGACAGAGAGTGGCAGTGATGAAGAAGAGTGTCCCAAACAGGCTGGACACGTAGAAACAACAAGTTCGCGAAACTTGCGACCCGACAGGTAAGTTCGCAATTTGCGAAAGTGTACAAAACCCTCGCGAACTGGCAGAAACACGGGCGAACACCAAAAAAAAAAAAATCCGCAAATTCGCGGGAATTCGCGGATTTTGCGGATTGCGAATCCGCAAATCCGCAAAATTCGCGAACGCGAGATCCGCAAAATTCGCTCATGCTTACATACCAATTGCCTACATAACCGTCAGAAATGATAAAACTAACACTCAGCCTGTGCAAGCATGTACAGCAGCCATCTTATAAATTTTTTTCTGATACTTTTAAAAGTCCATTACAATATGGTTGCTATGTTTGCAAATACATGCATCATGGCCATCTTGTAAACGTTTTTTAAATAAACATACAAAAATCCATTACGAGACGACAGCCATATATGTGTGTGCAAGCTCGTAGCCAACCTGGATGTAAAAGAAGGAAAATATTGGCAAAGCCTAGGTCAGCGCTGTCACAGTTGCACTATCTGGCAATACAGGTCCTACAGGAGCAAAGCTAGAAGCCACACTTCGCTGAGTCGACTGAGGAGCACATCAATAATATTTTTGTTCCAGTCAGCAGTAAATCAGGGGAAAAAGTAATAGGGCGCAATCTCTGTATAACCCACTCTCTGTGGTTGCTAACTCTAGGGCATATTACAAGCCCCTAGTGCCACAGGAACATCACTTTTAACAAAGTCCCTGTGGCGAAGGGGGTCTTTGACTTATTTACAAGGCGGCGTTAAGCCACTTAAAGAGGCTTACCGCCACCTTTTAAAAAAAGGCTTCCTCTCACGCTACACTTAGCGTGAAAGGGGTGGGCAGTGTGTGTTGATTGATTGTTTGATTTTAACGCTGCCCCCTGTTTACAAGGGTGGCATAAATAGGAGGCAGCGCCAAAGTAACATGGCGAAACGAGGAGAATTGCTTTATTTCTCCTCGTTTTTACTATTTTTATGTGCGCTGTATTCTACTGCACACATAGAAAAAGAAAAACACTGCGAATTACTGTTTATGTGCAGGAAGGTGTATATAAACAATCATTTAAAAAAGGTATGATTTTCAACTCCTATGTGTGCAAGACAATGCACCACACATAGGAGTTACAAATTGCCATTATGGATTATTTATGTGCAGGAAGGAAACCTCCTTGCACATAAACAAACAACTGCTCTATTTTGGCAGACAACAGCTGAGGAATAGGGATGGAATGAGATTTGCTGAGGGATCAATCAGTGTGTACAAGAGCTGGAACAATAATTTTATCACACGTTAACATGGATAGTCTAATGTAGTCATAAGACCAAAACAGGCGTTCGGAGGCCTATTGGCCAACAGGAGAAATGGACGATTTCCCAACATTCAATGCAGTTCAAGGTATACCATGACTAGTCACAGTGTCACGGTTCGGCTGGTGGTTTTTTCACCTGTCAAATCTGTGCATCTATGCTACTTGAGTTTTTATATATGTTGATTTATTTCAAACAGTGATACTGTTCTGGATTGCAGTGTACACTCTGGGCACAAAAAACAAATATATGTTAGTAGTATTTGTGGCTATTTTTGCAGTTCCCCAGGCCTACTGCTTGAATTAAAGTGCTAGCCAGGAGCACTACATGATTAAGACATAGCTACATTTTTTTTTAATCAGGCCCTCATAGACAAGAAAATTTTATCTAAAGAGAATACTTTGACAATAGTTGCTGCAGCCCAGAACACTACAGATTAAATTCACAACAAATGTGACGGATGTCCCATCCGCCGTATTGCGAACTCCATTGGATATAACAGGATCATGATCCAGCGGACAGGATATCCGTCACGTTTGTGGCAGCGTATTCCCCTCCGCCAAGATCTCAATCAGGCCCATAATATTCTCTCTCAAAATATAATTTAATAGATAAATTTAGGTACCAGGCTATGCTATGCTAAGTCCCAACCATAATTGGAGGACATGCAGCAGTACGACTCCACAGAACAAATGTTGACCGAGGAAGAGATGAGATTGTAAATTGAGCAGAAATGTACTAAAGTGAAGATGACATGTTATATGCCAAGGTGAAAAGCAGAAATAACAGACACAAAACGCATCATAAGAAGAGCAGCATCACAATGTCTTGCACTGCTCACACGGTTCAGGTCCTAGGGCCCAGTCCCTTCCTTGGATAGCCTGCTGCTCTCACCGCATCTAATTATGGCTGTGAGACAGCATGGACAAATGATGAATACTCATAATTATTGATTAAAGTCTGATTTATTGTTATCTTATGACAGCATTCCTTATTTATTTTACATTTGAAATAGTACCAGCAGGCAGCCATGAGCTGTTTAAAATGCACACACGGTTAGGAACATGAGCTATAATCTTTCACCAAATGCAAATTTCAGTAGAGCACATGGTGCCAATTTGAGTTATTCTGTTATCATTCATTTATGTATTATACCTCTATCCCTGTATTTAGTACTCTTCTAAGCGCTACCAAATTTGGCAAACAATGGAGCTTTAGTCCAGGAGGTTAAACACTGAGAGGCAGTATAGAAATTTGCCTAGCCTGCTAGAAGGTAAGTTTCAATTCTATTAAGGACGCAGAGGCGAGGATTATGCTCATTCTTTCTTCGCATTTTTTTAACAAAATTCCAACAGCAGCTTATCACCATCTTGTAACATAAACTACATTTCCCACAAACTAGGGAAGGAAAAACAGTCTCTTATGAAGACCTTTCACAATGTCCATGACTCTCAGCCAATAAATCGTCTTGCCACTTCCTGCACTTCCTCTTTCTTTCCTGGAGGATCTCTTCAATATTTACGCATTCTGTTTCGCATTTTCGTTTCCTGAAAGAAACCACACCGATTAATCACGGCATCATCACCACAGAAAAGCAAATCCAAGCAAATTGCAACTTCAATTATCATGTAAAACTTCAATACTGTAAACACAAAGGCAACAACTAGCTTCGCATAAAAGACCGCCAGTCTTATTTCATGAAACTTTTAAACTAAAAGATTATTACTTACATCCATACGGGGCAGGACAGCAACCAACGTACTTGCTGGGAGGGATAATCCTTGCCTACGCGTCCTTAATGGAATTGAAACTTACCTTCTCGTAGGCTAGGCAAATTTCTATTCTATGTCTGGACCGGAGCTGAGGATTATGCTCCTTTAAAGCTTGTCCACAACCACTTGAGCCATATTCAGTAGCGGCTTAAAGTAGAACCTTTTAAAGGTAGAGTCCGATAACCAATCCACTGTTCTCATAAGGTCCTCCAAATGCATACCAAGGCTGAACGCCTTCAAGGCCATCACTCCTCGTGCTGAATGCGCACCGAAAGCTCTCGTGTTAATGCCCGCTTCTTGCATGATCCACCCAGCGGGCTATAGTGGGGGAGGAAACTGCCTTGAAAGGCTTCTTTAGGGCTATCAGGAGTTGTAATTTGCCTGGAGGGCGGACTTCCTCTGTTTCTTCCTCATAAGCTTTTAAGAATTGAACCACGGAGAGCTTCGGTGACTCTACAAAAGCAGGATAAGCAATTGTGCAAGTGTTGGACTTAGTGCGTCTACTCACAGTGAAGGTAACTCCCTCGGGGGAGAAAACCCTTGCTGTAATATCCAAAGCTCGGACGTCTGATACTCTCCTGCATGACACCAAACATAGCAGCATCGCCAATTTGGCCGACAACTCCTTCTTGGAGAGGAAACGATTCGGCTGCCAAGGCAACAATAAATTCAAAACTTGCTTCACGTCCCAAAGGACAGATTAACGGGGTTCTGGAGGTAATGATAATCTAATGCCTCTGAGCAGTTTGCAAACAAAAGGATGTTCCCCCAAAGGGGCCCAAACCATTGGAGTATGCCCCGCTGAAATAGTCGAACGGACCGTTTTCACTGACCTATACGCCAAGCCTTTCTGGGCCAAATCCGCTAGATAATTAAGAACATGAGTCAGATCTGTGACCACAGGATCCACTTCCCGTCGCATACACCCACATACCCATCGGCTGATTTGTATCATTTGGACGTGCTGTCAGCTCAAGCTCTGGACAATAGGAACTCAGCATGTTTCTCAAGGCCCGGCAAACTCCAGCATTGCCTGTAATCCACCAGGCCATTAGCTGGAGGGATCCTTCCTCCACCAATCGGTGAGTAGTCCTCTCCGGACTCAATAGGAGATGGAGAGTTGGGAGGAGTTGGATTGGAGAATCCCAAGAAAGTTCCAGTAGAACCGGAAACCAGACTTGTGACCTCCAAAACGGCATTATCAGAACCACAGAGGCTCCCTGCCTGCGAACCTGGGCTGCCACCGGGGTGATCACCGAGAAGGGCGGGAACGCATATCCGCTCTCCCGACTCGACTCCTGGCTGAACGCATCGGACGCTACCGCCGTAGGATCTGGCCTTCAACTGAAGAACCGAGGAAGTTGCCAATCGAGGCGACAAGCAAAGAGGTCGATGGAAAAAGGACCTCAGCCTTCCTGCAGGTACCGAAAAATCTCCGGATCCAGGTTCCAAACACTGGCGTCTCAGAGATAATGGGAGTGCCAGTCCGCCACCAAGTTCTCCCTTCCCGGAAGATGCTCCGCTGTGACCGATATCTGATTGAAGAGGCAGAACTCCCAAAATTGCTTTGCCATGTTCGCTAAGGCCTTAGAATGAGTGCCGCCCAGGTGGTTGATATACCTGACCGCCGACACATTGTCCATTTTTAGGAGAACCGGAGCTTGTACACAGTCCCTGGTCCAGTACCGGACCGCAAAGGAGCCCGCCAGAAGCTCCAGACAATTGATAGGAAGTTGTTGCTCTTGAGGAGACCAACTTCCACCGGTGGAGCACTCCCCACACCTCGCTCCCCAGCCTGCCCAGCATGCATCCGACTCGATCACCAAGTCGGGAGCGGAACCGAAGATTGCTCTTCCAATCCAGGCTTCCATGTGGAATAGCCACCACTCCAATTCCTCGCGTACCTCGTCCGAATAGACAGCGAGAAGAGACCCACCAAGCGGGCTATCTGGCGTAAGGAAGTCCCCTGCTTGGCCAGGTTCTGACGGATCTCATGACGGATCTTCTCCACCTTCCTGGAGGGCAGACTGAGAGTGGCGGAGATGGAGTCTATCACAAAACCTAGAAAGGAAGTTTTCTGGGTTGGGACCAGGAGGGATTTCTGTTCGTTGATTACGAACCCCAAATCCTGAAGCAAGGACACTGCCATCTGTAGATGGCCCGCAGCTGTAAAGGGCACTGGGCCAGAAGAAGAATATCGTCCAAGTAGACAATCAAGCGGACCCCATGCGCTCTCAAGTATTCCACCACCCGCTTGAGGACCTTGGTGAAACACCACGGGGCCGAACAAAGCCCAAACGGAAGACAACGGAACTCGTAAGCCTGTCCCACCAAAGAAACTGAAGGAACCACCTGTGCGGTGGAAAAATCAGCACCACCAGGCACGCGTCCTTCAGGTCTAGCCTCACCATCCAATCGAGTGGCAGGAGTACGTCTCTGAGCAGATGAATGCGCTCCATCTTGAAATGCCTATACACCAGCCACTCATTGAATTCCCGAAGGGTGATAACCGTCCTCCGACCCCCATCGACCTTGTCCACCAAAAAGATGTTGCTGAGGAACCCCGTGGGGTGAACCTCCGTCCGGCACACCGCCCCTTTGCGGAGCAACTCGGCCACCTCCTCGCCTACCATAGCCGCATCTACCGCACCAAAAACTTTTAGATGGGGACGGATGTCCTGGCGGGGAAGACCCTAAAACTCTATCTGGTAGCCTCTTACCGTTTGAAGCACCCAAGCGTTCCCAGTAAGAGCTTCCCAGGCGGGGAAAAACTGCCCCCAACTTGCACGTGCGCATCGGGAAAAATACTCACTGTTGGTATTTCCGTTGTTGCTCTTGTAGCTTCCTCGGCCTTGGAAGCGCAGCCCTCTGGTCGGGTAAAAGTTGTTAAATCGCTGGTCTGTCTAGTACTGCCACATCTGGAGCCTTGCCCCCTGCCCTGGGAGCACGGCCGGGTGAGCGGGCGGCTCCTGCCCCAACAGGCCCTGCAGAAAACCTGAGGACTAAAGACTCTCTTGATATTTGCCTGCGCCTTATCTAAAGACATGAACGTGGTGACAAACTTTCCCAGTTCTTTAATAAAAGGTTCGCCAAACAAACCCCCTTGCGCAGACGCCCCCGCCTCCAAACATGCTAGATTCCCAAGCTTGGGATCAACTTTTATCAAAAGTGATCTACACCTCTCCGTCGAGAGAGCGCAATTCGCATTGCCCATAAAGCAAATTGCGCGCTGCGCCTAAGCTGACAGGACCTCCGGGTCAATTAGGGAACCCAAACTATGGGTCTCCTTCGCCATGTCCAATATCTTCGTCATTGGACTAATGGCGTCCAGCAATTTGTCCTGGCACGCGCACCAAGAACGATCTAGCCCTTTCTTGTGGTCCTTAATAAACTTCGCCAGAGAAGTAGCCATCTTCACTTCGATCTCGGGGGGTGAGTGACACCTTACCATCTAGGGTAGGCCGGGGGCATTCTGCTCGCAATCTACTCCGTGCCTCATTCTCCAAGGGCTTTCTAAGGCAAGAAGCCACGTACAGTGCTGCCTTTTCCGCTGGAACCCATTTCGCTGACCTAGGATGCACAATATCATCTGGGTCTAACATGTCCGCTATGCCTGCCTTCGGAGGGTCAGTAGACCCTGATGGCCGCAAAAATCTCGAGGAGCATGCCTCATCATACGAAGCATCTGGGGTGTCCCCTTGCTGTGTCTGAGGTGAAACCGGTTGAGGTTCCTCATTCGAAGGAGCGGGATCCTGGGGAAGTACTCTGGGTGCTGTGTGCTCCAGGAAAGCCTGCCTAAGGCGCTAGAAAGCATCCTTGTCCACTCCCCCTTCGCACTTTTTCTTGGGGGGAGGGGACCCCTCACCACCTGGCTGGGCCGACTCTGCCTCTCCGGATGATAGCGGGGATGCAGGGGGGGGGCTGCCCCACCTTCGCGCATGCTCCATCGGGGCATGAGTTCCGTGACCGCCCTCTAAATTGAGTTGTCCACTTTATTATAAAAGTCATCATCCCATTGCAAGTATGCCAAGGAGTCCTCCTCCTCATAATATTTGTGCTCCATATTAATCGTGATATCAAGCAATAATAGTGAGCGTAGACTAGACACTGGGCAACACTAGGGAGCACACTTGCGCGTAGCACGAGGAATCAATAACGGAGGGTCTCTCAGGAATATACAATGGCCAAAGGCACAGCTTTAATGGGGCAGCCAACCCCAGAACACCACAACACCCACAAATCCACAGGGAATCAGCTGCCTGCCACAGGTGTCCGTGTGTTTTAACCGGCCCGAGGCCCCACACACTCTGCTACCTACCCATTTAATGCCGGGTGTGAAGAGAAGACACTCCCACGGTGCACCGCACCACTACCGACCCGCAAAGCGGGCGTGAAATAAGGCCAAGCAAACAGTACTCACCCAGGAATACTGGACAGCACAGGCACGGACAGTATTAGGTAACCGGAGCGCGTTTCGTTCGTTTTCTGACTGAAACGCACTCCGAGAACCCTGAGTTGCGTCGCCCCTACACCGCAACCCTTTGCAAAAGGAAAGCGAGCCGCACGAGGAGCGCACAAGCGTTCCCGCGGCAGGTAGGGGATCTGTGGAATAAAAACACAAGGCAAATGATCCCCCCTAAACACAAACCCAAATAAGAGAAAACACTGCCTCATTACAAGAAAAATGAAAAGCACTTAACTCTAGCTGCCGAGCAGCAAAGAAAGAGGAAATGCAGGAAGTGGCAAGACGATTTATTGGCTGAGAGTCATGGACATTGTGAAAGGACTTCATAAGAGACTGTTTTTCTTTCCCAAGTTTTTGGAAAATGTAGTTTATGTTACAAGATGGTGATAAGCTGCTGTTGTAATTTTGTTAATAAAAGCGAAGAAAGAATGAGCATAATCCTCAGCTCTGGTCCTGACATAGAATTAAAACCCAGGCCGCCTGAATGCATCTCCTCCGAAGGAGAGGATAAGTACCTGATGGTTCCATGGTCAAATATCGACAACAAAAATATAGTTTACAAAAATATAGATGTAAAAATATTGACTACATAAATATCGAATCCCTATACTAAAACAGGTAAGTACAACAATATCGACTCTAAAATATCGTTGTAATAAATATCGATGTAAATAATATCGACTTTAAAAAATAATATAACTTAAATTAAATAATTAATTAATATTAATATTATTAACAAAATAAATTAATTTACATTTATATTCTTAATAATTATAACAAATAAACTTAATTTAATGAATATAAAAACAATAAATGTGTACATATACATATATTTTCTTATTTACATTATCTTATTATCTGTATTTAATTATAAACTTTAATAATTATAAAAAAATGAAATAAACACATATATAAAACATTTTGAATACAAAATAATATTCTATATTTAATTAACACAATAAAATATCAAAAAATAATAATACAAACATTTTATAACAAAATACAAACATTAGTAGTGAACACATTTGATAGCGAAGGGGTAAAAATTACTATTCCCACTCCAAAGAGTGCAATAGTAGGGAAAGTGTTGGATAGCGTAGGGGTAAAAATTACTATTCCCACTCCAGAGGGTGCAACAGTAGGGAAAGCGTTGGATAGCGTAGGGGTAAACATTACTATTCCCACTCTAGAGGGTGCAACAGTAGGGAAAGCGTTGGGTAGCGTAGGGGTAAAAATTACTATTCCCACTTCAAAGGGTGCAACAGTAGGGAAAGCATTGGATAGCGTAGGGGTAAAAATTACTATTCCCACTCCAGAGGGTGCAACAGTAGGGAAAGCGTTGGATAGCGTAGGGGTAAAAATTACTATTCCCACTCCAGAGAGTGCAACAGTAGGGAAAACGTTGGATAGCATAGGGGTAAAAATTACTATTCCCACTCCAGAGAGTGCAACAGTAGGGAAAGCGTTGGATAGCGTATGGTTAAAAATGACTATTCCCACTCCAGAGAGTGCAACAGTAGGGAAAACGTTGGATAGCGTAGGAGTAAAAATTACTATTCCCACTCCAGAGAGTGCAACAGTAGGGAAAACGTTGGATAGCGTAGGGGTAAAAATTACTATTCCCACTCCAAAGGGTGCAACAATAGGGAAAGCGTTGGATAGTGTAGGGGTAAAAATTACTATTCCCACTCCAGTGAGTGCACCAGTAGGGAAAGCGTTGGATAGCGTAGGAGTAAAAATTACTATTCCCACTCCAGAGAGTGCAACAGTGGGGAAAACGTTGGATAGCGTAGGGGTACAAATTACTATTCCCACTCCAAAGGGTGCAACAGTAGGGAAAGCGTTGGATAGCGTAGGGGTAAAAATTCTTATTCCCACTCCAAAGGGTGCAACAGTAGGGAAAGAGTTGGGTAGCGTAGAAGTAAAAATGACTATTCCCACTCCAGAGAGTGCAACAGTAGGGAATGCGTTGGATAGCGTAGGGGTAAAAATTACTATTCCCACTCCAAAGGGTGCAACAGTAGGGAAAGCATTGGATAGCGTAGGAGTAAAAATAACTATAGCCACTCCAGCGGGTGCAACAGTAGGTAAAGCGTTGGCTAGCGTAGGGGTAAAAATTACTACTCCCACTCCAGTGAGTGCACCAGTAGGGAAAGCATTGGATAGCGTAGGAGTAAAAATTACTATTCCCGTCAAGAGAGTGCAACAGTAGGGAAAGCGTTGGATAGCGTAGGGGTAAAAATTACTATTCCCACTCCAAAGGGTGCAACAGTAGGGAAAGTGCTGGATAGCGTAGGGGTAAAAATTACCATTTCCACTCCAGTGAGTACAATAGTAAGGAAAGCGCTGGAACACAAAACAATTAAAAAAACTAACAACCATAATGTTTTTTAAAATTTTCTTTCCAATATAAACTTAAATAATATATACATTTAAATATATTATTATTAACAAAGATAATAACAATTAATCAATTACACATTAATTAATACCATTACATCCACCACACACACCTAAAATTAATTACACAATTACATTTAATATTTACTAATTAATTAAATAAAAGTAATTATTTTTTATGATAATTAATTAATTAATTACCAGCTTTCAACCATATACACTTAAAAACACCACAACATACACCTACATTTAATTACACATTTACAATTAATAATTACTAATTAATTAATGGTAATTAATAAAAAAATTATGTAATAATTAATCAATAATAAATTAATTAATTGCCACCCTTCACACCATTTACACATATCAACTCACCAACACACACATAACATTCATTAAACAATTAACATTATTAATTATTAATTGACTATTTGAAATTAATTAACAACTAATTATTACAGTATTATTAATTAATTAACACATTCATTATTCAATTAATTTTATATGATTAAATTACTTCCCACCCTATTCCCCTATAAACCCACAACCCGCTACGGAAGTAATAACGCAAAATTAAACATAATAAACATTAATAACTAATACAATTCCAAAACATATAATAAAATAACTTATAATTCTCATTTAAAACACTAAAATACATAACATTAATAATAAATCGATATTTTTGTAAACTATATTTTTGTAAACGATATTTATTACAACTATATTATTGTTATCGATATACTTACCTGTCTGTCGATATTCTGGTCAAACTATATTTTTGTTGTCGATATTTGTTCCACTCGATATTTCTGCGGAGATATTAATGTCAGACGATATTTTTACGTCGATATTACTACTCTGCACCGTACCTGATACCTGTGGAAAGCTGGAAGGGCTGACCCAGTCAGTAGAATGTGCTTACTCGACATGTGTCCGAATGTCAAATGTCTACCTCTGTCTGTAAATGTGAGTCTGTAAAACATGCCTGACCTCATCTCTTCGTTTTTCACATTAAACAAACTTTAGATAGTGCCTTTAAGTAGCCCCTGACTATTTTACATAAACATAGACTAGATGGTAGGTTGGCAAAGCTAGTAAAGCATTTGAGGCTGAGATTTGCATGTAACTCGCAAGCTTTAATCTTGTCAGCGCCAATTCAAATATTTGTTTTTCTCAATATTGATAAAATCAGTGGAAATGGTATAAAGCCTGAAAAAGAATTGCACGGCATCAGGAGCCATGAAAATGGTAAAAAATACATTAAATATAGAAATGTGGGGCCCGATTTACACAGGTAAAGTTAGACCAAAAGTCTGAGTTAAGACCAAAAGTCTAACTTTACTACTTTTCAAGAATTCAAAAAGAGACTTACGATAAGTATATAGGTAGCTGTACTAAGTAAGCACATATGATTTCCAGTGTACAGCAAAAATAAAGCAGTCTTGTCATGAAAACTGTGTCCCTTTCCCTGTATAGTGTTTGATGTTGCCAAGGAATATACAAAATAATTGAAATCCCATCTTTGTAAAGGTTATATCCAGGGCCTTGTTTGCAAAGGTACAACAAATTTAGCATGCTTGGTGCGTTTCGCTATATTGCACGACAGATGACAGTTGATAGTAAGTGTGAGACTGCTGAGCCCACACATTTGTGTGCATAACAAGATAAAACTAGAGCCACTTTTAGATGAAGAGATATTCGTCCAGACTCCGTACTAACTCCACTTGTAAAATTACATTGGAAGGACCTCACATTGCACTAATGCTGAAGGTGAGGGTTGCTAAATACTTCCGATTATACTTGCCTAAATCCAGAAAGATGTATTGTTTCACTATTTTCTGCATATTAGTGTAACATCACACCTACTTTTGGTTTCAAACCACATATTATTGGTTAGTGAGATCAAGGATGTACAATATTAGCACTTGCTTTATGTTGTCACAACTTTTATTACAAATTGAACACCAACTAGATAATTGTCTTCATGTTCAGTGGACCGGGCTGGCCAAGGAACATATGGACAGGACCAGGGGCAGCACAGGACATCCTCGGCTAATCGGTGGGCACTTCTTCTGGGTGCCACCAGTGAAGAGGAGGAAGAGCCAGACCAACCAACAGGCACGGGTAGTGCACCCACCTGGACTGACCCATTACCAGCTACATCGACAGCCAGAGTGGAGGCTGAGGAGATGGAAGGGGGGACTTTGAGAGTGACACTACCAGCCAGGGTAAGAAACATGTGTGTCTCCTCCTGGGCCACAAGAACTTAAATTGGAAATGGTGTCCCATGAGCAGGCCCCAGCACCATCTGGGCCTCCCATCGTCCCTTCCGAACTCATTAGGCCCCCATGACATTGGGGCCTCCAACTGCACTCTCTACCACTACTGCACATCCAAGCACCTGGCCAGAAGAACTGAGGGAGACATCTGCCCGACACCCCACACTCCTCATCTCCTACCCAAACCCCTACATATTTTTTTTCTCCTGTGATTGGATGCCAGGAAGTGATGGTGCCAGCTGATGATATCCGGGCTGTGGTCTCTCAGGGTTCTCAGGAGGTCCGGAATGAGATATGTATGTTTCGAGAGTCACAGTCCAGACAATTAGAGAACAACAATGCCTCCATCACTTCCTAGGGTGCAGCCATATTGTCTGCGTTTTCCCAACGACCCACCCTGACCACTGTTGTTGTGTCCCCAATTGTGTCTGCCCTCTCTGTTTACCCTGTTACTGCTCGTACCCCTCATGTTATCCACTCCCTAGGGGTGTTTGGTCCTGCATCCGTCAGCCACAATGAGTCCACAGGTGTGGAGGTTTGGACATTGTCATCAAGCAGGTTAGTGAGGATGGCGAGTGACTGTGTCCCCCCAAGCCTGGGCACTTGTCGGTAAAGCACATGTGGCTTGGGGGGCAGGGGGAGAGGGCAGACATTTGTTTTTTACTTTGCCTAATTGAGTTCTCTTTTGTGTTGGCTGCTACGGTCAGCCATTACATCTCGGATTCAAAGGCAGGTTCACCTCTGGACCCATGCCCATGTTGAAAGAGCTACTTGACTTGGTGAGCCCTGTGCTTTCAGACATTTTTATTAGGATGTTTTATCAGGCATCTTTCCTGTGAGCTGGAAGGAGACATCTATTCTCCCATTATTAAAAAAGCCTACTTTAGATGCTGCCAACACTCTGAATTACCGCCCCATTGCTCGGCTCTCTTTACCGGCAAAGATTGTTGACAAAATCATGAACAGTCAACTGACTCATTTTATTAATGAGAATGGGCTGTTGGATCATTCCCAGTTTGGTTTCCGCAAGGAACACAGTACCGAAACAGCACTCATTAAGGCGACCAAAGAGATTAGAGCTGTCACGGACGGAGGAGAAACTGCAGCACTGGTACTCCTCGATCTCTCCGCCGCGTTTGACACTGTTGATCAAACTCTCCTGCTACACCGATTAAAAACCTTGGGTGTGGATGGCATGGCACTAGCACTGCTAGCCTCCTTTTTGCAGGAGAGGAGATCGAAAGTGTCTCTCAGTGGTTTTAATTAGGATCCTTATTTGCTGCCTTGCGGAGTACCGCAGGGCAGTTCGCTGAGTCCTTCGTTATTCAATGTGTATGTCTCCGAACTTGCCCCGTTGGTGAGGGATTTCGGTTTTATGTTAACATCAGATGCGGAAGACGCTCAGATTGTGGTAGCAGCGTATAAAAACCATGGGGCATATTACCAATGGGGGCGATAGGCAATTATTGCCCATTAAGCGGCGATAATTCTATCGCCCTATTAGCAAGCTGTCGCTAACTGATGTTAGCGACAGCTTTTAGGCGATAGCGAGCGGTTTGGGGCCCACTTTGCATGTCAGCGATGTTTATCGCTAATGACATGCAAAGTGGGTGTACCCAACCAGTTAGCCTCTAATAAAAGAGAGAGGGACCCCAAAACCAAAGGGATAGGGTACCACAATAGACACAAGTCAGAAAATAAATTCCCTTTGGGCAGGTGAACATCAATACAAAGGTACTTACAAACAATAGACTCACTAATACATAAGCGTAACAAGGAAGTAATGAAAAAATGGAAAATTCAAACACGTGAAAACACTATAATAGAATCAAATCTTTATTGACATACATTATATTGATTAAAAATTGGGAAACAAACACAGGACGGAACAATAATAAATAAAAAACATTCCAATAAAAAAGGAGCTACAGGAAAAAGGACTAAATTCAAATAACACAATTATTTTGAATTTTCCTTAATTTCTTAATCCACATTCACTCCTTGAGCATCGACGCGTTTCGGCGGTATGAACAAAATATGACCGCCTTCATCAGGGTATATGTATACCTGTTTCCCAATATTTCTCGGGCATAAAACGAATATTTCGGTATATTTGGATTATGCTTCAGCAACTCTTTTTTTAAATTAGAATATTACACACACTAAAAGGATATTTCGCTGGCCGAATATCTCAAGCAAAGGATAAGGAGGAAGTATACCCCTTATGATGCACTGAAATATTTGTTTTATGCCCGAGAAATATTGGGAAACAGGTTGTTCATACCGCCGAAACGCGTCGATGCTCAAGGAGTGACTGTGGATTAAGAAATCAAGGAAAATTCAAAATAATTGTGTTATTTGAATTTAGTCCTTTTTCCTGTAGCTCCTTTTTTATTGGAATGTTTTTTATTTATTATTGTTCTGTCCTGTGTTTGTTTCCCAATTTTTAATCAATATAATGTATGTCAATAAATTGTACTAAGATTTGATTCTATTATAGTGTTTTCACGTGTTTGAATTTTCCATTTTTTCGTTGCTTCCTTGTTACGCTTATGTATTAGTGAGTCTATTGTTTGTAAGTACCTTTGTATTGATGTTCACCTGCCCAAAGGGAATTTATTTTCTGACTTGTGCCCAACCAGTTAGCGACTGAAAGCAGTCGCTAACGTCGCTATCGCCTATTAGCAAGGCAGGCGTAGCGTTGGAAATATTTGCGCTAAGCGCGAATATCTCCAAATACTAACACCTGCCCAGACCAGTTCTTAGCCATGTTATCCAATGGGAGGTGGATAACATGGCTAAGAGAATTTCGTCGCTAATGCGTGAATATTGCTGTATTCTCAGCGATATTCACGCATTTTGCCGCTATCACTGGATATTTTAGCACAATGGAGAAAAACATTGCTAATAGCATGTTTTCTCCGCTAACATATCCAGCGATAGGCAGCGATAAAAAAATCGTCACTAAGCCTATTTAGCGATAAATATCGCTACTTGTTGGTAATATGCCCCTCATCTCTCCTGCTTTGAAATTTCAAAACTGCATGGTTGTGATCAATAATTGGATGAGCAGGCATTGCCTTAAATTAAACTCCCATAAGACTGAAGTTTTAATTTTCGGCAATTTACAGCCCTCCTGGTGCAATCTTTGGTGGCCCGTAGAAATGGGTGCCCCGCCTATCCCTACGGCAAATACAAAAAACCTAGGTGTGTTGATTGATAACAGATTGACATTTGCTCAACAAACTAATGCCATTGTGTCTGCTTCACACTTCGTCATAAAGAAAATTAGGAAAGTACTGCACTATATTCCAGCTCATACGCAGAAAGAAGTGGTTACCTCCCTTATACAGTCAAAGTTGGACTACTGCAATGGGCTTTATTTGAATGCTCAAAAGCAATGTCTGAAGAAACTCCAGGCAATGCAGAACTCAGCGGCTCGCCTTTTGCTGAATTTGCCTTGGTATAAGTCTGTCTCAGAGGAAATTCGGAAGCTGCACTGGCTTCCAGTGGTGCAACGTATCAAATTTAAGGTTCTCTGTGTGGCCTTTAAAGCCCTGATGCAGAATGGTCTGTCCTTTCTTCAGAAGCTCTTTGTGTGGTATCAGCCAGCTAGACAGCTCCGCTCAACCGGGGCAAAACTGCTGGTGGTGCCTAAAATTCGGACCTTGCACTGGGGCGGCCGGAACATTCAGTACAGCACATCTAGGTTGTGGAACTCTCTTCCACTTGAGATCAGGAAGGCCAGTTCCCTCCTGAGTTTTAGAAAAAGTCTGAAAACTTGGTTGTTTCAGTGAGGGGTGCTTTGCAGGGTTCTTGCTGTCCTTAAGCGCCGAGACACCATTTTGGTATGTGTGCGCTCTATAAATAGCATTATCATTATCATCATCATTATCATTATCATTCACCATGTATTCTACTGTTAGAACAATGTTTTGACTGGGGACTTCATTTATTTTTCCCCTTGTATATGGACTGGTTCCCCTGATGCTTCCTGACGTGTTTCCTTTGTATTGCCAGCCCCCTCCAAGTGCCTTTGCCAATTCTGCAAGAATTTATTTTATTTCCTTCCACTTTCCAATGGACAGTATTTATTTGCAGTTTATTTTAAGAACAATTTTCTTCACTATATAAAATATTGTTTAAAACCATCTTTCCGTGTTGTGCTTTTCATCATAAAAGTTAGATTCAAAGTAGGGAAATCAACATCTGTCTGTGGTTTGCAATGCTTTCAACATGATACCTCATGACACAAATGGTCCTACAAACCAACATGTGTTACTTACACACATTTATAGTCAGATATATGTCCTGCTACCAGAGTAACCATTTGACCATCAAAATCTATTAATCAACTCAAGACTGAAGCATTGAATTGTGAAATATTATTTTTATCTACACATTTTTTGAGTATTGACATATTCACAGTGCTCATGGGGGATCTCTCTTGCGACTTTGCAAATGTGGTGGTGAGGATCTCTGTGAGTGGAGAGCTCTGGCCACCTCTATCCTGGTAAACTTCTCCTTCACAATCTTCCTCTCATCCTGCTACTTCGTTTTGATATCAGTGATGGTTTGGACATCCTTCCTCCTCCAATGCACTGACTGCATTAGCCAACTGCTACCATAGTCTGTCTTCTGTGTTGAACTACTGAGGAATGGAGTAGTTTATTGTAGCTCTCCACTACAAATCTGACAATCATCCGAGTTTCCTTCTCTGTGAAGTTTTTCATCCTCCTCACATTTAACATGTTGATACTTGGCAGATGGCAAGACTCAGGCGGACAGGCAGGTGAAGTATTTTTGTGGTAAAAACAGAGCCTCGGATGTGTACTGCTTTTATATGGTTTGCAGTGCATGGGTTGCAGGTAGCATAAATTACCTGCAGGTGTATGAAAGCACACTAACTCTACCACAAGTGCAGATGTTCTGCCCCGATTACAGAGTTACCCTCTCCAAGTATGGGGATTGTGCCCCGAATGCAGAGATTCTGCACTCAATGAGAAGATTCTTCCCCAAGTGCCGAACCTCCGCAGGCGTAAAGATACAACTCATAAGTCCCTTTATGAATACCAAAAAGTCGTAAAGTTAGACGTTTGGTCTAACTTTGCCTTTATGAATCGGGTGCTTGGGGTTCAATAAGCACCCTTAGCTAAACATGTAGCAGTGTGATTCTGTGCACTCTCAACAATTATTAGCTATCTCGAATATAGGTCTTGGAATCCAGCTATTCACTGCAATCTCAGAGTTGTGAAAAAAACAAGTTTCGTTTTATCACTGCTATGACATTAGAGGAGTAGATATATAGGTCATGACTGGCGTTGCTCAACTGCCTCCCCCCAACCTTTCCATGTGAAACAAAATACTCAGCCTTCTCTAAACAATATCAAAATTGCGTGCCATGTGCAAAGCACAGTAGGAAAGCAAAAATGGCGTTCAAGCTTCTAATGAACC
Organism: Lissotriton vulgaris; assembly: GCF_964263255.1. NCBI lineage: Eukaryota > Metazoa > Chordata > Amphibia > Caudata > Salamandridae > Lissotriton > Lissotriton vulgaris. The sequence continues at coordinate 1,969,736,751 of NC_141691.1, read as the reverse complement.
CATGCTAACTTAACACGGTGTGAGTACAAGGCTCAGCCCACGACACCCTCCCTCGATAGAACCACGTGATATAAACGTGGGTGAACTAGGAACGCAGAGTCCAAGCCTGAAAAGCAGAGTCAAGTTCAAATTTGCATAAGAAATTATTCGCTGTTTGATAGAAAACAGTAACTAAATAATAAAGAATCTTAATCCCACAGTGTATAAGCACAGTATGTAGCAACAGCCTCCAAGATGAAGTCATTGTTCTCATCTGTAAACATTTCAGCCATCCAATTCAATAGTGGGAATGAACATACATGTTCCTCAACGACCAGAGCCTCTATCACCATCGGAGGAAAATTCGGATCATCTTCAATGTAACTGCGTGCCAAGAAGTCATGCGCCGCTGCAAAAACAATCCAACGTCCCAATATTGCATGTAATGCTGCTAATACCATAATCCCGCCGCCAGAACAGAGCAAGTCATGAACTACTAAGGGGCTCATCAGCTGGTCATAATCCGCATTGGGAGACACCGTACTGCAGAGACACAAATCCAGGGCCCAGTCGAAATCGCAGCTCAGGCAATGGAAGACAGGTTGACCGCATGTGAAAAAGGAGAATTGAAACGATAATCCATAAACTGCACTCAATGTAGCCAGAGGCAGCGCTCTTAAATAAATAAGCATTCGGTTGCGGAGCAGCAACAGCCGAGAAATATTGTCGTGTGCTGGAGGATGTGCATCCATATTTAAGTAAACAAATTGATAGAAGCACACCGGCAACTAATGCGACTAATAAGAGGAATCCACCAAAGATGCTGGAAAAAATAGAATGAAAAAATGCCGAAAAGACACCAAATATAGTTTCAAAAGAACTCACAAGACCACTGTTTCTAACTTTAAAAAAGTTAAGTAACCCCGTAGTCAAGGACGCATTAAAGATACTCTGAATTAACTCCCCAAAATACAAAGGCACATCTGTATTTAATAAATCATACACTTCTGTGCGGGTGTTTACTACATGAAGACAAATGTTTCTCTTTTTGAGACAATAGTGCTCTTATACGGTTGACTCTTCTTTCAAGGTCGAATCGACGGCCAGATGGAAATATCCAGCTTCCCATGCAGAGGAGTAAACCCAACTTTTTTTTAGCAAACCACACGCTCAGTTACCGTAATCATGTAACCGATGCCTGGTAACAATGCACAACAATCTGCATTATTTCAAAATAAATAACTCACGTTTCCAGTAAACTGAACGCTGGTATGATAGCAGGTGTCGTAGTGCCTTTCAAAACTCACACCAAATTAGGCGCATCTTGATTACAAGAGCCATGCAATTGTATGTGTCTTCAAAGTAAGGAGTAATGTGGTGCTATTGTGCAATCCTCGCCATTCACATAGACTTCTTTTCCCTCCCTCAGACACCTATATGTAAATTATAATAACCAAGCTTAATGGAGATAAGCGCTGCCTAAACATCCATATCTGCCTATAGCATAGTATTACATGCAAACCTCAATCTTAAACAGGCTAAAAAGTAACGTTATGATACCGTGGATAAGCCACACAGCTGAATCGGATTTCCAATGAGTGACCACTTCTAACCATTAGGAACTATGGGGCAAGCTCTTACCCCATAACTGGACGCACAGCGGTAATGAAAGCATGCCAATTATGCACCGTTTCGGATCAAGTTAGTTCCAAAGTTTATTCAGAAAGTTCATCCAAACTGTTCATAGTATACCAAATTCCTCCAAGAACACGTGCGAGGCATTTTACTAGCATAACTGTAACCTCATGCGCTACAAACATGCCGAAGCCTTAATCGGTAGCTAGGAGTATATGCCGGTAGTCTTCATAAATTTCATCACGATAACCCAATGCATTTCAAGCCCTTCAAGGCCCTTCGTCAGGGGTATTTCTACAATTAAAAGACAGTATTTCAATGCCAAAATAGTATATATTTGAATTATGTAAAACACATTTCTAGGCACTTGTTTCCTCACGCTTTCAACGTTTTCCCGCTAATTGTGACCGTATGCCGCCACTTCCTTCTTAATAAATGTCTGGGTAACCCTCCCTCCGTTTCATCAAATATCAATACATTTACTCTTTCCCATGTACTCACCCTGAATATACAAGGTACACCCCACTTCTAACCATTCTCATAGTGCGCCCTGTGTTCTGATTTGACAGTGAGAGAGTGGTCGCACCATAGTTTGTACTGCTAATCATTCTCAGTACACGCTAGGAATATGCTTTCACGTTACGCGTCGCATCAAAGCTTCCGTGTGACGTCATGTACTGCGCCCCATGGGCAAAGGCGCAAATGTTTTTAATTGTTTAAAAACATATATTTATGTATTTATTGAACATACTAACAGAACACATTATCTAGGATAAATCTGAAAACATTTTTTTAAAGTTCCAATAATCCTACATTACTTTTAAAAGCAATTACACCAATCGCAATGAAAAGTCATGCATACTCGCATCCTAAGAACATCGTAATAACAGCGTAACACTATGCAAAGCCATGTGACTTTAAAAGAAGAAATTTCATTGGTTCATAACACTTCCTATTACAACTGTTGAAACATTTGTCCCATTTTAAAAATTCTACTTTGACGTTCTAAAAAGAAACAGCTCTTCTGAGAATCTTGTCAAATAGAACGAAGTTTACCATATTAACAGAAATGGACTCATCTTCCAGCCATTCTTCAGAAGAATATTTCATTCCTAAAGAAACTCCAAAGAAGAGGAAAGAAGATCTAATTTGGCAGTTTTTTTACTTTTCCAGAAGGGCAAAAAAAGGTTAATGCTTTAAAAGTAACCTGTAAAATTTTCCAAACTCTTTCAAGGGGTGATCCATCTCAAAAATACTCCTTTAGCACAGCAAATATGGAGCAACAGGTAAAGAACTTACAGCCCAACAACTTTGCTCGAGCTGCAACACAGAGGTTGAAGGACAACCCACCTGCTACTGCACCAAGCACATCAACTGCTGCACCATCATTTTCAGCAAACAGTCCACGCACACAAATTCATCTTGATTTTTCTCAAGTTAAAATTCTATACATTTATTGCAATAAACTTTTGTGTTATGGGAAACAGTCTATTGACCTGATAAAACGCATGAAGCAGGAGTATCACTGTTCTCGACATTACTTTTTTTAAATTCTTTTCTTCCTGTTGGACACTACCAAGCTCCCCATTATAGAAAAAAAATTGCCCCCGGGATTCGCCCCCCCCCCTCCTGGGAGCTAATTAGGAATAAAACAAACTTGTAGGTTTATTTTCCTTTTCCACTGCGTACGAGTACAATACGCGAACAATACGGGTTTCTTATTTAAAAAAATAAAAATAAAATTGCGCCTAAACATCCATGTGAGACCCCCTGAGCAGGCCTAGAGGGTCAACATGTTTCTACCCTACCCCCTTTCCTTATTTTCCAACTTTGTTTTACTGTTTTCTTGTGACTCGGTGCTACCGAGGCACAAGATGGCTGCCAACACTTCCTGGTTTGGAGTGTTGACAGACAGTTGACATCCAATCAGCATACAGCTCGGAATTGTACAGATTTCCGTACGCATGCTGTACTTCGTCTCTAGATATCGCTATGATTTTACTTTTGATTTTCGCAGGAACTACTGAACGGATTAACACCATTTAACAAAAAGCACAATCTGCAAACCGAACTCTACCTCTCTGCCAAATGTGGTGTAATTCCGTTCAGGCTGTAGCCCTGGCTAAAGATCCCTATGGAAAATTGCATGGTGAAAACACCTTTTGGTATCCCCCTTTTTTCTCGGCCCGCGCTTGACAAATAACCCCCAAACTTTCAGGGAAGGCGCGGAGCGGAGCAGGCCATTTTCTTGGAGAAATTCACAAAGATTCGTCCACCGGCGCCAAAGTTATTCGAAATTGAATGTTGTGGATTTCCTATGGATACTAGGTCCTAGCTATAACTACTTACTGGCGACCGCCAGTAGGTAATATATATATATATATATATATATATATATATATATATATATATATATATATATATACACACACACACACACACACACACACACATATATATATATATATATATATATATATATATATATATATACATATATACATATATGGTGTGCGCTTTGCTGCAATTAAAAAAGGAACTGCTACTAAGGACTGGTAGGTGGGTCTGTATTTCACGTTACCTAAGGGTTTGTTGCTTCTTTTCATTAAGAAATATTTTGAGATTGATGCTCTCAAACAGGGCCCGGCCCGATAGGAATGGCGTCCTGTACTAGCAGCCCGTCCTGACGTTGTCCGGGTATGAATTGCTGCCGGCCAGTAGTATATTGTTTTGTAGGATTTCGTTTTGATAGCATTTCTTATCTGTGACAGGCCTGTGAAACGCTCCGATTCACAGTGCACTGCTGATGCACTTAAGAGTGCGCGTTCAGTAGTGTGTGAACTCGAATTTCCCTACTTTATTTTTCCTTGCAATATTATATAGCGCGAACTCGGCAACATGGCATGAGCACAATTTACATTACAGAAGAACACATTCATTTGTGGTAGGCACGAGGAGACAAAGCGATTTGCCTGGAATCACAGGATGTTGAGCTGATGCCGAGATTCAAACGTAGCTCCCCAGCTCTAAAGTTCGCAATTTCAGAACTTTTGGCGGGAGGTGTATCTAAAAGTGTATGTCGGTGCTGGCCATCAATGAGAGAGACCTAGTCATTTTTCAAATGGGTGGTGAAAAAATATGAGTATGTTGCTGGAGATGTGGGCCGCCGTGCCACCAATGTACTTACCGGGGGAGGGTAAACACCCATTATTCCGCAACTTTCTTTCCGCATACCATCACTCCGCATACTTTCATTACGAAAGTACCATGACTCCGCAATGCCATTATAACGTATGGCATTACATTTTATATGCTTTTACCACGCGTACATTTACAACGAAATTCTTTGTACATGCATGAATGGTAAAAGCATGTTTTTGTTTTTAATGTTTGGATATGGTAAGTATGGGTATGGGGTATATGTTTTGGGGTACTGAGTGTATATTTTTTGGGGTGTTTGGGTATTTTAAGGGTTAGGATATAGTTTTGGGTCATGGGGTAGAGGGGTAGTTTTAGTGTTTAGGGATAGGTATAGGCTGTTTTGGGGTACAGGGGTATTTTTAGGGTTCAGGGCTCAGTTAGAGTTTTGGGGTATAGGGGTATTTTTAGGGTTCAGGGGTAGGTTTGGGTTTTGGGGTACAGGGGTATTTTAAGGGTTCAGGGCTAGGTTTGGGTTTTGGGGTACAGGGGTAGTTTTAGGGTTCAGGGCCAGGTTTGGGTTTTTGGGTACAGGTGTATTTTAGGGTTCAGGGGTAGGTTTGGGTTTTTGTGTACAGGGTTAGTTTTAGGGTTCAGGGCTAGGTTTGGGTTTTGGGGTACAGGGGTATTTTTAGGGTTCAGGGGTAGGTTTGGGTTTTGGGGTACAGGGGTATTTTAAGGGTTCAGGGGTAGGTTTTGGTTTTGGGGTACAGGGGTATTTTAGGGTTCAGGTGTAGGTTTGGGTTTTGGGGTACAGTGGTATTTTTAGGGTTCAGGGCTAGGTTTGGGTTTTGGGATACAGGGGTATTTTTAGGGTTCAGTGGTAGCTTTGGGATTTGAGGTACAGGGGTATTTATAGGGTTCAGGGCTAGGTTTGGGTTTTGGGGTACAGGGGTACTTTTAGGGTTTAGGGATAGGTTTGGGTTTTGGGGTACAGGGTATATTTATAGGGTTAAGATGGGTTAGTGTTTAAGGGTGTTGGGGTATTTTAAGGAGTAAGGGTGGGTTATGATTATGGGGTGCAGGGGTATTTAAAGGGAGCAGGGTGGGATTAGCACACGATATGAGACATGGCATGGAGGGCGGAACGTACCACACGCCCCCAGCGTTTGTCACGCCCCCAGCACACGCCCACAGCACAACGAAAACACGCCCACAAGGGACTACTTTGCTGGCACGGTTCTTTTACCTTTTAAATGTATTTGGTTGGCGTCTGCATAGCCTATGTCCTTCTGCTGCAACTGCCCTTACCAACGCTGTATTGGGTGTGGTGATTAGTACTGTGGTTCCTGAGATTACCCGCCTCAAAGATTTGGGCTCTCTCTTTATTATATTAGTATGGATTAGTATGGATATATATATATATATATATATATATATATATATATATATATATATATATATATATATATATATATATATATATATATATATATATATATATATATATATATATATATCCAAAGAGCTCTTCTTCCCTAGATTACTGCCGGAAACAGAAAGAGCACGGACCCAGGATTCTTCCTCAATACTGGTTCGCTTATTTCAGGTTCACAGTTCAACAAACAAGTAGATGGCAGCCATAATGCGTTTCATCCCTCCTTGGGGACTTGGGGATATATATATATATATATATTGCCTCAACACCAAAAGTTTGGTCCACAATATTTTTGTAGTCATTGTTCCTACACTGTTGTAGCTATTTATTGTAGTCTCCATGATAGTTGTCCGTTCAAATGTAGCATCTTTTTCAGATGTTGGTTTGAATATGTTTTTCACTAACATGAGATAAAGTCAAGGACTCATTAATTTTTGTTAGACATTGTTCTTCTATAATCTACACTGTTATATTTAGGAACACACATCTACTGTTATTCTGTGTCTCGAGCAGAACGCAATAAGACCGTGTTTTATTATTTAAACCATGCCGTCGTTGAAGTGGGTTTGCTGGCCTCAACATTATTCTAAGAAAGAAGATCGCTGCATAAGCACAGATACCTGCAGGCTTACACACTCTGATAGCGTGCCTTCGTTAATGCACTGAGGTCGGATTCCTGAGCCATTTCATCTAGGTATAGGGTTAGATAATTTCCATTGGGACTGGCTGAAGGATATACCAGTATGTGCTTGTTAGAGAAGGAGAATTGTTGATAGATAGGAGTAACATTAGGAACAATTAACTTGGTTGAATCGTTTGTGTTTTTCACCATTCTAACAATGGTTATAACAATGATGTATTTTATCTGTCTAAATTGCAGCTCACTTGTTTTTTCAACTTTGGGCAAGCAAAAGTGACAAATGAAAAGGTTAGATCTGTTTCCAAGATGTCCTTGGGAATCAGAGTGGTCATGCTCTAGGTTACAGAGAGCATCTGGAACTCTGGAAGTTTGAGGAGTTTAGATGCAGTACTGAGAGCTAGCTTAACAATCATTTACTGATGATATTAGTATACTCAGTCTCTATATTGTGAAGTTTTATTGACATAATACACAGTCCTACCAAATCCGTAGGCGCAGTATAACATGACGTCACCAATGTTCTAGGTTTGGTATTGAGTGGGTCTCCTCAGTAGTTTTCTTTCATCTGTGTAAAGGTCCTTTATTACGATTATACGGATACATCCGTGGTGATAAGGTTATTTCAGAATATATATATATATATATATATATATATATATATATTTTTTTTTTTTTGTATAAAGAGAGGGTTTGAAAGCCCATTCAGGGCACAATTGTGGGGATGGAACACTGCCTATGTGTAACAACAATAAAGTTACAATTGAAAAGAACTGTACTGAACATTAGGCAGTAATCTATATGTCTGCCAATTTACAACTACCTGTATGCGCTGTTGATAATGTTTTTCATTGAACACCTTATGTTTTTTAAATTTTGCACTGAGCACTTTATTGAAGATTTACGCCATGAAATGTTAAACTTTGCGCATTTGCACATTACAAGATGGCCGCCACATAATGTAATAGATAACAACATACCGTCATTTATGTTTATGATGTGTGGGCTTTAAATGGCGTTTGGTAACGGAACACGCGTGAACACTGACGAAGCCTCCGGGCGAAACGCGTCTGTTGTGGGGCTAGGGGCTTGAATAAAACTTTTTTGATATCGAAGACATGGTGTGCGGGTCATCTGTCTAGCCGCAATTGGAGTGGACTGTTCGGGAATCTATAAGCGGCTCACCACCGCTGACCGAGCACCCGGGTCGTAGAGGAGCGACGGCGGTGAGGACCCTGTGTTGCAAATTTTTATGGCCGTTTGCCCCGGAGCGGATTGGAGCCTTGAGCGGAACGAAGTGCTCAAGTACATAAGCGTGGAACGAAGTGATACTCAAGCATCGCGGAACCCTGGAGTATCGGCGGAAGACTAGGACGCATCTGCTGGGATTACGGCAGACGGACCGAGACAACCCGCCGGGATTCGGGTGAGTTAAACGACGACGAGTATCACGCCGCTGACCGAGCACCCGGGTCGTAGAGGAGCGACGGCGGTGAGGACCCTGTGTTGCAAATTTTTATGGCCGTTTGCCCCGGAGCGGATTGGAGCCTTGAGCGGAACGAAGTGCTCAAGTACATAAGCGTGGAACGAAGTGATACTCAAGCATCGCGGAACCCTGGAGTATCGGCGGAAGACTAGGACGCATCTGCTGGGATTACGGCAGACGGACCGAGACACCCCGCCGGGATTCGGGTGAGTGAAACGACGACGAGTATCACGCTGCTGATTGTATGCGCTCTTGTCCCGATAACACATGCCTGAATGAACTCTGGTAAAACAGAAACAGCCCCGCAAGTGTGCCGAACAACGTGACACCGCCCCCAAGTATAAAACGGTGTGCATTGCAGGTTAGAAAACGGCAAACTGAATATAACCAACAAGATGTCAAATAATGGAGAATGGATGCGTGAAAGAGAGTCGGCAGCTGATGTATTGTTTAAAACCAACAAAGTTAAACAATTAAGAACTGGAAAAGAAACCAACATTCCAGCACCAACAACTAATCTAAACATACTGTTCCAGCAGCTAGAGAAACTAATGGAAAGAGAAGTAAGAAAGTGGTGGGAAGCCACGTCCCTACAACGCTATGTGGACTGTGACCGAGTTCCAAGAGGTCTGCGAATATACACGGTACCATCTTATGAAAAGCCCAATCCAGCCCTACTAAGAGAATGGGCAGAATATACAGCCGAAAGCGCCAAAGGAATGGTGAAAATGTTAATAAAATACGTGTGGATAGACAGAGAAGAATGTCTAAAGGAAATAGCAGACCTGGAACAAACCATCTCAAATGAAAAAAGACACCAAAACCAGTGAAGAACTTAGAACTGCAATGATGAAGAGAGTCAAAGAATATGAACTTGGCATTAGAAAAAGGAAACAAAATAAATTCTTAAGAGATGAACAGGACTACCTATCTGGGAGAATCTTGACGTTTGCACGCAAGTTTGATGCTACCAGGAAACGGCTGGCACAAGGGGCCCCTCCAACAAACACTGCTGAAACTTCAGAATCTGAACTTTCTGATGAGGAACGAGCAGGGGCACGTGGGGACAGAAATGTCATGAGCGAAGATCAAGAAGACAATGCTTTTTTCGGCGAGTTTACAGTAATAAAAGAAACCAGACAGAGGCCACAACAACGCAATCATCCCCCAAATCTAAGAGGAAAACGAGGAGGGGCAAGAGGGGGAAATGTGGCTACCGCCTCTCCAAGAGTAACCAGGAGTGCCTCCAAGGGCACGAAACTGTAGAGGACAAAACCATCATAAACCTCTCGTCAAGAGTCCTAACAATAGATGAAGAACGGATACTTAAAAAGGGCCTAAGCTTCTGCCCCACTAATGACTTTGACCTGGTAGATACGAAAATTGACCTCTTTAAATTCATTCGGAAACTGAAATTTCAAAAAATCTTCGCTCTACATCCCACGAATGAAAGTAACACAAGCATTAGAAATGCAATAGGTCTCGCAGCATTAGAGTTAGTGCTTTTAGAATTGTTTATGGGTTTTTTTGTAAATCTTTAGCATTTTTGTTTCCTGTAGCCAATGCTAAAGAATTAAAAAAAAAAGCCGTAAACATTTCTAAAAGCTCTAACTGAAATGCTCCGAGACCTATTGCACTGTGTGAGGGTGAGGGGTTGAGGGTGAGTGAGGGTGAGTGAGGGTGAGGGTGAGTGAGGGTGAGTGAGGGTGAGTGAGGGTGAGTGAGGGTGAGTGAGGATGAGTGAGGATGAGTGAGGATGAGTGAGGATGAGTGAGGATGAGTGAGGATGAGTGAGGATGAGTGAGGATGAGTGAGGATGAGTGAGGATGAGTGAGGGTGAGTGAGGGTGAGTGAGGGTGAGTGAGGGTGAGTGAGGGTGAGTGAGGGTGAGTTAGAGTGAGGGGTTGAGGGTGAGGGGTTGAGGGTGAGGGGTTGAGGGTGAGGGGTTGAGGGTGAGTGAGGGTGAGGGTGAGTGAGGATGAGTGAGAGTGAGGGTGAGTGAGGGGTTGAGGGTGAGTGAGGGGTTGAGGGTGAGTGAGGGGTTGAGGGTGAGTGAGGGTGAGTGAGGGTGAGGTGTTTTGGGTGAGTGAGGGTGAGGGGTTTTGGGTGAGTGAGGGTGAGGGGTTGAGGGTGAGTGAGGGTGAGGGTGAGTGAGGATGAGTGAGAGTGAGGGTGAGTGAGGGGTTGAGGGTGAGTGAGGGGTTGAGGGTGAGTGAGGGGTTGAGGGTGAGTGAGGGGTTGAGGGTGAGTGATGGTCAGGGTGAGTGAGGGTGAGGGGTTGAGGGTGAGTTTGAGGGGGTGAGGGTGAGTGAGGGTGAGTGAGGGGTTGAGGGCGAGTGAGGGTGAGGGTGAGTCAGCTACCAGGAGTTCTAACAGCTCTCATCAGGTTTCTACAGCTAGTTCCCCGGTTTTGTGGGCTGGGCATGAATAGTGGGCAAGAAACAGCTAATTATAGAAGGGCCGCTTTTGAATGAATTAATTAATAAACCTTTACATCCTGGCTGCTCTACATACTGCAGGTGCATTCACTCACGGTGAGGCGCTAGCCGCCGGGTAAGGTAGGAGGCGCTTTGTTCCAAAGAGTAAGGTCGGTGTTCCCGGGGGTGTGGCGGGCGCGGGATAAGCTGCTGCTGCAGCCGGCCAGGAGGGGGCGCTGCGATCTGTGGGGAGGAGGAGCCAGTGCTCGGATGGGAGGAGCTGGGATGGAGAGGGGAGGCGCGGGAGCCGGCGCTGCTGAAGGCAGAGGACTGTGATTCCAAACTCGGGAGGCAGGTCGAGCCTGCTACAATGGGGGCCACTGACCGAGAATGAGGAGACGCGAGCAGCAGGCCACCCTCTAGAGGCAAACTGGAGGCGCTCTGTGCGGCACACAGGCACCCGGGCTTCACGTGGGTGCAGCGGGACCCTCCTTACTCTGCAGCAGGACACCTACGCTTTGCAGTCGGGCACCTTCCTTTGGCAGCTGGAATCCCTTCGCTGCCCACGGGGGGGACTTTGCAGCAGGGGCAGTCTGTCATGCAGAGGGGGACCTCTTGACAGCGGGCTACAATCTGTGCAGTGCATCAAAAAGATTAGACTTTGCCGAGATTCAAACTTTGTCACTGGCAAGTCACACCAGGAAGAACTTAATTTGCCATGTTCACAAACAAAAATTAAACATCAACTCTGAAATTATAAGTTGTGTCACTAAAAACGAGCAACTCCTCTCCTATGCTACCATGAATACTTGCGTGGATAAACGGACTAATGTTGTTTCTATTTACGGTATTGCATTTTCGTGTACTCTGTACTTGGTTGTAAAAGATTAATACCATTACTTCAACTGTATGAAAGGTAACAGACCAGTAAAGAATAAAAATATAAATACTTGCTAACTATGTCATACTAACAAAATAATTAGGTTGCTATAGTTTTTTCCAGGTAAGTAAACATACACGACGTCCACTACCCACACTATTCTAGCTTCTCTCGTTACAGCCAGTCTCCGTTTCACCAAACTGATATTGCGGACGCACAACCCACCTTATAAAATAATAAGAATGGTTTCATCCTTTGGGAGTAAGGACTAAATCACTGGGACGAGGCTGGGTGCGGGGGCTGGCGTGGCTGGGTGCTGGGCCTGCCGGAGGCTGGGGGGTGGGCCTGGGCTCTGGCCGGAGGCTGGGTATGCCTGGTGCTGATGATTTACTTCCCATATAAATACTAATATATTTTGTCTGTCCTGCAAATGGTGGTAGGTGAATTAGTTAAACGTGCAGCTAGCTGCCAGACAAAAGCCAACTAGTTTGCACCATCTACTTATGTGTGGTCTGCTCAATACCAGCTTCTCGTTTTTTTTTTTTTTTTAAATTGGTTCACTCTGGCCAGGACGCCTATCACTGTTTTGCTTTATGGGTTAATCTTGCCCGTGGTCAGTCCCTGTGCCTTCAATGTGCCAGAATATTAAAGGTGTGTGCTTGGATCTAGTGACTGATTTATAGGACCGCCCGATTCTTTGGCTGCGTCCGATTGTTGCCTGGAGCAAGAATCGGACGCAGCCAAAGAAGTTTAACAAGCAGCAAGGGTGCAATGATGAGTTTGTATTGTAAAAGAGAAGCACAGAATGAAAATAAGTGTTGTTAATTTTTAATCTGTGGCTACAAGGAAACGGATGTTGGGACAGACACAAACTTAGTTTTAAAAAAAACTTTGTGTGCAGAGGAAATCACATGATAGCTCTACGCGAAAACTATTTTACATTTATAAACATTATGCGATTAGCAGTAAAAGAATAGATTACCCCAAAAAAGTGCAATTGGAACACTATTTTTGCCAGCAGAAACATTTGAGACATTAGCAATAGGACACTAATAAGGCGGGTTGAGAAATGGGGTAAGGAAAAACGAATAAAAAACACACCAAAAGCAAAGCAGTTGCTACTTTGGAACAAAAAACACTAATAATATGGGCAGATAAATGCGATAGCGAAAATTGAATGTAAAACATGGCCAAAGCAAAGCAGTTGCTTTAGCGGAGCAAAAACAACTAAAAATGCAGATTAAGAAATGCGATAGTGGAAACGGAAAGTAAAAAAAAAACGCTAAGTGTTTTATGAGGAGTCACGGAGCACTACTACTGCAATTTGACAAATGTCCGTAGCGAAATCGAAAGCAAAGCTGTTGGTACAGCGGAGGAGTTGTTGCAAAACTAAACCATTGGCTCAAACGAAATTCCTAAGTCAACCAAGCTTCCCTTCAAGTCCCCATAAAAACAAGTGATGCATTCACCCACTGAGAAAACAGTAAACCGTGCCTCTTATCAGATCAGCCGGGGCTTGGCTCTGTGTACTCAGAGACCGACATGCAATTCTTCTGCAAAATTTAAGGGACATAAAAAAAACGAGGCAAATCTAAGCTGCCAGTAGGTGTTTATTGGCCATAATCAAACACACTGCTCTCTATAAACACGCATTTCTGAGAGGACGTGGGAGAAGGGAAGCTCTGAAGCGCTTAGCCACACTGCAGTCACAAAGCCAGCGAAGGACAAGCCATGGCCACCAGGCACTTTCTCCAAACATTTTTATGAGTTAACGAGGTTGAGCAGAGCAGCTATTAACGTTGAGAAGGAGCAATGAGGGGGAGGAGAAATGCGCTGGGGTCAGGCGGGGGAGGGCGGGTTTGGAATGACGAGCTCGCGAGGCGGTGTTGGCGGGGAGGGGGCGGAGCGGGGGAGAGGGTGTGTGTGAAACGAGACGGAGGGGAGAGAGGGGAGGGGGATGAGAAATGCGGCAGGCAGGCAGGGGAGGAGAGGAGGAGGGGGGAGGAGAGTAGGCATTTCTGAGAGGACGTGGGAGAAGGGAAGCTCTGAAGCGCTTAGCCACACTGCAGTCACAAAGCCAGCGAAGGACAAGCCATGGCCACCAGGCACTTTCTCCAAACATTTTTATCAGTTAACGAGGTTGAGCAGAGCAGCTATTAACGTTGAGAAGGAGCAATGAGGGGGAGGAGAAATGCGCTGGGGTCAGGCGGGGGAGGGCGGGTTTGGAATGACGAGCTCGCGAGGCGGTGTTGGCGGGGAGGGGGAGGGCGGGTTTGGAATGACGAGCTCGCGAGGCGGTGTTGGCGGGGAGGGGGCGGAGCGGGGGAGAGGGTGTGTGTGAAACGAGACGGAGGGGAGAGAGGGGATGGGGATGAGAAATGCGGCAGGCAGGCAGGCAGGCAGGGGAGGAGAGGAGGAGGGGGGAGGAGAGTAGGCATTTCTGAGAGGACGTGGGAGAAGGGAAGCTCTGAAGCGCTTAGCCACACTGCAGTCACAAAGCCAGCGAAGGACCAGCCATGGCCACCAGGCACTTTCTCCAAACATTTTTATCAGTTAACGAGGTTGAGCAGAGCAGCTATTAACGTTGAGAAGGAGCAATGAGGGGGAGGAGAAATGCGCTGGGGTCAGGCGGGGGAGGGCGGGTTTGGAATGACGAGCTCGCGAGGCGGTGTTGGCGGGGAGGGGGCGGAGCGGGGGAGAGGGTGTGTGTGAAACGAGACGGAGGGGAGAGAGGGGGAGGAGAAATGCGGCAGGCAGGCAGGGGAGGAGAGTAGGGGGGCACGGCCTAGCGGCCGTGCAATCAAGTAGTGAGGGGGCGGAGCTGGGGGAGGCTGTGAGAGAGAGTAGGCGGCTGGGGGCATGTGCACGCGCATTTAAGCTCAATGCGCATGCGCATTGAGCTTAAATTTCGCGTGCACTGCAAGGAATCGCCACGATTCCTTGCAAGTTAGATAAAGAGTAGATGAGCCCCTATAGTCTCGCTTGCTCGATGCGCATGCGCATCGACAGGCGAGACCTAATAAATGAGACATCACACAACGAAGGTGAGGATACTGTCACACTAACACAATTGGTGGAGACATTGAATGACAGTGCCCCCAAGACAACAAACGACCTGGACACAGATGCCCAAACTTCACAGAATGTATGCAAACAAATAAGGGACCCCAGTAACAAGAAGAAAAAATCGAAGAAACTTCCCAAAACACAATGTGATGCGATTGATGTTTTTAATGATGCTATACTTATGGACCTAGAAAAGCTGGCTAAAGAAAAACTAGATATGAGGAAATCTAACATAACTAGAAAAGAATGGGAAGCGATCAAATCCCTGAGCAGTGACGAAACAATCGAAATCAAACCCTCCGACAAAGGTGGAAACATCGTAATCTTCTCAAAGGAGAAATACCAGGAGGAGGCTCTAAGACAATTGAGGGATAAAGACTGTTATGAAACTATCAACAGACAGGAATATAATAAGAGCATTGTGGAATACAACAAATTGCTGACATTTTGGAGGGCAAATGGAATGAATGCTAAGCATTGATGAACTCCACTATTTACAATGCAACTCATCGATCCTTCCGACATTTTATCATCTGCCGAAAGTCCACAAAGACCCCATTAGACCACCTAGGAGGCCGATAGTCTCGGCTATTGGCAGCTTACTGGAGAATGCCTCCAGATTCATTGATGGATTTATCGCACCCATTGTTAAAGAACTCCCCTCTTATGTGAGGGATACACAGGACTTTCTTCGGCTGATCAACAACATTCCCTGGGAGCCTGGTTTCCTTTTGATAACTCTGGACGTTGTCAACCTCTACACTTGTATAGCACATGATCACGGCATATCTGCAACTAAATGGTTCCTTGACCAAAAACACATCCAGTATCGGGACCACAATGAAATGCTTGTACAACTAATAACCTTTTGTCTTAACAATAACATACTTTTGTTTGCAGGACAACTGTACAGACAGGATAGAGGGACTTCTATGGGCTCGTGCTTCTCTCCCAGCTATGCAAATCTTTTCGTAGGCTGGTGGGAGAAGCACGAGGCATGGGGGGTGGCAAACGACCGCTGGACAGAAAATATTCTTCTATGGACAAGATACATAGATGATCTGTTTGTGGTGTGGCGCGGTAGTAGATCCTCGGCTGAGGAATACATCGCCGAACTTAATAACAATAACTGGAACCTCAAATTCACCCATGAGATAAGTGACACCAGGGTATACTACCTTGATCTGGAGGTCTATGTAGCAAATGATGCAATACAGACCAGGCTGTACAGAAAACCGACGGCCGGTAATGCTGTCCTACATGCAGCAAGCCAACATCCAAAATGTTTGGTAGGCAGCATACCTTATGGCGAATTCCTTTGCCTGAAAAGAAACTGCTCGGCTGAGGAGGAGTACGTTCGGGCAAAGGAAGAGGCCAAAATAAGGTTCCAGACTAGAGGGTATTCTCGGAACGCATTAACTAATGCTGAAGAGAAATCAAATGAAATCCAAAGGAACGATCTTCTGATACCCAAACAAATGCTGAAAAAAGAGGACAATCCCAGAATGATCACCACTTTCAATTCTAAATCAGGCAGGATTATGCACATTTTTCAGAAGAACTGGCATATCCTCAAAACAGATCAGATTATGGCCAAAATCCTTCCAGAAAGACCAATTTTGACATATAAGAGGAGTCACTCTCTGGGGGATCATCTTGTCCAGAGTCATTTTGTCCCACAGAGGAAAAAACCTGTCCACATCACGAAATCCACTGGTTTCTTTCCATGCAGAACATGCAAGGCATGTAAAAACAGTAGGACCACTAAGACATACCCAGGGAAAACTGGTGAAAATGAACCCGATAAATGTATCAAAAAATTACTCAACTGTAATTCTGAGTATACCATTTATTGTCTCACCTGTCCCTGTAAAAAACGGTATATAGGGAGCACGATCAAGCCTGTAAAAATGCGAATTTTAGAACACCTTCGTGCAATTACCAACAGGGATAAGGCCTACCCCGTAGCGAGGCATTTCGCTGAGTTCCACAAAAGCGACAGGGACCTGTTGAGCTTTTATTGCATAGATCAAGTGGAACGAAATGAGAGGGGTGGGGACGGAGAAAAAAGACTCCGGATTTTAGAGTTGAGATACATAATCGGGCTAAAGACCACAGTTCCTCGGGGTTTGAACAACAACAAGGAGATGTGGATACACCTGGAATAAGATCTGAATATTGTTTTAATATCTCCACACTCCTCTAGTCAGTCCTCTTACTGCCACAGAGTTTCTGTACTCTCAATGTTATCTTTGCATCCAGTTACTGGAACACTCCCTCGTTCCCCTTTCCCTCCCTCCCCTTAGCCCATCCAGGGCAGCAAGTAAGAAAAGTATAAAGAGAGGGTTTGAAAGCCCATTCAGGGCACAATTGTGGGGATGGAACACTGCCTATGTGTAACAACAATAAAGTTACAATTGAAAAGAACTGTACTGAACATTAGGTAGTAATCTATATGTTTGCCAATTTACAACTACCTGCATGCACTGTTGATAATGTTTTTCATTGAACACCTTATGTTTTTTAAATTTTGCACTGAGCACTTTATTGAAGATTTACGCCATGAAATGTTAAACTTTGCGCATTTGCACATTACAAGATGGCCGCCACAAAATGTAATAGATAACAACATACCGTCATTTATGTTTATGATGTGTGGGCTTTAAATGGCGTTTGGTAACGGAACACGGGTGAACACTGACGAAGCCTCCGGGCGAAACGCGTCTGTTGTGGGGGTAGGGGCTTGAATAAAACTTTTTTGATATCGAAGGCATGGTGTGCGGGTCATCTGTCTAGCCGCAATTGGAGTGGACTGTTCGGGAATATATATATATATATACGCGTTTCGGGTTCTCGTGACCCTTAATCATTGGCAGCTGAAAGCGAACTGCAGAGCTAGCAGCAAAACAACTTATACTTTTTCACTCCTCCCATGTGGGCGAGGCCCGAACTTCCTATGGCCTTCTGGTGCTTGAAGTTGTCAGCAATAACACTCAAGTGAGTCTGTCTGCAGTCCGCAAAGTTTATCAATAAATAAAACCACAGTGGGGTGATGGCAATCCCATATGAAAACTTGCTGCATTCTCAGTCCCTCGTGACGGATTACCTTTCCCAAACCGATGAGCACCTTTGGATGGCCTCACCACGGGAACGCTGTTTTAGCAGCTGGGCTCCTTCCGCGGCCGGGGTTCGACCGCAAATATTCAAATCAAAGAGAGTTACCCCATGTGGAAGGAACCGCACAAAGGCAAATATATATCCAGCTTTTATTCACGAAGGTTGCATGCAGGATTCAACTGGGCTGCATCTATGATTTTTGCCAGACGCGTTTCGGGTTCTCGTGACCCTTAATCATTGGCAGCTGAAAGCGAACTGGAGATCTAGCAGCAAAACAACTTATACTTTTTCACTCCTCCCATGTGGGCGAGGCCCGAACTTCCTATGCCCTTCTGGTGCTTGAAGTTGTCAGCAATACCACTCAATTGAGTCTGTTTGCAGTCCGCAAAGTTTATCAATAAATAAAACCACAGTGGGGTGATGGCACTCCCATATGAAAACTTGCTGCATTCTCAGTCCCTCGTGACGGATTACCTTTCCCAAACCAATGAGCACCTTTGGATGGCCTCACCATGGGAACACTGTTTTAGCAGCTGGGCTCCTTCCGCGCCGGGGTTCGACCGCAAATATCCAAATCAAAGAGAGTTACCCCATGTGGAAGGAACCGCACAAAGGCAATTATATATCCAGCTTTTATTCACGAAGGTTGCATGCAGGATTCAACTGGGCTGCATCTATGATTTTTACCCACCAGCAATCCTAATGTGGCGGTGGGTCTTTGGTGGGTCCACAGCGGATTTTCCGAATCCTCCGTGCCGGCGGTGGCTTCCGCCATCCCAGAGGATGCGAAAAATCCGCTATCCTAATGAGCCCCTTACTGTGCAATTAGTTTCGTTTTCCCGAGTTATTTCTGAATCGCCAATCTCTGTTGCAGGTTCCGTTCTCTAGCATCGGATTCTCTTTTTGCGTCAACAAACATATTCCGGAGTTGTGAGTTGTTTCAAGATGGCGTAGGCCTAGTACTTAGTTATACATTGTGACTATTTGTCAATATTTAAACATTTATATGTAGAAAAAAATGTTATTGCATGTTTTTCCCTTTTTCTCTGTAACGTCAGCAGCTTGTTCTTAGAAACAGATATATTATAACAAATATTACTCCTTTTCTGGCTCCTTTTACCTTATATATAGTGACTTTTTATATTATAATATTGATACTGTACTTCGCTCGAGAGGTGTTGCTAAACTGTCAACGCAAACCCTAAACATTTACAATCAACGTGACAATGATACACTTGTTATTATGTTTTCCCCTAGAGATTACATACGGTTAATATGTGTATTATAACATTAACAGTCTTAGTGATCCTAGCGGAATTCACAATCCATCATCACAAACAGTAACGTTAAGTAAGCAACGTTACCGGCTTGTGGCTTTCAGTCTATTTTTCCCTTGTGATCATATGCTGCGAGAATATATACATATTTTTTTCTCAAAGTTATGATCTCAGAGGAGTTTAGGACCCGTCACCACGAAGATCTAATTTTTTCACCTCCCAGAGAAAAGAAGTTCAGTAAATAATTACCGCTCGAAACTATTTCATTATGGATGTTCTGTTAAATACATAACTTTATTTTTCTTTTCTTTTTACTGTAACAATGGTATCAATCGTTATATTATAATAGATTGTCCTATTGCTACAGAACAGGAATGGAAGACTTTTAAGAGCCATCTGTAATATAATTATCAAATATTTCTAAAAACTTGATCAGATATTTTTATATATATAAAAATATAGCTATCATGCATACTTTGTTACTTTAAATATTTAATAAACCCTACATTTCTGAATGTTATCTTCTAATTTCTATACTTATTTGCGAAACCAATTCACTTTCTCCTTAAAGAATATATAGGACCTGTTCTATATATTATAAGAGTGACATTCTATATATTCTTTGGTGAGTATGTGATTTATTAGCGGAACAGTCTGCAACTTGTAAACACTACGACAGCACGTTTCTGAATTGTACAGAATAAAAAATGTAAAAATAATAATGTATGCATTTCTATGTAATATGAAACAATTTAGATTTTACTGTTTTACTTGTTCTCTTGATCTGAGATAATGTAGTGCGGGAGTGTTTGTTGTAGCACTTCTATTCTACTTTATCTAAAAGTAACTGATGCCCTCTTGAATCATCAAGAATGTGGGGTAACGCTTTTACAAACTGTAGCACAAAAATGAACTATATAGCCACGTTTAACTGATATTTTGTGATATTCCATTTTTAATTGTCACCTCTTTCATATATACTGCAACAGTTTCTGAAGAAAGTTTATTTGTATTTGCTTAATAAAAACTGTTTCAAACCTAGACTGAATTTTTTGATGGGCAACCACACCTCCCCATCATGAACGTAAATACCACATTATAAGTAAATAGTAGTACTAAGAAGTATTTCACCTCCAAACTTGATAAAAGAAAACAGCTCAAAACACTGTCATTTTTCCGCTGTGATTTATACACCACACAGCAATTATATAAATGGCCCTTGAAACATATATAACAAGCATTAGAAATGCAATAGGTCTCGCAGCATTAGAGTTAGTGCTTTTAGAATTGTTTATATATTTTTTGTTGTAAATCTTTAGCATTTTATTTTTTTGTAGGCAATGCAAAAGATTTACAAATCAAAAAAGCAAAAAGCAAATGTAAAAGCTTTAACTAAAAATCCTGCGAGACCTATTGCACTGTGTGAGGGTGAGGTGTTGAGGGTGAGTGAGGGTGGGGGTGAGTGAGAAGTTGAGTGTGAGTGAGGTGTTGAGGGTGAGTGAGGTGTTGAGGGTGAGTTTGAGTGAGAGTGAGTGAGGGTGAGGGTGAGAGAGTGTTATTGTGAGTTAGGGTGAGGTGTTGAGGGTGGATGAGGGTGAGGTGTTGAGGATGAGTGAGGATGAGTGAGTGTGAGTGAGGGGTTGAGGGTGAGTGAGGGTGAGTGAGGGTGAGTGAGGGTGAGTGAGGGTGAGTGAGGGTGAGTGAGGGTGAGTGAGGGTGAGTGAGGGTGAGTCAGGTGTTGAGGGTGAGTGAGGTGCTGAGGGTGAGTGAGGAGTTGAGGGTGATTGATGTTTAGGGTAACTGAGGGTGAGGGTGGATGAGGTGTTGAGGGTGAGGTGTTGAGGGTGAGGTGTTGAGGGTGAGGTGTTGAGGGTGAGGTGTTGAGGGTGAGGTGTTGAGGGTGAGGTGTTGAGGGTGATTGAGTGTGAGTGAGTGAGGGTGAGGTGTTGAGGGTGAGTGAGTGAGGGTGAGGTGTTGAGTGAGTGAAGTTGAGGTGTTGAGGGTGAGGATTTGAGGGTGAGGGTGTGAGGTGTTGAGGGTGAGTGTTTAAGGGTGATGGCGAGTGATGTTGAGGGGGTGATGTGTTGAGGGTGTTAGGGTGAGGTGTTGAGGGTGCGTTATTGAGCGTGAGGCTGAGGTGTAGAGTGTGAGTGAGAGTAAGAGTGAGGGCGATTGAGTGTTTTAGTGTTAGTGTGGGCGAGGTATTGAGGGTGAGTGAGGGGAAGGGTGATTGTGGTATTGAGAGTTAGTGAGGGTGAGGTGTTGAGTGTTAGTGATGGTGAGGTGTTGAGACCTATTGTGCACTGCACAGTGTGGGTGAGTGGCGGCTTGCGTGGGTGAGTGGCGGCTTGCGTGGGTGAGTGAGTGGCGGCTTGCGTGGGTGAGTGAGTGGCGGCTTGCGTGGGTGAGTGGCGTTGCGTGGATGAGTGGCGGCTTGCGTGGATGAGTGGCGTTGCGTGGATGAGTGGCGTTGCGTGGATGAGTGGCGTTGCGTGGATGAGTGGGGTTGCGTGGATGAGTGGGGTTGCGTGGATGAGTGGGGTTGCGTGGATGAGTGGGGTTGCGTGGGTGAGTGGGGTTGCGTGGGTGAGTGGGGTTGCGTGGGTGAGTGGGGTTGCGTGGGTGAGTGGGGTTGCGTGGGTGAGTGGGGTTGCGTGGGTGAGTGGGGTTGCGTGGGTGAGTGGGGTTGCGTGGGTGAGTGGCGTTGCGTGGGTGAGTGGCGTTGCGTGGGTGAGTGGCGTTGCGTGGGTGAGTGGCGTTGCGTGGGTGAGTGGCGTTGCGTGGGTGAGTGGCGTTGCGTGGGTGAGTGGCGTTGCGTGGGTGAGTGGGGTTGCGTGGATGAGTGGGGTTGCGTGGGTGAGTGGGGTTGCGTGGGTGAGTGGGGTTGCGTGGGTGAGTGGGGTTGCGTGGGTGAGTGGGGTTGCGTGGGTGAGTGGGGTTGCGTGGGTGAGTGGCGTTGCGTGGGTGAGTGGCGTTGCGTGGGTGAGTGGCGTTGCGTGGGTGAGTGGCGTTGCGTGGGTGAGTGGCGTTGCGTGGATGAGTGGCGTTGCGTGGATGAGTGGCGTTGCGTGGGTGAGTGGCGTTGCGTGGGTGAGTGGCGTTGCGTGGGTGAGTGGCGTTGCGTGGGTGAGTGGCGTTGCGTGGGTGAGTGGCGTTGCGTGGGTGAGTGAGTGGCGTTGCGTGGATTTGGCTTTGAATTTTTCCCCATGCTCTGAATACACCTTAAATGCTGGCTTAAAATAAAATCAGCAGCCTTCTAAATACTGAGATGTGTCCTGTTTGTAAGCACACAGTTTTTTTGCAGGTCTACCGAGCAAATTTAACCTTCTGGAGTTAAACTGATAGCCCAGGATAACAGTGTTGTCCCCGAAGTATTAGGTCGGGCTAGAGCTTTAAGGAGAGAGGGAGGGAGAGAGAGAATGAGAGTGAATATATGAGAGAGAGAGAGAGCGAGAATGAATGAATTTGTGTTTTTAATGTTGAGGTGCGGTTAGGTCACTCTGCTGTACTCTTTCTGCATTTGGAGTGTGGGAATGACATTTCTGTATTTCCGTTAATAGAAACACGCTCAAGTCGTAGACCTCTTGAATTTCAGTGGCTGTTTGTTATTTTGTACTAGAACACACTTTGTTGCAGTCTGCTGGCTTATTACACACTTTGGCCGTTCAAAGGATTGGAAAGCACTATACTGCAGTAATGTAATACAATTGACGTAATTCATTTAACATCGCTGGCTTGTGAGCACTTTCCACCTTCACCCTCTTGCCGGTGGCCTGCTCGGGTGGCGTGCAGTACAGGAAGAAACAGTTGGCGAAGCAGCTGCCAGCTCACGACTAGGACCCCTCGAAATGCCACGAGTTGTCCCCCGGCGAGGTGAAGCAAATGGAGCAGTTTGTGAGCAAGTACAAGCACGACGTGCTGGGAGTGGGGGATGTCAAGCTCCCAACCGAGGTGGAGGCCCAAGCAGCGGGGAGGGGGAGGAGAATTGCGACACGGCGGGCAGGGGAGGGGGCCGAGAGGGGAGAGCTGGTGATGAAATCAGTGCACAAGGTAGACTAACACAGGGGTGGGGGGCAACACAGGGGCGGCAAGAGAAGCACATGATGAAAGGAAGAAGGCAGAGTGTGAGGAGTGATAGCAGCACGGTGTAGGGGAGAAAAGCTCATGACAGAACAGTAAGCATGGGGAGAAGGACACAAGAGTGAACCACAGAGGGCAGCAGAGGGGGGCATGTGAGGTGAGCATAGGAGGATGAGAGATGAAAAGGACACGCGCTTCAGTGTAGTCACAGCAAAGGATCCCACACGAGCGCGTCTTGCAGGCCACAATACAAAGTTAGAACGAAACATCAGGATGTCAGTGTATTTCACGCAATGCCTGCACGTTTTATCAGTCAGGGGGTGTGTTTCGTCTTACCTTCCTATCCACTCGGGGATCACGTCTGCACGCACCACGACACAGAGAACAGGAATAAAGGACAAAGAGAACAATGACGAGAAAGAGGCTAAGAAGGCGGCAAACAGAGAAAGACAATGGAAAGGAAAAGGTAGGAGACACAGAAAAGAGGGGAAGACACATGAAGCACGAGTAAGAGATAGAGACAAGGTGGGACATGACTGCGCTGCCCTGGTGCGTAGTCCAGCTGTGTGCAGACAGACACTAAGTCACTGCCACGGCAAGATCCTGCGACACCGTGGGTGGATCTAGATGGGCATCGTCCCTCCCACTGGCGAAGGCCTGGGATGTGTGTGTGGCATGATGGCGGGGCGGGAGGGGGGGGGGGATATCAAAGAGCCATCCTTAGGCGGCACTGCGAGGGCCCCCACCGAACAGGGGCTTCACCGCCAGACAAGCACGTAGAGGCCGGCATCCAGGGCTCTCCCTGCTACTGCCAAACAACCAGCCTGCAAGGCCCAGCAAGACTGAAATAGAACCGGGGGAGGAGCCCGCTATAAATAGACGGAGCATGCTCGGGGAATAAGGATTGTTCATGCAAACAGGCAGCGAGAGAGAGGGAGAGTCTGTGTGTGTGTGCGTGTGTGTGTGTGTGAGAGAGAGAGTGTGAGACACAGGCGAGAACGGTAGAGACGAGCGGGGTAGGTAAGAGGCGAGACAGAGAGAAGAGAAAGGCATCGGAGAGAGGCCCTTCCAGAAGGAGAGAAGAGGAGGAAGAGATTCCGACCGGGTAGAGATGGGAAAAGGGTAAAATAAACAAACAAGAACGTTGCTCACAAGCAGAAGATATGGAAATGTGTGCCAGGGGACTGCTTAAATAAGATGCTTTGTATGTGTAAATGTATGTGCTGTTTCGAAATGGAATCAAACGTGGACAGAAGGAAATGAGTGTGTACACAGCTCCAACAAGCCGGAGGGAAGAGAGGGGAGGGGGGAGGAGAAATGCGACACGGCGGGAAGGGGAGGGGGCGGAGCGGGTCAAATCAACAAACAAGCCGGAGGGAAGAGAGGGGAGGGGGGAGGAGAAATGCGACACGGCGGGAAGGGGAGGGGGCGGAACAGGGGAGGGGGCGGAACGGGGGAGGGGGCGGAGAGGGGACATGCACGCGCCCGTGACTTTTAAGGTCAATGCGCATGCGCATAAGCTTAATGCGCATGCGCATTGACCTTAAAAGTCACGGGCACTGCAAGGAATCGCCACGATTCCTTGCAGTGCAGATAAAGTGTGGATAACTCGCAATACTCTCGCCTTGCTCGATGCGCATGCGCATCGACAGGCGAGACCTAAAAATGTGTTTACCTCATAATTCCTCTCCACCACCTTATGGGCACTGTACACAGTTAATATTTTTCCTAACCTACCCTCTACTACTTTCTCTCCCCATACTCCTTTGGAAAATGCATCACAATATTAAGCTATTAAAACTTTCTTATTTTCTAGGGCCTCGCTTCCACTCCCAGGGTCTAGCTTCTGCACTCTGTTGGCATGGCTATATGTGCCGGGACGCCTCTTCGCTGAAGCATCTGTCGCGCTAAATACAATTTCCATATAAATAAAATAAATAAATATCACTGACAACAGTGAACCGTTCCCACCCAATAAGGAGCAAACTTGTGTTCAGAACACTTTAGCCAATAAAATGTCCATCTTGTTCAAAAGACAAGCAAGGAATGACTGCTAAGCCTTCTGCTTTTAATACTTTACAGCCAATGAACATTCAACTTTGTAAAGTCCTGCTTGGAGCACGTTACCCTAATACTCCCTGATAAGGAAGGAATCCTTAATAAAACTTTTCCACAAACTTCTTCTACTACTAACATTTCCGATGAAAAAAATAAATATAAATCTACAGCACAGTAAGTTTTTCAATTAGCAACATATTGTGGTGAACTTCTAACCTCTGTACTCACGCAACTGATCCATGAACTGTTACTATGGTAGCAGGCAGAAAAGTAGTGGCTGTACAAAAAAACGTTATATTTACCTTGGATCCTCTACAAGACAGAAACAAAACCAAAATACCAGATTTGCAACCCCTTTGCACCTGATCTACTGGAGATTCGCTGCAGCTCGTGTGCTCCCTCGCCTGTGGGTGACTTTGGAGCTTCATTTTTTCACGGCGGCCCGGCCGTGGAGGGAGCACCACCGTGAGAAGGGAAGCGGGCCTTGGGGCTTGGTATCCTGCCAGTTCTTGTGGAGTGCAGCGCCAGAGAAAGCCAGACCAAGCGCATTGTGGGGCCCATCCAGGGCTATGCATTGGGGACACCTTGGACACGGCACCCATTTGGGTAGCAATACCGCACTACAGGTCCCAGAATCCTGTGAGGAACTATGGATCACCTGTTCATTTTCAACAGCCTATCAGAAGGCAGTATTTTTTGAATAAAGGGTGTGGTTAAAACGCTGTGTGTTTGGTGAACTATGCCTTTGAAGAAGGGAACCAACCCGAAACGGGTCAGGCTGCTCCTGCCTTGCGCCTGATCTACTGGAGATTCGCTGCAGCTCGTGTGCTCCCTTGCCTGTGGGTGACTTTGGAGCTTTAATTTTTTCACGGCGGCCCGGCCGTGGAGGGAGCACCACCGTGAGAAGGGAAGCGGGCCTTGGGGCTTGGCATCCTGCCAAGTTCTTGTGGAGTGCAGCGCCAGAGAAAGCCAGACCAAGCGCATTGTGGGGCCCATCCAGGGCTATGCATTGGGGACACCATGGACACGGCACCTATTTGGGTAGCAATACCGCACTACAGGTCCCAGAATCCTGTGAGGGACTATGGATCACCTGTTCATTTTCAACAGCCTATCAGAAGGCAGTTTTTTATTAATAAAGGGTGTGGTTAAAATGCTGTGTGTTTGGTGAACTATGCCTTTGAAGAAGGGAACCAACCCGAAACGCGTCAGGCTGCTCCTGCCTTGCGCCTGATCTACTGGAGATTCGCTGCAGCTCGTGTGCTCCCTCACCTGTGGGTGACTTTGGAGCTTTCATTTTTTCACGGTGGCCCGGCCGTAGAGGGAGCACAACCGTGAGAAGGGAAGCGGGCCTTAGGGCTTTGTATCCTGCCAAGTTCTTGTGGAGTGCAGCGCCAGAGAAAACCAGACCAAGCGCATTGTGGGGCCCATCCAGGGCTATGCATTGGGGACACCATGGACACGGCATCCATTTGGGTAGCAATACCGCACTACAGGTCCCAGAATCCTGTGAGGGACTATGGATCACCTGTTCATTTTCAACAGCCTATCAGAAGGCAGTTTTTTATTAATAAAGGGTGTGGTTAAAATGCTGTGTGTTTGGTGAACTATGCCTTTGAAGAAGGGAACCAACCCGAAACGCGTCAGGCTGCTCCTGCCTTGCGCCTGATCTACTGGAGATTCGCTGCAGCTCGTGTGCTCCCTCACCTGTGGGTGACTTTGGAGCTTTCATTTTTTCACGGCGGCCCGGCTGTGGAGGGAGCACCACCGTGAGAAGGGAAGCGGGCCTTGGGGCTTTCTTATCCTGCCAAGTTCTTGTGGAGTGCAGCGCCAGAGAAAGCCAGACCAAGCGCATTGTGGGGCCCATCCAGGGCTATGCATTGGGGACACCATGGACACAGCACCCATTTGGGTAGCAATACCGCACTACAGGTCCCAGAATCCCGTGAGGGACTATGGATCACCTGTTCATTTTCAACAGCCTATCAGAAGGCAGTATTTTTTGAATAAAGGGTGTGGTTAAAACGCTGTGTGTTTGGTGAACTATGCCTTTGAAGAAGGGAACCAACCCGAAACGGGTCAGGCTGCTCCTGCATTGTGCCTGATCTACTGGAGGTTCGCTGCAGCTCGTGTGCTCCCTCGCCTGTGGGTGACTTTGGAGCTTTCATTTTTTCACGGCGGCCCGGCCGTGGAGGGAGCCCCACCGTGAGAAGGGAAGCGGGCCTTGGGGCTTTGTATCCTGTCAAGTTCTTGTGGAGTGCAGCACCAGAGAAAACCAGACCAAGCACATTGTGGGGCCCATCCAGGGCTATGCATTGGGGACACCATGGACACGGCATCCATTTGGGTAGCAATACCGCACTACAGGTCCCAGAATCCTGTGAGGGACTATGGATCACCTGTTCATTTTCAACAGCCTATCAGAAGGCAGTATTTTTTGAATAAAGGGAGTGGTTAAAACGCTGTGTGTTTGGTGAACTATGCCTTTGAAGAAGGGAACTAACCCGAAAAGCGTCAGGCTGCTCCTGCCTTGCGCCTGATCTACTGGAGATTCGCTGCAGCTCGTGTGCTCCCTCGCCTGTGGGTGACTTTGGAGCTTTCATTTTTTCACGGCGGCCCGGCCGTGGAGGAAGCACCACCGTGAGAAGGGAAGTGGGCCTTGGAGCTTGGTGTCCTGCCAAGTTCTTGTGGAGTGCAGCGCCAGAGAAAGCCAAACCAAGCGCATTGTGGGGCCCATCCAGGGCTTTGCATTGGGGACATCATGGACCCGGCACCCATTTGGGTAGCAATACCGCACTACAGGTCCCAGAATCCTGTTACGGACTATGGATCACCTGTTCATTTTTAACAGCCTATCAGAAGGCAGTATTTTGTTAATAAAGGGTGTGGTTAAAACGCTGTGTGTTTGGTGAACTATGCCTTTGAAGAAGGGAACCAACCCGAAACGCGTCAGGCTGCTGCTGCCTTGCGCCTGATCTACTGGGGATTCGCTGCAGCTCGTGTGCTTCCTCGCCTGTGGGTGACTTTGGAGCTTTCATATATATATATATATATATATATATATATATATATATATATATATATATATATGAAACAAGCGCCTCCTCTCACTGAAAGAAGTAGAAGCCACTGCGGGGGTGAGAAGACAGCAACTTTTAATGCAGTAACAAGGCGAATGCATTTCGGCCAACATGGCCTTCGTCAGCGCCTGCAGTTGATAAAGAGGAAGTCCCAGCGTTCTGCAGGTAAAATGCACCCCACCGCACTCTGATAGGTGCGATAACAGCTCCGCCCCTCAGCAAAAGTTCATCTCGAAAATGTGTTTCAGCTGGTCTGAAGAAGTCGAAGACTCCAATCCCCAGGATGCACCAGTGGCTCCCAGGTAAGTATTGCTGACAGGCGTTCTTGATAAAATACAAGTAAATAGCGAGGGTAGGGTGCACTGCAAAACGTAGAAATCTGCAACTGTGACTGATATATATATATATATATATATATATATATTACCTACTGGAGGTCGCCAGTAGGGTTATATAGTTAGGACCTAGTTTCCATAGGAAATCCACAACATTTTATTGGGAATAACTTTTGCTCCTGTGGCTGAATCTTTGTGAATGTTTTAAAGAAGATGGCCCATTACGCTCCGCTCCTTCCCTGAAAGTGTCGCGGGGATTCGTCAAGCGGGGGCCGAGAAAAAAGGGGGGTCCCAAAACGTGTTTTCTCCATGTTAATTTCCATAGGACGATTAGACACAGCTACAGCCCGAACCGCTGAACGGAATTACACAAAACTTGGCAAAATGGTAGGGACTGGTACGCAGTAGGGCCTTTTGTTTAAATCGTGTAAATCCCTGCAGTAGTTCCTGAGAAAATCAAAAGAGAAAAAATATATATATCTATAGCAGCTTACTGTAAGATTACTG
The DNA here is from genome assembly GCF_964263255.1 of Lissotriton vulgaris. Taxonomy (NCBI): domain Eukaryota; kingdom Metazoa; phylum Chordata; class Amphibia; order Caudata; family Salamandridae; genus Lissotriton; species Lissotriton vulgaris. Next base: position 1,969,707,621 of record NC_141691.1, on the reverse strand, counting down.
TAAGCTTACTGTACTCTGTACCTTTCCAATCTGAATGCTAATTGGCTGTCAGCGGTCTGTCAACACTCCAAACCAGAAAGTGTTGGCAGCCATCTTGTTCCTCGGTAGACTGAGGCACAGGAAAGCAGAAAAACAAACGTGTAGAACTCAAAAAAGGGGCAGGGTAGAAGCACCCTGACCCCCTAGACCTGCTCAGCGGGTCCCACAAGGACCCCCCAGCTCAATTTATTTTTATTTATTTTTTTTTAAATCACGGGGTACGTTTGCGAATGGGAAAAAGGCTTGATACATTTGCCCCAAAGTTCCCTTTTTGCACCTCCTCCTTGGTCCATGTATAACCTCAGGACGCCTCCTTTTTATTCTGGAAAAAACTTGTAACTTTTTGTAATATATTAGATACACATTTTTTATGTCCTTTTTAAAGTATTTCTTATTAAGGCCTTTGTTCTGACAGCCTTATATTTTTATTCATTTTGTAATGATTTTAATTAATCACACAATAACCTTCTTGTCATTGTCAACTTATAGGAAGGGGACCTTATAAAGGGACGCAGCCTCTGGCCTCGTTCCTGTATATGTTCATGGAACTATGACCCGGGTCTTTTTTAATGACTCATAAAGTATATTTGTGAATTAGGACATAGGGTGCATTAATTAATTTTCCTTAAGTTCGGATAGTCAAATGCCACTCAGTACGAAAGCACGTGCCTTTAATAATCAGTGTAATTTTTTCACGACTGAACTTTATCTGCTATACATCCTGTAGCTCCGCAACAACAAGTCAATGCCTCACACCAAACAGACCGCTTTTCTGGAAAACTGATGCTCCATAGGTCAATCATAGACACCGGAACCGCCTGAAACCTGTGTGACTTGTCTACAACACTTCAAATTGCCCCTGAGAGAACCAGCTCTGGGGCTCGCTGGTCTGCTTATTGGCTTCTATAAATGCCATTCGCACTTGTACAGTCTTGCTTTATTCAGCAGTCTTAAATTTGATTAATTGACTTTTTTTTTTAAATCTCAGGGCTCATTAATAAACTGTGTATTAGTAAATTCTGATGTTTTAAACCCCTGTGTACTCTGCATAATTAAGAAGACTGCAGATCTTGGATGCCAAGATCTTTTTTCATCTGACAAATTGCTCTGTACAGTCTTGATTTTATGATAATCAGTTTCTAATAATAATTGATGTTTTGGTGCTGCCATGTGAGAAGCAATGGAGACCTGGCTCGGTTTTTTCCATGAAATATAATGATTTCCCTGTTTCTTAAACTGCAAACATCATTCGGTCTCTCTGCTTTGAATTCTTTAAATAAATTGTGTAATAATTAATGAAATGTGTTTAGTACACATGAATATTTCATAGCTATCATCAGCAGCATGGGAAGGCATAGTTAAAGTGAGAACATCAAACACCATCTTGCATTCCCAAGTGTCCTGTGAGTAGTATTTGTGCGTAGGCTACTTGGGAATGCGCATTCCTATGGCTAGGTGCCTGTTCTTGCAGGTACGCTTCCGGGCCCTTCCTCTTTGGTCTTTTACAGCTAGGTGGGCTAAAGAACCCAGTGCGGATGAGAGGCGGTGCAGGCATGTGGTGCTCCCAAGGAGACCCTAGATCATGCCTTGTTTTTCTGCCCGGCTTAGGAGAGCGGTAGACGATGCTGGATATTACTACTGTGCCGGTTCCTAGGCACTAGAGAATATAAAGATGCCTTAAGGATACTAAGAACTGATCTCAGTAAGCCATACATTTTTGCACTAACACTGTATCTATTAAGTATGCTGAAAGTTAGGGAGAAGCTCTGCATATTACCTGGGAATTTACCCACTGTAGATCTAGTAATGTGATACGCTGCATTTCCTATGCTCAGTCCTGGATCTTAATGCTTGACTTTCCTGCTATTTTTCCTCACCCTTCACTATATTGCTCCTATTAACTAACAGTCTTTTAATTGTTTTAATCTGCTGAATTTAGAACTCTTCTGAACTGTAATGAAACTGGATTTTAAACATATTTACGCTTTTAACTATTTGTGCTGGATATTGAAGAGTGTCTTTTATGTGCTTTTATGGCCTTTTGAGCCAAAATAAAGTTGAATTGAATGAATGTATCTCCTCAGGACTGTGACCCAAATCTGAAAGATTTTGCTGTGATTTACTCTTGTGGAACTTAAGTTGTATTCTTGAATTCCAGTAGAAAAACAGGGTCAATCCTGGCTTACTCCTGGTATTCAGGAAGAATCCAGGACTGCAAGAACAAGAGTAAGTCACACCTACTCATAGCAAAATCTTTGTGATTGGTACTCAATATGTTCAGGCTGAAGGCTCTTTTAATATCCTCTGACCTGTTACTCACTGTTCACTTTCTGAGGTTGGTTCTGCTAATTTGGAGTTCTCTCGAATGCAGGTTATGTTTTTTAAGCAATGTACTTTTTTATTGATTGTACGTAAGATGTTTATCATGTTGGTTAGTTCAACCTACTGATATGCTGATGCATTTAAGTTTATTAGCTTTAAAAGTGTGGTGTAACCGTACAGTACAGTTTTGTTGCTGCGCATCGAACTGATTAGTTTTAAAGATGTTGGGTCAACCTAATCGGATGCTGAGTCAATGATACCCTTATGTTGATGCATATGCATATCATTTTGAATAGCTTTAAAAGTGGTTGGGTCACCTTACCTTGTTGCTGATGCGTATCGAGTTGATTAGCTTTAAAGGTGTTGGGTCAACCTATTCTGATGCTGAGCCAACATACCTTCATGCTGATGCATGTGCATTCCATGTTGAATAGCTTTAGGTGTTGGGTCACCATACCCTTATGCTGATGCATATAGAGTTGATTAGCTTTAAAGGTGTTGGGTCAACCAGTTTTCATGCCAATGCATATCACATTGATTTGCTTCAAACCAGCCGCTGTGCTGATGCATAGAAGGTTCGGTTTGAGTTTTCTACTGACATTAGTGTAGCTGTTTGTTCGTTTTGTACTATAATGATCATGCATTATGTTCTTCTAGATACTAGCAACTAGGTTTATCAGCTATGGCTGATGCTGGTATATCAATACCATAATTGAATATAGGCTCAGATTTCTCAGACCCCAGGAACACAGATTCATGCAGATCAGGGGAACACAAAGCAGGGTGTACAAGATCATTATACGCATGTTCATCTA